>NC_141689.1:585599075-586799075 GCF_964263255.1 Lissotriton vulgaris | reverse complement strand
GCCCTAGCCACTATGATCTAATGTCAACTACATTATCAAAACCACGCTAACAGCCTAAGCTTTCTCACATGGAACATTAGAGGTTTAAATGATGGAAGAAAAGCCAGGCTCAAACACGCCTACCTGGCCCGACACACAATATAGAAATATGCCTCCTAAACAAGATCCACCTCATTGTACGGCCCTCTCCAAAGCTTAAACACAATAGGTGGGGACATGTTTACTCCTCAATATACTCCAACTGTGCCCGTGGGGTGGCGGTATTGATTAAGTGAGGCCAGGACTGGAGGGAGCGGAAGTAACACACAGACCCAGAAGGCAGGTACATTGTATTATTTGGGACGCTGAGTGGTGTCGCCATTGTGCTGGTAGCATTATGCGGCCCAAATGTGGATTCTCCTACGTTCTTTCAGGATATTTGGGATAGGGTCAGAGCAACCGGGTGTAGCACAGTTCTGTGGATGGTAGATTTTAACACTGTGTTGGATGATGGGTTGGACAGAGAGGGTACAGCACGAACTCTTCATCCCGCTGCAAGCGCTGCTTTACATGCCATTCTCGAAGATGGCGACCTGGGTGATGTCTGGCGACTGCGTAACCCACAGACTAGGGAGGGCACTTGTTTGTCTGAGCATCATAGAGCTTGGTCCCGACTGGACTTCTGGCTGGCATCTCGAGAGATGACCAGTTGGGTCATAGATGTGTCATGTTTGCTGCACACTCTATCGGACCACGCCCAGTGTTTTCTGCGTTTGGCTCTCCCTGACTCCATTCCGCATGCGTACTCCTGGAAACTCCCTCCACATGCCCTATTGGACGAAGCTTTTAAGGAAGAAATACACACAGATCAAACTGAATCTTTCACACATAATACTGGCTCTGTCGATAAAGAAGCCTCATTGTGGGAGGCATTCAAGGTGATCATTAGAGGCCAATGCATCGCTCGTCAGGCCAGGATGTTGAAGGCCATTAGCGGCAAGCTTGCTTCCCTGGAATCCCAAATTAAAGACCTTGAAGCACTATTCTATGCGGCTGATAACTCTGAAACCTTGGCTCTCCTGAAAACCAAACTAGTAGACTATGCTGAGGAAGCGCAGCGTGAAGCGAAGTTTCTTGGGAAGCATGAGGGGCGCGTAGATATTGGGAGGGCGATAGGCCAGGGAGGACACTTGCTGGTATGATTTGAACCCCACGGTCATTTAGAGGACAAACGGACATTCTCACGGAGTTCTCCACATTCTATTCCAAGCTATACACGGCCACTCAGGATAGCTGTCGGGAAAGCATGAAGGCCTTCCTAGATTCCCTGGCACTAGTCTGGTTTAATAATAATCACAGGGAAGATATGGACCTCCCGTTTACTGCTCAAGACATGGCTGCAGTCATAAAAAGTATGCCCCTAGACAAGGCCCAGGGTCTGATGGCCGGACAACCTCATTCTACAAAGCATATGCGGAGGAGCTAGTGCCTTGCCTGCTGGCGGTGTACGTGTAGGCACAGGAGTCAGACATATTGCCACTAACTATGTGGGAAGCGATCATTATTACCTTATTAAAACCAGAGAAACCTGACACAGAGCTAGATTCATACCGACCTTTGTCACTGATTAATGTTGATGTCAAGATTCTAACTAAGCTAATAGCAAATAGATTGTAACCTCCACGCCCCCTTATTGCCCTTCTGGAACAGTCAGGGTTCATTCCTGGTCGGTCAACCTCTCATAATCTCCAGCTCATTTTCTCGGTGATACGCTATCTTCACCCGGATGTGCAGGCTGCTGCTGTGTTTCTCGGTGCCACTAAAGCCTTCGAAATGCTGGAGTGGCCATACCTATTTGCGATATTGGGTCGCATGGGGTTTAGTTCCCAGTTCATTGGCTTGATCTATTTATTGTACACTCAGCCCTCTGCTCGGATAAGAGTCATCGGTCTCCTGTCAGAACCCTTCTCAATCTATCACAGTACACAACAGGGCTGTGTGAGAAGTTGGCCTGATATGCAGTGCTCACTATTCTAGTGATCACTATGTATCATTCCAAACGACCCTTATTGATGATTGGTTGTAAGTCAACCTTATAGACCAGATATCCTAGTAGCATGGACAAGAGCAGTCTTTAGGCTAAACTCTAGAGGGCGTGTTAAGCCAGCTGTTATACCATCACATATACCCCTTGAACACCAAGTGAAAGGACACCACACAAGTTGTTATGAAAATAAAAAGGATATTTATTTATAACAAGTCTACCCTGATCTCTTTATGAGTCAGGGAGCTAAGCACATAACAAAACTCCTAAGAAAATACTTTAAGTTGCACAATTTACACAAATACCGGAGGGGCACGAAAAACCATATACTACAAAAGTGGAATGCGAAATACTAGCAGGTAAGTAACGAGATCCAGAGGCTTCAGGATCGCTAGGACTACACTACAGAACCTTCAGGTTAGGAGCAGGAGGCCTAGGGAGATCGGGTGCAGAGTGTGCACTCTCACGCGGGATGCGGGACAAAGTCTATGGATACTAGTAGTTCGTAAAGTTACAGTTATCGGACGAATCCGACTAGTTAGGCTGAAAACAAAAAAGGATCTGGACACTTAGATAGTGAACCTATGTTGGAGCACAGAAATGCTCAGGTTACCTAGCCCAGGGGCTGCGGCTGCATAGGGTTCAAAAGACGTCGGGAATTCTCGTTACAGTCTATGGAGCCTGAAAGAAGAAGTTGCTGGCAGGCAACCAGTGATGAAGTTCGATGTGATCCAAGCCTGGATTGAAGATGGAGACGACCTGAAAGCAGAGGGGACTCAGTTCTTGATAACTAGCCAGTGATCAGATGGGCACCAGGATGGCACCGGATGAAGTCACCTCAACCAGGTGAGTGGGCGACGCTGGGCCCTGCAGTCTCTCGGACCAGGAGCCGTTGTCAGCGACCAGGATGGAGGTGCGAGCTGTCCCACGAAGGTATCTGCTGTCGGCGATGCTGGACCCCGGATGGGGGCAACAAACCTTGGCAAAGTCAAGCCCACGCGGTGGACTCAAAAATGGAGTCTGGAGTGGACAAGGAGGGCCCGGGGTGCTCCACTCTTGGAAGGGAGCAAGGGCCAGTCTGAAGCAACCAGACCAGCGATGGACGTGTTGTGGTTCGTCGTCAGGAGGGCTACAAGCCAGCAGGCAAGTGGCCGGACAAAGTGGGGAGCAGCAAAGAGCAGGTGGGCCCCACGCAGATCTCGTGGATGCTGGGGGGCTGGACTTCGGGGCTGGAGCTGCTCAGGGTTAGGGCTTCTCAAACCCCAAAGCACTCACTCGAGGATCCCTCGGCGGTCGTGCTGGATAAGCGTCGTGCAGTCTTGAAGATGGCCGGTCCCTTCAGGTCTCGTCACACCCACGAATCTCAGCTGGGCTGATGATGTAGGTAGAGGTCAGAGGTGCCAGGGAATCCGGGTCTCGTCGAGCTGGGCAGTCTTGATCCGGAGGATGGACTTGCAGCAAACCGCATGTGCTTAGATGGTGCCCGCTGGTGCAGGGTTGCTACTCCTTAGCCACAAGGGAGAGTCTTCAGAAGTGTTCAAGAGTTCTTTTGTGGAAAGTAGTCAAGATTCAGAATTATCTAATTTGGGAAGGGGCCCGCTCCTACCTTTATACTAAAGAAAGGGGCTGGCACGTGACTAGGTCCTGCCCATGGGTGGGACCAGGAGGGGGGTGGTTACACCCCTCTCCTTTGTCCGGTCTCTCCCCAGCTCAGGGGCTGGTGTGCCCCTGGAACTGGTTCAAGCCGGCATATGCATAGTGAGCACCGGGGTGCTACTTGCAATCACCTTCCTCTCAGCCCTGCCTACCTGGGATACACAAAATCCTGTCTGGGATGGTGCTAGCACCGCCCCTGACAGGAAACCCTTTGTCCAAGCTCTCCTCGCTGGAAGGACTCCCAGCAGCAGGAGGTCAGACTTGTGTCTGCGGTGGTAGCATCCATTTTCTGATGCTGAGGCTCGAGTTAACTTTAACCGGGGTTCACAGTTACATACATGTTGTGTCCCTCTAGAAGGGTGGAATGCTAACCCCGTCGCCAGAATTGGCGAGGGGTTAGTATTCCAATTCGTATGGCACCTTATTTGACATGTTTTGATAAAGCGATACCAAAGTTGGCAAATAACCGCGAGGATTATAACGCACTTAAGAGTATATGGTACACATTATCATGGAACAGCTATCAGGACTTGGTTCCGCAAGCTGCAAACGGGCTCAGCTCATGCCAGAGCACCATCTCACATAATTCCAAGCACTCTGCCTTCAGGATTGATAAGGCCTGCCATAGGAGTGACTGATAGGAATACATGTGTCCATCTTAGGGTTAGATATAGGAATACTATATCTAAAGCAAAGGGTGATTACACCACCTTGCCCCAGCTGTCGTGCAGCCAGTTGTGTCAGATTTGGATGGCCAGCCAGGCGTGGCATAATACATGCTGCAGCCCCTGGTAGGCCCTGGGTACACCTATGCCCTGGGTACCTAAGGTACACTGTACAGGGACTGATAAGGTGACTCAGTATCCAATTAGATAGGTACCTAAGGTACATGGAATCCATTTTACAGAGAGAGCAGTAGGCTTGGGGCCCTGAATAACAGGGTCCCAGGTCAACTAAGTCGGAAAACCAGCAAAACACCAGGCAAAAAGTTGGGGGCAACGATAGTCAGGTATTCACCCTCCTACAGGCTGCCCATTATCTCCCTTGCTATTCGCAAAAGCGATGGAACCTCTGGCCGCATCTATAAGACAACATCACACAGCCAGAGGGATTGGATTTAGTACCAGAAGCCTCCTCATATCACTTTAAGCCGATGACATCACTTTGTATCTTACAGACCCTGCGATAAATTTAGTTTCCCTTTTTAGAGAATTAATTAAATTTGGAGGATTGGCTGGCTTATCCATTAATTGGGCAAAGTCAGTTATATTCCCCTGACAGATAACACTAAAGCCACGACCACTGAGTTTCCGCTGAAATGGGAAATTGAGAAGTTTAAATATTTGGGCATCTGGATTAGGCGTGACTTGCAGGAGGTATGGAGGCTGAATTATGGCTGTGCCGTGACTTGGCTGGAAGATAAGGTTGCGATATGATCAAAACTACCACTATCTGTGGCTGGGAAGACTGCCTTGGCTAAAATGGTAATATTACCTAAATTTTTATATCTATTTGTCAACCTACCGCTCATCCTTTTGCAAGCCTATTTTAAAACATTACGCTCCCTGTTGATGTCACTGGTGTGGGCAGGAGGACAAGCTACAGTGTTGTGGGAACTACTGACACTGCCGTTGATGCAGCGGGGTATGGGGGCTCCAGATGTGAAACTATACACATTCTGTGCGCAGGCACAGTTTTTACATTACTGGGTTCACCCAAAACCGTTCCAGCCTCATGTGGCAGTAGAGACGGACGCGTTAAAGCCTGTACCTATACGGGTGGTGCTATATCAGCCATATAGACGCCCGAGAGAGGACATTGAGAAGCTGAAACACTACGCTGGGCGTGGGATGGGCTGCAAAGATGGGCGGGTGCTCAGACACTGTACTCCCCCCCCTATACCATTAGCACAGAACACAATGCTGCCTGGTATCAAAGACAGTATAAGCAAGACAACAGCACAGAAGCTGACATTACACATGTTTTCCGACCTATACCCTGACAACACATTCAGGGACCCCACAGTTGAGATCGAGGGTCAGAGTATGTTATTTGCTGATATGTTCCTTCATCATAAACTACGCACAGCATGTTCTGCATTACATGAAGACTTCCCGACCCCCCCACCAACCCTCTCAGCCCTTGAGAATTTGCTGCATTCCACGTCACAACGCAAACTCATTACATGCCTTTATATACGCATGCAAGCGGATGCTCCAGTGCTACAAAGAGCTTCCTCTCGCACTAACTGAGGAACAATGGGCATACTGCTGCTCTCAACTCACTGAGTAATCCCCTAACTATAGGCTCCAATTGATACACTACAAATTTACCCATAGGTACTACAGAACACAAATAGGATTATATCGAATGGGGCTCGGAGAGGATGAGAGCTGCTGGTGCTGTGGATATGCCCCTGCCTCTTTCTTACACATGGCCTGGGATTGCCCAGCTCTTAACTCATTTTGGTCCACGGTTTTCACATCCATTATTCAGATTGTTAGTTTATCGCTGGCACCGTCCCCTATGCTTGGACTGCTGGGCTATGTCAAAGCTACGCCAGTGAAGAAACGCAAGCTCCATGCACTTCTTCTTCTATTTACCAAACGCCAGATAGCCGTGCACTGGGGGAGGGTACCCTCAGTTATGGAATGGATTAAAGATGTGACGCATGGACATTCACAATTGAGCATATTCTGGGACCTAATGCCAGCCACTTCGAGACCACAAGACATTTGGGACCCATTTATTGATTGGGCCCGGGAACGGGGAGGGGTGACAATGCCGCCTTGACAAATGCTGTCCCTGCTGAGGAACTGCCATGAACTGATATGGAAATCAGATATGTATATCGTTGGGGTGATGTTGGGTAAGGCCTGAGATTGGCTTCTATATTGCTGTAACTGTAAACCTCATGTAAGGTGTGGTATACAAAGCTATTTGTTGTGTTACTGGGGCATACCGCTTCAACAGACGCACACTACTTTATGCATGTACTGAAAAATAAGTGCTACGGACAGATCCGAGCTAAATACCACTGGTATATATTGTTCTGCAGAATTGAATGTATGTTGCATTGTTTTGAAAATGTCAATACATAAAACAAAAAAACAAAACAAGAATGGAATAGTGGTGTGTATTAATTGCACAGGGCTAAGCTACACCTAACTGAATCCAGGTAAGGTAATTGCTTGTCAAAGCCTAGCTAAGTGTGTATGTGGTTGGGTAATGTCTTGAAGCACTACTTCCCTCTTGTAGTGAGGGTGATTTCCGTCCTTTTTCCCAGTACACATACACAAGGTTTTATTGTTTATAAATTTTGGTTTATAAATTATGGTGTTAGAAGATATATTTTTGTGATTACATTGGTGATTGATGTTTCAGCATAGTGTGAGGTTTGAATGAAATTGTAATGGGTGCAAATCTGGGTAAATCTAGAAAGAAGTCACTGACAGAAGCAAAACCTCCCTCACCAGTTGGAACTCTGGCACATGAGATGCTTGTAAATTCTGGCATGAAAATTTGCTTATGGCTTAAGAGTGGCTCACAGATACTGTGAATGAGAAAAAGTTAACATTTTTTCAGAATGGTATGTTTGAATTGAAGAACAAGATTACAAGATTATTAAAACTCTTAAACACAATGTGATAACTAAGCATGGGCGGAAAATCCGTTTTGCTCGCGGATTTTGCGGATTTTCGGTAAATTCGCAATCCGCGAGATTCGCGAATCTCCCGCAA
This sequence comes from Lissotriton vulgaris, assembly GCF_964263255.1. Taxonomy (NCBI): domain Eukaryota; kingdom Metazoa; phylum Chordata; class Amphibia; order Caudata; family Salamandridae; genus Lissotriton; species Lissotriton vulgaris. Next base: position 586,791,656 of record NC_141689.1, on the reverse strand, counting down.
AATCCGCAAATCCGCGAGCAGCGGATTTCATGGCTTGCTCGCACTGTTCGCGTGAGTTCGCGGCTTCCCAGTACAACTTTGCGCCCCGCGAATAAGCGCAAAATTGCAGAAATACGATCTTAGCAAAACTGAAACTACTTACCAGGTTCAAAAATTCAGGCTCATCATTAGTAGCCATTTCCTGTAGTGCTTCCTGAGGGGCCCCTCCAGAGTTCAGTTGCCAGTTGCAACTATTATGTGACCCTGCTCTGAACCTCAGAATAGTTACACATATGCCACAAAGGTCCTGAATTACAGCTAAGGGAGACAAGCAGGAGCCAGGCTGGAAGTTCAAATCCATTAATCAGCCCCTAATTCATTATTGTCAGTTGGGGCAGGGCAGGTGTTGTAACTAATTTTGCAACAATGAAAGCACTTAGCAAGTGCAAAAGATCACTAATCAAGAAGCACTATGGAAGCAGGTGCCAGCTAAAAAAATATTCTGTGACACATTAATCAGCCCCAAATTAATTCAGGTCACTTGAGGCAGGGAAGGTGTGCTTGCGTTGCCATAATAATGTACACTGACTGGACAACCAGAGGGTGCTGTGATGAAACAGAGGGTGGCATGGTGGGCCAGAGGGTGGCATGAGTAGTCAGAGAGTGGCAGTGGTGACAGAGAGTGGCAGTGATGAAGAAGAGTGTCCCAAACAGGCTGGACACGTAGAAACAACAAGTTCGCGAAACTTGCGACCCGACAGGTAAGTTTGCGTTTTGCGAAATTGTACAAAACCCTCGCGAACTGGCAGAAACCCGCGCGAACACACAAAAAAAAAAAATCCGCAAATTCACGAGAATTCGCGGATTTTGTGGATTGCGAGTTCGCAAATCCGCAAAATTCGCGAACGCGAGATTCGCAAAATTCGCCCATGCTTAGTGATAACTCATTGACTATTGCTTTCCTCATATTCAGAATAACCCTGTTGCAAAGTCATCCTGTGTACCCTGTGCATTCCATATTTTTTTTGCTGACTGTTACTGGTGGTAGTTGACTCTGACTTTTTCTGCACTCCGTCTAACCAGGCCCAGGGCCAATGTTACATTGAAAACACAAGTGAAAACACATACATTCCTTATGGTACACTACATATTAAGTTACACTTACAATTGTCATAACCTACCCTGTAAGTCCCTAGTAGATAATCGGGTAGGGGGATTAAAACTACCTATAAGTCCCTAGTATATAATAGGACCTGGCAGTTTAGAGGGCAGGACCCCTTTCTGCACTTGCATGTCTGCACTGATGAGTGCCTGATATATTTTAAAAGCCCCCCTGTGTTGCAGCACTTCTTTTAAAGGTACATTTGTCCAATCTTGATATTGGTGGTAGGGGCACTTAAAAAGTGTTAAACCAAAAAACGTGGTAATTTAGGTACCCCCAACGTCTATCCTAGGTGTTCCAGGGATGGAGGTTCATGTATTTAAAAGGAGGGTCCTTATAAAAGATGTTTTATATGCCCAGGGGATAGGTAAATTGCACACTTCATGTTCCTCATTCTAGTTAAGTTCCTCCCAAAATCAATTATGGTGCAAATTCAGGAACCCTAACGTCTGTCCTAGGTGTCTCAGGAGTGGGGGTTATGTAGCTATAAACAGGGGCATTATGTATGGTTTGTTTGCCCTGATGATGGAGAAATTGCACGTTGCAATTTACCCATTGTTGATGCCTAGCCCTATAGGGTAACATGGCAATAGTTTATTAATGCATCAATATTGCTAGGAATTAAATAAAATAATATTCAAGGACTTTCGAGAATGGTATTGATAAATTCAACAATATGCCATGGTTGAATGTATCCTAAGATGTACAAAAAAGAAGTTATAAGACTTTCCTGACTGTAAGTCAAAATCCAGCCTAATGGAAGCAAATTGAAGCAAACACAAGGAGATGATGGATGGAGTGCTGAAACCTTTCAGACACCCACCAACATTCAAAGATCTTGGTTGAATCATCATCGTTCTTTAGCTCAATTTGCCACCCCAGTTAAAAACCAGCTATATGGAAATCAGTCTAGACTCTGTGCCTCACGGCAACAGTCCAGCCTGAACTGCCAAGCCAGGTCTTTCCTCGACAGGAAACAAGCATCCTAGGACCAGTTTCTGGGTAACACCCATCATCAGCCAGGCTGGCTTGAATCCAGTGGCAAAGTGAGCAAGGGACCCACATCTGAGCACATCCTGCCTACTTAGGGCAGACAACATCACTGGAGTCAAGCTAGCCTGGCTGATAAGGGGTGTTACCCTGAACCAGTCCCAGGATGCTTGTTTCTAATCTAGGGAAGATCTGGCTTGGAAGTTTTGCATATGCCTGGGTCTGTACTGGAATGACATGGGGAGCAACACAATGATGGATTTAGGCCCGGATCTCTGAACTGGGGTGAATGTTTGACATTGATCAGCATTCTGCCCATTAATTGTTCTTTTTGCATTTGTCACCCCAGTTGGATTTGTAGGCCGAGAAGTTGGCCCGGTGCACTCCATGCCACTGGAGTCAAGCTAGCCTGGCTGATGATGGGGTGATGCCCCAATACCAGTCCCAGGACTTGGGAATTGCCCTGAAACTTCAGGATGTATAATTCAAAGGTTCACAAAAAGCTTTTCAAAACATTAGCATTCCAAAGTCCAAACCACACTTTGACAATTAAGGGTTGTTCCAAGGAGTTTCCTTGTGTATGACAATAAATATAGTATTTGAGATTATTTGACCATAAAAGTGCTGAAATGGAAATGTTTAGGTGGTACCTGTTCCACTGGAACTAAAAAACTTGTGGAAACACTAGGGGCAATTTTGTTTCAAATTTGTGGCACAGGACAATGCTGCAAGTCACCTTGCTTCACTGCGTCACAGAGAAAGGGCAGGAATATGCTATACTTATCCAATATGGTGCATTTCTGTCCTTTGCTCTTGCCCTGGCCTGTTTGGGGAGCCTAGCACCAACGCAGACACCCTTGCCCCATTGTGCAAGTGTGCCTGTGTTGTAGGCAGGGCTGTTTTTGTGCAGGAAGGGGCACCTTCCTACACAAAAATATTCCTTTGAGGATGTTTCTTCTTTCTATGTGTGCTACTGAATGCAACATATTCTGCAGCACACACAGAAAAAGATAGAAATGAGGAGAAATAAAGATATTTCTCTATTGTACTCCTCTACTGGCAAGGTGTATTTTTTGGCAGATTCTTAGGTTTGCAAGTATTGTAAATCTGGGAATGCATCACAAACCATGAGAGTTGCAGTGGAACAACCACTGAAACATCCATAGAATGCCTCCCTTGCACAGGGCACTGCAATGCAGCGATTTGTGCTACATTGCCTTACTCAAGATTTTTGAATCCATTCAACCCTACACAGAGTGGCTTAGCATGGCTTCTTAACTCAGAGGTTTGCGTTACACATAATCCACATTGTGTGGTGCATGCATGAAGCAAAACTCTCATAAATGGTGGTATCGTACTTCCGGATATCAAGCGGTACTACTGGGCCTCCCAGCTGGGAGTGATTAATCATGCAATGGAAGGCCCCGCGTTAAACCCTGCATTTGAGATGGATAAGAGGCAGTTGCCGGGTGGAGATTATAATAGGGCGCTTTACTCCAAATCTGTTGGAGGGAAACTCTCGGGACCCACTAAGATAGCAGTGCGAGTGTGGCAGTGTGCGAATGCGGCAATGGGGTGGACGAACCGGTTGACCTGGGCTACTCCGCTCTATGTGACTGAAAGACTGGGCAGCTTGTGGAGGACGAAAGGCTTTGAGAAATGGGATATGATTGATATTTGTAAGGTTGGGGATCTCTGGACCAAAGATAGGATTAAGACCTTCAAGGAGTTGAAGGTAGAATATGAACTTAGTGACAAGGAGTTCTTCCGCTATGTACAAATCCGCCACACATTGAGTTTGGTTTTTCAAGCCGGTGTCGCTATCCCGGAATTATCCCCACTAGAAGATCGGGTGCTAGACGGATACATTCCAGACAGCACTATCTCTCTGATATATAAGAAATTGATCAACGATCGGACAGACTTGCTGGTACACCTCAGAGAGGTTTGGACCAGTGACGGTTTAGAGCTGGATGTTGAGGACTCTTACTTGCTTATATCCCATGCATATGGAAAACCAGATCTGACAGTCAAGCCTTGTCCTACATCACTCCAAAAGCGTAATTTCAGCCAGTGCTAGAAATCATGGCCTCAGGGAATGTGGTAGTGCAGGGGGTACCTGGAACAGAATGTGTGGATGGTTTTGTTTGCACACTTTTTTACAGCAAGAATGAACTATTTGTTATTGAGTTCAAGGTTTAACATTTACGTGGGCTGAAAATTAAGCATGGGGAACCAAATTCATACTTAAAATTGACCTCTTCCATTTTGTGAATTTCGTGTCTTTAGTTGGTAGTAGACATATCATTGCATGGTTGGCCCATTTGATAGTGAATCTGCAGACCTAACAGTACTCCATTGACTGTACACATGGAAGGACATGTAGGTGGTAGGGCATGATATTCACTCACGGGTTGCAAAGGTATTGTTAAATTTTGCGAAGTCGCTTTTATGGTTGTGGAGGAGTTGTGTTGAGGTGGTCTAAGGATGGATCACTGGAAGTTATCTTGGTGAAGGGTGGAAAAGCTGAAAGCAATGGTTATGAAAACAATCTTATCCTACTGCATTAATGTGTTCAGCAGTTAAGGTAGTGTGCACATTGTTCAGTGAGATTATTTCAGGCCTTTTAAAGTGTGAGCTTTCCTAGTGTCATCTACTTTGAAAGAAAAATACTGCAACCAGGTTTGGGGAAGCACTCACAATTGCTGCTGGTTGCAATCAGTCATAGAGATATATATGCAGAGTGGGCTTAAATAACTTATAAATATCATTTCATTTCATCTCGAGCAACCTCTTTTCACTTTCTCCTCCTCACTTCTTCTTCACCCTATTGCCCCCCAACATAAACTGCAGTCGTATGTAACTATTTTGTTTTCATTTACTTTCAGTTCGTCAATAATTTGACAATTATGTACACCCTTCACACGCAATTACACAGAATTGCAAGTGCAATTGGAATGCCTAATTATTGCTATGTGTGTTCTGCAGGTTTCAACCCACTTATATACACTGTGAGAAATCCACACTGCATTCAGCTACCACACGACAGCTCTCACTCACAGGCTGTCATAAACACCTGGCGCATGTCAGTTAAAACTATGCTCTATACAAGAGTGCTAAGATGCACCAAACACCACTGAACACAAAGTGATGGAAATAGCTAACATTCTTTGGGAATGCAAGATTATGTAAAAAAAGGGCAATAGAAACAGGAACTAAACCTCTGGCCCGCATTACCTTAATATTTTTAACATTTATTGTTAGGAAATCAATCAGCATTTTTGGCAATAATATTATGCGTATGAATACGGGTGCAGACAGGTACCTATTTCAACGTCTGTTGTTAATACCATATGTCTCGTGCCAGATATGTGGATTTACTCAGCCTCAGGCTACAGCATCTGACTGTCTTTAACAATAAAATATGTCCAGAGTGGGGATAAAACATCCTAGAAGCATTACACTAGTCAATCTAAATAAGTCAGGGCCTTCATAAGCACCATGCATGTGCACCACATTTTAGGCATATATCCTCATAGCATTTATTCATTTTTGACATTTTTCTGGAATTCCACAAATCCTCTCGCTATATGCACATATTTCCGCAGCCCCTAGCCCTCTGGCAGACACTTGTATTTGCAATGAACAGCTTTTTAGCTGCACAATGCACTGTGCTGCATTACTTTATGTCAAGGGGGCATTCCATTGGTGATGCATGGTTGTTCCCATGCAACCACCTATTGTTTTTTACACAATTCCCTATTGATGAGGAATTGTTGACAGGGATTTGTGCCAAATGTGTGCGCCTCAGCGCAGCAGATGCAACAAGGACAAATATTTTAATTTCGCCTTGTTTTTTTTACTTAGCAGGTGTGCTGCACTGCACATCACACATATAAGGTTGAAAAAGCCTTAAAACATCGTTTTCACACTGGAAAGAACCCCTTCCTGTACAAAACCTTTGCATTAATGAACACAGACAACCTTACGCAATCTCACAATGATTTCTCATTTGGTGCATATCTGCCAAAAGTGGTCCAGCGCAGGGAGAGAGGGGAAAAGTGCCACATATTATTCAATATCGCACTGTCCTGCTTTCTCCCTTTCATTCAACACAGTGCAGCAACTTTGGTTGCTGTGCTGCATAGTGTGAATTGTTTATAAATCTGGCCTTAAGCATGTTGCTAACTGTGAAGTTGGATAGCACTTTGCATGTCTGTGTGTGGTTTTTAATCAGCTCCTATGTAGTGCACTCATGCATATTAATGATACCATTTCATGTCTCTTCTTGTTGGTGCTCATCCCTTTAAATACTGGTTTAGAGTACACTACCTGTTACTCTCACAAGCAGAATGCAGCACACATAGAAAGAGGACATCATTAGGAGAAATAAAGACATTTCTCCTTGTTATGCCTCACCTGAGGAGGTATTACATTTTAGCACATTCCCAGGTTTACCAGCTTTGGGAAATCTGGTCATGCATCAAAAACCATGGAAAGTTCCATGAGAACACCCACACAACATCCATTGAATGCCTTTCTTGCACAGAGTAATGCAACGCAGCAATTCACACTGTGTTGCATCACTCCATAAATTTGAAGCTATTCAAAGCTATGCCTTTACCACAAGTGCTAGATATATCTATATATAGCTATATATATATATATATATATATATATATATATGTATATATATATATATATGGTACCTTGATCAAGTTCTCAGCAGAGAACGAAACGCTTTGGTGTAGCCTTGATACCTGATGAACTGTTAAAATAAACGAAAGAACATGAATATATATATACATATATATATATATATTGCAGTCCAAAATGCCCGAAAGCTTAAAGAATGCACTCCCAGCAGTTTAAGCCAACAGCTTTATTCAGACGGAAAACCTGCAACTTCATTTCAGGTAAGGAGATATTTGCCGACGCGTTTCAAGGACACAGCCTCTTCCTCATGGACAGCTCAGTTGTGCACAGGTGATTCCAATTTGCGCATGTCGTAGTTCATGTATATAGTACAATTGCATGTTGGGATATATATATATATATTCACTGAAAAAAACACAGGTTTCTCGGACGGTATAGTTAGGCTGACATTTCACTTGTACAAAAACAGAGAAATTCAGCCATTTTAGTTAGCTGAGCTAGCTATAACTCACACCACCGCAATGCACTGCTGATGACATCACATATTACATCACTCATGACATGGTCAGTGACATAACTGATGACATCATTGATGACACCTCAAATGACATCACTGATGACAGATGAAACTTTAAGAATCATATATATATATATATATATATATATATATATATATATATATATATATATATTCTCCATAACTGGTTCCTCTCGCCACTCCGACAGCGCTCGATACGGGTGCGGCGCCCTGCAGCTGAACCACGCTGCTGGTATATTTTCCACAGCTCCCTCACAGGAAACAAATGGGTCGCACTCCACGGGTACTCTTTTTGCAGTTTTTTTTATTTTTTAGTTACATTCCACAGGCAGATGTTCCGATCTACGCGTTTCGGTATTACAAATACCTTGCTCACGATCAACCGTTCTCTGGGCTACCCCTTCAAGATATACTGCAGTATATACGGGTGCGGGGATACGGGTGCGGCGCCCTGCAGCTGAACCACGCTGCTGGTATATTTTCCACCCCTTCAAGATATACTGCAGTATATCTTGAAGGGGTAGCCCAGAGAACGGTTGATCGTGAGCAAGGTATTTGTAATACCGAAAAGCGTAGATCGGAACATCTGCCTGTGGAATGTAACTAAAAAATAAAAAAAACTGCAAAAAGAGTACCCGTGGAGTGCGACCCATTTGTTTCCTGTGAGGGAGCTGTGGAAAATATATATATATATATATATATATATATATATATGTTACAAGACTTTTACTATGGTATTGTGGCAACACAATGAACCAGCAAATTATTTCAATGTAAGCACTTTGCCTGAACTGGTACTTACCAAACCAATGCATTATGGGACTATGAGACTTGTTGGCAAGCTGCATCGATGTTCTATGATTAAGGCTACTCCAGCTGAAATGCCTCAGATGAATCGACCAATGTTACCGCCCAAAGGTACAATAAATGCCTGTCACATGCTACCAGTGCCTCTGACTTTCTTTGTTATATTGCTGGCTGCATCCATTTAGACACTTATTTACCTATTTATTCTTCCATCAACCTTTAGATATCCGTATATAAAAAATATTTATTTTTCAGAAAGACACACATTCACTGGATGATGTCATCAGTGATGTCACCAGTGATGTCATTTGAGATGTCATCAGCGATGTCATGAGTGATGTCACTGACCATGTCGTGAGTAACGTAATATGTGACGTCATCAGCAGTGCATTGCGGGCGCAAAAATTATAGTTAGCTGAATTAACTATAACAGGGGAATTTCAAAGGTTTTGTATGAGAGAAATGGCAAGCTAACTATAACATGTGTGAAACCTATGGTGTTTTTCAGTGAATTTCTAAATTTTTTAAATGCTAATTCCTAACTATAACGTGCCTGAAACCTATGGTTTTTTCAGTGAATTTCTAAGGTTTTTTAAATGCTAATTCCTAACTATAACGTGCCTGAAACCTATGTTTTTTTCAGTAAATTTCTAAGGTTTTTTAAATGCTAATTCCTAACCATAACGTGCCTGAAACCTATGGTTTTTTCAGTGAGTTTCTAAGGATTTTTAAATGCTAATTCCTAACTATAACGTGCCTGAAACCTATGTTTTTTTCAGTGAATTTTTAAGGTTTTGTAAATGCTAATCCCTAACTATAACGTGCCTGAAACCTATGTTTTTTTCAGTAAATTTCTAAGGTTTTTTAAATGCTAATTCCTAACCATAACGTGCCTGAAACCTATGGTTTTTTCAGTGAGTTTCTAAGGATTTTTAAATGCTAATTCCTAACTATAACGTGCCTGAAACCTATGGTTTTTTCAGTGAATTTCTAAGGTTTTGTAAATGATAATTTTAAAATGTATTAATTATTAAATGTCTTTCTTTTTATAGTAAAGTCCTACATTTTTATTATAAATACTTATATTTATTATATTTTTAAAGTTACATTTCATATTTTTATTGTAAAAATCACTTTGTCACTTTTGGGCTCATGCTGTATCAAAACTCTGCACTACCTTGAAGCAGGTGTAAGGATTGACACATCTGTCTGAGCATAGGGCCCCCAGAGCATTGCTGGAGATGCGTTGCACTTACAACATAACTCAAACGATGCACCACCATTACAGCACAGATACATCACATATATGTGCCATTTTTGTCCCATGGTACACAGCATTGTAAATACGGCACATCTATGGTGGTGGTGTCACGGAGCACAATAACTGGCATATTCCTGGGGATATGCCAGTTATTGTATATGTGCCCATTAGTGTTTTAATGTAGTGAATGGATTACCACATACCGATGAATGAGTCACTACAAAACTAAAACAACAGGGACAGAGTGTTTGGTGGAAGTGTAAGGATACAAACTGGTAAATTGAACGTATAAAACACAAATTTGCAAGTACATGGAAGACTGCATACATCGTCTATAAGGGTTTGAAGCAGTCTATGCCCTAAGGCCTATTTTAATGCATGAGTACTTAGGTAGTGAGTGGATGAATACAGTTCTGCAAGGAAAGAACCTGATTGAATTTATAACAGCCTCATTTTTACCACAGTATACAGGCAAACACAAACTGCTGAATGGCTCACTACAATATTGAAATAGTAGTGTGAGAATGTTTGCTGGAAGTATAAGGATACACATTGAGGAATTGAACGTATAAAACATAAGTTTGCTGGTGAATAGAACAGTGCAGGCACAGTCTATAGAGGTTTGAAACAGCCTATGGATTAAGGCCTCTTTTAATCCATGAGTATTCAGATACTGACTCGATCATTACACTTCTGCAAAGAAAGTTCCTTACTAAATTTATTACAGCTTCAGTTTTACCATGGTACAATGAAAAACAACATACTGCTAACTGGCTCACTGCAATACTAAAACAGCAGTGTCTTTTTTTTCTGAGCAAATTCCCTTAAGGTAAGGAGGAAACAAAAGCCCCTGTTTCCATTCAGAGCTTTGGAGTTGGAGGCCCGGGTTTGCCCTGAATGAAACGTTTTCTAGCCTTGTCCTTTTTTGGGCCTTCTTTTGTCCGAAACCAAAAGGTACACGATTTTCGGTGGTGGGGGAGCTAGTCATTATGACTACTCGGGTCAAGGTATTAACTTGAAATCGTTGTTTCCTTTGCCTTAATCATTGGACCCTCTGATATTTCGCAAATTATACCTTTCCCACAGATTCCATTGTGTTTCTTTTGAATCTCAAGCTGATATACCCTTAGTAAGGAGTTTAGCCAATCCGTTAATTTAGGTGGGGATGGTTTAACCCAATTTATACAGATCTCTCTTCTAGCCAGCAGGATCGAGATAAATAGAATATTTTCTTGGTCTTTAGTTAATGGCAGGGATTTTTCATTACATTGTATCCCAAAAATAACCAATTCTTCGCTTACCTTTACATGCTGGTCCACTATGTTGGATCTTACCGATCTGGTCCCAGTAGTTGTTAATCGTTGTGCAGACCTGGAACATATGTATATCGTCAGCTCTTTCCTCTCCACATTTCGGGTACTTTTATTTGTTCATTATTGGTAATTTTTAGAGCCTTTTTGGGGACCAGTATGCTCTGTGGATCGTGAATAAATGTTTTTTCTTTAAGGGGGCGGATTTTATTACCCGGCCCATGAGTTTGAGGTAAGCCAAAGGTTTGAGTGGTCCAGGCCGGGCATGTCTTTCTCCCAGATATCTTGTGGCATTTTGTACTCTTCCTCCCCTCCTCTCATAAGTGCCGTGTACCAATAAGAGATCTCCTTTTTGGAAGTGCCCGGGCTCAGGAGTTTTTGTTCAATAATCTCGTCTCCTTGTAGTTTTTCTTTTAGGGTATTTGCCCACCTATTTAGTTGGTAGAATTTAAATCTTGATATAGATCCCTGTGTTTCTTTGAATAGGGTTTCCCATTTCACAATCCGGTTGTTTTCTAGCAACTGTCCCCAATGGTCTATATTGTGCTTTCTTAATGGGAATGATAGTGCATCTTTTAGACATTCAGGGGTGCCAGGTGATTCCCAGATTGGTGCATGTTTGCTGAGATACGGTATTTTAAGTGTTCTTCTTTTCTCAAGCCAGGATCTTGCTGCAGCCTTTATCGTCTTAAGCTTTATTTTTTTTTTAAATTTCGGATGGCCGAATTTAGTAGTAGTGATCTTCTTTGGAGCCTATGAGTGCTTTTAAGTAAGTGGGCCATTTATCCCATTTGGTCAGTAGTATCCTAAAATTCTTGCACTGGAAAGATCTACAGTATTCCAGTATGTCCGGGCTGGCTATTCCCCCTTGTGCTTTGGTTCTTTTAAGTTTTTTCCACCTGATTCTAACCCCCTTGGCAGCCCAGATGAAGCTAGATATCTGTCCCTGAATTTTTTTGATTTGTTCCGTCTTAAAATTGAGAGGAAGGGAATTAAATAAATATGTACATTTCAGTACAATGGTCATTTTAATTAAATTGGATTTTCCTAGGAATGATATTTGTAGTCCTGACCAGGCTTTTAGTAGTGGTCTTATTTCTTTGTGTATCCTAGAGAAATTCAAGGTGGTTATTTCATCTAGATCTTTTGTGTATTCAATTCCTAGATATTTGATTTTGTCTTTGATAAGAGGGTTTCCTGAGGCTGTATTCCACACAAGAATTTCGATTTTGGCTTGATTGACCTCATAGCCTGTTTCTACTCTAAACTGGGCTATGGTGTTCTCTATTATGGGGAGAGAATTCAGTAAATTTTCAGTAAATATCATCAGATCGTCGGCATATAATGCAACCTTTTTCTCCCATCCATGATGTTTAAATGTTTGGATCTCTTCTTCCCCCCTTAATAAGATAGCCAAAGGTTCAATGTAAAAATTAAATAAGAGGGGAGACAAGGGGCATCCTTGTCTTGTGCCTCTCTTAATAAGTATGTTATCAGTAAAAGCATCATATACTAGAATTCTTGCATTTGGACTTGAGTAGATGTTAGATATAGCACTTTCGATTTTATCTCCTAGATTAAATTTAGTCAGGGAGGCATTCAGAAAGGGCCAGCTAACTCGATCGAATGCTTTTGCTGCGTCAAAAGTTAATACAGATAAAGAGGCAGTATCTTGAATTGCGATGTCTATAGCTGCAATGAGTTTGTGGGATAATTCATGTATTTGCCTGCCTTTAACGAAACCCTTTTGATCTGGGTGGAATAACGACCCTGCAACTGCCCCTATTCTTTTAGCCAAAATCTGTGTGTTTATTTTGTAGTCCGTGTTTAAGAGGGAGATGGGCCGGTATGATTTGCATTTTGTTGGATCTTTTCCTGGTTTTAGGATAATGTTAATAATTGCATCATTTCAGGAGTTTGGGAGTTTTTGGTTATCTTGGAACATACAGTTTAAAAGTTCAGTAAGTGGTGTTAGCAAGGTTTCTTGGAGATGTAAATATAATTTGTTTGGTATGGAGTCTGGACCGGCGGCTCTCTGTCTTTTGAGGGTTTTAAGTGCAGCTCTAACTTCCTCTTTCAAGATCTCCTGATTGAGAGCAAGCTCCTCTTCCTGCGAGGCTGCTGGGGTGGTAATATTATTTAGAAAATGTTTTATTTGGTATTCAGTGCTAATTAGGTCCTTTGTGTAAAGATCCTCAAAGAAGCGTTGAAATTCTTGCCTAATTGTACTGCTTTCTGTGGTGAATCCTGTTTTGTCATCTCTTTTTATCTTTGTGATTCTATTTTCTGTTCTTTCAGTTTTTGATTTCCAGGCTAGGATCCTCCTGCATCCTTCTCTGTATTCGTAATGTGAAAGTTTACTGGCTTCCCATTTATTTCTTAACTCTTCTTTCCAGGAAGTCATTCAGTTCTGTTTTCTTATTTCTTATGTTTTCTTTTATTTCAGAAATTGACTTGCTGCAACTAGCAGTTTTGAGGTCCACATCTAGGGATAGCAGTTCTTTTTCAATCCGTTCAATAGATAGCTTCTTTTCTTTATTCCTAAACGATGTTATGTTGAGGATTTTCCCTCTGATTAGTGCTTTATAGGCATCCCAGGCAATTTGTTTTGTAGTTCCGGTCTTGTTTCGCTCAAAGAGCAGTTTTGTTTCCTCCGCAAGTTTTTCATTATAAGCCTCCACTTGAAAAATACTCCTGTCTACAGTCTACCTCTGGGAAAGAAGTGAAGTTTTAAGTGACAGTATGAGTTGTACCGCTGAGTGGTCAGAGATATGGGCTGGGAATGGTTCCACCTTTTCCGTTTGTTCTACCAGACTCCTACTGATGAGAAAAAAAATCTATTTATGCCCTACCCTTTTGTTTTTATAAGTGAATCGGTGATTTGCCGGTGTCTGTCTTCTGAGGGGTTTATTATAATGTTAAAATCTCCTCCCGTTATTATTGGGGTTTTGATTGCTAGGAGGTTGAAATATAACTTCTTAAGTGGTTCAGGGTCATCTGAATTTGGGCCATAATAGCCCACCAGGGTATAGGAGTTGTTGTAGATTCTAGCCGTCACAATGGCCCATCTGCCTTTTCTGTCAATTTCTGTTTTTTCGATCACTGCTTTTAAAGATGTTTTTAGAATGATTGCGACTCTCTTTATGTTACAGTTTTGATTTGTACGGATACAGTGTTCTATCCAACCTTCGGTTTTGCAGTTTGGTTCCCACTCCTCCCTTGTCAGATGTGATTCCTGGATTAGAATTACTTCGCTATTACGGTTTTTTAAGTATTACAATATTTTCATTCTCCGTGATTTAATTCTCATTCCGTTCATATTCCACGTTAATATTTTTAGTTCTTTTTTAATGCTCTTATTTATAGCCATCATCATTGGTCTTGCCTTTAAATCTTCGAACTGGGCCTTTGTACTCCTCTGGTATTGCTGTTAGGACTATTTTTTTTAGTTTTTCCCCCATTTTGCTCCCCACCGTCTGCTTTATTTTGTCCTTTTTTCTTTTTTTGAGCTTGTGTATGGATTCCTCCCCCCCACCCTGGAGAAGCCTCCCTTTTCTTCTTCTTTGTGGGCATTGAAACTGCCCATTTTTGAGTTCCTTGCCTTTGGTTTAATTAAGTTTTCTTTCCATTTCCCACCGGTCTTTTGGCCATTTTCATTCTCTCCTCTTTTTTTTTTCCTTTTCCTTTCCCTTTCTTCCTTTTTATTTCTCTCTTTTGTGATGGTAGGTAGGTTTTCTATTTTGAAAGGGTTTGGTCTTCTTGGTGGGTCTTGATTTGTTCGATTAGCCCCTCCACTTCTTTCGGGTCTCTTATGTTGAACATTTCATTGTTCCACATGATTTTAAGTAGCGCTGGAATCGCATCTGGACAGTCGCTCCGAGTGCTTTCAATTGCGGCATACGTTGGCCCAGCTCTCATTGTCTATCTTGGGTGGTTTTAGATAGGTCAGATCTGATTTTACAGGACCAGTCATCTTTAGTGTAGGATACAGCTTTAAAGCCTTCACTGAGTATTCGCTCTTTCAGCGAGTATGTCATGAAGTTGATCAGAACTTTCCTCTGGTTTTTTCTAAACTTCCTCTTACTAAAGGGGTCGCGGTTCACCCTTTGAATGTCTTTGTTTAAGTTTACCGATTTAGCCAAGGGATTTTTCCCTCTAGTAGCTGGATTATGAAACCTTTGATGTCTTCTCCTTCGAGTCCCTCCGGGATATTCAGGATTTGGATGTTGTTTCTCCTGGCGTGGTTTTCCAGGGACTCCATTCTTTCACTAATCTCGGCTTCTCTAGACTTTAGTTTAGTTATTTCATTTTGGTTTGCCTCCGTTTTCTTGTTTAATACCTCAATTTTGCCCTCGGTGTGTGTCACTCTGTCGATTAGAGTATTTATTTTCTGATCCAGGACTTCGCACACTTCCTGTATTTTGGCCTGTTATTTTTCAGAAATTGCAAATTTAGTTCGAAGCTCCTTCATCATTTCATCGAGAGCATTCTCAGAGATGGTAAGACTCTTGGCAGTTGTAGCATCTGTAATATCCGTAGCATTTGCGGTGGGTGGAGGGGGTGCCGGTGGTATTTGTAAATGATCCTGTGGGCTTTTTTCCAGAGTTGTCTTTTTTGCTTCGGGTCGAGGGCCAGTTTCAATTTCTACTTCTGTTTTTATTTTGTTGACAGAGAGGGCCTGAAATTTATTGCTGACTATTAAGTCGAGTATCTCTTCACTCAGTTTATGCTGTTTATGCTGTTTCTGTTTATCCACCATTTTAAGGTTTTGAGTCCTGCCTGTGTTGGGTAGATCTTGGTATGAGGTATCTCGGTCTAAAGCTTTCCCAGGGGTACCGTTCTTATCCTTATCCTGAATCTTAAAGTAGGACCTGAGTGAAGGGGTACAGTTCTTATCCTTATCCTGAATCTTAAAGTAGGACCTGAGTGAGGGGGTGATTTTTAAGTCGTTACGTCTTGTAGATTTTAGGCTTGCTCTGGATTGGGGAGCTTGTGGTTTCCCTGAAACCTGTCTTTTGTTGTTCCTTTTCTCCTCTCTAGAGGGGACACTGGCTGCCGACTGGCCTTTTCCTTTCCCTTTATATGGGGTACAGGCTTTTATCTCTGAAGTTTTACTTCTTAGACTGTAACTGGCTGACTGAAGGAGAAGAGGAGGCTGACTGAAGGAGAAGAGGCAGCTAACTGAAGGAGAAGATGGCGGCTGACTGAAGAGCTCAGTCGTGAGCTCCTTGCCTGAGGTAGCAGTTCTGCCGACAATGCCCACCGGCAATGATTATTAACGGAGCGCCAGGGAAATACGGCCATGCAATCCTGAAAAATGTGCCACTACCTTCTGTCAGGCGCTATTGCACAAACATAAGGGTGTAACAGCAAGTCTCAAATAAAAAAAAGACTGTCTGATCCTACTTACCAGTTGTCCTCCACCTGCGGACTGGAAGTTCACGGGGGTTCCGCACACCTTTTCCGCATTGTATTGCATCGCACAGGCATCAGGCATCGACGTTGACACCGGCATCCACATCGGCACAGAGACTTTTGACTTTTGAAAACAATGAGTGCCATCCGCGGGTAAACTGCGAGTAAACTGGTATGATCAGGGTTTTGAACACCAGGGGTTGGGAGACATCAGTCCAAGGCTACGCGACACAGGTTGTTTAGGTTGCATACCGGCAAGCTAGGGTTCCGGGCCCGGAGCAGTTTCCTTTTTTTTGGTATCCCTCTTTGCCTGTCCGTTTGAGGGGTTTGGGGAGTTTGACACACTGATTGCGGGCTGCAGATACGAGACAGGAGTCAGAGGGGGCCAGGTGATCGGCACTCCCAGGTTCCCAGTTCTAGATCCTCGGGGCTCTGCAGAGGTGACTGCGGCAAAACGGGAAAAAACGCAAACGTACCCAAACGCCAAGAATGAAGGAGCCGGTACCGGCAGATTAGAGGCCTGAAGAAAAGAAACTTAGCACACACTTTACTGGCAAATCACTTAACGAGTCTTTAAAAAAGCTCACAAAGTATATAAGTATATAAGTAGAATTCGAAGTGTGCTGTTGACCTCACCCACTTCCCCAACACGCCGTCTTCAGGATAATGTGCTATTAAACCCACCCACCTCAATCAGCAGAAACGGCCTGATAACAAAGCTGTAAGGGGCAGCGAAGGAAGGCAGGCAAGGAAGATAAGAGGACAAGAAACAGAAGCAGCAGCAGTGGGTCAGCCTGAGGGAGAAACAAGAGTCCTTCGCTAAAACTACGCCCTCTGCACCCTCTGCACCCCCAGTTTTGTGGCACAGAACAGGGACAGGGATAAGCCCAGGTCCAAGCACATGTTCAAACACTGGCCCAATCAGGCACTGCCACCGAGTACCTTTGAGAAAACGCATGCCAAGCATTAAAAAGCATTGAAAGTGGTGGAAAAAAAATAAGAAGGAAGTGAAAGTGAGCTAAAAGACAATAGGATCCTGCCTGAGACAAGAGACAAGAGACTAGAAACAAGAGACAAGAGTAGAGAGCAAGACACAAGGGAGCAAAAGGGACAGAGGGGGAGGTGAAGGATAAGGCTAAAGGCTAAAGGCTAAAAGACTGAAGACTGAAGACTGCACACTGAAGGTGGAGGGTTCAGTCTGACAAAGAGGTTGGTAAAGGATACAAGGCTCGCAGTAAAACAACAACACAGTAAGACACAGCACAGCACAGCACAGCACAGCAAGGAATAGAATAGAAAGTAAGCAAGAGGCAAGAGGCGAGAGGCTAAAAGGGGCTGACAAGAGGCCGCTAAAGAAGGAAAGGCGTACAAGAAGTAAGAGGCTTGTCAGAAGGGTGAAAACAAATGGAGGGCGGCCTGGAAGCGACGGAACAAGGGATCTGACAGCCAAGGTTACCCTATCTCTTAAATCTGAAAGCGGAAATCAATAAAGACGGAGCCAACAACCATAGCAGACCCCCATTCACTCAGAGTGTGGGCAAAAGCAGTGAAAGCGCGCCACACCAACAGGAAGGCAGGACGTAGACTATCCTTTCGAAGTAAGGAAGTTGCAGCTGAGATAGAAATAAGCAAAGGTAGGAGCTCCACACTACAAGTGATACAAGCTATGCACGATGGTACAAAGAGAAAACATTACAGCAGCAGCAGCAACAATATTTATCTAACTCAGTAAAACAAAACCCCTATACTATCAACCCACCTTTCCCCCTATAGGAAAACCAAGAGGGGACCAGCCCGTACCAGAAAAGCCTGGAAACAACTGTGCAAACCGTGCCAACACCATATAAGCTAGAACCTTCCAAGTCCCCAAGAGCCCGCAACCTCTCAGCAGAAACAAGGAAGAGACAGCTCAAGAGAGAAAGGGGTACAGTCTAAGAAGTAAAACAGCAGTGTCAGAGTGTTTGGTGGAAGTCTAATGATACAGACTGGGGAATTGAAGGCATAAAACACAAGTTTCCAGGTGCATACAAGACTGCATGTATACTCCATACAGATTTTAAGCAATCCATACCCTCAGACCCACTTTGCATATTTTAAATCAATACAAACATTTAAAGAATATATAAATGAATCTATAAGTGCTCCACTTTTAGTACAATAAATACATTAGTAGATAGTGCTCAAACCTTTATTATTTTTAAACAATAAATATATTCCATTAAGGTCTCATAATTTAACACACATTCCAATAGAAGTTCATCAGATATGTCATTAAGATAAATTCCCTCGTTATCAGTTTGTGAATTAATTTGTTCTAAACTTTCAACATAATTTAATACTTCCAAAAAATCTCCATCAAAGTTTTCGTCTTTGAAATCACATGTCACGTCTGCAGCATTAATTTCCCCTTTTTCACTGTCATTGCCTGTGACAGAAATGATCACTTCTTCAATTATACTCAAGATACTATCCAAAATCTCCTCAGTATGCGGCTGTTCTCTTTCCATAATTTTTACTTTATGTTCTTGCTCCTTGTATAAAAATATAAACAGTTAATCTTATCACTTTTCGTAATATATAATACAAAACTACAGTTTTCACCCATTTTGGCCTCCAAAAAATACTATACAAATACTATTATCTAATAACATTCCAATAGTAGAGTTTTAATCCTTTGCAAAGTTACATAAATATAATTACTTATAAGGATATCCTGTTCGTAGCTTTTCTTAAATTTTGAAACAAGTCACTCCTTATGACTATAGGAAAAGACTCAGTCTGTTATAGTAAAATACATGACTAAAAATATTTAGAATATGTCTATTCACCTTACCCATTCTAAAATACTAAATATGTTTTACTAAAATGCAAAAGATACTATTCATTGTCCAGAATAACACTGTGTATCTGTGTGTATTTAGACACCATTATCACACTACTTTGTGAATACTTCATGTGTTTACTCTATCTCTATTCCTCATCTATAACTTAGTCTAACCCTGCTAATTACCTACCCCTTCGACTTTCGAACTAGCCTCCCCTCTAGTATTTATCTGCAACCTTGTAGCTTGTGGTTCTTTATTTTTCTCACTGCTTATAACCTATAATAACCTAACATTCATTAACCTAGCACTCTCAGTTCGTTGTCTAATTTTTATACTATTAATTTCCTTGTGTTCTTCTACTAACCTTTCTTTATGCAGTTGCTTGTCATATTTTCTATCAATCCTTGAATATCTTGTGTTGTTCACTAATTTTCCTTCTTAATTCAAAAGTCTGTATAGTATTCCTTACTCAATGTGTTCTTTTCTTTTCTTAGACCTTGCTTAACACGAATGTTATTGTTTCTTGTTTTAAGTTATAGAAAATACATTGACTGAATACATTCAATATTGTCTATAATGTCAGGTAAGTTTACTTACTCACTAACTTGTCATACAACTTTCTTTAACTCTCTAAGAAATATTTGCACTTTCTCTTCAGGAATGTCTAAGCAGCAATTGAAAACGAGTCTGAACTCCGGAACGTCTTCGGTGAAGTGCGCACTCGTTAGTGAGCGTGCGCCTCACCAAGGATTCCCCACAAGTCTGTGGTATATGACTAGATCGCTACCGCATCTTTCAGCCGCGGCCCATGGAGGGAGTTGCGGTGGGGCAGGCAGGTGGGGCGGGGGAGGGGGAGGGTAGGGGGGTGATAAACAACGGAATCTGGATGATTACAGGTAAGTAAACAATTAAATTAATAAAACAAATTTTGTTCCGTGCCCTGCATCAAAGGCTCAACAACGGCCATCAAAGATTTTGACCTTGGGGATCATTGTAAATCCCCCTAAGCAGTCCTACGGGATCAGGAGGTCATATAGCAAATAGCAAACTTTTCCGATCAATCTACACACTCAATCTACACACATATACAACTAAGTACAAAATCACATTTATTCCCACATTAAATTAAAAAAGAAACACACTTTTATATTGCTTGAACTTTTGCACCCTTTCCAACTGAAAAAACTTTCAAACCTTCCCCATTCCACAATCTGCCAGTTACCATGGAAACACTTCAGAGAACACCTAACTCAGCACACATGTGAAAAGTTCATCATATATTGTTGCAAATTAAAACAGCATGTATGGTTGACTTGAGAATATACCGGCTTATCTTATGTAACGTTCTGTTCTATCAGTTTTTCTTAACCAATTAAAATTAGGCTTTTAAAAAACAGAATCATGCACCATAGTTTTCTGTAAAATGTTGTCAAACAACCAATCATTTCTTTTCTTTTTTTAAAACTGCATGTTCTCCACCATTTAAAAAAAAATACTTTTCAAACTGCCCTTTCATTTACAGAGACCATCAGAGTGAATCCTGACCTCTCTTCAAAATGCTTACAGTGTGGATTGTGGATTTTCTGGAGTCAAAGGTAAGCACAACAGAAAAGAATTCTCAAAGACCTACGTTTACCAAATGTAGACATTAAATGGATTGGACAGAGAGGATTAAAGTGGCATCAATTGATGCCATTGGTGAAATCCTTTTTACATCTCCAACACCCTGACCTCATAATTGTGCACTGTGGTGGCAATGACCTAGGCACTTTGACTGGGGTAGGTCTGGAAATACTTATGAAGGACACCTTTAGAGAATTGATGGCACTATTCCCCCAAACTGCCTTTGTCTATTCTAATATATGCCAAAGGCAGAAATGGAACAGGTCCAACCACTATTCTTCACAGATTGAAAAGGGCTAGGAAACAAGTGAATAAATCTGTTTCTGTCTCTCTCCGATACTATCGAATGGGGTCCATCTACCACAACAATCTGCGTTTCAATATGCATGACATCTATAGGAGAGATGGTGTACATTTTACAGATGAGGGAAACAGATTCTTCCTCTTAAACTTAAGATTCTGCATCCGTACTTACTTGTAGGTACTAAAATCTCCCAATAAACACAAGGGCTCTTTTTAGAGCCACCCAACATTTAAAACATCAACTTGATAAATATCTAAAATGATTTTTATTTTTCCTGCTTACGTACGCTTACTGGACGACTTCCAATATTCCAGCTGCACATCATCCATACGTGCTTGGTACGCGTACGATAAATCTACCATATAAAAAAATAGCCTTTATCACTAATTTTCTATAATTCCTGAGGACCCCATCTCCCGGGGCTCAAATCTAACGTTGCGGACCGTGGAATTAGCCCCAAAGCCTCCACGAGCCCAGCCGGCTCCCCACTTTTTGCGGGAGCCGGCATTGCTATTCCTCGCAGAGAGCAGCTTACATGCTTGCATTCTAATTTCAACCATGATTTCAACAGTTTCTTATTCATAACATAATATAGTACTGCACGCTAAAGCAGAAAAGTTAGCACAATTATGATAGAATACAAAATAGGAAAAAAAATATATACTTCTACACTGAACAAACTCGTAAGCACCCAACCACAACTAGTTTTTGAAACGCATTGTGCAATAAAATGTGTCCCAAAATAGGCTACATACATGCTGACTCTATAACACCATATAGAAAAAAGAAGGCCACTCTTACGCTACTGGGAAAACACAACAAAAGTACAAGTACCAAACTTCCATTGTAGTGATTTCTTAGTTGCAAGTCTAGTTGTCAGATCAACACACACACTCGTATGCACCCACACGACACCCATCCAGCGCATTTGTCACTCCACACGTGACCCTATCTATGAAAAAGACGGAGCGCATGTGTTGTACACCATTTTAGAGTTGTTCCCAAAGCACCGAACAAGGGCCCACTACTACATGCGTGACCTCTTTGGTCACTGAGTTAGTAGTGCCCAAAGCACTGAGCGGGGCAAGAACCTGCGATGATGATGATGATGGGAGCACAAGTATGTCGTTAGCCATGGAGATATTAAGACTCGGCACCATATATAAGACGTCTTTCTTAGAGATCGTGCCTACATCATGAAAAAGCTGTTGTTTCCCCAAAAGGTGAGCAGTGACACTTGAGTACGCATCAGAAAGGAAAGAGTCAAAGGGTTGTAGCTGACTACATACAAAAATGCGAATTATTATTTTAGATGAACGCACTCCTATATAATGTATTATTTACATGTATAATTTTTTTTCGCAATAGCACTAACGTTTTTATGATTGCTGAAATGTCCGGAATATATTCACAATACAAACAGGGACATAATATCAAGAACCGGTGTTAAAATTATCGCTGTTTTATCTACAAGAAACTGCAGATAAAACGGCGATAATGGGCTTGATAATTCGCCCTTGTTAATTCCCATAGAAGCCCATGTTAACACCAGAACATGGGCTTCTATGGGTATTAACAAGGGCAAATTATAAAGCCCATTATCGCCGTTTTATCAGCAGTTTCCTGCAGATAAAACAGCGATAATTTTATCACCAGTTCTTGATAATATGCCCCCTGATATGTACAAATATGACAATGAACGTCTATAAAACTGCGATATTATCTAACTCTAAATTAATATAGCAAAATTATCAATCATAACATCTATCTTTCAATTCCTTTTAGATGTACAACTTCACGATGGATCATGTAACAATGACGACGGCAATAGTACAAGGTGAGCAAAGAAGCTTGTTTCTGAAACAACAACTTATCTGTAAAAGGAGACAATCTATAGTATGCAGCAGGCGCGCAAAACACACATTGGGCTAACAAGGCTCCAGCTCCAGCTAGGATGACATACCTTCCTGCGCCCACACGCAGTCGCACCCAAGTATGTCACAGGTCTTTTAAAGACATTTTTTTAAAGACATTTTGCTTGTTAATGAGGCTTTGACAATCCCCCCACCCCCGCTTACAGCCCCTGTGTCTCCTAAGTCCTTTTTTCTCTTTCTCTTTCTTACTTTCTCACATTGTGTCTCTTCCTTTTTTAAAGTTTTTGACAATACTATCTCCACTCTGCTCTATACAACCTTATCTGAATTCAAGTAGTTAACTATCTTGATTACAGTGAATACTTCTTCCACACGTACAGCACCATCTTTCAATCACCCCGATGGCACTAGGTGACAAAGAATCGAGGGCCCTATTATCAAGCAAGGGTGATACATTATCGCCGCTTTTATGGTCAAGAAACTGTAGATAAAGCTGCGATAATGGGCTTGATATTATGCCCTTGTGAATTCCCATAGCAGCCCAGGTTCTTGTGTTAACCTGGACTGCTATGGGAATTCACAAGGGCATATCACGAAGACCATTATCGCGGATTTATCAACAGTTTTCTCCCGATAAAATAGGCGATAATGTATCACCCTTGCTTGATAATATGGCCCTTTCTTTCCGAAACAACAACAAATTATTTGTGAAAGGAAAGACTCAGTAGTCTGCAGCAGCTTCACAGTGTAGAAATGTATAATTACCTCCGACAAGTGGCAACAGATAGGTTACAACAGTCTGACAAACAGATCTACAAGCTTATTACGCCACTTTTCTGTCACTTTTAACATAGGGAAAGTGATGCAAGGAGCTTGTAAATCTACGTCTGAATTTTCAAGAAAAACTCTCAACTCCAAACTCTGCGGCTCAATGGACTGCAACAGTCTAAGTACGGATTATTAGGAACCCAAATTAAAATTCACTCTTGACTGTAGTTTCGCAACTCAGTTTACGATGATTAATATAAAAGTCCTTTTGTTTGCTTCACCAAACATCCTTCAAAAGCAATCACGGCCTATCGAGTAGCAGCAATGGAATTCTCTGCAACCTATTGAATATACTTTGACGTATAGAAGAAGAGTTCAAGTCAAGTTGTGAAGTCCGATTGCCGCAAGGTTTATACAAGGTAAACACAGCAGCCTACATATACAATGCCTTCATAGCAATGCATAAGAAATAAGTGGCAATATTTACAATCCCGTGGTGCCACATTTGTGTCAGTAACGAACTTCCATATAGACACCATTTGAACGCGGCACTATAACAACTGAAACGTACCATGCACACTGCACTCGTAAAACCGTAGTGTTACCTTTATTTGTGAAAGGAGAGAATGCGTAGTGTGCAGCAGCTTCTCTCTGTAAAGCCTAGAATTACCTCAGAGCGGTGACAACAGATTGGTTACAACAAACTGACAAACAGATCTACAAGCTTATTACGCCACTTTTGAGTCACTTTTAACATGGGTAAAGTGACGCAAGGAGCTTGGAAATCTACCTCTCACTTTTCAAGAAAAAATCTCAACTCCAGACTCTGCAAGATAGTTTTAATGTTCTTTTCTCTCTTTCTCTCACTCTCCTTGACATACTTTCTCTTTCTCTCTTAAACTTATAGACACTGCTGTCTACTTTCACATGTAGAAGAACAGCCCAACTCAAGTTGTGAATTCAACTGGCCGAAGCGTTTGGCCGCAGTGTTTATACAAAGGTAAGCACAGAGGCCTAGATCTACAAAGCCTTCATTGCAAACCATTAGAAATAAGTCTGCATCTTTACAATTCAGTTTTGCCACTTTTGCGTCAGTAACGCAGTTGGCACTGCCACATAGACACCACTTGAACACGCCACTATAACAAGTGAAATGTACCAGGCACACTGCACACGTAAAACCGTAGTGGTACCTTTATTTGTGAAAGCAGAGAATGCGTAGTGTGCAGCAGCTTCTCGGTCTAAAATGAATAATTTCCTCCGAGCAGTGACAACAGATATGTTACAACAGTCTGACAAACAGATCTACAAACTTATTTCGCCACTTTTCTGTCACTTTTAACATGGGGAAAGTGATGCAAGGAGCTTGTAAATCTACATCTGACTTTTCAAGAAAAAATGTCAACTCCAGACTCTGCGAGACAGATTTAATGTTGTTTTCTCTCTTTTTCTCTCTCACTCTCTGTGACATCATTTCTCTTTCTCTCTTAAACTTATAGACACTGCTGTCTGCTTGGACGTGTAGAAGAATTGTTCAAAAGAAGTTGTGAATTCAAATGGCCAAAGTGTTTGACCGCAGTGTTTATACAACGGTAAGCACAGAGGCATATATCTACAAAGCCTTCATTGCAATGCATTAGAATTAAGGCCCCATTAAAAATAAGTCAGCATCTTTACAATCCCGTTGTGCCACTTTTCTGTCAGTAACGCAGTAGGCACTTCCATATAGACACCACTTAAAGGCGGCATTATAATCGAAGTGAATTGTACCAGGCACACTGCACACGTAAAAACGTAGAGTTACCTTGACTTGTAATGCTTCAGCTCATTTACTCACATCTACATAATTCTAAGCTCTAATTTTCTTCTTTGTTTTGCAGCTGAACAATTGGACATCTTTTGGAGTCGATTTCATAATTTCTTTATAATATTTTTTTTTAAAGTTATTTTTCTAGTTGCTTCTAATAGTTAACATTAAGTTTCGTTTACAGTTATTGTTTTAAGTCTAAGAAGTACTCCTCAGCCATTCGCTGGAGCCGACACGTGAACTGGATAGAGGCTGTACTTAGAGCGTGTACTTAAGGCGGGTAGGAGGGAGCTTCACTCCTGTTTGGATATCGCCTCGCACATAGCGCTACTCGCTAGAAGCCTGTTGTAATTTTAAAAAAGCCCCGTTTTGTCGTTTCTGTTCTTTTAATTGTATTCACTTATACCTCGGTTTTAATAATTAGTTTAGATTTGCCTAGATTTCATAGTCACCCCTACCTGTGTCCTTAGACCCGGACCGCATCTCCTGCACTTTAAAATTCTGCTGCATTCACCGCCATTTGGGCGGCCCGGTCCCCGCGCTCTGTTTACCTGGGGCGCCATCTTGGGTGGGTCTAAGAAGCACTCCTCAGCCATTCGCTGGAGCCGACACGTGGACTCGATAGAGCCCTACTTAATTAGCTGGATATGACGCGCAGCGTGTACGCGCATCGTGGACGCCACAGTCACGCCAGAGTCCAGCCCGTCTGCGCCAGTCCGCGCTGAGGACGCGCTGGGCGGCTGGACTCTGGACTTAGACGAAGCTTTTGCCTCCTTGTGTAGATACTCTCACCAGGAGATGCTACGCCTGAAACCCCGAAGTTTGTGGTGCTCGCACTCCTATGAACCTGACGAACTTCTCTTTCCTTTACGATGTGGCTGTTACCACACGCGTAGGCCTGTTAGTCCTGTTCCCCGTCACCTTTCCTCTGACCTCCCCGCCGTCATTAGACCCAGGACAGTGGGAGTAGAAGGCATTTTGATCAATGCCCGCTCCCTTGTCAAAAACAAGATAATGTTTAGGGAGATGGTCCTAGACGGAAAGCCTGCCCTAGTGTTTATCACTGAAACTTGGGCTAAAGACTCATCTGGTCCTGATCTGATCGAAGCGGTCCTGGAAGGGTACTGCCTGGCCAGACTGGACAGACAGGGACGAGTGGGAGGGGGTATAGCGATCCTCTATAAAGACCACCTGCAATGCCACACAGTACCTATACCCGACTTTCCGGATAGCTTTCAAGCTTTCTATTTCACCATAAAGGAAGTGCAATGCCCTTTTTTTCAATGGAATTCTGCTGTATCGACCTCCTGGCCCGAGGACCGACTTCACGCACAACTTCCTCCAGTCCTTGGAACCCTACTTTGGTCGAGAAAATGTTTCCATTCTAAGTGATTTTAATTGCCATTTAGAACGGCATGATTTATCTGATACTTCATGTCTTACTGAGGCCTTGGCGTCCTGTGGACTCATGCAGCGAGTTAGCGGGGTTACCCATCGTGCGGGCCACACACTAGATGGTATTTTCTCTAACGACCATCGTTTGACCATCAAGGATCCGGTGTATCTGTTTTGGTCCGATCACCTTGCGGTCCCTTTCCTTTTGGAATGCCATAGGATGGATAGAAGTAAAATAGGGAAACACTCAGTGGAAACTGCCAGAAATTTTAGAAATATCAGCAATGACTCCTTTGCGCCATGGGCTGTCAGCCTTTCTACTACTGGCATGGACAGTGTTCAGACCGCGGTTGGTCATTTTGAACAGGTTATTACTGAGGCCCTGAATGAACTGGCCCCAGTACAGACCCGCCGCCGAGCCAGAAAAAGACCATCTGCCCCATGGTATTCTGAATCCCTCAGACTCCTCAGGCAAGAAGTGAGGAGGGTGGAGAGGCTCTGGCATTCAGGCTGGGACCTCAAGAACAAGGAAGCTCACAAACTCCTGGTCAGGAAATATAAGGCTGAGATTGTACAGGCCAAACAAGATCACTTTGTGGCCATGACAACCTCGCTCTCCTCGCCGAAGGAGCTTTTCAGAATCGTTGACTCCTTAGTCAACCTACAAACACCTGACCCTGTTGTATCCTCGCAAGATCTATGTGATAAAATTGCTTCCTTCTTTCACACCAAAATACAGGATATCTACCTGGCTCTTGAGGAACAAAGAGCATATATCAGTGTGCCCCCTGCTCGGGTTGAGATGAACATGACCACCACAGATATCTCCCTAGTGAGCACCCTGGACTCCTTTCCCCCGCTGGTTTTACAAGATCTGGAGATCTTGCTTAATAAGACCAAATCTGGCTCCCCCCTAGATATCTGCCCACTGAAAATCATTAAGCAGTGTAGGGAAACCTTCCTACCGCCTCTGCTAGAAATCATGAATCTAGCTATGAGAGACGGTGTCTTCCCCTCGGAGTGGAAGAGTGCAGTAGTGAAGCCCCTGCTAAAGAAGGCCTCCCTTGATCCGGAGGTCCTAAAAAACTTCCGTCCGATCTCACTGCCCCCAGCCCCTGCGAAGATGCTTGAGGCACATCTAAACAAGCATCTCGCTGCCTTTGTGGAAGACTCGGGCTGTCTGGACTTTTCCCAGCACGGATTCAGGAGGGAACACAGCACTGAGTCGGCCCTCACTATTGTGCTTTTTAAGATCTGCACGAAAGTGGATGGGGGCCAGACCACCCTCCTGGTCCTGTTAGATCTAACTGCGGCCTTTGATACCATCTCCCCCTCAGTACTCACATCTCGTCTGAGGGAAGTGGGGGTGAAGGACACAGCTCTAGATCTACTGACCTCTTTCCTTGACGGAAGGGAACAAAGAGTCAAGCTGGGGGAGTTCCTATCTCCATCCCGACCGGTGCGTTGTGGGGTCCCGCAAGGGTCGGCTCTTAGTCCGACCCTATTTAACATCTACGTGACCCCACTAGCCAGACTAATTAGAACTTTCGGGATGGAGGTAGTTTCTTATGCAGATGACACCCAAATCCTGGTCTCTCTTTCCCATTCAGATGTACCAACTGCCTCCAACTTTAGATCTTGCATGGAGGCGGTTGGTCAGTGGATGATCCAGAACTCACTCAAACTGAATGGGGAGAAGACTGAGGTAATGCTGTTTGGAGGGAAAGAGAACATCTGGTCAGCCAGCTGGGGGCCTGACTCGCTAGGAGTGTGCCCTTCCCCCACGACATCTGCTTAGAATCTTGGGGTGATGATAGACCCTGCCCTGGATATGGGCAGACAGGTTAGTAGAACCATCTCCACCTGTTGGGGCTTAATCCACACCCTGCGAAGAATCAGGAAATATGTCTCTCAGCAATCCAGAAAGCAAATAGCTGTTGCACTTATCGGCTCACGACTGGACTACTGTAATGCGCTGTATGCGGGGCTAAACAGGAGCCTGCTGCAGCGCCTGCAGGTAGTCCAGAATGCCGCAGCCAATTTTGTTCTGGATGTTCCCAGGCGCTCCTCGGCCACGTTGGCCAGGAAAGCGCTGCATTGGCTACCGGTAGAGCACCGAGTACGGTTTAAAGTCCTATGCATGACCTATAGAGCCATTGCAAAGAACAGCGACACGGGAGTTGGTTCCATCATCTCCCATTACACTCCTGGAAGGGACTTGCGCTCCTCCAGGAAACTGCTCCTGACAGTCCCCCGCATACGAAGAGCCAAGTGGAGTGGCAGGGCTTTCTCCACCCTGGCCCCTAAATGGTGGAATGATCTCCCTCAGGATCTCAGGTCCCTACCCTCCCTACAGAAATTTCGAAGTGCCCTTAAAACTCGCCTCTTCCTGCAAGCCTATGTGTAAGGATGATGTTTCCATTTTTTAGATGTTATTGTTAGGCGCCTTGATACCTGCGGGTTATTGTTTTGCGCATTATAAATTTTTATCAAATCAAATCAAATCAATAAAAGTTCATTTAAAAAACTACATACTTCTTTTATTTTGTGTGGGGGGGTATCACGGTCCACAATTAAAATAATGTTGAAATACTATAGTAAGATGTTCAAGACTAGGATTGAAAACTACTGAGTTATATTTCCTCCGGATAGACTACAACTTAGAAAAGAAATCAAAATAATACGAAACAATGTGTACCACATTTACAAACCTCTTGCCACATTTTCCTGTGCAAAACTTACCCTACTACAAAATTAAATGTGTGGACCTCAATCATGCCCCTCAAACCACGGAAACAATCACACCACAAAGATTTCTATATTGTATATGGAGCTGTGTGGCCCTCCGCCGACTGCCCTGGAGTCCACGACTCCCAGGCCAGGTTGCTGCAGTGTCCTGGGGGGAAACAGCCAGTCATAAGCACGTGTGATCGTCACCACAAAGGCATTAGCATGCATTTAGCTTTATAGCTTTACCACGCATGCCTTTACCACGCATGCTTTTAAAACTACTATGCATTTACCACGCATGATAAACACATAATCTTAATAATGTCTTTGTGTTGACTGACACGTGTTGTAAAGGCTGTGGCTTACGTCCTTCAAATTAGTTTTCATGTATACATGTGACCAAGTCTGTTAACATCAGAGGCCAAGGACAAACACAGTGGTGTCTGTGGCAGGAAATCTCATCGATCACAGAGAAAATAGGATGACGGTAAAATGAAAGTAACAGATATAATAAAAAGAATGGAGGAAAACGACTAAAATGGCGGTGGACGGAGTATAACATCAGAGTCCAAGGACAAACACTGTTGTGTCTGTGGCAGTAAATCTCATCGATCACAGAGAAAATAGGACGACGGTGAAATAAAAATAACGGTGATAAACTACTAAAATGGCGGTGGACGGAGTACATAAACAACGTTTGGCACCTCGGCACTACGTTTCAAATAAGTATAAAGTATGATTATTATTTTATTACAAAAGTACAGCAGCGAATAACACACACGTCCCGGGTAATACCTGAAATAAAGAAAGGTTTGCTTGTTGAACTTGAAGAAAATAAAAAAAACGTGGGCTTCAAAACGAGGCTGCGCATATGTAGAGAGTACAACTGCTGCACCAACAAACAAAACGGAAAGTTTTAGATACCATCATTGAAATATACCTCTTTTTTTGACCAGTAAACTTAGGTGCATATTATCAAGGACCGGTGTTAAAATTATCGCCGTTTTATCGGCAGGAAACTGCCAATAAAACGCGATAATGAACTTGATATTACGGCTTGGTTATTTCCCATAGAAGCCCATGTTAACACCAGAACACGAGCTTCTAAGGGAATTAACAAGGACGTATTATCAAGCCCATTATCTCCGTTTTATCGGCAGTTTCATGCCTATAAAACGGCGATAATTTTATCACTGGTCCCTGATAATATGCCTCCTAGTTCTCAAAAAGAACCATAAGCCATATTAGCAAGCAAAGGTGATATATTATTGCCGCTGTTATCGTCAGGAAACTGACGCTAAAGCTGCGATATTGCGCTTGACAATATGGCCTTGTGAATTCCCATAGAAGTCCAGGTTAACACCATAACCTGGGCTTCTATGGGAATTCACAAGGCCATATTATCAAGCCCATTATCACCGCTTTATCGGCAGTTTCCTGCCGATAAAAGCGGCCATAATGTATCGCTGTTGCTTGATAATATAGCCCTATGTTTTTTTTACTTTTAGCCCCAATACCCCCACGATCCCAGATGACTCCCCACGTCCTACCAATCTCCTTTCCTACTTTAAAGAGAGAGCAGACTAACTTGCTCTCTCTTTCAAATAGAAAAACTGCGACGACGGAACCGCCCTACCATACCAACAGCAGTGTCCCGGGAGTACCCACCCCGACACACTGCAAGAGCCGGCCCTGAGAAATGGTGCTCCCCAGGACCATCAATGGTTCCACTAAGGGGGCTGCGCGACGCCCTTCCACAATTAATAAAAAAACCCAGACAGTGCAGGTACCCGGAGCTGGAAGGTCATTTTACATATTACTGCCCCAGAAAGGTGGTGTTACCTGCCACGTGTATGGGCAGAGAGGGAGGAAGAGCTCAAAACATATATTTTTTTAAAAAGCCCGAGGGGTGCCTCTCCCTGAGACTGCAGGGAGTGGATCCGTAACCCCCCCCCGCATACTTCAAAATAAAACCAGACGAGTGGCGTTCCCCAGTGCTCGGGGCACCTTACAAGCCCCCCATTATGGAAAGAAAATGCCCCCGTAATTTGCCCCCCCAGGACCTAATGAATAAAATGGACTTCTATTTTTTTTCCACCGCGTACGA
Source organism: Lissotriton vulgaris (assembly GCF_964263255.1). Classification (NCBI taxonomy): domain Eukaryota; kingdom Metazoa; phylum Chordata; class Amphibia; order Caudata; family Salamandridae; genus Lissotriton; species Lissotriton vulgaris. The sequence goes on along the minus strand of NC_141689.1, from coordinate 586,760,105 downwards.
GTACTGCACCAGTACACCACGATTTTTTATTTAAAACAAAATAAAAATTGAGCCTAAAGATCCATTTACCACTCCCTGAGCAAGCCTTTAGGGTCAGAATGTTTCTACCCTGCCCCCTTTCCTAATTTCTCAAATTTGTTTTACTGTTTTCTTGTGACTCGGTTCTCGCGACAAACAAGATGGCTGCCAACACTTCCTGGCTAGGAGTGTTGACAGCCAATAAGCATGCAGCTCGTGCTCGTAATTGTACGGATTTCTGTATGCGTACACCACGATTTTTCTTTAAAAAATAAAAAATAGAGCCTAAACATCCATTTACGACCCCCTGAGCAAGTCTAGAGGGTCAGAATATTTCTAGCCTGCCCCTTCCCTTTTTTCTCAACTTTGTTTTAGTGTTTTCTTGTGACTCGGTTCTACCGAGGCACAAGATGGCCCCCAAAACTTCCTGGTTTTGAGTGTTGACAGACACATGACAGCCAATGCAGCTCGCGCTCGTAATTGAAAGGATCTCAGTCCGCGTGTAGAACTCTGTCTCTAGATATCGCTATGATTTTACTTGTAATTATCTCAGAAACTACAGAATGGATTTACACCATTTAACAAAAAGCACAATCTGCGAACTGAACTCTACCTTTCTGCCAAATTTGGTGTAATTCCGTTCAGCCGTTCGAGCTGTAGCCTTGACTAAAGGTCCCTATGAAAAATTGCATGGGGAAAACACTTTTTGGGACCCCCTTTTTTCTCGGCCCCCACTTTACGAATCACCCCCAAACTTTTAGGGAAGGAGCGGAGCAGAGCAGGCCATTTTCTTGGAGAATTTCGCGAAGATTCGTCAACCGGCGCCAAAGTTATTCCAAATAGAATGTTGCGGATTTCCTATGGAAACTAGGTCCTAACTATATATATATATATATATATATATATATATACACACTCACACATATATACACACATATATATACATGCATACATACTTAACACCATGCTCGGTAAAGGCATGCGTGGGATTCACTGCGTTGTATAAAATGTTTTCCAATTCCTGATTCACCTACTGGCCACCTGAGACTACATACCTGAGGCATAAATAGAAGGTGTGGGAAGATGAAGAGGGAAGTCTAACAGGAGACTAGAGTGAATGCTACTGTGCAAAACTGTGATGTTGCAGAATACCACACTGGTTTTGTTTGAAAGGAAGTAAATACAAAGCCAATATGCCTAGTGGCTTAGTATCTGACAAGCATACCCTATCAGGCTCTTGAAAAGTTCTTTTTTAGGCAAGGTAGTAGACCTTTTTGTGACTCCTATCTGTTCTACAAAATACATAGTAAAAGAGACTGAGTCAAGTTGTATTTCTCTTTGCTTATTGTTTCAGATTATGCCCAGTGCATTTTTATAAAAAAAAAAACACGGTGGCTCCAACCAAGGTTCCTAGATATTGAAATCCTTTGTAATTGGTATGTATAATACGCCAGTTAGAAATCTAGAACAATTTTTGGGGCTATGAATAATATTTTTGAGAATTTGTTTTAATTACTTCTAGATACATACCTGGAGTGATTTCTCTGTTGAAAAAGTTTGTTCTTCAAGCATTGTAATAACCCTACGGAGATAAAGAGGTAGGGATAGAGCTAATGTGAAAATATTCATGTTTCTTTTAACAAGATCTTTTCTAAATGGAACAAAATACAAAATGTATAAGCGTGTAGATATGATCCTCTTGCATAAAAACCAGATCAGAGGTGTCTGCCATTACAAAGAATGTTCTGCTCTATCCAATTCACACAACTTTGCTTGCTGCACAGGGTTGTGTTAATCCTTTTTGAATATGAGGATTTGTATTGGTTTTGTATGTGTTATAGTTTTCTTAGAGGTAAGAGATTTATTTCCCCAAGATTCTGCGTCAGGTCTTTTTTTACACAGACCCGACTCAAGGCTTTTGTCGTACAAAGCAATGCAAATAGTTACTTGGTTTGCTTTGTAAAGAAATAAAATAATGCAGAGCAGCACATTGCTTTGCCTTGCCTTACTGTGCATCAGATAATCATTCAATGGGTGGTGCAAGGGGGGTTCACAGGTTGGAAACGGTCTATAGCCAAGTATTCGAATCTCATAAAAACTGTATGATATTTATTATGGTCAATATCCAGTGTTTAAGTGAAAAAGTCACCCAGCAAACCAATTTAGAAAAAGATTATTTCATTTATTTATTGTTGAGGTTATTTTCAAATATATATATCTCTTTTTGTAGTATTCTTGTTATTTATAAAATTCTTTTTTTCATATTATTACATATCAGTTAATCATATCATTGATAAATCACATACATACATTCTTAAAACAGTTATAGACAGACAGTGGATGAAAAGAGAACAAAAGGTGTTAGCAATATGGCAAGATGGTTCACGACGCGCGTTTCGGCCAATGTAGCCTTCCTCAGGTGGCCGTGTATTGCTCTGAAATTTTTAAGAAACATATTACACGTAAGACTTAGACACTATAATACACTGGACAGTATAATACATATAACTATTCACATTATCTTACCACAACACACATTTTATATACATTTTTAAAAAGAGATAAAGACACACAGTTATATATTATCCACATTAAGGGCGCATTTCATAATTACATCATAACCTCGTATGTACAAATCAAGTTATTCTATTCATGTTCATAGACATTTGTTCGCCATTTCTGCCTCAGATTGCATTATTTTTGTATCACATCATTTTGATATAAAGGTTCTATTTGTCACCACATTATCCTTTATTTCTAAATTTATTGATTAACATCAGTGTATTTCTCTTTACCATCATTCACGTTTCATAATAAGATAGATACAGACCAGTCGATTTGTTAATAATGAATAATATCAGCTTGTATGGGAGAACCACTGCATTGTATGTTACATATATTTTCAAAAAAAAGGGGAGGGGGGGGGGGGTTTAGGGGTATATATACTTACTCAACCAAAGATATCCAGACCTTGATATACAAACTATAAAAGGGGGGTATTTATTTTAGCTGCAAACTCTTGACAATAGAACTGATGAAAAACAGGGAAAGAAAAAAGAGAAAAAGAAAGGATCAAAGATCTCTTATTTATAGTGTCGCATATATGGAAAGGGGCGACCATTCGGTCCCCCGAACGTATGGCGGAGTACCACGATCCCCCCGGGAAGCCATCTTGGGCGGGAGGCGAGTCTCGGCTGGTATGCCCGAAGCGGCGTAGCCGGGGCACGCTTTTTCCCGCCCTGGAGTGGGCTGGCCTAGACACTGACGCGGCCGGCCACGCCCTTTGGGGCAGGCAGGGGCGGGTTTACGCCCGCCCTGAAGATGGATAAAAGGAGCAACAAGCCAAGAAAGCATCCTCTTGTTCCTGTGCTCTGAAGCTGCACCTCCTCGCTGCACGTGAGCTCGAGACGGAACGAAGAGCCAATTTTGAACGTGGTAATCTTTCTTTTTGTCTTACAGATACTCTGTCTGAGAATGCCTAAGAAAGTTGGAAAGCGAGTTACTACCGACCAGATGCTCCGTATGCTCATGAAGGAGGTAACCGATCTAACGAGGCAGATGGCGGCTAGAGACGGGGAAGGGGGACCGAAACGACCGTTGGCAGGAGCCGCTCCAGGAGGGAAGGGCAAGAGGCCCAGACGGGGGGCAGCGGGGGGAGTCACCCCGGTTCCCGATACCCCACTCGAAAGGCCAACCCCGGTGCCGACAGAGGGGAATCCGATTCCCGTGGTGGTCACCCCCGTGTCCGGGGAGGATATGCCGCCCGAGTTGGCAGCACAATTGGCAGCGTGGTTGGGGAAAGATGGCGAGGGCGCCACGGCTGATGACGCACAGGTGTTGATGAAACAACTGCGTGACAATAGGGAGGCGGTGAAGGCACCATCGCCAGTTATCATGCCGTCTCCGGCGAGTGGAAAATCGACAGGAGCAGGTCCAGCGGCAGACGCAGCTTCCGGTTCAGGTAAGCGGCCATTGCCGATTGCGAGGGATGAGTCTGCACCCTCACGAAGGGAAAAATTGGGTCAGCATGTTCCTTTGGCTATTAAGGAAAAGATGTGGGCAGATGAGTATGTAAACATGTTCTCGTTGCTGACTGATCATTATGAGATGGAGCATGTTAAGAGCCAAAAGGAGCTCATGCATCCGAGTGTTTGGCGCGCAAAGATGGCCGCCTTTAAGGTTGACGAAAACATTGGCAATTGGGGCAGGGCATGGGGGATTTTTACCGCCATCATGAGCGAATGTAGGCCCGAGTTGCTGTCAGAATTGCCTATTTATCAGTCACGGATCATGGAATATTCTGTATCGTATGGGGGCAATCAGTGGTTTTGTTACGATAATCTTTTTAGAAAAGCGAAAGAACACGACAAGAACTTGACTTGGGATTGTTACGATTCTGTTTCATGGTCAAAAATGGAGAGTACTGGTATGTTGAAGTTACCATTGGTAGGGAGTAGCGGGGGTGAATCCTCCCGCCAATATGCTGGGACACCTTTTCGATCGAGTACAGGTAATGACTACCAATCGAAGCCAAACGGCAACGCAGGTAAAAGGGGGATTTGTTGGAACTTTAATAGGGGTAAATGTACGAGGCCCCAGGGGTCATGCAAGTTTAGACATGAATGCGGTGGGTGTGGGCAGCCATCCCATCCTGAGTCCATGTGCAGAGCCAAAACGGGTGATAACGGTGGTAGGGGAGGCGCCAAGCAGGTCTGAAATAGTCCGAGGGGCGCCTTTACCTACTCCGATTGATACCATGGCAATGATTCCTTGGCTCAGCGAGTACCCGGATCATGTTTCCGCTGGGGTGCTGCGGAACGGGTTTTCATATGGTTTCCGCATCCCAGTGGGGGATTTTCAGGGCGTAGCAAAATGTAAAAACCAACTGTCGGTCTTGCAACATACAACCGTGGTACAGGAGAAGATTGGGAAGGAGGTTACTCGAGGTCGAGTCGCCGGTCCATTTGATGAGCCACCATGTGCTAACTTTGTTTGTTCCCCGTTGGGGGTGGTCCCTAAGAAGGACCCGGGTGAGTTTAGGTTAATACATAATTTATCAGCCCCACGTGGTCTTTCCGTGAATGATGCGATAGACCCGGAAGTGTGTTCGGTGCGGTACGCATCCTTCGATGAGGCCGTCGCCATGTTGAATCGCCTAGGGCCCGGGGCGCTGATGGCAAAATCAGATATTGAGTCAGCGTTCCGGTTGCTCCCGGTACACCCAGACGATCAGCGTCTCCTTGGTTTCATGTTTCAGGGTCATTATTACATGGATAGATGTATGCCGATGGGATGTTCTATATCTTGTGCCTATTTTGAAAAGTTCAGTTGTTTTCTGCAATGGGTCTTCACAAAGAGGACGGGTTTTCAGCATGTCATGCATTATCTGGATGACTTTTTGTTTCTGGGGGCGGCCAGGGATCCAGAATGTGGACAGGCTTTGAATGAATTCTGTGCCTTAATGAAGCATTTTGGTGTGCCACTGGCACCAGGTAAGACTGTGGGTCCCTCGACTTGCCTCGAGTTCCTGGGGATCGAGCTCGATTCAAAGGAAGGTTGTTTTCGATTACCGAATGAAAAGGTGTTAAGATTCAGGGCTTCCCTGGAAAAATGTATTAGTGAGTCTAAAGTCAGACTGCATCAATTACAACAATTGGTGGGCCAGCTGAATTTTGCCCTGAGAGTAATGCCGATGGCCCGCCCCTTTTCTCGCTCGATCGCTCAGGCCATGGTCGGTCTGAAGGAGGGTCATCATCGCACGAGACTATCGGCAGAGGTTCACCAGGACATGCGCATTTGGTTGGCATTTCTGGCGGAGTTCAATGGTCGAATTGTCTGGAATAAACCGGCGGTGTCCTCCGAAGAGCTGGGGTTGTGGACAGATTCGGCTGGGAGCATTGGTTTTGGTGCCATATTCGGCACACAATGGTCGGCTCAAAAATGGCCGTTATGGTGGCATGAGTGTGGGCTGACAAGTAACATTGCCTTTCTCGAACTTTTTCCCATTCTGGTGGCCTTGAAAACTTGGCCTGAGGGATTCAGAGATCACTCTGTGGTGTTTTGGTCGGATAACATGACCGTGGTTGAGTGTATCAATAGCCAGGCAGCACGATGCAAATGGATTCTGAGATTACTCAAAGAAATTGTGTTATTGTGTATGCAATTGAACGTGCTATTTAGGGCAAGACATGTGCCGGGGGTGATGAATCAAGCGGCTGATGCGCTTTCTCGTTTTCGTATGCAGGCCTTCTGGGGTTTTCTGCCCACAGCGGACCCGGTGGCGGCACCCTTTCCCGAAGCTCTCTGGTCTCTCGGTGCCCCGAACTACAGAACCTCGTGGGAGAGAGTTTAGCACCCAGGACGAGGAAGGCATATGAAGGGGCGTTCCGATCCTATTGGGCCTTTTTAGGGACTGCTAGGGGAGAGCTTTGGGGTCAGGAAGAGCTAGTGGTAAAATTTCTGCTGTCCTTACATCAGGCAGGCAAATCAGTGGCTACGGCCCAGAGGCATCGGGCTGCCATCTCCTTTATGGCAAGGGCTCATGGGATCCAAGACCCGACTGCGTCTTTCGTGGTGCAAAAAGCGCTACATGGGTGGCAACGCCTTGAGGGTCGCAGAGTAGATGAAAGGCGCCCGATAGGTTTGGATAGGTTGGCTCTGTTGTTATCGGTACTTCCTGCAACGTGTTCATCCCAGTATGAATCAGTGTTATTCCGAGCCGCTTTTGTGCTAGCATTCCATGGGGCTATGCGAGTAAGCGAACTAGTGGCAAGGAACAAGCAGGATGCCATGGGGGGACTGTGCCGAGAGCACGTTCAGATCAGGGGGGAGACCATGACTGTCTCGTTGGTCAGGTCCAAGACCGATCAGGGTGCGATCGGGGACAGCATAATCATACAAAGAATTCCCGGGTCTTCCATGTGCCCTGTGGTGTGCGTGGAGGAATATTCAACGTATAGGGTGGCATCATGGGGGGGGACCTTGTTGAGACACGCTGACGCCACCCCACTGACGAGGTTTCAGTTTCAGCGGGTGCTTGCGATGTCAATTTCGGCCGCGGGCCTGAACCCCGGCGAGTTTGGGACCCATTCCTTTCGGATAGGGGCTGCTACAGAGGCTACAGCCAGGGGTCTGAATGTTGAACAAGTAAAACGTGTGGGGCGTTGGTCCTCAAACTGTTATATGAGATATGTGCGGTTGCACATGTTGTGAAGCTGTAATGTTGTACTCACGCTTCTTGTTTTTGTTTGGTTTTCAGTTGCGCAAGCCTACGAGGCGGGGCGGACTGTGCAGTCGACCCGACACCGGGGGGCCAGCGGTCAGACAGCACCGGCTGTGAAAAAGGAGGTGTGGGTCGTGGGCCACTCATACGTGAGGCGTGCCGCGGACGTATTCAAAGCAGGTGACATGATTCACGTGGCTGGGGAATACGGTTACAGTGTGTCCTTCTACGGAAAGGGCGGGCTCTGTATTGACCAGTTTCAATAATTTTTCGAGGGTTTGTTGGGGCGGACGAGGTCACCGCCGTCTGTAGTCATAGTACATCTTGGAGGCAACGATTTGGTGACCACTGGTAGACGACTTCTTCTTGAGGGGATGCTTTCCACTGTAAGTTGGTTAGCGAGAAGAGTTCCGGGGTGCACAATTGCATGGTCCCATATGATTCCACGGAAAGTGTGGCGGGGGGCTATTTCGGTTTCTGCTCTGAATCATTCAGTAAGAAAAATTAATAATAAAATGAGTAGATTGTTCCGTTCAAGTACACTGCATTCTATTCCGCATGGTTGTATTAAAGGGGATAGTATGTATTTGGGGGATGGTGTTCATTTGTCCCGGATGGGGAACGAGTTACTCATAGGAGACCTGATAGCTTGGCTAAAGACTTTGTGACATGACCTTTAGGCAGGAGTGTTGTGGGGGGTCCGGATAGCCGGTCAACTATCCGGCCTGTGGCGGTAAGGTCATGATCGGTGAGCAGTAATTGGAAGATCCCTAGGGGTGGGCGTCACCCATTACGGATGGGAGCGCTCGAGGGAGGTGGCCATTGGCCCCTCAACGGGGAGGCGGTCCCTTCTAAGGATGGGCCGCCGAAAGGAAAGGAAAGGCGGTCAAGGCCCCTTCCTGGGTAGGAGGGGTTACAGCCCCCTCCTGGGGAATTTCCCGGGGCCGGGACATCTGCGACGGCAGATGTGGTAAGTTGTGTGGGGTTTGGGAGGGGGTCTACGCTACCTTCTAGATACCTCACACGAGTCCTCGGACGACCTTTAAATGGCGTCGAGTTTATTGGGGCCCCCGTCAAGTCAAGGGAAATTGGTAAATGCAATTGAGGTACGCCTCTGTGCGGTCGACCCTCACAAGTGAGGGTGATATGTCTGGTTTAGGGATCTTGACACCGGTTACGACCTTGCCGTTGGCCCTTAAACGTTAGGATGTACAATTTCAAGTTAAACGTTTTCTAGGATGTTAGTTCGGCTAGGAGAACCTTTGTATTAGAGAATATGTTAAGGTTAGCCAAACATCGCAATGTGGAAATGAAATTGTACATTAATATGAAACTGTTATTTTAATGTTTTAATTTTGTTTCATATTTTTAATAAATACGGCCGGGAGGGTCACTCCCTCCCGTCTTCCAAAAGTTCAGAACCGTTTCCGGTTTCCCATTCTTGGGGAGTGTGTTGAGAGGGGGTGGCGGGTATCTCAGCCATAAGGAAAGGGGCGACCATTCGGTCCCCCCGAACGTATGGCGGAGTACCACGATCCCCCCGGGAAGCCATCTTGGGCGGGAGGCGAGTCTCGGCTGGTATGCCCGAAGCGGCGTAGCCGGGGCGCGCTTTTTCCCGCCCTGGAGTGGGCTGGCCTAGACACTGACGCGGCCGGCCACGCCCTTTGGGGCAGGCAGGGGCGGGTTTACGCCCGCCCTGAAGATGGATAAAAGGAGCAACAAGCCAAGAAAGCATCCTCTTGTTCCTGTGCTCTGAAGCTGCACCTCCTCGCTGCACGTGAGCTCGAGACGGAACGAAGAGCCAATTTTGACCCACCCACCAGCCCCTGAGGACAGCATGTGGTTTTGGAATAAAGTTTGATGTGTTAACACTAATTTTTGCAGGTTATGATAAACTATCGGGATAATTTTGAATATGCAATAAAGAATGGTCAAATTGTAATATGTTGTGCAAATAAAGTAGTTATGCACGAGTGTTGATCAGTAATCATGCCTCTTAATAAATGGTAATTGTTACTGTCTCTTAGTAATTGAGTCATTTAGTAATTTAGTTAGAATTGTCGTATTTATTTTGGTCGGGCGGTAAGGTCATGATCGGTGAGCAGTAATTGGAAGATCCCTAGGGGTGGGCGTCACCCATTACGGATGGGAGCGCTCGAGGGAGGTGGCCATTGGCCCCTCAACGGGGAGGCGGTCCCTTCTAAGGATGGGCCGCCGAAAGGAAAGGAAAGGCGGTCAAGGCCCCTTCCTGGGTAGGAGGGGTTACAGCCCCCTCCTGGGGAATTTCCCGGGGCCGGGACATCTGCGACGGCAGATGTGGTAAGTTGTGTGGGGTTTGGGAGGGGGTCTACGCTACCTTCTAGATACCTCACACGAGTCCTCGGACGACCTTTAAATGGCGTCGAGTTTATTGGGGCCCCCGTCAAGTCAAGGGAAATTGGTAAATGCACTTGAGGTACGCCTCTGTGCGGTCGACCCTCACAAGTGAGGGTGATATGTCTGGTTTAGGGATCTTGACACCGGTTACGACCTTGCCGTTGGCCCTTAAACGTTAGGATGTACAATTTCAAGTTAAACGTTTTCTAGGATGTTAGTTCGGCTAGGAGAACCTTTGTATTAGAGAATATGTTAAGGTTAGCCAAACATCGCAATGTGGAAATGAAATTGTACATTAATATGAAACTGTTATTTTAATGTTTTAATTTTGTTTCATATTTTTAATAAATACGGCCGGGAGGGTCACTCCCTCCCGTCTTCCAAAAGTTCAGAACCGTTTCCGGTTTCCCATTCTTGGGGAGTGTGTTGAGAGGGGGTGGCGGGTATCTCAGCCATATTAGTACATGTTACGGTGATCCATATTAGGAGGAGATTTCTTATATAAAAAAAGCTTCAAATAAACTAATTTCATAGCTTCCTTATGTATAGCGTATTTCTAATAATAGCTAAGGTGGGTTATAGATACATACAAAATTCACTTACTTGGATGAGATTTTAGTGGTCTTCAAATAGCCACGCTTTGCTAATAGTCGCGTTTTCTAAGTTTCTGTCATAAATTAAACACCTATTGATGAGAGAATAAGAAGGCGCCATGTAATGACTTTATGTTGAGTAATATCATATAAAAGAAAGGACTAATGGCTTATGATGTCTACCTATAATATCATGAATCCGCCGGATTATATGTGAATAGCCGTCCCGAAAATTGGTGTCCAGATGTAGCTCTATGGATAGATATAAAGGGGGGTACTTTAAATGTAGGTCGGATATGGATTACTTCACATTGTCGAAATATATGTGGTCCGTAGATTATACCTGTTTTTTGTTGCATAAGCTTCCTAGGGTATCTTTTATTATTGATAGCTTCTCTTTGTTGATTGTATGATCGTGGAAATATCTTTATTTGACGAAGGTACTCTAGATTTAATACCAGACATAGAGCGATAAGATTTCACTGGGTAATTCATAGTAAAAATCTAGATACAACATAGCTACACTGATCTAGCATATTGACTCTGTATCAAGACTATAGACACTCTTTAAGTATCGAGACAGAACGACAACGAGGATTCTATGGATAATGTCCTATCTACTATCTAATTCTATATTGAGTACGTCACAACATAACGTTATATAATGCCTAGCATGATGGAGAGAGAAAAGGCAAACGTGGCTGTCCTGCCGGCTGTCCGGTTCTATTTAAAATATGACAACACATAGCGCTGTGTAACTTATGACGAGACGGAAAAGAAAGGCTAATTATGATTACCTAGGCGATCTATTATTCGGTCGGCCAAGAGGCTTGGTTCCGTAATGTAGGGTCAGTTTCTTAGGCTAAGATGAAAAAATATAGAGGTATGCGTTAATACCTGATCGGCAATTATTTCACAGATAAACGCACTAGCGGGGTGATGTTCTTACCGTTTCGTAATGTTGGGTCTGGACGAGGGCCTCTTGGTGTTACGCTTTTAGTGCCACATCACGGCGGATCCGGCGTGGTACGTGGCTGCTAGCTGGATACAAACATTGGTCTTTCAACACGCGCCATGTTTATATAGATCGTCCTAATTGGTTCAAGCATAGGTCTAACGCCAGACATAGAAAGTGGACTGCAGTCGCGTCTGTATGACGGTAATAGGAAGTGCCCACATAAGTGATAGACGACGGGCTACCAAATTGTCTATTAAATCATTGCGCGAAGCGCCTGATATATGGAAATAGAAGGCGAACTGAAATAAACAGTTTTTAACACAAAATAAAGACCCCAAGGCTCTTTCTTTGTAAAATAGGATTAGATTCTTACTGGATGTATAATGGCAGATAGTTCATATAGGATGTAATTTTTAATTATACATACTAGAAATTAGTGACGAAGGGAGTTGATCACATTGTATTTCGTTTTAAATTATAACTAAATCGGTCAAAAGATATTTCAGTTGAGAAAGTACCATTTATTTACAAATATGTAACATAAATTACAGTGCAAATAGATAAGATAAAGTTTGTGCATATGTTACAATTAGGTACTGGGCGCATAATTGCTTAAGTGCTATATCTATGTTACTGTTTTCATAAAACGTGAAAGAGTGGTAATTACATAGTTGGTGTACATGAGCTTAGATGGACCTGTCAGCATTAATGCGCATATGTCTAACCAGTTCATTTAGACTATAAAAGATCTTCTTCATAAGATAGCATGTTCCCATGCAATTTCTGAGTTTAAGCCGTTTTCAACAGTGTTAAACATAAAGATATGGTAGACCTCTCTTTTTTTCCTTACTTGTTCACAGCAGAGCCCTGCTGTGGGGAGGATTCAAGTATAAACCATCGAACATCTTCTGGGGAGTGATGGTTTTCAATGTAGTGAGATACCATTGGCGCAGACACCTTTTGGGTACGGATTGCAGATCGATGTTCCGTTAAGCGAGTATTCATTGATCTGGAAGTCTCACCTATATATGCTTTTTCGCAGGGACACATCAGAAGGTATATCAGGTTTTTTGATTTACAATTAGTGATACCTTTACTCTCAATGGTAATGCCATTGTGACATATTGCTTTTCCCTCTATGCATTGCTGGCATGACTTACAGCCCCCACATTTAAAATTTCCGTGAATGGGGCGGGAGTCTACTATGCTACGTTGCGTCATTTCTTTTTGGGTGGGCATCCTAGATTGAACCACTATGTCCTTTATATTCTTGTTTTTTCTATACGCAAACATGGGTTTCGACAATTGGTCTGATGGATTTTTGTTCACGTTCAAAAGATACCAATAGGAGCTGATAATTTGTCTTATTTGTTCGTTCAGTACAGAGTGTCTTGTGACAAACACCAGATTGTTTTCAACCGATCGGGTGTTGCCAGTTAACAAATGTTGACGATCAAAGAATCGTGCCCGTTTGTAAGCATCACGGATAATCCGATAGGGGTTTCCTCGATTTTTAAATTTTATTTTCATTTGTTCACTTCTTTGATCATAGTCAGTTATTTTTGTGCAGTTACGACGAAGTCGTAAGAATTGCCCAAAGGGGATGGCATTTTTCTGTTTGATTGGGTGGAAGCTGCCATGATGCAAGATCGTGTTGCGAGCTGTCGGTTTGGTAAATAAATCAACATAAAGACAGTTGTTCTCATGTTTGAGTGTGATGTCTAGGAATTCAATTTCTATATTGCTTTGATGAACTGTGAACAGTAGACAGTAGATTCTTATCGCATAAGTTTAGCCATTGAGTGAATTCAGTATCATGGTCGCTGTCCCATATAAAGATGATATCATCTATATACCTTGACCACTGAATTACAGACTCAAAAAAGGGGGCTTCTTCCTTGAATATAAACTTATGTTCAAAAAAGGTAACGTAGATATTAGCTATCATAGGGGCACAAGATGTGCCCATACTGACACCTTTTGTTTGTTTGTACACGTTACCGTTAAATTCAAAGATGTTCTCGGACAGGATGATGGATAAACAGTCAATTATGAATTTACTATTACAGTTTACTTGGTATGTTTCAATAAACCAAGAGACAGCTTGTATCGCTCCATCACACGGTATATTAGAGTAGAGACTCTCCACGTCAAGATTCTGCGTCAGGCGGCATGACTTTTTTTACACAGACCCGACTCAAGGCTTTTGTCGTACAAAGCAATGCAAATAGTTACTTGGTTTGCTTTGTAAAGAAATAAAATAATGCAGAGCAGCACATTGCTTTGCCTTGCCTTACTGTGCATCAGATAATCATTCAATGGGTGGTGCAAGGGGGGTTCACGTCATCCACCCATGGAGTTTGACATAAACCCTATCTGCAAAGACTTGCAGACTTAGGTTTGTATGAAAATTATGTGCATGATAGAGTCTGGCTCTACAAGGGGAAATATCTTAATTTCTCCTTATTTCCTCTTTGCATATGTGCATTCTGCAGCACATATACGATGAGGAAACAGCCTTAAAGGAACTATCCTGACCTCAACATAAACACCCTTTCACTATGGCACAGGGTACCTGGGTTGGCACTAGGCAGCCACGAGTGCGCTAGCACATGGAGAAAGCAGAACCGCGCCATTCCCTTGAAGATATGGCACAGTCCTGCTCTTTCCGTTCGCACAACACAGCACAGTAACGTCACTTGCTGTGCTAAATAGTGTGAACTCTTTCAAAATAGGCGCCGAGGTTTGTATATCTCAGAATGGCACAGAAGTAGCAGATCTCTCATTTAATTTGTATGGATAGTGCACTCTTCGTTTGTTGTATAAGGATGATTAGACACTGACTATGCCAATACGCATCTGTAGCAAGGGGTACTCCCTCTGCTTTAAATTGGTAGCGGATTTCTCTTGGAGCACAAAGAAGTGACAGAGCTCACAGTACAAACAAAGGTAAAATGGCAGGAAATGTGGGTGGAGTGATAAGTAGCAGACTTTTCAGCCTTCTTAGAAAAATTATTCTAGCAATATTAATATATTCTTTTCTTGCAGAAATGTAACAAACGGAACGAGTGTCTTCTGTTACCAGTTCTACCAGAAAGGAATATTAGTCTACAAAAGGAATAAATTACATTTGTACTAAGAAGCTGAAATTATTCTTACGCATGTTCTCTGCTCCATGATTTTTTATTTGAGCAGGATGAAGACATTGAACAACATGCTATTTAAGATAAGCCAGGTATGCGTCTTCATAAACCTCTTGCCTCAGCAATTTACTGCTTAGAGCTACCACATAGGAATGCGGATCTAATCATTTTTTTATAAAAAAATAAATAAAAAAGACAGCAAATATTTCACACGAGCAAGCGTGAGATCAACGCCTTTTTTGTCTTCAGGGAAAATAATCACATTAAAAAAAGTTCAACTTACAGTGTGGGAATGGAAGATTAATTACTCGGCATCAGAAAATAAAACATTTCTCATCCCTGTATTCGGTCTATGGACACCACAGTGATTATGGGTAACCTCTCCGAGTTACTGAGACTAAAATAAATAGAAAACCTAAGTATCTAGGGCAGCTTATGGCAAGTGATTCAGACACACTTCTATATGAGAGAATAATGATTAATTCAGAAATAGATGCTACTGTATACAATGTGGACATAAACTGTGCCTGCTTTGTGATACAGACAGAGGCAAAGTGAATGGGGCTAAGAGTTGGTCATGGATTAGTATATTGTTCCTAAGAATAAACAATAGTTATTGAACAAACACAAATCCTTAATTCTGTCTTTGAAAGCAATAAAAGAAGGCCAGTCTCTTCATGTTTAGGTAGATGTGCTACAGGTCTCGGTTTTCTTAACTGAGAAATGGTATATCAATCATTTCCTAATATTTGCAAAGAGCAAGAAGCTACAAACCTGGCTCATTGACATAAACCTTGACAGCTTCAAACCCCAACTTTCACTGAATGCCAAGTTACTTGGATTCGAAGAACTTCACTCAATGTCAAGGAACACATTGCCCAAACAAAAAAAGACTGCCTGGTGTCAGCATTATCTTCTAAAGAAAGGGAAACTATTTCTTCCTGAAAGCGACCTCAGAACTTCTATTGAAGCATACTTTAACTTGCACCTAGATAGTGGTAGTTATCTGCTTTATATCCTCCCCGACTCCACACTGGAACCCCTTATTGTCATCCCACACACCACAGCATGACTCTTCAAGGACCTGAAGAAATGCAACCACGTCATTTCCATCCTGATGGAATTCCTTTGGCTCCCCTTGCCAGCCTGCATTATCTTCAAAACCAGCTACATCATTTACAAATATATCATGGCCTGCACCTCGTTGAATTTGAAGAGAATCCTACCATTGCTTTTAGTTCTCGTTACATCCACTGGCAGGATACCATCAGATTGCAGGCTAAAAAGTAAAAGAAAACAAAAAAGCAGCAGGTCTTATCCATCTGTTCACCCAGGATATGGAATAATATTTCTGTATTCATCAGAACTCCCTCAACACAGCTCCAATTTAGGAAAGAGTTGAAGTACCTCTTAAAAGAATACTACATGGCAATTGATTATCCTTCTACATAATAGTTATCACATGTTGACATTATGCTGATATTTGAAATTATACAGCATTGCCCTACCTTTTTTAGCTGTGTGCTATAGATATACATACATCACCCTCACTGGAGTACATAGTGGTGCTATATGATTCTGCAACAATTCCATAAAAATTTAATGATGGGACTTGTACAACAGACCTTAGATTACAAGCTAAAAAGAGTTGAAGACAGTGATAGGGGGTAGCTACAGAGTGCATCAATGAAGATATGAATGTCCAAAGAAAGGACAAAAATATTCCTGGAACAGTGTCTAGCTTGGATATACATGACCCTAGAAACATGTAGCCGTGCAGGCCAACAGAAAAGTAGAATGTATACATTTATTTATGTAATTTACAGAGTGCAAGTCTAGTTACAAAGAAATTGGGGCTGCAGCATGATTGCAGTTTCACCTTGGGGGTGCAGAGGGAAAGGAAAAGGCGAAAGTAGGGCCAATGACTCACTGGATACGAGGAAAAAATGGTAGGGATGAGGCTTACAGGGAAGAATGTAGGAACATAGAAGACAGAGTTGGAGATGGGGTGGAAGTCCACACTTACAGCACCCTACATATACATGGTTGGCCTGTGTGAAGGTGTTGCTTGCAGAGATGAGTTTGCAGTTCCCACTTTTACATGAGGCGGTCAATTAATGCTGAGATATGTATTTATGCATTACTTGTTTTGCTTTCTTTATATGGCACTGAATATGGCCTTTAAGAGAAGGTATATGTATTTCTAATATTAACAATGATATGCAAAATGTTTGTTACCATCCTCAAATCTACCTGGTTTTAGATGTTTACTGCAGATTGCATGCCTTCCCTTCCAGTGCCCCTTTGTATGTAACCAAACCTGATTTTACTGTGGGTGAAAATACATCATTATGTCAGTCACTTTGTTCTTTAAAAAATGATGTGGAATGTCGAAGCCCAAAATGACTTTTTTCCTTTGTGAATAATATATGTAGGTACACACAATCCTTTGTAATTTATTTATTTTTTGTCCTCATACTGCCTAAACTTTAGATAGGATACCTCCATCTGCTCTGTGTCACCTATGCCGGCCCTTGGAAGAGGCACATGGTGCGAGAAAGGAGTTTCCCTCCAGGATATTACCGTTACCTTCTCCGACTTCTGTTTAACTTCTGGGGGTCCCTTCGGTATTACTTAGGAGGCCAGGTCCAATGGTATGTTGGCTTAATCATTGGACTCTGTTTCCTTCTTCCTCCAATTTAGCAAGGCTGCCCAGATCCTGATTTTACTTTTGTGGTTGCAAGCCATATCTGATTCACTAGTATACATTATATTCTTCAAATATTCAGCAAAAGTCAGGGGGTGTTCTGATTTCCAGGCCCTACATATTTCTCTCCTTGCACAAATTATTACATAAAATATAAAGTTGAACACCTGTGCATTTACATGATAGCCACTTGGTAGTCCAAAGAAAATCAAACTATTACTTACTTCCATTGGTCTTTCCAAGACAGTTTTCAGAAATTCACATACCTCCGTCCAATAAGACTTGATTCTTGGACATTCCATAAATATATGACTATCATATGCTTCTGGATATTTGCACCTGGGACAGCTATATACATTTCCTGTTGCTTTAGAGAGCTTTTTTGGAGACCAATGAACTCTGTAGGCTGTGTACAGGTGATTCCTCCTCAATGCAGATGGTTTAACTATAGCCTGTAACATAACAATGGAGTCAGACCATACTTTTTAAACATCTGTTCCACCCTCACTAAATTCTTCACCCCATAATTTTATGACTTCAAGCTCCCCCTCATCCTCCACATTCAATAAAGTCCAGTACCGGAACGAGACTTCCTTCTTCCATTCCCCTGTTCTTGTAACTAAGTCCGCTTTCAAATTTATCTCCTCCTCTTGCTAAACCTGCTAAGTGCTTCCCAACTCAAACGGTTACCATCCTTTTGCAGGTCGCCCCAACATTTTATACCTCCTACTTTAAGAGGCTGATCAATTGGTCTTGTAGACATTCTGGAGTACCGGGGGAGTCCCAAACTGGGACCTGTGCTGTATAGTAGGGAATTTTCATTATTCTTCTTATATACATCCACGTTTTTAAAGCAGCCCTCAAGATCTTTAATCTCAATTTCTTGTAGAATTTCTGGTCTCCAAATTTATATAGGAAGAATTCCTGTCCTTGTACTACGGCTTTTGACAAGGCCTCAAACAATAGACCTAGTGTCAATGAGTCAGTTTTGTTAGTTAGCATTCTAAGGTTTTTAAAATGGAAAGAATAACAATATGTAAGTAAGTCTGGTAGTACTAACCCACCCACTGTAAGGCCTCTTCTTAATGTTTTCCAAGCAATTCTTGGACTCTTTGTTGCCCAAATAAAGGAACCTATTTTACTTTGTAACTTGGCAATATCTTTAGTGCTGAAAGACAAGGGGATTGAGTTGTATAGAAAGGTAATTTTTGGCAAAATTATCATTTTCACGAGGTTCACCCTCCAATAAATGTTTAAAGGGAGGTTTAACCATCGTGTAAGTAAGCTAACAACCTATTTTGACACCCTCCTCCAGTTCACTTTTGGGATCTCCTCTAGTTTCTGGACTAATTGGACCCCTAAATACCTCATTTGGCTCTTTGCCCCCTAACTCCCCTTCACTTGGTTCCACTCCTTTATTTTGGTTTTCTCTATATTAATTTTATACCCTGAAACTTCACCATATCTCTCTGCCTTCTCCATTAACCGAGGAATAGCCTCTGCTTGATTTGTTGTGTAAAGAAGCCAATCGTCTGCATATAAAGCAAACTTAAGTTCTAACTCTCCCCTTTTAAAGGGGTGAATAACAGGGTCCATCCTAAGCCACTTGACAAAAGGCTGGATATATAGATTGAATAAAAGTGGTGATAGGGGGCACCCCTGTCTGGTGCCCCCCCATATATTAAACCAATCTGTCAGGGCTCTGTTTACCAGCACTCTAGCTTTAGGGCTAGAATATAAACTCTTTGTTGCCTGAACAAAATTCTCAGGGAAACCGAAGCTTTTTAGTGTTAACTAGAGAAATACCAATTGACCTGGTCAAAAGCTTTTGCAGCATCTATCGCTACTATTGTCAGAGGCGCCTTCTTAACTTCATCCATATCTATGGCCCCCATAACCTGCAAGGTAAGTTCAATTAGCTGCCTCCCCGGTATAAAACCTCTCTGATCCGTGTGGACTACTGTTTATATAGTCTTTGCCACCCCAGCTGCCAATATGCACAAAAAACCTTATAATCAGAGTTAAATAAAGATATTGATCTATAAGACTCTATCAACTGTGGGTCTTTATTTAGTTTTAGTATTAGGGTAACCGTAGCTTCTGCCCACGAGCCTGGGGTATCTTCTCTTCCTATATACATTTTATTAAACAAGGTTTTTAAGATTGGGGCTACAATATACAAAATTCCTAGATAAAACTTATTTGGGAGCCCATCTGGACCTGCGGCTCTTCCCCATGCCATTTTTTTACATTATGCTTTAATTTCTTCTTCAGTAATATTAGCTTGCAAGAGAGCCCTATATTCTTTGGGCAACTGAGGTAAGTTTGTTAACTTTAGCCATTCCTGGGCTACCTCTTGTCCTGATCTAATAGCTTCTTTATAAAGAACATTCATAAACGGCTAGCCTCCTCACAAATTTTATCTTCCTCACATATAGTTTCTCCAGAGCTCCTTTGGGTTAAACTGTTTATCGAATTCCTCGCCCTATCCATTCTCGCCTTCTATTCTAGTAGAGAACCACATTTCTCTCCGTAGGCAAAGTGCTGGAGTTTACTGGCTTTTTACCTATCCAAAAGCTTCTTATCTAGGTTAACTTGAAATTCAACTCACAATTTTTCCAGCTCTTTGTCCAGACCTGATACCATTCCCTGGATCTCCATAGATGCTTTCTGTAGTTCTATTTTTTTTTATCTTACTTATCCTATCTGTATCTTAATTTTTCAATGCTCTATTTCTTCCAACTGATATAGAGCTAAATACTCCTCTCATATAGGCTTTAAAAGCTTCTCACATTATCTGAGCCTTCGCTGAGCCGGTATTAATCTCAAAGTACTCATCCATTTTATCACTAATCTCCTTTATCACCCCATCATCTAATAGAATGGTCCTGTCTAGGGTCCACTTTTTTTGTATCTCTCTTTGCTTTAGCCCCGGGGTCATTGCCACTGCTGAATGATCTGATAAGATTTATTTCCTCAACTTCTGAAAATAGTGCCTGGTCAACGAGAAACAAATCAATTTTTGAATGATGCTTATACTTTTTACTATAAAAAGTAAAGTCTTTTGGTTCCCCTTTTTTTCTCCTCCATATATCCAATAAGTTAAAATCTTTGATTATATTTTTTAATGCCGCAAATGTTTTTGGCGGACGGTAATATTTTACCCGTGAGGTGCGATCCATCTATTTAATTAGCACAAGGTTAAAATCCCCCCCAAATATTATTGGTTCAGCTGTGTTCAATAAGCTACCCTCAAGTCTCAGAAGTGCCCCTGGATTTTCTGTATTCCAGCCGTAATACACTATACATCCTAACGGTGTTCCCCGGACTGTCAAGGTAGCCACCAACCATCTCCCTGATTGAACTGTTTCTTGTTTTACTCCGTTGATGCCTGCATTGCTCCTTATAATCAGCGCCACACCCCTGCTACTTCCTCTTTGATCGGAGCAGAGCACCTCCTGAATCCAGCTCTCTTTGCTGAACCCCTGTTTACACTCCTGAGACTCTAAATGGGTCTCTTCTAAAAAAACAGAGATGTGCCTCGCTAGTCTTCAAAAATTCAATGACCCGGGACAACTTTCTGCTACATCTCAACCCATTCACATTCCATGTTATTAGATTTACTTTCTTTTGACTATTCATTTTTAGTGCACTCTAAACTCTTTCTTTGCAAATCTAACACTTTTGGACTACTAATTTTTAGCTTTTTTCCCCTTGCTCCAATCCCCCTGTGCTCCCCCATCCCACTCTCCCATGAGGAACCCTCCTGCTATCCCCTTTGCGATGAAAAAAATGCCTTTTGGGACCCTCCCACTGGAGCTAAGACATCAACTCCAAAGGTACCCACCTGGATATTTTTCTGAAATTGTGTGTACATAAATGTTCATCTATGTCAATATCAAAATATATCAAAAGTGTGTGCTTTTTTTCACTTTTTTTTTTCTTTTTTCCCCACCTTCCACTTTTCTTCCTCCCATCTCAGCTTTCTCCTTTCTCCTTTCCCTTCTTTCCTTCTTCCCTTCTTCTTTCTTCCTTCCTTCCTTTCTCCTTTTATATATTCCGCTGTTAGCAACACTACACAACCCCCTACCGCTTCCCACTCCACCACCACCTACCTACAAAATATTATATAGATATATTTTTTCCCTTTTCCCTATCTACTAAACCTACTCTATTGCTTCATCTGTGCCAGGAAAATATCTACTTCTTCAGGGGAGCTAAAGTTATACATTTTGTTTTGCCACATAATTTTTAACATGGCTGGTTATCTCATTTGAACTTGAACTCCTCGACTTCTCAACTCCGGCATCCTTCTTCCAAGGTCCCATTGTCTCTGTGCCATTGTTTTACCAAGATCGGACCTGATTTGATAATTAATCTAACCAAATTGTAGTGTGGTTTCTTTCAAAGCTCTCCCAAGGACCAACTCCTTGACTGCGTAGGACTGAAAGTTAGTCAATATTTTCCCTGGGGCTTTTCTCATAGTGTGCACCTTAAAAGGGTCTCTAGAGACTCTCTGTGTATTCTTTTCCAAATCAATATCCAATCTATCTTTCAAGATTCCTTCACTGAGAATCAGACATATGAAAGCTTTTAAGTCTCCACCTTCAGCCCCTCAAGAATTTTGAGAACTCTTAAATTATTCCATCTAGCCTGCATCTCCAGCCTCTCAAGGTCATCATGTAAGTTTTTATTTTTAATTTTTAGTTTCACTAAATCGCTAGTATTTACTGATACAGCTTCCAAGAGGCTCTTAACTTCGGATTCCAGAGCAACAGTTCGCAGGACTATATCGTCTAATTTGCCCTCTAAGACCTCACACTTGTCTGGAATCCCTCTCTGGTTAGCCTCAGAGATCTCAAATTTTGCGAAGAGGTCAGCTCTTAGGCTTAATAGAATTGATTTGAGGTCCAGCTTCTCCCCACTGCCCCCCAGGGAAGTATCAGTTTCCCCTCCTGGAGAAATACTATTTTCCTGTGCCAATACCAGAGATAAGACTCTGACTGTACTGGGGAGAGGTCCAATCACCAGAGACATGTTTCCAACGTCCTGCATACCCTCCACTCCAGCCTGACATACCTCACTCTCACCCCCATTCTCCATCATTAATGGAGTATAGCGATTTTCTAGGAGGAGTAGGGGGGGGAATCTGCTGTATGCCTTGCTGACCCTCTACTGAAATTGCCACCTGCTCCATAATTTTAAAGTAAGATTTCAGCAAGGGGGTGGTCTTTATTTGTAGACGCACTGCCTTTGCCTCCAGTCTCTTTTTGCTCCCCCCTGATTTTTCCACCTTCTTCTGGAACTGGAAGTATTTCTCCTAAAGGGTTTCCCTCCGCTTCCAGTTTCCCCTTATTTCTTGCATCCAGCTGAGAGCACAAGTGGTACCTATTCCTTGGGGAAAGTCCGGCACCCCTTTAACTGATGGAATACAGGTATCTTTATGTGGTACAACTGAGGCCCCTGACCTCAACTGTTGCTCTGCCTGCACCGCCACCGCCACAGTTACAGTGCTCTCCTCCTGACTCTTTCCTTTCTCGAGCACTAAATCAGAGGATCTACAGGATGACCCAGGGCAGTAAAAGAATGGCACCTTTTCAATCTGCCAATTCTCCCTCCGCCTAAAGCACACACCTTACCCTGGTCTCTGAGCAGCCTGGAGGAGAGTCCCAGAAAGCAGAGTCTTCTTTGCGCTTCACCACCTGCCAGCATACTGTTTTGACTCTGCCCCCTCCGACCCGAAAGCCGATCCTGGTAGCTGCAGTCTGTATCCTTATCCACAACGAAGGTCGCCGCCCCCGAAATTGCTGTACTCCACTGCACTGAGCCCCATGCGGTGATCCAGTAATGTGGCAGTTAGAGGACAGGAAACGGCAACAGCGGCGCAGCCGAAAACAAACAGTGATTTGGTTATTCATGAATGCCTGCAGTGATTCCAATGCCTTTTTTAGTAGGTGTAGTCGGTTGGTGTTGCAGGCTATCGCATAGCGGTGTTAATCCATGCCTCGCTACATCGGAACTCCCGCTACCAGCGTTAGCCTGCCACCATGTTCCTCATCCTAATCCTTTGTAAAATAAACCTATTTATAGAATTATTAATGCTTAGAATACTTATATTATGGGCAATATTTTTAAAATGTACACATTTCTTTTTATACTTGATATCCTGCACAAAAAACAGATTTGCATACAAATGGTCAATCTAGGTTGCTGATTTAAAATCTTTATGAAGAGTGAAGTTAGATGAACAATGAGTTATTGTTTTTTTTATTTCTGTGGAAAGTAAGCAGTTATGGTTTTGTTTTCGCATTTTCCTAAAAATATAACATAACTGCTAAATAAATGCAGTGATAATAAAAGCCGAGTATTAGTCGAATTTAAAAAAGGCTAATGCTTTTTAACTTTTTGAGGTGCAGCTGTGTTTTCAGCAGGGGCGGTGGGTGACATTTGAAAGTGGTGGGGCGCAAAGTGATTTGCATACAACACTGTAGCGAGTGCACGCAGCGAGCGAGCCCGAACCCCAAAAGGGGGGTAGAGGGGTTTCCCCCCCAAGAAAATATTGAAGAAAAATCATGCATTTTCCAGCAAATTTGAGAAAGCAGGAAGGTTAATAAAGCAATTATGAAAGTGCAGTTATTACATTAATAGATGGCATAACATAGGTAGCTGCTTATTCAGTATAACCACAGAGCTTCATACCTTCCGTCCTATTATGCTCAGGTGCTGAATTCAGACTATAAGACTTTCATGAAAATCGCAGCTCTAAGAGTAGAAGAAGTTGCAGAGCAGTTGGGAAACAGCCTTCACAAAGCATTGGAAACCATGCCTTACCTTTACCATTAGAACGCATGCGACCATCAAGCATGTCTTTCCACACAGATGATAGTGTTAAGGTGAAACAAAATGTACTTAATATGCCATTTGATCAGTAAAATCTGTGTAGTCTCCAAATAGAACAAACACTACAAAACTTTTAAAAACAGAGATAACAATGCATTTCTGAGTACCTCAATCAGTGTTTTATTCAACAAACAAGTAGCAGCATTCACTGTTTGTAAACTAAATCAGTACTTCTGTCTTTCAGTGTAGCAAACTTGTCAATTACTTTCATGTTGAAGTCCGATATTTTTTTGACTAGCTTGCTCTCTTCATAGAGCATCGCCAAAGCATTGAGTCTTTCCTCTAGCATGGTGTTCCTGAGGAATGTCTTTATGCGCTTTAAGGCTGAAAAACATCGTTCAGCTTCTTCTGTTGTCATTGGAGTCGTAATCACAATTTTTTGTAAAGTCACTGTCTCTGTAAGTGAGTTTTCCATATGCAGTTTATGTATTAAACTCAGCAAAGTCAAGGCACTTGTTGGACTTCCGGTACACAGGCATTCCGTAGAGTACAGTCAAGTCAGTTCTCAGCTGTTTTTTTTTAGCATAGGATATGCTTCCATAGCCTGATTCAGAGCACGCTCAGGGAATATTCATCATATTGTGCAAACTCTTTACTTTGCAATAAAGTGGCACTCACCAAATGTTTTGTGAATGAAAAACGTTCTTGTGCCTGCACAATTACAATGTCACATATCTCCTTTCCAATTCGAACCAGAGAGGTGATGTTTTGCCTGCGGTTTGCAAAAGTAGAATGCTCCGGCAGTTTGCTCCCTGAATCGTCAACCCCATCTCTCACTTTCTTTATCTTTTGTACAAATGTAGATGTAGCGGTTTTAACAGAGACAGTATCTATGTCTTTTCGTTGTAACTGATCGTATAACGCATCAACATCATGCATTATGTCATGAAATAAAAACAGTAAGAACTGAAACTCTTTGTCTTTTAGTGTTCTAATAAAGCCATGGGTTTCATTCTGACTTGTGTGATCAAAGTCTTTTCTGGATCCTATGGCGACAAAACATTTCTGAAGGCCCTCCATATGTTCAAAGATTAAGTTGACTGTACGAATGTGAAAGTTCCAATGAGTTGAGGATCCCCTTGGTACACTTTTGTCCACAATCTCATGAAAGGCTTCTGTTCTTTTGGGGGAACGTGTGAAGAATGCTGCTATGCCTCCGATATCCTGAAAGAAAACTTGTGTCTCTCTGATCTTTGATACCACCTGTTGCATAATAAGATTGAGTTGGTGGGTGTAACAGTGCACAAAATGAGAATTAGGGTACCCATCTCGAATTCGTTTCTGTACTCCACCAAGGCTTCCACACATTACGGACGCACCATCATAGCTTTGTGCGATAAGTTTTTGTTTTTGAGGCAGGTTCGGGAAAATTAAGTTCAGTTGACACAGTATAGCTTCAGTGATGGTTGCTGCACTAGAGTCTCTTAAATGTGTGAAACCATAGAACCTCTCCCCAATGTTTCTGTCACTGTCAAGGTACGGAAACACTAACACGGACTGTGTTTTAGGGGCCACATCAGTGGTGTCATCAGCCTGAATAGCCACAAAATCTTCATTTCACAACTCTTGCACAATATGGCTTTTTATAATTTCGAGCATACAGTCAAGCAGTTCATTTTGTATTATATTAGAGGTGCCCTTAAAGACTGTAGCACGTGCTAAATGTCTTTCCAGATCCTTGTCTATGGTTGCCATTAAATCCACTAGGCCTCGGAAGATCCCAGGTTTTTTTTTTTTTAAAAACCTTTATTTCGATAGAGCAATACAAGTACAGACCTACAACCACAGGGGCCGGTCAGTAACAGCAAGCAGCAAAGTCCATCAGTAATACACAGCTCATCAGCCGGCAACCCGGGGGTCCAGCAGCGATAAAATACACCCAGACGATATCCTTGAAGTGGAAAGAGGATAATTGAAAGGTTTCACATTTTTTATTTTTTAAAAAACAAAACAAAACAACCTAATCCCGAGGTGATGTGTAAAAGGTGTGTGACTGTCCCAGATTGCAGGGGGGGCAACTCAAGATGACAACTATAAAAGGATATGAGAACAGAAGGGGGGGAATGAAGGGGTCAGGGTCAGACAACCAGGTGAAAAACAGCAGGACAGAAACTTATGGAATGTTCAGGTCACAGGGACTGAGGGATGACATTCGTTTCTACAAAGGGGGGGTACAAATTTCTCCACGATACAAGTTCCATTGACCCCATATCCTTCCCCATTTCTTAGGTCGTCCACGGGCGATGTACACAGTTTTCTCTCAGAACATGCACCAATCCATGTTGTCCTCCCATGTGGAAACCAGAGGCGCACGTGGAGACCCCCACAGCTGGTCGATGTCTCTCTTTGCAATCATGTTGCCAAGGGAGGCCCATTGAGTCTGCGCTATGCTATAGTCATTCGGCTCCCACACATTCAACAGACATCTCCTGCCCTCTGGCAAAAGCGAAACACCCGTGACTTCATCCATAACCTCATGCCCTCGTCTCCAATATTCCGCCACATCCGGACATTCCCACAAAATGTGAAGAAAAGTAGCAAGCATACCACAGCCACGCCTACATAATCCATCCAGAGAATAACCCATACGGAGCAAACGTGGACCCGTGACATACACGCAGTGTAGAATCTTCAATTGCACCAGTCGGAGACGCGCCGGAATCGCCACTTCCTTAGGAGAGGATACCTCAGCCTGCCAATCTTCATCGTCCAGCTCCAGCTCATCACCGGTCCAGGCCTCACAAAGCTGCACCAGAAGATCTGAGCGATTATTAATCAGCTTTTTATGAATAAGGGAGATGGTGCTATCAGGGACATGTCCGTCAAGCACCCTGTCTTCCAAGGGAGAGGACTCCGGGACATCAGTACCGACATGGAAGATGGATACGAGTGCGTGGCGGACCTGCAAGTAGCGGAAGTGCTCCCTATCGCCCAATCTATATTCCTGTTGGAGTTCCATAAAAGATTTGATCCTCTCTTTGACCCAGATGTCCTCCACCTTGCTTATCCCTATGAAGATCCCAGGTTTTGAGGAAGTTTCTGATTCGTCATGGCCTCGCAATGCCAGTTCGAAAACACCACGGAAACGAATGCAATAAATGATCTTGGATAGATTTTGTCTGTTCTTATCAATGGCTTCATTGTGTTTTTGAATCGATTTGCGATATGCATCATTTATCTGCTGCTCAATTGGTGCGTCTTCCCCCAACATTCCCAGTCTTGTCAAGTTTTCCTTCTGATTTCTTGTGAGCGCCTGCTTCTTTATTTTTTCAGATATATGCTTCAAGTCAATCATTCTTTGACGTGTCCAAGAAAAGTCACCACCAAACAGCAAGCAGGGGAAGCAGAACAGAGAATTTTTTATAGGGCACCCTGTAAGCCAATCAGCTTTTGTGTACCAGGCATTTGAGAATGTACTTTTGACATTTTCCCTCTGTCCTGGGTAGTTTGCTGTAGGTTTATTTCAGGCTGATGAGGTCCTAATTGCTTTATCTGTAGTTTTTGTTCAAGTGGCCGTGCCTGGAATGAACTTGCAAAAAGCTCTTGTACTGTATTCATGATGGTGTGTTGCTGGCCTTACCAATATATATATTAAAGAAACCTGTCAATAATCAAAGTACAACGTATAAGGTGCAGTGCAATAATCTCAAATTTCAGTATAAATACATATATCTTGTGCATTATCGTAATACATCTCCAACAGCTCCCCTTTCCACAAAATGACTGCTAAAAATACAGCCTTACTGCCTCCTGCCTCTCTGTGCCACAGTGGTTGCTGGAGGCACTGAAATAGACACTGCTTGAGGGCCTGGAGAGTTACCACATACATAGCCCTTACTCCCATGCAAATAAATATAGCATCAGTTTGCTTACCTTTAACACTGGTGTTTGCTGGGTGGTAGCCGGGGTGAAAGAGCAGCAAAGGAGGTTGGGGTCCTCTTGTTGTTTGCTGAGAAATGGCCCCGAAATGCGGTAATGTTTCAGGTTGTCAGGTGCTGAAAATGAAAAGATAACAATTTATTTTCGAAACAGTAGGGTAATCAAACAAAGACTGTGGGTGCCCCAGGGTTGAATAATTATGCAGAAGAAAAGGATAGTTTTGCGGGTTTGCTGCACAATTTTTAATATATTTACTTCGTTATTTTGTACTTTTTACACTTCTTAACACTGTCTGGGCATTGGGTGCACCTCAGTAGTACTGTTCAATACCCAAATATTGCAATAAGCAACAGAAAGGTGACCCCGCAAAAGTCCTACCACTGCGAGGAATCACGTGCAGATGCGTTTTAGTAACTTTGGAACTGTTTTAGCTAGAAACAAATATTTTTTGGTCAAACTCTGCCGATTATGTAACCTATGATGGATGATGAGGCAAATGGAGCAAATCTATAAATATGCTAAAATTGCTGCGTAAGTGAACCACATCTCAAGTGGAATCTCTAACGTTGATGCACCCATCTCTGCAATTCACTACTGCCACCATATCAAGTGTGGCCCCCTCGAACCTTGAGTCTTCGGTTCTGAACTTTGATAGGCATGCGGACAAAAATTCAAGCCATGGGCCCTTTACTGGCAGCAGTCTTTCTTCACTTGTAAACATCAGAACTTAAGTCTGTAACACAGAAGCACATGGAATGCATAGCTCTGCCATGACTCTAGGTGACAGCTTGCTGATTCATTGCTGGTTGCTGCTCACAACTAATCTCGGAAAATTCACTGAGATATATTAATACCATCCCTTCAACATTTCCATTACACTGACAATCAAATCACACTACGAATTAGGAAATATATGAAGCCATATGTTGCCATAGAGGTAAAAAAAAAGAATACATAATCTCTTCCAACATCCACACATGTCTGCTTTTCTTGACAACCTCTGTGCATCCAACATGCACAAAAAAACAACTCAGCTAAGAAGCAATGCAATATTAAAGAAGATTAGTGTCAATTCTCACTTGTGACACACTACAGTGCAAGTCACCCAGGCCACCATGACTACCCCATAAAGAAACACTAGTGCACAAGCAGACTAACTTTGTTCAAAAGCACTACATTATTAGCCCAGGTTAGTGCAGACACTCACCTCTGGCTCAAATCCACCCATCAATCATGATGGTCCCATACACAAACATTGTAGGTACAGAAATGTCACTATCTACTTCTACAACCATGATAATTCAGGGCAATGATCACTATCTGATGACCTTCAATTATATTTTTCGAAACCTAAAAAAGTGAATACTAACCACAGTGAAAATCCCCTCAGCCCAAAAACAGGTGCCACTCCCAGATGACACCCAGCCTGTACGATTTCTTCCCCTCAAGCCACTAGACCCCAAACCCCATAAACCCAAGGGAAACAACAACCAGAAAATGAGTGTTGGTGCAACATGAGCTTTATTATTGTATAGCAGTAGTAATAACCTTGTGTAGTGTGGCACGAGTCATAATTCAGTACTTGCACGTCATGGAAACAGGCCGCAACTTAACATGCTGGCTTTCCAGCACCGCTTCTTACGTCCTTGCTTTGCCACTGGGATGCCGAGCTGGGCTACCCCTGTGCGGTCAGTGAATTACGGCCCATATTGGCATACCATGCCTTGGTGTCCCACAATGCTAGTTTTAGGCTGATCCACTACTATGACTTACTCCACTTACAGCAAGGTAAATCGCTATTTAACCACACAGAAACAGCTTGTCTTCGCTGCCACTTGCCTGAGACCGAGTTATTGCTCATGCTTTGGACTTGCCCATCACTTAACGAGTACTACAGGACATCACCGCTCGCATTACGAACTGCACAGGGCGCACCTTACTGAGTGCACAGATGGCAGGGGAGGTATCTTATGGAGTATGCTCCACTGGACCATGAAAAATAAGGTCACTACTCTCTTTATTGACTTCGGTCTTCTACTAGCCAAACATCTGATGAGTCATAGGTGGAGGGCATTGGCTCCCCCTCTTTCTTAACTATGGCCAATATTTGAAGACATGTAATTTAACATGCATTGAATGATTTCCAAAAGCAAAATGGCAGCAATATGCAGAAAATCACGGAATATCCTAAGTTGTGGCCAACGTCAGGGAAACAACCCAGTATAAAATGAAAATGGCCACCAACAATATGCTCAAAGAACTTCAACTGCACAATGACGCACGCTGGATACCAGATGAAAGAATGCAGAGTTAAGAGATTACACTGAGTGAGTACTGTACTCCCGAGTCCCACGCACTGAATACGGCCAGGCAATTTGATGCACAAGCGTCGCCTCGCCACACTCTAAATACAGCTGCAGACACACTCCAAATATGGTTGCAGCCACTGCACACAAAATGTTAAACTTCCCACCACTAGCCCAGACTCTATCTAACCGCAGAGAAGGGCACACATTGACTGCATCTCTGACTCTGAGGAATTAAAAAAGACACATATGTATTATTTTCTGTAATCCGTGTGTTCCGCTTTTTGTTTCACTTTTTTTATTTCACTGCTGGTGCTGGGAACAGATTGACTCCTTTGAGACTTCCACAAAGGACTTTGAACACACACTACACACACACACCGCCCCTCCAAGGCTCCCTTGGAGGGGCGGTGGCGCCTCATCACTTTTTCATTTAAATTAGATGTATTTTTTGTTACTGTATAATGAAAGTCATAAAACTCTTTATTTTGCCTGGTCGCCCCCGCCCCCGGTACATATATTCGGCGCCGAAGGGGTCTGGCCTGTCTGCGACTGACAGGCCCACCCACGCACAGGCCTAATTCTCCCTTTGAAGTTCCTGTCCACCACGTGCCACGGAAGCATCATTTGAAGGCGCGCTTCATGCGTGTCCTGGTCACTGCTGGCCCAGGCTCTATGCCGTGGTGTTGCACTGCACTGGTGCAGGTGGTATCCGCATGGGGACTTGGTCTTAGAGGGGGCCGCCTCTCAGTCACACACGAATAGAATGATCTAGGTTAATTACTAGGGCTGCCGGCTAATGAGGGAACCTGGCCAGGAAAGGGGGAAGAGAGGCAGGCACTGCCACGGTTACCGCACATCCTTAATCTAGAACCCTGTCTGCCCCCAAGCGCTACCTGCACCGTAACCTCACCTACGTTGTAATATATTCAAAGAATCGATTCTTCAGTCGGCGACTCGATGGATTGACGATTCTCTCTTAGTCTCACTCTCAGACTCAATAATAATCACACAATGTCTCTCTCTCTCTCTCTAATGAATCTCGAGACAGAGAGAGCCCCCGCCCCCTACTTGCAACTTAAGTACAGCAAGTAACAAGCAACCAAACATCACGGCGCGAGGCGCACGTCCCCAATCCCCCGAATGGCCAATCACTGAATGGCTTCACATGCTGAAGTCACAGTGATTGGCCATGATTGATATAGTGCTGAGCGGCCTGGGCCAGTGTGCCTCCACCCACGGGCGAAAATTACAAAAAACAAATTGATGGACAGAATGTAGATCAATGTCTTACATTCACCCCAGTACAATGATCTGGGCCTAAATCCATCGTTTTTTGCACTCCACACCATTCTGGGTCAGATAATGGCTTTATGCAAATCAGCTCTGACCCTGTGCCCCATGGGAACAGTCCAGTCCGAACTACACAGCCATATCTTTCCCATACCGGAATCAAGCATCCGAGGACCGGACCGGTTTCGAGGTAACACCTCTCATCAGCCCGGCTAGCTTGACTCCAGTGGTGTGGAGGCTCTGGGACCCACGTCTGAGCTACCCCAGTACACTCAGGGAGAAAATTACAAAAAACAAATTGATGGACAGAATGTAGATCAATGTCTTACATTCACCCCAGTACAATGATCTGGGCCTAAATCCATCGTTTTTTGCACTCCACACCACCCTGGGTCAGATAATGGCTTTATGCAAATCAGCTCTGACCGTGTGCCCCATGGGAACAGTCCAGTCCGAACTACACAGCCATATCTTTCCCAGACCGGAATCAAGCATCCGAGGACCGGACCGGTTTCGAGGTAACACCTCTCATCAGCCCGGCTAGCTTGACTCCAGTGGTGTGGAGGCTCTGGGACCCACGTCTGAGCTACCCCAGTACACTCAGGGAGAAAATTACAAAAAACAAATTGATGGGCAGAATGTAGATCAATGTCTTACATTCACCCCAGTACAATGATCTGGGCCTAAATCCATCGTTTTTTGCACTCCACACCACCCTGGGCCACCTCCACCCACGGGCGGCATCCTATAATGGATTGCCTGTCCTTCAGCGCGGTGGACCAGCCAATCCTGGCGCTGCATAAACTCCAGATTGGCTAGGGGGGCACACAGACTACTCGCCCTGGCGCCTTCTCAAACGACAGGGCCCGGCTATAGACGCACCCCCTGGCCCCTTCGGTCCGTCTCAGTCAACTTGACGCTAACGCGCATGCGCGGGCTAGTTTCTGCCCGAAATTCCTCATGCGCAGCAGAGTCGACTTGCAGACACTGACAGACAGTGTTTGTTATTGTAACCCAGCCCCACCCCCTGCGCACTCCCTATTCCATTGTGTCTGTCCCGGAACCCCCGATTGAAGCGCTGCGCTGCACTGCGCTGCGCTTCATTTTATTTAGGTGCTCTTTCTTGTCAGTGACTCAGTGACCGCAGCCGCAGGTGCGTCCACAGGCTTAGTGGGGCTACGCCCCAACGCCCCAATTGACGCACTGCGGCTGGTTTTCACTGTTCCAGACTTCATTTGGGGTTCCTGTTCACTAGCTTTCATAGCGTAAGAGTTAGATTTTTTTAGAATCTTACATTTATGGACTTATCACATGTCTAATAATGTGCATTTTTGCAAATGTACATTAATGCCTGAACATACCTTGATATTATTTCATTGAATTAAGAGCATACATGCCTAGGCTTCCTATTTACTTTTATAAAGTCTTCAAGCCTAATTTTTTTATGTGTGGCAGTGTTGCTGAGACTTGCTCAGCTTCCTAAAGATCCTGGCCGATTCACAAATAATTTTTTACTGGGAAACTTTAGTTTCCTTGGCGGTGAATCTTTGACGCGCTCTCTATTGCACTATCTTCAATAGCAACTTAGCAGAAACATTCTCGCCTGTTCTTACTTATGTGCCCTTGAAGACATTGTATTGCGCCTGGTTATCATGACTTTCACAAATAGAATCCAGGAACATTTAATTCAAATTCTAAGGGCAGTGCTTAAAATGCCAAAAAGAAATTGACTCTTTCCAAGAATACAGCAGTTGTTAAAGAAATTTCAATTTGGAAAGATTGAAATCCCTGGGGATTATGGAAATTATTAAATACTAGAAATATTACATCAAAGAGAAGCTGTCAAAATTCGACATCTTGGTAGTATTGCTGACTTTCGTTCTGTAACAGAAAGGCCATCTTTTTGGCTCGTCCCCACAGCCTCAGACTGATTTTTGCTGGCTTTATGATCTGCTGCGATGGGCACTGTTTTTTAATATCAATGGGTGGTGAACTCTCACTATAAGTGAATTTTGCAGAAATAGTTGATCCCAGTTGGAGTTTTTAACTTTCCAGTAAGACCAAGTTAATTGGGCAATGAATATAACATTGGTGTGAAAGTTACATCTCATATATGGGCTACAGGGTATATTTAAACCACCTACATACATAACTGCAAAGTATAACTGCAGGGATACCATTATGTCCCGGATGGCAACAGATTAAAACAATTAAGTAATGCATGTGAGGAAACAGTGGTCTGGCATGTGAAAAACTTACCATTGTATATTTCGAAAGTAACCTTAAGTGTGCTCTGTAGGTCCTTAGGGCTTGGTGCTTAATTTATAATAGTGGTACACGCTAAATATTACATTCAAATATATCCCTACAGTGACCATCTATGAGAGACCTAATTATGACTAAACGTCTACATTTCCAAATTCAGTCAGGAAAAAGCTAGAACATAGCTTACATATTCTGTTATACTTTCAGTAAAAGTCGAGTTCATTGGGGAAAGTAAGTTTTTACTTTGGTACTTCGCTGACACCATGGAGTGTGGCCTATTGCGAATTCCAGTATTCATGGGACCAGTTGTCACCGAGCGATGGACTGCACTTTCCAAAAATGTTGCAGGCCCAATATTGACTGCAGAGCAAGATGTGTTGTACACATATATGGGCCATTTGGTGAGAGAAACCCCCATATGCTCCATCCTTTATTTTTGGCAAACAGAGATGTTGGGTCAAAAGGAAGTCTGTTAAACCTGGCATCCTTTGGACTTGGCGTGGTTTCCCCAGACATTTTTTATTCAGACCTTTTTTGACTGGTTAGCTGACTGTGTTTTTGCTGGTTTTAGGACTCTGAGCACGTTATCTCTACTAACCAGCACTAAAGTGCCTGTGTTCTGTACTGAAATCATGTTGGTTTATCTACAATTGACATATTTGATTTACCTATAGGGCCCTAGTAATGTGCCAGGGCCTAGAAATCACAAGCTATTAGTGGGCCTGCAGCACTGAAAGTGCCACACACCTTAATAGCACTTTAAACAAGTCTCAGCCTGACATTGCAGACACTGTGTGAGCAGTTTTAATTTGCCAGGCCAACCAGGCAAGTTAACCTAGTTGACAGGCCCAAACCTTCCATTTTATTACATTTAGGTCATCCCTGAGGTAGGCCCTGCACAGTCCCTGGGCAGGGTGCACTGTATTTAAAAAGTAGGACATGTACTTTAAAGTTTTACATGTCCTGGTAGTGAAATACTCCTAAATTCATTTTCCACTACTGCAAGGCCTATCTCTCCCAAAGGATAACATTGGGATTGCCTTATTGCATTTTAAATCACTAGTTTCCAATCGGTAACGAGATGTGACCCCCCCAAATTTTGTGTCTCTGGACTCACAATTTGAAAACACAAATCATGGTGAAGTTGGTTTTTAAATTGCAGTTCTGAAAATAGCACTTTTATAAAGCTGGCATTTCCTTATGTAATCATTTGGTGCATTCGGCCCGTCTGTGGAATAACGGCCTTGGGTGAGTGACAGCTAGCTTCCTGCATTCCCTCTAGACAGCAACTTACAAAGGAGGGTAGGTGTGACTGAGTAGCCATCTGCATGTGGATGGGTCATCCTAAGCAGGATAATAGGGAGAAGTGGACACTTTACACCTGGAAGGGCTGTATTGTATCCCCACACAAAGGATTGCATACCCTCCTGGAGTGAGACTGGAGCCATGGCAGGAAAGTCAGGGTGTTGTGCACTTTAAAGTATCTCTTTAAAGTCTCCCTACTTCAAATGCCCAACTGGGTATAAGTACTGGTCCTCTGACACCACCAACTCAGAACACTGCTGGAACTGTGGACATTCCACAGGGAAGAAGGAATGCTGTGCTGTAGGAAGGATTGTTTTTTTGCTGAACTGCTCTGCCGTATTGACCTGCTGCCTGCTGCTTCTTGCCTGTGAGTGAAAAGGACTGGACTGGCATTTCTACTTTCCTGAACCTGAGCACTCACCAAGGGCTTGTTGGCTTACCTCCTGTTTCTGGAGTGTCATGAATAACAAATACTTCACTTTCATCTTCAATTCTGCACCTTGACTTTACTTGCTGCACGTTTTGCTCTGCCAAGTGGTGCCAATCCCGTCCAGGGCCTTTGGAAGTAAGTTTAAAGTGCTGTATCTGCAAGAACCTGCACATTGCGCCGCTGCACAGATTGGAACTGACGTATTGCCTGCTGCGAGATCTGGATCTAAGCATCACCACTGCTCCAGGGACTGGGACTGGTGCATCGCACTCGGAACCGCTGCAACTCCCCCAGAGTCAGCACTTCAGGACCAACATATCACCGCTACTGTGTGGAGAAGAGAGAAACATCAGCCCTCCAGTGTGGGTTAATCTGGTACATTGCACTCAGAACCACCACACTCCGGAATTGGGCTGTGTCCAGAAATCTGGTGGAATCTCATAACTACATGGGAATCATCGACCCATTGCTCAACTGCACCCTGCATTTCGTCCTGCTACAAAGATTAAGGTACCTTTGCACAACAGGCCCTGAGTGGGTCCTCTAGCCGGCCTGCGCTCCATCGTGGGCTGTCTGAACTCTTGACTTTGTCTTAGTCCAGGATGACCATTTTACCCCTTTAAGTGCTGTTTGCTTCTAAGCCCTATTTTGTCACTTATTCTTTGAAAATTCATATCTTGACTCCTACTTATTGGATTTTTTATGTTTTTATCTTGTTTTGTTCAGACTATAATAATCAATTTTCTAAAACTGGTTTGGAGTTTTTTCATCTTGTTTTCACTGTTACTGTTTGTTGTGTTGCACTAAAACCCTCTTAGCTTAAGCCTGCCTGCTTTGTGCCAAGCTACCAGAGGGTGAGCACAGGTTAGTGTTTGCTGTGTATCTGACATACCCTGATTGGATTTGTGGTTCCTGCTTAGACAGAGTGTATACGCTGCCAAGCAGGAATCCAATGTCTAACCGGGTCTATGTCTGCTGCTTAAAAAAGAGACCATATAGTGGTTGCTGGTCTGTAAGCCAAGGAAACTCTTTTTCAGGAAGTACCATTTATTTCTATGGAACATATTAATACAAGATGGCTGTAATAGGTTGTGTTTAGGGTTGTCAGCACTAGTTTCTATATAACGGTATATTTTGTGTTATTCTTTATATCACTACACTTCAGAGATTCTATGTCATGTACAAAAGCCCCTTGCACTCCACTGCTCTGTTTCTACTTTCCATATTACATTGGATTTGTGTTTGTGCTTAATTATTCCTTTTTTGAATTGCTTATTTATGTTACTGTTGTAGTGTTTGCTTTCATTGAGAGGTTTATAGTGCCTTGTGCTTTTTCTTGTGCCTTGTGCTTTTTCTTCACTTAGGTACACTCTTTACATCTATACTCATTTACTTCTGAACTTTCTTTTGGTACCCTTTCCTAGCAGTTCCTTTCTGTCCCTTAGTCACTTTGAAGAACAGTGCTGAAGTTGCTAGGGATGGTCAGCCCTATCATCTTTGCCAATAATGTATCTGTTTTAAAAGGTGTTCTACATATAACATACTTTTAAAGGCAGGGAGATTGTTGTGGGGTAATCACTGACTACCTAACTAGGATGGGCCATTAGGGGGAAGACAAGAACAAATGGCATCATAAAGGGCTGTGACAAGGAGGTCTAACATATAGGAGCTATTGACAAAATTGTTCCACCTCTGGCACGTAAACTTTTTTTACAGTTTCGATGCAAGACCTTACCTATTAAATTGTTTTGTACTAAGTGGCACTGTAATGCTTTTAATGATGATCTCTGCCCCTCGGGCAAAACCAGCCCAAAATTCATTGTGCAGCTCCTATTTTTCTGTCCAAACTACATATCTTCGAGGAAAAAGTGGATAATTCCGTTATGCAGATTGGTTTGTCTCGGCCATTACCTAAAGGTGTTGAGAATCTAGTATGCAGATACACACAATGAGTAATGTTTTTTGCCCTGGCCAAATAGTGGTTTGCACTTTGGATTAAGCATTCTAAATGTATTGTATGAAGTACTGTATTTTATTACTGTTTTTACCTCTTCTATTTTTGTAACTATTTTATGGCACTTATGTCTTTTAAGAAAAATAATGACAAGTTTTTTACATTCTGTTATCTACTCCTCTTGTGCTGTGTACTTTTTAAGATCTCTGTGATCGAAATAAAGTTATATATGATGATGAAGCTATCCAGGAGCCTTTTGTCCAGCAAGTCCGCTATGTTATTCACATTTGGTGTCTGGAAATGGACTATAAGAAAGGGTGGTTGATACCCCAATATTGGTCATCTGCCAACCAGATAATGTTGAGTCCGGGGGTGAGGGCGACATCTGTCATGCAGGCGTTAAAGAGGGTGGCATGAGGGACAATCATTTCTGGAGTCCACAGATGATGCTCTTGGGTTCGGAGATGAAGGGAGGTAGGTATATTTCTGTGTGTGTCCTGTGAGGAAGGAGGTGATCCACTTGAGGGCACTTCCTCTGTAACTTAACGTTTGCTTTTGTACTTTGTTCACTTGTAATTTTCTCCTCATGTATCATTAACGTTCCTATTGGGAAGCGCTCTGACACCTTCGGGTAAAGTCCACGCTATATAAAAACGCATAAAATAAAATAAAAACATTTGGTGGAGTATGGTGATGAGGGTGTGGTAGGGTATGGTGTTAAATGCTGCTGAGAGGTTGAGGAGGATCAGGGCCGCTGTCTCGCCACGGTCGGGGATGGGTCTGATGTCGTCAGTTGTGGCTATCAAGGCAGTCTTGGTACTGTGGTTGGAGTGGATGCCAGACTGGGTTGTATTGTGTAGGTTGTTTCCCTCTAGGTGATCTGTGAGCTGGCAATTGATGTCTTCCTTCAGGACCCTGGCTTGGTAGGGGAGCAGAGAGATGGGTCTATACTTCTTGAGCTCACTGGGGTCGGCGGAGGGTTTCTTGAGGTGGGATTTCACCTCTGTGTGTTTCAAGGTATCAGCAATGGTGGACATTGTGATGGATGGCTTGAGGATGTTAGTGAGTGTGCTGGTGATTTCCTTCTGTCCCACGTTGAAGAAGTGATGGCGGCAGGGTTTTGTCAGTGCTCCGCAGTGAATGGAGGTCAGGATCACTGTGGTGATTGGTGTGGTGAGCCGAGTCCTGTCATTTAGGTGGCTTGCAGGAGCTGTCAGTGTGTGTCAGGAGGTGGGCGAAGTTTGGTTGGCTGCAGGTCGACATTGCTGTAGATATCTGCTATCTTGTTGTGGAAGTAGTCCACCAGGGAGTCATAGATGGCCTAGGAATGGCAAATTGTGGTCTCGGTGGCCGAGGGGCAGGAGAATTCTCTGAAGAGTTCTTTTGTGTGGTTGTCACTCGCCTCGATGCAGGAGGTTAGGGCCTCCATTTTGGGGTTATGGTATTTGTAGAGGGCTGAATTGAAGGTAGTGTGGTATGATGGGTTCATTCTGGAGTGCCATCATCTCTCCAGTCGCTTACATTCACTTTTGAAGGCTTGGACTCGTGGGTGAACCAGCTGAGGTCTTTGCTGGGTCTGCTGATGCTGTCTGTTTTCATTGGTGCGATTGTGTCAGCACAGTTGGCGATCAAGTTGGAGAGGTTTGGGATTTCTAGCTCAAAGTTGCTTTTGGTGTGAGGCCTGGTGATGTTGAGGGCAGCAGTCCATTGGGTCTCAGTGTTTTTGTCCATGGGGTGGGTCATGGTGAGCCTGTGATGGTGAAGTGGATGATGCTGCGGTCTGTCCAGGTGAGTTTGGTGGTGTGGCTGAATTTGATTCTGTCACTGGCTTTAAAGATTGGGTTCAGGGTGTATTGTGTGCAATGCGTGGAGCAGGTGACCAGCTGCATGAGTCTTATTTTGCTCATGCTTTCCATGAGGTTGGCGTTGTTGGTGTCATTGAGGTGGAATTTGAGGTTGCAGGGGAAGATGTAATCTATAGAGTCTATTGCCGAACGATGAGATCTGAGATGGCATCACAGAAGCTGGAGCGAAGGCCAGTGGGTCTGTAGGCAAGGGTTCCTCTGACAGTGGAGTTTGCGTCAGTTCGGATTTGGAAGTTGAGGTGTTCCATGATTGATCAGATGTCGTTTTCAGTGGTGGTGCATTGAAGTGTTTCCTTGTGGATGATAATAATAATACTGAAGTTTATATAGTGCAACAGCTACCTCTCACTGAGGTGTCCCGGCGCTTAGTGAGCAAGGCAGGGGACAGTGTATCAAGTGAAAGAAGAAGTTAGTGATTAAAAAGCCACGTTTTTAGCTGTTTCCTGAAACACAATTCTGAGCTCGCATTGCGAAGCTCAAGTATTAGGCATTCCACAATCTGGCTGTTGCGTCTGAAAACGTTCTCCCTCCAAGCCAGGCTCTTGAGACGCGTGGGACTAGGAGCAGATTTTGCGCACGTGAGCGCAGGGAGCGTGCCTGTTTGTAGCGGGAGAGTCTTAGTTTGAGATAGTGTGGGCTCTTGCCCTGCAAACCCCGGTAGGCAAGTGTCAGAGCCTTAAACTCAATTCTGCTTGCCACTGGTAACCAGTGCAGTGCTCGTATGTGTACCGAGATATGTTGTTTGAATGGTATGTGTTTGATCAGCCTTGCCGCCGCATTTTGCACCAGTTGCAATTGCTGGATCGCATATTTCGGTAAGCCCAAGTAAAGGCCATTGGCATAGTCCAGCCTAGATGTTACTGTGGCATGGACTACTAGTTTGCGGCAGTCTTCGGGCAGTAAGTCCAGGAACTTATGTACATTTCTCAGTTTATTTAGGCAACAAGCTGTTACTTGTTAAATGTGGGCGGAGAAAGAGAGGTTGTCATCCCACCTCACCCCAAGGTTTTTAGCACTCGTACTGGGGGAGGGAGGAGGTCCCATTTCAGAAGGCCACCAAAGATCTGGTGAGGGCGCAGGGCCTTTCCAAAAAAAGATCAACTCCGTTTTCCCTGCATTTAATTTTAATTTGTTTGAGTTCATCCAGGTGGCAACATCACGGAGTCATCCCTAAAAATTGCTAAAGGCCTCCTTCGTCTGATCTTGGTAAGGGAGCTTTGACGCCCCAGTTGGCGATTAAAGTGAAGAGAGGGGCCAGATACACATTCAAAAGCAAGGGGCTCAGGGCTGACCCCTGGGGAACACCACACCATATAGGTTTGGGTGAGGATGAAAAAGGGCGGAGGGCGACTTTCTGAGAATGGGCACTCAGGTAGGATTGGAGCCAGGCCAACACCTTCCCACCAAGGCTGATACATTCAAGTCTCTAGATCAGTCTAGCATGATCGACTGTGTCGAAAGCTGCAGATAGATCCAGGAGCACCAGCATTGCTGATGCTCCTGAATCTAAGGGCCATCTGACCGACTCAGCTCCTCTATGACGGCCATCTCGGTGCTGAAGCCCGACCGAAAGCCTGACTGATTTTCATGTAGTACATTATTTCCTTTAATGAAATTGTTTAGTTGGCGTTGGATCAGTTTCTCCAGCATTTTCCCAGGAGCAGGAAATAATGAAATTGGCCTAAGATTGCTGAAATCCCCCGATGCTCCAGAGGGTTTTTTTTTCAAGGGAAGCAGCGTAGCATGCTTTCAGCAGTTGGGGAAAATTCTGGTAGTAAGGGATGGTTCCAGACATGGGTGAGTGTGGTGACTAGGGATTGTGATATCATCTTCCAGATTTCGGGGGCAGGGATATCAGGGGCCCCTGATTTACATTTTCCAATCTCTGCAAGCGCTTCCTGATGCATGCGAAATTGGAGATAAAAAGAAGAACGATGGAGGGGGCACACTGGCTAGAGTAGAATCTGACCTCTCTGTCGGAGTCGGGGCAGAGAAGGTGTTGTATACCTTTTGAATTTTATTGTCAAAAAAGTTGGAAAAGACACCTCCGTCTCAATGGCTCTTGGCTTAAAGAATGATTGGACTACCTTAAAGACTTCTTTGCCAGAGTGTTCCGCTTTCTGAATGATGGATATTTACAGCAAGGGGTGGTGAGGGACAGAGTCTCTGAATTAGGCAGAAAGCTCTCACCCAGTCAAGAGATCAGGGCTAGATCCAACACCGTTTTTTAGCTCACTGCACCATCCCAGTTTCAGAACCTGGCTGTGTGCAAATTAGTCTGTTCCTGTCCCAGTGCATGATGGGAACAGGGCAAACCAAACTACAAAAGCCAATTCTTACACTGGGAAGGAAACAAGCTCCCGGGGACCGGTTTCTGGCATTACAGCCGTCTTCGGCCCGGTTTGCTTGAATCCTGATGGTGCAATGAGCAAGGGTCTCACATCTGAGAATACCCTTCCACTCTTAGGGTGGACAAAAATATTTACAACAAGGGGTGGTGAGGGACAGAGTCTCTGAATTAAGCAGAAAGCTCTCACCAGTCAAGAGATCAGGGCTAGATCCAACACCGTTTTTTAGCTCACTGCACCATCCCAGTTTCAGAACCTGGCTGTATGCAAATTAGTCTGTTCCTGTCCCAGTGCATGATGGGAACAGGGCAAACCAAACTACAAAAGCCAATTCTTACACTGGGAAGGAAACAAGCTCCCGGGGACCGGTTTCTGGCATTACAGCCGTCTTCGGCCCGGTTTGCTTGAATCCTGATGGTGCAATGAGCAAGGGTCTCACATCTGAGAATACCCTTCCACTCTTAGGGTGGACAAAAATATTTACAACAAGGGGTGGTGAGGGACAGAGTCTCTGAATTAAGCAGAAAGCTCTCACCCAGTCAAGAGATCAGGGCTAGATCCAACACCGTTTTTTAGCTCACTGCACCATCCCAGTTTCAGAACCTGGCTGTATGCAAATTAGTCTGTTCCTGTCCCAGTGCATGATGGGAACAGGGCAAACCAAACTACAAAAGCCAATTCTTACACTGGGAAGGAAACAAGCTCCCGGGGACCGGTTTCTGGCATTACAGCCGTCTTCGGCCCGGTTTGCTTGAATCCTGATGGTGCAATGAGCAAGGGTCTCACATCTGAGAATACCCTTCCACTCTTAGGGTGGACAAAAATATTTACAACAAGGGGTGGTGAGGGACAGAGTCTCTGAATTAAGCAGAAAGCTCTCACCCAGTCAAGAGATCAGGGCTAGATCCAACACCGTTTTTTAGCTCACTGCACCATCCCAGTTTCAGAACCTGGCTGTATGCAAATTAGTCTGTTCCTGTCCCAGTGCATGATGGGAACAGGGCAAACCAAACTACAAAAACCAATTCTTACACTGGGAAGGAAACAAGCTCCCGGGGACCGGTTTCTGGCATTACAGCTGTCTTCGGCCCGGTTTGCTTGAATCCTGATGGTGCAATGAGCAAGGGTCTCACATCTGAGAATACCCTTCCACTCTTAGGGTGGACAAAAATATTTACAACAAGGGGTGGTGAGGGACAGAGTCTCTGAATTAAGCAGAAAGCTCTCACCCAGTCAAGAGATCAGGGCTAGATCCAACACCGTTTTTTAGCTCACTGCACCATCCCAGTTTCAGAACCTGGCTGTATGCAAATTAGTCTGTTCCTGTCCCAGTTTTTGGCCACTATAGGTGTGGCAGGGTATACTCAGACATGAGTCCCTTTCTCACTGCTCCATCAGGATTCAAGCAAGCCGGGCCGAAGAAGGCTGAAATGCCAGAAACCGGTCCCCGGTAGCTTGTCTCCTTTCTGGTGAAGAATTGGCTTGGTAGTTTAGTCTGCCCTGTTCCCATGATGCACTGGGCCAGGGACAGACTGATTTGCATATAGCCAGGTTCTGATCTGGGATGGGGCAGTGAGATAAATAACGGTGATGGATCAAGCCCTGATCTTTGGACTGGGTAAGAGTGGTCTGTTTAACTCAGACACTCTGTTCATCACCACCCCCTTTTTGTAAATCGTTTTTGGCCACTATAGGTGTGGCAGGGTATACTCAGACATGAGTCCCTTTCTCACTGCTCCATCAGGATTCAAGCAAGCCGGGCCGAAGAAGGCTGAAATGCCAGAAACCGGTCCCCGGTAGCTTGTCTCCTTTCTGGTGAAGAATTGGCTTGGTAGTTTAGTCTGCCCTGCTCCCATGATGCACTGGGCCAGGGACAGACTGATTTGCATATAGCCAGGTTCTGATCTGGGATGGGGCAGTGAGATAAATAACGGTGATGGATCAAGCCCTGATCTTTGGACTGGGTAAGAGTGGTCTGTTTAACTCAGACACTCTGTTCATCACCACCCCCTTTTTGTAAATCGTTTTTGGCCACTATAGGTGTGGCAGGGTATACTCAGACATGAGTCCCTTTCTCACTGCTCCATCAGGATTCAAGCAAGCCGGGCCGAAGAAGGCTGAAATGCCAGAAACCGGTCCCCGGTAG
Source organism: Lissotriton vulgaris (assembly GCF_964263255.1). NCBI lineage: Eukaryota > Metazoa > Chordata > Amphibia > Caudata > Salamandridae > Lissotriton > Lissotriton vulgaris. The sequence continues at coordinate 586,716,397 of NC_141689.1, read as the reverse complement.
CTTGTCTCCTTTCTGGTGAAGAATTGGCTTGGTAGTTTAGTCTGCCCTGTTCCCATGATGCACTGGGCCAGGGACAGACTGATTTGCATATAGCCAGGTTCTGATCTGGGATGGGGCAGTGAGATAAATAACGGTGATGGATCAAGCCCTGATCTTTGGACTGGGTAAGAGTGGTCTGTTTAACTCAGACACTCTGTTCATCACCACCCCCTTTTTGTAAATCGTTTTTGGCCACTATAGGTGTGGCAGGGTATACTCAGACATGAGTCCCTTTCTCACTGCTCCATCAGGATTCAAGCAAGCCGGGCCGAAGAAGGCTGAAATGCCAGAAACCGGTCCCCGGTAGCTTGTCTCCTTTCTGGTGAAGAATTGGCTTGGTAGTTTAGTCTGCCCTGTTCCCATGATGCACTGGGCCAGGGACAGACTGATTTGCATATAGCCAGGTTCTGATCTGGGATGGGGCAGTGAGATAAATAACGGTGATGGATCAAGCCCTGATCTTTGGACTGGGTAAGAGTGGTCTGTTTAACTCAGACACTCTGTTCATCACCACCCCCTTTTTGTAAATCGTTTTTGGCCACTATAGGTGTGGCAGGGTATACTCAGACATGAGTCCCTTTCTCACTGCTCCATCAGGATTCAAGCAAGCCGGGCCGAAGAAGGCTGAAATGCCAGAAACCGGTCCCCGGTAGCTTGTCTCCTTTCTGGTGAAGAATTGGCTTGGTAGTTTAGTCTGCCCTGTTCCCATGATGCACTGGGCCAGGGACAGACTGATTTGCATATAGCCAGGTTCTGATCTGGGATGGGGCAGTGAGATAAATAACGGTGATGGATCAAGCCCTGATCTTTGGACTGGGTAAGAGTGGTCTGTTTAACTCAGACACTCTGTTCATCACCACCCCCTTTTTGTAAATCGTTCTGAATGATGGAAGCAAGCAATGAATTCTCTTCTAGCCTTTTTTATAGATTTGTGTAACATATTCAAGGCCTTTCTATAGCACGTCTTATCCGCATCACTGTATTTTAGTCTCCATTGACGTTCTAATCTCGTGCACCTCCTTTTTTCTGCTTTTAGTGTTTCTGAGAACCACGGGGCCGATGGCGATTGTCTACGTGATAGTGAAATTTTTGCAGGTGCAACGGCCTCTACCGCCGTAGCAATCCAGTGATGCATTGCCACAGCATCCCTGTTTGGATCAGAGGTAAGTGCAGGCGGGTCTAAATCTAAAACGGGACCCAAGGTTTCAGTTGTAATATTTTTCCACTTCCTCTTCATGGTGGATCGTTTTCCTTTGCCTGGCATTGATTGCTCATATTTATTTTAAAAGAAATCAGGTAGTGGTCTGACCAGAGCAGAGGTTGGGGAGTCTCTACTGACGCCTGAAAATTAGAGAAAACTAGATTTAGGGAATGGCCTGCCCTATGTGTGGGACCCGAGATAAATTGTACTAAGTTAGCCGCTCCTAGAAGGGAGCTAAATTGGGTGGCTTGAAGGCTGTTGGGGTTATCGACATGGAAATTGAAATCCCCAAGTGCCATAAAATTGGTGTGGGCTAATGATTTTTGTACAATGTAATTGCAGAGGTCATAGGTGGTATTTGCTGTGCAGTCCGGAGGTCTGTAAATAAGCAGACCTGCTAATGCTACCCTAGCATTTAGCTGAAAGCAAAAGTGGATCCCTTCAATACCTGGAAGGTCGAGGGAGCACGAGTCAGTCAGTTCACAAGATTCTTTGGAATAAACAGCCACTCCGCCCCCCCCCCCTTTTTCCTCCCTCCCTATTTGCAACGCACATTTTAAAGCCAGATGGAATGGCTAGGGTGATAGATGCCATGGTATCTGCGTTTAACCAGATTTCAGTTAGGAACATGGCGTCCCAAGATGATTCCATCAGGGCCAGCCAGATATCGTCAGCATGTCTCGGGAGACATTGACAATTCACGAGACCAGCCCTAAAGGGTTTGCCAGGGTCTTTAGGGCCAGGGTCTGGGTGACAGGCCTGAGTGCTTCTTAGTTTGTCATGAGTTTGATCAGTTAGTATTACTTTATCAACTGTTGCATCTAGACCCTGTCCGCATAGCGAACAGTTGGGTGGCAGGATCATATTTACCAGATCTATCTGATGAAATGTGCAATGATTAGCCATATTGCAGGCTGTCAGCTCAGCACCAGTCCAACAGATCCTCCTCTTCCCCCCTTCTTCCCACTAGCAACATGACTGGTGCTGGCCACCTTCGGGTCGCGGACGGGCGCAGACGGGCTTGCCTTTTGCGCACCTTTGGCGTGCCATAAGCGCACTCGCTGCGCGGGTGCGCTGCGCGGCCGGGCCCCCATGTGTTTTACCCCGTCCACCCGCAAGTGAGGTAATTGGTGGGAGGAGTTGCGTCCCTCCGTTCAACCCGCACTAAGGAGCCGTGACGGACCGGGGATCGCGTTTTAACCCTAAAGTAACAGTGTGCAAATATAGCAGTAAACAATAGAAGGCAGAGGCTGAGAAAAATGATCTAAACTGCAAGGAAGTTCGTAATCAACTGTCCCTTGCAATCAGCAGTTCTAAAATAAATGTGCAAACAGCAGTTTTAAAATAACATTATTTTTAGCAGCAATATGTCAGTGAGAGGCGGTAAGTTCATCAATCACCTTCGCATCAGCACACACAGCTCACGCAATGGTGATGCCTCCCCATGTTTGTTCGCGCAGTCTCTGTGTATCATTTGTAGCTGTGGGGTGATGCAGTTGCGATGTCCAATGCTGAGGATGGTGTGAGCCAGGTATCAGTGATGAACATCACGTCAGGGCCAGATATGGTGATGGTATCCCAAATTTCGGTAGTGTGCTTGCAGAGGAATTGGGCAGCATGAATTGGAGCTGTTCCAGAGGGTTGGAGGTCAGCAGTGTAGGCATGGCGAGGGTTTCAGTATTGCAGGTGAATCAGCAGTGGTGGCAGGCAAAGGGTCCTTCCGTATGTCTCAGGGAGGTAATGCAGCAGTTGTTTTTGTGGCTTCTGAGGGCTAGGGGCTCAGTGGTGGTATAGCGAAGGATGGGAGGAGAGCCAGGGTTCCTTGTGCTGGGCACAGTCCTGACATGGATGGGAGCGGATGGGCTTGCCTTTGGCATGCCTTTAGGGTGCTGGTTGTGCTGCCGCGCAGCAGTCTCAATAAGTAGTCTTGGGAGGTGGGAGGGGCTAGCAGGGAGATGGGAAGGCAGGAACCAGAGGGAAGCGGGAGCTAGAAAAATAGCATGACCGGGCAAGGTGGGGGCCAAAAACAAAACCTGCTTGACTGTGTACTGGATCACAGAACAGTATCAACAAAATCAAGTAAAGTACAAAAAGAATAAAATGGCCCAGAAATAAAATAAGAAACTAGGCAGAAAATACAAGAGAAACACAAAGTCACACTAACAATCAGTGGCATGCGGGACCAAACCTAGGAGGGCCTCGAGGGCTGGGGCTGAAAAGTCATCCTCAGTTCATGGTGCTATTGCAGCAGCCAGGAGGGAGGGATTGGCATTAAGATCAGGGTCAAGGGTTAACTCTGTAAATATGTTTTATCGGAGTTATGCCTTTATGGGGCATGGAGAGTAACCAATCATTGTCCTGACATTTCTGTACTTGAAAGAAAACATCAGACAAAAGAAGAATTCTGTCTGACCAGCTTGTGAAGAAGCCTTTAGTGGCTCATGCTTTGAACATGAACCCAGACACTGCAACTATTCTACAAGGGACCATTGTCTGGCCTCCTTTAATTTGCTAAGAACACAAAATACTGAAGGAGGTTTTCCTCCTGTGTAGAAGAAGCAGTTTTCCAATTTGGGGGGGACTGCACTGGACACTGTGGGGATCTTAGCTAAAAAGACACCTGGATCTTAGACACCTTCCCTGGAGACCTGGGAGATGTAGAAGAGACCCAGGAGTAAGTTTCTCTACATCAACAAGAACTAGGCTTTTTATGACCTCTGTAGGACAGGTGCGATAACAAAGTAACATAAACTCCCTGGGAAATGTGAGAACTCACCTCCTAATAATTGCCATCTTGAGCCACTCAAATAATTTTCTGTCAGATTTTTAGTTACCACTAAACCATCACAGACAATGGTTAACCCCTTGCATGCTAGGATGGATGTCAGGATGTGTGGCTTAACGGTGAGGACTCTGTGCTGTGTAGACACAGTACTCGAAACCTGTGTTCAATTCAAGGAAGGAAAGGCTGGTAGTGGTCACAGAGATTTAATGTCCTTTCATAAAAGACTTTGCATCTGTGGAGAATACACTTTACAAAGGCATCTGACAATGAAACATATTTTTCTAGGAATCCTTGAACTGAACTTCCACATTGTTGGAAAATGGTCACAGCCATCTTGAATCATTGAGTATAGGTTTCTATGCATTTCACAGCCTCCTTGCTAGGTAATGTTGCTGCAGCCTGTAAATTCTGGGTTATTTTGTGAAAGAACAGGAAACAGTCTTACATCAAGGTTGTTTATCATTTATGGCATATATACATAAATATATATTCAAATATATAATTGGTGTTTACCAACTTATACAGAGATGCATTGCTAAATGTAGGAACTGCAGGAGATTGATGACCATCAATTGTCAGAGATGGCATATTCACAAAGTCGAAGGTAGTTATCTAACTTATAGTTAAGGAAGGGTATTTAAATTGTGTAGTCACTAAAATCGTTATGATTCATAGAAATATTAGCTTCACTCAAAACATGGAAGGTTTGTTCAATAGAGCTATTTTAAGGTGTATCCTTTTCACTATTAATGGTAGATGGAACATTTTAACCTCATATTATTAAGCTACCTCATCTTGCATTTGGCTAGCCACTTTGATCTGCAGACTTCAGTGTAGAGAAGACTGATGAGGCAGTGTGATGAAATCCAGTATTTTTGTTATTCCTATTCTATTGCACTTTCCTAATTTCTTCTATTCACCAAAATATTCGACAGTGTTCGGGCAGTGGTGAATTTGGTGTGGGGCAGGGTGGAGCATCACTCCTGTTGAATCTGGAGCCCAAAATTAGAACTATATGACAGAACAGTCCTTTTCAGGTACTCATTTTGCCTTGCACCACTAAAAGAAACTGAGAACTAGACAAAAGTCTATGATGGAATGTAGGACTTGGAACTAGGGCATTGTGACAAATTCATACCAGCAGTAAATCATCTTCAGTGACAATGAAATCCAAGTTGGTCCAACCTGGAACTTTGGGAATCAAAACTGAAGGTTTCAGTGGGAGCTTACCAAATTACAGAGCTATAAGAAATTGGTTTACTGTTGAGGGGGGTGAAATCCTACTCCAGCAGCAGCCACAAGCCTAGTCTCAAGAAAACCCAAATTAACCTATGTCCAACCCACTGGTAGCTTGGCACAAAGCAGTGAGGCTTAACTAAGAGACAATATGTAAAGTATTTATTGTTATTGTTAATTGCAATTTGTATAGCACGTAATCACCAATGGTCTCCTAGTGCTTCTGAGAGTAGCTACACCCTACCAGCAGTTACCTGTCAGTGTGCCTAACTAGTCATAGCGCATCTTGTCCCCAGGTCTGTGTGAACAACAGAGTCTTTAGCTTTTTGCTGAATGGAAGGAGAGAGGCTTCACTACATGGACTCTCAGTTAGCGTTTTTTACAGTTTAGGGATCAGGGCTGAGAAAGCTTGTCCGCCCATCCTGGCTTTATCAAACTGTTGGTAGGACAGCAGGCCTGCCTCGGATGAGCGGAGGTCAATTCCTGGCATTAAGCTCCTTAGGTGGTCCTTGATGTATTCAGGTGCCTGCCCAAAGAGAGCCCCAAAAAATCAGTTTCACTGCATTGTTCATTACTACTTACAGCTTACCTAATAGCTTATCTGGTTGCCCAATGTATAGAGCATTCCCGTAGTCCAATCGCGACACAATTAGTGCCGTCACCACCATTTATGCAGGACTTCAAACAGTAACAGAATGAAAACACTACACAAAAAGGATAAAACACCACATTAGAAACATAAAGTACATTTTAATAACAACAACAAAAATCAAAATGACAAAGCTACAATCAGTAAAATCAGAGATATGCAAATTTAAAGAATTAGGGGAAAATAGCCACCAAATAGCTCAAAGCGACACTCACAGCTAACTGGTCGTGCAAGACCGGGATACAGTTACAAGTTCAGGCTCACTGTGATGGAGCACAAGTTGGCTACATGGACCAATTAAGTCCTGCTGAAAACCTACCTTCTCAGTCCAGTGCAAAGAGTCTCTTTGTGGTGGATGAGAAGCCGCAAGGAGCAGGAACGTGTCCCTGACCATCATTGATATAGTGCAAAGAACAAGCCTGGTGTCATAGACTGTCAATTAGATCCTGTTATCATTACAAGTTTTTACTGTAGTGCGAAGGGTCAGGTTGAAGTAACTTCACTTTGGCGGGCTGTACGAGAAACAAGGTTTTTGCACCAACAGGCCTGATCGTGGTCGTGAAGAGCCTAAAAACTTCAGTTCAACTCCACTGAGGCCCCTCCAAAGGTCCAGTACCTGGGGTATCACTTGGGATTCAGGGACTTCTTCCAGCAACATGTGGTGCTGGTTCAGGTAGTTGGAAGCATTTTTATGTCCCTTTGGCTCTGAACAGAATGCAAGCAGACAAACTTTTGGAGTCACTCTTGGAGTCCTCGGTACAGGTACATGTCCAATCCATCTACTCAGTCAGGAGGGCAGCAGGGCAGGAATCAGGCAAGGTAGCAGTCTAGTAAGGCAGTAGTCCAGTAGGGCAGCAATCCAGAAAGGTTGAAGTTCTTTCAGCAGCATACCAGTCCTTCCTCATAACAAAGTCTCCTCAGGTCCAGAATTGTACTGAACAGTTGTTGCCTGAGGTTTACTAATTATACCTTGTGCCTCCTTTGAAGTGGGAGAATGCTGAGTAAATCAAACATTCACCCCCAGTCAAGGGATCTGGGTAAATCCATAATTTCTTTGCTCACTAAGCCAACCCATTTTGGACCCAGTGATATTTAAATCGGTCTTGACCCTGCTCCTCATGGGAGCAGTCTAGCTCGAACTGCCAAGCCAGGTCCTCACTGGACAGTAAACAAGCATCCTAGGACCATTTTCGGGGATTCACCCCTTATCATCCAAGTTAGCTTGAATACAGTGGCACAGTGAGCAAGGGACCCACGTCTGGGCATACCCATAACACTTAGGGCAAAAATTGCTACAGCAATAAATGATGGACAAATTACTGAGTAAGTCAACCATTGACCCGAAGTCAAGAGATCTGGGTTAAATTCCTCATTTTTTTACTCACTACGCCACTCCAGTTTGGAGCAGCCTTGACCCTGCTCCTTATGGGAACAGTCCAGCACGAACTGTCAAGCCGGGTCCTCACTAGTCCGGAAACATGGGTTCATTTCCATTATGGAAAGTATGCTTTTGCTAGATGCTCACAAGACTAGATCAGGAAGCACTGCCACCTCGGACTGTATGTGTGTGACTGCCTCCCTGACTCTCGCGAGCAGTCGCAAACTCTCGCGTGAGGCTCATAAGAGACATGGATTCCGGTACAGTAAACAAGGGACCCACGTCTGGGCATACCCATAACACTTAAAGCAAAAATTGCTTCAGCAATAATTGATGGACAGATTGCTGAGTAAATCAACCATTGACCCCAAGTCAAGAGATCCGGGTTAAATCCCTCATTCGTTTACTCACTATGCCACCCCAGTTTGGAGCTCCTCTTAGCAATAAGTGACGGACAGATTGCCTCCCTGGCTCTCGGGAACAGTCTCAAACTCTCTCGAGAGGCTCATAAGAGCCATGGATTCTGTGCCTTGACCCTGCTCCTCATGGGAACAGCCCAGCACGAACTGCCAAGCCGGGACCTCACTGGTCCAGAAACAAGCGTCCAATTCCATTACAGAAAGTATGCTCTTGCTAGAGGCTCACAAGACTAGATAAGAAAGCACTGCCCCCTCAGACTTTATGCATGTGACTGCCTCCCTGGCTCAGTCGCAAACTCTCGCGAGAGGCTCATAAAAGCCCTGGATTCTGGTACTCTTCCCCGGATATTTTAAGCAGGGGGAAAAATGGACAGTGCAAACAGCATAGATGATTAAAGTAAAATACTAAAATGATATATGAACATAACATATAATATAAAGTCATTCTACTGTGCTTACACTCACACAAATAATTGATTTTCTTTAAACAAATTTAGACATTCATTGAAAAAAAATGTAAAGTAACATAATAGATAGATGAATTTCTCAGTGACAACGTTAACCTTTTAAGCTAAAAAACACATAAATTAAGCAGTTATAGTTAGTAACACTAACTATAAATTGTGCCCCTGCCATGCACTGCTCATGATCTCACATATGATATCACTCATTACATGTTCTATGACATCACTCATGACATCTCAAATGACATCATTGATGGCATCAGTGATGATATCCCAAATGACATTCTTGATGACATCTGCTAGCTATAGATAGATATATTACCTACAAGTGGTCACCAGTAAGTAGTTATTAATAGGACCTTCAGCCTCATTACATTGGAGGCAGTCTGACCGTCAACAGGCAATCAGTGGTGGTCCAAACACTGACAGCCCTCAGTCCAACCGCCATATTCTGATACTGGCGATCAGACAACAAGCTGTCAGACGCAAGACTGCCTGCTCCACCAGGATCATAGATCCCAATGGGGCTGCGATCGGAGCATCATCCTAGAATGGCAGCACTGCTGTGGGAGGTATCACTGTTGGGATTACAATATCCCTTTCTGACAGACTTTTCATGGCCGAAATCCTGACATGAAAAGAATGTTGGAAAGGGATATAGGGTGCCCCAAACAAGGCCCAGTGCTTTAAGAGGCCACTGAAAGGTGGTCCCTGTTGGTCCATATAGTGTCATCACTCACCTCTGTGCACCATGTGCCATGCATGACATACTGCATGTGATGCACAGTATACACAAATGCAGGAGGTGCTGCATGGCATAGACATGTTCCCTCTATCTTATCTGTAACATGCCCCAACAAGTTTCTAAACAAAAGTCCGGAATTCACGTCATGATGCAGTGATCAGACCGCCCGCATGCTTTTCAGGGGTTTCCTGACTGCCGCAATAGCAGGCGGCAGTCCGACCGACCAGCATCATAATGAAGCCACTAGTTTCCATAGGAAAATTGTTTTTTTACTTGCTTATATCTTTGGCGCCCGTTGACAGGAGGGAGGGAGCAGGGGCACGACAATGGACCGGACAAGGAAGGAGGGAGCGGATAGGAGCCTGCATAATAGCGGCTCCTCTGTTCTCTGGGGGAGGAGTGTCACCCTACTGCTGATAGCCAGTAGAGGCAAAAGTGAAAAATAACATGACAATAAAATGTTTTATTATCACTTTATTTTCACTGAGCTAGAGCCAGCCTAATCATAGGGCAGGGCCATCATAAGCTTCGGGGAGGAGTGATGGGCACTGCTAAATCTGCATGTCAGTTTGGTTGATCGTCTTACGATAACCAGAATGACATGCACATTTAACATTTAACATTTATCAAACCTGAGCTGTGTTGCACAGCTAGGTGAAGAAGAGACACAGGCACCCAGGCCCTGTTTGAATGCCAAACCAGGCCGCTCACACCAATCTCAGCTCTCATCTCATGCTAGGCAATAGAATTCCTAGCATGAGAGCAGTGTTGAGATTGGTATCTGAGAGCCTGCACAGTGTGCACCAGCCAGTCACAGTCGAGGATCAGGAGAGGTGCAAATAAATAGTAATTTATATTTTTTCATTATTTCACCTGTGTTTTTTATTTTTGTATTTCCCCTGTGTTGCCCTACGGCTTCACATTGCTATCAGCCACCAATGGCCCTGCACATGGAAAATGGTGGGCAAGGCAGAAGCAGCAAGCTGACCACTGAGGGCAAGCGGGATGGGCACTGGAAGCACAACACACCATGTAAGGCAACAGTGAGATTATATGCGCATACACACAACAACTGAGGAAAGGTGAGGGTCAGGAGCAGCAAGCAGACCATGCAGAGCAGGTAGTAGGGGCTGTGGTAGCACAGAAGATCATGCATGGTGAGAAAGAGGGTTAGTTACACCACAACAGCCATGGTGTGCAAGCGAAAGTGGGTAGGTGCATGCACAAAGGACCACGGAGCACAGAAGGAAAGGGGAGCAGCTGGACAGACAAGAGAGAGCTGGGGAAGGGGCTTCACAACAGCCAATGCAAGGCAGGCAGGAGGAGCAGTTCCAGCGCAACAGACCATGGAGGGCAGAAGGAAGTGGCAGCAAAATGGATCATGGAGGACATGAAGGAGGGTATAGGGGCCTGGAACTTGGACAGGCAGAGTGGCGGTGGGAGGGACAGGTGTCAGCCATCTGACCATGCCAGGTAGGCGGGAGTGGCAGTCCAAGTACAACAGAACACTCAGAGTAGACAGGATAGGCAATGGCATGTCCAAGGAACATGGTGGGCAAAAAGGAGGGTAGAGGCACACCGACATCAGAGGACAGGGGGAAGAAGTGTAGCTGTTGCATGGACTTGTACAATGCACCAGTCCCTGTGCTCAGATAACAGAGGGTTTGGAGGAGGTAGATGGGCCAGCAAACTAACTTTCTAGCGCAGACAGAAAGGGCAGTGGCAGAACAACGGCCACACAGGGCTGCAATGAGGGCACAGGGGCATATATTTGGATAATGAATGGAAAGGAGGAGGGAGGCAGGACCCGCAAGCACGTATGGGGCAAGCCCAATGCCAGGCCCTGTATCCAAACCCCCCACTGTGAATTGCGATGGGCGTCTTACTTACCTAGAAATTCACTGAAAAAACTAAGGTTAAAGGGATGATATATTAGGAAATAGGATTAAAAAATACATTAGAAATTCACTCAAAAACCAAAGGTTACAAGGATGTTATAGTTAGGTTGAATTTTTACATGTGCAAAACCATAGAAAATCAGCTTTTATAGTTAGAGCTATTTCAAGTAACTATAACTTGTGCCTGAAAGTCGCTATAACTAGCGCTCTTGCATGACAAGGGCGCAAGTTATAGTTACCTTAGACCACGAGTTATAGTGGTTAAATATAATTATAAGCTGAATTTATATGGTATTCCTAGCATGAGAGCATGAGAGCAGTGTTGAGATTGGTATCTGAGAGTCTGCACAGTGTGCACCAGCCAGTCACCAGCCACAGCCACCAGTCACAGCTGAGGATCATGAGAGGTGCAAGGCGGCGGCTGCAGTTGCAGATAAGTAGTAATTTATATTTTTTCATTATTTCAACTGTGCTTTTTATTTTTGTATTTCCCCTGTGCTGCCCTACCGCTTTATATGGCTTTCTGGATGTGAATTCTGAACTTAATTATAATGTCCCTGTAATATTTGTTTTTTTCAGAGGGAAACAAATAGACCATAACTGTGTATTTCAATCAGGTTGCCCTGTTAGTGCTGCTTGTTGTTAAGTCAACAAAGCATTTATGGTAACTAAATGTACTAATTGAAGTTGTCACCTAGTGTTACCTCTGCCTCACCAGAAGAGCTCTGAATTTTACAGTGACAGTGTGCTTTTAATACCACTAAGCCTTCTGGAAGGAATTACATATCCAAATAAACCATGAATAGAAAAGGGGTATTCGTTTTTATGAACTGGTAATATTGGGACCTCATAGATCTGTTATCTAGATATGACAGTGAATCGTTGTATTCAATTTCTGATCATAGAACATTACTAATTATTCCAGGGATCCAAGATGTTCTCAGGCCTGTCATTGCAGTTTGTGTGAGCAGTTTTAAACCTCTTTTTTGACCTGGTAAAATAAACCTTCTGCCAGGCATAAGCCTTTCTTTTTGATGCATATATGTCACCCGAAGGTAGGCGCTAAACATTAAGCAGGCTGTGTTGTGTTGAAAAAATTGGGCATGTACCTTTGCCGGAGTTTGTGTAATCAGGCTACACGGAACTTCGTGAAGTGCAAAAAACACTGCAGCGCTACACGGAGCTCCAGGAGTGCGCAGATTTGCTCTGCGCACCCATTCCTGTGATGTTTACTATCATATGCAATGCAAAGTGCGTTCTGGCATCAGGAATCGCAAGCGAATGACAGCATTCAGTCCGCATGGCGTGGCCATCTTGTTTTTGGCACAGTTTATGGTGCTGGGGCTTACTTCTCCAATACTAGCAAATCTCTTTAATTGTACACCTCTGAAAGTTATCAACCCCTCATTTCTATTTATAACCTTATCCTGTGTCTTTTTGTTTTTCTATGTTATGTTTTTAAACATTTTATTTGTGATTTGACTTTTGAATTTTTATATGTTTTGCTTTACTCTCTTGAGTTTTTTCTTCCTTCCTTAGTTTTACTTCATGTTTCTTCTCTTCCCCTGCAAACTGGCAAATCAGGGGCACCACAGCACCGGGCCCCCCTGAACCACCCAGGGTCATAGAGGTGGCACCAGCCACCTACATTGCAGTTGTCAACCCGAGGGGGTGCAGGCCAGCGCCATTTTTCCTGAGGTGGAGGTCGCTGCGCTTGTTTTATAAGTGCACCATAAGTTTAAGCTACACATATTATGTGTCCATTATCTAGACAGGGATATCACAGCACTACTTAACCCCTTACATGCTCATGATGAGCTCAGCTCGTCATGAGCTACAGTGCTCCGGTGCTCATGACTAGCTGAGCTAGTCATGGCCATTAGAATTCCCCTGCTGTGCAGAACGTTCTATTGAAACGGGTGTGGCCGTGACGAGCTCAGCTCGTCATGAGCACAGGAGCACTGTAGCTCATGACGAGCTGACCTCGTCATGAGCACTGGGGCAATTGTGCGCGCCCCCTGCCCCCCAGCACAGCAGGAAAATTACCCCAGCAGCCAAGGGGTCAATCCTACTCCCTGGCATTTGGCTCATTATTGAAGTAGTCATGCAGAGACTCCTTTGTCCTGTCTCTAAAACAGTGGCAGTTATTATTAGTGATTTAGCGTGTTATCTGTACCTTTCTTTTTTTGTAGCATGTACAGCCCCAATCCCAAACAATTTCCAGTGATGTGCTGTATGCATGCATCTACGCATTAAAAAAAATGCAGACTGAGTTGGCCCGTCAAAAGGGGTTGAGAGACTGAGAGAAAAGGATGAGAAGCAAAGATCATTTGTTTGTACAATTTATTTGTAGTTCCAAAATGTAGTTTAGAAAATTTGGAATAGGATTAGGAAATTAGGAATAGGTCCACGATACTAATAGTAGAGGAGATATGGTTTAGAAAAGTTACATATTACTGCGATTGCCTTTCCCTGTCAAAATATTTTAGGGATAATTACCTTTTTTTATTTTATTTTGTTTATTTCTTACATCAGCCTCCAGGGGCAAGAGGAATACCACTGAGGTGCTGGTAGGTGAGGGAGCTGGAGGTGCCTCCATGAGTGCTGCGGCTTGAGATGACTCTGCTGACCCCAGTAAGTCCTCCTGTTCTGTTGTTAATATTTTTATTTCCCTAAATTTTACGGCTCCACATTTAGAACACTTTTTTCCTTTTTGCTGTGCTTGTCTCCTGAATTCTTTTGAGCTATCTGTTTTCTAAATTCTTCCCATCCCTGCATTATCCTATTTACTTATTTTGTATATTTCAAGTTTTTGTACTTGACTCCAAACTTTCTGTACTAGTCTATCCTTAGCTGCCTTTTTCTTCTGCTTTGTCAGTAAGCTTTCACTCTCCCCTTATATATCTTCTGAAATGGTGGTACTGTGAGACTCAGAGAACCCACTTTAGGTCAGGTGCTCTACTGTAAAAATTGCATGTCCGATAAAGGTATTCTGCACATGTTTGTTGAGAAGGCTTTCTTTTTCTTTCTCATGCTCAAACAGTAAAATGAGTAAGTGGCCATGGTTGTGAATGCATTATTATCATAGTATACCAACAGTTAATGACCATGCACCATGGATGGAAGTATTAGGAGGATGGCCCAATTGTATTTGCCAACTTAGATCATATGTCCTTCATTGACCTATAATTGCACCCCTTGTTGCAGTTCAATAACTCAAATTCATCATAGCTCTGCCCCTTCATTACAAAACATTTTTGGTTGGCTTGACTACCTAGCTTTTCAAACATTGTCAACCAACAGAATGCTCAATGTGAAGTTTTGTATTTCTGATAGGAGATACTGTAACCAAACTATAGTGATGATGTGTGGTTGTATTTTGATTAAACAAAATAGGGGGAGGCATTTCTGGCATCTAAAATGTGTATTGTTTTTTCTAGCCGCACAGACTACCAGTGCTGGGGATGGTTTTGAGAGCGCCAGTGGGATGGAGGCAGCAGTGATCACTTGGGTTGGGGAGTCCCAGCAGCAGCAGGGATGGGCAATGGTTAGTCACATTGCTTCCTTATTGCAAATATTAATAAACTCACTGCAAGTGTATTGACTAGTAAACACCCCGCTTTAGCAGATAGATACAGCAGGAGTTGAGTAATGTTGTCCTTTTCTATCTGCAACTCTTCAGATAAAGGTTCATAAATGAACTTTAACAATGATGGGTTGATGGGATAGGAAAACAGAATGGATGGAGAAAGGACAGGTGAAATGTATGTAATATGAGTGAAATAATGCATTGGTGAAAGGATGCATATAGGTGGGTGGGGATGAGAGGAATCTGAACGGCTGGGTGAAGGATGAATGAAAGGGTATATATATATAGATGTGATCAAGGGCCAGGGAGGCCCGAAACGCGTCATGGCTAGGTGCGGGGGTTTGAGCACTCAATAAACGAAATTGCACCTTGATTTTGGGTCCGCAGTCGTCTTTTTACAAGGTTGTGAAGTTCGACTTTTCTGCGATATATATATATATATATTTATATATATATTCGTTGAAAAAAACATAGGTTTCACACATGTTATAGTTAGGAATTAGCATTTAAAAAACCTTGCAAATTCATGTTATAGTTAGCTGAACATTTCACTCATACAAAACCTTTGATATTCCCCCTTTATAGTTAGTTCAGCTAACTATAACTCACGCGCTCGCAATGCACTGCTGATGACATCACATATTACAACACTCATGACATGGTCAGTGACATGACTCATGACATCACTGATGCCATCTCAAATGACATCACTGATGACATCACTGATGACATCATCCTTGTGAAAGAGTGGCAGACCTTCTCTCACCCTAATATAACCTTTGATAGACACATTCAAAAATAGAAAGTAACATTTAAAAAAGAATTGAGATACAAATACCAGTTACAATAACCTATTCAGTAATTCCAACATCTACATACACATCCACTCAGATACTAACAGTTCTATATAGTCACTCATACATGTACTCACTCATCATATGTACTCATACACCTATACATCCTGCTACACACCGATACTCCACAAGTGACGCAACAGCTGTCTAAAAGAGGCACAAGGGGATTGTAAATCCACCCCTAACACATTCAAATTTACCCAGGCAGTTTCACCAGCAGCACAAATTGAAGCATAGACTTGTTACATATTTCCATCATCAAGCATCCATCCATCCATCCATCCCACTCCATCCATCCATCCATCCCACTTCATCCATCCATCCATTCATTCCCCCCACTCCATCCATCCATCCCACCACTCCATCCATCCATCCATCCATCCATCCATCCATCCATCCATCCATCCATCCATCCATCCATTCATCCATTCATCCATTCATCCATCCATCCAATCATCCATCCATCCATTCCCCCACTCCATCCAGCCCTCCATCCCCCCACTCCATCTCCACACTCCATCCCTCCCACTCCATCCATCCCAGTCCATCCAACCATCCATCCACCCCCCCACTCCATCCATCCATCCCACTCCATGCATCCATCCATCCCACTCCATCCATCCATCCATCCATCCATCCATCCATCCATCCATCCATCCATCCATCCATCCATCCATCCATCCATCCATGCCCCCAACTCCATCCATCCATCTATCCATTCCCCCACTCCATTCCTCCATCCCCCCACTCCATCCATCCATCCATCCATCCATCCCCCACTCCATCCCCCCACTCCATCCATCCATCCATCCCCCCACAATCCCCCACTCGATCCATCCCATTCCATCCAACCATCCATCCATCCCCCCACTGCATCCATCCATCCATCCATCCCTCCATCCCACTCCATCCATCCATCCATCCATCCATCCATCCATCCATCCATCCATCCATCCATCCATCTATTCATCCATCCATCCATCCATCCATCCATCCATCCATCCATCCATCCATCCATCCATCCATCCATCCATCCATCCATCCATCCCACTCATCCATCCATCCATCCCCCCACTCCATCCATCCATCCCCCCACTCCATCCATCCATCCCACTTCATGCATCCATCCCACTCCATCCATCCATCCATCCATCCATCCACCCATCCATCCATCCATCCATCCATCCATCCATCCATCCATCCATCCATCCATCCATCCCCCCACTCCATCCATCCATCTATCCATTCCCCCCACTCCATCCATCCATCCCCCCACTCCATCCATCCATCCATCCCCCACTCCATCCATCCATCCCCCCACTCCATCCACCCACTCCATCCATCCATCCACACCCCCCACTCCATCCATCCATCCCCCCACTCCATCCACCCACTCCACCCATCCTATTCCATCCATCCATCCATCCATCCATCCATCCATCCATCCATCCATCCATCCATCCATCCATCCATCCATCCCCCACGGCATCCATCCATCCATCCCTGCATCCCACTCCATCCATCCCTCCATCCATCCATCCATCCATCCATCCATCCATCCATCCATCCATCCCACTCCATCCATCCATCCATCCATCCATCCATCCATCCATCCATCCATCCATCCATCCATCCATCCATCCCCCCACTCCATCCATCCATCCATCCCCCCTCCATCCATCCATCCATCCATCCATCCCCCCACTCCATCCATCCATCCATTCCCCCGACTCATCCATCCATCCATCTCTCCCCCGCCCCATGCTCCATCCCTCCCCTCCCCACACTCCATCCCTCCCCCGCCCAACACTCCATCCCTCCCCCGCCCCACACTTCATCCCTCCCCACCCAATACTCTATCCCTCCCCGCCCCACACTCCATCCCTCCCCCGCCTCACACTCCATCCCTCGCCCCACACTCCATCCCTCGCCCCACACTCCATCCCACGCCCGACACTCCATCCTTCGCCCCACACTCCATCCCATGCCCACACTCCATCCCTCGCCCACACTCCATCCCTCGCCCACACTCCATCCCTCGCCCTCCCTCTATCTCTTGCCCTCCCTCGCTCTCGCCCTCCCTCTCTCTCTCTCACCCTCCCTTTATGTCCCTCTTGCCCTCCCTCTATCTCTTGCCCTCCCTCTATCTACCACCCCCTCTATCTATCTCTTGCCCTCCCTCTATCTCTCGCCCTCCCTCTATCTATCTTTCGCCCACCCTCTATCTATCTTTCGCCCTCCCTCTATCTATCTTTTGCCCTCCCTCTATCTATCTTTCGCCCTCCCTCTATCTATCTATCGCCCTCACTATCTATTGCATCACCACAGCATCACTCAGGGGCACCACAACATCACTATGCGCTACTGTAGTGTGGTTCCTATTTTCCCTATAGGCTCTGCGCATTGGAATAACATAAACAGCAGTGTAGACGTAGGACTGAGGTCTTCTAGGTCTCTACTGACTATGTTAGACTTAATTTAGGTTTGCGCCAGCTAGCTCAGAGGTCACTGGAAACTTTCTTGACTGAATAGGAAGGGATCAGCTTCCCTTGCTCAGACAAGAAGGGATTCAGCTTCCGACAACCGCATAAACATGACAACTTTGCTCCCTCAGAATAAGAGTCAATCTCTAGAGTCGTGTGAAACAATAGACAGTTATTTCACTCACTCAGATGTGCATACTTAGTTTCACCAGAGTGGAGAGAATAGAGAGACGGGCGTTTTCAATAAAAGGTATTATTTATTGAGCAGTCTTCCTTCTCATGCAAGAGCAATGAATTGCCACAATTGCACTACTTAATGTAAAGTAAAGTACGTACAGTAAAAGGAGTATTATGAAATAATGCTGTAAAAGCATTGATATGGTTTCTTAGCCATAAGACACTTTAAAATGGATAAAATATATATACATATATACATAGGCTAACGTGCTCAACTGGTGCTTCTAAAATATGTCTACCCCTGTGTACCTGACCTAAGCCTAATACGTGGGAAGGAGTAAGTAAGTAGCAGTTTAAGTTAAGTAGGTTTGTTGCCAAGGATCTGTTCAAGAATTCTCTCTAAGGGTTTAGTCAGCACTGTACCTTGGAAATAGAATGTAGGAGGTCTGGTATCTCTCTCTCAGGACTCGATATACCAGTCACCCGCAAGGGTAGGCTGGAAACGCCGGAGCTGTATTTTCTCAGCAGGAGAAAAGACAGCGTCTTTCTCAGCGCGTCAAAGAGGAGGGGCAGCGTCCGTGGGCTTCTCGCATCTGCTGGGCTCTCGGAAAGTAGATTAGCTGCTCTGCTCCAAAACCACCACAGTTTTTTTGCATAAGGCAACGTTGGTATATTTATACCTGAAAGGTGCCGAGATTGACGTAAGGTTTGGACATAAGACGTCAATAAAGATGTCTCTAAGAACTGGCCGTTCTTACAGTGCTCGCAGGAGTTCTATTACAAATCAAGGTTTGGTATGTCGAAAGAACTCGGTGTGCTCTCTAGGAATCCAAGGAAGTAGCTTTTGCTGTGCCTTGGACTGCAAGGGCGATTTACTGAAATATGGATCTGATTCTTATGCCATTGTAGGGATATTATTAATTATAGCCGTACAGGGGCATAAAGTCACAATATTGAATCGGGTTCCTAGATAAAACACATCACCCACTCCACGATTTTATGTCCATCAATTACTAAAAACTAAGCAATAAAGATGCATGTGTATTCCAACCCACCCCAAATTACATTTTGCATTCGAAATGGTGTATGCGAAATACACGGAAAATCATAGGAACTGTACGTTTTCAAGCAGTGTAATCATTAAAAAAAAATGCATATATTTTTAGCTGAACAATTTGCGGAAATTACACATGAAATGTCTCTTAATTACAGAAAAGAAGGTCGAGACTATTTCATCACATATAAATGAGATTACTTGTAAGTGTGCTAGAGGCTGAGGTAATATATTGTCTCTCGAATTACTAAAAATAGAAGCTCTGTTCTTTATGAATAGTTTTACTTCAAGCAGAGTACAAGTGCCAAAAAAAGTAAATATTTTGGAATTTTGGAAAAAATAATTTCGTTTCAGAGGAAAAAATAGTTCCAAATGTTTTCAGTAGCTTTTGTTTTTCAAAGCTGGAGGCCGAATTCAGAGTTCAGGGGAACGCTGTGTGCCGGATTGCTTAAAAGTTATTCTTTTGGTTCAGGGGAGAACATTACTTCAGATAGATGCGCAAAAAAACAGTGTCCAGCTTCAGGTGAAAGTTCGACCAAGGATGATAATGCTGTAACTGGGCAGTCGTGAGAATGATTGCTATCATCGATTTCAGGATCAGCAATGCTCACAGAAGGTCGTACCTGGGTGATGTTACTCTCATTTCCTGCTTCACTGCCACCACCTAATCGTAGTGGAGAAGTCTCAACGAATGCCGTCATAGGGATTGGTAACCGCTGGGGACAACACGATGCATGAGCCATTACAGGACTTAGCAAAGTATAAATATCCATTAGTACAGCTGATTGTAGTGTAAGACAGGTGTCTAACATACATTCTTCTCCGCATAGCATACATCGAAGCACAGGTAAGATGCAGATCTGCCATATAGGTCTGAATGAAAGAAACCCAAGGACTTTAGTTATGCAGTCCCGGTAGCGTATTGCTAGGATCGTTTCTTCCATTGTTGCTGGAGTCATGTCTGCGTTTTGGCTTGCCATATCGGAGCAGAAGGGTCAAAAATAAGATTCCTGCCACGAGTCCCAAAAGTAGTGGTAGGCCGCCAAAGACCGAATGTACAAAATTGGGAAAGATGCCCAGCACTGCTTCGAAGGGTGTTAACAGGCCCGAAACAATTGTCCTAAATACATTTGCGATACCACTGGCATTTGACATATTTAGGATTTGGCTTAGCATTTCTACGAAATGCACGGGGCAATTTGTTGATAAAAGCGCATGTATCTCTGCTGTTGTCCTTGCAACTTGGAGATCATACGTCTCTTTCGATGACATGATGGGCACTGTTGTCTGCAAAAGCACAAACTTCATTCTGCTTAAAGTATCAATTCGTATAGAAGAGATATTCAACGGAGGCCAAATCGTCGCCTCTGAGTCTCCAGGGCCGTTTGGATACAATGCTTGCATACAGCAAGTGACCATGGAACTAACGCTTACGAGATATGCTTTCCCTGGCACCATGCACCAACAGCTGTGGTCCGTTATTAGAATGTATCTGTGTTGCAGGTGTGCCGTGCTGGTGGCATGAAAGGTTATTTGAAGTCCCCTCACAGGCCCCATGCAAATTAATACCTTGGCACAGGAGTATACCGCTTAGTGAACGTCTACAATTATTACCACTAAGAAATACACTCTTGTTTTTGTCGCTATAACATGTGTGTGTATAAGGTAATTTCCATGATACTTAATGTACCCTTTACCCAAACTTTCATACTGGCCTGCTGGTATATACTCTTGGCAATTTTTTAATTGGAAAGTTGTTATCGGAATTGTGATTATTCCGTGTATTATCCATTCAATGACAGGTCTTTCTGACATTGTCAATGGAAATCTCTAAAGTTTTTCAATGCTCAGGATTGTAAAGTCTGCTCCTTTCTGTGCCAAACTGATTTGTTTATCAGTAAGGTTAAAGATAGAAAATAATGACGTTGTGTTGATTAAACGCCATGGCACATAGCCTGAACGCAGGTTTTGCAACGTCCAGCCTAGCTGTACAATAGAACGTAATTGGGACTGACCATGTTGTAACATTAGTAAGTCCTGATCTATTATATCTATAGCAGATGATACAATACTGTCCAGTGAATATATTCTGAAGGACAGAGTCATTAACCCATTGTCCACAACAGAAAGCGATTTTTCCAAATTGATACGATCAATCTCTCGTATTTTCTCTGCTTTCTCAATTTGAGTCACTTTCCAAGGCTCGTTGTAAGCCGCGTATATACTGGCCGCTATGAAACGTTTTTGACGCTGTTTGCGTGGTCACATTACGAAATCGCACAAGTCAGCACCGTCTTTAAGTAAAGTCAGGTGTTGCTTAATTTCTGCCAGTGTGGATGTTTGTAGCCATTCAAGGCAGAGTTTCCCTACACTGTATGTTGTTACTATCCCTGGATGTTGTCTCTGCGAGTATCTAGGGTCTGGTCCGGTCATGTTTAACCCCTGTATTTTGTTCAGGAATCTATCTTGACATTTATTTGTGTCTGTTGGCCAGATTAACCACTTTTTCCGAACAGGATGTGTTCTATTTTGATGTAAAATTTGGGATACGTCTATCTCAATATCTGTGGTTGTATTATCAGGTATTGGCTTTGGAATAGATGGTTTGTTTAAGTCTTTTATCTTGGCTAGGCCAAGACAGGTAATTTGTTGAATGGTGTCATTCAAGAACATTATTTGTTCTGGGATCATGCATGCTCGAAATAATGCTCCTAGGCCTTGTACCTGCCATTCTTTTGTACCCTAGATGGTTTTTGTTTCAATATTGTTTTTCCAAAAATCAAAACCAAATGTAATCATTTTTTCATAAAATGTTTCCGAATAGATCAATTTAGTATTTGTCAGCATGTTTTTTGTCCCTGTTTTATCTAACAGTTTGTAATAAAATGTTTCTTGTGTTAAACCATGAGAAGTATGGAAACTTCTCATAGAATGTTTTTGACCTCCTTTAAGGTGGAGTTCCACAATATTCCCATTGATTATATTTAAAAACATTTCTAGGTTGAGCAGATTTGTGCAAATAGTGGTCTGCATAGTGGTTATAGCAATACATCTGTTCATAATTAGATGAACCTTGTAAATATTCATGTTCTGTAAATTTTGCTGACATTACTACATCTGACATCATATTATTTATGCTTTCAAAGTCCCAATCATCAGAGAATGTTCTTGGTTTTACAAAGTCACTTAATGAAACCTTAAACTGATGAGGATATTTCAAGAGTTTGACCGGTCCTTATATTTCGTAATCTGTTTTGTCCCCAACTACCCCGCCGGGTATTGGAATGGCTGTGACATTCACTGATGATAGTTCTCTTTTCTCGATGTGAGATGACTTGTGTGGCTTCAGAACTAAGTTGATGTTCTGACTTGCTGTGTCCATTGTACTGTAATTTCCCTCAATGAATTTTCTCAAAAAAAGTACCATGATGAGCCAGATCAGGCGGAAAAGTACACCTTGCACAATCCAAAATTCTAACCATGGAGAAACAAGATAAGTTTCTTTGAGTTGATGAAAGAGTTCTGTTGCTTTGTCTTTAAAAGTCTTTGTAGCTGGCGTTACTTCAGGTTCGCTTTGATCTTCAGAAAAGTTATCAAAATTGATGAAGTAGCCAGATGCAGTTCAGCCAATTGTTGGGATTGTTTTTTCAATTTGCCTTTTATCAGCACATTCTGATGCTACATCATTGTAGATTGGTGTTTCTTGACAAACTGTTTCAATTTGGGTTTCAAGAGGCACAAGTTCCATGGCATTGTTGCATAGTCCTTTTTTATTCACTGCAGGTTTATCAAATGTGATTAGTCTCTCAGTTTGAACCTCTTGGATAGTAGCACATTTTGGTATTCTGCTATTTCTTGGGAGTCCACTTGGCCTACTACTTATTATTGGCCACATGATTGTGGTTTTACCAGGTCGATGGATACAACTCGGTTCTCCTTTTTACCAGCAAGGGGCGGTAGTACAACTGATCTCGTTCCGATGACTGATAAGGCAGGTACTGCTTTTCTGTAAGAAGGCCCAAATTCCTTCTTCACTGCTATTTTCTCTCTGACCAGATCCCCAATCTTTGGAATCCAGACATGTCTTGCTGGGACAGGTGGTGTGTCTTCAGTGGTTGTTGGCTGTTGTTTTAACTTTATGTTGCTCAGGGCTTTTCTTGTTTCATTTAAGTCTTGTAAAACAGCCAAACGATCTTTGATGTCAAAGCATTTTTTCTTATCTTCTACCACTGAAGTTAGACTATCTAAATCCTGAATAAACATTCTAGTTCCGAACAATAGTTCATACGGGCTGAAATCTTTTAGAGAATTTCTTGGCAAATTATTAGGACTACATTGGACACTTGTTAAATGCTGTACCCACCCATCACCCGAACCTAATACCTTTGCCGTTATAGATTGCTTTATGTCTCGGTTTTTTCTTTCCACAATCCCATTTCCCTCAGGATGGAAGGGACAAGAGTACCACAATCCAATGCCCATACTGGTCATGGCCTCCTTATAAGCTTGAGAGCTAAAAGCAGGACCCTGGTCAGAATGTAGCATGGCTATTGCGTATGTGCCGATAAAGACTTGCAAATCTTTTATAACAGTTCTGGCATCAGCCGAGCGCAGGGGCCACATTTTAAAAGTGAATTTAGTCTTAAAAGAAAGTAATAGGACGCTGGATTTTAAGTATAGCTAGCCTTATGATAACTACAGAAATGGCCATGTCAATACTCCGGTTGGCTCGTTACTGCGATCTCTGTTGCAGTCTGGACAGCTTTTAGCAAATTTATAATGTTGCAGGCTCATCCCCGGCCACCAGTATTCTGATTGTAATTCTGTCAGAGATTCCTTCATCTGTTTGTGCCTTGGACCTTCACCCATGTGTGCTTCTGCTATTAATAAGATTCTCCTGTTCATGCTTGGAATTACCCTATCCCCCACTCCAGGAATTCGAGCAAAAGGAACGGAGTTTGCGTCAATTACGTATGCATAATTGAGTGGATAGTTCATGGGTAGTGCTGCACAGTCGCCTTTTGAAGACGTTGTTACCGCCAGCATGGTTTCCCCGTTTATCTATTTTTTTTAACGCTTTTTTGTGGCTACGGAAGCCGGTTTAGTTGCTTCCGCTTTGGCTGTATTAGCCAATGAATTCCCTGCAACGTGAACGCCATCACGTTGATGACTCAGAGTGTGTATCACGTGAGTCTTTTGTACTTCTTTCTGTAAAAGAACTACCTGTTTCCGAAGCATTTTATGCTTGATTGTGGCACCTGTGTCATCTTTTTAATCGTTTTGAACCCAGTTCTGCAAATCATTATTGTAAGATTTGATGCAGAAATGCGAATCGCACACTTTTAGTGTCGGGAATTCACGATCGGCATTTTCAAGCGCCATCTTTAAAGATCTGATTTCAGCTCTCTGAGCCGAACAGTTTCTCAGTGATTCATTTTTTGTTATTTTTGGTCTGAATTTACCGCACAGCCAGCGACCTTTAACAGGCTGCATTGTAGGATTTATCATCTACATTGTAACGTTGTACAAATCTGTCCGTATAGATTATACAAGAGTACTGTTGGAGAGGCAGAATTTCGATTAGTAGAGGATATTCTTCTTCATATTGCAAATCATTCAGTTTTTTCATGTTCAGGACATAATAGTATGTCACTTTTTCTGTATCAAGAGAATTTTCCCACTGTATCCATTTTGGATCCAGTACCACCGTTTTTAGATTAACTGGGCTGAATAATGCCTCAAAGGCTGATTCTGCTGTGAAAACAGTTATTCCTTTGCCTTGTGCTTGGGCTCGTTCTCTTGCTACAGCAGTTTGAACTGCCTTTATAGTATTTTCTGTAAGACTGAATGTTTTTTCTGCTTTTGTGTACAAATGTGATATGTAAGCTATCGGTACCGTTTCTCCCTCATTAGAGGTCAGGTACGTGAATCTGCATCTTCCTGGGATGACTTGGATTACAAGGTTGCGTGTATTGTCGCATGTTTCTAATTTTGTTTTAGCTAACATGTCTGTTTGCAGTGATCTGTGTGTTTCTGAGTCGAGTTGATTGGTTTAAATTCAGGTTTTATTAATTCGTAGAGAGGTTTAACCCTCTCTGCATAATTTAGAATGTAAGTTCTTCCGAAATTCAGGAAGCCTAGAATCGATTGTAAGTTCTTCAGCGTTTTTGTTGCTTGGAGTACAGCACACTTCACTAAGAAGTTGTCTGCTAGGCTTTTGCCTTCACTTGATAATTTGTATCCTAAAAATAGGACAGTTAAATGGGCAATTCGTGACTTTTTAAAGTTGAATTTGTAACCCTCTGCTGCGAACCCAAGTATTATGGTGTTCACTCTTTTCAAGTGAGTATCCAAATCGTCGTCTGTGAGATAGATGTCATTGACATAAGATAATGCCTCATCATCATACATTTGTAGTAACTCTGTTACTCTGGCGGAGAATAATCCTGGGCTATTCTTGAATCCCTGTGGGAGTCGGCAGAAATTTTTCTGTGACCCCATTATTGAAATAGCGGTTAAATACCTGCTTTCTGGTGCAATATTCTGACAAAAGAATCCATTAGAGATGTCTAATGTTGTTTTGTATTTTTTGCGAACTATTTTATTCATTAGTGCCGCACTGTGCAAATTTTGTACCGCAAATGTTTTGCAACATGAGTTAAGGTGTCTATAGTCCAAGACTAGACGATATGAATCGTCTGGCTTGGAGACAGGAAACAAAGGATTGTTCATTTGAGAGGTGCATGTTTCAATCACTCCTTGGTATTCAAGTTGATCTAAAATCTCCCTGACCTGTTTTTTAGCTTCTTGCTTAATTGGGTACTGTCTTTGTGCAGTAGGTTGACATTTTAACTGGATTTTGTGAGGAGGAGAGTCCTCATCCCATCCTACATGATTCTTATATAATGCAGGTGCTTGAGCTACTGCCCATTTTCTTGCATATATATTTTCTGTGAATTGGAATATGATTTGAGAAGGCAGGCATAATCATTTTTTCGCCATGAGGGCACTCCCTGACAAACTCTGGTGGCCAGTCTTTCTCAGCTAATAGGATGTCATAGACCCTTTATTTTCCTAGTCTTATCTCCCTCTATACGCAATGTTATTTCGTATATTTTATGAGGTTCGCTAACTCTGGTATCTGCAGTTTCCACTTGAATGTATTCATTCTTGTCTACTGTCTCCAGAAGATTCATCAGGATCTTGCTATGCTCACTTCTGCTGCGCTGTCTAGCATTGTCTGTGCCCACTCTCCCTTTTTCAGCTGTGTCCTCAGTATTCTCGGCATGTTTGATTACTTTAATACTGGCTACCTTCTTTCTTGTAAATTGTAGTTTTTTTACTTTGAGCAGGTTCCTTGTCTTTGGACTTGGCGTGCTCTTCCCTTTGTTCTGACCGTCCTCTTCTTTCCGATTTCTGCGAGGAAGTCTGAAAAGATCGAGAGGGACGTGTATCAATATCTTGGTATCTATCAGGTTTTTTCAAATTATCCCTATTTCTAAGGTTGTATCTTTTTTCAGAGGGCTCCCTGTGGGGAGACTGGTGTTCTTGGTTTGGAGTTGGGGTTTTACCGGTTTACCACCCAAACTATCTCTACCTAGTTCTTCATAGGATTTTTCTATGATTCTGGAAAGTTCAATTGGTTGATCTGTTATATCTGTTTCTTTCAATTTTTGGCGGATCGCCCAAGATGCTGCTTCTCCTTTTATGTTGGCTAATATTATAGCCAAGACCTGCTTGAAGTCTTTCAGTATTTTCATACCAAGAGTTAAAGCGGGTTCTGGACCGTATGCATTCTGAATTTGTTTTAGCACATCTGGTATTACCGCCAGAGACGGAACACCATGTGTTTTTGTGTAAATGGAAGCAAAGACTGTGCCCCAAGTGTCACAGTCCTCCACATATGGTGCTACCCCCATTGGAAGGCAGAATTCTGTGTTTCTCAATAGGGGTAGTATTTGGGAATACTGCCTCTATTTGAGTTATTTTTTGTGCTAGCCAGAATGGAATTTGTTCCCGTTTTGCTGGTGTTTTACCAAGACATGATTGTATGTTCTGTGGTGTAATTTTATTTGTATTCCCCTGATGAGGGGTCAGCTGTGGAATATTAACAGCTGGTTGGACTGTTGCAGTCCGCATTACAAATTGGACTAACTGTCTGTGCATTTTAATTAGTAATTTTAGCTGTGCTAAAAGTTCCTTGTCTAACATTTTTTCGATGTCTGGATGAGGTGTGTAGCTGGCTAGAACTGGCCATGTTGCTCCTGGTCTACCTAGTGGACCGAGCCTGGTGATGTGATCATTATGTTTTAGGGCGCCTTTAAACCAGAGCAGGTACTCTTGGTAATGTAGTGGGATTTCAATATCCTCGAAAGGAGTGTATTCTTCCGGAGGTTCCTCTATTTTGTAATAGTGGAATTTGTGTGTTGTAGTGTTTGCCGCTGGAAAGTTTATCCATGAATAGAATACCTCTGTCTGCAGATATTCGTGTGCCTCTATCACGAAAATGACAGTGATGTCAGTCCATTTTCTATAAGTTTCAAAGTTATAGTTTTTCTTATGTTTGCCGGGATGATAATTGCACCCGGTTCATTAAACCCTGTAACATCGAAACCCTGTTGATTCGCATCTACTGCGGTTTCATCGGTTTTGTTGTTGTCGCCGTTATTTGACATTGTTTTAATGAAAGTTTGCAGAGCAGGTTTCCAAGGAGACAAAAGATTAGGTGCACAATATTTTGGAACACTGTATCCTTCAACGTTGACTAAACCAGAAACTCTACATAGGAATCTCTTCCTACTAAGTTCTGCCGGATTTTAACCTTTCACCCACTCCAGACGTCTATTGGAGTATTTACGGGAGAAAGGGTCTGCGTGAAAAAGCATGACTGAGTTACTCTAACTTCTTGCGTTAGTTTTGTCGCCTTACCAAACGTTGGGCGCCATGTAGTGTTGTTCCTATTTTCCCTATAGGCTCTGCGCATTGGAATAACATAAACAGCAGTGTAGACGTAGGACTGAGGTCTTCTAGGTCTCTACTGACTATGTTAGACTTAATTTAGGTTTGCGCCAGCTAGCTCAGAGGTCACTGCATAAACATGACAACTTTGCTTCCTCAGAATAAGAGTCAATCTCTAGAGTCGTGTGAAACAATAGACAGTTATTTCACTCAGTCAGATGTGCATACTTAGTTTCACCAGAGTGCAGAGAATAGAGAGACAGGCTCTTTTCAATAAAAGGTATTATTTATTGAGCAGTCTTCCTTCTAATGCAAGAGAAATGAATTGCCACAATTGCAATACTTAATGTAAAGTAAAGTATGTACAGTAATAGGAGTATTATGAAATAATACTGTAAAAGCATTGACATGGTTTCTTAGCCATAAGACACTTTAAAATGGATAAAATATATATACATATATACATAGGCTAAATTGCTCAACTGGTGCTTCTAAAATACGCCGACCCCTGTGTACCTGACTTAAGCCCAATACGTGGGAAGGAGTAAGTAAGTAGCAGTTTAAGTTAAGTAGGTTTGTTGCCAAGTATCTGTTCAAGAATTCTCTCTAAGGGTTTAGTCAGCACTGTACCTTGGGAATAGAATGTAGGAGGTCTGGTATCTCTCTCTCAGGACTCGATATCCCAGTCACCCGCAAGGGTAGGCTGGAAACGCCGGAACTGGATTTTCTCGGCAGGAGAAAAGACAGTGTCTTTCTCAGCGCGTCAAAGAGGAGGGGCAGCGTCCTTGGGCTTCTCGCATCTGCCGGGCTCTCGGAAAGTAGATTAGCTGCTCTGCTCCAAAACCACCAACGTGTGTTTGCTTAAGGCAAGATTGGTATATGTATACCTGTAAGGTGCCGAGTTTGACGTAAGGTTTGGACATAAGAAGTCAATAAAGATGTCACTAAGAACTGGCCGTTCTTACAGTGCTCACAGGAGTTCTATTACAAATCAAAACAAAGCAAGCAGGGATTTCCCAGGTTGCTGGAGGTTTGAAATGTCGAAAGAACTCCGTGTGCTCACTAGGAATCCAAGGAAGTAGCTTTTGCCGTGCCTTGGACTGCAAGGGTGATGTACTGAAATATGGATCTGATTCTTATGCCATTGTAGGGATATTATTGATTATAGCCGTACAGGGGCATAAAGTCACAATATTGAATGGGGTTCCTAGATAAAACACATCACTACCACAGCATAACTGAACGCCACAGCATCATTCGTCGCCGCCACAACATCATTCAGAGCCACCACAGCATCAATCGGTGCAACCATTCAACAACAACTGATTCAAATATGTTCTCTCAATGTTTCAAACTTTATTACAAATGTCACAAAAAGATGTTAATATTTCACTTCTGTTCTTGGATTTTGTCACAATAAAATACACTGAACATAGTCTTCACAAAGGTTATTTACAAAAGTTTAAGCTATTAAGCTATTGCCATTATAAATTACAATACCTTTTATTTAAGTATTAATTATTTAAAAAAATTAAAAGCCATTGTTATTTGTAATATTAATACATCTAAGTCACTTAAATACAACACATATTGCATTACAAATGCTATAGGTGTCACATTTGCGAAAGGTAAAACTATTGGCATTGTAAATGACAAACCTATTAATTTCGCTATTTTCAAAACTAACACATAAGTGAAAAATTTGGAATTTACAACACCAATAGCTTAAACTATCCTGATGCCAGACCTATTGCATTGCAAATGCTTGTTTCAGAAAGGCGGTAAACTGCTTTACCAGTGAATACGCAGTGGCTGCCACATGCGAGCCCTGGGGATAGAGATTTCACAGACGGAGCCAGCAGCACACAGACAGTCTCGTGCAGAGAGATGGGGGGCTGCACTTGTCACGTGATCTATTCACAGCCAAGCAAAATGAAACTTCACGGAATGGAAAAAAAAAAACCTGGGATTCCGCCGGCTGCCACGTAATCAACAAGACTCAGGAATGTATAGCCGTCGGCACTGGGGAAAGTAGCTGGTCTCGACCCTGCGGAAAAGATGTGAAGTTCTGATTTTCCAAGCACTTTAACTACCCCCCCCCCCGCAGGATGGCGGGGTGGTGAAGGCAACGTAACTTTAACATAAAGTCCAAACTGTGAGTCAGCGAGTCGTGGTTTAACACACTTTGGAAAGAAGATAAAATAAAACCTGAAGTTTACAGCTTGACTGCCCGATTGGACTAATGCGAACGGGAGTTGTGAGCGCGCGCGCGAAAGTGAAAGAGATCGTCCTTGCTTGTGTGCATGAGAGTAAGCTGGTCACCACTTTGGAAGCACTTCCAAAAGCCAGTTTCTTAATGTCTCACTGACAGCACATGCGCGCTGGATCAGCGAGATCTAAAAACACTTATTTTCATTTGTGTCTAATCCAAAGAGGAACTAATACGAACCTTATCTTATACAGAATTTGATACTTTTATTAGAAGAGGTATGATAATAAGCGGTAGCTTAGATGAGGAAGTATTTTTGGTTGTTTAGGCTAACTAAAATTAATTAAATTGGCTGCAAGAGTCAGTATAATACCCATACTAGAGGTCTTTCCTCATCTTACAATAGCAAGGCTCCTGTAGTGCAGATCAATACAGCTGCCCAGCCTTGTATTACAATGACATTCTGGGTCTCTGTCTCTGCTTGTATTGGTTCCATTTCCCTGGGTCAACTTCTAACCTACATGTTTTCAGTCTATGCCTGGCAGTGGGTAATGTGTTTGTGGAAGATCACATCACTCCCATTGTATTTAAATTTCAAGGATAGTGTATTTTGACAGTTTTGTGGCTTATCTCATCTTGGCAAAATGCCAGAAAGATTGGTAGGATGGGTACATTGATAGTTATAGGTACATATCTAGTATACAACACATTGATTATGGGATTGAAAATGAATATCAATGACATTGTCTCGTGAAATACAAGATGAATGCCCCATGCTCACCCCACTTCATGACCAACAAATCTTCGCAAACAGACTGGTGACCTTTGGTTAAAACAAATCAGGCCAACCTGCTGCCACCAAAGAAAATAGAACAGACTCACCTACATACTCCCATAAAAGCAAATGCATCTATGAATAGCTTTCAATGGAAATTATGCAAACTCATTCCACAAAAAAGAGACAACGTCCCAGAAATGTGCTTCCTGAAATACAATCAGACTCTACAGTATCTTGATGTGGACAGTCTAGTAAACACCATATAGATCCATACAGTCATCATAACTAGGCACCTTATGCACACATATACACACGCACACACGCATGCACATACACACACACGCACACACACAAACGCACACACAATTTTCACCCAACACAACTACCAAAATGCCAGAAAGAAATGTAGGGAACACACAGCAGACATTCCAGGGGGGAGGTGGTGGGGGTCTATCAAAAAAGCATGCAACTGCACCAGAAAAAGGACTTTTATCATCTGTTCATCACGCAGGGTGTGTTTCGAGGTGGGAAAATCCCTGGTATAAGGATTCAATCCTTGTGATGCCAAAAACAACCATGATGCTTGTGATACTATGACATATCACAGTTTGATACCGCAAAAGGGAGCACTGCCTAACATATATTCTGAAAGAATTGAGGATAGCCATATGTGGGCTGATGGCCACAGCAAGTGATCCAGTAACAAGGCACACTAATATTGCACACGGTTACTCGTAAGACGGAAAAGGTGTGGTTTATGCAAACTGCTGTTTCAGAACGCAAGGCCTGAGCCTTGTAACAGCCCTGATTACTTACCACAAATCTTCATTGCTCCCAGTCCTAGTCTGCCTCTTTCCAGTCCTTACCAAGTAAAGTTCAGCTTATCTAATAGACACATAAATGAAGGACAGAATGCACAACAAATCATACATTCACACTCAATCAAGAGATCTGACTCTGCCAATCTAGGCCCTCCCTGGACCAGAAGCAAACATCCTGGAATGGGATTTAGGCTAGATTGAATACAGTGGCACTTAGGGCGAGAAAGCAAAAGACGCACAAATGATGGACGGAATGCAGAACAAATCTACATTCACCCCAAGTCAAGATATCTGGGTTAAATCCACCATTCTTTTGCTCACCATGCCACCCCAGTTTAGATCCAGCCATATGCAAATAAATCTTGACCCTGCTCCTCATGGGAACAGTCCAGGCAAAGCCAGGTCCTCCCTCGACCAGAAACGAGCATACTGGGTTCCGTTTCAGGGTATCACCGCTCGCCAGTCAGGCTGGCTTGAATACACTGGCACAGTAAGCCCAGGACCCAAGTCCGGGCTTACCCGGAGCACTTTGGACGTGACAGCAAAGGAGACACAAATGATGGACTTATCTAATAGACTTTCTTTAGTTTGTTATGCAGAACAAAAAAGATCATCCTTGGGGGCTACAAGAATGGTTAAATCACCAACGGGAGCTATTCAACCCCCTAGTCTCTTAAACACAGAGCCTATTAAAAATCTTATTGTAAATCCTCAAGGCTCTATGGTGGAGTGAGGCATTTTCTGACCCTGGAGCAGGGGGGTGAACCTGATATCTGTGTTGTGGATGAGATCCGCTCCCCAAGACTATCCATACATGGTGACACATTCGGCCCCATTGTGGAGTCCAGTAATCCCCTGGTTCAAGCCCCACCTGGTGCTCATGCCCAATCCACTCGCTCTATTGAGCCTGTGGTAGTCCAAGAAGACCAAGTTATAGGCTCAAGAGACCAGCAAGGGAAAGCAATGGCGTGGAGGGTGGGCCAGGGGAACCACTGGCGAAACGAACGAGTGGCGGCTTAGCCACCAGAGATATAAATAAAGACAAAGGGAAAAGCAAGCATCATAAAGGAAAA
The DNA here is from genome assembly GCF_964263255.1 of Lissotriton vulgaris. Lineage (NCBI taxonomy): Eukaryota > Metazoa > Chordata > Amphibia > Caudata > Salamandridae > Lissotriton > Lissotriton vulgaris. Next base: position 586,683,587 of record NC_141689.1, on the reverse strand, counting down.
TCGCCCGACCTTTTGAGCTGGGTGTGTCTACATCTGCAATCCATAATGTGACTGATCTAGGGGATAAAGGGGAAAATCTGGATTATTGGGAACGTATGAGAACATTAATCTTAACAATATTAGCTCCATTCTGGACGAGGTTAGGGGCCATAGAAGAAAAAGTTGCCAATATGGTAAATAAAATTTGAGGCAAGGAGCAACATAGATACATTGAACACAGTAGTGGAGGAATGCATATTAAGAGCAGGCTTGGGAAATAGTGCACCAGGAGCTACACAAAACAACGCTTCGCCCGGGCTGGTCGCAGATAATGTGAGTGGAACAACGCACATTTTAAACCTCCCAACCCAGGATGAAAGGTTAACTTCTGGTGGGCATCCCTCAAGACCTAGTATTAATCTTCAGGGTGGGGAACGGCAAATTATCCCGCCTTGCCTAGGTCCTCATTATATGCAAATGCCAAGGGAACTGTTAGGAGGACCAACCGCCCCACCAGCTGGTCCAGGGAGGGTCAAAATATAACAAAGGAGGCAACAAATAATGTGCTCTTTAAACCTTTGCAAGAATCAATCCGAATCATGCCGGTTTTATTTCAGACCAGATTGCGGTTGCCCCATTATTATGTTGGCTAAGAATCTGGTCTCAGCCGTCACCAAATCTGAATCGGTACAAAAGGGGGTGGTGATGGACGGAGCATCTAAACCAATCAAACACTCACACTGAGTCAAAATATCTGGGTTTGATCCATCACCGTTCTTTAGCCCACTCTGCCACCCTAGTTCAGACAAATCTGAATCAGCTGATTATTCAGGCTGTGTGTCTTTGGACAAAGGCCTTGATATCCTGTGGATCCATTACGTCAAGACAGAAATGGAATCACTGGGTTGCTCTGATCTATGTTTAACTCCTAGAGCTCTTGGTAAGGCGGCTATTAGAGGTCTGAAGCACCAGTTTCTGAATAGATCAATGCTAATAAGGGAGGAAGTGGAAGTAGTCAAACCCTCAGTGAGGAGCTTTGTTATGTTAAGTCTAGGTAGGGAGATGCAGCCGTACCTAACTTATATAAATAAAACCCTATAATCTATTTACCCTAATTAGATTTAAATATAATATGTTGCCATGGTTATTAGCGCGTCCAAAAGGCTATTTTAGAGAGGGATCGTTAGGACCTTGTCCATGTGACAACTTCTCAGAGCAGAACACCCTCCATATGGTATTTTTCTGCAATTTTTATGTTACGCTATGCAGAAAATGTATATTGTCACTGTTAAGAGGTGGTAACTTTGAGCAAGTTAGACCAGCACTAGCCTACTTGCAAATGCTGGGCTCCCCGCTTGTAAGTTTTGGGGTAGCAAGCTATATTGCAGGGGCAATTAGGCGACGTAACAGTCTGTAATTATAGTGCGGTGTCCCTTTTCTTTTTCCTTTAAATCTTTTTTTAAGAAAAACAGAGGCCTTTATTCAATGGATTGTGGTGTGTGACAAACTTTTTAACATATTTATTCAAATACCAAGGGTTGTTTTTGGTGGAAATGTGTATCATAGGCTGGCCGATGGACTTTTTTGTATTTGGCATGTGATCTGAAATGAATTTTTTTTTATTGTCAATAATTGGAATTAGGTAGCATGTAATGTGATCTGTACTTTGATGGTTTTAAAATTTTACCCAAATAAAGTAATTTTTGACTTTGACGATATTTACCATACAAACATTTCTTTTAGCGACAAATACCTGGACTCTGTGCTTAATTTGTTCCAGTGTTCTCAGGTGCTCGACAACAGCACTTATTTCTCCACACCTGCATTTATTTCTGACAATCTACCACATGGTGGTACTGTCAATCTATTTTTGAGCCAAGCTCATCCACAGATTGTTTAAAAATGTAATGCACATGTAAATAAATATAACAATACCTCCTGCAGGCCTTTCTTACAGCTTTACCGAGATGGAATAGTCTAAATGGTCACTTTTATTGGAATGTTTTTATTATAGGTTAACATTGGCATTGGCATTTGGTAGAGCTCACAGGCTGCATGAGATGCAGTAGCCTGCCATGAAATATCTTGGGTCCCTGCATTTATTTGTTTACAAATGAAACACTGCTTAATTCCAAGCAAGGCTTGAATTACCAAGCAAACTTAGTCTCCTGTGGTCAGTCCCAATTAAGTCAGTGTGAGCAAGATGCTAGAATTGGGAAAAGAAATGTCATGATTTGGAGTATTGAAGATTAGCAGTAACTAAACAGGGCATTACATTGGAACAACAACATTTGGTGCTTTACACTTTTATACATTAAATGCTTCCATATGTAATCAAATATTAACCTGAGTGCACTGAATTGATGGACCACTGTACCACATACAGTGTAAGCCACCTTTATATAATCAAACTATAACATATGTATTTGTTCATGTTAACTGTATTCATTTGACTGTCATTTACTTTTTTAATGTTTGCTTGACTGTGATTAGGCCTGAACATTTTCAGCGGTTTCTTATTAACTGCACTGAGTTTCATATTCTTCCTTTCTCTGCAAGAGTTTATCAAGCAGTGCTTGTTAGTTAGACTAGTTTGATTGTTTATTTTGTAGGAACTGTAAGATTCGAAATTTTAATTAGAGCTTGGGCATGGATGAGTAGTGTATGGGGATGAGAGCGACTGTTTCTAATTTCAAGGTCGTACAGCTGCACATTTCTTCATCTAATGCTGGGAACTTTAAGGAGTCTACCTGCTCCCAGAGAACATTGTCTTCTGATTGGAATAACCAGATGGAATTGGTGGGGAGAAGCATCCAGAACCTTCTACTATAGCCTTATAGCCCGCCGTATCGGGCTATACCGGCTATTAAAGGCCCACTCCAGCGTTAAAGGGAGCGGGAATTTAATAGCCGTATAGCCCAGCTATGAAGGGCTGTAAGGCTATTAGAGCATTCTGACACTAGAAGGCAGAATGTTCTAACAAATAAAATAATCACATTTCAGAGCCCTAGGGGGTTTAAATCCCCTCGGGCTCCGAGAGGCCTTTGTGAATACAACATTGGAATGTTGCTCTATGGGCCTTTGCCGGCCAGTAGAAGCATGGAGCACTCCATTGTCTTCAATGTAGTTCTCCACATTCCAATGTTCTAATTTGTATTAATAGTGTGTTTTTCGAATAGTTTAGCAGATTCTGTCCTGAACTCTCAGTGGGAAGACCTGTCCTGCACTCTCCTAATTTCCCCTGCCCGAGGTGTTGAGCTTTATGCTTGCAAATATGTACTTATGCCCCTGTAACTTAATTTGGTTCTTCTGATGTGGATACCTTTTTCAACCCCTTGCAAATTTCGACGCTTTATTCAGATTAGGAAAGTTCCTTCATGGAACCAGTCTATTTAAGGTTCTGAGCTTTGTATCTTGTTACATTTTGCACCTCCATCGTTATAATATACATATTAAGATTGCAGAGTTATATAGATATACATGCTTTTTGGCCAAACTGATTTATTGATTCATTCATTTGTAGCTTGACTAAAATCTGCCAATAAACCTTCATGGTTTGGACATCATCCTCTCTGTTGTTTTTGTGGAGCCACATTAGTTTTGGTTTCACTATAATTGAAATGTGTTGCTGATGTTAGCTCCTTTCATGCACTTCTAGTCGACAATCAAAGGTTCATATGTCAAAAGGAGGATCCTGTATGAGAATTATACTAAAGTATTTAAATACGGGGAGATCCGCTGTATCAACCTCTTCCTTTCTTTTCCCTACCTCAGTCCTTTTCAAGCTAGGATTTATTAAAGAAGATCGGAACCCACCATTGGTAGATGAACCCATGGAAACAGGCCCTAAAGGCCAGCTGCCTGTACTCCACCAACTCTCATCTCCATGGGGTACAAGAATGTGATGACCCCTTTTCTGCACACAGGAACAATCACCAAGACAACTACCTGAAGAATGTAAAACACCCAGAATGCAAGATATGACTAGTTAGAGATTAGCTGCCCCATATGCTCTACATACCAGAGAAATTGGTAACTAGGTCTCCTGACTCAAAGTCGCTTGGGAGGGTCATGCATCCCTGTCAGCATGTAAAATGAAGTAAAACATGGAATCACAAGAGAAACAGAAAGCAGCAGAACCTGAAAGATGATAAAGGTTGAAGGAGCAGTGTGCTAGGACACAGTCAAGAAGAAAACCTACAACAGAGTAACATACATGTTTGCATCTCAGGAAATGGCAACCAAAAATTGACAACTCGGGCAAGAAACTCCAAAAAGCTGAAGAAAGCCCCTGCATACTAATAGGACCCAAAGGCAGACTCTATAGCATGGAACAAAATGAGGATCACTAAGTGCATAACCTAGGGATGCAATAAAGTAAATATGTGTCATTAGCTAACTCAATGGGACTAATACCATTGTCAACAAGATAAGGAAAGCTGGATCAGCCTGCTGCCACCTGGATCTCTAACCAAGGGGTTCCAAATGCAGATCTATGTAGTAGTTTGTTCATCTACTGAGCCACCATGCTCACCCAGAAAAAAGGCGATTAGGAAACTTCATACACTCAGCAAAGAAACTGCAAGAAGCTAGGAAAGCCATTACCAGCAGCAAGTTAGTCATTGACCTCTCTGAATATAGGTGTCACCCGCTCAAAGGTAGGAGACACTCAGGCACACAACAGACTATTCAGGAGAAATGGGGATGCCTGAAGGCACACCCTCCCAGCCACACTAGAGCCCAAGTTTGCTTCAATGCTGGGTGAAACCTGTCACCCTGGCCTGTCAGAATAACCACTGGGAACAGGAAACCCCACTAAGCAAATACTCTATGTCTGGAGTCCACTCAATTGCCAGGCCACCTGCCGAGCTGCCCAGGCAGCAAAAATGATTCTTGGAAGACTGGAATGAGCAATGGACATACATTATAAGGCGGGGAAAGGGGTGGAACAAGGACAGGTGAAGCTGTCAACAAGCCACCAGCAGAACCCCTGGTGCAGGTTAGGGAAGGAAACTGAAGGCCCTCTCGCCCCATGCTGAAGCAAGGCTATGAATCCAACAGTCAACAAAGGGGGTCAATGGAAGCCCAGGAGAACTGCAATGGTCAGGACGCAGAGCTAAGCCCCAACCTCAAAAGCCAAAACCAGAGAAGCCAGTTTGAAATATAACCATCCCAGATATGGAAGAAGGGTTTGGAAATCAGAAAAACAGGGCAATGACCATAACCTTTGGAGGGTGACGGCTACAGTCTGGAAGTCAAACAAGTGACAATGTCCAACCCATGCACCTGTACAGTGAAACTAAAATTCCAGACTGGTCCAGACTCATCTGTATGCCACAGAACAAGATCAAAAGCTCCCAAAAAGTGGAACAGTTTAGATGAAGGTACTGGATAAGGGTGCTTAAACCAGTTACATTTAATCAGCTGATACAAAAGGGTTTGCTGACTCGGAGGGGTGAGAGTTACCATGGCCTTCTAGTATATTAAGCGAAGGAAAGCATTAAATAAAACTATGGACTGTTGGACGAAGTTGACCATGTAGGCACCATGACCTTACTTATTAAACTTCAACCATAAGCGACTCTCCTCATGGGACACAGAGGAAGCCAACTGGTAGACAAAATGACTATCAAGCACCCTTCATAGAAGGCCACCTCAGAGAGATCATGCTACAAATAGCAACCAGCTAGAATAGAGACATGCCAGGATAAAACAGCTTCACTAGTAGGAAGTTAATTTGTGAAAGTTGGCTGTGGTCAAATCAAGCCAAGCTATGGCAGAACCCAAAAAGAGAAGTAGCATCTTTGTTCAGACTTGTCACACTGTCACGCTGCCTATAAAGCCCTGGAAACCACAGCTACTATATTGCAAGAACAGGGCGGGTCAGGTAGAATGGTGAATGACAGTAGGGTCCCCTCGGCCACTGCCTGCTTTCCCTGAGGCTATGCTAATGATGTGGTTGACAGCAATTCGTAATGATGTTCTGCCGGCCATTTTAGGCCCTCTGTATTAGAGTTGCCTGAGAGGATATATGGTTCATAGAGTTTCGATCTAACTCCCTCAGTATTGCCTTGAAATATCTGCATATTGTTGTACTAGGTACTGCGTTATGTTTTCCTATACATACTAATTAAAACGTCTTGAAATTTTAAAAAAACATATATTGGACTAGCACACAATTATTTTGTTTGAAAAGCTCTAGACAATTTAAATGGGGTTATTTATGCAAGGATGAATCTGGCACAACTAGTATGCCTCATCATCATCTAACTAGCATGCAAAGGGGAAAACAGTCATTAGGTAGGCTGTAACTGAACTCAAACGCTCTCCCTTCACTAGAACCCAGCTTACCTCTTGATCTAAAGAGAAATGACAAAGCAAATTTACAGAAAAATGTGTATTCAAACAGTAATGCAGTTAAAGAAATATAGATGATGAAAATCATATAAATTGAGCCAAAAACTAAAAATAATATTAAAGAAACTGTAAAAACACATTTTAAAAAATGTACAAAGTTGATTGTATTCCAAGCAAGACAAGATACAACCTAACTGAGCTTGTCATGTTCTAGGTAGGTGCCATTGGTTCCCCACTACAGCAAGGATAAGCAAAGTCAGGATTTAAAAAAATAAATATATATATATATATATATATATATATATATATATATATATATATATATATATTCCTGCAAGGAAAGCTTTTATGTGATCTGGTATCTTCAAGAATGGGTCAATAAAACTGATTCCATTTCATCATAGTTTTATGTAGGTAGACTAAGACTACACACCACGTTCCAATGTTGTTCAAGAACTTGACCATGTAACTTGGGCCTTTCCAATGATTAATATTCTTTCTCTGTTCCAGTCCCAGTCAGCAATAGGACCTTTCTCTATAGGAAGCTCCATGCTCCTGCAGTGCAAGATCATTGCTCCTGAGGTCTAATTTCAGGATGTGACTAATTCCTACCGAAAAACAGGGGTTAAAATCTTCATTTACAATTCGAAGTCCCTCAGTTTGTCTTGACTCCAAATTGATAAATTGACGCGGTACTAGTCTAGTCTATGAGTGTACACCTAACAGTGTCACACTACCTATATCTGACAAAAAGGATCAGTCCGGCTATTCATGTTTAGATTTATTTTTTTATGTATTAAGGAGTTTTATATAGCGCTGGCCAGACCCCAAGGTATTGGAGCGCTTTACAACATTCGTAACAGGGAATTCACACAATATAGCAGTAGTATATATATTGACTTAGGGCGCATTGGAAGTCTCATCACGCTATACAACATTAAAAGCTAGGAAGTCACATAATATCGTAGTAATATGCACATTGACTCGAGCCAAGCCTTCTTCAGGGAGGGGAGGAAAGAGAAGGGAGTCGGGATGAGGATGAGGTCGAAGTCTTAGGGACCGAGTGTCAGTGTGCTGCAGTGTGCAAGCTTATGCGCCTGGGCAGCAGTTATCGACTCGGGAGAGAATGATTGAGGAAGAGGTCTTTGAGCTGCTTTTTTAATTTTAGAAAGGAGGGGATAGTCCTTAAATGGACTGGGATTGAGTTCCAGATTTTTGGCGGATTTCTAGAGAAGGATTGACATGCAGTTTTTTGTTTGCAAGTTTTCTGGGCGATGAGGAGTAGAGTCTTGGAACTCCTGAGGCTCCTTGTCTGACTGGCCTTCTTGAGTTTGGAGGCCAGGTAGGTGGGTTTTCCTGTGTGAAGGGCTATGTAGGCAGTTCTGAAGTTGGCAGGCATTTGGATTGGGAGCCATTTTAGCTCTCTGAGTGCGGGTGTGATGTGTTCATATTTCTTTACTCCAGTGACCATTCTGTCTGCTGCATTAGGAGTTGATCTGAGGGAAGCCAAGTGCGACTTTGCTGTACTTGTGAGAGCTGTATTCCTGTAGTCTAGTCTAGACAGTACCAGGTATTGGGTTGCTTGTTTGTGGTCCTTGGGCGGGGTGAAGGGTTTTATTTTGTTGAGTAGTTTCAGGTTGAGGAAGGCGTTCTTTGCAGTGTGCTTGATGTGTTTGGTCATGTCTGATTGTGGGTCCAGGGTGATTCCCAGCGATTTAAAGGAGTCAGCCAGGGAGAGATTGCCATTGAGAGCATCAATAGCTTTTAGCCATTCTGCGATATGGGGGTTCTCCTCTTTGGTGGAAATGAGGACTTATAGAACCAAACTGATATTTTCCAACTATGGGAGCAAGACCAAATCACAGATATAAGGTAATATGTGCTAGAATAGGGTTAGATAGAATAAACAATGAGCCAGGCTTCGATAAAAATTGCAGGTGTGGAAAATTGGACTGGACAGAATGCTCATTACAGAGAGTTGCAAATGCCTATCGATATAGATGCGCACCAATATCACTTAACCCACAAAAAATAATTCTGGGCAAAATCGGTCAGTGTATACGCCATGAAAACACACACCCCCTATACACAGCAAAGACTCGTTAGCATAAACCTAACCCCGTACACCACCACAACATTCCCATCTCCTGTGAGGATATCTCAAAGAGAGGGTTGAGGCAGAGTGCTGAGAAGTTTTTAATCCTATTTTTGTACAGAAAAAAACACATAGTTCTTTCATTTTCTTAAACTCAAGTTTAACATGTTTACGTTTGATATTAAGATTGAGTTGGCCCTTTCTCGTGCATTCGCTAAACATTTGCAGAGGTATTCTGGTCTGTGGCTTGGGCCCTCCTGAGGTTCGTTTTGACTAAATTATTATTTTATTGGCGAATTTATCTCAGTTATAGCCATCCAGACAAGACCAGTTTAAATGAGAAACTCCTAATAGGCACGCAGTTGTTGAATGAAGCAGATGATTGACCTTATTGAAATGCAAGACGATTTTTACCTTATTAAGCTGTGTTTAAAAATGTTATTTAGAGTCTTAAAAAGGAGCTAATTGCATGTGCAATGTGAGTTGCAGCAGGTACAATATTTGAACTGCTCATACATTGGTAATGCGACTGGGTTTCATTAACTTTAAATAAGCGGGCAAATGCCAATGTGAAACATGTTAAAGATTCTAATATTTTTCTGACACAAAAGTCATCAAGCAATTACATTTAATGTGGTTACCAGAACCACAAACTAGTATTTTCTCGAGAACACAAGAGGATAAGGCATGAATCCGTGACTGGATTTCAAAGCGAGTACTTCCCATGCATGCTTTAATAGAATAGAACGGGTTTTCCCAAAGCAACACAACCAATGTCCTTGGAGATACTTTAGCCTCCCAGAGTTTGATATCACTACGGAGAACACTCTTTTTAGGCAATTAAATACAACGACTTTCATTTGTACTTTCTCTGAAATATAAATCCTAATCTTCAAGTAAGTTAAAGAAAAAGAACATTAGGCTTTAAAACGCTGGAGATGTCCTATGACATTTCTCGATGGTTTGTTGACTTGTCTCAGTAAAATCGCCATGCCAGAATATATTGTTCTCTGTTAGATAATATAATATTCAGTTCGATGCAATGTCTGAATTGAGACTTTTCGGTGAGCATATAAACATTTAATATTTTTCTAAGAAATATGTGTCATAAGTATCCAATTGTTTGTTAAATGGTGTGATAGACCTTCAATAAAGTTGGTGCCTCATCGGTCAAAGGCCCACACATTTTTAGGTCGGGCGTTCGAGACCTCTTGTATATACTTTAGTATATGCTTATTATTAACTTATATGTGTAAGTACTTTGTGGGCTCTTAGGGACTTTTTTTCGGTTCAACTGCCTCTATTTAACTGTCTTGATAGAAAAGGACCAGCAGAGGTCAGTAAAATACCAGAATCAGTTCAGCATTCTCTAGATTGCAGTCCACAGAAATTGTCTTCCACCAGCAACCGTAGACAATAATATTATATTCAAATCTTGTATTTTCAGTGATATGACCCCCGGAAGGCCCTGATTTTATATTAAAAACAAAGCTTTGGACTATACCATTTCCCACTGAAAGGCAATATTTCTCTCCATGTGTTCCCATACCTGGCATGTCACACAGTTTGGTGCTAACTTTCTCTCCATGTTAAAGAACAATAGATGTTTCAGCACCCAGGCTAATGTGCTGCATAGTTAAATACAATTAAGGTCCAAAACGCGAGACCTATTGCATTGCAGATGCTTGTTTTTCTAACTTGCAGTCACACATGAAAAAATAGTTGTAATTATCCTGATGTTTGCTCATAGTATACACAGTATCAATCTTTGCTACTCTGCTTTGAATGAGAGGTGAAAGAAGGGCTGCAGGGGAAGGAAGGCAGAACAGGTGCTAGGGATTGGTCAAGGATGGCATTTTTTTCTTTACCTTTGGGATAGGGATACATGACAGAGGTCATGTTATGTATGGCTTCTCCATTAAACTCCTGCCACTGCATAGGAGTTGAAAGCAGAAGTAGAAACGTATAGATGAGTAAAAAGTGAATAACAGGGATGTTTTTCACATTGAGGTTCTGATTGACATTATTGACATGGCCATCGATAATTCTATATGTTGTGGTTAGCTGTGAGAGCAAACACAAGGAGATGATGGAAACTTTTCAGACACTCACCCCCAAACTGCCAAGCCAGGCCTTCCCTGGACCGTAAAACAAGCATCCTAGGACCAGTTTCAGGGTAACACCCCTCATCAGCCAGGCTAGCTTGAATCCAGTAGCAAAGTGAGCAAGGGACCCCCGTATGGGCATACCCTGCAAACTTAGTGCGAACAAATCAAACACAAGGAGATGATGGATGGAGCACTGAAACTTTTCAGACACTCACTCCTAGTCACAGATCTGGGTTGAATCCATTATCTTTCTTTAGCTCATTTCACCACCTCAGTTCGGACCCAGTGATATGCAAATCAGTCTTGCTTTGTTTCCCCTAAGTTGGCAGGGTATGTCCTGACCTGGGTCCCTTGCTCACTTTACCACAGGATTCAAGCAAACCTGGCCGATGAGGGGTGTCACAGAATTTGAAAAAAAAACGGGAACATTTTAATTTGTTGTGTACATTAATTTGTGTGGAAAAATAGAGGGAAGGTTTGCCATTACTGGTTGGACTTTGTTGAGTGTGGTACGTCACATTTATTGTGTTGAAAAGAAAAACATTTTGGAGTTTCTGACATTTTCATATTCTGCAGTAGAGGTGAATTACACATGTGTATGGTGTGTTATATATTGCGTAGCAGTGCTTTAGTGTTTGTATTGCTTTTTTAAAGTTTGGAATGCATTACTTGTAAAGCTTGAGGAATATTAGAGAAATGTGATATTTGAAATATGTTATCAAACGTACGAATGTGGATTGTAGTTTGTTTTATTGTACTGAAATGAAGATTATCAATAGTTGTGCAGAGTAATATGTGTTGAAGCTGAGTATCTAATGAAAGTGGAAGAGAAAACTGATGTATATGACATGTTGGTAGATGTATTAAAGTGTATCCCAGTCTATGTAACTGTGTACCTATGTGTCCTGTCTTATGGTCAGAAAGGAATACATACACTATGTTCAACACAACTTTAGAGAGAATGTGCTGTGAAAGACAGGTGTTCAACTATTTGTATGCTTCTTTTTATGTCTCATGCCACCAGCAAAAAGGCATACAGACATGCATGCATGCCTTTAGAAACATGTTGAAAGTTACAACAATGACATGGGAAGGATTGCTGTTTTAAATGTGGCTAGGCCCAACATACTGAGCAGCTGATGAAAACTGAAGTTGCAAGAGAAAAGTGAGGTTTAAGTCATGTTGGCAAAAGGATTAGTGATTAAGCTTCTTCCTAAGGTAAGGTACAGGTATACGTTTTTGTGTCTGCTTCAAATGAGAAATGCAGTCTGTCAAGTTTAAAGGTCAACGTGCTCTTGTGAGTGAGGTATGTGTCTATTTGTAGATGTATTCTCTTATATGTTATTCATCTGAAGATGGCAACTTGAAAATATGGTCGAATATCCAACAGATGGAAAAATATATCTGTTATGCTCTGTCATTCGGTTGCACAGCCTGTGATGTCTTCTGTATGTAGGTGTTATGGAGCCTCTCAAATAGCCTGTTCAATACCCCTGTGCCCTGTTTTATGAGGAGAAAGGAATACATACACTTTCTTCAACACAAATGTAGAGAGAATGCACTGTGAAAAACAGGTATTCAACTATCTTTTTGTTTTTTTTAATGTATCATGCCACTAGCAAAAAGGCAAAAACTGATGCATGCATGCTTTGAGAAACATGGTGAGACTAATAACAGTGACATGGGAAGGGTTGCTGTTTTTAATGTGGTTAGGCCTAACATTCAGAGCAGTTGGTGAAAACTGAAGTTGCAAGAGACATGTGAGATTTAAGACATGCTGGCAAAAGGATTAGTGATTAGGCAACTTCCAATATGTTTGTGGAAAGGTACACTTTAAGTAGGCTGTGTAAGGTTAGGGTCTGCTTCAAATAAGAAATGCAGTCTCTCAAATTTAAAGATCTAGGTGCTCTTGTGAGTGAGGTATGTGTCTACTTGTACATCTATTGTCTCATGTGTTATGCATCTGAAGATCGTAGCTTGAAATCTGGTTGGTTTTCCTATCGGGGGACACATCTTTCAGTTCTGCTCTGTTATACGGTTGTACAGCCTGTGATGTCTTCTGTATGTATGTGTCATGAAGCCTCTCAAATAGCTTGTTCAATACCCAGGTGCTGTGTTTTTATGACCAGAAAGAAATACATACACTTTTTTTTTATGCAGAGAACATGCACTGTGATTCACAGATATTCAACTATATGTATGTTTCTTGTTATGTATCATGCCAGTAGCAAAAGGAACAGACTGATGCATGCATGCTTTGCGAAAGATGTTTAGACTTATCACATTGACATGGGAAGGGTTGCTATTTTAAATTGGGCAAGGCCTAACATTGTGAGGAGTTGGTGAAAACTGAAGCTGCAAGAGAAAAGTGAGGTTTAAGACATGTTGGCAGAAGGATTAGTGATTAGGCTACTTCCTAGAAATGTGCGGAAAGGTACACTTGAGGTGGGCCATATAAGTTTAGGTGTCTGCTTCAAATGAGAAATGCAGTCTGTCAAGTTTAAAAGTCTGCTTGCTCTTACGAGTGAGGTATGTGTCTATTTGCATATCTATTGACTCATGTGTTACGCATCTGAAGATGGTACATTGAAAACCTGGTCGGTTATCCTATCGAAGGACAAATCTCTCAGTTCTGCTCTGTCATTTGGTCGCACAGCCTGTGATGTCTTCTGTAAGTAGTTGTTATGGAGCCTCTCAAATAGTCTGTTCATTACCTAGGTGCCCTGTTTTATTTGGAGAAAGGAATACATACACTTTCTTCCACAGAAATTTAGAGAGCATGTGCAGTGAAAAACAGGTATTCAACAATTTTATGTTTTCTTTTTATGTATTATGTCACTAGCAAAAAACACAGAATAATGCGTGCATGCTTTGAGAAACATGGTGAGACCTAAAAGAGTGATATGGGAAGTGCTGCTGTTTTAAATTTCGTTAGGCCTAACATTCAGAGCAGTTGGTAAAAAATGAAGCTGCAAGAGAAACGTGAGATTTAAGACATGTTGGCAAAAGGATTAGTGATCCTATAAGTTTGTGGAAAGGTACACTTGAAGTAGGCCATATAAGTTTAGGTGTCTGCTTCAAATGAGAAATGCAGTCTGTCAAGTTTAAAACTCTGTGCTCTTGAGAGTGAGGTATGCGCCTACTTGTGCATCTATTGTCTCATGTGTTATGCATCTAAAGATGGTAGCTTGAAAACTGGGTCAGTTATCCTACTAATGGACAAATCTCTCAGTCCTGCTCTGTCATTCGGTTGCACAGCCTGTGATGTCCTCTCTGTATGTATGTGTTAGGGAGCCTCTCAAGTAGCCTGTTCAATACCCAGATGCCCTATTTTATGAGGAGAAAGGAATACATACACTTTCTTCAACACAAATCTAGAGAGCATGCTCTGTGAAACAGAGGTATTGAACTATTTGTATGTTTCCTTTATATAGCATGCAACCAGCAAAAGGCACAGACTGATGCATGCATGCTTTGAGAAACACTGTGAAACTTAAACATGGGAAAGGTTGTTGTTTTAAATTTGGCTAGGCACAGGATTCTGAGCAGTTGGTGAAAACTGAAGCCTCAAGATAAAAGTGATGTTTAAGATGAGTTGGCAGAAGGATTACTGATTAGGCTACTTTGTATCAGTCTCTGGAAATGAAGACATTTGAATATAATTTAAAGCATTTGTTTATTCAATATTATGAATATTAATATATAATTATTTCAAAAGTATACAATTATTTAACAAACTATGAAACTTATCTTTGTTTTTGAGATATTTACCTTAATTGGTATTCATTGGATGGAAAAAAGATTAAAAGAGAAAACAAGAAAAAAAAACAATACTACTTAAAGAAAAGAGAGGAAATTAGATGAAGTGCAGCATGTTACACAGAAGAAAAAGACTTCTGATAAGAGAACTAAACAGTTTCTGAAAACAGTTATACAAAAAAAAGTCTAAAAAGTTAAAAAGAAAGGTTTTAAAACAACTGAGAAGCAACATGCAAATTGAGATGTTAAAGCAAAGTTATTTATGGGAAAGCAATCCATATAACAAAAAGGCTGAAGGAACATAGGGACATAAAAAAATAATGTTTAGAAGTAGAGTAGTACAACATTTATTGAACATTTTAAAAAAGAGTACAAAATTAGCAATACCTTATAAGAAAAAGCAGCAGATTGAAAGGGTAGTAGATAAAGCTTTTGAGATCAAACATTAATTATTTATATTAACATTGAAGACAATGAGAACATTGGCCAAAACAATGGTGTTTATGAAGGAGAAAAGTGAAAAAAAAAGGAAAAAATAAAGAAAAAGACTGGTTAATAAAAGTGCAAAACACATTAGTACATGCAGCTGACACTAGTGGTCAATGCTTCAAGATGAAAGAGGGTTCGCCGATTTAAAAGGAAACTACGGTTCTTAGGAATGTAGAAGAAGTAATAGCTGAAGTTCAAGGGAGGCGTACACAAGCAGTATTTGCAGTATTCAACAGCAGTCTATTGACATATCACTATTCTATTTACGAGAATTTGCCAAAACCATGTTAAACAAAAGATTAAGATATTACAAGGACTAGACCCATGTAAAATAAAAAAATATACTAAGTTGCAAGGTCATTCTCTGGCTTGTCTTTGAAGGAAAGTTTGCCAAAATACTTTTCATCATTTAAGAATGTTAGCTGTACACCACTCTGAAATGTGGAAGTTAGTAAGGAGACTCTACTATGTAAAAACTCCTGGATTATGGTGAAGTGAAATGAACACAGCTGTTTTGCATGGTTCTGTATCAGATATAGAGAACGTTTGTGATGATATACAGTTTCGATTTTTTGGATCAGAAGATGAGTGTGGCGAAACTGAGAGTTTGATGAGTGTAGATGTTGAAGAACAGGAGAAAGAGATTAGTATTGATGATTTTGCAGAACAAATTACAGCGTTTAACATGGTTTCATCTGAAAAACAAACTTTGTATTTGTTGTCGATGTACTCATTATAGAAGTCAAACTAGGAATGTTGATTTATTATAGCAACAAGGTCGCACTTGGCTTGGAGGACCTGCTGGTATATACGGCTGATCCAGCCACAGCAATTCTTAGGGTTGAACATCTTTTAAAGGAATTCTGGTCTCTATCAGGATACTCAAAAAAATTAATCAAAAACTGAGGTGATGTGCTGGGTTATCCAATATTGGTATGGGATAAAATAGCCATTATTTAAAGTATTTGAGTATTATAATCGTCAAGGAGATAGATAGGATCCGACAGATCAATTTATATAGGGTTGTAAGAGAAATAGACCAATTGTTACAGAGGAGGAAAAATCTCCCTTTAACCATCAATGGAAGGGTCAATCTAATTAAAATGATCATACTCCCTAAATTAACCTACCTGTTTAATGTCATGCCCCTTTGTTTTCCCAAGTTAGGTATCAATAAAATTCAGGGGAAGATCGTAAGCTTCATATGGGCTTATCAGGGTGCAAGGCTGGGATGGAAAAAACTCAGACGTAGGCTCATTAAAAGAGATTTGGCTCCTCCAGATATTAGTTGGTACTGTTTAGCCTTCCAATTCAATTCAAACAATGAGATGTTGCTTGGGAAGGCTGATGATTCAACTTGGGGAGGCTTTTGGGTGAAATGGTAAGCAAGGAAGGTGGGGATGCTTTTCTATACAAATTTGGTGCCCCCAGGTACTTTAACAAAGTATGTCTAATATCATTGAAGTCTGCCCTCCATTTATGGTATAAGGTTTGGAGTAGGTGGAGTCTAGATTACTATTCAGATTTTGCCCCAATCTGGGAATCTCCCGGGACCCTGTTATGTTTGAAAGACAGCTTGAGTATACAAATCAGTAAAGCAGGTCTCACAAAATGGTCGGATCTGATATCATCGCGGGGCTTTTACACTTGGGAGGCTTTGAGAGCAAAGATTGGGAATGGTTTTTCCATGTTTAAGTTTATTCAATTATCCTCATGGTTTTAGTCCAAAAGAAAAGAAGCTTGCAGGGACTGGGATTCGGAACTATTTCTTCAAGATGTCAATCTTAAGAACAAGGAAGTCTCTAAGTGGTATGAGAAACTTTTGAAGGCAGACAAGAAGGATTGTCTACCACAACATCTGGTGGAACGGGGAACGGGCATTCCTTGAGTGAGCCACTTTGGGACTATTACTTGAGGGTCCTATACAAATTTGTAAAGCTAACTAACCTGAAAAAGAATAATTTCTTCATCATAAATCGTTTATATCGGACTCCGGCTAAGATAGCAAAGTTTGCCCCTATTCTGCCCTCCAAATGCCCAAGATGTGACTGTATAAGAGCTAACAATGTTTACATCTTTTTTGAATGTTTGAAGCTGAGAGATTATTGGGGTGAAATTGAGATCACTTTTAGGGAGATCTTCGGCAAAGAGATCACCCTGAATATGGCTCTTGCTCTATTTGGAGAAGATGGTATAATCAGTAAGTGCCTGAAGAGCCAACATAGAGGGCTTCTGCTCTATCTGATCCTGATTGCCTGGAGGTAAATCTGCATAAAATGGAGGGACCCCTGCCTCCGAAGGTCGAATACTGGGTTAAGGCAGCCATAATAATTGCCCATTTAGACCAAGCAATGGTAAAGGAGAACAACCATAATATCTCGCTTGATTTTCTGATATGGATCAGAGCCTTGAGTTCCGAATGTCTTCCCTTGGTCCAATGACTACACCATGACACCAACAAAGGTGTTGGTCTGGTAAGGTTTGCAGGCCAAAGCAAATGCAGTGGCCACAGGACACACAGTTTAGAGGGTGGCTTTATAAAGTATTGCAGATGCTTTTTCTAGTGATATGAGGATAAAAAAAAGAATGTTGATTTATATTTAAAAAGTGATAAAGAAAATAATGATAAGTGGCAGTATTTTCGTGTTTATTTGTTGGTAGAAGGTCAGTTTGAATTGGGTACTGATCACGTTATTTGTAAATACTGTTAGAACTATTTAGAAGTAAACAAAATGCCAGCTAGAGCAGTACCTATTCCTCCAGAACTGCCAGGTTTAAATACATATGAGTGTATTTTTATTCAATCTGTGTACCCATTTTAGTCTATAGTTCATATGGAACCTAAAACAGGTAAACTGCCACCATCAGATTTACCATAGTATCTCAAAGAAAGATTTGTCGACTTACCTTTAGGTTTTAAGAAAAACATTGAAATTGTTGGTGTAGACAGAGAAGTAAATGAGCCAGTAGGTATTCTACTAAATGGTGTACCAAAAAAGAGTTGAAAAATGCGGCAAGAGTTTGTAGATGTCAGTAAACTTCAAAAGGCTACAATATACCTGAAACAGAATAACATTTATTATAATAATGTCAGTGTTTATGAAGACATATTATGCTTACAAGATGAAAAGTTTTAACTGGACAAAATAAACAAGTGGACATGTGTAGTACTGAAGAGATTTATGAATATTATACAATACATCCTCTGCATTCAAAAGAAATAATTTGAAACAGTCTTGAATAATTTCAAATAAAAAAAGCAAAGGGAAGTCCGATGAGTGTATGGGAAAAAAGTTTAGAAGCTCATTTTTGCCAGTATTCTCCACTGGAGAATGTGGCTGATTTGCTGAGCGAGATGTACAAATTCCAGCTTCAGAATAACAATCATGAAATATTTCAGCAGTTCAGTTCATATATATTTCATCTGCTGTGTGAAAGCGATTTGTCTGCACTTTCGCATGCAGTGAACAACATATTAAAGCAGGACTTCATCTTCAATATATTTCTGCAAAAGAGTTCCTGGACAAAGTTGAACTAAGAGATGAACATTTTGAATCTCAGTTAATTAATTTGATGGCATGCCAATGTGGTGACAATGAGTATTGTATCTTCGTCATGGAGAATTTAGATGCATGTTAACCCCTTCCATGCTTATGACGAGCTCAGCTCGTCATGAGGCACAGTTGAGCTGTGCTGATGACGAGCTCAGCTCGTCGTGAATAAAGGAGAATTCCAATTTCCAGCACAGGGGAAAAATAACCACAGCAGCGATGTGGTTAAGAACCTTAGGTTCTCCTACATGGTTTATAAAACTTAGCTGTGCTGAATATGTATGGGAAGATATACTTGCATTTTTATGAGAAACAAATTCTAAAGGTTAAAAACTTTTAATTGAAGACAGCTGGAGAATTGTGTTACTTGGATCCAGTAAATGTGTGCAGATATTTTAATCATATGTTTCAAGTTATGAAGTCATTTATATGCAATTACATCATTTCACCTCTTTGAAAAGCTACTGATTTCTCTTGGAGAAAGGAGTACCAAGCAAGAGGTGCTCCTCACATACACATTCTATTATGGATAAAGAATGCACCGAAACTTGGAACAGATAGTGATGAAACTGTTTTGTCTTTCACCGAACAGTATCTTTCATGTTCCATTCCAAGAGATGGTAGAGAGAAGAGCCTGATACAGCAAGTTTTACACTTTCAAAGTCATCAATGTGGGAAATACTGCTGATGAAAATACAAATGTAAAGGGAAATTGTATACTAAATGTTGTTTTGGATTCCCATGTCCTATAAATTGTAAAGGAAGAGTAAATAGTTTTTGTCAGCAATAAGACATACAATAACTCAGAAATCTCCCAAGAATACATACAACTTAAAAAGAACATCAGCTTCAAAGTACATTCATGACTACAATCCAGTTATTTTGAAAATGTGGAATGCAAACAAGGATATTCATTATGTTGCATATAATTCAATTGCTGTTGCTTGCTATGTTACATCATATATACCCACTTCTGAAAAGACTGAGATGAAATAAATGTGGCAAGAAATTTCAGTAGAGAAGAGTCCTAGCAAGAAATTGTACCCAGCTTCATCTTGAAAATGCTTTCCCATGGAGAGATAAGATCCTATGAATGTTCGGATCGCTTGAGCTCAGCCAGTTTATATTCAAAGTCAAGTGGAATCATTTGGGTAAGTCTAGGTCTTGCCTCCACATGGAATACAGTATTGAAATCTTTATAAGAAATCAAATACTTAGCACAGAATGAATCAGAAAGTACAGATATTGTTTCAAAAATAATATGTTGGATACATCCTATCCCAAAAGGAGTCCAAAAGTAGAAATTCTATGTCTGTATAAAATACTTCAACATCACAGGTTTGAAAGGAATGTTACAGAACATATAAAAGAAGAGAATTATACAGTAATTGGATGTGATGGAAGTTTAGTTAAACATGCGGAAGGGATATCTTTTAACCACAATAAACTCAATTGCGAAGTCCAGATAAGAGAGACTTTCTCTATTTAGCACTCCTGCAACTGTTTAAGCCTTGGTGTAGTGAAACAGAATTACTTTGACTGCTATGATGATTATTTTGAACAAGTAAAGACAGCATTCAGTGCAAAATTTGCCCACCTTTATCTGCAAATGTTAAATTATGTGAATTAACAAGAAAGTACTATTCCAGCTGAAATAGCAGTAGATAGTTCCCAAGGTAGTCAAAGAACTGGTCCACTGAATCAAGGTCCAGTGGGACAACCAATTATTGAAAATTAAGCAGCAATAGCCATGTATCTTACAGAAACTGCAATGCAACAAGCACAACAGGATATGCTTCAGTTTCAAAAGTTATAAGAACAGCTAGTGAGCAAAAATAAATATATCTACAAGTCAAACAGCAGGTACAACATGGTTTGCTGCATGAAAAAAAGGAATGCCAATGTTCATCATTTAAACCTATTCTATTGGACATCAGTGGTCAAGCTGGAACAGGTAAAAGTTTAATTAAAGTTTTGACCAGTTATCTACACAAAACTACAGAATCACATTTATATTGTGTTGTACCAGTTCCGACTGGATTAGCAGCATACAACATTAAAGGAATTACTTTATATCAGTTACTTATGCTACCTGTTTAACATGATAATACATTGGAAAATCGGAAGCTATCTGGAGAAGCTTGTTATGATATCTCAACAGTCCTGAAAAAATTAAACTTTTAACCATTGATGTGATGAGCATGGTCACAAACTTAATGCTTGCCTTTGTACATTAAAGAATGTAAAAAAGTTTAAAAAAAGATTACGATGGTCTGTTTGGAGGAAAACATTAACTTGTATTCGGAGACCTACTGAAACTTACTCCTGTAAAAGGACAACCTGTTTTTAAAACACTTGTCCATGAAGACACAAGGAAATCTTTGGGAAGTATTGAAAATATGAACATTCGGTTACATTATGAATATAAAGAAATTTTTAAGAATATGGGGCAACCAAGTGATAACGATTATGGATATATTCTTCAAGACATAAGAATTGTAGTCTTGATGGAACATGGTAAACAAGCTTCAGAAAGTTAGCTGCTAAGGAACTTGTTTACAACTGAAAAAACAGCAGCTGAAGTAATGTACAATATGCATGCAGAAAACAAGTCTACAGTTTGCCTAATGCCTACACTGAAAAAGGGTTCTACATTTATTCAAAAACTTCTGAAACTGGACAACCAGCAAATTGTGGAAATTGAAGCTTTTGATGAAATCGACCACCAGGGAGTGACAATTGTTCTTTCACAGAAACTATCGGCTAAATTGCATTCTTTGGAAAAAGCTGTATCTAAAACTGCAGGCTTAGAAAATACTTTACATGTATGTATACACCTTTCCACACTCGGTTTACCAAGCTCTTTATCCTCTCTATCACAATGACAATTTCCTAAAAAACCCTTCGTGGCCCAGACGAGGTCCCTTTTACAAATGCCCTTTGGGTTTGTGTAAAGATCTACTTTTCATAGCCTGGTGAGGCCAACTCTTGTGTACTGGAGCAAGCGTATACACGTTGCATGATTAAGAGAGAGACAATCTCTTATGATGGCTTTACTGAGTGTATTCTCCTGCTTTGATCAACTTTTGAGCCACAAGGACAAAGGGCGGAAAGCTAGATCAGCAGCAAGGAAAGTCCTCCCTAGTTCCTCATGAACAAATATAAGATGAAGTACATTGCGGAACAGGGTAAACTGTTCGCAGGAATGAATTCTCAGTGCTTTGGATAGCCCCAAGCTCAATATGACCCCATATCGCATTCCCATACCTAACCTTAGAGATACACTTTACTTGGTAAATCTTCAGGGGGGCCCCCTGTTGGTTTTTCTCCCACTCTACTGGCAAGGTTAAAGATGGCTGCAGAGGCTTCACTTGGTCCCCCTTTCTTGCGGTTAATCAAGGGGCACCAACTCAGGGGGAGTCATCAAACACTACTCCCAGGTATGAGAAGACATTTGTTTTAGGTATTGGCGAACATCCTAATTTAACAATGAGTTGCTTTGCCTTTGCCTTACCAGGGCCCATTTACATGATGTATGACTTTTATAATTATTCACTGATAGGTCCAGCCCCTCTATAAAAGAGGCAAAAGTGTTGAGAAGAAGTTGTAAGCCCCTTGCAGTCCTCGCCAGGAGGACTGGGTCATGCACATATAAGAGGACCGGCAGACTGCCCTTGCCTACCTGAGGAGTGTCTGCTTTAGTGTCTAAGAGAATCTTCTCTAGGGAATTGATATATAAATGAAAAAGAAGGGTTTGAGGATACATCCTGGTGCACCCCCCTCTTTATATTAAATTGGCTGGACACTTTAAAGTCCTTTGAGTAAAGTACTACTGCCCTCGAATCTCAAGGAAGATCCCTCAAAAACTAGGCGATGTTATTGTCAATTCTGACTGATGACATCAGGTGCCATAACTTTTACCTGTACACACAGTCAAAGGCTGAGGTCAGGTCCATGAAGGCTAGGTATAAAGTGCAGGCTCGAGCCATTGTATACTTGTTCAAAACAAGATACAAATTAAGACACTGGTCCACAGTGGATCGACCAGGTGAAACCCATATTGAATCTCAGATAAGAAATTACTTTTGTCCACCCAAGATACCAATCTGTCAAGAATAATGCGGCCACCACCTTAACGATGGAGTGCAGTAGGGAAATGGGGCTATAACAGGAGGTGCTGTCCCGATCGCCCATTTTAAATATCTGGACTACGGCTGATAAAGCCCAAGAATCAGGGCGGCCAGCTCAGACGGAGGCATTAATAACAGCAGTGAGGATGGGCGCCCAGGTGTCTACATGGGTGATATAGATATCAGGCGGAATCCCCTCTAACCCCGGGGCTTTTCTCTTTGTCCGGCCTAGTATGCCCGCTCTTACCTTAAATTCTGAGAATATGAGATCCACCTTACTATCCACACTATTCTGCCTCTCAATAGATGTGGAGTCTGGCTGAAAGATGCCCTCGAAATGATAAACCTAATCATACTCTGTAATGTGAGCGTCCAATAAGTGAACACTCTATAAATGATAGCCCAAAACTTAGACCTATTTCGCAATGTGCTTCCCTCCACTAGGTCCGACCAGACCTCATCCTTCAAGGTAGACTTACTGGTTGCTAACGTGCCCTTATATGCTTTGCAATGACCTTTAACCACCACCATATCATGGGGTTTGTCACTCAATGCCTGTCTCAGCTTCCTAGAAGCCTAGGAGCATGCAGAATCAAACCATCTTGGGCCTGCAGGCTCCCTGCCCCATCGGGAGCATGTAGTAGCCTCAGTCTGATGTTAGACATAGTACCAAAAGCACCTAAGATGTGCTAGGCATCAGCCTCGACATCGAGACAAGTAACAAACTCCCTACTACACTGGTTTGTGTGGGATTCGTAAAATGTCTCTGGTGTTATACACCCCTATTTTAGACTCTTGATATGATGACAGTTCTGAACATTCAGGATACATCCCTGTAATACTAACCCCAACTGAGTTATGTTACCCTCACCCTCGAATATAGCTTCCACATTGTAATAATTTACCAAAAGGAATGTACTCTTGCCACCAGACAGCAACATCACTTGCACATTGGGCGAGGTATGAAGTACAGATACTGCGATATTAAGGACGGCTAACAGGACAAATGTAATAAGCCCCCCATTTTGCTCTCCCTGACAAGGACGGAGTTTCTGGGATGAAGAGAGTTGTATAGCCAGCTCGGTGATGATTACTCTCAGTGGACCAGGTTTCCTGGAGACAAAACACATCAAATGTTTTCACAAGGGCCTGCCACCCAGGGTTGTCTATCTTATTTGCCAGCCCTGCAATGTTCAAGGAAAGTAACTTACACCTTCCATTCTTACACAATCCATGTTCCAGGGTGGAATGTTCCCCTGTGATGCATGAACCTTGGAGTCTGATAGACCTGCACAGCGTCAATCACAGTCTTCCACCTGCTCAATGGAGCAAACCTATTTACAGTGCTTACCCCTAAAATCTCCTCCATACGGCCCCGTAAGCCCATCAGAAATCTGCTCGCAGTCAGAACGCGGGTGAAAATGTCATGGTCTGTAAAAGAAACCCAATGGGAGTGCCAAATTGCAGAGTTCCAGCCCCTATATTCCGATTGCAGAACTGAGCTTAAAATACGGTTTACAATGATTGCGTTATTAAAATTAACAATAACAGAGTCCCCTGTCAAGATTTTTTGGTGCCACCAACCCACAAGGTCCGTTGCACCATAAGAATTTGGTTTTCCACCCTAGGATCTGGGGCAAGGTTCAAATTGAGCCATTGCACCACCTTGTTTTTTAGCTGGCAATAGTCTTCCTTGTTATTAGGTTCAAGACGATGTACATTGGCTAACACCACAACAAGGCGGGTGGACTTGGGAGGGAGGCGAACAGAGCCCAAAATACAGGAAGAGGGTGTAACATAAAACCCTTCTCATCTGCCAGCGTAATGATGCAATCGGCCAACATCAACACTCTGGGGTTGGCGAGACAAAAAGGAGGTAGAGTTTGAAATAAAATCCCCCCTACATGGGTTTGAGCGATCAGGTGGTTCTAGCTCAGGCGTGATCATGGTTGGAACTGTGGTGACAGCTGCCATGATGTTTGTCTGCTGAGCAACAGTAGACAACACTGCATTTCCTGCCTCCAAGCCACAGCCACTAGAACTAGGCATGGCATTCCAGTTGAAGGCCTTACAGGGGGAAGACTTGTGGTGAAAGAAGCACGGTCCATTTGCAAGGAGGCTGTCAGTTTGCTGCGGTTCTTTTCCAGTGCAGCAAGGCGATGTAAAATAGGGTCCAATTTGATGTCCAGGGCTGACAATAGAGCTGCTTGAAGCATGTCTAAGGATATCACGTCCAAGTTAGATTATACTGGGTGTGCTGCTGGAGTTGACTGGGGACCAGTTTCCTTACTGCATTTACATGGGCCCCCCAACAAAGGGCGCTTCCTCTTTGCGCCTCCTGTACTCAGGCCAGTGCCAGGGGGCTTTCCAGATCGAGACCCGAAAGCTGGGAGTAGAACTGGTGAAAGTGCGGTGTGTGGGGTGATGACTTTAGGGGAGAGAGGAACAATACCTGATCTACCACAAAAGACTGAGGCTGAGTTAAGGTATTGTACTGTAGGGTGGATGGGGAGATCAATGCAGGACATTGAACAGGTGAACAGGATAAACGTCTGGTAGCCAGTTTAATCTCCTGATCCAAGACCCCGCTGCGCACTAAAGAAAAGCGTCCATGGTGCTACCAATGAGTAAAGGCTTTTTGCTTGTAGACCCTGCCACCAATCTGTGCCTGCCCATTGTAAGTATATTAGTGTGCTTGTTCTTGCAAGAGCAAGTATAAAGGTGCTCAAAACGATTCTGCGCCCGGCATATGTAGCTCTCAGATTATCAGTTAGGAAACGGTGAAAGCAGTGAAGGCAGTTCAAAACACAAGGGAAATGCAAATGTCCAGATTAACTTCACCTAAATCCTTTGGGAGACCAACTCCTTAACCAATAACCTACTAGAAATCCAGTCAAATAGGTAATGCATGAATAAGGAGCAATAAGGAATTGTAGTGAAAAAGGGGTTTGCCCCCTACGTGGTCATCCGCAGCTTGTGTGAGAGAAATTTGACTTGAGAGAAGTAGGCGAAGGATGATCCTGCTGAGGGAAAAGAAGCCAAGTGAGTAGGCTCAGCCCGGCCTCCTCTAGTCTTGGATGAGCGCAGATGGGCCTGCCTTTGGCCCGGGCACGGCCCGGGGACACCCATGCTGCGGGAGCCCGCAGAGTATTATGAAGATTATGAAGCGCCTCCTGGTGCAGAACAATGACGCTGGCTGCTGCACGCCGCAAAGGAAGCTGGTGCCTGATGTCCCCCGGTCTCCAGATCAGCGGCCGTAATAAGAGCAAACAGACAGCAGACAGAAAGCTGGTCCTGTGCTGCGGGAGCCCACAGCCGATTATGAAGCACGTCCCAGCGCACAACTATGAAGCTGTCAGCTGCATGCCACAAGGGAAGCTGATGCCTACCGACCACTGGTCTCCAGATCAGCTGCGGTAATAAGGGAAAACAGACGGCAGACAGGAAGTGGGTCCCACGCTGCGGGAGTCAGCAGCCAATTATGAAACACCTACTGGTGCAGAACAATGACGCTAGCAACTGCACACCGCAAAGGAAGCTGGTGCCTGATGTCCCCTGGTATCCAGTTCAGCTGCAGTAATAAGACCAAACAGACGGCAACCAGAAAGCGAGTCAAATATCTATTTCAGGAAGAACTTATAGAAAAGAAGGTATTATTTTTCATGAAGGAGTT
This sequence comes from Lissotriton vulgaris, assembly GCF_964263255.1. NCBI lineage: Eukaryota > Metazoa > Chordata > Amphibia > Caudata > Salamandridae > Lissotriton > Lissotriton vulgaris. Next base: position 586,657,446 of record NC_141689.1, on the reverse strand, counting down.
ACTACAACATCTGGACACTATAATCTTTATTTAAAGTGTAACGATGGATAGACACATTGCAATGATTCCCTTCTCAATTTCCAAATTCTACATGTTATTACTCCAGCCAAAGTTATGAGTACATCATTCGGCCTATTGGGAAGATCTGAACAGAAAGTAGACAGCACTGAAAACTATTAGTATTTACAATTAGTTTTTTTATTATTATTTGCACTAACTGATGTTACATTTGGAAAATTGTGTTTAAAAGCACATCGTTTATATATTTGTTGTCTATATTGTACTAGATGTAAGTGAGTGTATACATTTTGGCAAATGTATTTGAGATTAATAATAGAGGTAATGTAAATGAAGAAAGTAATTAACAAAGTGTAGATAGGAAAACAGATAGCTACACATATTTATAAAGATGTTCTATCCTGATTTTTTTTTATACAATCAATTTGATGATGCTACATTGAAATCACTGTTTATAGTGATGTGAAGTGGATTCTCAGAACAGCAAAAAATGGAACCTGAGAATGGTATATCATTCTACATTTATGTTGCGTTCTTAGAAATATTATATTGTAATTTTTCTACTATATTATCATTAAATACCTGTTTTTATTTTTCTTCTTCATAGTAGCTACTGTTGAAGTTTGAAAACTGTTTTAATGCTATAAAGCATATTGCTACACTGAAATAGTATTACTGATTGATGTATGTAAATTATTTGAAGGGTAAGAATACATAATATACTATGCATTATAACCTGGAAAATTGTTTAAAATGTAATAATATGTTATTTGTTTTTAATATAAATAATGTTCATCGTTTAGACTATTTAAAAAGTATGATCGTATTTCTGTGGAGCAGTATCACACTTACTTTTCACAAAAGAACATAGACTATTAAAAGTGCTTTGATTGCAAGTTATTTACTCCTCATTACACCACACAGGTGTGTATTGTATTCTCTATCCAAGGACTTCTGACACGCAAATAAAGATTACAGATGTCTACTTCTGTGAGTCAATACCAACAGGCACATGCATCATTGTTGGCTTTTGCGATTTCTTAATTGCGATTTTTAAGGAATCGCAATTAAGAAATCGCAAAAGCCTATGCATTAAGAAACCGCTGAAAAATTTGCGTTTTCTAAACATTCCTTAACTGCGACTCACAAATTGCGAGTCGCAATTAAGGAATGCCTCCCCATTCATTCCCATTGGCTTAGAGGCCCATAGGAATGAATGGGAAGACATTCTCAATTTGCGATTCGCAATTAGCGAATCACAAATTGAGAATGCGATTTCAAGGATGCAGGGGTGTCCAAAGCATGCACTGTTGCACCCCTGAAATTTATCTGTGCACATATGTTGTGCACACACTTGCCCTAAGGGCATGTGTGTGCACAACATGAAACTTTGAAACATGTAAAAAAGTGCATTTTTCAACGTTTTCGCAAATTACCATGAGGTTCAATCTCATGGTAATTTGCTCCCCCTAATTGCGAAATCGCTATTTAAAATCTTTCATGCATTGCAAAATGCGATTCCTTAAATACGATCATAATTTGAGAGCTCGCAAATATTTGCGAATTCTCAAATTGCGAGGGCCTTCACCCTTGATTCATAACAAAAGCTGATTTTGCGATCGCAAACGGCCGATTTTTTGCGAATCGCACCGTTTGCGATCGCAAAAAGCTTTGATGCATGTACCTGCAACAGTAGTAGAACTGCTAAGATCTGTGCACCTGTATAATAAACAACATAGTTTTTAAGTTAGAGTCATCAGATGCACAACACATGTCAGAATACTTGTAGAATCCTACATATACTAGAATACGTCTGATTCATACCGCTCCTTTTCAAAATTTGCGTACAAGAAGATGTATATATTACTCCTTTTACATGACAGGTGGGTATTGAAAGTGTTTTTTATTATATTTGAAAATGTGACTGTTTTTAAGTATGCTGTATCTCCTCATTTTATGAAGTATTTTAAGACATATTATAAAGAGCCACCAGGCCTACGTTTTAAAGGATAGCATCTACTGTATATGGCACAACTCATACACTTATTCATTTATTCAAACACCATGCATCACCCAGCCAATCATTCAGATACTACTCATATACTCACTCAGTCACCTAGACACTACTCTTGCATTGTTCCAATTATCCATGCATTACCCATATACCTATCTATTCACCCAGGCACTATCTATGCATTCATGGAATTACCAAGGGACTAGCCATGCACTTATGTAAGCAAACAGGCACTATGCATGCACTTTTCCAATCACCCAGCCACTACCCATGGACTCATCCATTCAGCAAGGTACAATCCATACACTCATGAATTCACCCATTTACCTATCCATCCACTTATTGATTCAGTCAGGCACTACTGATGCAGTCATGCAGTCATCGAGGCACTACCCATGTATTCATGCAATCACTTGTACTCATTTAATTCCCCAGGCACTACCCATATACTCATCCATTCTCCCAGGCACTACCCATGCACTCATTCATCACTCAGGCACTATCCATACACTAATCATACACTATTCCACTCACCCAGGTAGTATCCTTGCAGTCATGGAATTGTAGAGACACTGCTCTTGCACTCATTCATTAATCCAGGTACTACCCATGCACTCATCCATTCAGTCAGGCACTGCCCATGCAGTCACCTAATGAGCCAGGCACTAGCCCTACACTAATCCATTTACTCAGGCAGTACCCATTCAGTAATTCAGTTACTTAGGCACTATTCATAAACTCGAGTATTCACCGGAAGACAATCCATTCACTCAGACACTATCCTTGCACTCAACTATTCACTCAAGCACTACCCATCCAATCACTGAGGCACTATCTTTCAACTGAACCATTCAGTCACGAACTACCCATGCACTCATGTATTCACTCAGGCAGTACTCATGCTCCCACCCAATCACCTAGTAACTATCCATATACTCATTCAATACTGCAGGCACTTTTGGGGTGTTTTTCTAACTCTTGTTTATTTTTTGGTGTTTTTAAAAAAAACTTAATCCAAAAAACAAGGCATCGAACTGCTGTAAAGCACTAAAAGATTTTGCAATTAGAACCTTATTTGCAAAAACAAACAAAAAACTATCATTTGTGATTTTTGGCAGCAAGAATAACTGCTCTGATAGACTGCTCTCCTGCACAAAGAAGCTTCCTACACTTTAAGCAGTGTTGCTCTAAACCAGCAAACTCAAGTACAAGCAAGGTTGTGTAAGCAGTTAAAGTTGAAGTTGCAGATGTACTGGGTCCTGGAACTTCAGCATCCTGTGATTGTTGTTTCAGTTCTCGCCAGTGCTGTTCTGTAGCGAGAATGTTAAGATGTATTGTCTACAGATGCTTCCTCATGGCTGAGGTTCCACAGGAGTACTTTTTCTCGAAGCCTCGAGATAGAACTTTATTACACAAAGTGAACGTCCCTTTGCGTGCATTTACTTTTTTTCTCCCAGGTGGAATTGAGAATAAGTTCCAGATAATACTTTGTTCACAGGCTTCTCCTGTTCTTCAATTCATCTGTGTGTGTATTTACAGATGCCATTTGCAGTGTTGAGTTGAAACACCTAAAAAATAAGTCCAAGACAAAGACCACACAAGAGGTGTTTATTCATAAGAAGCTCCTTAAAGAAAGAACAAATTGGGTGTGGCACTCCAAATAGTAGTGTTATGTATCAATGGGGATACCTGAAGGACTACCAGACCAAGGATAATAGTACAGTACAATAACAAAATGGTCAGTATTATACAATAGATTGAATACATCCTGTTAATTACATCCACAGTACACACAGTTATTCAGAGTCCAATAAATCGGAACTCCGATTTATTATATTGTTCTTGTTTGTGGCAACTTCAGAAATGGTTGAACATGTTGGGCCATTTCTGTTCCTCTCTGAAAATTCGACCTCTAGTTAAAAACTTTAGAAAGTCACTAAGCAAACTATTGGTTTCAGAGACGTCATCGTTAGAATTTGGAATTTAAAAATCTTTAGAAATTAACTGAAAAAAACATAGGTTTCAGGGACATCATAGTTAGAATGTAGCATTTAAAAGACCTTAGAAATTAACTGAAAAAAGCATAGGTTTCATGGACGTTATAGTTAGAATTTATCATTTAAAAAACCTTTGAAATTCACTGAAAAAAACACAGGTTTCAGGGGTAAAGTTATAGTTAGATAGTAGCATTTAAAAAAAACCTTAGAAATTCGCTGAAAAAATACAGGTTTCAAGGATGTTATAGTTAGCCTGACATTTCACTCGAACAAAACCAGAAAAATTCAGCCGCTATAGTTAGCTGAGCTAACTATAACTCACGCCCCAGCAATGAACCGCTGATGATATGGTCAGTGACATCACTGATTACATCACTGATGACATCTCAAATGACATCACTTATGACATCATCCAGTGACTGAGTGTTTCTAAAATGGTTAAGAATGTTATATACATATATAAGAACCTTTTCATGTCATTAGTCATTTCAACAGACTATCATACCCAGAATGCCTGGTAGAAACGCCCACTGGGGTGGGACACTAAATTGAATAAATTAATAGTTCCAAACGTACCTGTTCTCATGCGGTAAGTTCTGCTTGAGCGGCGAATCTTAAAGGGCAAACTTGTGGATGAAATATTAAGCGGCCAGCCTGGTCCCAAATTTGCCCCACCGCAGTTGCAGGGGGCCAGAGTGCTCGTACTTTATGGGTGTCTACAGGAAAGCAGTGGGCCTGAACTACAGTGAAAATTGGGGAAGTTTATGGTGATGTTGCTGATGCCTTTACCCAACGGGTTTGAAAATGATGTTTGTCGAGACAGTGCACTTGCATCTTAGAACCTTTTTTATGTCATTAGGCATTCCAAGGGACTACCATACCCAGAATGCCCGGTAGAAACGCTACTGGGGCGGGACACTAAATTGAATAAATTAATCGTTCCAAACTTACCTGTTCTCGTCATTCGGTCAGCCAGTGAACAAGAGCTTTATACAGAGCTCGACACGCGTATGGCACAGTAACAAAGGCTTGGGGGCATGCTATTACTTTTCCGCCTGTGGCTACGAGTACGCTAACTTCTGTTTGAGTGGCGAATATTCAAGGGCAAACTTGTGGATGAATACCTCTAAAATAGGTCTTTGAGGTGAGGCTGTTTGTGCGGAAAAGAAGATGGCTTCATTGCATCATTCCCCCACCGGAAGTAACGGAGGGGCGGACTACAACGGCCAGCACACCTCACTGTTTTTACCAACTGTGGCGCCCACTAGGGGGCATCCACCCCTGCAAAATCACCAGTGACGCCCACTGAGGGACTGCAAGAAACACACAAGGACTGATATGCTGCACGCCCTCCACCCACATGATGTAACCGGCTCCCTTGAGAAAGGTCTGCTGATGAGACCGAAATGCATTGGGAGAAGACAGGCTGGCGAAACGCACATGGAATAAAAGCCTTCCGTCACCCCTAGTTGTGCGACTCACCTTCTTTCCTTGAAAGATGTCTGTGCGATATAAAGCGGCGGGTCCAGCCGCAGAGGACGCACCGCCATAAAGGAGCTTCCCACACCTGCCCACCGCGGACCACAACCTTTGACTGCGCAAGCAATGCCCGGGCAGGGGAAGCCGCCAGGGACCGGACCCTGGATGGGCCCTTGAATACCTCTAAAATAGGTCTTTAGGGTGAGGGTGTTTGTGCGAAAAAGAAGATGGCTTCATTGCATCATTCCCCCACGGGAAATAACGGAGGGGCGGACTACAACGACCAGCACACCTCACTGTTTTTACCGACTGCGGCGCCCACTAGGGGGCATCCACCCCTGCAAAATCACCAGTGACGCCCACTGAGGGACTGCAAGAGACACACAAGGACTCATATACTGCACGCCCTCCACCCACATGATGTAACCGGCCCCCTTGAGAAAGGTCTGCTGATGAGACCGAAATGCATTGGGAGAAGACAGGCTGGTGAAACGCACACAGAATAAAAGCCTTCCGTCACCCCTAGTTGTGCGACTCACCTTCTTTCCTTGAAAGATGTCTGTGCGATATATATATATATATATATATATATATATATATATATATATATATATATATATATATATATATATATATATATATATATAACAGTTTCCCAAAGCACAACAGATGCTGATGCACTCCACTCCAAAGACGTATTATCACTCCATTGTTGTGTTTGCAAAAAAAGCGGGTTTATTTAATACATGTTTTTCAGCATGGTATATCAAGAATGATGGAAAAAGCACCCAACGCGTTTAAAAGTGACAGGCTGATTTATTCAATGGTGTGTGATCAAGAGTACCAGCTACTCGAAACGCGTCGCCAGGAAGGTTTTAAATAAAAGCAACATCTTGCCTGAAGCCCTGGGGTCTGTCTCCTTCTTTCGCCGCGCCGCTGGTGTGGAAGTTAGATGATTTTCTTATATATATATATATATATATATATATATATATATATATATATATATATATATATATATATATATATATATATATATATATATATATATATATATATGTATACATGTTACCTGGGAGTTATAGCTAGGACCTAGCTTCCATAGGAAACCCACACCATTCTATGTGGAATAACTGTAGCGCCGGTGGACGAATCTTCCAAAATTTCTCCAAGAAAATGGGGTGCTCGGTTCCGCTCCTTCCCTGAAAGTTTGGGGGTGATTCGTCAAGTGGGGGCTAAGAAAAAAGGGGGGTCCCAAAACATGTTTTCCCCATGCAATTTTCCATAGGGACCTTTAGCCAGGGCTACAGCCCGAACGGCTGGACGGAATTACACGAAATTTGGCAGAGAGGTAGAGTTCTGTTCACAGATTGTGCTTTTCATTAAATGGTATAAATCCGTTCAGTAGTTTCTAATAAATTGCACGTAAAATCATAGCGATATCTGGAGACGGAGTTCAGCACACATACGGAAATCCTTTTAATTACGAGCGCGAGCTGCATGCTGATTGGTTGTGAACTGTCTGTCAACACTCGAAACCAGGAAGTGTTGGCGGCCAGCTTGTGCCTCGGTAGAACCGATTCACAAGAAAACAGTAAAACAAAGTTGAGAAATAAGGGAAGGAGGCAGGTTAGAAACATTCTGAACCTCTAGGCTTGCTCAGGGGGTTGTACATGTACATTTAGGCTTTTTTTTATATATAAAGAAAAATCGCGGCGTACGCATACGGAAATCCGTACAATTACGAGCAGGAGCTGGATGTTGATTGGCTGTGAATACTCCAAACCAGGAAGTGTTGGTAGCCTTCTTATTTGTCACGAGAGCCGAGTCACAAGAAAACAGTAAAACAAAGTTGAGAAATAAGGAAAGGGGGCAGGGTAGAAACATTCTGAACTTATAGTGTTGGTCAGGGGGTGGTAGATGGATCTTTAGGCTCAATTTCTTTTTTTTAAATAAAAAATTGCGGGGTACTCGTCCAGTAGTACTCGTACGTGGTGGAAAAGGTGGAAAAAAAACTAGAAGTCAGTTTTATTCATTAGGTCCTGGGGGCAGCCACGGCCTGTGGAGGGAGTTGTGGTGGGGCAGGGAGGTGGGGTGGGGGTGATAAAAACTGGCATAATATGGATATTTGGAGGTAAGTAAACAATTTATTTAACAAAACAAATTTCGTAGCGTGCTCTTCATCGCATGCTACAAAATTCGTACTTACCTCCAAATCCAAATAACCATATGGTGATTTTTATCACCCCCCACCCTACCCCTCCCCCGCCCCACCTCCCTGCCCCACCGCAACTCCCTCCACAGGCCGTGGCTGTCCGGGGGGCAAATTACGGGGTCAAATATTTTGCTTAATGGGTGCTTGTAAGGTGCCCCGAGCACTGGGGAATGGCACTTTTATTTTGAAGTATGCGGGCGGTTACGGTCCTGCTCCCAGGAGTCTCGGGGAGCAGCACCCCTTGGGTCTTTTAAAAAAATATGTTTTAAGTTCTCCCTCCCTCTATCTATGGCCACCCTAACACAAGTAGCCCAGCATCACAACTTCAACAACATCTCCTACACAATGAACACCCACCTCATCCTCTTCCTCACCAAGAAGCCACATAACACCAAAAAGAAACCTCCACGACACAATGAAGGACGTCACCAACTAAATAAAGAGCAGCACTGTAAACCCAAACTGGCACAAGATGAAGGTACTCATCCTCAGACCCACGCCCTCAGCCTCAGACAACTCCTGCTACCTGACTGCACTGTGAACTAACACCTACCAACCATGTCCACAACATAGGATTAACCTCAAATCCTCCCTCTCCATGTGTAACGAAGTCTACACCGTCTCCTCGTACTGCTATAACACCCTGCACATGCTCGACAACATTTACAAGTGGATTCTAACCAAAAGAAGAAGTACAGTAACACAGGCCCTCATCAGCAGCAGACTACACTGTGGCAAAACAATCTACACATGAATTGCAGGCAAACACCTACAACAACTACAAAAAATCCAAAAGACGTGAGTGATCATGAATGTCCCCGGCTGCACCCATATCATCCACCACCTGATATATCTACACTGCCTCAATTTTAACAAAAGAATCACCATAAAACTTCTTACTCTCACTTACAAAACACTCTATAACACCAGACGAATCTACCTTAACCGCAGTAATCCTAAAGGGTACATTTTGATTTTAAAATATTGCCTTTAAAAATATTAGGTTAGAATTTGGTAACTCTTTGGGCAAAAGTTGCTTAAAAACTAACTGAGTATCATTACAATGTATCCAACCTTTCAGACATTTTAAATAAACAATGTAATGTCCAGATGTGGTAGAAGGTCCATCATGAAAAATAATAGCAACAGCTACAAAAGTTCTTCCTGATATTGAACATTGACCAGCAACAAAAATTTGTATTAAAGTTTTCAATTTTCTTCCATCAGCTCTACAACGTTGCAGCATTAAAATAACATACCGTCCATATCTTTGTATATGTAATGTTGATAACATTTCTGATTTACATTGGCTACTCTTCATGTTTTGAGTGCTCCTCTAATTAGTTTGTTAAAAGACACTGATTCACAGTCAGGTAAAGTCAAATATATGAATCTCTCAGTGTCTACGTCAGTGCTACATGTAAACAAACAATTTTGACAGTCATGTTGCCATTTATAAGAAAGGCCAAAAAGGTTTTCAATAACTATACCTTCATCTTCCAGTACACCAAGCACGTATATTAAAAATTCCTGACAATCTTGCAGAATATTCTGCGTAAATTGAGTACAACCAGAGCATATGTCCAAAACAGTTCGAATATCAGGAACACTTTGTATTTTACTTTTATCGCTATTACATTTGTGATCAGCAGAATTCAACAATGAACAGAATCTTTTGTCCTGATTTTCTACAATTTGCTATTGCAAACTTTCAAGAAAAAAACAACATTAACAACTACATTAGCATAGCAGTTGACACCACAACTATTTCCAAACCGATAACCAACTTTCTCTTCAAGACTGTCCTTTTTTTTTTGCTTGCAGGCGCAACTTCATTTTTCTTTAGAGCTTCACAACAGATATTCTCAAATCTTCTTTTTCTACCTACCACACACTTTTCAACTGGATATTGACCTAAATTGGGTGCATATTCTCTTCTTAACCTATTATACTCTTTCACACAATTTGCATCTGCACAAACCTTTGTCTCATCAAAATCAATCAAGTACAATCCAGATAAAGTTCTGACTCGAGACAAAGCAACATATGCCATACCTTCTTTAAACACGGTACTTCCAATGTTCACTAAAGCACAATCGACACTTAAACCTTGAGATTTATGAATGGTCACCGCATATGCCAAACAAACAGGAAACTGTTTTCTGCAGACATACAAATCTTTTACAAGCAAAAAACGAGCTGCACAATGACTAACTTGTTGTACTTCAGCAATTTCTTCGAATTTGATTTTCAAAAAATTCAATCCCACCTCTATTTACATAATTAACAAAATCAACAATTTTACCCATTGCTCCATTTACTAAACCTTTTTCCACATTCAAGTTACGTTGCAAAATTACCCTACAATTTTCACATGCATATAAATTCATTCCTAAACCAGCAGTTTTATCTATCGATTTCTCTAAACAATCCAATTTTCTCTTCAACTTTTCACTCAAAATAATACTGATTCCTTCATGTTCTATTCTATCAATTGCTTCCAATTTTATAATTTGTTCATTTTCCAACTTTAACATGTCTTCATTGAATATAGAGCATTCACACAGTGTTGGCATTAAGCAGATTACAGATTTGTTTTCTGCAATTCTCATGTATATTTTCTCTGGGACAATATGTGCATTTGGAAACAAATTGGAAAATAATTGTCTCTTTAAAGTTTGTTTTCCATTTTTAGTCAATTTTCCAATTCTTATATCTTGAAGAATAGTTCCATAATCAACATTTGCCTGTTGCATATTTGTAGAAAGTTCCTTATACTGAAAATATGACCAAATGTTTACATTGCCAATACTCCCCAAAGACTTTCTAGTATCTTCATGCACCAGTGTTTTAAACACTGGCTGTCCATTTACAGGAGTAAGTTGTAGAAGATCTCTAAAAACTATGACGTGTTTTCCTACGAATAATACGTCATACTATGTTTTAAGAATTTGCTGCATTCTTAAATGCTCAAAGGCAAGCATTACGTTTGAGACCAGCTTACCTCTTCAATAATGAGAAACTTCATTTTCCTCAACACCCTTGAAACTTCACAAGAAGCTTCTCCAGATAGCTTGTGGTATTCTAATTTGTTGTCATGCTCTACTGATAGCATTATTAAACAAGTAATTCCTTTTATATTGTGAGCTGCTAATCCAGTTGGAGCAGTGACAACACAAGACAAGTGCGGCTTAGTTCTTTTCTGTAGAAAACTTGGGATTACTTTAATTAAAAAAACTTTTTCCTGTTCCAGCTTGTCGACTCATATACATACGGATAGGTTCAAATGATGAGCAAGAGCATTCTTTCTTCTCATGAAGTAATCCATGGTCAATCTGTTCTCTCACTTGCTCATATATTTCTTTCTGCTCAAGATTTAGTTGTTCTTCCAAGTTTCTTAAGTTTGTTACATCTTCTTGACGTTGATACATTGCTGTTTCCACCTCTTCCATAGCAGTTGCTGCTTCATTTAGAACAATTGGTTCTCCTAATGGGTTCTGACTCAATGGAGAAGACGTTTGACTGTCTTGAGAGCTGTCTCTAGCAATCTCAGCTGCAATTGTAGTTTCTTGCTCAATTTTGTCATTCAACATTTTCTCATAATTAGCAAAAACCGGACATTCTATAGTATCTTTAGTTGCATTGAAGGAATATTCATAGCTCTCAAAATCTCCAAGTAATTCAAATTCTGAATGCCATGGCTTGAAAAGTTGCAAAAGAGCTAAATAGTAAAATTCCCTTTTGTCAGGTGTTTCGCAACTCAGTTTATGGTGATTAATCAAATGTCCTTTTTTTTGTTTCACCAGACATCCTTCGGAACCAATCACGGCATATATACCATTATTGATGTTTTCTGTAAAATTCTGTTTAAAAATATAGTTTTGCAGCACTTCATAGAGACAAATGTTCTCAAGATGATGACTTCTATTTGGATAATATGTATCCAACATATTTATTTCCACAATATCTGTACTTTCTGGCTATTTTCCAGGTAAATATTCAATTTCATGTACAGACCTCTGTTTCGTGTTGCAGCAAGACCTAGACTCACCCAAATGATTCTTCTAGATTTAGAGTACAGACTTGCAGATGATAAGTGATCCGAGCATTTATATGCTCCAATTTCTCGATGAGATAACATCTTCAAACTGTAACTGTATAATTTCTTACTTAGACTCTTCTCATGGGAAATCTCTTCCCACATTTCCTTCAATTCCGTCTTTTTTGACTTTGTTATGTACGATGTCACATATCGAGCAACAGCAATGGAATTGTCTGCAACATATCGACTATCCATATTAGCATTCCACATGAACAAAATGACTGGGTTGTAGTAATTTATGTATTTTGACTTACTGTTCTCCATGACTGCAGTCACAGCAGTGATGAAAGAGATGGTCTTATGGTTGGTAGTGCTGATACAGTTGATGCAGGATTAATTCTCTCAGCCTCTTTATGCCCACCAGAAGGTGCTGCAGATTCATCACATTTGCTAAAAAAGGATTAGGATTTGATGCCACTGGTGGTAACTGGCTTCTTCTAGTCCTCCCCATTGCCTAGTTTCTTGGATGTAACGTCCTTCCTTGGGGCCACCTTCTTAGCACTAGCAGTTGGCACTTAACATTAGGAAAAAAAGCAGTTGGCAGCTGGACTCAGATGTCACTGCCAGCTGATTCACAGACCTCTCTCCAGAATCGGTGCCATATGTGATGTCTTGTGTATCTGCAAGCAAAGCAAAAAAGCAAAGCCAGCGAAGCCTGGGCAATCAAAGTCTAGCTAATGCAACTCAAGTGAAATCATAATCATTGTCATCATCTCAAATGCTTAGCAATAGTATACCCAAAACATGCATAACCTATTTTTCACATGACAACATTACACAGAAAAGGTTAGTTTGTGCTGGAAAAAATAACAAATACATTGAATATTTGCTGGTGTCCATACATGGGGTGGAATCCCAGTGGGAGGCAGGGGGAGACAAGCAAAAATGTATAACTTAACTAAATAATTGCTGTGGCTCTTCCAGGCTCCATGGGGACACCATGGGAGGCATGCAAAAATTGAAAAGAATACATTAAATAAATGCTGGTACCCCTTCAGGGCCTATGGAAACTCTATGGGAAGCAAGCAAAAATCAAATAATGAATATATTAAATATCTGAAGGTGCTCCTCCAGTGCCAATGGGAACCGAATGGGAGGCAGGCACAAATGTATTAAAAATACATTAAATATTTTCTGGTGCCCTACTAGGGCCCATGCAGACACTATGGGAGGCAGGCACAAATTGAAAAACATATATAATTATTTGTGCCAAACTGCAAATAAATGTTTCAGGAAAAAAAGAGAACATGAACAAAAAAGTATAAGGCCTCTTTTATTGATGTTCCCATAAATTGGATTTTAAAAGTAGAATAAATTGATTGAAGCAAATACAGGCTGCACGCCATGGCTGCTGATGAAGGAGGCATGAAAAGCAAGGACAAATGTGCCACTAAATACACACAGACACTGGCTCCACAAAATGGTGGTTGCCGCATGGTCAGCAAAGGAGACATAGAGTACAAAAACAAAATCGGCACCACTATAGAAGAAACTGAGTGGCTACACAAATGGCCACTGTTGCATGGCCATCAAAGAAGGAAACTTGGAGAACACGACCATGGGACAGCCTTTGACAAATACATTCACTGGCTACCCACAATGGTCACCACTGCAAGGCCCTCAAAGAAGGAGACATGGAGAACAATAAACACATGGCGACCAATGGAAAACAGACACTCTGACTACAGTAATCAAACACCACCACATGGGCAGCAAAGTGGAGGCATGCAGAACCAATCAATCAATCAAAGGCATTTATAGAGCGCACTACCTACCCGTAGGGTCTCAAGGCGCTTGGGGGGGGGGGGGGTGCCGCTACTGCTCGAACAGCCAGGTCTTGAGCTTCTTCCTGAAGGAGAGGTGGTCTTGGGTCAGGCGCAGGTCGGCCGGGAGGGAGTTCCAGGTCTTGGCGGCCATGTAGGAGAAGGACCTTCCTCCTGTAGTGGCTCTGCGGATGCGTGGGACGGCGGCGAGGGCGTGGCTAGCAGATCGGAGGTGGCGTTTGGGAGAGTAGAAGTTGATGCGGTTGTTGAGGTAGCTCGGGCCTTGATCGTGGAGAGCTTTGTGTGCGTGGGTAAGGAGGCGGAAGGTGATTCTCTTGTTGACCGGGAGCCAGTGCAGGTCTCTTAGGTGTCCGGAGATGTGGCTGTGTCGTGGGATGTCGAGGATGAGTCTGGCTGAGGCGTTCTGGATGCGCTGGAGTCTCTTCTGGATCTTGGCGGTGGTTCCGGCGTAGAGTGCGTTGCCGTAGTCCAGTCGGCTGGTGACGAGGGCCTGGGTGACGGTCTTCCTGGTCTCTGTGGGGATCCACCAGAAGATCTTCCGAAGCATGCGCAGGATGTTGAAGCACGACGAGGAGACGGTGTTGACTTGCCTGGTCATGGAGAGGGAGGAGTCCAGGATGAAACCCAGGTTGCGTGCGTGGTCCGTCGGTTTGGGTGCGGTGCCCAGGGCGGGGGGCCACCAGGAGTCGTCCCAGGTGGAGGGCGAGGAGCCCAGGATGAGGACCTCCGTCTTCTCTGAGTTCAGTTTCAGGCGGCTCGTCATCATCCACTCGGCAACCTCTTTCATCCCTTCGTGCAGGTTGGCTCTGGCGGCGGCGGGGTCGTTGGTCAGGGAGAGGATCAGCTGGGTGTCGTCGGCGTAGGAGATTATGTTGAGGTTGTGTTGGCGTGCGATGGCCGCGAGGGGGCTCATGTAGACGTTGAAGAGAGTAGGGCTCAGCGAGGATCCTTGAGGGACGCCACAGATGACTTCGGTGGCCTCTGACTTGTACGGTGGTAGGCGGACTCTTTGTGTTCTTCCGTCAAGGAAGGAGACGATCCATTCCAGTGCCTTCTCCTGGATTCCGACGTTGCTGAGGCGCTGCACTAGGGTGCGGTGGCAGACCGTGTCGAAAGCCGCGGAGAGGTCTAGGAGGATGAGGGCTGTTTCTCCGTTGTCCATCAGGGCTCGGATGTCGTCAGTGGCGGCGATGAGGGCGGTCTCGGTGCTGTGGTTGGCACGGAATCCGGACTGCGATGGGTCGAGGGATCCATTCGTCTCGAGGAAGGCGGCCAGCTGTTTTTTGACGGTCTTTTCGATGACTTTGGCTGGAAACGGGAGTAGAGAGATGGGGCGGTAATTCTTGAGTTCGGTGGGGTCTGCTGTAGGTTTCTTGAGTAGAGCGCTGAGTTCGGCGTGCTTCCAGCTCTCGGGGAAGGTGGCGGTGTCGAATGAGGTGTTGATGATGTCCCGCAGGTGGGGTGCGATGACAGCGTCGGCTTTGTTGAAGACGTGGTGAGGGCAGGGGTCGGTCGGGGATCCGGAGTGGACGGAGTTCATCATGTGGACGGTGTCTTCGGTGTTGACCGGGGTCCAGGCGCGGAGGGTGGTGGTGGGAGGCGTTGCTGCGGTCGTGGCGTGCGTCGGTTGAGTGCTGAAGCTGTTGTGTATGTCCGCGATCTTGTTGTGGAAGTAGGAGGCGAGGGAGTTGCAGAGGTCTTGCGATGGGGTGATGTCGTTGTTTCCGGCGTTGGGGTTGGAGAGCTCTTTCACGATGTTGAAGAGTTCCTTGCAGTTGTGTGCGTTGTTGTCCAATCGGTTCTTGAAAGCAGTTTTCTTGGCGGTGCGGATCAATTGGTGGTGTTTCCGGGTGGCGAGCTTGAGGGTGGTCCTGTTGTCTGGCGTGGGTTCCTTTCTCCAGACTTTCTCGAGGGCTCGGCAGTTCTTCTTGGAGCTCTTGAGTACGTCGGTGAACCATGGGGCTCTCTTATTGCCGGGTCTGCTGGGCGGGATCCTCAGAGGGGCGAGTTCATTTGCGCATTTGCTGATCCACTTCGAGAGGTTGTCGGCGGCCTGGCTGGGGTTCGCTGAGCTGGCCGGAGGGTGCTGGCTCAGGGAAGCGGCGAGCTGGTCGGCTGTGATCTTGTTCCAGCTTCCTCGGGCAACCTGTTGCTGGTGGTGGTGGATCGTCGTTCTTCTGAAGGTGAAGTGGATGCATCTGTGGTCCGTCCAGTGGAGTTCTGTGGCGTGGCTGAAGGCGATGTCTTTGCTGGATGAGAAGATGGCGTCGAGTGTGTGTCCGGTGAGGTGGGTGGGGGTGGACACCAGCTGCTTGAGTCCAAGGTTGGCGAGGTTGTCGAGCAGGGTGCTGGTGTTGCAGTCGTTGTTGTTCTCCAGGTGGAAGTTGAAGTCCCCCAGGAGGATGTAGTCAGCGGAGGGGAGGGCGTGCGGGCTGATGAAGTCGGCGATGTCCTCGCTGAATTGAGTGCGTGGTCCCGGAGGTCGGTAGATCAGGGTGCCTCTGAGGGTGGTCTTCGGGTCGGTGTGGATCTGGAAATGCAGGTGTTCGGCGGAGGGTGGGGTGTTGTCGGTGCTGGTCGTGATGCAGATGGTGTTCTTGTGGATGATGGCGATGCCTCCTCCCACCTGGTTGGCGTTGCGGTCCCTCCGGGTGATCTTGTAGCCTTCTGGGATGGCGATGGCGATGTCGGGCGCTGAGGAGGCGTTCATCCAGGTCTCCGTGATGAAGGCAACGTCAGGGGCTGTGGCGTCTAGGAGGTTCCAGAGTTCGATGGCGTGTCTGTGGACGGAGCGGGTGTTGAGCAGGATGCACTTGAGGTGGTTGCTGCTGGTGTTCGGCTTGGCAGGTGCTGGTGTCGGGCAGGTCCGGATGCAGGTGAACTTGCAGGTGTTGCAGCTGAAGGGTCCGTGGACGCGTCGTGGGGAGGCTCTGCAGCATCCCGGGACTCGGCCGGTGTTGAGTGCGATGAGGATGGCGGCGGTGTACGTCAGGCGGGTCGGTCGGGGTCCTCGAGGGCCAGGGGACCTGGCTCTGGGCGCGGTCCAGGCGCGGACGGGCGTAGACGGGCTTACCTTTGGCGCGCCTTCGGCGCACAATCGGCGCGCCCGCTGCGCGTTTGCACGGTCGCCATATATGGCGAAGTGCGCGGGTGGGCAGAGCAGCTGGGAGGCGGGAGCGGGGAGGGAACAGAAGGAAAAAAAGGGGCGGGGTCAGCGGTGGTGGCGGGAAGCGAGGAGGGAAGACGGAGGGCGGTAACAGGCGGGAAAAAAACAGGCAATACGGCAGAAAAAGCAACAATTAACACAAATACAATTCTGCACAGTGAACCAGGGGCACAGGGAGAGGAGCGCTGATCACGGACCACGCCGCTCGAAGGAGGGGGCGTGGTCACGAGCCGGCAGTCGGGCAGTGAGGCACAAAGGAAGGGGAGGCACACGCAGCAGCTGGTGGCCGTGCGGCGCGGGGGTGTCCTAAAACTAGGTCACACTCACCTGCGTCGCACGGTCGCCATATATGGCCAAGTGCGCGGGTGGGCGGAGCAGCTGGGAGGCGGGAGCGGGGAGGGAACAGAAGGGAAAAAAGGGGCGGGGTCAGCGGTGGTGGCGGGAAGCGGGGAGCGGGGAGGGAAGACGGAGGGCGGTAACAGGCGGGAAAAAAACAGGCAATACGGCGGAAAAAGCAACAATTAACACAAATGCAATTCTACAGGCAGTACGGCGGAAAAACAACAATTAACACAAATACAATTCTGCACAGTGAACCAGGGGCACAGGGAGAGGAGCGCTGATCACGGACCACGCCGCTCGAAGGAGGGGGCGTGGTCACGAGCCGGCAGTCGGGCAGTGAGGCACAAAGGAAGGGGAGGCACACGCAGCAGCTGGTGGCCGTGCGGCGCGGGGGTGTCCTAAACAAAAAAAAAATTGTCTGATTAAGGCAAACACACATACTGGCTAAACAAAATGGCCACTGCCACATGACCAACAAAAAATTAAGCAAGAAAACAAAGAACATATGGAAGCCTATGAATAAAACAAGCACTGGCCAAACAAAATGGCCACCAACGTATGACTAGCAAAGAAGGAGGCATGGAGAACAAAGTAGACAGCTGCCCTGTCCTTCCTGGATCACCTTGCCCCAAAAAACAAATCTTGAAGGATTGCAGGAAAAGGACCGGAAAAATACTATTTACCCAAGTTGTCTTGACCCACACATGCAACTGTCCTTTACCCATCAACATTAAATCAGCAATACCAAAAAAAGATATTACATTCATTTTGAAAATTTTCCAAACACAGTATCTGCCATGTCACATATTCACAACCTCACAAAAAATTGGGAAAAAATAAGTTAGCTGAGAACTAAGGAAAATGTCTGGCAACATGAACCTGGACTCATAGAGTCACCTCGACCCTAGCCACCAACAGGCATTTGCAGCCAAAAAGTAGCATACATTTTGCATTTAATCCAAGGCCATCCACCACAAGGCCCTAAAGATGTTTAAAACTTGCTGATAACTGTGTAGAATGATATGCACTTTAACCTCATCTGCATTGTCCGGGAGTTCTAATTTTTAAATTGACACATTGCAGTAAGCACTGATAAGAAGGCCACATTTTATTTAGTTTTTTCTTAATTCTTTTTAATCTGCAAAATTGCACTTAATGTGCTGGAAGAATCTTTTAAAGATATGCTTTTATATAACTAAATAAAGAAATTATATACTATATGTTTAAAAAATAAATAGGACAGCAGCAGAAAGAATCTGAAAAACACATAAAACATACACCCAAATCCTAGTGCAAGCAGACTGTGCCCCAAACAGTAAAGCAATATCACAGTAAAAAGCTGAACAAATAAATACGAAAATTCACAAACACCAAACAAGGCAATGAAGAAAAGTTATATTTCAACCCAGGTCTTCACAATTAAAAAAAGTACAACATTTCCCCTTAAAAACTTTAGTCTCACATGGCCCCATTACTCCAGTCAAAATCCAGGCCACCCACAAACAAAGTCAAGTCAAGTAAAGTCAAGTCAGAAATTTATATAGCGCGCTACATACCCAGAGGGTCTCAAGGCGCTTGAGGAGGGGAGGGGAGTTACTTGTCGAATATCCAGGTTTTAAGTTGCTTTCTGAACGCTAGGTGGTTCTGTGTGAGACGTAGGTGAGTGGGGAGTGAGTTCCAGGTTTTAGCTGCGAGGTAGGAGAAGGATCTACCTCCCATGGTGGTTTTATTGATGCGAGGAATGGTAGCAAGGGCTTGGTTGGAAGATCGTAGCTTTCGAGGGGGGGTGTAGAAGGAAAGTCGTGTGTTGAGGCATTCGGGTCCAAGTTCGTAGAGTGCTTTGTGAGCGTGGGTTAGGAGGCGGAAAGTAATCCTCTTATTGACGGGGAGCCAGTGGAGGTTTTTCAGGTGGCTAGAGATATGGTCTTTGCGTGGGATGACTAGTATGAGTCTGGCTGATGCGTTCTGGATGCGTTGGAGTTTTTTCTGGAGTTTTGCGGTGATACCGGCGTATAGGGTGTTTCCGTAGTCCAGGCGACTTGTAACCAGTGCATGGGTGACTGTCTTTCTGGTTTCGGTGGGGATCCAGCAAAATGTTTTTTTGAGCATGCGGAGGATGTTGAAGCATGAAGATGAGACTGCGTTGACTTGTCTGTTCATCGAGAGAGAGGAGTCCAGGATGATGCCCAAGTTTCGTGCGTGGTCCGTCGGGATGGGTGCTTTTCCAAGGGCCTCTGGCCACCAAGAGTCGTCCCAAGCGGAGGGGGAGGTGCCTAAGATAAGGACTTCTGTTTTGTCTGAGTTCAGTTTCAGACGGCTGTGCTTCATCCACTCTGCTACTTCTTTCATACCTTCATGTAGGTTGGTTTTGGCGGTGTTGGGGTCTTTGTTGAGTGATAGGATCAGTTGGGTGTCATCTGCGTAGGAGATGATGTTGAGGTTGTGTTGGCGAGCGATGGTCGCGAGGGGGCTCATGTATACGTTGAAGAGGGTGGGGCTGAGTGAGGAACCTTGGGGTACGCCGCAGATGACTTCAGTGGCCTCGGACTTGAATGGTGGGAGGCGGACTCTCTGGGTTCTTCCGGTGAGGAATGAGGTGATCCATTCCAATGCTTTTCCTTGGATCCCGATGTTTTTGAGACGCTGTAGAAGAGTGCTATGGCAGACTGTGTCGAAGGCTGCGGAGAGGTCGAGGAGGATGAGGGCGACTGTGTCTCCGTTGTCTAGTAGAGTTCGAATGTCGTCTGTTGCTGCGATGAGAGCGGTCTCCGTGCTGTGTTTGGCTCGGAAGCCGGACTGTGAGGAGTCGAGGGATTTGTTGCTTTCGAGGAAGGCGGCGAGCTGGTTATTGACGGCTTTCTCGATGACTTTGGCCGGGAATGGAAGGAGCGAGATGGGGCGGTAGTTTTTGAGTTCGGTGGGGTCCGCTGTGGGTTTTTTCAGAAGGGCGCTGAGTTCGGCGTGTTTCCAGCTTCCGGGAAGGTGGCGGAGTTGAGGGAGCAGTTGATGACGTCTCGGAGGTGTGGTGCTATGATGGAGTCTGCTTTGTTGAAAATGTGGTGAGGACATAGGTCTGTGGGGGATCCTGAGTGGATGGAGTTCATCAGGTGGATGGTGTCCTCGGTGGAGATTGTGTTCCAGTCGTTAAGGATGTTAGAGGGGGGTGCAGATACGGCAGAAGATTGGGTGGGATGGTCTCCGGGTTGGATGTCGAAGCTGTTGTGGATGTCTGCAATTTTGTTGTGGAAGAACGAGGCTAGGGAGTCGCAGAGGGCTTGAGAGGGGGTGATGTCGTTGGAGTAGGCTGAGGGGTTGGTGAATTCTTTGACGATGTTGAATAGTTCCTTGCTGTTGTGGGCGTTGTTGTCTAGTCGGTCTTTGAATGCAGCTTTCTTGGCAGTCCGGATCAGTTGGTGGTGTATGCGGGTGGCGTTTTTGAAGGCGTCCCTGGTGCTGGTGTTTGGGTCTTTTTTCCAGGCCTTCTCGAGGGAGCGGCAGAGTTTCTTCGATCATTGAACCAGGAGGCGTTTTTGCTGCCAAGTTTGATTTGACGTTTTTTCGGTGGTGCTAGGATGTCGGCGCTGTTGGATAGCCATTGGGTGAGGTTAAACGCTGCTTGGTCGGGGTTTGAGGAGTGGGCAGGTGGGTTTTGAAGAAGCGATGAGGAGATCTGGTCGATGGTGATTTTGTTCCAGTTTCTTCGTAGAGTAGGTTGAGGTCGGTTGTGAGTGGTGGTTTTATTGTAGAAAAAGTGTACGCAGCTGTGGTCCGTCCACTGGAGGGTAGTGGTGTGACTGAAGGAGACATGTTTGCTGGAGGTGAAGATGGGGTCGAGTGTGTGACCTGCGATGTGGGTGGGCGTAGAGACAAGTTGTTTGAGTCCGAGGTTGGCGAGATTGTCCCGAAGGGAGGTGGTGTTGCTGTTGTTGCTCTTTTCCAGGTGAAAGTTGAGGTCTCCCATTAAGATGTATTCCTCGGAGGGGAGGGCGTGTGGGGTGATGAAGTCAGTGATAACGTCGCTGAATTTTGCACGGGGTCCTGGAGGCCTGTAGAGGAGAGTGCCTCTGAGTGTGGTCTTGGGGTCGGTGTGGATCTGGAAGTGAAGGTGTTCGCGCTAGCGAGGTTGACGTCTGAGCTGGTTGAGATGCGGATGGAGTTCTTATGGACGATAGCGATGCCTCCTCCTGTTTGGTCGGTGCGATCCTTACGGATGATCTTGTATTCTTCCGGGATGGCAATGGTGATGTCAGGGGCTGATGAGGCGTTCATCCATGTTTCTGTCAGGAAGGCGACGTCGGGAGAGATGGTGTCTAGTAGATTCCAAAGTTCGATGGCGTGTCTGTGGACTGAGCGGGTGTTGAGCAGGATGCATTTTAGGTTGATGGAGTCAGATATCTGGTTTGTGTCCGTGGGTGAAGAGTTGATCTCGCTGCCGTCGAACTTGCAGGATTTGCAGGAGAAGGGACCATGGGTGTGTCCAGGAGTGGCTTGGATGCAGTGGGGGAGTCGGCCGGGGTTAAGGGCTAGGAGGGTGGTGGCATCGTAAGTAATGCGGGGGAGGTGGGAGGTACGAGGACCAGGGGGACTGGCGCTGGGCGCGGTCCAGGCGCGGACGGGCGTAGACGGGCTTACCTTTGGCGCACCTTTGGCGCACCTTCGGCGCGGCTGGGGCGCGGTCGCTGCGCGTGAACGCTGCGCGCAAGAGCAACTGTCATATGTGGATAGGGGGAGGGGAGGGGCGAGGGAGGGTGAGCTGGGAAGGCGGGAGCGGGGCATAGACTCGGGCAGGGCCGACAACAATAATATCAACAACAAAATGGCCGGCGGGACGGAGCAAACAGGCAAAATAATGCAAATTGCAGAAGTCAGTCAAGCCAACAGAGCGAGGGCACAAATATCTCTGCAACTACTTAGCAGGCGAGGTGAAGCAGCGTTCTAAAGGCACATTAAATTACAAAGATAACAATCTTGCAATGTGAGTAGGTTACGTGATTCAAATCGATGTTTGCAATTAAAGCGTGCAGTGAAAGACGAATGGCAAATTAGCAGCGCTGTATGCAAACAAATGGAGCGCTCCTACAATGCGAGCTAATTAAATAAACAAATGAGTGAATAGCAGCGCTGTATGCAAACAAATAAGGCGCTCCTACAATGCGAGCTAATTAAATGAATAAATGATTAGCAGCGCTGTATGCAAATAAGCGGTCCTGCAAAGCGAGATGAAATCGTGGTAGCGATGAGTGCAAGCAGCTGGGGACAACAACGATACCAGGCAGTTAGGGGAGGCAGGTCGGGAGCAGCGTGGAGGAGCGGCCGTGTCTGTGGTAAGCAGGACGGTCACAGCGCGATCTTCTCAGCGCGGCCCTGATAGTCTCAGTGGGAGGGAGGGTGAGCTGGGAAGGCGGGAGCGGGGCGGAGACTCGGGCAGGGCCGACAACAATAATATCAACAACAAAATGGCCGGCGGGACGGAGCAAACAGGCAAAATAATGCAAAGTGCAGAAGTCAGTCAAGCCAACACAGCGAGGGCACAAATATCTCTGCAACTACTTAGCAGGCGAGGTGAAGCAGCGTTCTAAAGGCACATTAAATTAGAAAGATAACAATCTTGCAATGTGAGTAGGTTACGTGATTCAAATCAATGTTTGCAATTAAAGCGTGCAGTGAAAGATGAATGACAAATTAGCAGCGCTGTATGCAAACAAATGGAGCGCTCCTACAATGCGAGCTAATTAAATAAACAAATGAGTGAATAGCAGCGCTGTATGCAAACAAATAATGCGCTCCTACAATGCGAGCTAATTAAATGAATAAATGATTAGCAGCGCTGTATGCAAATAAGCGGTCCTGCAAAGCGAGATGAAATCGTGGTAGCGACGAGTGCAAGCAGCTGGGGAGAACAACGATACCAGGCAGTTAGGGGAGGCAGGTCGGGAGCAGCGTGGAGGAGCGGCCGTGTCTGTGGTAAGCAGGACGGTCAAAATAAAAAAAAGAACAAAAATACTGGTGAATGCCTTCCCTCCAACGAAAAAGTTTTTCCAAAAAGAGAGTGATGCCTTCACTTCACAATCAAAATCGAAAGTGACAAAGGGCTGGACAAAGCATAGAGAGTAGTCTTCAGAACAGGGAGCAGAAGTTGCACTTGTAGGCACAGTCACCTCCCAGTCTCTATGGCACTTCTTTCCTGTTAACATTTTAAAAGGTGCATTTTGCTCTAAAACAATACCCAACTTGCCGTTCAGGTAAAATATAATCTTGAAAATGCATTTTGAGTGCATTTGCTGGCCCCTTGAGTAAAATCTGTCTGAAATGAAGACCAGTGACCATCTAATTTGCATTCAAAATGACCAATGGTCCTTCTGATTGGGTTCTCCAAAAGAAGATCAATGCATTTTCCCACAGTGAAAATAGCCTTTGGACATCAGTCACTAAAAGAACACACGCCATTCTCAAATTCAAGCAGCTCTGAAACCCTCAAACCACTACAATGACCCTCTACCCTCCCAAATTCTTCAGCAAGATCAAACCATTGTTACTCCCACTGTGGACTGAGATTGTTTTTGCCTCCCTACTTCAAGGCACTATCCCTGACTGCCTAACATATGGGCAGGTTTTCCCATCCTAAAGAAACCAACAGTAGATCACACTGACCTAAACAACTTCTGCTCTATCTGCAACATTTCTACTCGGGCGAAGAACCTTAAAAAAATTGTACACGTCCAGCTCCATAAGCACACTGAGCAATTCCACCTTTTAGACCAATCAAATCCGGCATCTGTTCAAGGCATAGCAGCGAATCGGTTCTAAGACACATAGTGGATGATGCACTCAAAATGTTGGACATATCTTTGGCACTCGACCCAGTTGAGCATAACAACCTACTAGATCTACCGGAACATAAAATGTGGTAAACTGGACCTGTTTTAAACTGGCTCACCTTGTTTCTCCAAAACAGAACTCAAAGATTCATGGTTACTCACTGCCTATGAAATGCAAAGGTTGTCGCGTTGTTCCTAATGACAAAGGTGTTGGTACATTCTGTAATGCAAGCGGATTAGGACAGGGTAACCTGGTGGTCACCCTGGGAATCCATTTTGTTGGATTTAATGCCCTCACACACCCTTTCAGGTGTCATGCTTCATCATTTGGGCCTGCTCCTCGTTGGGTCGGCGGTGCAATACCCAACGGGCAACACCTCATAGAGGGGCTCTTTGGCGGAGATCTTTTTCCAACTGCTGTATAGATGAAGTGCGGGCATGGGGCCAGGATTCAGGGTAGACGTAACTATGTGAAGTAAAATAAAGCTAGTGGTACCAGAAACAATTTTATTCAGGAGGGTCACTGCTTTAGTTAAAAACGGTATCCTAGAGGAGAGTAGTGGAAAGTGATGTTTCCCACTCTCTTCTGGAGTGTGTTAGAGTCCGGTCAACATGTTTCTCGCTGCTCTAAAATTTACTGAGCGATTCTTCAGGACCACGGGGACTAGTTAGAAAGTGTCTACGGGTATATGTAACTGTCTACACTATTGCCACTTGGTATGGTGTATGTAAGCTCGTTTGGCTACCATCCTAGTGGGTGAACGGGTGAATATTACCCTTCTTCAAGTTGCGATTGTTAATACCTAAAGTTAAAAACAATCAGACAACAACAGTATCCAGCGGGTAAAGCTTCAGGAGATCTTCCACCACAATGTTGGTGAATGCCTGAGCTTTGTTTATATGCACCTACCCATCGCCGCTAGAACCGGGTGGAGCATCTATACGGCAGTTGGAAAAAGATCTCCGCCAAAGAGCCCCTCTATGAGGTGTTGCCCGTTGGGTATTGCACCGCCGACCCAACGAGGAGCAGGCCCAAATGATGAAGCATGACACCTGAAAGGGTGTGTGAGGGCATTAAATCCAACAAAATGGATTCCCAGGGTGACCACCAGGTTACCCTGTCCTAATCCGCTTGCATTACAGACTGTACCAACACCTTTCTTTGTCATTAGGAACAACGCGACAACCTTTGCATTTCGTGTAATTTGGGCACGTCGTGTGTGGACCTTCTGCTCCAGTTTGAGCAGTAATAGCCCAAGACTCCTCTCTTTTGATACTAATCACTCACTCCCTATCTCAAGCCACTTTGGTCACATTAGTGGTCTCACAGAGTTCTTCCCTATCATCCACTCTCTTTAATTTGTTCATGGAGCCTCTAACTGAAATTCTGAGTTCATCCAACATCCACGACCACATGCATGCCAATGACACAATTATATCTGAAAGTCTCCTCCCCCGAAGATATCGGATCCCTCAACTTAACTCATCGAAAAACCCAAAATTGGCTAGCATGCAACCACTTCAAACTAAATACCCCAAAATGTGTAATTCCCCTTAATCGCACCACCCAACCAGTCAGCTGTCTTTGAGGAATGGTTGAAACAGCTTACAGCCTTTAACTGCTTTTCACAAGTTATAGACTCAACAAAATCACTGCGATAACTCTCAACAAAAACCTTAACATGCAGAAGCACATCAGTGCTGCTGCCTAAGGATCAAACCTCTGAAAAAACATCTTAAGAAAATGTAAACCTTTCCTCACCCCCCAACAACTTCATGTCTGCAGCGCAAGCCCTAGTGATTCCCAGGTTGGACTATGGAAGTGCAACCCTCTGCTGCCTGCCCAGATCCAAAACAGGTCCTCAAACAGCCTCTCTTGAATCTGATGCAAGACTAATCAGAGGATCAAAAAGAAACAACCACATCAATCCCGACTTGAAATCCCTCCCTTCCGAAGCAAGAACCCAACTAAAAGTTGCCTGCATGACCCATAAAGCCCTAAACTATAATACCCTGAGATAGCTCACTCAGAAGCTGGAACTTTCTGGCAGCTGCAATCATCCTGCAGCTCTAGCACCTTACTGCTGAAACCACATACATTCTTTAAAACAACCTACAACCAAGCTTTCTCTGGGATGGCCCCGAGAATTTGGAACTCCTTGCCCCCTGAAATCCCTCAACAGCATCTTTCAAGAATGAAGTTGAGCCACACTTCTCATTTACATTTACATTTACATTACATTTACATTACAAGTTAAAGTACTACTTATGAACAAATGTCTTCCATAGATCCCAGCATCTCCTCTCTCCGTACCAGTTAATTCCTCTCATGACTGCAGCTCTCCTTTTATATGATTGTTTTTCATCTTTCAATCCTGACATTGTGTTTTACCCTCTCTTTTCGTGGGGGCTGCCATATCCTGTAATGTCATCGACTAGGATAGTATTGATCTATTTGTCTCTGCACAATTTGAAAGTGCTCTGAAACCCGCAAGCATCATGTTCGAGCTATAAAACTCTTTATAAATACAAATAAATGTTTGCCTGGTCCCATTAAAGCATAACAAAGTAGTCTGTTATCCATAGGTGACATATAACATTTCACGCATCAGGTGTATTTCGGACTCCGTATGCTATGTTGTAGTACCGTGAAGTGTACCAATTAGGTGTTAGCTAGTTAGACATGTTTTAGGGGTCAGAGCACATCCAGTGGGCCCTGGTTAGCAAAAAAGCCAGCAGCATCATTCGGCAAAAAATGGGGGTGCCAATGCAAAAAGCAGAACTTTCTCACTGGAAGTATACCATGAGTAAAACACTACCTATTACTCTCCCATAAAACAGAGCAAACACTCAACATAAAGTACTTTGACCCTAAAAAGATGGTCGGAGGTGGAAGAAAATGGAGGGAAAATGAGGGATAAATAAGTATAAAATGGAGAGGATGAGGAGTACTTATTAAAATGCCAAAAAGCAGCCAACAGTGACACAAATGAACAATGTAAAGTTAAGCATAAAAGTAACATGCAAAATAGACATATTTCAATTGCACATTGCATATTTTGCTGCAGAAGTGAGGCGCTTGGAGCACTTTAGGTGCTCTGCTAGAAGAGCATTCACTAGCTCCTGCAGCACTCACTGCAGTCCAAGAAAGACACTCAGCTGAATGACCACTGCATCAGTCAAACCTGCACATTAGAGTCGAGCTCAGTAACCCGTTTCTATATTTAATAAACCTTAAATAACACAACACCCATAAAATAAGTAGAGATCCCTTCAACTGAAGAGAAAAACACCAAAGAGATGTATGAAAATTCAATTTTAATTTTTTGACCGCTGTTACTCAAGGACCTGAAGTAACAGCATCAGAATTATTAGCACATGAATATATAAAGAGAGGAGCACTGAATTAAATAGGTGCAGAAGGACACGCAGAAAATAATAAATATTCCTTTCTGTGCAATCACGTTGTGGAGCCTTCTTAAGGACATTACCATCAGTTCGCTTTTGCCATGAATGTACTTAGGTAGGTTTCAATTTACCGACACTAAAACGGTACTGCATATATCGCTCCCCACTTAACCTGCACAACAAGTTTATAGTACACCAAATCCTGGACAAAGTCTCTATGGCAATTCCAAATTGTCATTTACACTATCAAAACACATTTTTTTTAAAGAAATGTAGATATCTAAAATTCCTCTAAAGAGCTCGTCCATGCCACTAAAAATATTCAAACAGAGATAAACAATTGCCCTAGAACAGTGCTTTCAACGGACAACAATGGGGTTGGATATAAAGGGGCAGATTTACAATTACTGGCGCATCCCTGCAAATTAGCAGGGATGCGCCAGTAATTGTGCGCTGCAGCTCCGCCACCCATGATGCGCCGGATTAACAATGCGGCGCACCATGGGGCAACGGCACAGATGCGTCACGCATCTTTGCCGTAAAGGTGGCAAATTGCTGGAGTTGCGTCGCAGCTCCAGCAATGCTCTGTGGGGCCTAATCTACCAAAGCTGCGTCAAGCCTTACGCCTGCTTCAAGCAGGCGCATGGTTTTGACGCAGCATTGGCTTAAAAGTGACTGAGTGAAATCTTATAGATTTCACTCCGCCACATTTAGGAGGCGCCCCCCCCCCTTGCGCCGGAACGTCTCCTTATGGCGCAGGGCTTTACAACGTGACGCATCTCCCTGATGTGTCACGTTGTAAATACCCCGCACCATGGCTCATCTTTTGCGCCGCTGATGCGTCACAAAAGTGACGCAACGGCGGCATTAAAGAGGCGCAAGGGGCTTGTAAATCTGCCCCTTCATGTCCTCAGTGGTAAGTTTAGTCAGTGCTTTGTAAACATCTTTTACCACCACATTATGAGAAGAGGTTTTTGTAGGTGTTAATGTAAAACAATTTTGTTTGTGCATAAGTGTTTTGTGCATTTTATTGTAGCGATGATGCATTCTGTTATCTTTTTTTCCGCTGTGCTATTGACTTCCATTACTGCAAAGTAATGTTGTGTGCTGATGTGGGGTTGCTGTGTTGCTTTCTGCTGTAACTCGTCTGCTGTGGTGTGCTCTGTTAGGTTTCAATTGTGTTGATATGTTGATTTGTGTATGCTATTATATGATGCTTTTTACTTTAGAAATGTCAACAACTGCTGGTTTAATTACAATCAAAAGCAGCACATTCCTCTCACAAGATACATTGTTGCAGAAAGGGTGCAGCAGCCCATTTGAGTCTACATATTTTGAGACTTGATTAGATCCGCATACAAACAGGATAATTGCTCTTCGCCATTTGTGACGAATTGCATAACCTAAAAATACAGTTCGGCATTCTCTAGATGAGTTTGTAGGCTTTATTTCTATATATAAAATATCATAAAAGCATTGTACAATAAATTTAAAATGCAACATTTAGAACAAGCACATTCTATATACACAGATAAAACATTGCATAGCAGTTAAACAAGCATTAAATGGACAAAGAAAGCCTTTTTGAGCGAATTAACCAAGACCATTTTAAAAACTTGGACACACCACAAACGAACAAAGTGTGTGTATCAGACATTAAAATACGTAGCGCCACTTTATGCTGCCGGGTGCCTAATAGTCTGCATAAAGGCTTGAGCCACCACAGCCTCGGCGCTAAGTAAGCCGGGCATTCGAAAAAAATGTGGGCAACCGACTCTACTCGTGTTAGGCATATCGCACAGAAGGGAGAGGACTGATGGGAAGATTTCCAGCGGGCAGTCAGTTTGCTTACAGGTAAAATCCCTACTCTAAATTTAAAATACAAAGCCCGATCTATGGGGTTAGAAGTAGTGTCAAGATACAATTCATAAGCCACCACATCCTTAATCCTAACACAGTCAGCAGTGGATTTACAATGTTTCGACTCTGTGGATATTTTGCAAGAGATCCAGTTCCAGTACATCTTCTTTAGGATGGCTTTGGGGGGGGGCGGGGGGGGGCAGGATTTCCATGCATCTCCAAGGCCTAGATCCCCTAACAGCCGTTTCACATCCCTCAACCACTTGATCTTAGACCGGCCCTCCATTAACATAACCTCTAGCAAAGCCTCTGCATATGAGGTCATCTCGGGTACACGCCACAGCCGCACCCAAAGTAGGAGGGGGCGGAATTGGGCTTGATCCTTGATCGATCTACATCCCAAATCCATTAACAAGGGAACTGTTGGAGTACTCTGCGGAAGAGCCATCAGGTCCTTCAAAAATTTGCTCTGTGATCTGGCTAGTACTTCAAGATTGCACATGCCCCACAGCTCCGCCCCATACAAAGCAGCACTAACCCCTCTTGCTTTATAAATCTCCATGACTGGGGCAATAAGCTTAGTTGTGGAGGAGCGTTGCTCCTTGAGAAGGGCACCGCCCACCCATTTATGACTAATTAACATATTTTGGATGTGCGAGTCCCAGTGCATTGGGTCCGTAAGACGAATGCCTAAATAGTCAAATTCGGCCACCCTCTCCTGGGGCACAGATTTCAGCACTGGGGGGCGGCCCAGTTTTTTGGGAGGGTTCAGAACCAGATACTTAGTTTTATTGGTGTTAATTATCAAACCCCTGTGTGAGCAGAACTCCTGAAAGCTATTCAGGAGGCTCTGCAAGCCCACGGAGGTCTTTGAAATAAGGAGGGTATCATCAGCGAAAAGCAATGTGGGGATACGCTTGCCTGCCAGGGACGGTGCATCTGCAGGATTTCTTAGCAGATGCTCTACCACTCCATTCACATAAAGAGAGAACAGAGTGGGAGCGAGCACACATCCCTGGCGGACGCCCCTTTCCACTGAAATCCTCTCAGTTTTCTCGCCATGCTTACCCTACCGCACCTGTGTGAAGTTGTCAGCATGGAGCCTCACCAGTAGGGACAAGATGTACGGGGGCAACCCCATCTCAGACAAGAATTTCCACTGCCCCTCCCGCGGTTCTATGTCAAAGGCAGTCTTCAGATCTATAAAGGCCAGATAAAGACTTTCCTTGCCCAGCACCACCACCTTTCAATAGAGAAGGACCAATCTGAAGGCCTGTTCTATGGTCCCTGTTCCGGAGCGAAAGCCAGCTTGGTAGTCCAATAGAATGTTATT
This sequence comes from Lissotriton vulgaris, assembly GCF_964263255.1. NCBI lineage: Eukaryota > Metazoa > Chordata > Amphibia > Caudata > Salamandridae > Lissotriton > Lissotriton vulgaris. The sequence continues at coordinate 586,626,910 of NC_141689.1, read as the reverse complement.
ATCGTCTACCCACTGGAGCACCCTCCCCAGGATCAGTTTCCCCGCCACCTTTTGTGTTGAATCGATAAGGCTTATGGGCCTGTAATTGGCGGGGTCGTCCCAACACCCTTTTTGAATATCCGGAGGACCTCCGCCCCTTTCCAGGATTCAGGGACAGGTGCACCGCCATTGATAGCGTTTAACAGGGATGAGACCAACTTCCCCCACTCTTTAGGGTTAGCGCGTAACAGATCACCCGGTATCCCATCAGGCCCAGTTGCTTTGAGGGGCACCAAGGATTTTATCACACTTTCAGCTTCTCTAGGGCTAAAGGGATCACCCAATATGTCCCCCAGGGGTTCAACTGGGAAAAGACTACTATTGGGGAGCGTCTGAGTATACACCTCATTAGAGGTGTAAAGGGAGAGAAAGTGGTTATACCAATTTTGGCTGGGATGTTGCACGTAATTAAATTGCTATCTGGTCTGTTCCTAATCCTTATTAGATTCCAGAACCCTCTAGAGTCTCTAACCGCACTTGCTTCCTTGAAGTCAGACCAATACCTGTCCTCCCACTCTGTCTTAGCTGCATTAATGGTCTGGGTGTACTCTTTCCTGGCAAGCCTGATCTCCAGCGGGGATTTGCCTTTGACGGCGGTAATCAAGGCAGATTTTTTCACCCTGCATTTTTTGCTACACCAACCTGGTTGGTTCTTAGATCTCTTGACTTTCCCCACTGGAGGGTCACTACTTGGAAGTAGGAAGAGATTACCCAGAGCCTTGATTGTGTTACAGAAGAGAGCTATCACTTCGCTAATGGTCTGGATGGACAAGTCCAAATTAGACTGAGCTTTTGCTAGGAGGGCTCCTATAACGAACATTTTCCTCTCATCCATAGCGACCCTACACCACTTCAGACACCTCCCACAATTGGAGGGATGTATTACCGAAGTTGAAACTGTTTTTAGGGGCGTGGGCGCACCCTGGACCCCGAGCCAAAAGGGGAGCAGAGTCAAAGAGAGGGGGTTGTGATAGCTATCGACTGTGGGAAGAACCTCCATATCCCGCACAAAGCTCCAGAGCTTGACGTCTAGGAGAATATAATCTATCATCGACGTGTGGTTCGCCCTATTGTAAGTATGAGCTCCCGAGGGATCCGAGGTCGTCCTCCCATTCACTCCCCTCCAGGGTCAGAGTGTTAAGTTGTACAACCCGTTGTGACCACCTCCTAATGGGTGGGATGGTTAATGTGGGTATTCATCTCCTAGCATCTTCGTCGGCAGTGCCCAGGATGTCCTCCGTCGCAAGGGGCTCAAACGTACAATTAAAGTCCCCTGCGACCAGGACATGTGATCTATCCGGGCACTGCCTAAGAAGATCCTCCAAACCTGATATTATGGAAGACTGAGAACCTCCTTTTGTGCCCCTAGCATAGATATTAATAATGTCCAGGGTGAGCCCTCTCCGAGGCCCCTTGAGTGAAATTCTAAAAAGGTCAGGGGAACTAGTCACGTGCTGCACAATCTGGCACCCAAGCGAGACATCAACTCATATAAGGAGGCCTCCTGAGGGGCGACCCTTCCCTGAGGAGGGGGGAACTGCTGGTATGAAAAACGATGAGTACCCCATCTTGTGGCAGGGCTCCCTTCTCCAGGTTTCTTGAAAGACGCAGATTGAATAAGCCTCCACTAGGGTATTCCAGTCAGGTAGACCCAGCTTTCTAGAGATACCCACAACGTTCCAGCTGAGAATCCTAAGGACTGGATCCGCCACAGCCGGCTCCCTGCAGGACTTGGACCTAGATGTACCCACCCACCCAGAGACTGCTAATGGTGAGCCCTCGCTCATGGACCTCCAAATGTTGGTAACAGCAAGGCTAGGTACTAAGTCTGATAACTGCCTGGGGCTTAAAGAACTGGAGTTGGGGGGCTACCAAGGTCAGGCTGTGGTGAAAGGTTGGCTCTGGTTGATCACAGAACAAAGGTTGTGGGAACAGCTACTGGGCTCAAGCGCAAGAGTGAGTCCCAGGAGCAAGTATCATTTCAATAACCAAACGCCCACCTCTGGTTACCTGACCATGCAATCGGTGGATGGGACAAAGAATTGTAATGGTTCTCCAGAAAAAAGGAGTCTTGCCTCCCTCCCCACCCTTGGTGGCTGGTGTTTGATGTGCCTAATGAACTAACATAGAAATAGCTCAGGTCTACTACTCCAATTCCCACACCTCCGTAACCTGGCTGCTGGTTGCAGATGAACTGGGCCACCCTGGCATCCATAAAGTTCACCACCACACAATCCCCCTGGAATTGCTTATGTCCATTGCCTACCCACCCTACCCTTCTAACATTAAGTATCTGGCCATCCAACTCGCTGGGGAGAGGTCTATTCTCTCTTAACCAGTGCATAGATTTATTTTTAAGCGCGGTGGAAGATTTAAGGGGGGGTCTGGGAGCCTCGTTGGGTGGCTGCAGGGACTGCTGGTGATTGGTACAGGATTAAGGCTGTTTCTACTAGGTTGGTCAGGCAGGCCATTAGGGTCCTTCCTAGGATGTGGTATTTTCGACTGTGTATTATTAGGGCCCTTTGGGATTGAAGCCAGGGAACCAGAACTGGCTGGCTGTTGCTCTGTTACCGTCGGTTCAGAAAAGGGGGTGGTGATGAACAGAGTGTCTGAATTAAGCAGACCACTCTTACCCAGTCCAAAGATCAGGGCTTGATCCATCCCCGTTATTTATCTCACTGCACCATCCCAGCTCAGAACCAGGCTATATGCAAATCAGTCTGTTCCTGGCCCAGTGCATCATGGGAACTGGGCAGACTAAAATACCAAGCCAATTCTTCACCAGAAAGGAGACAAGCTAGCGGGGACCGGTTTCTGGCATTTCAGCCGTCTTCGGCCCGGCTTGCTTGAATCCTGATGGTGCAGTGAGAAAGGGACTCATGTCTGAGTATACCCTGCCACACCTATAGTGGCCAAAAACGATTCAGAAAAGGGGGTGGTGATGAACAGAGTGTCTGAATTAAGCAGACCACTCTTACTCAGTCCAAAGATCAGGGCTTGATCCATCCCCGTTATTTATCTCACTGCACCATCCCAGCTCAGAACCTGGCTATATGCAAATCAGTCTGTCCCTGGCCCAGTGCATCATGGGAACAGGGCAGACTAAACTACCAAGCCAATTCTTCACCAGAAAGGAGACAAGCTACCAGGGACCGGTTTCTGGCATTTCAGCCATCTTCGGCCCGGCTTGCTTGAATCCTGATGGTGCAGTGAGAAAGGGACTCATGTCTGAGTATACCCTGCCACACCTATATTGGCCAAAAACGATTCAGAAAAGGGGGGGTGATGAACAGAGTGTCTGACTTAAGCAGACCACTCTTACCCAGTCCAAAGATCAGGGCTTGATCCATCCCCATTATTTATCTCACTGCACCATCCCAGCTCAGAACCTGGCTATATGCAAATCAGTCTGTCCCTGGCCCAGTGCATCATGGGAACAGGGCAGACTAAACTACCAAGCCAATTCTTCACCAGAAAGGAGACAAGCTACCGGGGACCGGTTTCTGGCATTTCAGCCGTCTTTGGCCCGGCTTGCTTGAATCCTGATGGTGCAGTGAGAAAGGGACTCATGACTGAGTATACCCTGCCACACCTATAGTGGCCAAAAACGATTCAGAAAAGGGGGTGGTGATGAACAGAGTGTCTGAATTAAGCAGACCACTCTTACCCAGTCCAAAGATCAGGGCTTGATCCATCCCCGTTATTTATCTCACTGCACCATCCCAGCTCAGAACCTGGCTATATGCAAATCAGTCTGTCCCTGGCCCAGTGCATCATGGGAACAGGGCAGACTAAACTACCAAGCCAATTCTTCACCAGAAAGGAGACAAGCTACCGGGGACCGGTTTCTGGCATTTCAGCCATCTTCGGCCCGGCTTGCTTGAATCCTGATGGTGCAGTGAGAAAGGGACTCATGTCTGAGTATACCCTGCCACACCTATATTGGCCAAAAACGATTCAGAAAAGGGGGTGGTGATGAACAGAGTGTCTGAATTAAGCAGACCACTCTTACCCAGTCCAAAGATCAGGGCTTGATCCATCCCCGTTATTTATCTCACTGCACCATCCCAGCTCAGAACCTGGCTATATGCAAATCAGTCTGTCCCTGGCCCAGTGCATCATGGGAACAGGGCAGACTAAACTACCAAGCCAATTCTTCACCAGAAAGGAGACAAGCTACCGGGGACCGGTTTCTGGCATTTCAGCCGTCTTTGGCCCGGCTTGCTTGAATCCTGATGGTGCAGTGAGAAAGGGACTCATGTCTGAGTATACCCTGCCACACCTATAGTGGCCAAAAACGATTCAGAAAAGGGGGTGGTGATGAACAGAGTGTCTGAATTAAGCAGACCACTCTTACCCAGTCCAAAGATCAGGGCTTGATCCATCCCCGTTATTTATCTCACTGCACCATCCCAGCTCAGAACCTGGCTATATGCAAATCAGTCTGTCCCTGGCCCAGTGCATCATGGGAACAGGGCAGACTAAACTACCAAGCCAATTCTTCACCAGAAAGGAGACAAGCTACCGGGGACCGGTTTCTGACATTTCAGCCGTATTCGGCCCGGCTTGCTTGAATCCTGATGGTGCAGTGAGCAAGGGACTCATGTCTGAGTATACCCTGCCACACCTATAGTGGCCAAAAACGATTCAGAAAAGGGGCTGGTGATGAACAGAGTGTCTGAATTAAGCAGACCACTCTTACCCAGTCCAAAGATCAGGGCTTGATCCATCCCCGTTATTTATCTCACTGCACCATCCCAGCTCAGAACCTGGCTATATGCAAATCAGTCTGTCCCTGGCCCAGTGCATCATGGGAACAGGGCAGACTAAACTACCAAGCCAATTCTTCACCAGAAAGGAGACAAGCTACCGGGGACCGGTTTCTGGCATTTCAGCCATCTTCGGCCCGGCTTGCTCGAATCCTGATGGTGCAGTGAGAAAGGGACTCATGTCTGAGTATACCCTGCCACACCTATAGTGGCCAAAAACGATTCAGAAAAGGGGTGGTGATGAACAGAGTGTCTGAATTAAGCAGACCACTCTTACCCAGTCCAAAGATCAGGGCTTGATCCATCCCTGTTATTTATCTCACTGCACCATCCCAGCTCAGAACCTGGCTATATGCAAATCAGTCTGTCCCTGGCCCAGTGCATCATGGGAGCAGGGCAGACTAAACTACCAAGCCAATTCTTCACCAGAAAGGAGACAAGCTACCGGGGACCGGTTTCTGGCATTTCAGCCATCTTCGGCCCGGCTTGCTCGAATCCTGATGGTGCAGTGAGAAAGGGACTCATGTCTGAGTATACCCTGCCACACCTATAGTGGCCAAAAACGATTCAGAAAAGGGGGTGGTGATGAACAGAGTGTCTGAATTAAGCAGACCACTCTTACCCAGTCCAAAGATCAGGGCTTGATCCATCCCCGTTATTTATCTCACTGCACCATCCCAGCTCAGAACCTGGCTATATGCAAATCAGTCTGTCCCTGGCCCAGTGCATCATGGGAACAGGGCAGACTAAACTACCAAGCCAATACTTCACCAGAAAGGAGGCAAGCTACCGGGGACTGGTTTCTGGCATTTCAGCGGTCTTCGGCCCGGCTTGCTCGAATCCTGATGGTGCAGTGAGAAAGGGACTCATGTCTGAGTATACCCTGCCACACCTATAGTGGCCAAAAACGATTCAGAAAAGGGGGTGGTGATGAACAGAGTGTCTGAATTAAGCAGACCACTCTTACCCAGTCCAAAGATCAAGGCTTGATCCATCCCTGTTATTTATCTCACTGTACCATCCCAGCTCAGAACCTGGCTATATGCAAATCAGTCTGTCCCTGGCCCAGTGCTTCATGGGAACACGGCAGACTAAACTACCAAGCCAATTCTTCACCAGAAAGGAGACAAGCTACCGGGGACCGGTTTCTGGCATGTCAGCCATCTTCGGCCCGGCTTGCTTGAATCCTGATGGTGCAGTGAGAAAGGGACTCATGTCTGAGTATACCCTGCCACACCTATAGTGGCCAAAAACGATTCAGAAAAGGGGGTGGTGATGAACAGAGTGTCTGAATTAAGCAAACCACTCTTACCCAGTCCAAAGATCAGGGCTTGATCCATCCCCGTTATTTATCTCACTGCACCATCCCAGCTCAGAACCTGGCTATATGCAAATCAGTCTGTCCCTGGCCCAGTGCATCATGGGAAAAGGGCAGACTAAACTACCAAGCCAATTCTTCACCAGAAAGGAGACAAACTACCGGGGACCGGTTTCTGGCATTTCAGCTGTCTTCGGCCCGGCTTGCTTTAATCCTGATGGTGCAGTGAGAAAGGGACTCATGTCTGAGTATACCCTGCCACACCTATAGTGGCCGAAAATGATTCAGAAAAGGGGGTGGTGATGAACAGAGTGTCTGAATTAAGCAGACCACTCTTACCCAGTCCAAAGATCAGAGCTTGATCCATCCCCGTTATTTATCTCACTGCGCCATCCCAGCTCAGAACCTGGCTATATGCAAATCAGTCTGTCCCTGGCCCAGTGCATCATGGGAACAGGGCAGACTAAACTACCAAGACCTGCACCATCAGGATTCAAGCAAGCCGGGCCGACGACGGCTGAAATGCCAGAAACCGGTCCCCGGAAGCTTGCTTCCTTCCCAGTGTAAGAATTGGCTTGGTAGTTTGGTTTGCCCTGTTCCCATCATGCACTGGGACAGGGACAGACTAATTTGCATATAGCCAAGTTCTGAACTGGGATGGTGCAGTGAGCTAAAAAACGGTGTGGATCTAGCCCTGATCTCTTGACTGGGTGAGAGTATTCTGCTTAATTCAGAAACTCTGTCCATCACCACCCCTTGTTGTTAAATATTTTGTCCACCCTAAGCGTGGAAGGGTATACTCAGATGCGAGTCCCTTGCTCATTGCACCATCAGGATTCAAGCAAGCCGGGCCGACGATGGCTGAAATGCCAGAAACCGGTCCCCGGAAGCTTGTTTCCTTCCCAGTGTAAGAATTGGCGGCAGCATACCAGTGGCAGAGCCGGTCGGTAATGCAGCCTGCTGCACAGACCTAGAAGTGCAAGCTGTTACAGGGGTAGGCTGAGCACGTACAACATCAGGGGCTAAAACTTCCCCGTGGGTTCTAACCTGCTCACTCTCTCCCAGGGTGTTCTTAGCCTGTAGTTTCAACAAAGATTTGAGAGAAAAAAAGTTATCCAAAATTGACTGCTCAGATCTGTCTAGTCTCTTGCAATGTCCTTAACCCTTTGTAACACAGGGAGGATCAGGGACCTTTCCAACTTCTCGATCTGCTCTATTGGGGGAAAGGACGAGGGGAGACCAGTAGCAGGAGTGCGCGCTACTGGACCCTCCAGTTGTTGTTTGACTGAATTGGTCTGATCAGGGGTCACGCGGTTTTCTACAAGTAGATTCAGTGGATGTTCCCTCCCTGACGCCACAAATTCCTCACCACCACTGATGTATTTTGCTTTAAACTTTTTTGAGGGTTTGGCCTGTCCACCCCTTACTCTATTGGTAGGCCTTTTCCTTTTGAGGGCGGGATTTCTAGGACCCCCACCACCCGCTATCTTCCCATTTGAGTGGATGGTACTGGCGGTATTAGAGTTATGGAGGTGGGTGATAGTAGCCGTGGGAGCCATGAGCGGCACAGAGGGGAGAGGAGGCTCAGGCGACTCAGAGGGAATAGGAGACTCTAGCCTAGAGATAACTACCCCATTCAGCCTGTCCAGGCTGGCCCTAATGGCACCTATGCTATCGCGATTAGGTGCTGAGGGCGCTCCTACTCCATGCACAGTGTTGTTAACTTGTTAACTGGTGAATTTACTAGTGCTAGGGCCCCTAGAGAGGAACGCTTATGAAAGAGAGGTTCAAGTGACAGTCTGCGGTCTGTGGAAGCAATTTCCTTTTCTAGCACAGAGAGTTATAAAATTGTCCAGGGTCCCGTTTACACTCCCCCCCCCCGCCTTCCTACCCTTTCCAGATCTTGTTTTCATTGGCATGGGCAGCGAGACAACCTGAGTAAAACAACTTCCCCCCCAACAAAAACAGTGGGCTAAAATAAAAATAGACAGTACTTGCAAACCAAAAAAGAAGGTCAGGAAGTCAAAATGTTAGGGGGGTGGCCCAGCCCGGCCTGCTCCGGCCTCTGAGGGCCACAGACGGTCCCGCCCTTGTCCCGTGCTTCTCCCGGAACGCTCCCGCGCAGCGGTAGACCCAATCAACTATATAGGGCGTATTACGTTCTGTGGGCGGGGCAGACAGGGAGCGTGGACCAGGTGATAGCGGTCACGCAGGGACTCCTGGGAGAGTGAGTCCCTGCGACGCGGCTCTCCAGACCTGTCTGGAAGATGGTGCAAGTTTAGACGCCCACAACGACTCCAGCTCTGGTGATCTGCAGCAGCCCCAAATGCCACACGAAGCGGCACCCATGCAGCGGCACCCACGAAGCGGGTGCGGCAAAGAGTCAAGTCAAGAAGCAGGTAGCCCAGGGAAATCTCTCCACTCCTGGTCAGCGGCGGTGTCCCAACAATGAAACAGGGCTAGGGGATTTAAATCAGGTAGCGTCCTTTGGGCGGGGCAGACAGGGAGCGCGGACCAGGTGATAGCGGTCACGCAGGAACTCCTGGGAGAGTGAGTGCCTGCGGCGCGGCTCTCCAGACCTGTCTGGAAGATGGTGCAAGTTGAGACGCCCACAACGCCTCCAGCTACGGTGATCTGCAGCAGCCCCAAATGCCACACGAAGCGGCACCCGCGAAGCGGCACCCACGAAGCGGGTGCGGCAAGGAGTCAAGTCAAGAAGCAGGTAGCCCAGGGAAGTCTCTCCACTCTTGGTCAGTGGCGGTGTCCCAACGATGAAACAGGGCTAGGGGATTTAAATCAGGTAGCGTCCTTTGGGCGGGGCAGACAGGGAGCGCGGACCAGGTGATAGCGGTCACGCAGGGACTCCTGGGAGAGCGAGTCCCTGCGACACGGCTCTCCAGACCTCTATGGAAGACGGTGCAAGTTTAGACGCCCACAACGCCTCCAGCTCCGGTGATCAGCAGCAGCCCCAAATGCCACACGAAGCGGCACCCAATGGGAATCCAGGGGAAGACTCTTCTGAGCATTTTTAACAAGGCAAAACCTTTGCCGCAGATTGTAGACACATGAGACTTCATAGATAGGGTGTTATCGATCGTTATTTATTTATTTTATTTGCGTGTTTGTACCGCGCTAGGATCACTTCCCGAAGGAGTATCTCCGCGCCTTTGGCAGCCAAAAAAGCAACTAGCGGACCCTAACCATAAACATAAGTCAATTTTGAAAAAGGAATGTTACTCCCAGGTTCCTTGTTGTCAGTGTTGGTTAGGGGCGATTCCCAGGGATGCTGGCCACCAGCTGTTATTCCACAGCTGAGTATGTCTCCCAAAAAGTAATATCTCTGATTTGTCTGCATTCAGTTTTAGACAGTGGCTATACATTCAGTCAGACAATTCGGTGAGGCAGTTTAGAAGCCTGCCCTTGGGGTCATCCTCCTCATCCAGGATTACAGTTAGTTGGGTGTCATCTGCGTAAGAACAGATTTCGACACCCACTTTCTTCCTATTGCTGCGAGGGAAGACACAAATACGTTAAACAACGTTGGGCTTAATGAGGCCCCCTGTGGGACCCCATATTTGATGTTCCGATGAGGGGATGAAAAATTGCCCATGCTCACTGATTGCGTCCTTTCCGATAGAAATGATTGCAACCAACCTAGTACTCTGTCCCTGATACCTTTTGCTGCAAGAGTTCTTAATAGCAAATTGTGTGGTACAGTATCAAATGCAGCCGAGAGATCCAATAAAATCAAGGCGACTGTTTTCCCCCTGTCTACCTGCATTCTGATATTATCCAGCACGGACAATAGTGTTGTCTCCATGCTGTTGTTGACCCTAAAACCCGTTTGGGAGATGTCTAATAAGTTGTTTGTTTCCAGGACAGTGGATAATTGCCTGTTAATCAGTTTTTCTAGCACTTTCGATAGATAGGGCAGTTGGGATATGGGTCGGTAGTTGGCAGGATTATCGATGTCTGAGCCTGCTTTTTTTAGTAATGGAGTAACTATAGCGTTCTTCCAGTTAGTTGGAAATTCAGCGGATTCTAGCGAGTGGTTCAATGCTTGTGTTACTGCTGGGCATATTATTGGAGCTAATTGCGAAAAAATATGATGTGGACATGGGTCCAGCGGGGAGCCTGATTTTATTTCAAGCATGACTTTCCGGATTTCTTCTTCTGAGAACTGGCCAAAGCAGGAGCAGCTAATCTGGGGGGTGAATGACTCAGGGGTCTCTAAGCATTCCGGAATAGCATGAGAGAACGAGGAGTAAATTTTATCTATTTTTTTACAGAAAAAGTCATTTATTTTATCGCAGCCTGCTTGTGAGGGAGTCAAATTTGACGAGAGGCTTGTAGGATTGCATAGTTCTTTGACTATTTTAAATAGTTCTTTGGACGAGTTTTTATTTTCTGTTATTTTGCGAGAGAAATATTTCTTTTTTGCTTTTCTAATGGCTTTATTATAAAGTAAAAGTTCTTTCTTGTATGACAATCTGGCATCTTGGGTTTTTGTAAGTCTCCATTTATGTTCAAGTGATGTGCATTTCCTTTTTAGTAACTTTAGTTCTGGCCCATACCACTTTTCTGACATAGTTCGTCTGGGTTTGTTATTAGAACGAAGCACTGAACAATGTTCTGGTGCGTTCCTGATATGGTTCTGGAGTTGATCTATTTCATCGTTGATACTAGTTTTTATAATAGAATATTTAAAATGTTGCTGAAAAGCTTCTACTGTGAAGTTTTTCCAACTCCTGGTTTTTGCTGCCACCGGACATAGTCGTCTGGTGTTATTGACAGGCATATTAATATCAAACTCAATCATAGAGTGATCTGTCCAAGTCATAGGTTTTATCCCTTTAATGAGGGTGGAATTAATATTGGAGAACATCAAATCTAATATGTGTCCTGCCCTATGTGTTGGTTGTTCGATTTTCTGGGACAGTTGTAAAATTTCTATATTCTCCTCTAGTTGTTTAGCTAGGGGGTTATTACTATTATCATAGTGTATATTAAAGTCCCCTAGTAACAAGAAATTCTTGGTATTAAGACAGACCGGCATGATTTGCGCAAGAAGTTGAGTACTAAAGTCGGACGTACAGCCTGGTGGATTGTAGATTATCACAACACCGAATAGAATATAGGTGTTTATGGACACTGAGAATGCCATTGCTTCATGGCTGTTGGATTGTGTAATGGGCTCTTGTCTGCATGTGAGGGAGTCTTTGAACAGTAGAGCTACCCCAAATCAAGTCAAGAAGCATGTAGCCCAGGGAAATCTCTCCACTCTCGGTCAGCGGCGGTGTCCCAACGATGAAACAGGGCTAGGGAATTTAAATCAGGTAGCGTCCTGTGGATGGGGCAGACAGGGAGCGCAGACCAGGTGATAGAGGTCACGCATGGACTCCTGGGAGAGTGAGTCCCTGCAACGCGTCTCTCCAGACCTGTCTGGAAGATGGTGCAAGTTTAGATTCCCACAACGCCTCCAGCTTTGGTGATCAGCAGCAGCCCCAAATGCCACATGAAGCGGCACCCACGAAGTGGCACCCGCAAAGCGGGTGTGGCGAGGAGTCAAGTCAAGAAGAGGTAGCCCAGGGAAATCTCCACTTTCGGTCAGCAGCGGTGAGTTGGAATTCAAAAACACAGAGGAGGTCTTAGGAACGATGGTTGCTGCCCTGAAGAAACGGTTGGAATTTGATTTTCGTGCCAAAATTTTATGATAAGCACCGCAAATTGTATTTAACTTGAATCACCATTGAGTGGGGGGCACCGCTTAATGTATGCGTGTATCATAATATACAGTTCACATCACTTTCACCCGTGAGCACTGTGTGATCTATACTATTGTTGATTGTGCACAGCATTTTATTTTGTGATCAATTATGGCCTCATTAGGCCTCACTCTGACATTTTCCTGGTAGGCTGCAGGCTAGGATTCTAGTTTCAGAGCAGGACATATCCCATGGCTCAGCCAGGTCCCCGGAACCTAGCAGTGGCTGCTGCAGTATGGGGTTAGATTGAACATGTTTACCTCGGCTTAGTTTGGTTTTACGGTTGGCAATGGAGGCTACTTTGCTAGGGAGAAGTCAGTTTCCCTGCCACAGGACCTTATGTACCCCAAAAGTCCCAATTGCTACATCGCCAAACGTTTAAATGAATGCAAACATCTGTTCCACAGATCCACACTTTTGCAGCAGAGCAAACTGTGGCAATCCTTGCACGGTAGACATTAGACAGTGTGAGACTAGGGGCCTTCATCATGAGCAGCACTGTCTCAAAACCACATGCAAGTGCCAGATGGTGAAATTGTCTCTCCTTTCAAGGTGTGCACATATACAATGTCCTGAGCGGATAGTGTATTGACACTGCCAGGCCATAATATGACTACTAAACATGACCAAGCTCATGTCCTGCCTCCTACTGGATCTGTGTCTATCTCTTGACCCAGGGAAGATCCATACATGATAATGGGTAATTCTCATAAAACAAGCTTCTGGTCTGATATTATAGTGAATGGGTGTCCTTTGGCAATGATGTTCTACATGGACTGTGAAACTAGTGTTCTCATGAATGCATCAGGGCAACCCGATTTATGATGGTAGATATAGAAGTAGATTTGTAGCCTTCACGACAACAGTGGAGCTGGGTGGAAAAGTGATGATCGGATTTGTTTTAAATATTGTTATAAGACAGACGTTTGTCATTTGTGAGGCACCATAGGACTTTCAAGCTTCTCATTTCAGATCAGAGTTAATCCTCACTGCTTGTCTCTTTCCATTTTTCTGAGACTGCACCACAAGCCACTGCTTCTTAAGTATGGGTGAATATATATATTTTTATTGAGACTGTCCTTGAAAATGCCGAAGAAGTAAAGGCACTTCAAATGAAAGTACTAATACTTGCTGAATTGCAGAGGACATCTTGGAAAAGAAAATTTCCATTGTATATGTGATCACCAGTTGCATTTATCAACATTTTCAAATGTATGCATTTAATATTTAGCCTCCAACCTACTGGCAATACAACAATTTTGTGTTTTGTACTATTTACATGAATTCTTGAAGCAGTGAACGAAGATGAGCATCAGTTCGTCACACACTCTGCTCCAAGTCACTTATATCAAGGAGATATGAAAGTGCTATTGCATTTCAGGAAATGGACTACATTTTACAAAAGCAATACATCAAGGTCAAAAATGTATTCCTCTCTGAAATGTGTTTGTTGAAACGGTCATCCAAAGGGTCTTCCCCCAAACATTTTGCCGTTTTCCTTTTACTTTTTTTGCGGAAACTCACTTTTGTTGGCCTGACCAGGGCAAAGGTGCTTTTGCTAATCTGCTAAACATGGTAAAATTGGCTTACAACTGTATGCCATTTTATATTTACGTATAGGTCCATTGCAGAGTGGTATAAAATGTACCCAGGGCCTGTGAATTATATTGCTACTAGTGGGCCTGCAAAAACAACAGGTGATGGACCGAATGTGGATCAATGTCACACACTCACCCCAGTCCAAAGATCTGGGCCCAAATCCATTGTTTTTTTGCACTCCACGCCACCCTGCGTTAGACAATGGCGATATGCAAATCAGCTCTGACCCTATGCCCCATGGGAACAGTCCAGTCCGAACTACAAAAGCCATGTCCTTCCCAGAACGGAATCAAGCATCTGAGGACCGGACCGGTTTCGAGGTAACACCTCTCATCAGCCCGGCTAGCTTGACTCCAGTGGTGTGGAGTGCCTGGGACCCACGTCTGGGCATCCCCAGCGCACTTAGGGCGGAATATGCAAAAACAACAGGTGATGGACCGAATGTGGATCAATGTCATACACTCTACCCAGTCCAAAGATCTGGGCCCAAATCAATTGTTTTTTTGCACTTCACGCCACCCTGCGTTAGACAATGGCGATATGCAAATCAGCTCTGACCCTGTGCCCCATGGGAACAGTCCAGTCCGAACTACAAAAGCCATGTCCTTCCCAGAACGGAATCAAGCATCCGAGGACCGGACCGGTTTCGAGGTAACACCTCTCATCAGCCCGGCTAGCTTGACTCCAGTGGTGTGGAGTGCCTGGGACCCACGTCTGGGCATCCCCAGCGCACTTAGGGCGGAATATGCAAAAACAACAGGTGCTGGACCGAATGTGGATCAATGTCACACACTCACCCCAGTCCAAAGATCTGGGCCCAAATCCATCGTTTTTTTGCACTCCACGCCACCCTGCATTAGACAATGGCGATATGCAAATCAGCTCTGACCCTGTGCCCCATGGGAACAGTCCAGTCCGAACTACAAAAGCCATGTCCTTCCCAGAACGGAATCAAGCATCCGAGGACCGGACCGGTTTCGAGGTAACACCTCTCATCAGCCCGGCTAACTTGACTCCAGTGGTGTGGAGTGCCTGGGACCCACGTCTGGGCATCCCCAGCGCACTTAGGGCGGAATATGCAAAAACAACAGGTGATGGACCGAATGTGGATCAATGTCACACACTCACCCCAGTCCAAAGATCTGGGGCCAAATCCATCGTTTTTTTGCACTCCACACCACCCTGCGTTAGACAATGGCGATATGCAAATCAGCTCTGACCCTGTGCCCCATGGGAACAGTCCAGTCCGAACTACAAAAGCCATGTCCTTCCCAGAACGGAATCAAGCATCCGAGGACCGGACCGGTTTCGAGGTAACACCTCTCATCAGCCCGGCTAACTTGACTCCAGTGGTGTGGAGTGCCTGGGACCCACGTCTGGGCATCCCCAGCGCACTTAGGGCAGAATATGCAAAAACAACAGGTGATGGACCGAATGTGGATCAATGTCACACACTCACCCCAGTCCAAAGATCTGGGCCCAAATCCATCGTTTTTTTGCACTCCACACCACCCTGCGTTAGACAATGGCGATATGCAAATCAGCTCTGACCCTGTGTCCCAGGGGAACAGTCCAGTCCGAACTACAAAAGCCAAGTCCTTCCCAAAACGGAATCAAGCATCCGAGGACCAGACCGGTTTCGAGGTAACACCTCTAATCAGCCCGGCTAGCTTGACTCCAGTGGTGTGGAGTGCCTGGGACCCACGTCTGGGCATCCCCAGCGCACTTAGGGCGGAATATGCAAAAACAACAGGTGATGGACCGAATGTGGATCAATGTCACACACTCACCCCAGTCCAAAGATCTGGGCCCAAATCCATAGTTTTTTTGCAATCCACACCACCCTGCGTTAGACAATGGCGATATGCAAATCAGCTCTGACCCTGTGCCCCATGGGGACAGTCCAGTCCGAACTACAAAAGCCATGTCCTTCCCAGAACGGAATCAAGCATCCGAGGACCGGACCGGTTTCGAGGTAACACCTCTCATCAGCCCGGCTAGCTTGACTCCAGTGGTGTGGAGTGCCTGGGACCCACGTCTGGGCATCCCCAGCGCACTTAGGGCGGAATATGCAAAAACAACAGGTGATGGACTGAATGTGGATCAATGTCACACACTCACCCCAGTCCAAAGATCTGGGCCCAAATCCATCGTTTTTTTGCACTCCACACCACCCTGCGTTAGACAATGGCGATATGCAAATCAGCTCTGACCCTGTGCCCCATGGGAACAGTCCAGTCCGAACTACAAAAGCCATGTCCTTCCCAGAACGGAATCAAGCATCCGAGGACCGGACCGGTTTCGAGGTAACACCTCTCATCAGCCCGGCTAGCTTGACTCCAGTGGTGTGGAGTGCCTGGGACCCAGGTGTGGGCATCCCCAGCGCACTTAGGGCGGAATATGCAAAAACAACAGGTGATGGACCGAATGTGGATCAATGTCACACACTCACCCCAGTCCAAAGATCTTGGCCCAAATCCATTGTTTTTTTGCACTCCACACCACCCTGCGTTAGACAATGGCGATATGCAAATCAGCTCTGACCCTGTGCCCCATGGGAACAGTCCAGTCCGGACTACAAAAGCCATGGCCTTCCCAGAACGGAATCAAGCATCTGAGGACCAGACCGGTTTCGAGGTAACACCTCTCATCAGCCCGGCTAACTTGACTCCGGTGGTGTGGAGTGCCTGGGACCCACGTCTGGGCATCTCCAGCGCACTTAGGGCGGAATATGCAAAAACAACAGGTGATGGACCGAATGTGGATCAATGTCACACACTCACCCCAGTCCAAAGATCTGGGCCCAAATCCATCGTTTTTTTGCACTCCACACCACCCTGCGTTAGACAATGGCTATATGCAAATCAGCTCTGACCCTGTGCCCCATGGGAACAGTCCAGTCCGAACTACAAAAGCCATGTCCTTCCCAGAACACAATCAAGCATCCGAGGACCGGACCGGTTTCGAGGTAACACCTCTCATCAGCCCGGCTAGCTTGACTCCAGTGGTGTGGAGTGCCTGGGACCCACGACTGGGCATCCCCAGCGCACTTAGGGCAGAATATGCAAAAACAACAGGTGATGGACCGAATGTGGATCAATGTCACACACTCACCCCAGTCCAAAGATCTGGGCCCAAATCCATCGTTTTTTTGCACTCCACACCACCCTGCGTTAGACAATGGCGATATGCAAATCAGCTCTGACCCTGTGCCCCATGTGAACAGTCCAGTCCGAACTACAAAAGCAATGTCCTTCCCAGAACGGAATCAAGCATCCGAGGACCGGACCGGTTTCGAGGTAACACCTCTCATCAGCCTGGCTAGCTTGACTCCAGTGGTGTGGAGTGCCTGGGACCCAGGTCTGGGCATCCCCAGCGCACTTAGGGCGGAATATGCAAAAACAACAGGTGATGGACCGAATGTGGATCAATGTCACACACTCACCCCAGTCCAAAGATCTGGGCCCAAATCCATCGTTTTTTTTGCACTCCACACCACCCTGCGTTAGACAATGGCGATATGCAAATCAGCTCTGACCCTGTGCCCCATGGGAACAGTCCAGTCCGAACTACAAAAGCCATGTCCTTCCCAGAACGGAATCAAGCATCCGAGGACCGGACCGGTTTCGAGGTAACACCTCTCATCAGCCCGGCTAGCTTGACTCCAGTGGTGTGGAGTGCCTGGGACCCACGTCTGGGCATCCCCAGCGCACTTAGGGCGGAATATGCAAAAACAACAGGTGATGGACCGAATGTGGATCAATGTCACACACTCACCCCAGTCCAAAGATCTGGGCCCAAATCTATCGTTTTTTTGCACTCCACACCACCCTGCGTTGGACAATGGCGATATGCAAATCAGCTCTGACCCTGTGCCCCATGGGAACAGTCCAGTCCGAACTACAAAAGCCATGTCCTTCCCAGATTGGAATCAAGCACCCAAGGACCGGATCGGTTTCGAGGTAACACCTCTCATCAGCCCGGCTAGCTTGACTCCAGTGGTGTGGAGTGCCTGGGACCCAGGTCTGGGCATCCCCAGCGCACTTAGGGCGGAATATGCAAAAACAACAGGTGATGGACCGAATGTGGATCAATGTCACACACTCACCCCAGTCCAAAGATCTGGGCCCAAATCCATCGTTTTTTTGCACTCCACACCACCCTGCGTTAGACAATGGCGATATGCAAATCAGCTCTGACCCTGTGCCCCATGGGAACAGTCCAGTCCGAACTACAAAAGCCATGTCCTTCCCAGAACGGAATCAAGCATCCGAGGACCGGACCGGTTTCGAGGTAACACCTCTCATCAACCCGGCTAGCTTGACTCCGGTGGTGTGGAGTGCCTGGGACCCACGTCTGGGCATCCCCAGCGCACTTAGGGCGGAATATGCAAAAACAACAGGTGATGGACTGAATGTGGATCAATGTCACACACTCACCCCAGTCCAAAGATCTGGGCCCAAATCCATCGTTTTTTTGCACACCACACCACCCTGCGTTAGACAATGGCGATATGCAAAACAGCTCTGACCCTGTGCCCCATGGGAACAGTCCAGTCCGAACTACAAAAGCCATGTCCTTCCCAGAACGGAATCAAGCATCAGAGGACCGGACCGGTTTCGAGGTAACGCCTCTCATCAGCCCGGCTAGCTTGACTCCAGTGGTGTGGAGTGCCTGGGACCCACGTCTGGGCATCCCCAGCGCACTTAGGGCGGAATATGCAAAAACAACAGGTGATGGACCGAATGTGGATCAATGTCACACACTCACCCCAGTCCAAAGATCTGGGCCCAAATCCATCGTTTTTTTTGCACTCCACACCACCCTGCGTTAGACAATGGCGATATGCAAATCAGCTCTGACCCTGTGCCCCATGGGAACAGTCCAGTCCGAACTACAAAAGCCATGTCCTTCCCAGAACGGAATCAAGCATCCGAGGACCGGACCGGTTTCGAGGTAACACCTCTCATCAGCCCGGCTAGCTTGACTCCAGTGGTGTGGAGTGCCTGGGACCCACGTCTGGGCATCCCCAGCGCACTTAGGGCGGAAAATGCAAAAACAACAGGTGATGGACCGAATGTGGATCAATGTCACACACGCACCCCAGTCCAAAGATCTGGGCCCAAATCTATCGTTTTTTTGCACTCCACACCACCCTGCGTTGGACAATGGCGATATGCAAATCAGCTCTGACCCTGTGCCCCATGGGAACAGTCCAGTCCGAACTACAAAAGCCATGTCCTTCCCAGAACGGAATCAAGCATCCGAGGACCGGATCGGTTTCGAGGTAACACCTCTCATCAGCCCGGCTAGCTTGACTCCAGTGGTGTGGAGTGCCTGGGACCCAGGTCTGGGCATCCCCAGTGCACTTAGGGCGGAATATGCAAAAACAACAGGTGATGGACCGAATGTGGATCAATGTCACACACTCACCCCAGTCCAAAGATCTGGGCCCAAATCCATCGTTTTTTTGCACTCCACACCACCCTGCGTTAGACAATGGCGATATGCAAATCAGCTCTGACCCTGTGCCCCATGGGAACAGTCCAGTCCGAACTACAAAAGCCATGTCCTTCCCAGAACGGAATCAAGCATCCGAGGACCGGACCGGTTTCGAGGTAACACCTCTCATCAACCCGGCTAGCTTGACTCCGGTGGTGTGGAGTGCCTGGGACCCACGTGTGGGCATCCCCAGCGCACTTAGGGCGGAATATGCAAAAACAACAGGTGATGGACTGAATGTGGATCAATGTCACACACTCACCCCAGTCCAAAGATCTGGGCCCAAATCCATCGTTTTTTTGCACACCACACCACCCTGCGTTAGACAATGGCGATATGCAAAACAGCTCTGACCCTGTGCCCCATGGGAACAGTCCAGTCCGAACTACAAAAGCCATGTCCTTCCCAGAACGGAATCAAGCATCAGAGGACCGGACCGGTTTCGAGGTAACACCTCTCATCAGCCCGGCTAGCTTGACTCCAGTGGTGTGGAGTGCCTGGGACCCACGTCTGGGCATCCCCAGCGCACTTAGGGCGGAATATGCAAAAACAACAGGTGATGGACCGAATGTGGATCAATGTCACACACTCACCCCAGTCCAAAGATCTGGGCCCATATCCATCGTTTTTTTGCACTCCACACCACCCTGCGTTCGACAATGGCGATATGCAAATCAGCTCTGACTCTGTGCCCCATGGGAACAGTCCAGTCCGAACTACAAAAGCCATGTCCTTCCCAGAACGGAATCAAGCATCCGAGGACCGGACCGGTTTCGAGGTAACACCTCTCATCAGCCCGGCTAGCTTGACTCCGGTGGTGTGGAGTGCCTGGGACCCACGTCTGGGCATCCCCAGCGCACTTAGGGCGGAATATGCAAAAACAACAGGTGATGGACTGAATGTGGATCAATGTCACACACTCACCCCAGTCCAAAGATCTGGGCCCAAATCCATCGTTTTTTTGCACACCACACCACCCTGCGTTAGACAATGGCGATATGCAAAACAGCTCTGACCCTGTGCCCCATGGGAACAGTCCAGTCCGAACTACAAAAGCCATGTCCTTCCCAGAACGGAATCAAGCATCAGAGGACCGGACCGGTTTCGAGGTAACACCTCTCATCAGCCCGGCTAGCTTGACTCCAGTGGTGTGGAGTGCCTGGGACCCACGTCTGGGCATCCCCAGCGCACTTAGGGCGGAATATGCAAAAACAACAGGTGATGGACCGAATGTGGATCAATGTCACACACTCACCCCAGTCCAAAGATCTGGGCCCAAATCCATCGTTTTTTTGCACTCCACACCACCCTGCGTTAGACAATGGCGATATGCAAATCAGCTCTGACTCTGTGCCCCATGGGAACAGTCCAGTCCGAACTACAAAAGCCATGTCCTTCCCAGAACGGAATCAAGCATCCGAGGACCGGACCGGTTTCGAGGTAACACCTCTCATCAGCCCGGCTAGCTTGACTCCAGTGGTGTGGAGTGCCTGGGACCCACGTCTGGGCATCGCCAGCGCACTTAGGGCCGAATTTGCAAAAACAACAGGTGATGGACTGAATGTGGATCAATGTCACACACTCACCCCAGTCCAAAGATCTGGGCCCAAATCCATCGTTTTTTTGCACTCCACACCACCCTGCATTAGACAATGGCGATATGCAAATCAGCTCTGACCCTGTGCCCCATGGGAACAGTCCAGTCCGAACTACAAAAGCCATGTCCTTCCCAGAACGCAATCAAGCATCCGAGGACCGGACCGGTTTCGAGGTACCACCTCTCATCAGCCCGGCTAGCTTGACTCCAGTGGTGTGGAGTGACTGGGACCCACGTCTGGGCATCCCCAGCGCACTTAGGGCGGAATATGCAAAAACAACAGGTGATGGACCGAATGTGGATCAATGTCACACACTCACCCCAGTCCAAAGATCTGGGCCCAAATCCATCATTATTTTGCACTCCACACCACCCTGCGTTAGACAATGGCGATATGCAAATCAGCTCTGACCCTGTGCCCCATGGGAACAGTCCAGTCCGAACTACAAAAGCCATGTCCTTCCCAGAACGGAATCAAGCATCCGAGGACCGGACCGGTTTCGAGGTAACACCTCTCATCAGCCCGGCTAGCTTGACTCCAGTGGTGTGGAGTGCCTGGGACCCACGTCTGGGCATCCCCAGCACACTTAGGGTGGAATATGCAAAAACAACAGGTGATGGACCGAATGTGGATCAATGTCACACACTCACCCCAGTCCAAAGATCTGGGCCCAAATCCATTGTTTTTTTGCACTCCACACCACCCTGCGTTAGACAATGGCGATATGCAAATCAGCTCTGACCCTGTGCCCCATGGGAACAGTCCAGTCCGAACTACAAAAGCCATGTCCTTCCCAGAACGGAATCAAGCATCCGAGGACCGGACCGGTTTCGAGGTAACGCCTCTCATCAGCCCGGCTAGCTTGACTCCAGTGGTGTGGAGTGCCTGGGACCCACGTCTGGGCATCCCCAGCGCACTTAGGGCGGAATATGCAAAAACAACAGGTGATGGACCGAATGTGGATCAATGTCACACACTCACCCCAGTCCAAAGATCTGGGCCCAAATCCATCGTTTTTTTTGCACTCCACACCACCCTGCGTTAGACAATGGCGATATGCAAATCAGCTCTGACCCTGTGCCCCATGGGAACAGTCCAGTCCGAACTACAAAAGCCATGTCCTTCCCAGAACGGAATCAAGCATCCGAGGACCGGACCGGTTTCGAGGTAACACCTCTCATCAGCCCGGCTAGCTTGACTCCAGTGGTGTGGAGTGCCTGGGACCCACGTCTGGGCATCCCCAGCGCACTTAGGGCGGAAAATGCAAAAACAACAGGTGATGGACCGAATGTGGATCAATGTCACACACGCACCCCAGTCCAAAGATCTGGGCCCAAATCTATCGTTTTTTTGCACTCCACACCACCCTGCGTTGGACAATGGCGATATGCAAATCAGCTCTGACCCTGTGCCCCATGGGAACAGTCCAGTCCGAACTACAAAAGCCATGTCCTTCCCAGAACGGAATCAAGCATCCGAGGACCGGATCGGTTTCGAGGTAACACCTCTCATCAGCCCGGCTAGCTTGACTCCAGTGGTGTGGAGTGCCTGGGACCCAGGTCTGGGCATCCCCAGCGCACTTAGGGCGGAATATGCAAAAACAACAGGTGATGGACCGAATGTGGATCAATGTCACACACTCACCCCAGTCCAAAGATCTGGGCCCAAATCCATCGTTTTTTTGCACTCCACACCACCCTGCGTTAGACAATGGCGATATGCAAATCAGCTCTGACCCTGTGCCCCATGGGAACAGTCCAGTCCGAACTACAAAAGCCATGTCCTTCCCAGAACGGAATCAAGCATCCGAGGACCGGACCGGTTTTGAGGTAAAACCTCTCATCAGCCCGGCTAGCTTGACTCCGGTGGTGTGGAGTGCCTGGGACCCACGTCTGGGCATCCCCAGCGCACTTAGGGCGGAATATGCAAAAACAACAGGTGATGGACCGAATGTGGATCAATGTCACACACTCACCCCAGTCCAAAGATCTGGGCCCAAATCCATCGTTTTTTTGCACTCCACACCACCCTGCGTTAGACAATGGCGATATGCAAATCAGCTCTGACCCTGTGCCCCATGGGAACAGTCCAGTCCGAACTACAAAAGCCATGTCCTTCCCAGAACGGAATCAAGCATCCGAGGACCGGACCGGTTTCGAGGTAACACCTCTCATCAGCCTGGCTAGCTTGACTCCAGTGGTGTTGAGTGCCTGGGACCCACGTCTGGGCATCCCCAGCGCACTTAGGGCGGAATATGCAAAAACAACAGGTGATGGACCGAATGTGGATCAATGTCACACACTCACCCCAGTCCAAAGATCTGGGCCCAAATCCATCGTTTTTTTGCACTCCCCACCACCCTGCGTTAGACAATGGCTATATGCAAATCAGCTCTGACCCTGTGCCCCATGGGAACAGTCCAGTCCGAACTACAAAAGCCATGTCCTTACCAGAACGGAATCAAGCATCCGAGGACCGGACCGGTTTCGAGGTAACACCTCTCATCAGCCCGGCTAGCTTGACTCCAGTGGTGTGGAGTGCCTGGGACCCACATCTGGGCATCCCCAGCGCACTTAGAGCGGAATATGCAAAAACAACAGGTGATGGACCGAATGTGGATCAATGTCACACACTCACCCCAGTCCAAAGATCTGGGCCCAAATCCATCGTTTTTTTGCACTCCACACCACCCTGCGTTAGACAATGGCGATATGCAAATCAGCTCTGACCCTGTGCCCCATGGGAACAGTCCAGTCCGAACTACAAAAGCCATGTCCTTCCCAGAACGGAATCAAGCATCCGAGGACCGGACCGGTTTCGAGGTAACACCTCTCATCAGCCCGGCTAGCTTGACTCCAGTGGTGTGGATTGCCTGGGACCCAGGACTGTGCATCCCCAGCGCACTTAGGGCGGAATATGCAAAAACAACAGGTGATGGACCGAATGTGGATCAATGTCACACACTCACCCCAGTCCAAAGATCTTGGCCCAAATCCATCGTTTTTTTGCACTCCACACCACCCTGCGTTGGACAATGGCGATATGCAAATCAGCTCTGACCCTGTGCCCCATGGGAACAGTCCAGTCCGAACTACAAAAGCCATGTCCTTCCCAGAACGGAATCAAGCATCCGAGGACCGGACCGGTTTCGAGGTAACACCTCTCATCAGCCCGGCTAGCTTGACTCCAGTGGTGTGGAGTGCCTGGGACCCAGGTCTGGGCATCCCCAGCGCACTTAGGGCGGAATATGCAAAAACAACAGGTGATGGACCGAATGTGGATCAATGTCACACACTCACCCCAGTCCAAAGATCTGGGCCCAAATCCATCGTTTTTTTGCACTCCACACCACCCTGCGTTAGACAATGGCGATATGCAAATCAGCTCTGACCCTGTGCCCCATGGGAACAGTCCAGTCCGAACTACAAAAGCCATGTCCTTCCCAGAACGGAATCAAGCATCCGAGGACCGGACCGGTTTCGAGGTAACACCTCTCATCAGCCCGGCTAGCTTGACTCCGGTGGTGTGGAGTGCCTGGGACCCACGTCTGGGCATCCCCAGCGCACTTAGGGCGGAATATGCAAAAACAACAGGTGATGGACTGAATGTGGATCAATGTCACACACTCACCCCAGTCCAAAGATCTGGGCCCAAATCCATCGTTTTTTTGCACACCACACCACCCTGCGTTAGACAATGGCGATATGCAAAACAGCTCTGACCCTGTGCCCCATGGGAACAGTCCAGTCCGAACTACAAAAGCCATGTCCTTCCCAGAACGGAATCAAGCATCAGAGGACCGGACCGGTTTCGAGGTAACACCTCTCATCAGCCCGGCTAGCTTGACTCCAGTGGTGTGGAGTGCCTGGGACCCACGTCTGGGCATCCCCAGCGCACTTAGGGCGGAATATGCAAAAACAACAGGTGATGGACCGAATGTGGATCAATGTCACACACTCACCCCAGTCCAAAGATCTGGGCCCAAATCCATCGTTTTTTTGCACTCCACACCACCCTGCGTTAGACAATGGCGATATGCAAATCAGCTCTGACTCTGTGCCCCATGGGAACAGTCCAGTCCGAACTACAAAAGCCATGTCCTTCCCAGAACGAAATCAAGCATCCGAGGACCGGACCGGTTTCGAGGTAACACCTCTCATCAGCCCGGCTAGCTTGACTCCGGTGGTGTGGAGTGCCTGGGACCCACGTCTGGGCATCCCCAGCGCACTTAGGGCGGAATATGCAAAAACAACAGGTGATGGACTGAATGTGGATCAATGTCACACACTCACCCCAGTCCAAAGATCTGGGCCCAAATCCATCGTTTTTTTGCACACTACACCACCCTGCGTTAGACAATGGCGATATGCAAAACAGCTCTGACCCTGTGCCCCATGGGAACAGTCCAGTCCGAACTACAAAAGCCATATCCTTCCCAGAACGGAATCAAGCATCAGAGGACCGGACCGGTTTCGAGGTAACACCTCTCATCAGCCCGGCTAGCTTGACTCCAGTGGTGTGGAGTGCCTGGGACCCACGTCTGGGCATCCCCAGCGCACTTAGGGCGGAATATGCAAAAACAACAGGTGATGGACCGAATGTGGATCAATGTCACACACTCACCCCAGTCCAAAGATCTGGGCCCAAATCCATCGTTTTTTTGCACTCCACACCACCCTGCGTTAGACAATGGCGATATGCAAATCAGCTCTGACTCTGTGCCCCATGGGAACAGTCCAGTCCGAACTACAAAAGCCATGTCCTTCCCAGAACGGAATCAAGCATCCGAGGACCGGACCGGTTTCGAGGTAACACCTCTCATCAGCCCGGCTAGCTTGACTCCAGTGGTGTGGAGTGCCTGGGACCCACGTCTGGGCATCGCCAGCGCACTTAGGGCCGAATTTGCAAAAACAACAGGTGATGGACTGAATGTGGATCAATGTCACACACTCACCCCAGTCCAAAGATCTGGGCCCAAATCCATCGTTTTTTTGCACTCCACACCACCCTGCGTTAGACAATGGCGATATGCAAATCAGCTCTGACCCTGTGCCCCATGGGAACAGTCCAGTCCGAACTACAAAAGCCATGTCCTTCCCAGAACGGAATCAAGCATCCGAGGACCGGACCGGTTTCGAGGTAACACCTCTCATCAGCCCGGCTAGCTTGACTCCAGTGGTGTGGAGTGGCTGGGACCCACGTCTGGGCATCCCCAGCGCACTTAGGGCGGAATATGCAAAAACAACAGGTGATGGACCGAATGTGGATCAATGTCACACACTCACCCCAGTCCAAAGATCTGGGTCCAAATCCATCATTATTTTGCACTCCACACCACCCTGCGTTAGACAATGGCGATATGCAAATCAGCTCTGACCCTGTGCCCCATGGGAACAGTCCAGTCCGAACTACAAAAGCCATGTCCTTCCCAGAACGGAATCAAGCATCCGAGGACCGGACCGGTTTCGAGGTAACACCTCTCATCAGCCCGGCTAGCTTGACTCCAGTGGTGTGGAGTGCCTGGGACCCACGTCTGGGCATCCCCAGCACACTTAGGGCGGAATATGCAAAAACAACAGGTGATGGACCGAATGTGGATCAATGTCACACACTCACCCCAGTCCAAAGATCTGGGCCCAAATCCATCGTTTTTTTGCACTCCACACCACCCTGCGTTAGACAATGGCGATATGCAAATCAGCTCTGACCCTGTGCCCCATGGGAACAGTCCAGTCCGAACTACAAAAGCCATGTCCTTCCCAGAACGGAATCAAGCATCCGAGGACCGGACCGGTTTCGAGGTAACGCCTCTCATCAGCCCGGCTAGCTTGACTCCAGTGGTGTGGAGTGCCTGGGACCCACGTCTGGGCATCCCCAGCGCACTTAGGGCGGAATATGCAAAAACAACAGGTGATGGACCGAATGTGGATCAATGTCACACACTCACCCCAGTCCAAAGATCTGGGCCCAAATCCATCGTTTTTTTTGCACTCCACACCACCCTGCGTTAGACAATGGCGATATGCAAATCAGCTCTGACCCTGTGCCCCATGGGAACAGTCCAGTCCGAACTACAAAAGCCATGTCCTTCCCAGAACGGAATCAAGCATCCGAGGACCGGACCGGTTTCGAGGTAACACCTCTCATCAGCCCGGCTAGCTTGACTCCAGTGGTGTGGAGTGCCTGGGACCCACGTCTGGGCATCCCCAGCGCACTTAGGGCGGAAAATGCAAAAACAACAGGTGATGGACCGAATGTGGATCAATGTCACACACGCACCCCAGTCCAAAGATCTGGGCCCAAATCTATCGTTTTTTTGCACTCCACACCACCCTGCGTTGGACAATGGCGATATGCAAATCAGCTCTGACCCTGTGTCCCATGGGAACAGTCCAGTCCGAACTACAAAAGCCATGTCCTTCCCAGAACGGAATCAAGCATCCGAGGACCGGATCGGTTTCGAGGTAACACCTCTCATCAGCCCGGCTAGCTTGACTCCAGTGGTGTGGAGTGCCTGGGACCCAGGTCTGGGCATCCCCAGCGCACTTAGGGCGGAATATGCAAAAACAACAGGTGATGGACCGAATGTGGATCAATGTCACACACTCACCCCAGTCCAAAGATCTGGGCCCAAATCCATCGTTTTTTTGCACTCCACACCACCCTGCGTTAGACAATGGCGATATGCAAATCAGCTCTGACCCTGTGCCCCATGGGAACAGTCCAGTCCGAACTACAAAAGCCATGTCCTTCCCAGAACGGAATCAAGCATCCGAGTACCGGACCGGTTTTGAGGTAAAACCTCTCATCAGCCCGGCTAGCTTGACTCCGGTGGTGTGGAGTGCCTGGGACCCACGTCTGGGCATCCCCAGCGCACTTAGGGCGGAATATGCAAAAACAACAGGTGATGGACCGAATGTGGATCAATGTCACACACTCACCCCAGTCCAAAGATCTGGGCCCAAATCCATCGTTTTTTTGCACTCCACACCACCCTGCGTTAGACAATGGCGATATGCAAATCAGCTCTGACCCTGTGCCCCATGGGAACAGTCCAGTCCGAACTACAAAAGCCATGTCCTTCCCAGAACGGAATCAAGCATCCGAGGACCGGACCGGTTTCGAGGTAACACCTCTCATCAGCCCGGCTAGCTTGACTCCAGTGGTGTGGAGTGCCTGGGACCCACGTCTGGGCATCCCCAGCGCACTTAGGGCGGAATATGCAAAAACAACAGGTGATGGACCGAATGTGGATCAATGTCACACACTCACCCCAGTCCAAAGATCTGGGCCCAAATCCATCGTTTTTTTGCACTCCCCACCACCCTGCGTTAGACAATGGCTATATGCAAATCAGCTCTGACCCTGTGCCCCATGGGAACAGTCCAGTCCGAACTACAAAAGCCATGTCCTTCCCAGAACGGAATCAAGCATCCGAGGACCGGACCGGTTTCGAGGTAACACCTCTCATCAGCCCGGCTAGCTTGACTCCAGTGGTGTGGAGTGCCTGGGACCCACATCTGGGCATCCCCAGCGCACTTAGAGCGGAATATGCAAAAACAACAGGTGATGGACCGAATGTGGATCAATGTCACACACTCACCCCAGTCCAAAGATCTGGGCCCAAATCCATCGTTTTTTTGCACTCCACACCACCCTGCGTTAGACAATGGCGATATGCAAATCAGCTCTGACCCTGTGCCCCATGGGAACAGTCCAGTCCGAACTACAAAAGCCATGTCCTTCCCAGAACGGAATCAAGCATCCGAGGACCGGACCGGTTTCGAGGTAACACCTCTCATCAGCCCGGCTAGCTTGACTCCAGTGGTGTGGATTGCCTGGGACCCAGGACTGTGCATCCCCAGCGCACTTAGGGCGGAATATGCAAAAACAACAGGTGATGGACCGAATGTGGATCAATGTCACACACTCACCCCAGTCCAAAGATCTTGGCCCAAATCCATCGTTTTTTTGCACTCCACACCACCCTGCGTTAGACAATGGCGATATGCAAATCAGCTCTGACCCTGTGCCCCATGGGAACAGTCCAGTCCGAACTACAAAAGCCATGTCCTTCCCAGAACGGAATCAAGCATCCGAGGACCAGACCGGTTTCGAGGTAACACCTCTCATCAGCCCGGCTAACTTGACTCCGGTGGTGTGGAGTGCCTGGGACCCACGTCTGGGCATCCCCAGCGCACTTAGGGCGGAATATGCAAAAACAACAGGTGATGGACCGAATGTGGATCAATGTCACACACTCACCCCATTCCAAAGATCTGGGCCCAAATCCATCGTTTTTTTGCACTCCACACCACCCTGCGTTAGACAATGGCTATATGCAAATCAGCTCTGACGCTGTGCCCCATGGGAACAGTCCAGTCCGAACCACAAAAGCCATGTCCTTCCCAGAACGGAATCAAGCATCCGAGGACCGGACCGGTTTCGAGGTAACACCTCTCATCAGCCCGGCTAGCTTGACTCCAGTGGTGTGGAGTGCCTGGGACCCACGACTGGGCATCCCCAGCGCACTTAGGGCGGAATATGCAAAAACAACAGGTGATGGACCGAATGTGGATCAATGTCACACACTCACCCCAGTCCAAAGATCTGGGCCAAAATCCATCGTTTTTTTGCACTTCACACCACCCTGCGTTAGACAATGGCGATATGCAAATCAGCTCTGACCCTGTGCCCCATGGGAACAGTCCAGTCCGAACTACAAAAGCCATGTCCTTCCCAGAACGGAATCAAGCATCCGAGGACCGGACCGGTTTCGAGGTAACACCTCTCATCAGCCCGGCTAGCTTGACTCCAGTGGTGTGGAGTGCCTGGGACCCAGGTCTGGGCATCCCCAGCGCACTTAGGGCAGAATATGCAAAAACAACAGGTGATGGACCGAATGTGGATCAATGTCACACACTCACCCCAGTCCAAAGATCTGGGCCCAAATCCATCGTTTTTTTGCACTCCACACCACCCTGCGTTAGACAATGGTGATATGCAAATCAGCTCTGACCCTGTGCCTCATCGGAACAGTCCAGTCCGAACTACAAAAGCCATGTCCTTCCCAGAACGGAATCAAGCATCCGAGGACTGGACCGGTTTCGAGGTAACACCTCTCATCAGCCCGGTGAGGTTCCGTGACGATTTGAACCCGTGTTTTTCAATATTGTCGGAAATACATTATATTGGTATCAGTGAACCGCAAATGATCCATTTAGCATATCCTGGTGTTTTCGCTATGCTACGAGCAAGAGTACTCCTGTTACAAACACATTTCCGATCTACCCATGGCATCCATCTTAGATCATGGCAGCCATTTTGTGTTTCTTGCGCTCACATACGCAATAACCTCTGATTTCTCCATTTCGATTAAGGACACGTAGGCTTGGCCGGCGATTCACCTCTCTAGTGACACGCACACCTTAGACCAGAACACGCTGTGGCTGCATGACTCGACAAAGGCTGCCTCTTCTGCCCGAGGCCAGTCCTGCTATACTGGTTCTCGTGTCCGTTGGCCTGATCATGATTAGGCGGCCAAAGCTGGTAGCCTTGCCCATTTACAACCTACAAACATCCCTTATCCTGCTTTTCTATCTTCTGCACCTGGCTCTGCTCCTTTCCTTCTGGGCCTTTATTAGGGGGAGGTAACGAAATTTACGATGAGGCGGTCCGGGTCTTGAATGAAAAGTTGACATGAGATTATGATGGAAAAGTGGGAACCCCTCGTTCGTAATGTTTTGACATCAGATATTGTCGACGATTCCTGTGCAACGCCAAATATTTATTGTTTAGGACACAAAGGTTTGGGAATGTATTACATGTAAAGAATTTGCCTCAAGCTCAAATTTTAGTATATAAGGAGCAACCCTCTTTGTACAAATCGAACAGGCTCCTAGATACTGCCCGTGTGTAGTTTCTGTGACTTCTGTGTCCCTGCAGTAATAAACCTTTGGTCTTTGACGCCACCATCGAGAAGCCCGTGTTTCTGTTAATTTGTGCACCGAGACAGGTGGAACTCCGGGGTCTTCGGGTGTTGTTCCCTGACACCTCTGGACGGAACCAAAAAGTCCAGAACTCCAATTTGCGCCCAACGTGGGGCGACGTCATTCGGTACCGGTCCAAAAGCCTGAAGAGTTCGAGAAGCTTCGTGTGAAGATTCCTGAGGGAGGCGCCCCACTTCATCGATCCCGGCATATCGCAAAAGTGGCCCGAAGTTCTCTTCCACGAGGGTTCCCGTTCAGGACGGCTGCAGTGGGCCGTTGCCTTGACCGTCGCCCTGTCTTGGACCCGAGGTGCAGTCCTTAGTACGGCGAGACAAGACGGGTTTCTCCTTGGTGACGTCTTCAGTACCTCACTTAAGTATTTAGTGGTTGCTAGCTGGTTACTTCGTGAGGGTTGTTAAAATCCTTTTTGGTACTTGGTTTGGTTTGGTTTCGAAAGATTATCACTGGTTGTTGTTCTGGTCACGATAATCTATTGGTTTAGTTTGGGTATCGGTACATCAGTTCGCTTTTGGTAGGCCTAAGTTCTTGGTTCGAGTGCACATATCTGTTTTTTGTATTGTTCGATTCTGTGTTCCGGATTACAAAATGGTAAGTCGGAAAAATTGTATGTTGTCGTGTTTTGGTTGCAACAGTGATTCACGATTGGAGGACTCATGTCTGGTTCCTCCGATTGGGACTCCTCTATATGATCTGTATTGTAAGCATGGTGTGGGTCCTATATCTTATAATGAGGTGTGGGTCCGCTATACGGAAAAGGACGGTGTCCTTAGTTGGCCACTGCATGGTAGTTTTGAACCCGAAATCCTTGATAATTTGGAAGCGAAATTGTTTAGGAAGAAAGCCCGGCCGGCAATGTTTGATTCTTTCCGTTACTGGCGAAAAGAATCTAAACAGAGAGAAATTAAAAGGTTGAAGAAAGAACAGAAAGAGCAAGAGTTGACTTTAGAACAGGCTGTTAAGCATCTGCAAGTCAACGAGTCTGAGAAGGCCGTAGAGGTGGCTATTAGAGAACATAATTTAGCGATTGACAAGTGCTATCCTGCCTTGCCATCGAAAACAACTAAGATAGTAGAAGACCCCGAAAACGATCCTCTGTTGTCTTATTTGTTACAGTCACCTCCACCGTATGCACAGGGTGCTACGGCTCCGCCTGTACCGAATGTTCAATTGCCGGTTGCTGTACAACCTGGTATTCCTGCTCCTGCCCCTCAGAATCAAGCTCCTGTACCACCTGTGGTTAATGTAAATGTTCCTACGGCACCTCCTCTTCCTGGGTTGCCGACTTCTCTACCTATACCTGTATCGCTTACACCTACTGTTTCACAAGCTATCTTACTCGATACTCCTACTGTCCCGCTATCTGTTCCAACTGCTACTGTGTTCTCTGCATCTGCTAGTATTATGACTCCGCTTTCTGTTTGTCGAAGAATCACTGATTCTGTCTCTAACATTCTGTCTCCTTTCTATAAATCTTTAATTAAGACCCCTACTTCTGACTCTATACAAAGACGTAGTCAGCTCCCAAGTACTGAGGAACGAGGAATATTAGATTCCACGGCTCTCCGATGGATTTCGAAGAGTAGGAGGTATAGTACGAGAGATGTACTAGATACATTTATGCAATGGAATGAACCAACGCAACGATATGTCTTCGACGAGATGTGCTCTCTTTTACGTGAGGAACTAGAAGAAGATGACTCTGAATCAAATTTAGAAGACTTAATTAGGGTCCAGAAAGAGTTTGCAGCAGGAATGATAGTAGGTCCAAATATAAAAGAAGCGATGGAACTGATTTTAAGTTATAGGAATGATCCATCACTTCGCTCACCGAGAGACTTAGAGAAAAGTAGTACGAAGCAGAATCGCCAATATCCAA
This sequence comes from Lissotriton vulgaris, assembly GCF_964263255.1. Classification (NCBI taxonomy): domain Eukaryota; kingdom Metazoa; phylum Chordata; class Amphibia; order Caudata; family Salamandridae; genus Lissotriton; species Lissotriton vulgaris. The sequence continues at coordinate 586,594,434 of NC_141689.1, read as the reverse complement.
TGAGGGAGGTTCCTCCAATTTGGCGCGATGCTGTACAAGCTGATGCGGTCCGTGGTATTGCAGCCGCTCCGGCGCAATTCCAGAGAGTATGGATACACATTCCGTGGAAGCGAGCCGAAGTGTTAGCAGTGAAACAGGCCTTGCCAGATCCGCGTAAGAATCCTGCTGGGTACTATAAGGAGTTAGCACAGACAGTTCAGGCTTGTGTTATGAATCTAGCGGACATTGATATGTTATTTGGAAATGTAGTACCACAACCAATTTGGGCTAAGATACGTAAAGAGAATCATCCAGTTGCCCTAGGTGGTGATTGGGCAGCTATCATTGCAGCAGATGGTCAGCAAATAGGTGGTTCCAAACCCGAACCTCTAATTGCTAATCTTCCAGGTAGGATAATCGACTTAATGAAGACTCTGATGCCAGCACTGCGCGTTAACTGGGACAAGTTGTCCGCATGCAGGCAAAAGAAAGACGAAAGTGTCTCCGACTTTTTCACGAGGTTCGAAGAGACTTTTGAAGATCACAGTGGTCAGGATATGAGCACAGAAGGAGGACAGAGATTGTTTGTCGATAAATTTGTACACAATTTGCTACCTGAGCTATGCAATAAATTAAAAGATTCCGAGAGTGCGTGGGCTGTCTCTACAACTGCGCAAATACTTGCAACTGCACAGTATTATGAAAATAGGGATAAAGAGGAGAAAGAGAAGTCAGATAAGAAAACTAAAGACTTAAAGACTAAAGTTCTTTTGCAACAGGCATATCCGCCTCGCATGAATCAGACTAATACGCAGCAAGGATCGTATCAAAGGACAGATTATAGTTCTCAGAGACCACAATACCAGTGGAATCAGTGTGCGTATTGTAAGAAAGAGGGTCATTATAAAAATGAGTGTCCAGTCTTAGCGCAAAATAACGCAGCCACAGCTCAGAGAGGTCGTGGTGGTTTTGTGCAGAATTCTAGAGGTCGAGGACGAGGTGCTATGCCTCCACAGACGAATGATCGCCCTTCCAATCACTTTGATCAATGAAATGGACAGTCTGCCCAGCAAAATAGATCTCAACAGTATCATGTTGAAGACTATTGTGAAAATGATGAGGGATTTCAGCAAAATGAGTACTAGGACAGCCATGGACTGAGAGAGGGAGTAGTATCAGTTCCAGTGGATCAGAGTGGGCCTTATGTCGCAGTAGCAACATCAGGTGTAGTCGAACCGTTTCTGTTGGATACTGGTGCAGCAAAAAGTTCTATCATTCATGCGAAACTCCCTGGCGCACCTTTGTCCGGCTTAACAAATGTTTCTGTAGGTTTTTCAGGCGCCACTGTTTACAACCCCGTATCTGGTCCTTTGTCTATTTCTGTTGGACCGTGTCAATTAAAAGCACCCCTGATTTTGACGACAGGTTGTAATGAAAATCTGCTTGGTTTAGACTTGTTAAAACGCCTATATGCGACATTGTACTGTTCTCCGGAAGGAGTACAGCTTACATTGGGTAAAAGAATCACCTCTCCGATGTACTTGTCAATGGATGCACTCCCGCCAGAGCTGCGTTCACTCCCTGATACTCTTTGGGCGACTGGTCCTAATGATGTAGGCCTTTTGGAAATACCACCATATGTAGTCACTTTGAAAGCAAATGTCAAATTTCCACGAATTCCTCAATACAAAATTTCTAGTGAAGGTGAACGTGCACTTTTACTAATTGTACAAGATTTGATTAAGAAGGGTGTGATTGAAGAAACTAGAGGAAATGTCTGTAACAGTCCTGTACTACCGATTTTGAAACGAACTGATCCTACAAAGCCTCCAGTATATAGGTTTGTTATCGATCTCAGAGAGGTTAATAAGATTGTGGTTCCGCAGTTTCCTGTGGTTCCAGACATTACTGCCTTGTTAACATTAATTCCTGCTACAGCCACATGGTTTTCAGTCATCGACTTGAAGAATGCCTTTTTCAGCATTCCGATAGCCGAGGAAAGCAGGGATATTTTCGGCTTCTGTCTAGGAGGTCGAAGCTTCAGATTTAAACGCGCTCCACAAGGCTATTGTGAGAGCCCATCCATTTACAGTCAGGCACTAAAAAGTCAGTTAGATTCCTTTGTACTTCCTCCTGGTTCTGCCCTAGTGCAGTATGTAGACGATCTTCTAGTGGCTGCCGATGACAAGGAAACTTGCAAAGCAGCTACGATTTCGTTATTGCATCATTTGTCCAATTTGAATCACAAGGTGTCACCTTCGAAAATGCAATACTGCTGCCAAGAAGTGACCTACCTAGGTCATCTCTTGTCAAAGGAGGGAAGGAAGTTGACCCCAGAGAGAATAAAAGCAATTATGCAGATGAGTGTTCCTCGCACACAGAGAGAAGTACGTGCCTTTTTAGGTATTACCTCGTACTGTAGGCAGTGGATCCCAAATTTTTCTCTTTTAGCAAAACCATTGGTAGCTTTGACTGGGAAAGGTGTTCCGAGTCCGGTGCCATGGTCTGCTGAATGTCAGGAGAGTTTTTCTGAGTTACGAAAAGCATTGTGTTCAGCTCCTGTATTGGGTACACCCGACTACAGTAAGCCATTCACGCTCTATGTTCACGAAAGAGAAGGTTGCGCGTTGAGTGTTCTGACACAGAAATTCGGTGATAAACAACGCCCTTGTGCGTATTTTTCATCAACATTAGATCCGGTAGCTAGAGCGTTACCTAGTTGTTTGAGAGCTACAGCGGCAGCTGCGGCTTCCATTCGACAATCTGCTGGTTTGGTGATGAATAACATGCTAGTGGTCATGGTTCCTCATGCTGTGGATACACTCATGAACAGAACCAAGACACAACACCTTACCAGTGCTAGATTATCTGGCTACGAGCTGACACTGCTAGCAAGTCATATTCAAATCAAAAGATGCAATGTATTGAATCCAGCAACATTGTTGCCGACTAATCAAGAGTCGAGTGATTCCGAGCCCCATGATTGTTGTTTCAGAACCGAGGAAGAGACAAAAGGACGAATTGATTTAAAAGACACCCCATTATCAGATCCAGATGGCACGTTGTATGTTGATGGGTCATGTTTTAAATTGGAGAATGGTGATGTGACCGCTGCCTATGCAGTAACGACTTTGAGAACGATTGTGGAAACTGCAAGAGTGAGTCAGAATTCTGCCCAAGCTGCAGAGTTAATCGCCCTAACAAGAGCATGTGTTTTAGCTAAGGGAAAGAGAGTGAATGTGTTCACAGATAGTCAGTACGCGTTTGGCGTGGCCCATAGTTTTGGCCGTTTGTGGAAAGAAAGAGGTTTCATTACGTCCCATGGGACTAAGATTCAACATGGTCAGCTAGTTAACGACTTGTTGGAATCTCTAACCTTGCCGACTGAAGTTGCAATTGTGAAATGCAGTGCTCATAAAGCAATCACGGATGACGTTGGTCGTGGGAATGCTTTTGCTGATGAGACCGCTAAACAGACAGCTAGAGATATGATGAGTAGAATGTATGTTGCTACGTCTGCAAGATGGATTTCCGAGTCTGGAATGTGTGAAGATACAGTGGAAAGTGTGAAAGAGATTCAGAAAGAGGCAACTGAGGAGGAAAAGCGTGCATGGAAAGAAAGTACGGGCAAGTTGGATTCAAGTGGGTGTTGGATTGATTTGTCGGAACAACAGCGTTGGATGTTGCCTGATGCGTATGTGCTTGCAGTGGTGACAATGGCACATGGAGTAGCACACATTAGTTCTAAAGGGATTTGCAAGATGTTGGCTCCAGTCTGGAAGAATGATTACATTAGTAAATGTGCAGAGAGAGTGGTGAAAAATTGTTTGATGCATAATCCTGGCAAGGGAATCCCAACTCCTGCTGGTCATTTCGCTCCTCCTTCCTGCCCCTTTGAAGTAATTCAGCTAGATTTCATACACATGGATCGTTGTAACAATCTAAAGTACGTCCTGGTGGTAGTCTTTGCATTTTCCAGATGGATCGAAGCATATCCACTTAAGGACAATACTGCCCTATCAACTGCCAAAATTCTTCTCAAAGAATATTTCCCTAGATACGGAATGACACGGATTGTATGGTCAGATAACGGAAGTGAGTTTATAGGGAAAGTTATGCAGAGTGTGTGTGCCGGTTTGGGCATTAAACAAAAGTTCCACAGTGCAAACCATCCCCAGTCTGCTGGTTTAGTTGAGGGTTACAACGGCACCCTCAAACTAAAACTAGCTAAAATACAGGCATCCACGGGTTTATCCTGGCCAGACGCACTACCCTTGGCTTTGTTATTCACGAGAGCGACTGTACATTCTAGAGTAGGGCTTAGTCCATATGAAATTGTCTTTGGTCGTCCCGCTAATATTTGGGGAGTGCCAAGGCCAAAGGAATTTTGTTCTCTGGAATATCCAATGTTGATTGACTACCTTTACGACTTGACTGCTAAATTGAGTCTTATTCACCAACAGGTTTTCGATGCATTGCCAAAGCCACCAGAGAGTCCAGGTCACCAGCTGAAACCAGGTGACCACGTTGTGGTGAGAAACTTTGCAAAAACGAAGAACCTTCAGCCCAGATTTGTTGGCCCCTTCCAGGTGTTATTGGCGACGAGAACTGCTGTTCGTGTGGCTGGTCGCAAGCATTGGATCCATGCAACACACGTCAAACGTGTACCTCTGCCACTTCCTTATGACGACTGGGTTAAGAAGGGAATTGGTGCCTCTGAATTCGAGCAAACACCCAAGTTTGTCCCTTTTAGCGATGCTGAATTGATAACTGACACTTCGAACTCTGACTCTCCTCCTGAAAATACTCCTTTGAACTCTGAACATTTGTCCTCTGCATCAGAAGAAACTCTGTCATCTGCGAACCTGAACACTGCAACATCTACTAATGATACACTATTTTCCGATCAAACAGTTCCTGCAAAACTAAGATACAACTTACGATCTCGTAATATGGACAAATAAAGCAGGAAACTGCCTATTGTGATATTCTGAATTTTGAAACTTTTGCCATCAGCCAGGAAGTTTGCTATTGTTTTATTGTTTTTAAAAATTTGCCTTGCCGTCTGGGTAGCCGTAGGGTCGTGGCTGTGTGCCTAGTTGAATCTGCGGGGGTCAGACACAAGGTCGATCTTTCTGTTGGTTCTGGGAACTCCCAGGGCTAATAGAGGCATTTTCATCTACGTACACATCATCAGTGGTCGCGAGCGGATTGTAGAAGATGGAGCTTCCTGCGCTGCAACGAGAAAATGTGATTTATGTTCGCAGAAACAGACTTTACAGAATCCTTCATAGTAAATGTTTTCTGATGCAATGTGCTATTACATTGTTAATTGTTTTAATAACATTGGTGGGTGGAATCGTTTTTAGTATAAATTTAATCTTTGTGCCAGTAACTACAGTACCTCCCCTTGATCCTACTACTTCTACTGTTTCTTCTATACACTCTTTTCACTCGTTTCCTGAACATGAGCAAGCTCGACGCTCAGAATTTATCAATAACACTTTCGTACAGCTCTTGCACCAACACCAACTGGTAGTTAACACTACAGACTGCTGGGTGTGTGGCTTGATACCCCACACTATGGATAAAGGTATTCCCTATCTGGTTTTGCCTTTCATCAGTAATGGATCATTTCAGGCCCTTCAGACCATTTTTGCTTATGCCCTTGAAACCTATCCTCCGCGTCCACCACGTTCCACTAACTATAACTCTGCCAACAAAGCTTTAGTCCAGGGAATTATTGACATGATCAAGGACGTCAATAACACTCCATCTTACCCTAGAGACGAATTAAGAGTATATTTGAGTTGGAATTCTTCAGAGTATCGCCTTAGTTTGGGAGAAAGCAAGCGTAAAAGCTCAACTCCAATCTGGGTCGTACCTCACCGAGGTCAGGTCTGTTTGCAAGGTAATGGGAGAAATCCAAGAGCTCAGCTAGGGAGGAGTGAGTGCGTAGAGACTTACGTGTTTCCGTCTAACTATTCCCCTGCTTTTCTCACTGCTAGGGGTACCTACTTCATCTGTCAAGACAGAGCGTATACATGGTTGCCTGCTGACTTTTTAGGATCATGTTATATTGCTCGATTGTTGCCTCCGACATACACTGCTTCATCTGATTATCATAAGACCAGAGTAGCAAGAGGTGTCTTCAGCAAGGAAGATACCGCTGGTCAGGAAGCTGGAGACTTCTTCAAAGGTTTCCTTCCGTTCTGGGGGCCTATGGCCAATAGTAGAAACATACGTCAGCTAACACGGGTAGTTGAATCTACTATTACCGAAACTGCTGGTGCCCTTAGCAACTTGACAGCTGAGCTTCAGGCGGATAGACTCATGACGTTGCAGAACCGTATGGTTCTAGACGTAATACTTGCAGATCGAGGTGGGGTATGCAGAATGATCCAATCGAGCTGCTGTGTCTTTATTCCCAATAATGCTCCAACAGTCTATGAGGCGATCTCTAAGCTACACAAGATTTCCGACTCTATACACGTAGACAAGGGAAACTGGTCCTTCATGGAGTGGTTTTGGACTCTGATATAAGCGTGGGGATGGAAGGTTCTGATGGTCATTGGTGTCATCTTAGTATTCCTGTTCTCGTGTTGCCTGATTATCCAGTGTGGTCCAGCTCTGTGTAGTCTTTGTGCTGCAACCTGTTTTAGAAAACCACCTGCGTTTGGAGAAAAGGCACGAGAGAGGATGATGATACAACAGCATGTCACTGACTTGATGAGCATAGAACTAGATTCTGACATAGACTGAGTAATTGCCTATGTAAGGGCAAAAGGAGGGTCTGAGGTTCCGTGACGATTTGAACCCATGTTTTTCAATATTGTCGGAAATACATCATATTGGTATCAGCGAACCGCAAATGATCCATTTAGCATATCCTGGTGTTTTCGCTATGCTACGAGCAAGAGTACTCCTGTTACAAACACATTTCCGATCTACCCATGGCATCCATCTTAGATCATGGCAGCCATTTTGTGTTTCTTGCCCTCACATACGCAATAACCTCTGATTTCTCCATTTCGATTAAGGACACGTAGGCTTGGCCGGCGATTCACCTCTCTAGTGACACGCACACCTTAGATCAGAACACGCTTTGGCTGCATGACTCGACAAAGGCTGCCTCTTCTGCCCGAGGCCAGTCCTGCTATACTGGTTCTCGTGTCCGTTGGCCTGATCATGATTAGGCGGCCAAAGCTGGTAGCCTTGCCCATTTACAACCTACAAACATCCCTTATCCTGCTTTTCTATCTTCTGCACCTGGCTCTGCTCCTTTCCTTCTGGGCCTTTATTAGGGGGAGGTAACGAAATTTACGATGAGGCGGTCCGGGTCTTGAATGAAAAGTTGACATGAGATTATGATGGAAAAGTGGGAACCCCTCGTTCGTAATGTTTTGACATCAGATATTGTCGACGATTCCTGTGCAACGCCAAATATTTATTGTTTAGGACACAAAGGTTTGGGAATGTATTACATGTAAAGAATTTGCCTCAAGCTCAAATTTTAGTATATAAGGAGCAACCCTCTTTGTACAAATCGAACAGGCTCCTAGATACTGCCCGTATGTAGTTTCTGTGACTTCTGTGTCCCTGCAGTAATAAACCTTTGGTCTTTGACGCCACCATCGAGAAGCCCGTGTTTCTGTTAATTTGTGCACCGAGACAGGTGGAACTCCGGGGTCTTCGGGTGTTGTTCCCTGACACCTCTGGACGGAACCAAAAAGTCCAGAACTCCACCGGCTAGCTTGACTCCAGTGGTGTGGAGTGCCTGGGACCCACGTCTGGGCATCCCCAGCGCACTTAGGGCGGAATATGCAAAAACAACAGGTGATGGACCGAATGTGGATCAATGTCACACACTCACCCCAGTCCAAAGATCTGGGCCTAAATCTATCGTTTTTTTGCACTCCACACCACCCTGCATTAGACAATGGCGATATGCAAATCAGCTCTGACCCTGTGCCCCATGGGAACAGTCCAGTCCGAACTACAAAAGCCATGTCCTTCCCAGAACGGAATCAAGCATCCGAGGACCGGACCGGTTTCGAGGTAACACCTCTCATCAGCCCGGCTAGCTTGACTCCAGTGGTGTGGAGTGCCTGGGACCCACGTCTGGGCATCCCCAGCGCACTTAGGGCAGAATATGCAAAAACAACAGGTGATGGACCGAATGTGGATCAATGTCACACACTCACCCCAGTCCAAAGATCTGGGCCCAAATCCATCGTTTTTTTGCACTCCACACCACCCTGCGTTAGACAATGGCGATATGCAAATCAGCTCTGACCCTGTGCCCCATGGGAACAGTCCAGTCCGAACTACAAAAGCCATGTCCTTCCCAGAACGGAATCAAGCATCCGAGGACCGGACCGTTTTCTAGTTAACACCTCTCATCAGCCCGGCTAGCTTGACTCCAGTGGTGTGGAGTGCCTGGGACCCACGTCTGGGCATCCCCAGCGCACTTAGGGCGGAATATGCAAAAACAACAGGTGATGGACCGAATGTGGATCAATGTCACACACTCACCCCAGTCCAAAGATCTGGGCCCAAATCCATCGTTTTTTTGCACTCCACACCACCCTGCGTTAGACAATGGCGATATGCAAATCAGCTCTGACCCTGTGCCCCACGGGAACAGTCCAGTCCGAACTACAAAAGCCAAGTCCTTCCCAGAACGGAATCAAGCATCCGAGGACCGGACCGGTTTCGAGGTAACACCTCTAATCAGCCCGGCTAGCTTGACTCCAGTGGTGTGGAGTGCCTGGGACCCACGTCTGGGCATCCCCAGCGCACTTAGGGCGGAATATGCAAAAACAACAGGTGATGGACCGAATGTGGATCAATGTCACACACTCACCCCAGTCCAAAGATCTGGGCCCAAATCCATCGTTTTTTTGCACTCCACACCACCCTGCGTTAGACAATGGCGATATGCAAATCAGCTCTGACCCTGTGCCCCATGGGGACAGTCCAGTCTGAACTACAAAAGCCATGTCCTTCCCAGAACGGAATCAAGCATCCGAGGACCGGACCGGTTTCGAGGTAACACCTCTCATCAGCCCGGCTAGCTTGACTCCAGTGGTGTGGAGTGCCTGGGACCCACGTCTGGGCATCCCCAGCGCACTTAGGGCGGAATATGCAAAAACAACAGGTGATGGACCGAATGTGGATCAATGTCACACACTCACCCCAGTCCAAAGATCTGGGCCCAAATCCATCGTTTTTTTGCACTCCACACCACCCTGCGTTAGACAATGGCGATATGCAAATCAGCTCTGACCCTGTGCCCCATGGGAACAGTCCAGTCCGAACTACAAAAGCCATGTCCTTCCCAGAACGGAATCAAGCATCCGAGGACCGGACCGGTTTCGAGGTAACACCTCTCATCAGCCCGGCTAGCTTGACTCCAGTGGTGTGGAGTGCCTGGGACCCAGGTCTGGGCATCCCCAGCGCACTTAGGGCGGAATATGCAAAAACAACAGGTGATGGACCGAATGTGGATCAATGTCACACACTCACCCCAGTCCAAAGATCTTGGCCCAAATCCATCGTTTTTTTGCACTCCACACCACCCTGCGTTTGACAATGGCGATATGCAAATCAGCTCTGACCCTGTGCCCCATGGGAACAGTCCAGTCCGAACTACAAAAACCATGGCCTTCCCAGAACGGAATCAAGCATCCGAGGACCAGACCGGTTTCGAGGTAACACCTCTCATCAGCCCGGCTAACTTGACTCCGGTGGTGTAGAGTGCCTGGGACCCACGTCTGGGCATCCCCAGCGCACTTAGGGCGGAATATGCAAAAACAACAGGTGATGGACCGAATGTGGATCAATGTCACACGCTCACCCCAGTCCAAAGATCTGGGCCCAAATCCATCGTTTTTTTGCACTCCACACCACCCTGCCTTAGACAATGGCTATATGCAAATCAGCTCTGACCCTGTGCCCCATGGGAACAGTCCAGTCCGAACTACAAAAGCCATGTCCTTCCCAGAACGGAATCAAGCATCCGAGGACCGGACCGGTTTCAAGGTAACACCTCTCATCAGCCCGGCTAGCTTGACTCCAGTGGTGTGGAGTGCCTGGGACCCACGACTGGGCATCCCCAGCGCACTTAGGGCGGAATATGCAAAAACAACAGGTGATGGACCGAATGTGGATCAATGTCACACACTCACCCCAGTCCAAAGATCTGGGCCCAAATCCATTGTTTTTTTGCACTCCACACCACCCTGCGTTAGACAATGGCGATATGCAAATCAGCTCTGACCCTGTGCCCCATGTGAACAGTCCAGTCCGAACTACAAAAGCAATGTCCTTCCCAGAACGGAATCAAGCATCCGAGGACCGGACCGGTTTTGAGGTAACACCTCTCATCAGCCCGGCTAGCTTGACTCCAGTGGTGTGGAGTGCCTGGGACCCAGGTCTGGGCATCCCCAGCGCACTTAGGGCGGAATATGCAAAAACAACAGGTGATGGACCGAATGTGGATCAATGTCACTCACTCACCCCAGTCCAAAGATCTGGGCCCAAATCCATCGTTTTTTTGCACTCCACACCACCCTGCGTTAGACAATGGCGATATGCAAATCAGCTCTGACCCTGTGCCCCATGGGAACAGTCCAGTCCGAACTACAAAAGCCATGTCCTTCCCAGAACGGAATCAAGCATCCGAGGACCGGACCGGTTTCGAGGTAACACCTCTCATCAGCCCGGCTAGCTTGACTCCAGTGATGTGGAGTGCCTGGGACCCAGGTCTGGGCATCCCCAGCGCACTTAGGGCGGAATATGCAAAAACAACAGGTGATGGACCGAATGTGGATCAATGTCACTCACTCACCCCAGTCCAAAGATCTGGGCCCTAATCCATCGTTTTTTTGCACTCCACACCACCCTGCGTTAGACAATGGCGATATGCAAATCAGCTCTGACCCTGTGCCCCATGGGAACAGTCCAGTCCGAACTACAAAAGCCATGTCCTTCCCAGAACGGAATCAAGCATCCGAGGACCGGACCGGTTTCGAGGTAACACCTCTCATCAGCCCGGCTAGCTTGACTCCAGTGGTGTGGAGTGCCTGGGACCCACGTCTGGGCATCCCCAGCGCACTTAGGGTGGAATATGCAAAAACAACAGGTGATGGACCGAATGTGGATCAATGTCACACACTCACCCCAGTCCAAAGATCTGGGCCCAAATCTATCGTTTTTTTGCACTCCACACCACCCTGCGTTGGACAATGGCGATATGCAAATCAGCTCTGACCCTGTGCCCCATGGGAACAGTCCAGTCCGAACTACAAAAGCCTTGTCCTTCCCAGAACGGAATCAAGCATCCGAGGACCGGACCGGTTTCGAGGTAACACCTCTCATCAGCCCGGCTAGCTTGACTCCAGTGGTGTGGAGTGCCTGGGACCCACGTCTGGGCATCCCCAGCGCACTTAGGGCGGAATATGCAAAAACAACAGGTGATGGACCGAATGTGGATCAATGTCACACACTCACCCCAGTCCAAAGATCTGGGCCCAAATCCATCGTTTTTTTGCACTCCACACCACCCTGCGTTAGACAATGGCGATATGCAAATCAGCTCTGACCCTGTGCCCCATGGGAACAGTCCAGTCCGAACTACAAAAGCCATGTCCTTCCCAGAACGGAATCAAGCATCCGAGGACCGGACCGGTTTCGAGGTAACACCTCTCATCAGCCCGGCTAGCTTGACTCCAGTGGTGTGGAGTGCCTGGGACCCACGTCTGGGCATCCCCAGCCCACTTAGGGCGGAATATGCAAAAACAACAGGTGATGGACCGAATGTGGATCAATGTCACACACTCACCCCAGTCCAAAGATCTGGGCCCAAATCCATCGTTTTTTTGCACTCCACACCACCCTGCGTTTGACAATGGCGATATGCAAATCAGCTCTGACCCTGTGCCCCATGGGAACAGTCCAGTCCGAACTACAAAAACCATGGCCTTCCCAGAACGGAATCAAGCATCCGAGGACCAGACCGGTTTCGAGGTAACACCTCTCATCAGCCCGGCTAACTTGACTCCGGTGGTGTAGAGTGCCTGGGACCCACGTCTGGGCATCCCCAGCGCACTTAGGGCGGAATATGCAAAAACAACAGGTGATGGACCGAATGTGGATCAATGTCACACGCTCACCCCAGTCCAAAGATCTGGGCCCAAATCCATCGTTTTTTTGCACTCCACACCACCCTGCCTTAGACAATGGCTATATGCAAATCAGCTCTGACCCTGTGCCCCATGGGAACAGTCCAGTCCGAACTACAAAAGCCATGTCCTTCCCAGAACGGAATCAAGCATCCGAGGACCGGACCGGTTTCAAGGTAACACCTCTCATCAGCCCGGCTAGCTTGACTCCAGTGGTGTGGAGTGCCTGGGACCCACGACTGGGCATCCCCAGCGCACTTAGGGCGGAATATGCAAAAACAACAGGTGATGGACCGAATGTGGATCAATGTCACACACTCACCCCAGTCCAAAGATCTGGGCCCAAATCCATCGTTTTTTTGCACTCCACACCACCCTGCGTTAGACAATGGCGATATGCAGATCAGCTCTGACCCTGTGCCCCATGTGAACAGTCCAGTCCGAACTACAAAAGCAATGTCCTTCCCAGAACGGAATCAAGCATCCGAGGACCGGACCGGTTTCGAGGTAACACCTCTCATCAGCCCGGCTAGCTTGACTCCAGTGGTGTGGAGTGCCTGGGACCCAGGTCTGGGCATCCCCAGCGCACTTAGGGCGGAATATGCAAAAACAACAGGTGATGGACCGAATGTGGATCAATGTCACTCACTCACCCCAGTCCAAAGATCTGGGCCCAAATCCATCGTTTTTTTGCACTCCACACCACCCTGCGCTAGACAATGGCGATATGCAAATCAGCTCTGACCCTGTGCCCCATGGGAACAGTCCAGTCCGAACTACAAAAGCCATGTCCTTCCCAGAACGGAATCAAGCATCCGAGGACCGGACCGGTTTCGAGGTAACACCTCTCATCAGCCCGGCTAGCTTGACTCCAGTGATGTGGAGTGCCTGGGACCCAGGTCTGGGCATCCCCAGCGCACTTAGGGCGGAATATGCAAAAACAACAGGTGATGGACCGAATGTGGATCAATGTCACTCACTCACCCCAGTCCAAAGATCTGGGCCCTAATCCATCGTTTTTTTTGCACTCCACACCACCCTGCGTTAGACAATGGCGATATGCAAATCAGCTCTGACCCTGTGCCCCATGGGAACAGTCCAGTCCGAACTACAAAAGCCATGTCCTTCCCAGAACGGAATCAAGCATCCGAAGACCGGACCGGTTTCGAGGTAACACCTCTCATCAGCCCGGCTAGCTTGACTCCAGTGGTGTGGAGTGCCTGGGACCCACGTCTGGGCATCCCCAGCGCACTTAGGGTGGAATATGCAAAAACAACAGGTGATGGACCGAATGTGGATCAATGTCACACACTCACCCCAGTCCAAAGATCTGGGCCCAAATCTATCGTTTTTTTGCACTCCACACCACCCTGCGTTGGACAATGGCGATATGCAAATCAGCTCTGACCCTGTGCCCCATGGGAACAGTCCAGTCCGAACTACAAAAGCCATGTCCTTCCCAGAACGGAATCAAGCATCCGAGGACCGGACCGGTTTCGAGGTAACACCTCTCATCAGCCCGGCTAGCTTGACTCCAGTGGTGTGGAGTGCCTGGGACCCACGTCTGGGCATCCCCAGCGCACTTAGGGCGGAATATGCAAAAACAACAGGTGATGGACCGAATGTGGATCAATGTCACACACTCACCCCAGTCCAAAGATCTGGGCCCAAATCCATCGTTTTTTTGCACTCCACACCACCCTGCGTTAGACAATGGCGATATGCAAATCAGCTCTGACCCTGTGCCCCATAGGAACAGTCCAGTCCGAACTACAAAAGCCATGTCCTTCCCAGAACGGAATCAAGCATCCGAGGACCGGACCGGTTTCGAGGTAACACCTCTCATCAGCCCGGCTAGCTTGACTCCAGTGGTGTGGAGTGCCTGGGACCCACGTCTGGGCATCCCCAGCGCACTTAGGGCGGAATATGCAAAAACAACAGGTGATGGACCGAATGTGGATCAATGTCACACACTCACCCCAGTCCAAAGATCTGGGCCCAAATCCATCGTTTTTTTGCACTCCACACCACCCTGCGTTAGACAATGGCTATATGCAAATCAGCTCTGACCCTGCGCCCCATGGGAACAGTCCAGTCCGAACTACAAAAGCCATGTCCTTCCCAGAACGGAATCAAGCATCCGAGGACCGGACCGGTTTCGAGGTAACACCTCTCATCAGCCCGGCTAGCTTGACTCCAGTGGTGTGGAGTGCCTGGGACCACGTCTGGGCATCCCCAGCGCACTTAGGGCGGAATATGCAAAAACAACAGGTGATGGACCGAATGTGGATCAATGTCATACACTCACACACACTGATGAGAGGTGTTACCTCGAAACTGGTCCGGTCCTCGGATGCTTTATTCCGGTCTGGGAAAGATATGGCTGTTGTAGTTCGGACTGGACTGTTCCCATGGGGCACAGGGTTAGAGCTGATTTGCATAAAGCCATTATCTGACCCATGGTGGTGTGGAGTGCAAAAAACGATGGATTTAGGCCCAGATCCTTGTACTGGGGTGAATGTAAGACATTGATCTACATTCTGTCCATCAAATTGTTTTTTGTAATTTTCTCCCTGAGTGTACTGGGGTAGCTCAGACGTGGGTCCCAGAGCCTCCACACCACTGGAGTCAAGCTAGCCGGGCTGATGAGAGGTGTTACCTCGAAACCGGTCCGGTCCTCGGATGCTTGATTCCGGTCTGGGAAAGATATGGCTGTTGTAGTTCGGACTGGACTGTTCCCATGGGGCACAGGGTCAGAGCTGATTTGCATAAAGCCATTATCTGACCCAGGGTGGTGTGGAGTGCAAAAAACGATGGATTTAGGCCCAGATCCTTGTACTGGGGTGAATGTAAAACATTGATCTACATTCTGTCCATCAAATAGTTTTTTGTAATTTTCTCCCTGAGTGTACTGGGGTAGCTCAGACGTGGGTCCCAGAGCCTCCACACCACTGGAGTCAAGCTAGCCGGGCTGATGAGAGGTGTTACCTCGAAACCGGTCCGGTGCTCGGATGCTTGATTCTGGTCTGGGAAAGATATGGCTGTTGTAGTTCGGACTGGACTGTTCTCATGGGGCACAGGGTCAGAGCTGATTTGCATAAAGCCATTATCTGACCCAGGGTGGTGTGGAGTGCAAAAAACGATGGATTTAGGCCCAGATCCTTGTACTGGGGTGAATGTAAGACATTGATCTACATTCTGCCCATCAAATTGTTTTTTATAATTTTCCCACTAGTGGGCCTGCAGCACTTATTGTGCCACCCATTTAATTAGCCTCTTAATACCTTTCCCAGGTCTGCTATTAAAGCCTGAAAGTAGTTTTATAGTGTCAATTTGTCTTCTAATATAACTTCCTTGCCAATCCCTAAACTCCACTTTTATTACCTAAAGGTCACCCCTAAGGTATGCCCTTTGTAGCCCAAAGGGAAGGATGCATTACTGTTAAAAGGTTGGACATGCTTGTTTAAGTTTTACATGGCCTGATTGTAAAAAAGTCTTAAATGTGTTTTTCACTACTGTGAGGCCTACCTGTCCCATAAACTAGCATTAGGTTGACTTATTACATTTAATAAGTTCACACATTTGATTGGTAACAGATAGCATCTCGTGTTTGAAATCTATATTTGTAGTTAAAAATCCTCTTTAATTGTAAAATTGGATTCACAAATACAATTTTGAAAATGCCACTTTTAGAAAATTGGCATTTTCCTCCCTCTTGCTCTTTGTTGCCTGCAGTATATTCTGGGTCACATGATTGGGAGTAGTTGGGAGTTGTACGTTGTTAACTCCTCCCAGACAGTCACACAATAGAGGGATTAGATGTGCTTGAATGGGCCGGTTTCCTAGCAGGATGGTGCGGTGGAACTGGGGACAGCCCCACTTACAACTGAATAGGCTGTGCTCTGCCTACACTCAAAGGATTTGTAACCACTGCATTGTTCCTGCAGCTAGCTTAGAACCATGGCAGGGGAGTCAGGAAACACCAAGCACTTCAAAAACATCTTCTAGAAACGTCTCCTGCTTCAAAGGAGGCACCAGATATAAATGATGAACCCTGAATCCCACTCTTCAGTTCACTTTCTGAACTTGTGAAAGGACGCTCAGAGGACTGCCTGCTGCTGTGGCCTACTGTGTACTCTACAAAACTACTTTGCCGCACCTGGAATGATTGCTTTGCTGCCTGGAGCCTGCCTTGAACCCTCCGAGGCCTGCCCTGCTACTTTAGCCATGCTTTTTCACTTGAACTCAGGACTACCAGAATAATTCCAAGGGCTATTTTGCTAGCCTCCTCTTCAGAGCCACAGGAACATAACAGTCTCCCACCATCTTAACCTTGCACATGGACCCAACCTGAGAAAGTCCTGAACCCCCAAGTGCTGCCTCTACACACCTCAACCCTTAGATGTGGTGATAAAGGTAAGAAAGCCAACATCCCAAACTTGGGACTTGCAACATTTTGGCCGAAAGCTGCTCTGATAACTGAGGAAAACCAGTACCAACTTGCTTGTCTATCAAACATAGGTACATCGTTGGTTTGCCTGACTTAACAGTAGCTCTCGCTGCTTTCTTCTCCACAGCAGCAAATCCTATTCAGTAGTCCATCAGTGAAGGGGTATCCAGCCTCCTAGAATTCTTGTATGCCACAGACTCATCACACTGGAGATTTTCAACTTCCAAAAAAGAGACTGAGTCCAAATGTGGAAATATTCACTGGGACTTCTGCAGCAAATCTTCAATGATGATGCTCCCTACTCTGACCCCACCTGCAGTTTTAAACCACTGAACTTTACCTTTTCTGAATTTTTTTTATAAATTTCTTCTAAGTCTATAGGTAAGCACTGACCGGGCCCAATCCTCTTCTTGTAATCGACCTGTGCTTCATCACGGTCGGCCATATTTTTTCAACTTTGACCCAGTCAGAAAAGTCTAACAGGAAATTGCCTAAAACAATGCTGTGTACTGACTGCTTTTATTTAATGTGAATCTGGCCAGAATGTCATGTGCCCTAAATAGTGTCAACTCGCACTCACCACCGGTGACTGCTTCACATATGTTACATGCTGATGATGTTGTGCTGACTTGCTACACAAAGGTTGGACTTCAGCATTTAATTAATAAAACAGTATGTTTCAGATTATAGGTTAAGAGTCAATCTTAATAAAACTAAAACTATGCTTGTATCAAGGGGAAAATCATTACTACCAATAATTTACATAGCAGGGTAGGTTCTGGAATCTGTGTCCACGTATAAATACTTGGTAATGGTTTTTGACTACAGAGCCTCATTTAAGAACCAGAGGATCTCCAGGAAGCAATGGTCAGGAAGAAAGAAGTAGCGCACTGATACCACTTGCTGCGCATGGTGGAGGAAGCGTACATGAAAGTACCATATGTTATGTCATATGCTGTTTTGTAACGCGCACAATTACTACCGGAGTATCCTGGTGCGGTATACCGCTGGGGAACCCGTCCTGGCTTTTCCTGTGGGATGGTCCCTACTGGGAGTCCCCAAGGTGGAGCCAGGCATCCCCGGCGTTGATGGAGCCGTTGTGGAGATTAGGCAAGCTAATGCCCAGAGTTGCCAAGTGGGACCCCTGGTTAGAGTAGGCACCGAGGCGAGAATTATCGAGTCCGGTGACCCTAGTTCACGACCCTGCCGCGTCGGGAATTGAACCCTGGTCCCGGGCCAACTTCTGCTTCCGGGTCTGTCGCCTCCAACCAGTGAGCCACATCACTCCACATATGCTGCCTGGGATGGACACTTGCTGGATGCAAAGTTGGCAGACTTATGGCAAGTATCTTTTACTAAACTTTATTCAGTGGTTAAACCTACTGCACTAAGAAAGAACCATTTTCTTTTACCTTGCATAGAATTTACTGAACCCCACAAAAGCTGTCAAAGATAAGGGAAAATGGTGAAACCAAGTGTAAGCAATGTGGTGCAGGAGAGGAGGAGGATCTGCACATAATTGCCACATGTCCAAGACTGGAAGACTGTTGTTTAGCTGTGGGTAAGACTATTGTGCTCTCCTCAGGAATAAATGTTGAGGTAAGCACTGCTTTAATAATGTTTGGGATATTACAGTAAGATGAGGACAATCTTAAGTAGCAAGTAAAGGGTTGTTACCTGGTCTTTTCTTTAATCCTATTAGCAAGATGAGAAATCTGTAAGCTTTGGACCCAAGTTATGGTCCCGACCCTGCAATCTTGGAAGAGAGCAGTAGCCTATTATGAAGACGTGGACAGAAGAAGTAGTATGAATGGAAACAATGGGTTTTGTTAAAATTGTGACTTGATATTTTTCGTTCAATGATTATTCCATTTCAACCAAGTACAGCAGGGGAGGTTGTGACTACTCAATATAATCTAGTAACTCTGACTGAATTAGAGACCGATATTGAGCACCAGGGAAGGGCACATTTGGTTGGTGCTTATTAGTATCTGTGGTGATATGAGGACAAAAAAATAGAACTAGAGTGCTGCAATTTCAAGAAGAAATGACACACTAGTTGTTGCATTTTCCTCATTGCACAACTCTTTAACCCCTTAAGCGCTGCCGTCGGCCAACGGTCGTCGCGAGCACTACCTTGCCAGTGCTGCGCACGAACGTTGGTCGACGGGCCAGCGCTCGTTATTCGAATGTTCAGCACTGGGTGCTGAATGTTCGACGCAGCTAAAGTGTTAATAGGACAGTCCCTCAAGCTACTCCTTCAAGTAATGGCCATTAAACATGCCCCTTCGCTGATATATGGTGTCGAGGAAAAGTGGATACAATTTTAGACAATGCAATTACAGGAACCCATTGTCGCCTGTTTAATTTACCTCAGCAGGCTCACAGCTGCTTTGAGTTTGGCCTTAGGAGGCAGTGTATAAGTATTCTTGGAGTGTACCTGAAATTCTATTATAAGCTAAAAAATTATCCAAGATCTATGCCTAGCACTATTGTGTAGTAAGCAACAAGTGACCCTAGAAACATTGCAGCACATGCATATTTTAATTAGGCCCTATTCACTTTTAAGGCTGAGGAGCTTTGAACTTTATTCCATTCTCAAGCTACATTTAACAGAGTTATAAATGAATCTGGAAAAGAAAATCATCCTTCAGAAGAGACATGTGCTGTCTAAAAGAGCCCATGCATCTATGGTTATTGGGCCATGTGGACGTTCAAAATACCAGTCATACTTAGGGGGGTTGATCTGATTAATGCCAAAATTAAAGCTGTTGCGCTTCCAAATCTGAATTTTGCAAACTCGTTTTACTTCACCCTCATGGAGGTGATTGCCCAAAAAGAAATCATGTTGTCTTTGTGAGTATTTTAGGTAAGACATTTGTCATTTTGTCTGTTGCTGCCCAGCCCTAACGGCAGAGCTCAAAAGGCTGTTGACAGTTTACTAAAAATACTATACAAACATGTCAGAAAGCAGTAAAAGCCTGTCTTCAAGGGGACAATTTGATATTTTGTGGACAATTCCTAAAATTCATATCTATTGCTAAGTTCAAATTAGCAAAGAGCGAGCTGTAAAGGTAGTGTGCAGGAGGCCTATATAAATTGTGTTAGGAAAGAAAGTGAAAATGAAGAAAAAACGAAAAAACATGGTGATATAAAGTGATCTTCATTGGTATGAATTGTAATGTTTTTAATCCGAACCATGAACATTATAGTTGTGTACGATAGATAGTGCTAAACCAGGTTGTCTTTTTACTGTTGTCATAAAATAGTCGTAAATGAAATAGGTGATTTATTAAAGGCATGTAGCACTTTGTTTTGACTACTTTGCACAAATTAGTCACTCAGTGTTATAACACTGTTTGTAGGAACTCTTTAAATGCAATTGTACTAAGATGGTGCAATATGGTCCATGCTCTGTAATATTTGAATACTGATATCCTCCTTATTAACTTTTAAAAGGGCAATGTTATTTGGGTTACTTTTCATAGTGGGTGGTCCACTGCTGTGGATCAGTATTACAGGACACTTGACTTATGTCAACGATTTCTCACTCAAGGCCTAATGACTTAAACGTAGGGGGGTCAAATTGATGGATTTTTTGATGTTATTTATTGATGATGTTTTAATTGGTAATTATATTGTGATATATTGTAAACTTTAATTAAATGAACAATAACGTTTTACTTACTCACTGTTAACTTTGACCCAGTCAAGCATGACCGGATGGCCGCATTTGGTGCTTTGATCTTTTAGGTGCTAGTTTTTACTAAAAACACTAACAATTCATAACTCCGGGACCACTAATTGTATTTTTGTCAATTTTGTGCCATATTATTTACAAAAATTCACTCTAGATTTCTAAATGTGTGTGGGATTTGTCTTCTGTTGTGTTCTCACTTTATTACTGTTTGTGTGCTGCATAAATTCTTTACACATTGCCACTAACTTAGGCTTGGTTACTTTTGTGCCAAGCTGCCAGAGGGTTAGGCGTTGGTTAGTTTAGTGACTTTAGCTGTATACTCTGACAGGGATTGTGGTTGTTCCTTGATCTGGGTTAACACCCCAGTCAACAAACAACCCAATTTCTCACAGTGTTGGTCTCACAATGTGACAGAACACCAGTGGCGGCCGGCATGGCTTGCAGATGGTGAGGTGGGATTCGGGTGTGAGGGGGCATGCAGATGGAGGAGGCATATTGTAAATAAAGTATCTAAAAAAGTAAACACTTACCTTGCCACCTGGTCCACGTCCCTGTTCCTGCTCTCCTCTGCAGACTTGTGGAACCGGGAGCACAGCCAGGCTCTCCTGAGCAATCACAATGCTGCAATTCAGCATTGTGATTGGTAAGCACCCAAACTCCCCTGACAAGTCACCACGCTGCAATGCAGCATGGTGATTGGTTTGAGGACCCTTGTTCGATGCTCAGCCAGGGAATGGGGGCCTGGATATATTCGGCATGCAGGTTGTAATGCAGCTTGCATGGAGAACAGGGAAACAGGGAGTGTGCATGAGATGGCTGGCCAAACAGTCATGCACACTTAGGATTGATCAAACCACTCCTTACTGCCGTGCTCCAACAGCAGAGCAGACCCGCCCGCCAGCAAAGCAGCACAGAAACATAAAATGATACTAAGTCAAAGTTATTAACATTTATGTTTCCTTTACTTTGTACTGCTTAAAAGCAATGGGGTGACGCTCCTCCTCCATAGTGGATGAGTCGCCACTGCAGAACACCCAGCAACCTAATACCTAAAAAGGACTGACCCACAGCCCATCTCTGCATCTATGTTGTGTTGTATGTTGCATGTTGTGTACTGAAATGAGAGCTGGGGTACAGTTAAAACTGTTGGGCCAGACTTAAATAAGACAAGCAAAAATAAACAAATATGCACCTGAGTTTTGTAGCTTTTAAATATTTCTGCATTTCATTTAATCATTATTGCTGCTATAACAAGAGTTGCATGATGCTATAATTTTCCTGGCACAAATGTTTGAAGCCGCTGGCAAGACATTTTCAGGATGATTACACCAAAAGTGATGAAGGATTCTGAGAAGAAAGTAGCTTCACATAAAAAAAAAGATTTTTTCATTAACTAGAGGCTGTAAACTACCGCAGTAAATGGAACGTTGTGGGTGGTGAGGTTAATGGGGCAAACTGAATAGGTATATGAAAAAGCACAAAAATCAAGGAAGAAAGTACATCCTTAAAAGATTTCACAGCCTATTTTTTAAAAGACTGCAGTGCATCGAATCTATGTTCCATCTCTTCGGGCTCAAGCAAGGCTGTGGTCACATATTAAAAGAAGGTAGGTTTATGATCATTTTAGTGATGCTATAAAGACGGTGTCAAGGACAATATCCTGCTGTTTGACCTGGTGTAAATTAAGTTCCTTCTAGGAGAGATTTGGCTTTGCATGCGTTATAATCTCTAGGTAGCAGAGTAAAAGATTGATGCATATTTTATTGAAAGGATGGCAGAGGGTGCATTTGAGTATGTTACATGTTGTGATACCAATCTTTCCCATCTTGACTCATAAATCGAGAGCTGGGGTATCTCTGCAAATCATTCCTTTTATTTCCTTATCTCTAGGCCTTGTGTTGCTGCCCTTCAGCAGTTGGAATGCACGTGTTTCCTTTTCACATTCTCAGTGTGAAGTCAGTCTTGGACTCGTACTACAATCATTAATTCATCTGCATTCACATGCTGGCTGAAACAGTGGCAGGTCCATGAACATTACTTACAAACCCAGTCTTCACATTTTTAAGACTGGTCCTCAATGTTCTCCAATGCCAGCTAATCAAAAGGAATAAATAACGAGCAGTCTTTAGAAAAAACTCGAAGCGAATGCAAAATCACCGTAGAACAACTTTCACTAGGAAAATGAAAGTTGCACTTCATAAAATCACTTTGAAAACGACAAAGACGCACACACTTCTTACAGGTGCGTTCAATTGTGTAGGTGAGATTCACAAAGGTGCTGTTAACATTAAAACATTGGTCGAAAAGAATAAACATAATGCAAGTATACATAATATTAATATAATAATTGATAAATGAAAACATAAGTATTTTTTAGGGAAGAGGTTCAAAATATCATTCAGTTTGAATGAATGTTGTACAAACACTTACGTCTTTTCCAGCGAGAGTACATAATGGTGCAAACATATCTTAAGTCACACATTGAAATCAAAGGAAACAAAAACATAACAATCATATAGCAGTTTTCTATCATGGAACAACATGATGTATTATTTGGTGCGACATGCAGAGGATTGCTTCCTGAGTTTTGTTCTCTGACTTGTGAAAGAATTGAGTACAATACATGATCGCGCAAATAAGGACACTCACACGACTCTGATTCAGTAGCATAAAAGGTCACTTTTATTACATGGACAGCCAAAGACAGACCCCGCAACATTATCTTTATTCAACAATACCTTGTACGATTTCCCCAAAACCTTTTTCCAATTGTATACATTTCCATTCCCCAATACTTTATCTTTTTCCATCAATCCATAACTTGTTTTCCATATCACCAGATTATTTCCATTTTTCCTTTTCTTTCCCACCTACCCTCCCAACCCCTCCCCATAGAGAAAGGATGAATCCGCTCTAGATTATCCTATCCCTTAAAACACGCCAACAACACATAACAAAAGGAGCCTGTCCTTAGTGCCCTAAAGTGACATTTTTTTTTGATGTGTCTATAAACAGGACAAATTGCAGCAGAACATAAAACACATAACACCGTTCCCGACTTCTTTCAAAGCCAGGGTGGGTCAAAAACACGACGCCACCGCTCCTTTACTCTCATCGAGTGACATTGCCCTCCCTCTCCCTCCCCGCGCCTGGACAGCCCCTCCCACCCGCCCAAACATCCAATCAGGTCTCATGAGGATAATCCCATTGCGCGAAATACCCCATGGGAACATCGGCTCGTGCCAAGTTCCCCTGGGACCCATTTTGCAAGCAGAAAATGACTGTGCTAAATGGCTTTGACTGTAAACACCCCCAAAACACTATTGTAGGTAAAGCATTCCAACATTATGGACTCAATCTGCATAGATTTTGCTATGATTAGATGCGAGTTACTCCTGTAATACCCCACGGTCACCCCTGAATTCCTTAATGTCACTAGTACTCATGGCTTGCACTTGTGCTCTAAAATAGTAAGCAAATCCATATCCGGGACCTGTCCTGTTCCTTGCGCTCAATACAGCTTTTCATACTGTACATGGAAGGAGGAGGGAAATGACCACTTCACTCTTGCTCCTCCTTCCAATTTGCAATCAGTCTCCAAGGTTATGTGTAAGCTAGAAAGTAATTACATATGCACAATTCACAATCTACAAATGCGGAGAGGAGTTCACCTAACGGCTAATGCGGTCGACCTCAAATCTGGGGAACTGGGTTCGAGTCTCGGTGAGAGACTGGGATAGACACTTGCCGGGTGCAAAGTTGACGGACTTATGGGAAGTATCTTTTACTAAACTTTATTCAGTGGTTAAATCTGCTGCACTAAGAAAGAACCATTTTTTTTACCTTGCATAGAATTTACTGAACCCCACAAAAGCTGGCAAAGATAAGGGGAAATGGTGACACCAAGTGTAAGCAATGTGGTGCAGGAGAGGAGGATAATCTGCACATAATAGTCCAAGACTGAAAGATTGTTGGTTAGCTCTGGGTAAGGCTATTGTGTTCTCCACAGGAAAAAATGTTGAGGTAAGCACTGCTTTAATAATGTTTGGGATATTACTGTAAGATGAGGACAATCTTAAGCAGCAAGTAAAGCGTTGTTGCGTGATCTTTTATTTAATCCTATTAGTGAGAAGAGAAATCTGTAAGCTTTGGACCCAAGTTATTGTCCCTACCCTGCAATCTTGGAAGAGAGTGGTGGACTATTATAAAGACGTGGACAGAAGAAGTAGTAGGAATGGAAACAATGGGTTTTGGGGTTTTGTTAAAATTGTGACTAGATTTTTTTCATTCAATGATTATTCCATTTCAACCAAGTAAGCAGGGGAGGTTGTGACTACTCAATATAATCTAGTAACTCTGACAGAACTGGAGAGCGATATTGAGCACCAGGGAAGGGCAAATTTGGTTGGTGCTTATTAGTATCTGTGGTGATATGAGGACAAAAAAAAAAGAGTTCTGAAATTTTAGGAATAAACAACACACTAGTTGTTGCGTTTTCCTCATTGCACAACTCTTTAATAGGACAGTCCCTCAAGCCATTCATTCAAGTAATGACCATTAAATATGCCCCTTCGCTGATGTATGGTGTCGAGGAAAAGCGGATTAAATATTAGACAATGCAATTGCAGGAACCAATCGTCTCCTGTTTAATGTACCTCAGCAGGCTCACATCTACTTTGAGTTTGACTTTAGGAGACAGTGTATAAGTATTCTTGCAGCGTACCTGAAATTTTATTATAAGCTAATACATTATGCAATATCTATGCATTATTGTGTGGGAAGCAATAAGTGACCGTAGAAACATTGCAGCACATGAATATTTGTATTTGGCCCTATTCACTTTCAAGGCTGAGGAGCTTTAGGCTTTATTCCTTTCTCAAGCTACATTTAACAGAGTTATAAATGGATCTAGAGAAAAACAATCATCCTTAAGGATAGAGATGTACTGTCTAAAAGAGCCCATGCACGCATGAATAATTTGGCTCATATACCATTCAAACTTAGGAGAGTTGATTAATACCAAAATTAAAGCTGTTGCACTACCAAATCTGAGTTTTGCAAACTTGTTTTAATTCATCCTCTTGGTGTAGATTGTCCAAAAAGAAATCATGCTGCCTTTGTGAGTATTTTAGGGAGACATTTGTCATAATTTCTGTTCCTGCCCAGCCCAAATGGCAGAGCACAAAAGGCTGTTGACAGTTGCAAGCACTAAAAGACTGTCTTCAAGGGGACAATTTGATATTTTGTGGAAAATTCCTGAAATTCATATCTAATATTAAGTCCAAATTAGCAAAGAGTGATCTGTAAGGGTAGTGTGCAGGAGGCCTATATAAATTGTATTTAGGGAACAAAGTGAAACTTAAGAAAAAAAGAAAAAACATGGTGATATAAAGTGGTCTTAATCGGTATGAATTTAAATGGTTTTAACCCGACAATGAACATTATAGTTGTGTACGGTTGATAGTGCTAAACCAGGTTGTCTTTTTACTGTTGTCATAAGATAGTCGTAAAATGAAATAGGTCATCTATTAAAGGCATGAAGCACTTTGTTTCGAATACTTTGCACAAATTAGTCACTCAGTGTTATAACACTGTTTGTAGGAACTCTATCATTGTAATCATACTAAGATGGTGCAATAAGGTCCTTGCTCCGTAATATTTGAATATTGATGTCCTCCTTACTAACTTTTGACTGGGCAATGTTATTAGGGTTACTTTTCATAGTAGGTGGTCCACTGCTGTGGATCAGTATTACAGGACACTTGACTTAGATTAACGATTTCTCACTCGAGGACTAATCACTTAAACCTAGTGGGTTCAAATCGATTGAAGATGGATTTTATTATGTTATTTATTGATGATGTT
Source organism: Lissotriton vulgaris (assembly GCF_964263255.1). Lineage (NCBI taxonomy): Eukaryota > Metazoa > Chordata > Amphibia > Caudata > Salamandridae > Lissotriton > Lissotriton vulgaris. Next base: position 586,568,255 of record NC_141689.1, on the reverse strand, counting down.
TTAATTGGTAATTATATTGTGATATATTGTAAATTTTAATTAAATGAACAATAACGTTTTTACATACTCACTGTTAACTTTGACCCGGTCTCGCATGACTAGATGTTCGCGTTTGGCCCTTTGATCTTTTAGGTGCTAGTTTTTACCAAAAACATTAACAATTCATAACTCCGGTTCCACTGATTGGATTTTTGTCAATTTGGTGTCAAATAATTTACAAAAATGCACTCTAGATTTCTAAATTTGTGTGGAATTTGTCTTTTGTTGTGTTCTCACTTTATTGAGGTTTGTGTGCTGCATAAATTCTTTACATATTGCCACTAACTTAAGCTTGGCTGCTTTTGTGCCAAGCTACCAGAGGGTTAAGCGTTGGTTAGTTTAGTGACTTTAGTTGGTCACCTTGACAGGGATTGTGGCTGTTACTTCATCTGGGTCAACATCCCAGTCGACAAACAACCCAATTTCTCACAGTGTTGGTCTCAAAACGTGACAGAACACCAGTGGCGGCCGCATGGCTCGTGGATGGTGAGGCATGTTTGGTGTGGGGGGGCACGTGGGTGGAGGTGGTGCATTGTAAACAAATTTTCTAAAACAATTAAACACTTACCTTGCCACCAGGTCCACGTCCCTGCTCCTGCTTTCCTCGGCAGACTCGATGAACAGGAAGCACAGCCAGGCTCTCCTGAGCAATCACAATGTTGCAATTCAGCATTGTGATTGGTAAGCACCCAATATCCCCTGACCTATATCCACGCTGCAATGAAGCATGGTGATTGGTCTGAGCACCCTGGTTCGAAGCTCAGCCAGGGTATGGGGGCCTGGGCATGTTCTCCACACAGGTTGTAATGCAGCCTGCATGGAGAAAAGGGAAAGTGTGCATGAGACGGCCGGCCAAACAGTCATGTGCACTTAGGAGTGAGCAAACAACTCCTCAACTGCCCTGCTCCGACAGCAGAGCAGACCCGCCCGCTGGTCAAGCAGCACAGAGAAATAAAATGATACTAACTCAAAGTTATTATCATTTGTGTTTCTGTCATGGGGATGAGCCGTGCATTTACAGTGTGTTAAGTTAGCATGAGCTTATTAGAAGTTTAAACGCCATTTTTCCTTTCTGCTGCCTTTGCACACGGCACACATTATTACAAATGTTTAGAGTCTAGCAGACTGTTTTGCTTCACACGAGAATAATATGTTTTCCTATAGTAGCAGCTTTGCTTGGTAAGCTTTGTCTGAACAGTGAGTGCCGAGGCCTTTAAGGTTATTTCCACACAGTGGTTGTTGTTCGGTCTAATCAGCGCACGTTCCAGACATAACATATATGCAGCTGTGGCCACCTCTGATTTTGGCGCATTTAATAATGCACTGCACAGGCATGCAAACACACTTTGGAGAATATTCACATGCAGAGAGCTGATGTAGGAAATGTTGTGATACATTTCTACTAGGACCAGATCTATGGGGCTGCCCTTGTAAACCCAAGAGACCTTCTGTAGATATAAAATAACCTACTAGCCAGGGTGGTGATTTCTAGGTGTCATCTAGCCTTTCTTCATTTAGCATTTTAAACATGCATTCTCCCTTTGTATTTTATGGAATAGTAACTATTCCGATAATCTTGTTGCTTATAATATGTCTGCTTGTATTAGCTAAGATACTGCCCATGAGAACACGGCATTAGAAATAAATATTTCAAACTTGCACGTGTCTTCATTTACTCCCCGTTTTGGACTGATATGAGAGTATAACGAAAGAGTGCTCATGTGTTCCACATTGCCTGAGGTATTCTAAGTTCCATGTTCTGGGTTGTCTAATCAATGGGGGTATGGAAGAACCAATGCGACACTGATTGCTAGTCTGGTAGGGGATTTTGGCTACTAAGGTGAGTTTTTGTACACCTTAATTCACTGAGGTTCCAAGTCTCTAGGCACAGCTCTGTGTATGTGCAGAATCCATGCTACATTTCAGTTTCTATGTAGTGCTTAAAAGCAGTAGGGCGATGCTCCTCCACCATAGTGGATGAGCCGCCACTGCAGAACACCGAGCAACCTAATACCTAAAAAGGACTGACCCATAGCCCATATCTGCGTCTGAGTACTGAGGTGAGAGCCTGGGCACAGTTAAAATTGTTGGGCCATACTTAAATAAGACAAGCAAAAATAAACATATGCACTTGAGTTGTGTAGCTTTTAAATCTTTCCACATTTCATTTAATCATTATTGCTGCTATAACAAGAGTTGCATGATGCTATAATTTTCCTGCCACAAATATTTGAAGCCGCTGGCGAGACATTCTCAGGATGATTACACCAAAAGTGATGAAGGATTCTGAGAATAAAGTAGCTTCACATAAAAAAAATCATTAACTAGAGGCTGTCAACTACCGCAGTAAATGGAACTTTGTGGGTGGTGAGGTTAATGGGGCAAACTGAATAGGTATATGAAAAAGCACAAAAATCATGGAAGAAAGTGCATCCTTAAAAGATTTCACAGCCTATTTTTTAAAAGTCTGCAGTACATCGAATCTATGTTCCTTCTCTTCGGGCTGAAGCAAGGCTGTGGTCACACATTAAATGAAGGCAGGTTTATGATAATTTTAGTGATGCTTAAAAGACGGTGTCAAGGACAATATCCTGCTGTTTGACCTGGTGTAAATTAAGTTCCTTCTTGGAGGGATTTGGCTTTGCATGCGTTCTAATCTCTGTGCAGCAGAGTAAAGGATTGATGCATATATTATTGAAAGGATGGCAGAGGGTGCATTTGAGTATGTTACATATTGTGATACCAATCTTTCCCATCTTGACGCATAAATCGAGAGCTGGGGTATCTCTGCAAATCACTCCTTTTATTTCCTTATCTCTAGGCCTTGTGTTGCTGCCCTTCAGCAGTTGGAATGCACGTGTTTCCTTTTCAGATTCTCCGTGTGAAGTCAGTCTTGGGACTCGTACTACAATCGTTAATTCATCCGTATTCTCATGCTGGCTGAAACAGTGGCAGGTCCATGAACATTACGTACTAACCAAGTCTACACATTTTTAAGACTGGTCCTCAATGTTCTCCAATGCCAGCTAATCAAAAGGAATAAATAACGAGCAGTCTTTAGAAAAAACTTGAAGCGAATGCAAAATCACTGTAGAACAACTTTCACTAGGAAAATGAAAGTTGCATTTCATAAAATCGCTTAGAAAACGACAAAGACGCACACGCTTCGTACAGGTGCGTTCCATTGTGTAGGTGAGATTCACAAAGGTGCTGTTAACATTAAAACATTGGTCGAAAAGAATATACATAATGCAAGTATACGTAATGGTAATATAATAATTGATAAATGAAAACATAAGTATTTTTTAGGGAAGGTGTTCAAAATATCATTCAGTTTGAATGAATGTGTGTACAAACGCTTACGTCTTTTCCAGCGAGAGAACATAATGGTGCAGACATATCTTGAGTCACACATTGAAATCAAAGGAAACAAAAACATAACATTCATATAGCAGTATTCTATCATGAAACAACATGATGTATTATTCTGTGCGACATGCAGAGGATTGCTTCCTGATTTTTGTTCTCTGACTTGAGAAAGAATTGAGTACAATACAAGATTTTGCATGAAGAAAAAGACTAACAAAAAATTGAATTTGTCCTCATGTAACGCAACTGGTGCTATGTAAAGCGCTCTGATACTTGATACCTTCCAGTCAAGTTTGTGCTATATAAGTCAAAAAGGCTGTGATTGGGCAAATTCCAGGCCTTGCTACCACAGAAAGTGCATCAGGACCTAAACCTGTTGCTCATCCATCTTGTTTTACCAATGCTGAGTCCATTCTTTGAGTAACCATAAACAAAAGACAACACAGACAAATGTGACCCAACACTCATGACTCATAATAAGGATGTTGTATCAGGAAAACTCATGCTCAGGAAGCATAGGTTTATGAAAAAGTCAAGGAGGAAGCCCAGATATCAATCCAACAAAACCTGCTTCTAGATTCAGGTAGAAGCGACAGTTCTGAAGTTCTGATACAGGAACATCACTGGAAATTAAGACCAAACAAAAAGTAGTCTACTGAATTAGTTAACGTGAACCACGGGATGGGGTAACAATTGTTGGAAGATGGGTTTTTGGGAAGGGTAGGTAGGCATCTAACACCAGCAACAAAGCCAACAACACGCAACTGTATCCTAAATATGGTCTCTATAAATGAGTCCCTTGCTCAACCCTTGGTCGCTGACACTGAGCAATACGGCTTAACTTAGGAGACACCAATTTATAGAAATAGGATCTATTTCTATCTTTACAGTGTCACCAAAACCATGAATATCCAGTGAGGGGAACTATAGATATACATTTGTAAAGAAAGATCCTGTCTAGTGCTTGGAAACTAATAGCACCAATCCTGGGCATCTGGGCTGCTTAATCGTGACAAAGTCAAACTTGGAGGCTGACAATGATGGAGCCCTGCTCAGATACCACAAGTAGGTAGGCCTCAGTCAGAATTTTATGTTCAGACATAGGCATTTCTCTTGAGCTTTTTCCACCGAGGGCCCTCGCTGGTCTCCACCAGTCTGGATTCGGTGAGGGTTTGCTGGCTTACTTTCAGGGAGTTTATAGTAAAACTCTGGAAGGTGGAGCTCTGGAGCTCTGCAGTGAGGCGAATCTGGAATTCAGGCCAGTTCGCAGTTGAAGGTGGCCTGCTTGGCTCTTGCGGTCAGATCTGTTACCTCCTCGAGCTTTTCTCTTAAAAGTTTCCCAAACTTTTCCAAACTTGTGACTATACTCCCAGAAGGTGTCCTGCTGGGTTTCAAGTATCCAAACAAATCCAAGATCTGGAATCTACTAGATGGTCATTGGCAAGCCTGGAATTCACTTCCTACAATGTACTCGGTCAGCCCCTTTAAACTCCACTAGACACACTTCAGTTAATCTATGTTAACCTGTAGTTTCTGGGAGTCCACTCCTTACTCCTTCTTGAAGCAAGGCAAATTCCTCATGGCTATAGTCTCAGATAGTGCAGCTGGCGTAGACTTTCCCTGGCAGGCCCTTGGGTGCAGATCAGGATTCCAGCAGGACAATCCTCGTTCTTCCTGTATTTTCAGACAGCAGAACTGAGAAAATATGCACTTCTCACATATTTAATCTTAGCATCTGGACATCAAGGGGGGGGGGGCAGCCCTGAACAATTGACTGCAGGGTGCCACCGAGGCGCATGACCACGTCCTCCAAAGTGTGGCTTCTTCTTGCCCCAGAAAGGACTATTCACCAGAATCAATCATGGCTGAAATGTCAGCAGAGCAGCAAGAGATAACTAAACCAACTCTCAGTGTGGCCATTTCCATAGTTCTCCATCACCTAACATCTGCAAATTGACTTCTTAAGCCTGCTTGCTGGCTGGAGCCCAGCAGACTAGGGGTAGGTAGGCCTGGCATTCCCTGCCTGTCCTATCCTTCTTTGGAGTCTCATGCTTTATGTCCCCTCTCCCCTGCCCTGACACTCCAGTGTAGCTGTAGAGCTCTCTCCATCTAATAGCCTCTTCCCTGGATAGACAATTATCACCTAATCAAGGCAGCCTAGCTAAGCCTGTTAATACTGACCAATCAGGAAACACCGCAGGAAGGCTGGATTTTGGATTATAGACAAGAAAGTGTTATAACTTCTTTTATGTATAAGTTAGGATACATTCAACAAAAGCAATCAATATCATTCTGTTAAGTCTTTGAAAAATATTTTTGATACTTTCCGAGCAATAGTTATGCATCCATAAAATATTGCAATATTAGACTATGAGGCCAAGTATCTTCTTTGGGAAAAATGAAATGTGCAATTTTCTCCTCTCCAGGGTTTATAAAACTTCTTTTATAAAGCCCTGGCTGATAAGTGCAAGACCTCCTGCCCCTGTAGCACCACGGGGAGACCTGTGTGCTAACTAATATGCAAAAATTATTTGTGTTATTAATTCACAATGCCCACATCACCAAAGTCGACTTTGCAGTGAATTTCCTGCATTGGGAAAAAATAAAATGGGCAGCTTTCATTCTCCAGGGTTCATAAAATATATTTTATAGGAACCCTGCTTATAATGACATGACCCCCTACCTCTGGAACACCTAGGGTAGACCCTGGGGCTACCCACATTGTAAAATAAAGGTGGTAATCACATTTAAAGTTCCCATACCATCAAAGTTGAGTTTGCAGTGAATTGTACTTTCAAAAGCAGTGCTGCCACACAGGGCTCTCAACAGTGCACACATGCAAGTGCATCAAACACTGTTGGCCTCTGAACTGTGATGCCCAATTATCTACCAGGGACGTATAAGGTAGGTCATGCCAATTATAAGTGTACCTCAATGTATGTGTTTGTGTTTAACATAGTACTGGTCATGGCCCTGACTAGCAGAGCCCAGGGAAAAATCTGAGTCAGCTACCACCATTCAGCACAAAGAATGGGGTTACCAGGCCAAAATGGGTGACTTTCTAACAACAATCAGGACCCTTCTCATCATCAAGCAGTTCCATACACAAAAATAGAAAACAAATGAGTGCTACATCAGGGCAAAAAATGAATATTCACAGGGGTGAACCACATTGTCCCTAGAGGGGCAGTAATGTGTAAAAGTAGGGAAAACATATCCTATTCCTGCATGAAGGAAGTGGTCCTAAGATGTCTGCTGATAGCAGGAAGAAGGCACTAGTACATGATGTGAAGAAAGGGTGACACATCAAAACCTGAAATCTCAGATGACCTTTTAACAAACATAGCTGTGCCTGTAGTGGATGCTTAATCACAAAATATTCATAATGTGGCTGCAGTAATCAAGTGTAACTAAATTGCAGAGTAGAACATGGAAACCAGGAACATCAGCTCCATCAGTGTGTATTAGAAAATAAATCCCCCAGGATCTAACAATTTAAAAGAAACTGAAACAACAGAAAATGAACACAGCAACCAGGATTCAAATTATTCAAATGCCTACAACCTAGTGTAGTAAATCCAACAGAAGCTGTATATTTCAATGACTGTCCATCATTGTAAAAGAATCACAAAAGCAAGTTTGTTGCAACTACCCTGTTGGTAAAGACTAAACCTTTAACTTTTATGTTAATAAAAGACAACAGTAAATGGACACCATTCAGAAACAGGGATAAAACGGGTGAGTGAAACCAAGTTTGTAAACCCAATGAGAAAGCAGTAAGACGATAAAGTCCCTCTAGGTTAATTTTCCAAATACATACAGAGGTAGAAGAGTTGAGAATGTTGTAAACAATTATCGTCAGAACTTGAATGCCTGAATAAGAAACACAAATATGCAGGGTACAGTTATCAGGAAAAAACATGCTCATTATGTTCTGAACAAGTGTGCTGCATTGGAGTGCAATCACAGTGGTCAACAGACCACACTGAATGCATTTGGTGAATTACATATACACCCAGAGACAGCAGGTAATTCTTCCATACTCGAATTAGGTGCCAGAGGTGTAGGATGCAAGCCCCAAAGTTAGTTATCTTTGAGAGTTCACTCCAATTCATGGAGCAGGAAGCATCTAAACTGACATGAAGAATAGCAAATAAGAGGTGAGAGATTCCGAAAAGGTATGAAGAAAGTGCTCAGCAAGATCGGCAACATATCCGTATCTAGCATTTTGTTCTTCTGTGGATTTAGGCAAACTGGACTTTGTTGTGTACATTTATAACTAACAAAGGAGTAAATATTGTTCTTAGCAGCAAGCAGCAATCTTAGTGTCCTAGTAATTTATTTTCAAATGGTACAAACTATAAGAGGAAGATTGATAATGTAGTAAAGTAATATGACTAGTAAAGTAATATGACTCTTCTGCTACCTAATGGAGGGAGCAGTGATCAGAGTTCCTTGTGAGCAAGACAAAAAACATATTTTTCTCTTGGACCTGGCCTTTCCTGTAGGGTTATCCCATATTTTTTGCCTTCCTCATCCTATTTTTCTGATCCTTTTTGTGGTTGTTAGACTCCGGGCACTTTATTGCTGCTAAGCAGTGTTAAAGTACATGTGCTCTCTCCTCTAAACATGGAAGGATATTGGTTTACACCTGTTTGACATATTTGATTTACTTATATGCCCTTTATGAAGTGGTATTCCACATACCCAGGGCCTGTAAATTAAATGCTACAAGTAGGCCTGCAGCACTGATTGAGCCACCCACAGAAGTAGCCTTTAAACCTGTCTAAGGCGTGATATTGCAGGTCCTGCGTGCGCAGTTTACTGACTTACCATTTAATTAAAACTTCTTTCCAAGCCTTAAACTCCCCTTTTATTACACATAGGTCATCCCTAAGATTGGTCCTAGGTAGCCATATAGACTGGGTAGTGTATACATAATAGGTAAGACATGAACCTTTATGTTTTGCATGTCATGGAATTGAGAAACAGCATATTTCGTTTTTCACTACTGTGGGGATTACTCCTCCCATAGGCGGCTAGCATTGGGAATTTCCTTATATACTTTTAAGTGGTAATTCCTAATCATAAATGAGTGGTGCTGCCATGTTCAAAATGGTAGTGATAAATTCTACTTACTGGTGAATTTGGATTTGACATTACTATTTAGAAATGTCACTTTTAGAATGTGGACGTTTCTCTGTACTCATAACTCATGTACTCATAACTCTTTATGCTTTGCAGCCTGTCTCTGAGTGTCAGCTTTTGTACAGACATCCACAACACAGGAAGGGCAGGGCGTGACAGGGGATACATCTGCATTTATCTGCATACTAGTAGTCTCCTTGGGGAGGGAGAGGGGGAGGTCGTTCACTCTTAAATTTGAATAGGTTATGTCCTGCCCTCACACATAGGGCTGATTTACCCTTTACTGATCGTCTGGAGCAGGGATGGACTGAAAGGGATTGTTGTGCAATTCTGAGGATTCTTTTGGAGTCACCCCCAACATTAAGCGCATTTTTTAGCATAAGTCCAGGGGCTCTGACCCCCTATCCTTAGTCACAGTGTGGTACTTGTAACCAGACACTGCTGACTTGCCAGAGGACTGCTGTGCTGCCAGGACGGAATGCCATTTTGCTAACGGATCTGCTGTGATGGCCTGCTACCTGCTGAATGCTAGACTGCAGGAGGGACTACCACTTTTGCAACTTGCCTTGATGTGCTGGCCTGCTGCCTGCTACTTTCTATCTGCCCCAAAAGTGATGTCCAAGGCTTGATGGCTTGTCCACTGTTTTCTTGGAATCTCAGGGCCAACAAAGATTCCTGCCTTACCTGACTGTCATGGGGCTTGAGAAGAAGTGAGTCTGGCAGTTGGGACAGACAGGAACCAGTACTTCCCTTGTGCTTAGAACAAGGACTTTGCTCAGCTACATGACAGCTGTTTTGTAGAATGTGTCTCTAAAAGCTGTGTTTCAAGCTGTGTGCAAGAAAGCCACGTTCCTGCTAAACACGTTGCCTGGGCAACATGGACAACACCTGTGACATCAGCAGTGCAGTCGCAAGGGAAAACCAGTGCAGTGTTTTTGTTTGGCTAAGGAGCTGACTGGAAAAGACCATCAGCCCAAAGGTCCATTCGCTGACCAGCGGACCGCCGAGGCTGCCTCCACCAAGTAAGGTACAGCTCATTATGGCCCGTCTGCTTCCCAGCAATAAGGTCCTGTGTGGAGATTGAAGCGGAGCTGCACACATAGGTGGCTGGACTTCTGCTGGCACTAAGTAAGGTACTTTTTTCCCTGGCATCAGACCTAAATGGTACTGCTCGCCGTCCTGCACCCTTGCAAGCAACTGAGAGATTTTCAGTTCCCTTTTCCTGGGGGAGTTGTACAGCCATCCTAGGCTCCCTTCATAGGTGGCTCTGTTTTCCTTTGGACAAAACGGACAAGACCCGGGTGACAACGAAAGTCTTACCAAAATGTGGGGACCATTGATCTTCTTGAACCGAGTTCAGCTCACAGGACTTACCATATAATGGGAGCGCAGGTGCACATGTGTCGCCAATTTTCTTATTAATGCAATAATTTATGATTTCCCTGAAATGCATGAGATTATTTCTAGATTCCTGCATTTCTTGTAAGACATACAAATGATGTTTATCGTTTTAGTCTTATGGTATCATGCCCAATGTGGTAATCTATTTTTATATAACATGTGTGATTCTCTTTTGTGGTGTATTCACTGTGTTACTGTGAGTGTGTTGCACACATGCATTAGACATTGCCTCAGTAGATAAGCCTGCCTGCACTGTGCCAAGCTGCCAGAGGGTGAGCACAGGTTATCTTGGTGTGTATCTGACTTGCCCTGACTAGAATGTTGGGCTCTGCCTGGCTGTGGTGCATACCTTAGCCAACCAGAAGCCCAGTTTCTAACAGTTTCCTCATGTCTACTTACATCTCACATTTTTTTCAATGGCCAGTCTGGGCATCGCCTCGGTGTCAGGGCCATTGATTACAGCTCTTCGATAACCACACATGGCTTCTACTGGCACATTAGCATATAAATAGCGCGTCCTACTTTCCATACATTTAACGTGCCTGTATCCTGAACACCGATTAGAAAACAATGAAACAAAGACACCATGAAATGCATTTTCATCGAAAACAGCAGAAGCACTTGCAACATAGTCTGCAGAAAGATAAGCGCTTCTACCTGAATGTGCATTTTCTGTCTGCAGTACCTTCCTTCAAGTTCCCGCCTTCAAGTTCAACTGCCGACTCCCCCTTCTGTCCTGTTCTGAATTGCTTCCCATGGTGCTCGTCGTCATCACGCTCAGGCTGAAAGGCTGCAGGCAGCCTCCCTCCCCGCCACCACAGCACAGCGCTGTTATTCATTCGGCCCGCTGCCCCAACACCACGTCATTTCTCTGTATGCTGCAGCATACAGAGAACAGGGAGAGTGGGAGGGGTTACTTGAGGGCAGGGGGAAGCTTCTTGCCCGCTGTTATTAATACAATTAATACAGTCTGTTTGGACAGCCTCTCAGGCTGCCCAAACAGACAGTATTAACAACAGTGGGAAAGCCACTCCCCCTGCCCTTGAGCAACGCCCACTCTCTCAACCAGGAACTTAATCTGCTTTCTCGCCGTGCAAGAAGGCAGAAACAAATGGTAGTATTCTACTATTTGCTTCTGCCTTCTCGCACGGCGAGAAAGCAGTGGGGCGGCGCCCAAACGCCCCCATGGAGGATCCGCCACTGCGGATTTAAGGAATGTAGTGAATATTTTGAGACAGTATGCAGTTTAATGATTTAAGAATGTAGAAAGAAACAACACTATTTACTTGTAAAGATTGGGCTCTATTGGAAATTTTCAATAAGTATTAGAATTAGGTAAATTATCTCTCCGATGCTAGGCTTCAGCTAGACCACCAATCCATTCACCTCAGTTGATCAGTTTAAGGGCTGAAAGTAAAAAATAATGGCTGGATGCATATGTTGAGAAAATACACGGGAAATAATGTACACGATGAAAAGGAGATGCTGCTGTTCATCTTCAGATTTGACTCAAAGTATTAGTGTTGGCAGGGTATGCCCAGATGGTTGGTCCCTTGCTCACTTTGCCACTGGATTCAAGCAAGCCTGGTTGATGAGAGGTGTTACCCCCAAACTTGTCCCAGGATGCTTGTTTCTGGTCCAGGGAAGACCTGGCTTGCCAGTTCAGGCTGGACTGTTCCCATGAGGCATAGGGTCAAGACTGATTTGCATATGGCTGGTTCTGAACTTGGGTGGCGAAGTGAGCTAAAGAACAATGATGAGTTCAACCCAGATCTGTAACTAGGGGTGAGTGTATGCAACGTTTCAGTGCTGCGTCCATCATTTTATTGTTTTTACTTTGTTTGACCTCAGAGTAATAATTATACCGCAGAATGTTATCGAATTTAAGTGTCTCTGGTTTACATTGGCACCAGATAGAAGGTAAGGACATCTTCCCAGACAGTGGAAGTGTGTTACCTGCATACCAATGGCTGGAGGGCAGGGAATGCAAACACTGGTGTGAGGGAATGGTGAAAAGGCTCCCTTTACAAAGTGCTGCTGATTAGACTTCATGAAGCTCTGCCCCTTTTATAGATGCTATGGGTGAGTAGGGGTGGGGCTGCATGTTGAAGGGGATTATCATTGTGCCTGCTCAACCCCCGAGGCGGAGGCCGGGGGCTCTATTTGCTTTCCCTAATTTTTAAAACATTGAGTGTATTTGTCTATTATTTGCGCCGTTCGCCACAAGTAGACTTACTTACTTGTGGTGTATTTTTAAAACATCCGTGGAGCTCTCACTCCCTGTACCCGGATCCCCTGTGCAGCCAATTACTCGCTGACGTGGAGAGACCGGGACAGGGGCTCACAGCCGCCATATTGAGAGGAATAGGGGTTGCAGTCTAGCTGCAGGACGCCTCCCGCCCTCCCGGGTTATTTAAACAGCTTGAAACCTGCAGCGCGTTGATTATCATTGTGCCTGCTCAACCCCTGAGGCGGAAGCCGGGGGCTCTATTTGCTTTCCCTAATTTTTTAAATATTGAGTGTATATGTCTATTATTTGCGCCGTTCGCCACAAGCAGACTTACTTACGTGTGGTGTATTTTTAAAACATCCGTGGAGCTCTCACTCCCTGTACCCGGATCACCTGTGCAGCCGATTAGGCGCTGACGTGGAGGGACCGGGACAGGGGCTCACAGCCGCCATATTGAGAGGAATAGGGGTTGCAGTCTAGCGGCAGGACGCCTCCCGCCCTCCCGGGTTATTTAAACAGCTTGAAACCCGCAGCGCGTTGATTATCATTGTGCCTGCTCAACCCTTTAGGCGGAAGCCGGGGGCTCTATTTGCTTTCCCTAATTTTTAAAATATTGAGTGTATTTGTCTAATATTTGCGCCGTTTGCCACAAGTAGACTTACTTACTTGTGGTGTAGTTTTAAAACATCCGTGGAGCTCTCACTTCCTGTACTCGGATCCCCTGTGCAGCCGATTAGGCGCTGACGTGGAAGGACCGGGACAGGGGCTCACATGCGTCATATTGTGAGGATTAGGGGTTGCAGTCTAGCTGCAGGACGCCTCCCACCCTCCTCAACACTGTATAAAAGTCACATGTCTTCCCGTCCGCGCAGCGGGCGTGCGCATCGGGAGCGCCAAAGGCAAGCCCGTCTGGGCCCGTCCTCGCCCGACAGGGACCAGGGGCCACCCCCCCTGCTCATATATCGGGTCAGAGGAAGATGTATAGCATGGACTCTTTACGTCAGCTCTGCCCCCTATGTTATCAAGCTGTTGCCATCATATACATCCTCTGGAGATTCCCCGGCTCTGCCCGCACTGCAAGACTGAGATTACTACTTCATCAGCCAAGCCAGATGTAAGGGATTACTGCATGTTTCTTCTTAACTGCAGGTCACTCCCAAAGCACAGTTTAGAAATATCCCTGCTGCTGAAGGAACACACACCGGATGCAGTCTTTTTGACTGAAACCTGGTTGGCTCAAGACTCTCAGCCCGACTTGGTGCAAGCCCTCATACCCGGCTATCAGATAGCCCGCCTAGACCGACCTCGGGGTAAAAGGCGGAGGGCTTGCTATTATTTATAAGGATGTTTATGTATTTCGTTGTCTGATGGAGTCTATCGCTGATTGTGAAAGTATGCCCTTTGGTATTGAATTTTCCCCAAATACTAGTTTTACAGGTATTCTTATCCACCGCCCCCTGGATCCAGTAGACAATTTCAAACAGCCCTTCCTTCTGTTGTGGCTGAACTGGTTACATCTCCCTCAAATTTTACACTACTTGGAGATTTTAATATCCATTTTGATAACATCTCAGATATTGTTGCCACAGAGATGACAGCTAGTTTAGCTGCTATCCAATTGGAGCAACTTGTTCCATCTCCAACGCATGTTAAAGGTCATCTTCTAGACCAAATTTTCAGCAACTGTGAACATCTCAAAATGGGTACCATCAGCTGTCTCCCCTGGACAGATCACTTTTTGATTCCTTTCACCTGGACTACATACAAATCTCCATCCTCTACTTCTATCCCCCGTAAAACCCGAAATTGGTCCAAACTTATGGGTCGATTAGGATCGCGGACGGAAACGTGTTCCGTCCGCCAAGGAAGGTGGCAAGATACTCCGTACCGGCCCGCGGATAAACCACCATAGCGATTAGGATAATATTTGAACGAAACTCCGATCGCGGCGGACGGAGCACACCAAACTCCGTCCGCGGCGGTCGGAGTACACCTGAGACTGCCGCAAGCGGACGCAACCGATGAAACACCGGCCTCCGCGTATGCACATGACCGTGTGAACAGCCACATCTCCCGCTATACCTGCGGAGGCTCCGTGTCCGCGATTAGGATAACTCCGCAAGTACCCCGGTACGCACCCCAATCCATGTCCGCTGCAGTAACAATGCAACGAGAAACCGTGCATCACAGCGGAAGGCCAACACGAACAACATCCCTACCGTCAAACCAATGACAAAAAGTGCGACGCAAGTAAATAGCAAACACAGGAAAAAGAACTACCTCCCACATGAAACTTCAAAACCAATCACAAGACACAATGACCCACCCCCAAGTACCAAATAATGCACACTAGTCAACACACCCACCTAGCACCTGACTGCCAATAACCATTGAGACAGGACCAAGACACAGACTACAAAATTACTCCCACCCACTACCACAATCCTTTGCATCACAGCATAGCTGCTAGCAAGAGGCCCAAGACTACCTACAGCACACACCTATAGAAGAAACACAACCACCACCCAAACACACCCACAACACAAACACCCACCACGCCATTCCTACACACCACACACCGGCACCTCCCAACTCACTCAAACCCACACCCTGAGCACAACACACCATGGCACCCAAAAAGAACCCTAAATTCAAGGACACAGAGTTAAAGGTAATGGTGGATGAAATCATCCGTGTTGAACCCCACTTATTCGGGGCCCTAGTCCAGCAGACCACCGTGGCTAGAAAAAATCACATGTGAGACTGGATAGTTACTAGGGTGAATGCTTCAGGGACCGTGCCGAGGACAAAGCAGGAGATACAGAGGCGGTGGCATGACCTTAAAACCCGGGTGAAAGGAATTCGTGCCAAAAACCATCTCCGGGCACATCACACTGGCAGCGGAACCCCCACGGAGCCCTTACCCTACACCGACTGGGAAGAAAAGGTGCTGGGCATACTGCACCCAGAGACCCTTGAAGGAATTGAGGAAGGAGAAGAGGCTGGTAAGTACAAACCAAGCAACACGAGCACAACGACATGGTTTGCCTTACACAACTCAGAAGACACATCTCCCAGGCCCCAAACCATGCATGCAGTCCACATACTCACCAACGTGTAAAACACTCCAACAGGCCCTCATGTCCACAGGGAGGCCGGTGGTGGTGGGTGGGGTGTGTGAGAGGATGGCACTACAACTCCCAACAGGCCCCCATGTCCACAGGGAGGGCGGTGGTGGTGGGTGGGGTGTGTGAGAGGTCACTAGTACAACTGCCAACAGGCCCCCATGTCCACATGGAGGCCGGTGGTGGTGGGTGGGCTGTGAGAGAGGTCACTAGTACAACTTCCAACAGGCCCCCATGTCCATAGGGAGGGCGGTGGTGGTTGTTGGGGTGTGTGAGAGGATGGCACTACAACTCCCAACAGGCCCCCATGTCCACAGGGAGGGCGGTGGTGGTGGGTGGGGTGTGTGAGAGGTCACTAGTACAACTCCCAACAGGCCCCCATGTCCACAGGGAGGGCGTTGGGGGTGGGAGGGGTGTGTGAGAGGATGGCACTACAACTCCCAACAGGCCCCCATGTCCACAGGGAGGGCGGTGGTGGTGGGTGGGGTGTGTGAGAGGATAGCAATACAACTCCCAACAGGCCCCCATGTCAACAGGGAGGGAGGTGGTGGTGGGTGGGGTGTGTGAAAGGATGGCACTACAACTCCCAACAGGCCCCCATGTCCACAGGGAGGGAGGTGGTGGTGGGTGGGGTGTGTGAGAGGATGGCACTACAACTCCCAACAGGCCCCGATATCCACAGGGAGGGCGGTGGTGGTGGGTGGGGTGTGTGAGAGGATGGCACTACAACTCCCAACAGGCCCCCATGTCCACAGGGAGGGCGGTGGTGGTGGGTGGGATGTGTGAGAGGATAGCACTACAACTCCCAACAGGCCCCCATGTCCACAGGGAGGGCGGTGGTGGTGGGTGGGGTGTGTGAGAGGTCACTAGTACAACTACCAACAGGCCCCCATGTCCACATGGAGGCCGGTGGTGGTGGGTGGGGTGTGTGAGAGGTCACTAGTACAACTCCCAACAGGCCCCCATGTCCACATGGAGGCCGGTGGTGGTGGGTGGGGTGTGAGAGAGGTCACTAGTACAACTCCCAACAGGCCCCCATGTCCACAGGGAGGGCGGTGGTGGTGGGTGGGGTGTGTGAGAGGATAGCACTACAACTCCCAACAGGCCCCCATGTCCACAGGGAGGGCGGTGGTGGTGGGTGGGGTGTGTGAGAGGTCACTAGTACAACTACCAACAGGCCCCCATGTCCACAGGGAGGGCGGTGGTGGTGGGTGGGGTGTGTGAGAGGATAGCACTACAACTCCCAACAGGCCCCCATGTCCACAGGGAGGGCGGTGGTGGTGGGTGGGGTGTGTGAGAGGATAGCACTACAACTCCCAACAGGCCCCCATGTCCACAGGGAGGGCGGTGGTGGTGGGTGGGGTGTGTGAGAGGTCACTAGTACAACTCCCAACAGGCCCCCATGTCCACATGGAGGCCGGTGGTGGTGGGTGGGGTGTGAGAGAGGTCACTAGTACAACTTCCAACAGGCCCCCATGTCCGAATGGAGGGCGGTGGTGGTGGGTGGGGTGTGTGAGAGGATAGCACTACAACTCCCAACAGGCCCCCATGTCCACAGGGAGGGCCGTGGTGGTGGGTGGGGTGTGTGAGAGGTCACTAGTACAACTCCCAACAGGCCCCCATGTCCACATGGAGGCCGGTGGTGGTGGGTGGGGTGTGAGAGAGGTCACTAGTACAACTCCCAACAGGCCCCCATGTCCGAAGGGAGGGCGGTGGTGGTGGGTGGGGTGTGTGAGAGGATAGCACTACAACTCCCAACAGGCCCCCATGTCCACAGGGAGGGCGGTGGTGGTGGGTGGGGTGTGATAGAGGTCACTAGTTCAACTCCCAACAGGCCCCCATGTCCACAGGGAGGGCGGTGGTGGTGGGTGGGTGTGTGAGAGGATGGCACTACAACTCCCAACAGGGCCCCATGTCCACAGGGAGGGCGGTGGTGGTGGGTGGGGTGTGTGAGAGGATGGCACTACAACTCCCAACAGGCCCCCATGTCCACAGGGAGGGCGGTGGTGGTGGGTGGGGTGTGTGAGAGGATGGCACTACAACTCCCAACAGGCCCCCATGTCCACAGGGAGGGCGGTGGTGGTGGGTGGGGTGTGTGAGAGGATAGCAATACAACTCCCTACAGGCCCCCATGTCCACAGGGAGGGCGGTGGTGGTGGGTGGGGTGTGTGAGAGGATGGCACTACAACTCCCAACAGGCCCCCATGTCCACAGGGAGGGCGATGGTGGTGGGTGGGGTGTGTGAGAGGATGGCACTACAACTCCCAACAGGCCCCCATGTCCACAGGGAGGGCGGTGGTGGTGGGTGGGGTGTGTAAGAGGATAGCAATACAACTCCCCACAGGCCCCCATGTCCACAGGGAGGGCGGTGGTGGTGGGTGGGGTGTGTGAGAGGTCACTAGTACAACTACCAACAGGCCCCCATGTCCACAGGGAGGGCGGTGGTGGTGGGTGGGGTGTGTGAGAGGTCACTAGTACAACTACCAACAGGCCCCCATGTCCACATGGAGGCCGGTGGTGGTGGGTGGGGTGTGAGAGAGGTCACTAGTACAACTCCCAACAGGCCCCCATGTCCACAGGGAGGGCGGTGGTGGTGGGTGGGGTATGTGAGAGGTCACTAGTACAACTCCCAACAGGCCCCCATGTCCACATGGAGACCGGTGGTGGTGGGTGGGGTGTGAGAGAGGTCACTAGTACAACTCCCAACAGGCCCCCATGTCCACAGGGAGGGCGGTGGTGGTGGGTGGGGTGTGTGAGAGGATAGCACTACAACTCCCAACAGGCCCCCATGTCCACAGGGAGGGCGGTGGTGGTGGGTGGGGTGTGTGAGAGGTCACTAGTACAACTACCAACAGGCCCCCATGTCCACAGGGAGGGCGGTGGTGGTGGGTGGGGTGTGTGAGAGGATAGCACTACAACTCCCAACAGGCCCCCATGTCCACAGGGAGGGCGGTGGTGGTGGGTGGGGTGTGTGAGAGGATAGCACTACAACTCCCAACAGGCCCCCATGTCCACAGGGAGGGCGGTGGTGGTGGGTGGGGTGTGTGAGAGGTCACTAGTACAACTCCCAACAGGCCCCCATGTCCACATGGAGGCCGGTGGTGGTGGGTGGGGTGTGAGAGAGGTCACTAGTACAACTCCCAACAGGCCCCCATGTCCGAAGGGAGGGCGGTGGTGGTGGGTGGGGTGTGTGAGAGGATAGCACTACAACTCCCAACAGGCCCCCATGTCCACAGGGAGGGCGGTGGTGGTGGGTGGGGTGTGTGAGAGGTCACTAGTACAACTCCCAACAGGCCCCCATGTCCACATGGAGGCCGGTGGTGGTGGGTGGGGTGTGAGAGAGGTCACTAGTACAACTCCCAACAGGCCCCCATGTCCGAAGGGAGGGCGGTGGTGGTGGGTGGGGTGTGTGAGAGGATAGCACTACAACTCCCAACAGGCCCCCATGTCCACAGGGAGGGCGGTGGTGGTGGGTGGGGTGTGATAGAGGTCACTAGTTCAACTCCCAACAGGCCCCCATGTCCGAAGGGAGGGCGGTGGTGGTGGGTGGGGTGTGTGAGAGGATAGCACTACAACTCCCAACAGGCCCCCATGTCCACAGGGAGGGCAGTGGTGGTGGGTGGGGTGTGTGAGAGGATGGCACTACAACTCCCAACAGGCCCCAATGTCCACAGGGAGGGCGATGGTGGTGGGTGGGGTGTGTGAGAGGATGGCACTACAACTCCCAACAGGCCCCCATGTCCACAGGGAGGGCGGTGGTGGTGGGTGGGGTGTGTAAGAGGATAGCAATACAACTCCCCACAGGCCCCCATGTCCACAGGGAGGGCGGTGGTGGTGGGTGGGGTGTGTGAGAGGTCACTAGTACAACTACCAACAGGCCCCCATGTCCACAGGGAGGGCGGTGGTGGTGGGTGGGGTGTGTAAGAGGTCACTAGTACAACTACCAACAGGCCCCCATGTCCACATGGAGGCCGGTGGTGGTGGGTGGGGTGTGAGAGAGGTCACTAGTACAACTCCCAACAGGCCCCCATGTCCACAGGGAGGGCGGTGGTGGTGGGTGGGGTATGTGAGAGGTCACTAGTACAACTCCCAACAGGCCCCCATGTCCACATGGAGACCGGTGGTGGTGGGTGGGGTGTGAGAGAGGTCACTAGTACAACTCCCAACAGGCCCCCATGTCCACAGGGAGGGCGGTGGTGGTGGGTGGGGTGTGTGAGAGGATAGCACTACAACTCCCAACAGGCCCCCATGTCCACAGGGAGGGCGGTGGTGGTGGGTGGGGTGTGTGAGAGGTCACTAGTACAACTACCAACAGGCCCCCATGTCCACAGGGAGGGCGGTGGTGGTGGGTGGGGTGTGTGAGAGGATAGCACTACAACTCCCAACAGGCCCCCATGTCCACAGGGAGGGCGGTGGTGGTGGGTGGGGTGTGTGAGAGGATAGCACTACAACTCCCAACAGGCCCCCATGTCCACAGGGAGGGCGGTGGTGGTGGGTGGGGTGTGTGAGAGGTCACTAGTACAACTCCCAACAGGCCCCCATGTCCACATGGAGGCCGGTGGTGGTGGGTGGGGTGTGAGAGAGGTCACTAGTACAACTCCCAACAGGCCCCCATGTCCGAAGGGAGGGCGGTGGTGGTGGGTGGGGTGTGTGAGAGGATAGCACTACAACTCCCAACAGGCCCCCATGTCCACAGGGAGTGCGGTGGTGGTGGGTGGGGTGTGTGAGAGGTCACTAGTACAACTCCCAACAGGCCCCCATGTCCACATGGAGGCCGGTGGTGGTGGGTGGGGTGTGAGAGAGGTCACTAGTACAACTCCCAACAGGCCCCCATGTCCGAAGGGAGGGCGGTGGTGGTGGGTGGGGTGTGTGAGAGGATAGCACTACAACTCCCAACAGGCCCCCATGTCCACAGGGAGGGCGGTGGTGGTGGGTGGGGTGTGATAGAGGTCACTAGTTCAACTCCCAACAGGCCCCCATGTCCACAGGGAGGGCGGTGGTGGTAGATGGGTGTGTGAGAGGATGGCACTACAACTCCCAACAGGGCCCCATGTCCACAGGGAGGGCAGTGGTGGTGGGTGGGGTGTGTGAGAGGATGGCACTACAACTCCCAACAGGCCCCCATGTCCACAGGGAGGGCGGTGGTGGTGGGTGGGGTGTGTGAGAGGATGGCACTACAACTCCCAACAGGCCCCCTTGTCCACAGGGAGGGCGGTGGTGGTGGGTGGGGTGTGTGAGAGGATAGCAATACAACTCCCTACAGGCCCCCATGTCCACAGGGAGGGCGGTGGTGGTGGTTGGGGTGTGTGAGAGGATAGCACTACAACTCCCAACAGGCCCTTATGTCCACAGGGAGGGCGGTGGTGGTGGGTGGGGTGTGTGAGAGGTCACTAGTACAACTACCAACAGGCCCCCATGTCCACAGGGAGGGCGGTGGTGGTGGGTGGGGTGTGTGAGAGGATGGCACTACAACTCCCAACAGGCCCCCATGTCCACAGGGAGGGCGGTGGTGGTGGGTGGGATGTGTGAGAGGATAGCACTACAACTCCCAACAGGCCCCCATGTCCACAGGGAGGGCGGTGGTGGTGGGTGGGGTGTGTGAGAGGATAGCACTACAACTCCCAACAGGCCCCCATGTCCACAGGGAGGGTGGTGGTGGTGGGTGGGGTGTGTGAGAGGTCACTAGTACAACTCCCAACAGGCCCCCATGTCCACATGGAGGCCGGTGGTTGTGGGTGGGGTGTGAGAGAGGTCACTAGTACAACTCCCAACAGGCCCCCATGTCCGAAGGGAGGGCGGTGGTGGTGGGTGGGGTGTGTGAGAGGATAGCACTACAACTCCCAACAGGCCCCCATGTCCACAGGGAGGGTGGTGGTGGTGGGTGGGGTGTGATAGAGGTCACTAGTTCAACTCCCAACAGGCCCCCATGTCCACAGGAAGGGCGGTGGTGGTGGGTGGGTGTGTGAGAGGATGGCACTACAACTCCCAACAGGGCCCCATGTCCACAGGGAGGGCAGTGGTGGTGGGTGGGGTGTGTGAGAGGATGGCACTACAACTCCCAACAGGCCCCCATGTCCACAGGGAGGGCAGTGGTGGTGGGTGGGGTGT
This sequence comes from Lissotriton vulgaris, assembly GCF_964263255.1. Lineage (NCBI taxonomy): Eukaryota > Metazoa > Chordata > Amphibia > Caudata > Salamandridae > Lissotriton > Lissotriton vulgaris. The sequence continues at coordinate 586,546,835 of NC_141689.1, read as the reverse complement.
GTGAGAGGATGGCACTACAACTCCCAACAGGCCCCCATGTCCACAGGGAGGGCGGTGGTGGTGGGTGGGGTGTGTAAGAGGATAGCAATACAACTCCCTACAGGCCCCCATGTCCACAGGGAGGGCGGTGGTGGTGTGTGGGGTGTGTGAGAGGATAGCACTACAACTCCCAACAGGCCCCCATGTCCACAGGGAGGGCGGTGGTGGTGGGTGGGGTGTGTGAGAGGTCACTAGTACAACTACCAACAGGCCCCCATGTCCACAGGGAGGGCGGTGGTGGTGGGTGGGGTGTGTGAGAGGATGGCACTACAACTCCCAACAGGCCCCCATGTTCACAGGGAGGGCGGTGGTGGTGGGTGGGATGTGTGAGAGGATAGCACTACAACTCCCAACAGGCCCCCATGTCTACAGGAGGGCGGTGTTGGTGGGTGGGGTGTGTGAGAGGTCACTAGTACAACTCCCAACAGGCCCCCATGTCCACAGGGAGGGCGGTGGTTGTGGGTGGGGTTTGAGAGAGGTCACTAGTACAACTCCCAACAGGCCCCCATGTCCACAGGGAGGGCGGTGGTGGTGGGTGGGGTGTGTGAGAGGTCACTAGTACAACTACCAACAGGCCCCCATGTCCACAGGGAGGGCGGTGGTGGTGGGTGGGGTGTGTGAGAGGATAGCACTACAACTCCCAACAGGCCCCCATGTCCACAGGGAGGGCGGTGGTGGTGGGTGGGGTGTGTGAGAGGATAGCACTACAACTCCCAACAGGCCCCCATGTCCACAGGGAGGGCGGTGGTGGTGGGTGGGGTGTGTGAGAGGTCACTAGTACAACTCCCAACAGGCCCCCATGTCCACATGGAGGCCGGTGGTGGTGGGTGGGGTGTGAGAGAGGTCACTAGTACAACTCCCAACAGGCCCCCATGTCCGAAGGGAGGGCGGTGGTGGTGGGTGGGGTGTGTGAGAGGATAGCACTACAACTCCCAACAGGCCCCCATGTCCACAGGGAGGGCGGTGGTGGTGGGTGGGGTGTGTGAGAGGTCACTAGTACAACTCCCAACAGGCCCCCATGTCCACATGGAGGCCGGTGGTGGTGGGTGGGGTGTGAGAGAGGTCACTAGTACAACTCCCAACAGGCCCCCATGTCCGAAGGGAGGGCGGTGGTGGTGGGTGGGGTGTGTGAGAGGATAGCACTACAACTCCCAACAGGCCCCCATGTCCACAGGGAGGGCGGTGGTGGTGGGTGGGGTGTGATAGAGGTCACTAGTTCAACTCCCAACAGGCCCCCATGTCCACAGGGAGGGCGATGGTGGTGGGTGGGTGTGTGAGAGGATGGCACTACAACTCCCAACAGGGCCCCATGTCCACAGGGAGGGCAGTGGTGGTGGGTGGGGTGTGTGAGAGGATGGCACTACAACTCCCAACAGGCCCCCATGTCCACAGGGAGGGCGGTGGTGGTGGGTGGGGTGTGTGAGAGGATGGCACTACAACTCCCAACAGGCCCCCTTGTCCACAGGGAGGGCAGTGGTGGTGGGTGGGGTGTGTGAGAGGATAGCAATACAACTCCTACAGGCCCCCATGTCCACAGGGAGGGCGGTGGTGGTGTGTGGGGTGTGTGAGAGGATAGCACTACAACTCCCAACAGGCCCTTATGTCCACAGGTGAGGTTCCGTGACAATTGTAAGTGGTGTTTTCGACTCGCACGAATATGGTCGAGTCTGGTATCTATGAACCGCAAATGACGAGTTTAGTAAGTGTGCGCAGTTTCGCTGTGCTAACTTAAACCGTTCGTTTGTTACGTGGGCTTTTCATCTGTACCCACGGGTTCCATCTTAGATACGGCATCCATTTTGTCTCTTGCCCTCAAGTAGTCAGCGAACGGACGCTGTCCGCTTCGCGACCCTGGGACTCTCAAGATATTTGCGGAAGACACATGTTCTTTGAAAGTGTCTTTATGACGAGGGGGTTGCTACTGTAAGGCAAATGGCGCCGCTCGAGGCTCATCTTGCCGCACGGACTCATTGTCTCAGCCGTGCATCTCATTAGGCACGTCCCTTTGATGCCTGTATCTCGTGCTTCTCGTTACCTCCCCTTTTACACCCTTTTCGATCTCCCCACTGTCTCCGTCTTCCTCTGCACCTGTCTTCGTTCCTATTTCGATCTACTTTACTGCTGATTGGAATTTGCTAATGGTGGGAAGATGGGTTTTTACAGTTGGGAACCGCCAAATGTTTCCGCACTTATGTTCCGGACCTTATGTGTTTCAAAGTGACCAAAGCGACCCCTCTGAGAGCTAAATGTGGGAACCGGGTTGTAAACTATTGTGTCTCATGTTATCTTATGGGTAAAAACTGTATAAAAGGAGCGATCCACAAAACCAATTTGAAGCAGTCTCCCCGAACTACACTCGATGTACTTCCTGTGACTTCTGTGTTCCCTGCAGTAAATAAACCTTGACTCTTTGACGCCGAAGGAAGTGTCCCGTGTCTCTGTGACTTGTACGCCGGAGCAGGTTACCCACGAAGGTTTCAGGTGTTGTGCCCTGGCACCGCTGGGTCCAAAAGAACCCAGTCCTTCAGTTGGCGCCCATCACGTGGGGCTGCATCAGTGGTACCGGTCCAAGCCCGACGATCGTGAGGAACTTCGTGTGAAATCTCCGAGGGAAGGTGCACCCCGCTTCATCGATCCTGTTGTCGAAATAAGTGGCCCGAAGATTTTTCCCGCGAAGATTCCCGCCTCCTAACGGCTGCGACGGACTGCTGCCCTGACTGTAGACCTGTTTTGGCGCCTGGCGTAGACCTTGGTATAGCGAGACGATAGACGGGCCTTCCTGAGGACGCCATTGATCTTTGAGTTAAGTATTTGTGGGTCGCTCCCAGAGTCCTTGGTTGTAAACACTTTAGCGAGTGTTTTTTTGTAGACACTTTAGCGAGTGTCTTTGTTGTAAACACTTTAGCGAGTGTTTTTGTTGTACACGCTGTGTGAGTGTTTTTGTCGGTGACACTTTGCTAGCGTACTTTGTTGTTGTATTTGTTTGACGACTGCAGCCGCCAAAGACCGAGGGTTTTGTTCTTGCTGGGACTTGGTAAATCCCGTAACCCTTGAAGTTTGTGAAACTCGGCTAGTGTGCAAGATGCCTGGTCGCAGTACTTTGTTCAGTTGCTTTAGACCTTGTGGTGCGGATTCCCTGCTGGAGGACTCGTGTCCGATACCTCCGGTTGGAACTCCTACTTATGACTTATATAGCAAACATGGGCTAGGCCCGATTGCTTTTAACGATTACTGGATAAAATATACAAAGAAAGACGGCGATCTTCGTTGGCCACCTCACGGTAGCTTCGAAGCGTCGATCTTAGATAATTTGGAAATAAAGTTGTTCGAACGCAAATCTAGGCCGGCCATGTTTGATGCCTTTCGGTTCTGGCGCAAAGAAGCCCGACAGAAAGAAATCAGACAGAATAAACGTAGTGAGCGAGATAATGTTGCTACCATAGTGAAGAAAGCTGAGCAGTTTCAGCGTGATAAGGAGGATAAGGATAAGGAAGTGTTTGAGAGGCTACAGCGTATGTCCATAGATAAATGCTATCCTGCTTTGCCTACGGAGTCGGATAAGAAGGAAGAGGCAGTTGAGGATTCTTTAATGTCCTATCTGATGAAGTCGCCACCTCCGTACGTACAGGGTATCGCAGCTCCTGTGGTCCCTGCCGTACCTGTTCTTCCACCTGTTATTCCTCCACCGGTTCCTCAACCTGCACCCGCTCTTCCGACTGTTCCTGCTCCTTTGCCTGTTTCTATTCCTACTGCTCCTCCGCTTCCACATACTCCTGTTCCCGCTACTGCTCACGCTACTGCTCCTGTGTTGTTAACCCCTGTTGTTGCTAATGTCTCTACTCCTTCTCTTGTTAGTCCTGTGTCTTATTCTTGTCCCTCTACTCGTAATCGTAATTCTCCCAGTGTGACAAACTTCTTTCAGTCGCTTGGACCTGTTTTTGGGTCTGCTGGTTCTGATGGTCCTCAGAGACGTAGCCAGCTTCCTGCTAATAGAGAACGTGTTGCGCTATGCAATATGGCGATGGGTTGGATAGTAAACCCTGTTAGAAATCCACCTCGTGTTGTCCTCGAAACGTTTGATCAATTCAACATACCAACTCAGAGATATGTGTTTGATGAAATGTGCAAGTTCTTACATGATCAGATAGTGGCCTATGCGCCTGACGAGGTTCTGTCCGCCCTGTCTGAACTTCGGCTTCAGTTCGCAACTGGACTGATAGTCGACACTAATGTCCGACGTGCTATTGAGCGGTTACTATCTCTTCGTCCCGCTCCTATTCCTCATGCATTGTTCGTTGAGGACATTGAGAAACCAGACGAATCTGGCCAATATCCTATGCGTGAAGTTCCGCCAGTTTGGATGCCAGGTAATCCTGGGGCGAATCCCCCGGTTCCGCCATTCTTCCAGAGAGTATGGATACACCTCCCATGGAAAAGATCGGAAGTGCTTCAGGTGAAACAAACTTTGCCCGATCCTCGCAAAAATCCTGCGGGGTATTACAAAGAATTATCGCAGCTCGTGGATGCTACGGTAATGAATCTTGCCGATATCGACATGTTGTTCGGTAATGTCGTACCGCAACCGGTATGGGCGAAGATTCGTCAGGAGAATCACGCAAACGAACTAGGTGGTACTTGGGCGGCCATTGTAGCGGCAGATGGGTTGCAAGTTGGTGGCGCTAAGCCTGAGCAGATGATTGAACTTCTTCCCCAGCGAATCATTACATTAATGAAAACGCTTATGCCAGCTATGAGGGTAAATTGGGACAAGTTGTCAGCCTGTAAGCAGAAGAAAGATGAGAGTGTTTCAGACTTCTTTACGAGGTTTGAGGAAACATTCGTTGATCATAGTGGACAGGATATGGGTACTGAGGGTGGACAACGGTTGTTTGTGGATAAATTCGTATCGAACTTATTGCCCGACTTGAGCAATAAATTAAAGAATTCAGAAAGTGCGTGGGCCGTTTCTACCTCAGCTCAGATATTGGCTACGGCACAATATTACGAAAATAGAGAAAAAGAGGAAACTGACCGTGCTGATAAAAAGACGAAAGAGCTAAAAACTAAAGTGTTGTTGCAACAAGCATATCCGCCGCGTTCTAATCAGAATGCGCCTCAGCAGAATAGATCACAGTCGCAATCGAATCGATCGCAGTCGCGTAATGATTCCTCTTTCCAAAGATCTTCATTAGGGTACAATCAATGTGCTTATTGTAGACAGGAGGGACACATTAAATTTGATTGTCCTGCTTTAAATGACCGTAATAGTGGTAATTCGTCTAGAGGAGGCCGTGGTGGTTCACAGAATGCATCACGTGGTAGAGGTCGTGGTGCTCAGAACGACCGTTCTGACCATTCATCTAATTCTAATAACTGTTTCGATCAACGTGGATCATCGCAAGGACGATCTGCGCAGTACAATGTAGACGATTATTACGTCGATCAGGGAACTGACGACAGTAATTACTAGGACAGCCAAAGACAAGGAGAGGGAGTGGTATCAGTTCCGGTTGATCAGAGAGGGCCTTACGTCGCAGTTGCTACATCGGGCGTCGTTGAGCCTTTTCTGTTGGACACTGGTGCAGCGAAAAGTTCTATCATGCATTCGAAACTCCCTGGCGCACCTTTGTCTGGCTTAACAAATGTTTCCGTTGGATTCTCTGGCGCCCCCGTTAGCAATCCAGTTTCACGCCCTTTGCCCCTTAAAATTGGGCCTCGTGAGCTCGAAGCTCCGTTGATTTTAACCACTGGTTGTGGTGAAAATCTTTTGGGTCTGGATTTGCTTAAACGTTTGTATGCAACTTTGTATTGTTCTCCTGCGGGTGTAAAGCTTACGTTCGGAGAGAGAGTAGTCTCTCCCATGTATTTGTCCCTCGATAAGCTTCCACCGGAATTGGATTCTCTTCCTGCGTCTTTGTGGGCGACGGGTCCAAATGATGTGGGCCTACTTGCTATCTCCCCTTATGTTGTTCAGTTGAAATCGAATGTGCGATTGCCACGTATTCCCCAATACCGTATCTCCCTTGATGGTGAACGAGCTTTGTTAGCGATCATCTATGATTTGATCGAGAAAGATGTTATTGAGGAGACTCGGGGAAACGTGTGCAACAGCCCTGTACTGCCCATTCTTAAACGTACTGATCCTACCAAACCGCCTGTTTATCGTTTTGTTATCGATTTACGGGAGGTAAATAAAATTGTGGTTCCTCAATTCCCTGTTGTGCCTGACATCACGGCGCTACTGACTCTGATTCCAGCTACTGCTTCGTGGTTCTCGGTGATTGATTTGAAAAATGCGTTTTTCAGCATCCCGATTGCCGAAGAGAGCAGGGACCTTTTCGGTTTCTCTCTTGGTGGACGTAGCTTCCGGTTCAAACGCGCTCCTCAGGGCTACTGTGAAAGTCCATCGATTTACAGTCAAGCTTTGAAGGGTCAACTGGATGCGTTTAGGTTGCCGGTTGGTGCGGCTTTAATCCAATACGTCGACGACTTATTGGTGGCTGCTGATACTCAGGACATTTGCAAAATTGCTACGGTATCGTTGCTGCAACATCTCTGTGAGTTAAATCACAAGGTGTCACCTTCTAAACTCCAATATTGTTGTCAAGAAGTAACCTACCTAGGTCACTTATTGTCAAAGGAGGGAAGGAGATTGACCCCAGAGAGAATTGCAGCGATTGCGCGAATGGCTGTGCCACAAACCCAAAGAGATGTGCGTGCCTTTCTAGGTATCACGTCGTACTGCAGGCAGTGGATTCCTAATTTTTCATTGCTAGCGAAACCATTGGTGGCTCTTACGTGCAAGGATGTTTCAACTCCTTTACCATGGACGGAAGAATGTCAGAAAAGTTTTTCTGAATTGCGTGATTCATTGTGTTCGGCTCCTGTGTTAGGTACCCCTGATTACAGCAAGCCGTTCACGTTATATGTTCACGAGAGGGAAGGTTGTGCTTTGAGTGTCTTAACGCAACCTTTTGGTGGTAAGCAACGTCCATGTGCATATTTTTCCTCGACCTTAGACCCAGTAGCTAGAGCATTGCCGAGTTGTTTGAGAGCAACTGCGGCAGCTGCGGTCTCTATCCGACAATCAGCAGGATTGGTCATGGATAATATGCTTAAGGTGATGGTTCCGCATGCAGTCGATACTCTTTTGAATCGAACGAAAACTCAGCACTTGACGAGTGCGAGGTTATCTGGGTACGAATTGACGCTCTTGGCAAGCCACATTCAGATAAAACGTTGTAATGTCCTAAATCCGGCAACTTTGTTACCGATTAGTGCAGAGTCAGATGAAGTAGCAGAACATGACTGTTACTTGCGGACAGAGGAGGAAACAAAAGGTCGAGTGGACCTTAAAAACACCCCATTGGAAGACCCGGAGGGCACTCTGTATGTGGATGGGTCATGTTTTAAATTACCGAATGGCGATGTGACTACCGCTTATGCTGTTGTAACATTGAATACTGTTGTTGAGACTGCGAAATTGAATCAGAATTCTGCCCAAGCTGCAGAGCTGATTGCTCTTACTAGAGCATGTGTATTAGCAAAAGGGAAACGTGTGAATGTGTACACCGATAGCCAGTACGCTTTCGGTGTAGCGCATAGCTTTGGACGATTGTGGCGAGAGCGTGGTTTCTTCACGTCACATGGCACGAAAATACAGCATGGCCAGCTTGTGAACGATCTTTTGGATGCATTGACTTTGCCTGCTCAAGTTGCAATTGTTAAGTGTAGTGCGCATCGTAAAGTGACGGATGATGTTGGTCGTGGTAATGCGTTTGCAGATGAGATTGCTAAGGAGACTGCCCGGAACCTTAGCACTCGAATGTATGTGACGAGTTCGGTTAGGTGGCCTACAGAATCGAGTATGTGTGAAGATACTATAGAGAGTGTGAAAGCAATACAGAATGAGGCCACCGACACTGAAAAGACGAGGTGGAAAGAAAGTACGGGAAGGTTGGATGTGAATGGTTGCTGGATTGATTTGTCGGATCAGAAAAGATGGATGTTGCCTGATGCGTATGTACTGGCCGTTGTGACAATGGCACACGGGTTAGCACATATTAGCGCGAAAGGTATTTGTAAGTTGTTGGCTGCTGTGTGGAAGAATGATGGCATTACGAAGTGTGCTGAACGTTTGGTGAAGAATTGTATGGTGTGTATAATGTACAATCCTGGCAAAGGAACTCCAACTCCCCCTGGCAGTTTTGCTCCTCCTTCGTATCCCTTTGAGGTGATCCAATTGGACTTCATCCATATGGAGCGATGCAATAACCTGAAATACGTTCTGGTTGTGGTTTGCGCATTCTCCCGATGGATCGAGGCCTATCCCCTCAAAGATAATACTGCTTTGTCTACTGCGAAAATCCTACTGAAGGAATACTTTCCTCGGTATGGAATGCCTAGAGTCGTGTGGTCAGATAACGGAAGTGAGTTTGTTGGAAGTGTGATGAAGAGTGTGTGTAAGGGCCTTGGAATTAATCAGAAATTCCATAGCGCCAATCATCCCCAGTCAGCTGGATTGGTTGAAGGGTACAATGGCACCCTTAAACTAAAGCTAGCGAAGATTCAGGCTACGACTGGACTTTCGTGGCCTGACGCTTTGCCTCTAGCATTACTGTCAACTAGGGCGACTGTACACTCCCGAATAGGGCTTAGTCCCTATGAAATAGTGTTCGGCCGTCCTGCGAATGTGTGGGGGGTTCCTAGGCCAGGTATATTCGTTGATCTTGAGTATCCGATGTTGATTGATTACTTACATGACTTGACTGCTAAACTGAGGTTAATTCATCAACAGGTTTACGACGCCTTGCCGACGCAGACGGAGGGTCCAGGCCACCAGCTCCAGCCCGGGGATTGGGTGGTTACCCGTAATTTTTCACGCAAGAAGAATCTGGACCCCCGTTTCACCGGACCTTACCAGGTGCTCCTGGCCACGAGGACTGCCGTTCGTCTTGAGGGGCGGAAGAATTGGGTACATGCTACCCATTGTAAGCGAGTCCCTATTCCTTTGCCGGCAGACCCGTGGGTGAGGAAAGGCATTGCGTCAACAGAAGCAGAGACATTGCCGGCGTTTGTACCTTTTAGCGACGCACAGCTTGTTGAGGAACCCTCAGCGCAGCAGAAAGCCACTGTTGAACACTTGTCAGCAAAAGACTCAAGACCAAATCAACAAACTGATCAGCAGGACGCTGTCTCTTCAACGGATCCTTTGTTCGACGAGCAGACACGTCCCGGGAAACATCGATATTCTTTGCGTTCTCACACTAAGGACAAATAAAATTTTCTTGCTTTGCTGAAATTGATAACTGCAATATCCTCGTTTCCCATGATCAACTTTTGAACATTCGTATGATTGAAACCTGTTTTGTACATATATCAAGCTTCTTCCTTGTATCTTTTTCCTTCCACAGCTGAGAAATATTGTGCTAAATAAATACATATTGTGTATTGAGGGCCGTAGGGCCGCGCGCGTACTTCCTTCTGGACAGTAGGTCTTGACGCTAGGTTAAAGGCCGTCGGTTCCTAGGAACTCCTGGGGATTGACTATTGCTGCACAGAACGAAGTGCGTCAAGAAACGTTGCGGACGGTCGTAGGGAAATGGCATTTTCGAAGCTGAATGATTTGGAAGGAGCTCAGGCGTATAGAGTCAAGCTGCAGAAACTCAGTCGTACTAAATGTATTGTATTCCAATTGTTTGTATTGTTTCTGACTGCTTCTGCATTTTTGGCGGGTGGGGTGTATTACACTATGTCTTACTTTTTACTTCCTACCCCTACTCCTACTCCTTACCCTAACGTTACTTCTACTACTTCTACTGCTTCTCCCCATTCCTTTCATATGTTACCGGAACACGAACAGGCTAGACGTGTAGAATTCCGCAACAATTCCTTTATTCAGCTCCTCCATCAGCATCAGTTAGTGGTTAACACTACTAATTGTTGGGTGTGTGGGTTGATGCCACATACTACGGGTAAGGGAATTCCATATCTGGTGTTACCGTATAGTTCCCAAGGGTCAGCTCGAGCATTCCAAACAATGCTTCGAAGCGCACTGGGTTTCCACCCCACTCCAGAACAACGTTCCCCCAACTCTGGTCCTACCTCGTATCAGTGGGTGCTATCGATGGCAATAGAGGATATGGAAGATGAGATCCATGATGCTTTTCTCATCCCTAAAGAAGAGGTACAAGCCTATAGGGTCCTAAGTAGAGGGGAATATAGTATGTTCACTAATGAAAAGCAGCTTAAAAGCTCGTCTCCAATATGGGTCGTACCCCACACTGGTAATCTTTGTCTTGTGGGTCGTGGTTCGCAAGCCTCACTTGGAGCAAGTGCTTGCACTGAAAGTTACGTTCTGCCAATGTCCCCGACCCCTGTGTTTCTGGCTGCCAAGGGTACATACTTTATCTGTCATGATCGTGCATACACATGGTTGCCCGCAGACTTCATGGGCTCATGTTTTGTTGCAAATCTGTTGCCTCCGACGTTCACTGTAGATGCCGATTATCATAAGACTAGAGTTGTACGAGGCGTAATTAGCGAAGAGGATACTGCCGGTCAAGAGGCAGGAGACTTTTTCAAGGGTTTCCTCCCGTTTTGGGGACCTATGGTTAATAGTAGGAACCTGAGACATTTGACTCGAGTGGTAGAATCGACAGCTAACATTACTGCCAGTGCCCTTGGTAATATCACCACAGAACTTCAGGCGGAGAGACTTATGACGTTACAAAACCGTATGGTTTTAGATGTCGTCTTGGCAGATCGCGGTGGGGTATGTAAGGTGATCCATTCGAGCTGTTGCATTTTCATTCCAGATAATGCTCCTACTGTCTATCAAGCCATCTCGAAGTTGCATAAGATCTCCGAATCCATACACGTGGATGTAGGGGATTGGACGTTACTTGGATGGTTTTGGGGCCTGGTATCAACTTGGGGTTGGAAGATTCTGACGATCATCGGGGTTGTGGTAGTGTTCCTGTTCACGTGTTGCCTTTGTGTGCAGTGTGGTCCTGCCTTATGTGGCCTCTGTGCTACAACGTGTATGAGACAACCATCTGTTACCAAGGGGACTCGGTTGGACAGAGCTATGCTACAACGACATCTCGATGGTCTGATGAATATCGAATATGATTCCGACTAGTGCTTGCCTACATGAGGGCAAAAGGAGCGTCTGAGGTTCCGTGACAATTGTAAGTGGTGTTTTCGACTCGCACGAATATGGTCGAGTCTGGTATCTATGAACCGCAAATGACGAGTTTAGTAAGTGTGCGCAGTTTCGCTGTGCTAACTTAAACCGTTCGTTTGTTACGTGGGCTTTTCATCTGTACCCACGGGTTCCATCTTAGATACGGCATCCATTTTGTCTCTTGCCCTCAAGTAGTCAGCGAACGGACGCTGTCCGCTTCGCGACCCTGGGACTCTCAAGATATTTGCGGAAGACACATGTTCTTTGAAAGTGTCTTTATGACGAGGGGGTTGCTACTGTAAGGCAAATGGCGCCGCTCGAGGCTCATCTTGCCGCACGGACTCATTGTCTCAGCCGTGCATCTCATTAGGCACGTCCCTTTGATGCCTGTATCTCGTGCTTCTCGTTACCTCCCCTTTTACACCCTTTTCGATCTCCCCACTGTCTCCGTCTTCCTCTGCACCTGTCTTCGTTCCTATTTCGATCTACTTTACTGCTGATTGGAATTTGCTAATGGTGGGAAGATGGGTTTTTACAGTTGGGAACCGCCAAATGTTTCCGCACTTATGTTCCGGACCTTATGTGTTTCAAAGTGACCAAAGCGACCCCTCTGAGAGCTAAATGTGGGAACCGGGTTGTAAACTATTGTGTCTCATGTTATCTTATGGGTAAAAACTGTATAAAAGGAGCGATCCACAAAACCAATTTGAAGCAGTCTCCCCGAACTACACTCGATGTACTTCCTGTGACTTCTGTGTTCCCTGCAGTAAATAAACCTTGACTCTTTGACGCCGAAGGAAGTGTCCCGTGTCTCTGTGACTTGTACGCCGGAGCAGGTTACCCACGAAGGTTTCAGGTGTTGTGCCCTGGCACCGCTGGGTCCAAAAGAACCCAGTCCCTCACAGGGAGGGCGGTGGTGGTGGGTGGGCTGTGTGAGAGGTCACTAGTACAACTACCAACAGGCCCCCATGTCCACAGGGAGGGCGGTGGTGGTGGGTGGGGTGTGTGAGAGGATGGCACTACAACTCCCAACAGGCCCCCATGTCCACAGGGAGGGCGGTGGTGGTGGGTGGGATGTGTGAGAGGATAGCACTACAACTACCAACAGGCCCCCATGTCCACAGGGAGGGCGGTGGTGGTGGGTGGGGTGTGTGAGAGGATAGCACTACAACTCCCAACAGGCCCCCATGTCCACAGGGAGGGCGGTGGTGGTGGGTGGGGTGTGTGAGAGGTCACTAGTACAACTCCCAACAGGCCCCCATGTCCACATGGAGGCCGGTGGTTGTGGGTGGGGTGTGAGAGAGGTCACTAGTACAACTCCCAACAGGCCCCCATGTCCGAAGGGAGGGCGGTGGTGGTGGGTGGGGTGTGTGAGAGGATAGCACTACAACTCCCAACAGGCCCCCATGTCCACAGGGAGGGTGGTGGTGGTGGGTGGGGTGTGATAGAGGTCACTAGTTCAACTCCCAACAGGCCCCCATGTCCACAGGGAGGGCGGTGGTGGTGGGTGTGTGTGTGAGAGGATGGCACTACAACGCCCAACAGGGCCCCATGTCCACAGGGAGGGCAGTGGTGGTGGGTGGGGTGTGTGAGAGGATGGCACTACAACTCCCAACAGGCCCCCATGTCCACAGGGAGGGCGGTGGTGGTGGGTGGGGTGTGTGAGAGGTCACTAGTACAACTCCCAACAGGCCCCCATGTCCACATGGAGGCCGGTGGTGGTGGGTGGGGTGTGAGAGAGGTCACTAGTACAACTCCCAACAGGCCCCCATGTCCGAAGGGAGGGCGGTGGTGGTGGGTGGGGTGTGTGAGAGGATAGCACTACAACTCCCAACAGGCCCCCATGTCCACAGGGAGGGCGGTGGTGGTGGGTGGGGTGTGATAGAGGTCACTAGTACAACTCCCAACAGGCCCCCATGTCTACAGGGAGGGCGGTGTTGGTGGGTGGGGTGTGTGAGAGGTCACTAGTACAACTCCCAACAGGCCCCCATGTCCACAGGGAGGGCGGTGGTTGTGGGTGGGGTTTGAGAGAGGTCACTAGTACAACTCCCAACAGGCCCCCATGTCCACAGGGAGGGCGGTGGTGGTGGTTGGGGTGTGTGAGAGGATAGCACTACAACTCCCAACAGGCCCCATGTCCACATGGAGGGCAGTGGTGGTGGGTGGGGTGTGTGAGAGGTCACTAGTACAACTCCCAACAGGCCTCCATGTCCACATGGAGGCCGGTGGTGGTGGGTGGGGTGTGAGAGAGGTCACTAGTACAACTCCCAACAGGCCCCCATGTCCACAGGGAGGGCGGTGGTGGTGGGTGGGGTGTGTGAGAGGATGGCACAACAACTCCCAACAGGCCCCCATGTCCACAGGGAGGGCGGGGGTGGTGGGTGGGGTGTGTGCGACTGGACACTGAAATGTCATCAATTTGAAATGAACACGTAATGTCCACAGTACTGATCTGCACAATCTTTTCCCCCAAGTGATCGTAATCTCACTGGTGGAACCACCATCCGGCCTCAAGACTCGCCTCACACAGGTCTCTCTGGGGACGATGCCACAGCCAGCTCCGGTGCGGAGGATGGTGCGGGCCCAAGCGGGCTGCCAGGGCCATCTGGTTCCCAGGAAATTCCAGCCCCGACTACTGCCACCTGTGCAACTCCTGCTACACCGGCCACAGTGACCTGCACAGCCACCAACACCACCACCAGTATCACCACTCCTGCCTCTGCCACCCTGCCTAACCCACCGCACGACGCAGGGCCTACGACATCCGAGCCACGCTGGGAGAGTGGGCATCAAACGAGAGAGCTGAGGCCACATCAGCCAGGCAGGAGTTCTACACAACGTCGTGCAGAGGAAGGACACCCACCCCATGCTGTGGCACAGTCACTGAAAGCCCTATCCAGGGTCCAGGCTAACTACAAGCGTGGCCAGGCACAGGCAGATCGTGCCCACCAGGACTCAGTGGACAACACCAACATGTTGCGGGCCATTGACAGCAGCCTTGGGCAAATAGTGGGCATCATGGCCCAGCAGACAACAATGTGGAGGGGATGGATAGCCCGCAACACCCCCACCCCCACCCCCCCTCAACGGACGGATGTGGCACCTGAGCAACCTGCCCCCCCCCCAGCTGACTCTGTCCCGGCTCCAAGACGAAGGGGCCGTCCGAGGCTGGAAGTGGGGGAGAGCAGTGGGGATGCTCCATCCACACGCCCCAAGTGGGGCCGTCAATGACTGAGACACTGCCTGAGCCAGCCATTCACCCAGCAAACTATCCAGTCCCACATAGCCAATCATTGCCACAGGTCTGCTGGACTAGCCAGACACCACCCAATGTGTTGTCAGCACGGACATTTCATCTGCCATTACCTTCAACTCCCACTCCCCCACCCCACACTTATTTGTAACTATGCACCAGCACCAATGCACAACCTGTAAATAAATACCACTTACTCATTCAATGATGTGTTGCCTCCATGTTTATTGACATGATTGTATGAGAAACAGACGTTACCAGGTGCAGGGCTCCAAGTCGTACATAATCATGCTGCAGCGGGAGTGACCTAGGGAAAAACAGAGACAGCAAAGACACGTCAGGAAACAGAATCACACCCATCACAACACACTGCAGTGCAACATTCCACAAACCACACTCATCACAAAATCATTGGATGAGAGGACACACATCATGGAGACTTGCATGTCCAAATAAATAAACACACACATGCAAACATCACATAGCAGAACACACAGATGATGCACACCACAACCACACAACACCAGCAAACATACAGAAGGCATAGTCAACCAGCACAAGAGGTGGTCACTCACATTCAAGGGAAGTAGCGATCAATGAGCTGGCGCCTCTGGTCCACATCTTCCTACTCACCACTATCCTCATCAGTCGACATGGGTGGGTTGGGAGGGCGAGGAACTTGTTGTTCTTCAGGGTCCAAGAGCAGTTCTATGTTATTGCGCACAGCCAGGTTGTGGAGCATGCAGCAGGCAATCACGATCCTGCATACTTTGCCTGGTGAGTAGGGCAGGGCCCCTCCAGTCTTATCCAGGCACCGAAACCTAGACTTCTGCAGTCCAAAAGTACGTTCAACCACTCTACGTGTCCTTCCATGGGCATCATTGTATTGCATTTCACCCGCTGTAGTTGGATTACGTATGGGACTCAGCAGCCAAGGCCTGTTTGGGTAAGCCGAGTCGCCTATGTTGGGGGATGAGAGAGACAGAAATATCACTACCAGAATTAGTGGGCACCCCATGCCACACAGATATCACTCCTGTCCCCACAGCATACTCACCAACAAGCCACGCATGTGCTGGACGCAGATTTGCCATCAGTTGGGGGACAATGCTGCTCCGCATGATGTGGGAGTCATGTGCAGAGCCTGGAAATCTTGCACACACATGGGATATGATGTTGTCGGCCTGGCACACCACCTGCACGTTGAGGGAATGGAAGTGCTTCCGATTCCTATACACCTGCTCACATGCCCGTGGTGGAATGAGAGCGATATGTGTGCCATCAATGGAACCCACTACGTGTGGTATCTGACCCAGTGCATAGAAGTCTGCTTTGACTGCTGCCAACTCTGCCGGCTGTGGGAAATGGATGTAGACATCCTTGTACAGCATCATGGCTTTCAGAACATCGCGAAGTACCATGCTGAACATGGACTGTGACATCCCCCCGGCATGTCCAACTGTGTACTAAAAGGTGCCAGTTGCAAAGAAGTGTAGTGCCGCCATCACTTTTGCTGTGGGTGTAATGGAACCTGGATAGGCTCTTCGTGGCTGCAGGTGAGGAGACAACTGTTCTACAAGCTCCATCAATCTACGTCGATCAAGCCAGAATTTCCTGATCACCTCCTAGTCAACCATATCCTCCAGCACAGAGTATGGCCGATGGACATTTGGAGCCCTCCTGTTTGGGAGTAGATGGAATGGAAGCCAATTCACAGACACTGCATGGCTGTGCAACTCAGTCACATGTCAACAAACTCTACCAACAAGTAAAATGTTGTGGACAATTGTCATATGTGTGACATTTCTGATTGTCACTACAACATGGAGTGCCGTAGCAACATTGTCCAGCCACTAGCAACATGATGTGTCTCAACATGTGCAATGCAACTTAGTCTCAGGTCAACATGACTTCCAACAAGACATGTGTCATGACCTAGATGCCACATCACAGACACACATGCAAGTGCACGGTCCTGGGCCGGGCCTGGCACGGCGGTAGTGGATGGGGCCTGGCACGGCGGTGGTTGACATGGCCAGCACGCCGGTCCTGGGCCGGGCCTGGCACGGCGGTAGTGGATGGGGCCTGAAACGGCAGTGGTTGACATGGCGGGCACCCCGGTCCTGGGCCGGGCCTGGCACGGCGGTAGTGGATGGGGCCTGGCACGCCGGTGGTAGACATGGCCGGCACGCCGGTCCTGGGCCGGGCCTGGCACAGCGGTAGTGGATGGGGCCTGGCACGGCGGTGGTTGACATGCCCGGCACGCCGGTCCTGGGCCGGGCCTGGCACGGCGGTAGTGGATGGGGCCTGGCACGGCGGTGGTTGACATGGCCGGCACGCCGGTCCTGGGCCGGGCCTGGCACGGCGGTAGTGCACGGGGCCTGAAACGGAGGTGGTTGACATGGCGGGCACGCCGGTCCTGGGCCTGGGCCTGGCACTGCGGTAGTGGACGGGGCCTGGCACGGCAGTGGTTGACATGGCCGGCAAGCCAGTCCTGGGCCGGGCTGGGCCGGCCGGTGTACGGTGGATGATGCAATGTGACTGTAAGGGGGGTCATGAACTGCCATGTCCATTGACATCAGCTAAAGGATGTGTTGGCCTGCACCTCCCCCGCCGAATACGTGCCCCGCCATGGTGTGGAAAAAGGTAGGGCCGATGACCTTTTTCAGAGTTGCCCGGCGTTAACCGCCTCTATTACCACTCAAGTTACCAAACAAAGAGGCAGGCGCTGGAGACTGGAAGGCAGGAAACAGAAGTTTTATTCCGACGGAGCAGAACACGTCAAATCAGACAACAGGGTATCTTCTCGAGGTGCTCTAACCGCATCTCAGAGGCCTGGCCTCTTATACACAGGTTTATGATCTTTATTACAGTTTATTGCATGTGGCACATTCTTGCAAATGCTTTGAAGTATGAAAGGACATCCTCGGAATCCCCGCTTCAGGCCCGTTCCCACACATATTTACAGTTGAAGTCCCCACCTCGGTCACAACAGGTGATAATTGTCGCGCAGCTGGACATTCCGCCGATTCACGGAATGTATGTGGTTGATCGGATCTCATGGGGTGGGGGCTTTGATCAACTCGTGGATCCTTTGATGGGAGAAGCTTCCTACTGTATGGGGGGGCAACAAACAGCAGCCGCAGGGCCAGGTGGTGGCCTGGGAACAAGTAAGACAAACGGGCACAGAGGAAAGGGGGGTTTTATCAAAGGACCCGGGATCATGAAAGGAATGGAGGGAGGTGTTGAGCTGGGAACAGGATGGGGTTCCGAGGCAGAGTTGTGCTGAAGAGGGGTTTATGGCCCAAGGCATGTGAGAGCGGGGGCTGTCAGCGCGCGGGGGATGCTTGCGAGGTTAGGAGAGAGAGAGAGAGAGACGCGCTGGCTGTCGGCGATGCGCAGAGAGGCCATGGTATTTAAAATGGCTGCCGCTTATGCGCACGAATGGGCTCGAAAAGGGGCAAGATGGCGCTGATAATGTCGACACTGCAATCTAGGTTTTAACAGTCCTCCCTTTTCAACATATCTAGCCAGCTTGTCTACTCCAGGTCTATCTGCATTAAATTCCTGACCTCAACATCATATAGTGCTCCCATGCGTTCCTTTCCAAAGTCCACAGTCTTAGGGCAGATACAATTTGCACATAATGAACACAGAGGCGGCAGGCATTGAATTCCTAAGCAGAACCCACATATTACAACCACAGGAATCAGGATAATGGTAAACAGTCTCCAGCCCCAGTTCTTAATGGTATTCCAAAACCATCCACCAAGCGACCATTCTTCCTGCTCCTGGTGGACTTCTGAGGACAGTCTGTGGAGATGTTCGATGGCTTTGTACACTGAGGGCGAATTGTCCGGTATATACGTACAGCAGCGGGACCCAATAATGCGGCATGCTCCACCACGGTCCGCTAGAACCACATCTAGAACAAGGCGGTTCTGGAGAGCCACCAGGCGGACCGCTTGAAGCTCGGCTGTGTTGTTTGCAAGGATACCAGCTGTGATGTTCATTGTTGTCTCGATTGCCTGAGTCAGATGTCGGATGGCACGGCTGTTTGCCATCGGGCCCCAGAGTGGAACAAGTCCCTTCATGGCATCGAGGAACTGTGCTCCTGTAGAGTCGGCTTGTTCAATGTCCTTGGCTCGTTTTTGTCTATGGTGATTCGCTGGAGCCACATAAGTCGGGGGAAGGATGAAGGAGATAAAACAACTGCCTCCCCAGCCTTTGGGGAGCCAGGTGTAGGCTTTTGTGCCACAAACAAAGTACATGTTTGGAGAGGATACAAAGGAAGGTGGATCGGTAGAGTCCAAAGTTGTGGTGAAGCGGCAAGCACTGCGGCCCACCAGCTGTGTCCCAAGTCCTTCTATGCACATATGGCCTGTGACGTTGATGACACAGTCAGAGTGGCAGCTGTTCGTTTCCGTAGGTAGGAGAAGGTGGGTCTGGTTGGATTGTTGAACACCTGCATTTCAATTCGTTCCTTAGCAGGGATGTCCATGTGGATAGAGTTGTTGGAGGTCTGTGGGCAGAAATGTGTCTTTGTTTTGTTTTGCCAGACCTCGTGGAAGAAATGCGTCATGGTTTTGCTGGAGCTGGCATTGTCCTTATAGCTCTCTTGCAGGAGGATCAGCCAGGCAAGGCAGGAGCCGTGAATTGAGAAGGGTGAAGGGATGAAAGGTATCAAATGTCCAGTGGCTTGGGTAGCAACCCACAGATCCAGCAGTTGGTGGCATTGGTGGCAAGATTGTGCTGGTGCAGCAGCTGCACAAAGGAGTTGTTCCAAAATTCCTTTCGCCTTTCTCTGAGTTGGGGAGAGAGTGAGATCAAATAATGTTCCTTCATGGTGGTAGGCTGTGCAGTGGTCAGGAATGTTTCATGAGCAGGCGCATTTTCTTCCTCAATCCAGAGCGTTGTCATGAAGAGAAGGCAGAAGAGGATTGTGATAAAAAGTGCAATTGTCTTTGAACTGTGGATTCTGTCTGTCTTTGGGTTCCTGTAGCGAATTTTCGGATGTACGGTTGCTTCCATCACCTTCTTATCGGGCGCTTCCATCATTTTTTTATCGGGCGCTTCCATCATCTTCAAGGGAGCTCGGTAGCGGGCAGAACCAAAGACCTCGTCTGGCTTTCTCTCCTGACAGCCCTTGTTGTGTTAGGCCACCGATCTGGGAATTATGACTTAGTCAATGGTCTGCTTAGCCGAAACTCTCTCCTTTCGTCGCAGGTTATACCCTTCTTTGGATGGCACGGTAGGGTCAGGAATCTTTGCAAGTTCAAGTGTCTCTGTGTCTGGGTAGCAATTCAGCGATGGTCGGTCTTTGTTCAGGAGCTCTTCCTGGGTGGTCACATCTTCGGTTGTCATCAGAGTCGGGGGAATCCGCTTGCAATGGTGTGCATGCACCCAGGTCCGCTTTCCTTCCACTCGAAGAGCTGCTCGGGTGGTGAGTAGGACTTGCCAGGGGCCCGTCCACTGGGGTTCCAGACTCTTGGCACGCTGGAAGTTCTTGATCAGAATGAAATCCCCGGGTTGCAGGTTGTGTCCAGGACCCCTGGAAGCGTCAGGGATGGCATGCAGCACCTGTTGGTGAATGACAGACAGAGTTTCAGTCAATTTATACAAGTAATCAGACATTAGGACGTCCGGGACGTCATGAATGGAAGTCGGTTTTGGTGCAGACCAGACGCTCATGGGTCGGCCGAAAACGACCTCGTAAGGTGTCAAGTGGTGTTTGGTGGGGGTGGAACGCATCGATAGCAATGCCAGTGGGAGAGAGTCTGGCCATTTCAGTCCCGTGGTAGCCACTACCTTGGCTAGCTTTAGTTTTAGTGTGGCATTGTGCCGCTCAACAAGTCCAGCAGACTGGGGGTGGAAGACTGCATGGAACTTTTGTTTGATACCCAGCCCCTTTAAGATGAGCTGGATAACTACTACGAAGTGGGGGCCATTGTCGCTCCATAAAATTCGACAAAGGCTGTAGCGAGGGAAAAATTCTTTTAACAGTACTTTTGCAGTGGCCATAGCAGTGTTATCACGGGTTGGGTATGCTTCCACCCATTTGCTAAATGCGCACACCACGACAAGTACGTATTTCAGGCCTTGGCATCTGTCTAGTTGGATGTAGTCCATCTGCAGGACTTCAAACGGGTGATTGGGAACCCCAAACCCTCCCCCGGGTACGACAGTTCCTTTCCCGGTGTTATGTTGCAGACATATCAAGCATTGTTAGACCAGACGTTTGGCGGAGTCTGTGATTTTGTCGTTGTGCCAAACTCTGGAGACAAGTTCAATCATGGGGGCTGATCCTATGTGGGCAGGGGAGTGTGCCATAGTCAGTATGGGAATCAGGTATGAGTCAGGTAGCAACCATTTGTTCGTGTCCTTGGTCCGCCAGCAGCCTTCATCGTCTTTCAGTCCCACCCGTGCCCATTCAGTCAATTCGTGTTGTGTGCTAGCCATTTGAATGTCCCTAATAGTGTCCCTAGCGTCGGTCCATTTCTCTGCTTGCGACCTGGTCACGTACATGCGTGTCGTCGTCCTATTTTCAGCTGTGGTTCGAGCAGTGATATCGGCTAGTGCATGTCCAATAATGTCTGTCACTTTCTTGTGTGCCTGGCATTTGATAACCGCAAGTCTTTTGGGGAGAAGGACAGCTTCGATCAGGGCGGAGACTAGATCTCCATGTAAGATGGGGGTGCCGTGCGAGGTCAAGAATCCCCTTTCCTTCCAAAGGAGCCCAAAATGGTGAACCACCCCGAAGGCATACTGGCTGTCGGTGTAAATGTTCGCTGTGGTTCCTGCTGCTAGGATGCATGCTCGTGTCAGGGCAATCAGTTCTGCTGCCTGTGCAGATCGTTGCGTGATGCGGGCTGTCTCTACTACAGTTCGGGCGGTGGTGACTGCATAGGCAGCTGAAGTGGTGCCATCGGGGAGTTTGATGCAAGAGCCGTCCACCCACAGCTCTCCGTCAGGGTCAGGAAAAGCCATGTCTCTGAGGTCAACCCTACTTCTAGTCTGTTCATCCGTGAGGGTCACACAGTCATGTACAGGGGGCACATTGGGATCGTTCTCCGGTAGGGGCAACAAAGTTGCCGGGTTCAGTGTGGTGCATCTTTTCAGGGTGATGTGGGGTGCGAGCAGAGTCAGTTCGTATCCAGTCAGTCGTGCACTCGACAGGTGTTGCGTCTTGGTTTGGTTCAGGAGGGTGTCAACTGCATGGGGTACTAATACCGTGAGAGGATTCGAGAGCACGATCCCCTCACTCTGTCGGATAGAGATAGCAGCGGCAGCTACAGCTCGAAGGCAGGCAGGTAAGGCTCTGGCTACGGGGTCAAGAGTGGCAGAGAAGTAAGCGCATGGTCGTTTCTTTGGGCCAATGGACTGGGTCAAGACAGATAAAGCACACACCTCCCTTTCGTGAGTGTAGAGGGAGAAGGGCTTTGTGTAATCGGGGGTACCTAGGACAGGGGCTGAACAAAGGGCATCTCGTAGCTCTATGAAGGAGGATTGGCATTCAGGGAGGGGGAAGGGGACATCTTTAGCTAGCAGAGAAAGCAGCGGTTTCACAATAAGGCTGAAGTTTGGTAACCACTGCCGACAAAAGGAGGTGAGGCCTAGTAGGGAGCGGACCTGTTTCTGAGTCTTAGGAACAGGGGTTTCAAGAATGGTTTGGATCCGGTCGGGGGTAAGTTTCCTTCCGTCTTTGGACAGAAGGTGGCCTAAGTAAGTGACCTGGGGTTGGCAGAATTGCAACTTCTTCTTGGAGACCTTGTGGCCATTTTCCGCAAGGAAGTGCAGGAGTTGAATGGTGGCTGTGACTGCTAGTGGAGTGGTGTTGGCCGCCAAAAGGATGTCGTCGACGTATTGTATCAACACCACCCCATCGGGTAACTGGACCTCATCCAGTTGTCTCTTGAGGGCCTGACTGTAGATGCTGGGGCTTTCTGTGTAGCCTTGGGGTGCTTGACAGAATCTATATGAGCGGGCTTTTAGGGTGAAGCCGAAGAGATATCGGCTGTCTGGGTGGATGGGGATAGAGAAAAATGCGTTTTTGAGGTCAATGACAGTGAAGGTGGTAGAAGTAGAAGGAATCAAAGTCAGGATAGTGGTGATGTCTGAGACTACGGGGTACTGGGGTACAACTACTTTGTTGATCTCTCGAAGGTCGATGATGAAGCGGTATGCTTTCTCATCTCCCTCTCCTTGTTTCTTGATGATGGGCAAGATAGGGCTGTTGCAAACGTTGCTAACCACTTCCTCTACCACTCCTGCGTCTATCAATGATTGAATAATCTTTACCAATGCCTTCTCGCCCTCGGGCGATATCCGATATTGTGGAAGTTTTGGGAGTATTGCGTCCGGTCGAACAGTGATGTGCACTGGGTCAATCATCATGCGTCCTACGTCCGAATCTGTCTTGGCCCACCGATACGGAGGCAGGATGTCAAGTAGGGACGAGTCAGCATCAGTGATAGAAAACATGCGTCGGGAAGGGCAATGTCTAAGTAGAATGGGGTTGTCGTACAGGAAAACTCTAACTCCGTCTTGGGAACATCTAATAGTCGATCGGAAATGCTTCAGTAAGTCAAGTCCTATAATGGCGTCAGGAGTATTGGCGGAAAGCAAAAACGTTGCGTCAGTTGTATTGTTCTCTAAGTCAAAGGGGATCGGAGTGGACAAAGGGTTAGTGGAGGGCGTTCCATCAAAACCTATCGATGTCACAAGTGAGCCAGACAAGGCCTCTGGCGCATCTTCTGATGAATGGACCACTCTAACAGAAATGAAGAAGGAACTTATAAGAATAACTATTCATGGGATCATGATGACAGAGTATTTAAGAAGCAATATAGCACCACAAGGCTTAATTGTTAACATCATTCCCAGACTGTTTCTAGATGATAAACGTTTCAAAGTAGATTGGTGCCAGGTCTCCTGGAAATGCACCAAAGACCTTCTATTTTTGATCAGCCAGACTGCGAAACGTCTATCTGAAGCACTACTGGAGAAAATCTCTGCCCTCGAAACTACCATGAAGAATGCTATCTCAAAGAACAACAAATCGGCTTTTACGACCAAATTATCCGAGATCAACCAGGAAATGGCTGACCACCACGAATTTTTACTTAAACAAAAAACAACCAAACTGGAGAAGGATATTAGTAAATTCGAAAAAGAAAAAGTATACCCCTATCTCAAAGATGACTACAAAGGGAAGAAGAGTAATTATTCGTCAGATGAAAACTCCAGCGGTGACAACAGACGCGGCTCCGCAAGCACTGACTCGAGTGGCGGCTACCCCGCAAGGAATACAAGACCAACACGTGCCTGGCAACATGGTTATCACCAAGGACCGGTGTTCCATGGACCACCTAATATGACGCCACAATGGCAATACCCTTTCTTCCCTCAGGGCCCCCCGCAATTCTACCCCTTCAATCTGCCACCTTTTCAGGGCAGAGGTTGGGGCAGAGGAAGAGGGCGAAAGCGAGGAGGACAAAAGGGTGTCCAGTGGCAGGACCAGACGTCGGCACCGACAGCAATGGAGACCAGGAGCTCAACATCCAGAGGGAAACGAGCCTGATCGTCAATCTATCGAAGAGATCTCTTTCCCCATTGGAGATTAACGTCCTGGAAAGAGGCCTTAGCTTTGTACCTACCCCCATACCAGACACTTTCCAGGAAATGATTGAGCTTAAGCAGTTCTTTAGGAAGATACGCCTTCGAGCATTTTTTGCCAATCATCCAGAACCTCCCAGTGAGGATACAGGTCTCAGGAAACCTTCTACTTTTACTCCCACTGATGGGATGATACCACCCGAAGTTTTGACCTTTGAGAGAGCGGTCCTGAGGAACTTGCAGAATAAACCATTCATAAAACCGTTCAATAATCTTTCTAATGCGGAAAGATTGGCAGCCAATACTCTGGGCAAGGACGCCTCGATTGTCATAAAACAGGCAGATAAAGGGGGAGCCACGGTCATACAGGACTACTACGACTATGACCTAGAATGTAAACGCCAATTGGCCAACACCACACACTACAGACCATTGACGGAGGACCCCACTAAACGATTAATCACTACCATTATGGCTCTGGTCATCGAAGCTGAAACCAATGAGTGGATCAGTAGGAAAGAGGCAGAATTTCTAGTAACAACAGACCCGGTAACTCCATACTTTTACACCCTCCCAAAAATACATAAGGGAACCACCCCGGTCCCTGGGAGACCAATCGTGTCGGGCATTGGTTCAGTGCTGGAACCCCTTTCCCAATTCTGCGATGCCTTCTTTCAACCCTTGGTCAAACTCATCCCGTCTTACCTCCAAGACACCAGAGATGTGCTACGCCTGATCTCCGACATGGATGGAAGGGAAGACATCGACCTCCTCCTGACACTTGACGTTGAAGCGTTGTACACAAACATCCCCCAACAAGCAACGCTGGAGGCAGTCGACTCTCTGCTGCGAGAAGAGGAATGGGTGTCACCTACCCCGATAGCCTTCATTATGGAGCTGGCACACATTGCACTCACTGAAAACTTTTTCAGATATGAGTCCAAACTATACCACCAAATACGTGGAACGTCGATGGGCTCGACTTTTGCGCCGAGCCTAGCATGTATCTACATGGCGACATTTGAGAAGAACTGTATCTACCCCCCGGAACTAAATCCTTTCCGTGACAATCTAACCTGCTGGCGACATTACATCGATGATATCCTGGTCTTTTGGAAGGGGGATCGGCCTTCCTGTGAGGCATTTTGTGTCTGGATTAATCAACAAGATCCTTTCTTGAAATTCACGGGCACCATCTCCGAAAAATCTATACCATTTTTGGATCTGACCATCACTCTTGAGCCAACAACTATCAGTACTACCCTCTTTAAAAAGGAGACTGATAGGAATAGTCTACTTCCTTATACTAGCCACCATACGAGGGCCCTCAGGGACAATTTACCCTTCGGCCAATTTCTTCGCCTCCGGCGAAACTGCAGTTCCATTGAAAATTTCAAGCAAGAAGCACAAACACTACAACACAAGCTAAGGGACAGGGGTTATCCTACACGACTACTGAAAACGTCAACCAAAAGAGCACTAAACAACAACAGAGAAGCTCTGCTTGAGGTTCACCCTAAAGAACAAGATGAGATGATCACGTGTGTAACCTCCTTTACCAAGCACTCAACATTCATTAAAAAGACTATCAATTCCCAATGGGGCATTCTCAACTCTGCAGGGCTTGAGCTCCCACGCCCGTGATTTGCATTTAAAAGGACAGCCAATTTAAAGGATACTCTGATCCACACCCGCCCCAAGAAGACCAGTACCCAACCAGGTAATACCCTTTGGGACCTCCCTCCGGTAACCGGGCATTACCGCTGCGGCTCCTGCGTGGTGTGCCCCCAGACCATCCAAGGAAAAACTATTATACTACAAAGAGATTTCACTTGGACATATAACAAGCACACCAACTGCAACAGCTCTAAATGTATCTACGCTCTCATATGCCCATGTGAGAAACTTTATATTGGGATGACAATGCGCCCTGTCAAACAGCGCATAATGGAACATAATAGTAATATACGTTGCTTGAAAACCCACACCCGACTATATGAACATTGTAAAGAGCTAAACCATTCCACAGAAAGTATCCGATGGACTGTCATTGAAAGCCTACCATCAGTCAATCAGCAAACCCTTTTTAGACTCGAACAAAGATGGATACACCGTCTCCATACAGATGACCTGGGCCTCAACGATGCGGTGCCATGGACGAGTTTAGCCAGATAGTATCTGTTTTTGGACTAGATTGCCCTTCTCTAGTTACATTCATTTCACCTGTTTTGTCCAATATGCCTTTTCAAAGATGGCGCCCGTATTTACAAAGTTCGTCCTAAATACAGACTTCCTCGCTTTTTAACATTGAGACTGTGCTTCTATGCTCCCAGTATTCATCCGAGTACTTCCATCCTCCAAGGGTTCCCTATCTAAGATGGCGCCCAAGTTCAATCCATGAGCAGAGCGCCGGCTTCGTCGATTTCTTGTAATTTTCTGAGCTTGTTGGGTGTTGCTATAGCGACTTGAGAGAAACGCCCCCTTGTGCGCGCGCAACCCACGCTTATCTGCACCGCCGGAAGCCCCTTGGTGTTACCGGCTGTCCTGCACTCGGCAGCGACGTGGGCAGGGTAGGTGTCTAGAGGCTCTCCTCTAGCAACATACGAGGTAAGACAGGGGAAACTCTGCTTAAACGCTGCCCCCCTTGTTTTTTCCCCCTCCCCTCTTCCCCCCGCCCTGTCCCCAGACCAAGACGAGCGCGTTGCTGTGCTCCCGGCGCCCGGTCTCTGACACGGCGCTTTTTCCGGCAGCCAGCAGCGCTTTGGACTAATTGATTTCTCTCCCGCACTCCCTGTTACTTTGGTTTCAGGCTCTCCTCGATGGTTGCTGGCCCCACCTGGTCAGCCGAGGTGGCCTTCCCCCAGGGATTATCGGGTAAGTCTGTTAGATATGCCACCTCCTACTCGGCAAGCATGACCAGTCGGCACCGACTATGTAAATACACCACGTCACCAGTCAGTTATTGACGTGTTCCCAAAGAGTGTTTATTTATCTGTCACGGTGTTTTCTGCGCTTGAGTGATTTACTTAGATTGGCTATTATGACCACATTCCCTTCACCTCGCTACTATACTGGGAATTGTAATAAGTAAATTTTGTTTTTAAGAGTACAATTGACACACCAACATATGATGTAGCGATCGGACATGGTACATCTAGACACCATGAAGCATGCCACCTACTTAGTAAGCATGCCACTTACAGGACGTAGCCACCCACGTTCTGTCCTTTGATCTGACTTTCTCTCACTCACGGACACACTTTAAATAAACAGGGGTTCCTGCCTGCCACACCCCTGGACCACTCAAGGACACCCCGCTCTCGGGATCATGTGTTGCCAACCAGCCCTAGAGCGAACAAAGTGAGTAACCACTTGTTTTGTTTCTTTCCCAGTTCCTGAGAGGTCCCCAAGGAATACATTAACTCTGCGACAACATACAGGTCGTATCTCCGATCTCTCTGAAATCAGAGGGACCGCTAGCAATTTATGAGCTTTATAGGTCCTGATGAATTGCCGTCCTGGCAAGAAACATGTTGACCAGCTTCACATTAAGGGTTGAATAAGGTTTGATCAGATTACCCATCACTCCTTAATACCCCTTATTCCCTTTTAACAAAGCAGTGAGCCACACTATTAAAGATTGCTTAATGGACTCAACTGACTTTTTTTAATATTCACACTCACGCTCACAATTGCACTACACTTAGGCCCCTTACACTCACTCACCCGTTGGCAGGAAAAAAAGATCTCCACTAAAGTGTAGCCCTCCTGGGCTACCCGACGGGCATTGCACCGCCAGCCTGCCGTAGGAGCAGGATGCCAATGATGACGCTGGACGGTCACCGGATGGGATGACAGCTGTTGTCCAACCGGTTACTTGTGTGAGGTATCCTAAATTTTCCAACAAGGGTTCACACTATGCACTTTTGTGTTCCTAATTAGTGAGAGAATTGTCATTCTGAGCCACTTCTTTGGCCCCTTCTGGGAACTCTGCACAATTTTTGTTGACAGCCAGACAAGGGTGCCCTTGGAATCAGTCGTTTAGATAACGCACTACGTGTCGCGCCAGTGTCTACCAGAAATGGAGACTTTGTACCCAGGACCTTAGCAGTGACATAAGGACCTTGCTGGTCAACATAGAGCTCAACTGGATCCCTCCCTTGCCCTTGGCAGTCCTACGCGAAGTTGTGGACATCGTCGCAGTCAGACTGCTGGTACTGATTCTGTCTGGGTCGGTCAAATGTATTTGGTCTGTTTGATTTATCGTTAGTCGTGTCATTTGCGGGCCCCCGTTGCTGTCCTCTATTTCTCGGTCCACCCGCTACGTCCTTGGGGTCCCTATTTCTGATCATCTCCAACAGAACCGGGCACTGGGATTTCCAATGGCCGAATCCTTTGCAGAAGGCGCACTGGTCCTCGCTAATGTCTGTACGTCCAATGTGGGGTGTTGAGGTGCGGTCTTTAGGAGGTGCGTTCCTAGGGACATTTGTCTGGTAGTTTCCTTTGTATTGCTCTCGTCCTATCAGACCCTCCAGCTTATCGCGATTTCGCGATTTGCAAAAAAATCGCAAAATCGGCCGATATCGGGAAATGCAGCGATATTTGGCATAAAGCCTGCAAAATTTGCCGTTTCCGCCCGTTCGCCGTCTTTCCGCCCGTTTCCGCCTTAAAAGAAGGCGCGAGGCACCCATTTTCCCATTCCCAAGAGGGGGAGAGAGCACGAAGCGCAGCGTCACGAAGACTCTTCCTCAGAGACCGGGGCTCGGAGCAGGAGGAAAGCCGGCCGGCGAACAGAAGACAGGTACGTCCGTCCTACACTGGTGGGGGCCCGCCGCACACATAGCGGAGAGCGCTGCCCGGGTGGGAGGGAGGCAGTGGAGATGTGGCCGACCGGCCCCCGGCCTGGGCTGCGTGTTTGGGTGCACATAGAGAGGCAATTTAACAATAATAATTCGAGAAAATAATGAAATGCTCACAGTAAACATTCAGAACACTGCCGAAAAGTTAACCATAAATCTCCTTACGATCCAGAGCTGCAAAGGTTACCGAGGGCACCCAGCAAAATAGATCAGTAAGGCGACAGCATAAAACAGACTCCCGTTCACTGGTTAAAGGTCACAAGTTAACATTTCCACCCCCGATCTGGGCTCAGTGTCATCTGCTCTGCAAACGGATCTCTTCCTTATACCCCGGTTTTGTTCTCCAAGTCCGGTTAAAATCAGGTTGAAAGTTTTAGAAGCAAGTAGACAAAATGAGCAATGAAGGCAGCAGGGTAAATGGCACCTTCTAATTAACGCATCAGTCTGTAATTATGGATGCAGTGAAACGCTCTTCTTCACAAAAAATATGGCAGTGTCCACAAACCGTTTACAGCAGGCAGGATGGCAACAGAGGCAGGCTGCAGTGGGCATCAGGTAACGCAGGCAGACAGGCATGCAGTAGAGAGGCAGTAAAGAAGGAGATAGCAGGCAGAAAATCCAACAGGTAGGCAGTGAACAGGGAAATGAAGCAGGGGTGGCACTCTGAAGTTAAGAGTGACCGATGTCACAGGAACTGGAATGCAGGCAGATACAGCAGACAGGCAGCAATGAAGTAGGTAGTGGCATCAGATAACAAGCAGGTAGCTGGATAGTGCCTCAGGTAGCATTAAGGACATTAGAGTCACACTCAGGCAGGTTACAATATGAAAATGAATGATTATGAGTAAAATAAAATGCCGCAAAAATGCAGCTAAATTTAAATATTTTTGCCGCTAAATTTCCATATTTGTGCCGCTAAATTTGCTAATCCATGCCGCTATATCCTGGGGGGTCTGTCCTATAGTCACCCCTTGCAACTGCGCAATCATCACCCTCTCTTTTAAGTCTTTCTTCTTTTTCTCTGTTGCTCTATCGTTTTCATTTTTCTGGTGTTCGTAATATTGGGCCATCTGAAGGATAGCCGCAGGTTTGGAGGCCGCCCAACTACTCTCACTGGCCTGCAGTTTCTGAGAGACCTCCGGCGACAAACCCTTAACATAATTCTGGACAAACAGATGGTGTCCGGTTGCAGTGGTCATGTCCTGGCCGCTGTAATCAGAGAACACCGTTTCAAACCGGGAGAAGTAGTCCGATACGTCTTCCTGGGGTTTCTGACGACAAGCCGTTACTATCGACCAGTCCACTTTCTTTTCTGGGATCAGGGTTTTCAATTTCTGTACAATTTTGTCTAGGACATCTAAAATGGATTTCAAAGGCTTCTGTCCAGGTTCTCATTGCCTATCTATGCCATCGAGTTGTGACCAGGTATGTCCGAACAGCTCAAGGTGATCGACTTTCCGGATTTGCTTCCACACATCAGCTGGCAGACATAACCCGAAAAACAAGTCGATGTCAGCCAGGGTCATGATCGTTGAACCTAGGGCCGTACCTAATTCAGTATAGAAGGCAGTGGGGTTTTTACGTAAATCGGGCAGAGATTTCCGGAACGTCAGAATATCTTGCCGATCCCATGGCTGGTAGACCCAGTTGTACACTACCCTCCCTCTTGCATCTTGGTGGTTGACGTCATCGTGTGTTCCTAGACCTCGTGGAGGAACCCAGTAGGGGGCAGCCTCTCTTATTGGCATCATGGTGCTAGCTCGCTCAGTTCGTGGTTCGGTTGCTACGGGTGTCGTGGGTTTAGCTTCCGATTCCTGTTCAGTGAGGTGGCGGAAAACCTCAAGCGTACGCGTAAGGAGGTCCATCACATCACACTCGCCCTCATCCCCGATATCGACCTTCCTATACAGAGTCGTTAGGCTCTCGGGACCTTTGTCTCGATATCGGTCCTCATACGCATTCAGGGCATGATAACACAGTCGTACGGCAAAATGTCGTCTGTGGCTCCCTGCATATCAGTTGAACATATCCGTGATGTGCTCTTCACTTTCCTTTCTTTCTACCAGTGTCCTCACTATCTTGTCAATCCCTGCTCGCTCATCCTTGCTTAATCTGTTCGTTCTTGCGGAATCAGCCTTTCGGGTCTCTGGGTCATCTAACACTGTCGCTTGTGCTGTATCCAGTACAAGGGGTTCGGCCGGCGCGGAGGCCATAGGGACCGAAGCTCTGGTACCACTCTCGTCTGCGCTTGGGGATAGCGGGCGCTGTGCTAAGGTTCGGGAAGGGGCATATGGAGGGGGCATGTAGATGATCGGAGGACCTAACAAGAGATCATCATTGGCTCGCTGTTTCAAGGGCAATTCAGGATAGAGCGTAGAGGGCGTTCTAACCGGACACTGGCTTGATGTCTCTACCTCTAGTTTCTGTTTGGCTTCTTCTCTTTCCTTAATCTCTTCTTCTAATTTCTTAGCAGCTAGGTGGGCTGCCTTTCGCAGCTCTTTTCCCAACCTACTCTCATTTCTCTTTTTACGCTGTTCGGTTTCTTTGCGCCAAATGCCGAGACTATCAAGCATAGTGGGTGTTGTCTTGTGTTTCCCAAGGGCTGTTTCTAGCGCGCTTATTTTATCCTCGTCGAAGGATCCTATCATTGGCCACTGACTTTCCCGATCCTTCTTCGTATATTTATGCCACAGCTTGCTATAAGCTATAGCGATCAATCCATGCTTCACAAACATGTCCTTATTAGGGGTGCCTTCCAGTGGAGCCGGATGGTTCATCTCTAATAAGCGGTCCGGGCTAAACAGGCTACCAATCAGTGGGGAGAAGATAGGCATGACGGATTACAATGGGGACAAAAGTCTGCACTACCTATCTTATCACTGCGTGCAAAGACTAGACAGAATATTTCTATTCTTCTTTGTTTGCAGGCGGTGAATACCTCAAAAGAACCAATATCGAACAGTCAATGTTCGGTCAATCAAACAATCAATGGGGAGAATGAGTAGGCACGACGGGTTACAACGGGGACAAAAGTCTGCGTTACCTACCCTTTCACTACCTGCAAAGAGAGAAACTGTTCTTCCCTGTTTGCAGACAGAGAATCTCCAGAAAACAATCCGCGAACAACAGTTCGGGCCAAACAATCAATCAGTGGGGGAGGAAGATAGGCACGACGGATTACAACGGGGACAAAAGTCTGCGTTACCTATCCTTCACTGCTTGCAAAGAGAGAGCCTGTTGTTTCTCCGTTTGCAGACAGTGAATCTCCAAACAAACCAACAAAAGAGTAATACTAGTATTATCCAAATCAAACAATCATTTCGCAATTTGTCGCGTTTACACAACCCAATCGTCCTCTATTCTTCGTGATCTTTGCGGCACTCCTGATGGTTCCCAGTCAGGACCGTAGATCACTCGAGAGAGGTCTGTTCGGAACCAGTGAAGTTTGGATGATCGGCTGTCAGACGAGGGTCTGTCGGACAGGAGCTCTCCCGATCGTTGCAGTCGTTCACTCTGTCGTCAGGACCTCTCCCACTGGATCCACGAGTCGCTGATGGGCCCCACGTTTGGGACGCCAATTGTGGAAAAAGGTAGGGCCGATGACCTTTTTCAGAGTTGCCCGGCGTTAACCGCCTCTATTACCACTCAAGTTACCAAACAAAGAGGCAGGCGCTGGAGACTGGAAGGCAGGAAACAGAAGTTTTATTCCGACGGAGCAGAACACGTCAAATCAGACAACAGGGTATCTTCTCGAGGTGCTCTAACCGCATCTCTGAGGCCTGGCCTCTTATGCACCGGTTTATGATCTTTATTACAGTTTATTGCATGTGGCACATTCTTGCAAATGCTTTGAAGTATGAAAGGACATCCTCGGAATCCCCGCTTCAGGCCTGTTCCCACACATATTTACAGTTGAAGTCCCCACCCCGGTCACAACAGGTGATAATTGTCGCGCAGCTGGACATTCCGCCGATTCACGGAATGTATGTGGTTGATCGGATCTCATGGGGTGGGGGCTTTGATCAACTCGTGGATCCTTTGATGGGAGAAGCTTCCTACTGTATGGGGGGGCAACAAACAGCATCCGCAGGGCCAGGTGGTGGCCTGGGAACAAGTAAGACTAACGGGCACAGAGGAAAGGGGGGTTTTATCAAAGGACCCGGGATCATGAAAGGAATGGAGGGAGGTGTTGAGCTGGGAACAGGATGGGGTTCTGAGGCAGAGTTGTGCTGAAGAGGGGTTTATGGCCCAAGGCATGTGGGAGCAAAAAGAACAAGTGATGGACCAAATGTGGATCAATGTCACACATTCCCCCAGTCAAGAGATCTGGGCCCAAATCCATCGTTTTTTTGCACTCCACACCACCCTGGGAATAGACAATGGCGATATGCAAATCAGCTCTGACCCTGTTGCCCCATGGGAACAGTCCAGTCCGAACTACAAAAGCCATGTCCTTCCCAGAACGGAATCAAGCATCCGAGGACCGGACCGGTTTCGAGGTAACACCTCTCATCAGCCCGGCTAGCTTGACTCCAAGTGGTGTGGAGTGCCTGGGACCCACGTCTGGGCATCCCCAGCGCACTTAGGGCGGCGATTGCAAAAAGAACAAGTGATGGACCAAATGTGGATCAATGTCACACATTCCCCCAGTCAAGAGATCTGGGCCCAAATCCATCGTTTTTTTGCACTCCACACCACCCTGGGAATAGACAATGGCGATATGCAAATCAGCTCTGACCCTGTTGCCCCATGGGAACAGTCCAGTCCGAACTACAAAAGCCATGTCCTTCCCAGAACGGAATCAAGCATCCGAGGACCGGACCGGTTTCGAGGTAACACCTCTCATCAGCCCGGCTAGCTTGACTCCAAGTGGTGTGGAGTGCCTGGGACCCACGTC
Organism: Lissotriton vulgaris; assembly: GCF_964263255.1. Classification (NCBI taxonomy): domain Eukaryota; kingdom Metazoa; phylum Chordata; class Amphibia; order Caudata; family Salamandridae; genus Lissotriton; species Lissotriton vulgaris. Next base: position 586,512,984 of record NC_141689.1, on the reverse strand, counting down.
TGGGCATCCCCAGCGCACTTAGGGCGGCGATTGCAAAAAGAACAAGTGATGGACCAAATGTGGATCAATGTCACACATTCCCCCAGTCAAGAGATCTGGGCCCAAATCCATCGTTTTTTTGCACTCCACACCACCCTGGGAATAGACAATGGCGATATGCAAATCAGCTCTGACCCTGTTGCCCCATGGGAACAGTCCAGTCCGAACTACAAAAGCCATGTCCTTCCCAGAACGGAATCAAGCATCCGAGGACCGGACCGGTTTCGAGGTAACACCTCTCATCAGCCCGGCTAGCTTGACTCCAAGTGGTGTGGAGTGCCTGGGACCCACGTCTGGGCATCCCCAGCGCACTTAGGGCGGCGATTGCAAAAAGAACAAGTGATGGACCAAATGTGGATCAATGTCACACATTCCCCCAGTCAAGAGATCTGGGCCCAAATCCATCGTTTTTTTGCACTCCACACCACCCTGGGAATAGACAATGGCGATATGCAAATCAGCTCTGACCCTGTTGCCCCATGGGAACAGTCCAGTCCGAACTACAAAAGCCATGTCCTTCCCAGAACGGAATCAAGCATCCGAGGACCGGACCGGTTTCGAGGTAACACCTCTCATCAGCCCGGCTAGCTTGACTCCAAGTGGTGTGGAGTGCCTGGGACCCACGTCTGGGCATCCCCAGCGCACTTAGGGCGGCGATTGCAAAAAGAACAAGTGATGGACCAAATGTGGATCAATGTCACACATTCCCCCAGTCAAGAGATCTGGGCCCAAATCCATCGTTTTTTTGCACTCCACACCACCCTGGGAATAGACAATGGCGATATGCAAATCAGCTCTGACCCTGTTGCCCCATGGGAACAGTCCAGTCCGAACTACAAAAGCCATGTCCTTCCCAGAACGGAATCAAGCATCCGAGGACCGGACCGGTTTCGAGGTAACACCTCTCATCAGCCCGGCTAGCTTGACTCCAAGTGGTGTGGAGTGCCTGGGACCCACGTCTGGGCATCCCCAGCGCACTTAGGGCGGCGATTGCAAAAAGAACAAGTGATGGACCAAATGTGGATCAATGTCACACATTCCCCCAGTCAAGAGATCTGGGCCCAAATCCATCGTTTTTTTGCACTCCACACCACCCTGGGAATAGACAATGGCGATATGCAAATCAGCTCTGACCCTGTTGCCCCATGGGAACAGTCCAGTCCGAACTACAAAAGCCATGTCCTTCCCAGAACGGAATCAAGCATCCGAGGACCGGACCGGTTTCGAGGTAACACCTCTCATCAGCCCGGCTAGCTTGACTCCAAGTGGTGTGGAGTGCCTGGGACCCACGTCTGGGCATCCCCAGCGCACTTAGGGCGGCGATTGCAAAAAGAACAAGTGATGGACCAAATGTGGATCAATGTCACACATTCCCCCAGTCAAGAGATCTGGGCCCAAATCCATCGTTTTTTTTGCACTCCACACCACCCTGGGAATAGACAATGGCGATATGCAAATCAGCTCTGACCCTGTTGCCCCATGGGAACAGTCCAGTCCGAACTACAAAAGCCATGTCCTTCCCAGAACGGAATCAAGCATCCGAGGACCGGACCGGTTTCGAGGTAACACCTCTCATCAGCCCGGCTAGCTTGACTCCAAGTGGTGTGGAGTGCCTGGGACCCACGTCTGGGCATCCCCAGCGCACTTAGGGCGGCGATTGCAAAAAGAACAAGTGATGGACCAAATGTGGATCAATGTCACACATTCCCCCAGTCAAGAGATCTGGGCCCAAATCCATCGTTTTTTTGCACTCCACACCACCCTGGGAATAGACAATGGCGATATGCAAATCAGCTCTGACCCTGTTGCCCCATGGGAACAGTCCAGTCCGAACTACAAAAGCCATGTCCTTCCCAGAACGGAATCAAGCATCCGAGGACCGGACCGGTTTCGAGGTAACACCTCTCATCAGCCCGGCTAGCTTGACTCCAAGTGGTGTGGAGTGCCTGGGACCCACGTCTGGGCATCCCCAGTGCACTTAGGGCGGCGATTGCAAAAAGAACAAGTGATGGACCAAATGTGGATCAATGTCACACATTCCCCCAGTCAAGAGATCTGGGCCCAAATCCATCGTTTTTTTGCACTCCACACCACCCTGGGAATAGACAATGGCGATATGCAAATCAGCTCTGACCCTGTTGCCCCATGGGAACAGTCCAGTCCGAACTACAAAAGCCATGTCCTTCCCAGAACGGAATCAAGCATCCGAGGACCGGACCGGTTTCGAGGTAACACCTCTCATCAGCCCGGCTAGCTTGACTCCAAGTGGTGTGGAGTGCCTGGGACCCACGTCTGGGCATCCCCAGCGCACTTAGGGCGGCGATTGCAAAAAGAACAAGTGATCGACCAAATGTGGATCAATGTCACACATTCCCCAAGTCAAGAGATCTGGGCCCAAATCCATCGTTTTTTTGCACTCCACACCACCCTGGGAATAGACAATGGCGATATGCAAATCAGCTCTGACCCTGTTGCCCCATGGGAACAGTCCAGTCCGAACTACAAAAGCCATGTCCTTCCCAGAACGGAATCAAGCATCCGAGGACCGGACCGGTTTCGAGGTAATACCTCTCATCAGCCCGGCTAGCTTGACTCCAAGTGGTGTGGAGTGCCTGGGACCCACGTCTGGGCATCCCCAGCGCACTTAGGGCGGCGATTGCAAAAAGAACAAGTGATGGACCAAATGTGGATCAATGTCACACATTCCCCCAGTCAAGAGATCTGGGCCCAAATCCATCGTTTTTTTGCACTCCACACCACCCTGGGAATAGACAATGGCGATATGCAAATCAGCTCTGACCCTGTTGCCCCATGGGAACAGTCCAGTCCGAACTACAAAAGCCATGTCCTTCCCAGAACGGAATCAAGCATCCGAGGACCGGACCGGTTTCGAGGTAACACCTCTCATCAGCCCGGCTAGCTTGACTCCAAGTGGTGTGGAGTGCCTGGGACCCACGTCTGGGCATCCCCAGCGCACTTAGGGCGGCGATTGCAAAAAGAACAAGTGATGGACCAAATGTGGATCAATGTCACACATTCCCCCAGTCAAGAGATCTGGGCCCAAATCCATCGTTTTTTTGCACTCCACACCACCCTGGGAATAGACAATGGCGATATGCAAATCAGCTCTGACCCTGTTGCCCCATGGGAACAGTCCAGTCCGAACTACAAAAGCCATGTCCTTCCCAGAACGGAATCAAGCATCCGAGGACCGGACCGGTTTCGAGGTAACACCTCTCATCAGCCCGGCTAGCTTGACTCCAAGTGGTGTGGAGTGCCTGGGACCCACGTCTGGGCATCCCCAGCGCACTTAGGGCGGCGATTGCAAAAAGAACAAGTGATGGACCAAATGTGGATCAATGTCACACATTCCCCCAGTCAAGAGATCTGGGCCCAAATCCATCGTTTTTTTGCACTCCACACCACCCTGGGAATAGACAATGGCGATATGCAAATCAGCTCTGACCCTGTTGCCCCATGGGAACAGTCCAGTCCGAACTACAAAAGCCATGTCCTTCCCAGAACGGAATCAAGCATCCGAGGACCGGACCGGTTTCGAGGTAACACCTCTCATCAGCCCGGCTAGCTTGACTCCAAGTGGTGTGGAGTGCCTGGGACCCACGTCTGGGCATCCCCAGCGCACTTAGGGCGGCGATTGCAAAAAGAACAAGTGATGGACCAAATGTGGATCAATGTCACACATTCCCCCAGTCAAGAGATCTGGGCCCAAATCCATCGTTTTTTGCACTCCACACCACCCTGGGAATAGACAATGGCGATATGCAAATCAGCTCTGACCCTGTTGCCCCATGGGAACAGTCCAGTCCGAACTACAAAAGCCATGTCCTTCCCAGAACGGAATCAAGCATCCGAGGACCGGACCGGTTTCGAGGTAACACCTCTCATCAGCCCGGCTAGCTTGACTCCAAGTGGTGTGGAGTGCCTGGGACCCACGTCTGGGCATCCCCAGCGCACTTAGGGCGGCGATTGCAAAAAGAACAAGTGATGGACCAAATGTGGATCAATGTCACACATTCCCCCAGTCAAGAGATCTGGGCCCAAATCCATCGTTTTTTTGCACTCCACACCACCCTGGGAATAGACAATGGCGATATGCAAATCAGCTCTGACCCTGTTGCCCCATGGGAACAGTCCAGTCCGAACTACAAAAGCCATGTCCTTCCCAGAACGGAATCAAGCATCCGAGGATCGGACCGGTTTCGAGGTAACACCTCTCATCAGCCCGGCTAGCTTGACTCCAAGTGGTGTGGAGTGCCTGGGACCCACGTCTGGGCATCCCCAGCGCACTTAGGGCGGCGATTGCAAAAAGAACAAGTGATGGACCAAATGTGGATCAATGTCACACATTCCCCCAGTCAAGAGATCTGGGCCCAAATCCATCGTTTTTTTGCACTCCACACCACCCTGGGAATAGACAATGGCGATATGCAAATCAGCTCTGACCCTGTTGCCCCATGGGAACAGTCCAGTCCGAACTACAAAAGCCATGTCCTTCCCAGAACGGAATCAAGCATCCGAGGACCGGACCGGTTTCGAGGTAACACCTCTCATCAGCCCGGCTAGCTTGACTCCAAGTGGTGTGGAGTGCCTGGGACCCACGTCTGGGCATCCCCAGCGCACTTAGGGCGGCGATTGCAAAAAGAACAAGTGATGGACCAAATGTGGATCAATGTCACACATTCCCCCAGTCAAGAGATCTGGGCCCAAATCCATCGTTTTTTTGCACTCCACACCACCCTGGGAATAGACAATGGCGATATGCAAATCAGCTCTGACCCTGTTGCCCCATGGGAACAGTCCAGTCCGAACTACAAAAGCCATGTCCTTCCCAGAACGGAATCAAGCATCCGAGGACCGGACCGGTTTCGAGGTAACACCTCTCATCAGCCCGGCTAGCTTGACTCCAAGTGGTGTGGAGTGCCTGGGACCCACGTCTGGGCATCCCCAGCGCACTTAGGGCGGCGATTGCAAAAAGAACAAGTGATGGACCAAATGTGGATCAATGTCACACATTCCCCCAGTCAAGAGATCTGGGCCCAAATCCATCGTTTTTTTGCACTCCACACCACCCTGGGAATAGACAATGGCGATATGCAAATCAGCTCTGACCCTGTTGCCCCATGGGAACAGTCCAGTCCGAACTACAAAAGCCATGTCCTTCCCAGAACGGAATCAAGCATCCGAGGACCGGACCGGTTTCGAGGTAACACCTCTCATCAGCCCGGCTAGCTTGACTCCAAGTGGTGTGGAGTGCCTGGGACCCACGTCTGGGCATCCCCAGCGCACTTAGGGCGGCGATTGCAAAAAGAACAAGTGATGGACCAAATGTGGATCAATGTCACACATTCCCCCAGTCAAGAGATCTGGGCCCAAATCCATCGTTTTTTTGCACTCCACACCACCCTGGGAATAGACAATGGCGATATGCAAATCAGCTCTGACCCTGTTGCCCCATGGGAACAGTCCAGTCCGAACTACAAAAGCCATGTCCTTCCCAGAACGGAATCAAGCATCCGAGGACCGGACCGGTTTCGAGGTAACACCTCTCATCAGCCCGGCTAGCTTGACTCCAAGTGGTGTGGAGTGCCTGGGACCCACGTCTGGGCATCCCCAGCGCACTTAGGGCGGCGATTGCAAAAAGAACAAGTGATGGACCAAATGTGGATCAATGTCACACATTCCCCCAGTCAAGAGATCTGGGCCCAAATCCATCGTTTTTTTGCACTCCACACCACCCTGGGAATAGACAATGGCGATATGCAAATCAGCTCTGACCCTGTTGCCCCATGGGAACAGTCCAGTCCGAACTACAAAAGCCATGTCCTTCCCAGAACGGAATCAAGCATCCGAGGACCGGACCGGTTTCGAGGTAACACCTCTCATCAGCCCGGCTAGCTTGACTCCAAGTGGTGTGGAGTGCCTGGGACCCACGTCTGGGCATCCCCAGCGCACTTAGGGCGGCGATTGCAAAAAGAACAAGTGATGGACCAAATGTGGATCAATGTCACACATTCCCCCAGTCAAGAGATCTGGGCCCAAATCCATCGTTTTTTTGCACTCCACACCACCCTGGGAATAGACAATGGCGATATGCAAATCAGCTCTGACCCTGTTGCCCCATGGGAACAGTCCAGTCCGAACTACAAAAGCCATGTCCTTCCCAGAACGGATTCAAGCATCCGAGGACCGGACCGGTTTCGAGGTAACACCTCTCATCAGCCCGGCTAGCTTGAGTCCAAGTGGTGTGGAGTGCCTGGGACCCACGTCTGGGCATCCCCAGCGCACTTAGGGCGGCGATAGCAAAAAGAACAAGTGATGGACCAAATGTGGATCAATGTCACACATTCCCCCAGTCAAGAGATCTGGGCCCAAATCCATCGTTTTTTTGCACTCCACACCACCCTGGGAATAGACAATGGCGATATGCAAAGAGGCTCTGACCCTGTTGCCCCATGGGAACAGTCCAGTCCGAACTACAAAAGCCATGTCCTTCCCAGAACGGAATCAAGCATCCGAGGACCGGACCGGTTTCGAGGTAACACCTCTCATCAGCCCAGCTAGCTTGACTCCAAGTGGTGTGGAGTGCCTGGGACCCACGTCTGGGCATCCCCAGCGCACTTAGGGCGGCGATTGCAAAAAGAACAATGGATTCGGGCCCAGATCTTTTGACTGGGGGAATGTGTGACATTGATCCACATTCGGTCCATCACCTGTTGTTTTTGCAATTGCCGCCCTAAGTGCGCTGAGGATGCCCAGACGTGGGTCCCAGGCACTCCACACCACTTGGAGTCAAGCTAGCCGGGCTGATGAGAGGTGTTACCTCGAAACCGGTCCGGTCCTCGGATGCTTGATTCCGTTCTGGGGAGGACATGGCTTTTGTAGTTCGGACTGGACTGTTCCCATGGGGCAACAGGGTCAGAGCTGATTTGCATATCGCCATTGTCTAACCCAGGGTGGTGTGGAGTGCAAAAAAACGATGGATTCGGGCCCAGATCTTTTGACTGGGGGAATGTGTGACATTGATCCACATTCGGTCCATCACCTGTTGTTTTTGCAATTGCCGCCCTAAGTGCGCTGGGGATGCCCAGACGTGGGTCCCAGGCACTCCACACCACTTGGAGTCAAGCTAGCCGGGCTGATGAGAGGTGTTACCTCGAAACCGGTCCGGTCCTCGGATGCTTGATTCCGTTCTGGGGAGGACATGGCTTTTGTAGTTCGGACTGGACTGTTCCCATGGGGCAACAGGGTCAGAGCTGATTTGCATATCGCCATTGTCTAACCCAGGGTGGTGTGGAGTGCAAAAAAACGATGGATTCGGGCCCAGATCTTTTGACTGGGGGAATGTGTGACATTGATCCACATTCGGTCCATCACCTGTTGTTTTTGCAATTGCCGCCCTAAGTGCGCTGGGGATGCCCAGACGTGGGTCCCAGGCACTCCACACCACTTGGAGTCAAGCTAGCCGGGCTGATGAGAGGTGTTACCTCGAAACCGGTCCGGTCCTCGGATGCTTGATTCCGTTCTGGGGAGGACATGGCTTTTGTAGTTCGGACTGGACTGTTCCCATGGGGCAACAGGGTCAGAGCTGATTTGCATATCGCCATTGTCTAACCCAGGGTGGTGTGGAGTGCAAAAAAACGATGGATTCGGGCCCAGATCTTTTGACTGGGGGAATGTGTGACATTGATCCACATTCGGTCCATCACCTGTTGTTTTTGCAATTGCCGCCCTAAGTGCGCTGGGGATGCCCAGACGTGGGTCCCAGGCACTCCACACCACTTGGAGTCAAGCTAGCCGGGCTGATGAGAGGTGTTACCTCGAAACCGGTCCGGTCCTCGGATGCTTGATTCCGTTCTGGGGAGGACATGGCTTTTGTAGTTCGGACTGGACTGTTCCCATGGGGCAACAGGGTCAGAGCTGATTTGCATATCGCCATTGTCTAACCCAGGGTGGTGTGGAGTGCAAAAAAACGATGGATTCGGGCCCAGATCTTTTGACTGGGGGAATGTGTGACATTGATCCACATTCGGTCCATCACCTGTTGTTTTTGCAATTGCCGCCCTAAGTGCGCTGGGGATGCCCAGACGTGGGTCCCAGGCACTCCACACCACTTGGAGTCAAGCTAGCCGGGCTGATGAGAGGTGTTACCTCGAAACCGGTCCGGTCCTCGGATGCTTGATTCCGTTCTGGGGAGGACATGGCTTTTGTAGTTCGGACTGGACTGTTCCCATGGGGCAACAGGGTCAGAGCTGATTTGCATATCGCCATTGTCTAACCCAGGGTGGTGTGGAGTGCAAAAAAACGATGGATTCGGGCCCAGATCTTTTGACTGGGGGAATGTGTGACATTGATCCACATTCGGTCCATCACCTGTTGTTTTTGCAATTGCCGCCCTAAGTGCGCTGGGGATGCCCAGACGTGGGTCCCAGGCACTCCACACCACTTGGAGTCAAGCTAGCCGGGCTGATGAGAGGTGTTACCTCGAAACCGGTCCGGTCCTCGGATGCTTGATTCCGTTCTGGGGAGGACATGGCTTTTGTAGTTCGGACTGGACTGTTCCCATGGGGCAACAGGGTCAGAGCTGATTTGCATATCGCCATTGTCTAACCCAGGGTGGTGTGGAGTGCAAAAAAACGATGGATTCGGGCCCAGATCTTTTGACTGGGGGAATGTGTGACATTGATCCACATTCGGTCCATCACCTGTTGTTTTTGCAATTGCCGCCCTAAGTGCGCTGGGGATGCCCAGACGTGGGTCCCAGGCACTCCACACCACTTGGAGTCAAGCTAGCCGGGCTGATGAGAGGTGTTACCTCGAAACCGGTCCGGTCCTCGGATGCTTGATTCCGTTCTGGGGAGGACATGGCTTTTGTAGTTCGGACTGGACTGTTCCCATGGGGCAACAGGGTCAGAGCTGATTTGCATATCGCCATTGTCTAACCCAGGGTGGTGTGGAGTGCAAAAAAACGATGGATTCGGGCCCAGATCTTTTGACTGGGGGAATGTGTGACATTGATCCACATTCGGTCCATCACCTGTTGTTTTTGCAATTGCCGCCCTAAGTGCGCTGGGGATGCCCAGACGTGGGTCCCAGGCACTCCACACCACTTGGAGTCAAGCTAGCCGGGCTGATGAGAGGTGTTACCTCGAAACCGGTCCGGTCCTCGGATGCTTGATTCCGTTCTGGGGAGGACATGGCTTTTGTAGTTCGGACTGGACTGTTCCCATGGGGCAACAGGGTCAGAGCTGATTTGCATATCGCCATTGTCTAACCCAGGGTGGTGTGGAGTGCAAAAAAACGATGGATTCGGGCCCAGATCTTTTGACTGGGGGAATGTGTGACATTGATCCACATTCGGTCCATCACCTGTTGTTTTTGCAATTGCCGCCCTAAGTGCGCTGGGGATGCCCAGACGTGGGTCCCAGGCACTCCACACCACTTGGAGTCAAGCTAGCCGGGCTGATGAGAGGTGTTACCTCGAAACCGGTCCGGTCCTCGGATGCTTGATTCCGTTCTGGGGAGGACATGGCTTTTGTAGTTCGGACTGGACTGTTCCCATGGGGCAACAGGGTCAGAGCTGATTTGCAGATCGCCATTGTCTAACCCAGGGTGGTGTGGAGTGCAAAAAAACGATGGATTCGGGCCCAGATCTTTTGACTGGGGGAATGTGTGACATTGATCCACATTCGGTCCATCACCTGTTGTTTTTGCAATTGCCGCCCTAAGTGCGCTGGGGATGCCCAGACGTGGGTCCCAGGCACTCCACACCACTTGGAGTCAAGCTAGCCGGGCTGATGAGAGGTGTTACCTCGAAACCGGTCCGGTCCTCGGATGCTTGATTCCGTTCTGGGGAGGACATGGCTTTTGTAGTTCGGACTGGACTGTTCCCATGGGGCAACAGGGTCAGAGCTGATTTGCATATCGCCATTGTCTAACCCAGGGTGGTGTGGAGTGCAAAAAAACGATGGATTCGGGCCCAGATCTTTTGACTGGGGGAATGTGTGACATTGATCCACATTCGGTCCATCACCTGTTGTTTTTGCAATTGCCGCCCTAAGTGCGCTGGGGATGCCCAGACGTGGGTCCCAGGCACTCCACACCACTTGGAGTCAAGCTAGCCGGGCTGATGAGAGGTGTTACCTCGAAACCGGTCCGGTCCTCGGATGCTTGATTCCGTTCTGGGGAGGACATGGCTTTTGTAGTTCGGACTGGACTGTTCCCATGGGGCAACAGGGTCAGAGCTGATTTGCATATCGCCATTGTCTAACCCAGGGTGGTGTGGAGTGCAAAAAAACGATGGATTCGGGCCCAGATCTTTTGACTGGGGGAATGTGTGACATTGATCCACATTCGGTCCATCACCTGTTGTTTTTGCAATTGCCGCCCTAAGTGCGCTGGGGATGCCCAGACGTGGGTCCCAGGCACTCCACACCACTTGGAGTCAAGCTAGCCGGGCTGATGAGAGGTGTTACCTCGAAACCGGTCCGGTCCTCGGATGCTTGATTCCGTTCTGGGGAGGACATGGCTTTTGTAGTTCGGACTGGACTGTTCCCATGGGGCAACAGGGTCAGAGCTGATTTGCATATCGCCATTGTCTAACCCAGGGTGGTGTGGAGTGCAAAAAAACGATGGATTCGGGCCCAGATCTTTTGACTGCGGGAATGTGTGACATTGATCCACATTCGGTCCATCACCTGTTGTTTTTGCAATTGCCGCCCTAAGTGCGCTGGGGATGCCCAGACGTGGGTCCCAGGCACTCCACACCACTTGGAGTCAAGCTAGCCGGGCTGATGAGAGGTGTTACCTCGAAACCGGTCCGGTCCTCGGATGCTTGATTCCGTTCTGGGGAGGACATGGCTTTTGTAGTTCGGACTGGACTGTTCCCATGGGGCAACAGGGTCAGAGCTGATTTGCATATCGCCATTGTCTAACCCAGGGTGGTGTGGAGTGCAAAAAAACGATGGATTCGGGCCCAGATCTTTTGACTGGGGGAATGTGTGACATTGATCCACATTCGGTCCATCACCTGTTGTTTTTGCAATTGCTGCCCTAAGTGCGCTGGGGATGCCCAGACGTGGGTCCCAGGCACTCCACACCACTTGGAGTCAAGCTAGCCGGGCTGATGAGAGGTGTTACCTCGAAACCGGTCCGGTCCTCGGATGCTTGATTCCGTTCTGGGGAGGACATGGCTTTTGTAGTTCGGACTGGACTGTTCCCATGGGGCAACAGGGTCAGAGCTGATTTGCATATCGCCATTGTCTAACCCAGGGTGGTGTGGAGTGCAAAAAAACGATGGATTCGGGCCCAGATCTTTTGACTGGGGGAATGTGTGACATTGATCCACATTCGGTCCATCACCTGTTGTTTTTGCAATTGCCGCCCTAAGTGCGCTGGGGATGCCCAGACGTGGGTCCCAGGCACTCCACACCACTTGGAGTCAAGCTAGCCGGGCTGATGAGAGGTGTTACCTCGAAACCGGTCCGGTCCTCGGATGCTTGATTCCGTTCTGGGGAGGACATGGCTTTTGTAGTTCGGACTGGACTGTTCCCATGGGGCAACAGGGTCAGAGCTGATTTGCATATCGCCATTGTCTAACCCAGGGTGGTGTGGAGTGCAAAAAAACGATGGATTCGGGCCCAGATCTTTTGACTGGGGGAATGTGTGACATTGATCCACATTCGGTCCATCACCTGTTGTTTTTGCAATTGCCGCCCTAAGTGCGCTGGGGATGCCCAGACGTGGGTCCCAGGCACTCCACACCACTTGGAGTCAAGCTAGCCGGGCTGATGAGAGGTGTTACCTCGAAACCGGTCCGGTCCTCGGATGCTTGATTCCGTTCTGGGGAGGACATGGCTTTTGTAGTTCGGACTGGACTGTTCCCATGGGGCAACAGGGTCAGAGCTGATTTGCATATCGCCATTGTCTAACCCAGGGTGGTGTGGAGTGCAAAAAAACGATGGATTCGGGCCCAGATCTTTTGACTGGGGGAATGTGTGACATTGATCCACATTCGGTCCATCACCTGTTGTTTTTGCAATTGCCGCCCTAAGTGCGCTGGGGATGCCCAGACGTGGGTCCCAGGCACTCCACACCACTTGGAGTCAAGCTAGCCGGGCTGATGAGAGGTGTTACCTCGAAACCGGTCCGGTCCTCGGATGCTTGATTCCGTTCTGGGGAGGACATGGCTTTTGTAGTTCGGACTGGACTGTTCCCATGGGGCAACAGGGTCAGAGCTGATTTGCATATCGCCATTGTCTAACCCAGGGTGGTGTGGAGTGCAAAAAAATGATGGATTCGGGCCCAGATCTTTTGACTGGGGGAATGTGTGACATTGATCCACATTCGGTCCATCACCTGTTGTTTTTGCCAAGGCATGTGGGAGCGGGGGCTGTCAGCGCGCGGGGGATGCTTGCGAGGTTAGGAGAGAGAGTGAGAGAGACTCGCTGGCTGTCGGTGATGGGCAGAGAGGCCGTGGTATTTAAAATGGCTGCCGCTTACGCGCACGAATGGGCTCGAAAAGGGGCAAGATGGCGCTGATAATGTTGACACTGCAATCTAGGTTTTAACAATGGTGGCGCCAGTGATTGAACATTGTTGCAATTGAAGCATCCGTCCCGGAAGCTTGCACATGCGGGTGCCGATGTGTGACCGTGACGGTTCGTGCACATGCAGCCAATGGGAAGTGGGAACAAGGCCCGCGTATGCCCAATCGAAAGTAGCGGAAGCAGTGCACCGCAACACCACGGCCAGTCATTGGCCCTTTTACAAACACGCATCCAGGGCTGACCAATGGCTGGCGACGTATGCCACTGACATGGCCTCAGGGCCCTATATATGTGTGATTTCCGAAAGCCCACATTCAATGCTGGGAACCAGTGCTGCCTGTGACCATCACCTCGACCTGCTGCTGCTGAGCTGACCACCGACTGCTGCCTGTGACCATCACCTCGACCTGCTGCTGCTGAGCTGACCACCGACTGCTGCCTGTGACCATCACCTCGACCTGCTGCTGCTGAGCTGACCACCGACTGCTGCCTGCGACCATCACCTCGACCTGCTGCTGCTGAGCTGACCACTGACTGCTGCTCTAGTGCCATACTCCGTGAACTTGCCATGTCGAGCGTCAAAGAGATCCGGTCTCATCCCTTCACCGCCGCGGAGCTGGATGTCCTCGTGGACGGTGTGCTCCGCAACTTCGGACGGTTGTACGGCGCCCCCGGACAGGTGGTAAGTGCAGTGGGGGACATATCGATGTGCATGAGGTGGTCAATGACTCCTGGCCTCTGAAATCTTGGCTGTGTGCTGTGGGCCCAACACATTTGTCAGAATGTGCATGGCTGCTGACAGATACGTGTTGCCCCTTACTGTGTGACTGGCCAACTGTCCACTGACTTGCACCCTTTTGTCTCCCATCATGGTAGGTCAAACTGCACCTTCGCAAGGACGTGTGGAGGAGCATTGCACGTGATGTACGGGCAGTGGGGGTGTCCAATAGACGACATACACACTGCCACAAACGCTGGGACGACATTTCCCGGCTGAGCAAGAATGTAGCGGAAGTGACACTGGGGATGATGCCAAGAACGCCACGTCTGGCCCGACGCTCCATGACCCCTCTCATGCACCGTATCATTGCTGTGACGCATCCTGACCTGTCCGAACGGCTGCGTGTGGATCAACAGCAAAGTAGCGGTAAGCAGACTGTCTGTGTATGCTACTTGGGAGTGCAATGCATGTATTGTTGCTCAGACACATTAGTGACTTCCGTGTTGTGTATGTATTGTTGCAATGGCATGTTGGTGCCATTGGCGGAGTCTAATGTGACTTCCAGGTCCGGCATGTTGACACGCCACTTGCTTAGCAGTTGAGTGTTGAAGCACATGCCGTAATGGTCCATCGCCCCATGGCAAGACATGTGTGCAGATGTATGTGCTCCTGGCCTGTCGGCATGCTGTACATGTTTCACGACCAACACCGCTTCTTTCATGTGAGGATGACTGGTAGGGGTGGGCCGTGTGTAGGTTGGGGGCTAGATCTACTTTGTCAGCAATGGCATTAGGGATTCCTTGTCCTACTGCACGTGAGTGTGCCCATGACTTACACCTCTTTTCTGTGCATTACAGCTTTGGCAGAGGGCACTCAGCCACAGACGGCGGAGATGAGTGGAGGCAATGCATCCGGATCAGACTTCGCGCACACGCAGACTGACACAGAAGAGGGCAGCGCCCGAGAGGGGGCAGGTCCGTCCCTGAGGACTCGCATGTGGAGAGACCATTGTCCTCATCTTTCGACAGTGTTGGTGAGTCAGCACTGTCGTCACAGACTGGGAGTGGGCAATCAACGCCTTCGGTCGGGACACAGCACACAGGGCCCACACTGCCGCCAACTGCACCATGTACTGTTCGTGCATGCAGGAGTAGGGGGAGCAGAGTGGTGTTCAGTACAGGCTGCCACAGCCTCGGTGACCCAAAATGCACTTTGTGCTGAGGCTGTTGATCTGCTGCAACAGCTGTGTGTGGGGCAGACCAATATGATAAATGCATTCCAAGACCACGATAGGAAGTTGGGGCAGGTGGTGGCATTCATGGAAGGGATGCATAGCGATCTTCCTGGTCTACACAGGACAGTTCAGTCATTGGCAAGCAGTGTGTCGTCTGCCATTGTACAGTCGCATGGACTGGGTGCTACTTCTGTTTCCCCATCTACACCACTGGATGTCTCAGGGGGGAGTGCATATTCTGACCAGGACTCAAATACAGGTTATTGCACTAGAAGCAGCGTCAGACAGCACGTCAGGGCACGGAGGGCACAGACACCATCCCCTAGGTCAGCAAAATCTGTTCACAAAGACAACGTCAGATACACTGGAGTTCACACACAGGATCCACAAGTGGTGTTGGGGGAAATGCCTTCACATGCTACACAGGCATCCCACACTAAAGGTACTCCCAAGGCAAGGGATACTCCAAGGTCCATGGACACTCCCTTGGACAAGGACAGTCAGAAGACAAAGGCACCTCAAGAGAGCAGGGACATTCACAAGGACAAGGACACAACTAAGGAAGGAGCCACTCCTAAGGGCAGGGACAAGGACAGTCAAAAGACAAAGGTACCTCAAAAGAGTAGGGACACTCACAAGGACAGGGACACTACTAAGGAAGGAGCCACTCCCAAGGGCAGGGACAAGGACAGTCAAAAGACAAAGGCACCTCAAAAGAGCAGGGACACTCACAAGGACAGGGACACTACTAAGGAAGGAGCTACTCCCAAGGGCAGGGACAAGGACAGTCAAAAGACAAAGGCACCTCAAAAGAGCAGGGACACTACTAAGGAAGGAGCCACTCCCAAGGAAAGGGGCACTACTAAGGAAGGAGCCACTCCCAAGGGCAGGGACACTACTAAGGAAGGAGCCACTCCCAAGGGCAGGGACACTACTAAGGAAGGAGCCACTCCCAAGGGCAGGGACAAGGACAGTCAAAAGACCAAGGCACCTCAAAAGAGCAGGGACACTCCCAAGGGCAGGCACACACACAAGGAGAAGGTATGTTCTGAAGACAGGTACACCACAGACGACAAGTCTGCTGCCAGGAACAGGGCACCATCCAAGGAACAGGGAAAGTCCAGAGACAACATTCCTCCTATGGAAAAGGAACATCCAAGAGACAAGCCTTCTCCCATTGACACTGGCGCTATCAAGGACAGGCAGACATCACCCCTGGCTGCACTGAGGCTGATGTTGTTGACGGAACGGAATACAGATGTCTCCGCGGTGGAGTCACCCCTTACGTCCACTCCCATCAGGGCCCGTCAGGAGAAGAGGAAGGTGGACCCTGTTGTAGCATCCTCCATGACACATGTTGCAGAGGCCAGAAGGCCGCCACACAGCAAACGACAAGCAGGCTCCAGCACATCCCCAGAGACCAGACCCCCAGCAGCAGATGCTCCACCTATGGTGGGTGATATTTCATTTCAGTCCGAACCACTTGCCAGTCCTGTCCTGTCCAGGGTGCACTCACATATCCCTAAGAGACGTAGACACACACCATTGACACATGCCCACCCGATGTCGCTCAAGTGCAACTATCCCCAGCTCCCAGAGCCACCCTGCCTCCTGGCCTATACAGCCCTGTGGCTCATCATTTCAGTGGTCCCAGTGGCGCAGGTGCAGTTGACTCGCATGTGTCAGATAGTGGCACTGTGTCTGTTGTTTGCTGTCATGCATCATGTTGTAGCACTGTCTCAGTTGTGCCCTCTCCTGTTTCTGGTGCTGGCAGTGTGTCTGGGTCTATGGCCCATGTGTCAGTCACTCGAGCTGTGGCTGTGTCTCACACTCCTGTATCAGGTGCTGGCAGAGTGTCTGGGTCTGTGGCGCATGTGTCAGTCACTCGAGCTGTGGCTGTGTCTCACAGTCCTGTATCAGGTGCCGGCAGTGCGTCTGGGTCTGTGGCTCACGTGTCAGTCACTACATCTGTGGCTGCGTCTCACACTCCTGTTTCTGGTTCTGGCAGTGTGTCTGGGTCTGTGGCCCATGTGTCAGTCACTCGAGCTGTGGCTGTGTCTCACACTCCTGTTTGTGGTGCTGGCAGTGTGTCTGGGTCTGTGGCCCATGTGTCAGTCACTCGAGCTGTGGCTGTGTCTCACACTCCAGTTTCTGGTGCTGGCAGTCTGTCCGAGGCAGGTAGTTCACGCAATCCACCTGATAGTGTGATGTGAGGTGCTGTTCACTTCATTCACATGTCATTGCACATGGTGTGTACATTGTCCATTGTAAACAGACTTGCACTGTTGTGGTCCTTGGGACGGGTTGCTTGGAACACGTACTTGTGCTGCCTCTGATGTACCTGCTCTGGTGTCGACTATGCCTTGTTGCTGTTGTGATACTGCAGTCTGCCCTCTCATGTACTACCTCTGATATACCTGTTCAGTGCTATGGAATGTTGATGCACTTAGCCCCTCTCATGTACTGCCTCTGATGTACCTGTTCAGTGCTATGGACTGTTGATGCACTTAGCCCCTCTCATGTACTGCATCTGATGTACATGTTCAGTGCTATGGACTGTTGATGCACTTAGCCCCTCTCATGTACTGCCTCCGATGTACCAGTTCAGTGCTATGGACTATTGATGCACTTAGCCCCTCTCATGTGCTGCCTCTGATGTACCTGTTCAGTGCTATGGACTGTTGATGCACTTAGCCCCTCTCATGTACTGACTCTGATGTACCTGCTCTGGTGTCGACTATGCCCTGTTGCTGTTGTGATACTGCAGTCTGCCTCTCATGTACTGCCTCTGATGTACCTGGTCAGTGTTTTGGACTGTTGATGCACAAAGCCCCTCTCATGTACTGCCTCTGATGTACCTGTTCAGTGATATGGACTGTTGATGCACTTAGCCCCTCTCATGTGCTGCCTCTGATGTACCTGTTCAGTGCTATGGACTGTTGATGCACTTAGCCCCTCTCATGTGCTGCCTCTGATGTACCTGCTCTGATGCCCACAATGCCCTGTTGCTGTTGTGATACTGCTGTCTGACCTCATGTGCTGCCTCTGATGTACCTGTTCAGTGCTATGGACTGTTGATGCACTTAGCCCCTCTCATGTACTGCCTCTGATGTACCTGTTCAGTGCTATGGACTGTTG
Organism: Lissotriton vulgaris; assembly: GCF_964263255.1. Classification (NCBI taxonomy): domain Eukaryota; kingdom Metazoa; phylum Chordata; class Amphibia; order Caudata; family Salamandridae; genus Lissotriton; species Lissotriton vulgaris. Next base: position 586,495,286 of record NC_141689.1, on the reverse strand, counting down.
ATGCACTTAGCCCCTCTCATGTACTGCCTCTGATGTACCTGTTCAGTGCTATGGACTGTTGATGCACTTAGCCCCTCTCATGTACTGCCTCTGATGTACCTGTTCAGTGCTATGGACTGTTGATGCACATAGCCCCTCTCATGTACTGCCTCTGATGTACCTGTTCAGTGCTATGGACTGTTGATGCACTTAGCCCCTCTCATGTGCTGCCTCTGATTTACCTGTTCAGTGCTATGGACTGTTGATGCACTTAGCCCCTCTCATGTGCTGCCTCTGATGTACCTGCTCTGGTGTCGACTACGCCCTGTTGCATTTGTGATACTGCAGTCTGCCCTCTCACTGTTGATGCACTTAGCCCCTCTCATATACTGCCTCTGATGTACCTGTTCAGCGCTATGGACTGTTGATGCACTTAGCCCCTCTCATGTACTGCCTCTGATGTACCTGTTCAGTGCTATGGACTGTTGATGCACTTAGCCCCTCTCATGTACTGCCTCTGATGTACCTGTTCAGTGCTATACACTGTTGATGCACTTAGCCCCTCTCATGTACTGCCTCTGACTTACCTGTTCAGTGCTATGGACTGTTGATGCACTTAGCCCCTCTCATGTACTGCCTCTGATGTACCTGTTCAGTGCTATGGACTGTTGATGCACTTACCCCCTCTCATGTGCTGCCTCTGATGTACCTGTTCAGTGCTATGGACTGTTGATGCACTTAGCCCCTCTCATGTACTGCCTCTGATGTACATGTTCAGTGCTATCGACTGTTGATGCACTTAGCCCCTCTCATGTGCTGCCTCTGATGTACCTGTTCAGTGCTATGGACTGGTGATGCACTTAGCCCCTCTCGTGTACTGCCTCTGATGTACCTGTTCAGTGCTATGGACTGTTGATGCACTTAGCCCCTCTCATGTGCTGCCTCTGATGTACCTGTTCAGTGCTATGGACTGTTGATGCACTTAGCCCCTCTCATGTGCTGCCTCTGATGTACCTGTTCAGTGCTATGGACTGTTGATGCACTTAGCCCCTCTCATGTGCTGCCTCTGATGTACCTGTTCAGTGCTATGGACTGTTGATGCACTTAGCCCCTCTCATGTACTGCCTTTGATGTACCTGTTCAGTGCTATGGACTGTTGATGCACTTAGCCCCTCTCATGTACTGCCTCTGATGTACCTGTTCAGTGCTATGGACTGTTGATGCACTTAGCCCCTCTCATGTAGTGCCTCTGATGTACCTGTTCAATGCTATGGACTGTTGATGCACGTAGCCCCTCTCATGTACTGCCTCTGATGTGCCTGTTCAGTGCTATGGACTGTTGATGCACTTAGGCCCTCTCATGTGCTGCCTCTGATGTACCTGCTCTGGTGTCGACTATGCCCTGTTGCTGTTGTGATACTGCAGTCTGCCCTCTCATGTGCTGCCTCTGATGTACCTGTTCAGTGCTATGGACTGTTGATGCACTTAGCCCCCCTCATGTGCTACCTCTGATGTACCTGCTCTGATGCCCACAATGCCCTGTTGCTGTTGTGATACTGCAGTCTGCCCTCTCATGTGCTGCCTCTGATGTACCTGTTCAGTGCTATGGACTGTTGATGCACTTAGCCCCTCTCATGTGCTGCCTCTGATGTACCTGCTCTGATGCCCACAATGCCCTGTTGCTGTTGTGATACTGCAGTCTGCCCTCTCATGTACTGCCTCTGATGTACCTGCTCAGTGCTATGGACTGTTGATGCACTTACCCCTCTCATGTGCTGCCTCTGATGTACCTTTTCAGTGCTATGGACTGTTGATGCACTTAGCCCCTCTCATGTGCTGCCTCCGATGTACCTGCTCTGATGCCCACAATGTCCTGTTGCTGTTGTGATACTGCAGTCTGACCTCATGTGCTGCCTCTGATGTACCTGCTCTGGTGTCGACTATGCCCTGTTGCTGTTGTGATACTGCAGTCTGCCCTCTCATGTGCTGCCTCTGATGTACCTGTTCAGTGCTATGGACTGTTAATGCACTTAGCCCCTCTCATGTGCTGCCTCTGATGTACCTGCTCTGTTGGCCACAATGCCCTGTTGCTGTTGTGATACTGCTGTCTGACCTCATGTGCTGCCTCTGATGTACCAGCTGTGGTGGCCACAATGCCCATGCTCAAGCATACACTGTGATTATACCCCGATTATGTGTAATAAAGCGAGTCAATCATGTGTCGTGGTTTGTCATAGGCATTCCTGCGAGTGTGATACAGGTGTGTATTTGTATTTGCTTCAAATCAGTGGGTTCAGATACATGACACTCCCTCTCCCAACGTCACGACCCTTGCAGGTACTCCCCTCCAGACAGCGAATGGTTTGTAGCGTACCTGCGTCGTCCTCGATAGTGGGCCAAGACTAGGACGTGGTGGATTGCGAAGACTATCACTAAGCGTGTAGTGCTGGGTCCATGTCGGCGAGCAGCTCGTGGTGGGTATCTCAGCTATGTATGGTATCTTCACAGTGGGGCATCCGCAGTGTTCAGGAAGGTCTTTTTTCCGCAGCGCTTTTATGTGTATTTTCTGCCATCTTGATTTGGAGGACGGTCGTAGACGTTAGTCCGTACGGCGGAGTCTCTGGATTGGTTACGTCCGCCGCGGGGTCGGGTGTAGTTGGGCGGCGGTGCGTGTTCTTCCGTCGCGGACAGAATTTTGACACTCTTTCCTATCCTGATATGGCGGACGGAGTGTCCAAGGCAGGCGGACACAAAAAAGGCTTGTTCTGCATACTCCAGGGCTGCGGACGCACTTCCGTCCGCCATCTTAATTAGCCCTTTAATGTAGATAATTGGACCAATACCCTCATTACTACTAGACCTTCACCCTCCTGAGACCCTTTTGTCAACAATAACCTATCCAATAATTGGATCACCACCTCTTTGGACTCCATACTCCCTCTTTGTATCTCTGGCTCGAAAAGACAGCAAAAAACTGCACCTCGGTACACGGTAGAGCTCAGGGACAAAAAGCGTCTCTGGAAGAGACTAGAGAGAAAATGGCGCTTGACTTATGATTTCACGGACAAAGCTACCTATAGGGAAGCCATTAAGACCTATAAATCCGCTATAAAAGCCATACAATCAGCCTAAAGAGATATATCAGATAGTAAAAACTCTGATAAGGCCTCCAGCTCATTCGGCTGGCAATTACAATTCACGTTCTCATTGTAATGAGCTGGTTGACTTTTTCTTCCATAAAGTCAATACAATCTATCTCTCCTTTTCGGACCCAGTTGTGGAATTATCCGCCCAAAATCCTGATTTGGCCTCAAACATAGAAGTTCCCCTTCAAAACAAGCTTGATCACTTCCCTCTGCTGAATCTGGAAACACTTGAGATTTTAGCACATTAAATAAAATCTGGCTCCCCGTGTGACCCCGCTCCCCAGGCACGTTGGTTTTGGCCAGCAAAGCCATCCTTCCCACACTTATGGAGTTGTTGAACTCTTCCATCTTGAGTGGGACGGTACCTCCGGCATGGAAGCATGCCACGGTACGGGCATTGCTGAAGAAACCAGCTCTTGACCCGGGCAATCCTAGCAACTACCGCCTGATTTACCTGCTTCCCTGGGTAACCAAGATCCTCGAGAAACACATTAACATCGTTCTAACTCTGTTCCTTGAGGATAACCATCTGCTTGATGTTTCCCAGATGGGTTTCCGACCCAAACATGGGACGGAGACTGCCTTGCTGGCTGTGACAGAGGAGGCGAGGCGGATCCTGGATCGGGGAGGATCGGTGGCAGTGATCCTCCTCGATCTGGTCCTCCTCGATCTGAGTGCCGCCTGATACGGTAAACCATAAAATCCTCATAAACCGTCTCGCCGACCTGGGTATATTGGGAAAAGCCCTGGTCTGGCTCAAGTCTTTTCTAACTGATCGAACTTTCCAGTTCTTTAATGGTATATCTGTCTCGTCAAGCAGGCCTCTGGGCTGCGGAGTGCCACAGGGCTCTTCACTGAGTCCTACGCTCTTCAATGCATACATGAGGCCGCTGGCTGGGATTGTTCGTCCGCATCATTTCCTATGCGGACAACACCCAGCTAGTGGTCTCCCTTGTGCAGAAGAGTGGCCTCCAACCATTGCCCAATTTAACAACGTGCTTGGAACAGGTCAATAGCTGGATGATGAAGTGCTGTATGAAGCTCAATGACGATAAAACAGAGCTTATGCTCCTGGGCCCAGCAGCCCCCTCCACCCTGGAGCTGCTATGGCCTTTGAGCATGGGTACAGCTCCCACTCCCAGAGATAACATCAAAAGTCTGGGGGTATGGTTAGACAAATCATTGACCTTCAATACAAAGGCTACCAAGGTGGCGGCAACCTGCTTTGGCCTCCTTAGGATGATAAAAAAGATTCTTCAACTCCTTCCTTTTGAGGCCAGGCAGATAGGTATACAGCGCCTTATTCAATCTCGCCTTGATTTCAATAATGCCTTATACCTTGGGGTGCCAGAGTGCAGCTTGCAAAAAAACTTCAACGAACTCAAAACTGTGCAGCTCGAGCTTTGCTCGGAATTTCACGTAGAACCCCAATAAAGCCTGGGTTAAGAGCTCTGCATTAGCTCCCCATTAGGGAGAGAGTTAAGTTCAAATCTATGTGTTTCGCTCACCAGGCCTTTTGGAAATCGGGTCCAGAAATTAGCCATTCCTTGATTTAAATCTATCTACCCAACAAAACTCTCCGTCCATCATCTGCGTCCCTGGCCAAGGTTCCCAGAATCCAGAGAGTGAGAGCAGGAGGTCGATCTTTTTCTTATAATGCCTCCAAATTATGGAATACTCTCCCCTTGTATCTGAGAACTAATCCCAATCTGTTGAGCTTTCGCAAACAGCTCAAGACCTTTCTTTTTGATTAGGTAGATCCTTGTTCTCTTGTTCTCTTCCTCTTGATGACACTGTTTTTAGTCTCAGCGCCTGGACGCCTCAGGCCAGCTGTAGCGCTTAATAAAATCCTTTTTCATTTTATTTCATTTCATCTCATTTCATTTCATTTCATTTCACCCTTTAGATGAGGCCAAGCATTTGTTTACCTTGATCACACTTTTAGTGGAGAACCCTCACACCTCTTTGTGCCTTTGTTGTGGGTGCTCCAGGCTAAAGACAGCTCTGCTATGAGGGGCATCACTAGACAAAGGCTATGCCTGGAGCGCACCCTGGAAGACATTTGAAATGTTAAAGTGTTGAAATTTACCTTTCCTTTATCAGAAAAGGTAGCTGCCTCAGTTCTCCTGTTTTTCAACATGGACATTTTAGGCAGGATCACAGTGTAAAAACAAATGATGTACCTGCTCTGGTGTCGACTATGCCCTGTTGCTGTTGTGATACTGCATTCTGCCCTCTCATGTGCTGCCTCTGATGTACCTGTTCAGTGCTATGGACTGTTGATGCACTTAGCCCCCCTCATGTGCTGCCTCTGATGTACCTGCTCTGATGCCCACAATGCCCTGTTGCTGTTGTGATACTGCAGTCTGCCCTCTCATGTGCTGCCTCTGATGTACCTGTTCAGTGCTATGGACTGTTGATGCACTTAGCCCCTCTCATGTGCTGCCTCTGATGTACCTGCTCTGTTGGCCACAATGCCCTGTTGCTGTTGTGATACTGCTGTCTGACCTCATGTGCTGCCTCTGATGTACCAGCTGTGGTGGCCACAATGCCCATGCTCAAGCATACACTGTGATTATACCCCGATTATGTGTAATAAAGCGAGTCAATCATGTGTCGTGGTTTGTCATAGGCATTCCTGCGTGTGTGATACAGGTGTGTATTTGTATTTGCTTCAAATCAGTGGGTTCAGATACATGACACTCCCTCTCCCAACGTCACGACCCTTGCAGGTACCCCCTCCAGACAGCAAATGGTTTGTAGCGTACCTGCGTCGTCCTCGATAGTGGGCCAAGACTAGGACGTGGTGGATTGTGAAGACTATCACTAAGCGTGTAGTGCTGGGTCCATGTCGGCGAGCAGCTCGTGGTGGGTATCTCAGCTATGTATGGTATCTTCACAGTGGGGCATCCGCAGTGTTCAGGAAAGTCTTTTTTCCGCAGCGCTTTTATGTGTATTTTCCGCCATCTTGATTTGGAGGACGGTTGTAGACGTTAGTCCGTACGGCGGAGTCTCTGGATTGGTTACGTCCGCCGCGGGGTCGGGTGTAGTTGGGCGGCGGTGCGTGTTCTTCCGTCGCGGACAGAATTTTGACACTCTTTCCTATCCTGATATGGCGGACGGAGTGTCCACGGCAGGCGGACACAAAAAAGGCTTGTTCCGCATACTCCAGGGCTGCGGACGCACTTCCGTCCGCCATCCTAATTAGCCCTTTAATGTAGATAATTGGACCAATACCCTCATTACTACTAGACCTTCACCCTCCTGAGACCCTTTTGTCAACAATAACCTATCCAATAATTGGATCACCACCTCTTTGGACTCCATACTCCCTCTTTGTATCTCTGGCTCGAAAAGACAGCAAAAAACTGCACCTCGGTACACGGTAGAGCTCAGGGACAAAAAGCGTCTCTGGAAGAGACTAGAGAGAAAATGGCGCTTGACTTATGATTTCACGGACAAAGCTACCTATAGGGAAGCCATTAAGACCTATAAATCCGCTATAAAAGCCATACAATCAGCCTAAAGAGATATATCAGATAGTAAAAACTCTGATAAGGCCTCCAGCTCATTCGGCTGGCAATTACAATTCACGTTCTCGTTGTAATGAGCTGGTTGACTTTTTCTTCCATAAAGTCAATACAATCTATCTCTCCTTTTCGGACCCAGTTGTGGAATTATCCACCCAAAATCCTGATTTGGCCTCAAACATAGAAGTTCCCCTTCAAAACAAGCTTGATCACTTCCCTCTGCTGAATCTGGAAACACTTTGAGATTTTAGCACATTAAATAAAATCTGGCTCCCCGTGTGACCCCGCTCCCCAGGCACGTTGGTTTTGGCCAGCAAAGCCATCCTTCCCACACTTATGGAGTTGTTGAACTCTTCCATCTTGAGTGGGACGGTACCTCCGGCATGGAAGCATGCCACGGTACGGGCATTGCTGAAGAAACCAGCTCTTGACCCGGGCAATCCTAGCAACTACCGCCTGATTTACCTGCTTCCCTGGGTAACCAAGATCCTCGAGAAACACATTAACATCGTTCTAACTCTGTTCCTCGAGGATAACCATCTGCTTGATGTTTCCCAGATGGGTTTCCGACCCAAACATGGGACGGAGACTGCCTTGCTGGCTGTGACAGAGGAGGCGAGGCGGATCCTGGATCGGGGAGGATCGGTGGCAGTGATCCTCCTCGATCTGGTCCTCCTCGATCTGAGTGCCGCCTGATACGGTAAACCATAAAATCCTCATAAACCGTCTCGCTGACCTGGGTATATCGGGAGAAGCCCTGGTCTGGCTCAAGTCTTTTTTAACTGATCGAACTTTCCAGTTCTTTAATGGTATATCTGTCTCGCCAAGCAGGCCTCTGGGCTGCGGAGTGCCACAGGGCTCTTCACTGAGTCCTACGCTCTTCAATGCATACATGAGGCCGCTGGCTGGGATTGTTCGTCCGCATCATTTCCTATGCGGACGACACCCAGCTAGTGGTCTCCCTTGTGCAGAAGAGTAACCTCCAACCATTGCCCAATTTAACAACATGCTTGGAACAGGTCAATAGCTGGATGATGAAGTCCTGTATGAAGCTCAATGACGATAAAACAGAGCTTATGCTCCTGGGCCCAGCAGCCCCCTCCACCCTGGAGCTGCTATGGCCTTTGAGCATGGGTACAGCTCCCACTCCCAGAGATAACATCAAAAGTCTGGGGGTATGGTTAGACAAATCATTGACCTTCAATACACAGGCTACCAAGGTGGCGGCAACCTGCTTTGGCCTCCTTAGGATGATAAAAAAGATTCTTCCACTCCTTCCTTTTGAGGCCAGGCAGATAGGTATACAGCGTCTTATTCAATCTCGCCTTGATTTCAATAATGCCTTATACCTTGGGGTGCCAGAGTACAGCTTGCAAAAAAACTTCAACGAACTCAAAACTGTGCAGCTCGAGCTTTGCTCGGAATTTCACGTAGAACCCCAATAAAGCCTGGGTTAAGAGCTCTGCATTAGCTCCCCATTAGGGAGAGAGATAAGTTCAAATTTATGTGTTTCGCTCACCAGGCCTTTTGGAAATCGGGTCCAGAAATTAGCCATTCCTTGATTTAAATCTATCTACCCAACAAAACTCTCCGTCCATCATATGCGTCCCTGGCCAAGGTTCCCAGAATCCAGAGAGTGAGAGCAGGAGGTCGATCTTTTTCTTATAATGCCTCCAAATTATGGAATACTCTCCCCTTGTATCTGAGAACTAATCCCAATCTGTTGAGCTTTCGCAAACAGCTCAAGACCTTTCTTTTTGATTAGGTAGATCCTTGTTCTCTTGTTCTCTTCCTCTTGATGACACTGTTTTTAGTCTCAGCGCCTGGACGCCTCAGGCCAGCTGTAGCGCTTAATAAAATCCTTTTTCATTTTATTTCATTTCATCTCATTTCATTTCATTTCATTTCACCCTTTAGATGAGGCCAAGCATTTGTTTACCTTGATCACACTTTTAGTGGAGAACCCTCACACCTCTTTGTGCCTTTGTTGTGGGTGCTCCAGGCTAAAGACAGCTCTGCTATGAGGGGCATCACTAGACAAAGGCTATGCCTGGAGCGCACCCTGGAAGACATTTGAAATGTTAAAGTGTTGAAATTTACCTTTCCTTTATCAGAAAAGGTAGCTGCCTCAGTTCTCCTGTTTTTCAACATGGACATTTTAGGCAGGATCACAGTGTAAAAACATATGAAAAATACATGCAGAACACCCTAGCAACAACACATTAAAATGCAGGAAGTCAGCCCAAGAACCTCTGCACATTGCACCTGCAAACTGCGCACAAACTTCCACAGGCAAGCAAGTGAAGTACAAGACACAAAGGGGCATATTATCAAGAACTGCGTTAAAATTATCGCCACTATGTTCACACCAGTTTCCTTGTGGCTATGGTGAGTTAATGATTTTAACGTACATGTGTAAATATAAATAAACAAATTAAGACGGTGGGTCTTAATAAGCGGCCTAGCCGGGTGTGGTGCAGATGCCAAGGTGCATTTTACCCGCCGGCAAGAACAAAACATGCAGGTATGGGATATCCACTGTCCAAAAGCAAAAAGTGGAGCAACATAAATCCAACTTAAGAAAAACAAAAACGTACCTACAGCTCACACTACAAAGGATGCACCAGCCTTGGTAGTGAAAAAGGTGTATCTGCCACAAAAATACACATATGGACAAACATTAAATCCTGCTCTGAGGGTACGGACGTGCGCCACAAACTGCTGAAAAAAAGCATGTGCTTATTAACACCATGGCCAGAGATAAATACATCTGCTACAACAATGTCCACACCCCCTAAACCAGACACATCCAGGCAAACCGTCTATACACGCGTGTGCATACGATTCACCACAACAAAATTATGTATTTAGCAAGCACAAAAGCCCACCTCCATGGACAAATGTTTCATTGTACCTCACGCAGTTGTGAAAGGCAACAAGAACCATTGTCGCGGACTGCACATCCTAATTTAAAATTTTCAAAACAACTCACACTCAACAGTGCATTAGGCCACGTGCCCTTTCACTAGGAACAAATATATTTTTGCAATACGTGACCTCTCTCACAATTGCTGCAAAAGATACAGGGGAGCCTAGGCAAAAATAAAAGTAGAGCAGCGGATACAGTGTGTGTTTGCCTTGGCCCTTTTTGCAAGGTCATCCCTGGACTTTTTGCCTTCCTCCTTTATTTTGTCTGACCTGTTTTTGTTAGTTTTACGACTCTGGGAACTTTACCACTGCTGATTTGGTTTACTTGTCAGACCCTAGTGCAGTGCACAGCGCGTGCCCAGGGCTTGTAAATCAAATGCTGCTAGTGGGCTTACAGCACTGGTTGTGCCACCCACAGAAGCAGCCCTGCGTGTCGCATCTTGAGGTACATTGACTCAAAGTGTTGCATTTTAAGATCTAAAGAGAACTAAGCTAAACCTACCATTTTAAGTATAGTATTGTGGATTTTTGTCATTTGTGGTCTTGTGTTAAATCTATATAACAAATACTTATTTTTAAAATACAACTTGTGTGGTGTCCATCTGTGGTGTTGTCACTTGATTACTGTATGTGTTCACAAGTGCTTTACACACTGCCTCTGAGATAAGCCTGTCTGCTCATGCCAAGCTACCAAAGGGGTGAGCAGGGTTTATTTTAGTAGTGCACCCCCTTACCCTGACTAGAGGCAATGGTCCCTATGGTCCCTATTGTCAAAAATACCTACCTGTGCCAACTAGAGACCCCCAAATCTAACAGTGTTAATATATGAAAATGTCCGCTTTTCTCTACAGCATTCGGTGCAGGCAAGCATGTTTCTATGCACTTCAAGAGATTTAGGGGCACATTAACAAAGCCATTATCTCTGCTTTTTTGGCTTTAAAAGACAAAAAAGGGGCAATAATGTTTTTGCCCAATTTACAAGTGGGTGCTAACATGCATTAGCGCATGTTAGCACCCTTTTACCCGGCCCCTCCCTTTGCATCTCTGATGAGATGGAAAGTGGGCGTCACTGGGCAGTACAACCTTGCAAATATTTAGATATTTACAAAACTGCACCAGCATTTAAGCAGACGTTAGTTTTTGGAGAAGACCGCTATTTTTGCCAAAAACGAACGTCGGCTAAAATGCAGTCATACCTATCCCTAACATTGGAGGAGGAGTATGCTGATACGATAACAGGATTGTATCAGTAAGCTTATTGCCGTTTTGCAGGGAACACCACTGGAAAACCAGCGATGTTCCCTGCAAACGGCGATTTCCCCGCTATTGCTGGAAATGTTATCGCCCTGGAGAAACGCGTTATAATTAACGCGCAACCAGAGCGATAAATTCCAGAGATAGATGGCGATAAATAAAAAAGCGCTGAGCGCGCTTTGCGTTATTTATCGTCATCCCTTGATGATATGCCCCTTATTTTTCCTGTATGTAAACAACTAAAGGGCTTATTATCAAAGACATTGTCTCCGCTTTTTTGCCTTTTAAAGCCAAATCTTTTTGCCCTATTTACAAGTGGGTGCTAACATGCATTAGTGCATGTTAGCACCTTTTTACCCAACGCCTCCCTTTGCATCTCTAATGAGATGCAAAGGGCATCACTGGGCAGTACAACCTTGTAAATATCGCTGATGTGCACATCGTGATATTTCCAAGGCTGCCCCAGCATTTAAGCAGACGTTAGTTTTTTGGAGAAAACTGCTGTTTTTGCCAAAAATTAATGTCTGCTAAATTGCAGACTTACCTATCCCTTACATTGGGGGTGGTTTATGCTGATACAACCACAGGGTTGTATCAGCAAGGTTATTGCCGTTTTGCAGGGAACATCACTGGAAAACCAGCGATGTTCCCTGCAAAACGGACATTTCCCCGCTATCAATGGAATTTTTATCGCCCTTGAGAACGCGTAGTTAATAACGTACCATCAGGGCAATAAATTCCAGAGATAGACAGTGATAAATAAAAAAGCAATAAGCACGCTTTGCGTTATTTATCGCTGTCCCTTGATGATATGCCCCTTTATCTGTAATTAAGACCCTCAAACAGAGCAGCAGAGTATCCTGAATGGCAAACACTGCAAATATGCTTAGGCCCCAAATAGAATAACTCCAAGCAAGAAATACCTCCAACAGTGAGGCCTGACCCTCAAGCCAGGTATTATAACAACACCAAGAGCCAATACTATCATTCTCCATTGGCTGGCCAGAGGTGTACAAAGCAGACGAGAAGAGTGATACAACACATCGTAAGGTCAGAGTTTGGGTTATACAGGCACCACCATCAGTATTCCTTAAGAGGCAGACCTGTGTTAGCCACTTACCAGAAACCACCAGAAGCTCAAGTGCAACAAGCGCCAAAGCTGCCTCGAAATGCACTGTGGTTGAACTAATGCCTCTTTCAGAACACAATCGGGTGGTTGCGACAACACATGTAGCCGTTACCTTTCCATTGTTCTGGGTTTCTGCCCAGTAAGGCCATGGCGGGACTAGTATCAAGCAATGGGCAACGATGTGTAAACAACGGGCTGCACTGCTGGGCATCCAGTGGGATACCATCACAGGTTCCAGAACATCTACATCTGTGTACTTTGATTCCCGTGAAAGCAGAAGTGGGAGAGCCAGCATAAGCCAACACCACTCATGCATACAGGGCCGGCCTTTAGCAAGGGCGAGGAGGGCCCAGGGCTCCTAAAATATGACCTCAAAAACACACAAACCCTAAAACGAATTCCCGGGGGTGGCGGGGTCCATGATACTTCTCCTGGCAACTACAACCATTGCAGTTTTTCCGGGCGCTAAAACTCCATCCAGGTCATTACTATTACCCTGAAAACACAAGCAATAACATACTCGTGGGAATGTAGGCAATTAGTTAATTGCCAGAATCTAGCAAGTATTGTTCAATAAGGAAAACATTTGACTGCTACTGCTTCCCCTGAAATAAAACAATTGAACACATAACTTTGATTGTATTTTTTACATTAGATGGAAAATCAGTGTGTGGAGATATCAGGCAATATTTTTTTTTAAAGCCTAAGCACCCGATTCGAAAAGCTGTGTAGGGGCAACACAAGTCACAGTCTCTATGCCATTTCCAATGCAGATTCACTTGGTAATTCTTATGACTGGTACGGCATGCACGTATGTGATACCATCGTCATCATCATGTGCCACATTAATGTTGACTATCTGTTGCGGTCACGTTTTATTTCATGGCAGATCAATGTATTACAATTTGCAAGAACCCTGGTTTATTTGGTAGCTAAATGTATATGAATCCTCTGTTAAAATGTATAGCACAGGAGGAATCGTACATATAACTCTCAAGGTGAAAGACACGGGGCCTCATTTATGAAAAGTGACGCATCGCTGCGAGAAAACAGCGATGCGTCACTTTTCATTGCGCCCTCCTTGCGACCCCAATGATGCATCATATTTACAGTATGACGCATTATTGCGCAAGGAATTACAGATACGTCAATATTTCTGATGTATCTGTAAGCGCAAAAGTGATGCATTGCTGGAGTGTGTCACAAAAGTGACGCAACTCCAGCAATGCGTCCGTTCACATGGGGCAAGCCCCATGTGAAAGGGCTTGCGTCAGTCTTACGCCTGCTGTGAGGCACGCGCAAGATTTTGACGCAACGGCGTCCTAGAAGTGATGCAGTGAAATCTCATAGATTTCACTGCGTCACTTCTACGACCTTTCTTGCGTCAACACGCCCCCCTTGCATACATTATACCTGGCGCAGGTATAATGTGGTGCAGTGGTTTACAAAGTGACGCATCTACCTAGATGCGTCACTTTGTAAATATGGCGCAATAAGGCGCATTTTTTACGCCACTGGTGCGTCACAAAAAGTGACGCACCGGTGGCATAAAAGTGACACATAGCCTCATAAATGAGGCCCACAGTTCTTACTCATAGTGCTGAGCAGATTTATTTGGCCTGAACTCAAATTGCGGTGATTTTTTGAGTAGTCTGAGTTCACCAAATACTCAGTGATTCGGACACAGATACTTGTGATAGTTATAGCCTTTTGGAAGTTTCTGTAAACACAGAACTAAAAAGACAAGAATACTCCCAGACTTTGTAGGTTCTTTCATTTTTTATTGGAAACAATGTGTTACTTGCAGGGCTAATGACCTTTGGGTTCTGCTTCATTTTATTTCTTACACAAAAAAATATAACATTTATTTTATGTTTAAACAAAGGGCATCCTCAAAAGAGAACCACTTTAGGACTGCATGTAGTTCACAAGATGTATAATTTATTAGATCTATTTTTTAGCCAACAACACTTTGTGTCACGTATCTTGCAGTGTAGCGGGAATTCCGTTCATAATCCAAATGCTGTGCCTAAAGTCGCAAGCGGCAGTGTGCCATAGTAATCAAGCATCCGGTTGCGAAACACTGACAGGAGGGGCTGTGCGGCCACTAACGCAGGACGGGCATCCATGTTTAATAAAACAAAATATCACCAAAACGCCTGCAGCTAATGCTAGCAAAACTGGGAAGCCACCAAACAGGCTTGAAAATATAGAATGAAAGAAAGCCGGGATGACTCCAAATATTTTCTCGAAGGAAGTCACAAGACCACTGCTAACTATTTAAAAAAAATGAGAGAGGCCAGAAGTGGAGGAGGCATTAAGGATTTGACGAACCAGCTCGCTAAAATGTAACGGCAAATCAATTTTTAAAAGCGCATGCACCTCAGTGCGCGTGTTAGCTATGTGACGGACAAAAGTTTCTCGGGCCGAACTCAGGGCCACCTCTTTTTTAGACAAAAGGGCTCTTATTCTACTCATACCATTGAACTCTGCTTTCAAGGTTGGGATGCGTGGCCAGATGGAAACATCTGAATTCCCATGTGTAGGAGGATATAGAACGTTTTTGCAACAGACCACACGTTCTTATACTGTTACCACATAAGCGATACCTTTAATTAACCCACAACATTCTTCATTATTCAACAGTAAATAACTACCGTTCGCCAGTAAAGTGAAAGTGGGAACTATTGCGGGAACCGGAGTACCTTTTAAAACACAGGCTAAATTCAGCCGGTCCTGGTTACAAGAACTGTGCAACTGGTTGTGTCTGCATATCAATGAATGATCAGGTGTCTCTGTGCATTCTTCCCCCTTAAGATAAACTTCTTTCTTGTCTTTCAGGCACCGATAAGTGAATGGAAGCGACCATGCTTCATGGAGAAACGAGCTACCTAATGGTTCATATCTCCCTATCGCAATATATCGCATACAATTTGTACATTTCTACAAGACAAATGGTAATGTGATTAATCCGTGGATAAGCCACGTTGCAGCAGTGGCCTCAGCTACAGAGAACGGTAAAGATTCCAACCTCTCAATGTGTAACATGGAAAAGGATGCATCACGCATTGAAAGCATGAGTTGTTTGTCTGTTAAATTAAAAGGGGCAAAGAGGGAGGACACGTTCATGTAATTCCAAGGCACCCTACCAGCCTCAAGCGTCTGCAGGGTCAACACAAATTGCATAATGGAACGCAATTGATTTTGCCATGGTATAACACAGACACTTCATCATGTACAATACCAACAACAGAAGATACAATATTATTCAACTTGTAAATGCGTGAAGAAAGCATGTTAATACTATTATCCACAACTGCAAGCACCTTTTCCAAATTAGCTTGATCAATTGCTCTAAGGCGCTTAACAGCCTCAAACTGTGAAGTTTTCCAGATTTCATTGTAAATTGCATAAATCCATCTTTTAGACCTACCACTAGCCGGGCCTTTTATGAAATCATTTAAATCCACATCATCTGTCAGTTTGGATAGATGCAACTTAACTGCAGCCAATGTAGAATGTTGAAGCCAATTCTGACACAATTTGCCTACAGAGTAAGTGGTGACAGAATGTTCAGTTGTAAAACGGGGATCAGGCCTGACTTGTGTAAACCCGTCAGCTAAACCCAGAAAGCGACGTTGGCACAAATCAGAGCTTCTGTGCCACATTAACCAACCCTTTGGACTCAAACTGGACACATTAAAGGATGAGTTGTGCAATAGTGATTGCAATTCACCAATGGAAAACTGTGTAAAATTATTCCAACCAGAATATTCTTCCAAAATAGGGATAGTAGGTGTATTTAATTTTTTAGAAGTAGCCAATCCAAAGCATGTTGTCTGGAAAATGGTAGAATTTAAAAACAACATATGATTTGGGATGAGACATGCACGGTGCAAAGCCTCAACGCCTTGTACCTGCCAACTTTTAGAACCCCAAACTGATTTAAGGTCAATGGTTTCCTTCTATAGCTCGTAGCCCTCTACAGCTAACTTGTCTAGGAAGGACTTCGAATACAACAATTGTTAACAAAACTCAAGTCTCTCTTCAGTCTGTGTGCAGAATGTGACTAGGAAAGGGGGGCCAAAGTGCCATTAAGATGCTGAATGCATGTTCTCTCCTCGACATAGTGTCCATCGATAAGACGGAAAAAATAAAACACAAAGCCAATTGACATAAAAAGGTAAAATGAAAAATGTACCAGCCAAATATATGTCCAAGGGGGATCGAAATTTTTTTTTAAACAAAGTGGCATAAACCCCAAAACGTGAGGGTTTTTTCAAATTCACTGAAACAGAGTCAAAGGACAATCTGGATTCTGTGGCCAAACGTGTTTGCAAATCAGGCATTGATAAGTCAGCAGGATAGGCGTAGTCTAGGTCATCAATGTTATTAACAGGCAAAGTACTTAATAAAGGATGGGAAACAGCAGGCATCTTGAGGGCCACTTCTGGCTCAGCATTAGAAGTAGTGGCCAAAACAGAATTTCTCACAATCGAAGGACAGGAGACCGCCGGTGTCATACTATGAAAAATCGGCCACCCTGTGTATCTTGACATTGTCAATTGAGATAAACCTGTTTTTCTTACGACCTGGAAGTGGTGGTAAAATGACTGTTCATGTGCCCTTCACTCAAAAACGGGAACCGGAGCTCGGTAGGAAGGACCAAATTCTTTCATGCTATCGATCTTCTCTCGAACCAGTTCTCCAACTTGGGGTAGCCAGCCAACTACCGGGATCTGCAATGCATCATCCGCTGGGGAGGGCAAATGTTCCTTTGCAAGACTGTCTCTGGTCTTTTTTAGATCCTGTAAAACACTGCAATGTTCATTTACGTCAAAGGCCGTTGCTTGGGCCACGCAGTCTAGACCGTCGAGATCAGGGACATACATCTTGATACCAAAGAGCATTTCGTACGGGGTCCACCCACCCAGAGACCTTCTAGGAATATTATTAAGAGCACGCTGCACGCCATTCAGATGGGCCATCCAGTTTCTGCCAGTGCCTATATCTCGAGCTATCAAAGATTGCTTTAAGTCACGGTTCATTTGTTCCACTACACTATTACCCTCAGGTCTGTATGGAGACGAAAACTTGACTTGGACCCCCAACAAAACCATAGCATCCTTATACGCCTTAGAGGCAAAAGCCGGACCCTGATCCGAATGGAAGGTACCACAGGCAAAAATCCCTACAAAGACCTGCAAATCTCTTAAGACAGTCCGTGAATCAGCGCTGCGATGGGGCCAGACCCACACAAAGCGTGTGCATGAATCAACTGCTACTAAGCTGTACTTATACGCAGTATCAGAAGAAAAAGGACCGCAGTGATCTAAATAAATGTAACCCAGTGGTTTATTAGATATGTACAACTGTGTCTGAGGCGGACGCGCAGCAGTCGAAGGCTTAATCTGCTGGCAAATGTCACATTGAAGGACATAATCACACGTCTGTTTGTACAGTCCCCGCCACCAGAAACGTTGTTGAAGCTGAGTTATAGTGGCCGAGACGCCTGCATGCGCAGACGCCACACCTTCATGCGCCGCTGTAATCAACATAGCCCTGCGATCCAAGTTGGGAATCAACCATTCCCCAACTTCAGGAATTTTCACATAAGGAACCTTATCGGGACTTAAGTGGTATGTGTACTGCGAAGGGAATACCGTAGGATATTCACCTCCCTTCTCAGTGGCAGCTACAGCCGCCAAGATGTCATCATCTATTTTACTTTTGGACCGGCTAACTGCTGCAACTAAATATATTGATACTGCTGATTTCGCCGCTTCATCAGCAAGCGAGTTACCAACAGAGTGAACTCCAAAACGCTGATGGCCAAGAGTATGAGTCGCAAACACAAGTGGCAACGTGTCCTTAAGTTCAGCCACTCGGACCCAGACCATCTTATGTTTTATTGTGCTACCCTTGGAATCACGAAAGTCATTCTGATTCCAAAAGAACAAGTTCTCATTGTAAGACTGGTCACAGTAGTAAGAATCACTTACAATTAAAGTCGTCACACTAGGATCAGTGTACTCCAATGCAAGCATCAGAGCATGAAGTTCTGCTAATTGTGCGGTGCAGTCCCCTAGTGTCTGCGTGTGCACAACACTGGACTTGAACTCATCGTTCACCATAGCACTGACCACAATGGCGCATGCGGAAACGTAGGCTGTTTAGAGCCATGCACAACCTGCACCGAACCATCAATGTAAATGATGCAATGGAAATCCTCCAAAGGCCGCATTGCTAAAGGAGCCGGATGAACAAATTCATACTGTAAGTACTCCTGCGACCATAATGAGACATCAAAAATAAACGTGACATCCTGGGACGTCAAGGATGCAGCCCATTGAACCCACCGATGGTGCAAAGCTTTAGAATTTGGTACACTGGCTTTCGTAACTGCCTCCAAGCAGGACACGGGGTAACAATCAACATGCGTTTTCCCTGTGACAGGGCACGTTCCTTGAGAATTGCCATCTGCACAGCCGGTAAAACTTTCTCCACAGTGGAAAATCGCATTTCAGCCGCAGTGTACAAGTGTGACTTGTAAGCAATAGGTACTGTGACTCCCTCATTAAAAGTTGTGTACGTGAAACCTAACATCCCAGGGATAATTCTTATCACCAGGTTGGTCTGGTTATCACGAGTCTGTAAGAATATAGAAGCGAGCAGATCAGCTTGCAAAGACTGCAGTATAGCTGAATGCTCAGGCAGCCAGCATGATTTGGAAAATGATGGTTGTATCAAAGCATACAAAGGCTTGATACGCTGGGCATATTCCGGAATGTATGTCCTTCCGAAATTTAAGAAGCCCAGGAAAGATTGTAATTTTTTCAGTGTCGTTGGAGAGCGCAGCTGTGCGCATTTCTCCAGGAAGTGAGGAGCCAAACCTTTTCCTTAATTGTTGAGCTCGTAGCCCAGAAACAACACTGTGAACTCTGCAATGTGCGATTTTGCAAAGTTAAATTTGTAACTCAAATTTGCAAAGGTACAAATTATTCCGTTGACTCGACACAGATGCTCCCAAAGTTCGTCGTCTGTGAGATATATGTCATCCACATAAGAACAAGCATCCGGGTCGATTCTCTCCAAAATAGAAACTATGCGGGCAGTAAAAATGCCAGGGCTATTCTTATAGCCCACAGGCAAACGTCGAAACTGTTTTTGGACACCGCCGCAAGTAAAGGAGGTCCATTGGGAACTTAGACCATCCAATCTATGTGCATAAAAACCATTGGAAATGTCAAGCGTGGTTTTAAACAAAGCCGGCGCTAGAGCCAGAGGCCACTCTTCTGCAAAATTAAGCGCATCCTCTTTTGAGACTGTGTTCGCGAAACTGGGGAGGATTACCTCCTCCCCTCGCGGTGCTGCGAGAACAAAAGGTGGGGGCCAGTCAGCCTCAGAAAGCAAAATGTCATATGTAGACGAAAGATTTTCCCAAATTCCCCTTTTATGGTTCGCTGTATGTCACCTTCGATTAACAGGACAATTTCAAAAAGTCTATCAGGGGGTGCAACTCTTGTATCAGCTGTTTCTATCACAATTTAAGTATCAGTCGCTGTCACCTTCAGTAGTGGACGGAGGGCCTCTCTAACTATGGTAATCTCCGCCGCGCTGTCCAGCAAGGTCAGAGCCCACGTCAGATTCCGAAGCTGCGTTCTCACAATCTGTGGCATATCGATGCGCTGTTAAAGCTGCAAATTTCTTTTTTGCAAACTGTCTCCTCGGTGTCGAGCCATCCTGCTTTCCTGCACCGTCTTTCGGGCGGGGCTGGTCATGTCCTTGTTGGCCACCCCGACCCCTGCCACCCCCTCCACCACCGGTCGACGAGGCCAATGAGTCCTGAAAGGAACGAGGAGAGCGTTGATCAGAAACCTGAAATCGATCAGGAGTTTTAATCGTCGCGCGATTGCGCAAGTCATAAACATGTTCTGTTTGCGCAGGCAACGGAGACGCACGGTGTGAAACCTGTGTTTGTTGTTGTTGCTGTTGCTTTCCTTGTTTTTGTTTTTTAGGCCAATTCTGTTTCTTGGACTTGGGCTGAACTTCTGTTTCCGAAGCTTGTCCCTGGGGTTGCTTTTTCTCCTTAACAGAAAAAAGGCTTAAGACCCTTACTATTGCAACCCATGGTTTTATAAGCCGCCATAATAATTCTCGCTAACTGTCGGGGTTTCTCGGCATCAGGAATCGCTGCCAAAGCGTTTGCTACCTGAAAGTTCACTGCATCCCCCTTGACAGTGGCAAGGATCAGATCGCAAACCACATCAAAGGAGCCACACAGGCGCATACCCAACTCAACCGCAGACTCCGGTCCGTGATCATCTTGAACACGTTTAAGGACCGTAGGCAGGACAGACATAGACGGAGTGCCTAAGCACCTCACATAGACCGCTGCAAAAGTCTTACCCCAGGTCTCACAGTCACTGAGTTCAGGGGCCAAATCATTCGGCAAACTTAGCGTTAGAATCCTGTGTTTTTCACCAGGAGTCGTATTAGAAAATACAGCTTCCAGCAGGTCAAATTTCTCGGCAAGCCAGAAGGGAAAATCATCCTCATCCTGGGGCTTCTTGCCCATTACTACATTGACCATCACAGGACTGAGTTTCAAACCACCCTGTCCGGCTGGAAGTGCCACATCCCCCGGTGGTCCAACCGGAAGATTACGGCTTATGTAGTGCACTAAGGCTCTAATCACGGCAATGGAGACCACATGTAGTCTCCGAAGTTCAACTATGTTACAATTGCCGTGTAGAGGATGAGGAGTAAATCCAGCCAAAACAGGCCAACTTGCGCCCGGAATGGGTAAAGGACCTAACCTCGGAGCGATCAAAGTATGGGGTAGGGCGCCACCAAACCAAACTCGATGCTGCCAAACATCAGTAGGTACTTCCTGTGCTCTGTGCAGAGTATATTCATTCGGTACAGCAACGGGAGTGTATGTGTGGAACACACCAGAATTAACGTCCACCGCCGGAAATGTCACCCGCGATTAAAACAGTTCGTAAGGGTAAGCAGCATTTGCACTTACCACCATTATCACAGCCAAGCCCTCCAAAAGTACATTGTAAATCCGCAAATGATCGCGCACCGCAATGCGACTATGCTGCGGAATGTCCACCGGATTGGCCATGACTGCACATGAATGTAGAAAAACAAAGGAAACTTTGTAGCACAACTGGGTAGTAATTCAAGGAAACCATTTTAGTAAGAATCAAGCTTGAAAAGACCTATTTCACAAATAGGTAGGTTTGATACGACACCACCGTTTTCCGGAAACGACAGTGAAGGGGTTAAGGATTGAACGATATAATACTCGAGTGTCATGATATAAGGCCAACAACGTATGGGAGCCTTGTAGCGGGAATTCCGCTCTCCTACAGAACTGTGCATAGAGATCTGGAACCTTGGTGAATTAGGATGGCCCAAAACTCACCTCAGTACCCAAAATCCCCTTACCGAGCTAGCTACAGTGTCTCATTGGTCATAACAAACTCCCAATGTTTAGACAAACCAGAACATGAACTTAGAGTACCTCAGGTATCGTGGAACACATGAACACTCTTTCGCTATATAATCATTTCAAACCAGAACGTGGAGTAAATGAGGACACGTGCATATTTGAAATATTTATTTACTAATGCAGGGTTCTCAAACACAATATCTTATATAATACAAGCAAACATATTATAAGAAACAAAGTTATCATCATAGTTACTAGTCAATAGAAAGCGAACGGTGACAGCAAACTAAGATGCTGTAATGAATAGGAATTAACAATACCTATTTCTCACCCTCCCTATTTAGCATAGTATTTTATATCTATGAAGGTCTCATTTGGGTTTTAGCAGGGCGGGCCCATACCTCAAAATCTCAGTGGCAGAGGATCACATCATCTTCCACCAGCTCTCTGCATGCGAAGCACCATCAAGTGTGTTACATGTGTTTTCGGCAAAGCAATATAAAACCCGCTTCGAGCCAGATTCTGGCAGCAGCTGCATTTGTGTTATGTCTAGAAAGGTGCGAAGATCAGACCTCACAACAACACTGTGTCAAGTTATCCTTGGAAGCTTCAGCACTCACTGTGCAGACAGTGTACCAAGCAAAGCTGATATCAGAGCAATAACATATTATTTCCCAAGTAAATCACAACGCTCTTCTAGGTTGAAATCTAAAATAACAATTATGTGTCGTGTGCAAAATGAAGCAAAAGGAAAAAATGGCGTTTAAACATTTAATAAGCTCATGCTAACTTAACACTGTATATAGAAAAGAAGTAGCTATATGACAGTAGTATCGAAGTTACACAAATTCGTTAATCAACATTAGCATACTTGCTGTTTGCTATAAAGGCTTGCTTTGATTAAATGTGGCAGACATGACTAGCCTGCACATGTGTGGGAGGAGATTCTAGTTGCAAAGAAAACTACAGTTAAAGAAAGGTATTTGGATTATGGGAAAAAGGATTGGCAGGTGTAAGACTATGAAGCAGATGAAATGGAGAGTGTAAGCGAGAAGGAAGACTACTGTGATAAGAAGTCAAGCATTTGCAATGGAATAGGCCTCGCTCACACAAGTTTGAGCTATTGCCATTGTAAATGACAATGCCTTTTATTTATGTTTTGGGTTTTAAAACATAAATAAAAGGCATTTATATTTACAATGCTAATAGCTTAAACTCTGGCAAATGCGAGACCTCTTGCATTGCAATAATGGGCCTTCTCAACCGCTTAATAGATTGTGAATGTCAGAGGAAGAGACCCGCCTGCTACGTCTTCAAGGTAGCGATGAATAGTGCAGTGAAGAAGATTTGTAAGTGTTGTAAATTGCACAGACACAAAGTGTGAAGTGAGAGTTACACATGATCCGAGCTATAAACACTAACAAAGCGCTCCATCACCTTTCGCTCTGTGATTACACTGTCACGGATCAGTGGAAAGAGCAGGAGGGGGGCTATTTTCTGCCATCTCTGTGATTTGAGTGTGCAGTGTGGCATTACGTAATGTCATTGCTATCTTTGGCCTAATAACAAGCACCCCAGCTGTAGTAGGGCCCTGGCTTCACCTCCTGGTGCAGGGCGGGCTGTGCTTTATGGCAGGCATGGAGGGAGGGAGGAATGGTCTCGGCTGCAGCTCCGGCCTCGTACAGTGCCCCGTGCTATAACTAGTGAGCGAGAATTGCTGAGGTGGTGGTATTGGTATTGGTGGTGGTGGTTGTGGAATTAGTGGTGGGGGTATTGGTGGTGATAGTGGTATGGGTGGTGGTGGTATTAGTATTGGCGATATTGGTGGTGGTGGTATTAGTGGTGCTGGTATTGGTGGTATTAGTAGTGGTGGTATTGGTAGTGGTGGTATTGGTGGTGGCATTGGTGGTATTGGTGGTGGTGGGGGTATTGGTGGTGATGGTATTGGTGGCAGTATTGGTGGTGGTGTTATTGGTACTGCTGGTGGTATTGGTATTGCTGGTGGTATTGGTATTGTTGGTGGTGGTACTGCTATTGGTGGTGGTGTTGGTATTGGTGGTATTGGGGTGGTGGTATTGGGGTGGTATTAATGGCTGTGTTGGTATTAGTGGTGGTATTGGGGGTAGTGGTGGGGACATTGGTGGTGGTTTTGGTAGTGATATTAGTGGTGATGGTGTTGTTATTGGTGGTGGTATTGGTACTGATGGTGGTATTGGTGGTGATGGTATTGGTATTGGTGGTGGTGGTATTGGTGATAGTGGTAGTGGTAGTATTGGTAGTGGTGGTATTGATGGTGGTATTGGAGGGTGTGGTATAGATGGTAGTGGTATTGGTGGAGGTGCTATTGGTGGTGGTGGTGGTATTGGCGGTTGTGGTGGTATTATTGGTGGTGGTATTGGTGCTTGTGGTATTCATATGGTGGTGGTATTGTGGTGGTGGTGATATTGGTGGTGGTGGTATTGGTGGTGGTTTTGGTGTAGGTATTGCTGCTAGTGGTATTGTTGGTAGTGGTATTGGGGTTGATGGTATTGGTGGTCATAGTATTGATGGGGGTGGTATTAGTGGTTGTGATGGAATTGGTGCTGGTATTGGTATTGGTGGTGGAGGTATTGTTGGTGCTGTTCTTGTTGTTAGAAAAACAGGTTTTTGAAAACAACCCTGTTAGGTGGCTGCAGTGCACATGAAGTAACACAGATGTGCTGTTGTCAGCTTCAGCCCATTAGCACACGATTATGTGGTACCTGGAATTCACATGACTTAATTCACTAATCATTTCTAAATCAATTTTACTTGGGGGGTTGCCAGGTTAAGGTGACTGAAAGTGGGCGTGCATGTTACGGGGGTAGCCTTGCTGCTTAAGAAACAAAAGCGGTTTCAGCTGAAGCAGCACATCTCCAGCCTGCAGTAAGATAAACTAAAAAAGTAAATAGTGCTTACAGACTAAATAACAGGTCCCATGTAACAATCGAAGTAAAGGGGCCAGTAGCCATGGGAAGGTAGAAATGAAGACAAGGCGATTCTAAGGAGGGACCAATTAGCCTATCAACAAATCTGAAGGCACTCTTTATGCAAGACAATAACACAAGCCAATGAAAAATATGGGTGGAGAGTGGGCACTGGCTTCTCTCCCATACTCTAGTACAGCAGTCTAGCAGTGCAAGCAGTGTGTGCAGACTGCCGCTAGGCTCAACCTAAAAATATGGGTGACTCAGGCCTAGAATTGTTGGATTATGCAAGTGACAAATATGCACATCTGCTTCAAGCTTGAAAGTATTCAAAGCACTACACAAAAATCAGTTTATTAACATTACTTTGAACATCATCTGTCAGATATCAGGACCTGTTTGCAGTGTCCCTCACTTTTTGACCCCAATTATGACTACTAAATGCTGGCTTTCTGACTCTGATTGTGCCCTGTGCTATGCTAACCAGACCCAGGGCCTGTGCTCTGATTAAAAGTACATGGTCTTGTATACTTCTAATTGGCAATGGCAGACCCCTGTAAGTCCCTAGTATATAATAAGGCAAAGGGAATTCAAACACTCCATACGTCTCTAGTATATATTAGAAATCTGCTAACTCATTACATCGTGCGGAGGATGACGGAAATGTGCTACTCAACTCGACTATCATGAGAGATTTAACAACCCTAAACAGTTCCTTTAGGGAAGTTGTGGTCTGATTTTCAAGAGATGTTCCCTACACCCCAGAATCTTGACTCAGACAATGTAGAGGAGTGCCTGGCCCGTTTTAACTATGTAATTAAAACTAACCATGGGCGGTAAAATCCACTCCGCTAGCGGAATTTCTGCATTTCGCGTTCCACAGAGAACACGGAAGTACCGAACATTCTGCGATCCGCGGCGTAGCAGAATTCTTTTCTTGTTCGCTCTTTAAAAATGTGTTTTCGTGCACGCAATAGCAACTTACCAGGACTTCACTGACGAGTTTTCCTATTCATTCGAATGCACCACAAGATTTTGGTAGCCGGTTGCGCGATTCCGCGAGAGTGTTTGATCGCAAACATGTCATTCGCCGTGCCAACGGACACAGCAAGAGTGTGCAATGAAACACGTCATTCGGATGCGCCATCGAAAATCCAGCAGAAGTTTGAAGCTTGCGGTTCCGAACACGCAAAATTTGCAATTTGGAGAAGAAGAATATCTCGAGCAGCATAAAACTTCCTCTAAATGATGATTTTGATTAAAAAAACTCCTCAGATTGTCATTTGGCTGTACTTTTTTGTGCAAGGAGTCCTTTTTTTTAAAAAAAAACATTTTTTTAGAGAGGAAGGAAGTACCTCCGATTCTCCAACTTCCTGTCCTGCCTAGCAGTCTCCATCCAGTGCTTTATCCATCTCCTGTTCGTGTTTCATTTGGATTTGGAGCTGGAAGGATCACTCTTTCTTTCATTTGGATTTGGAGCTGGAAGGATCACTCTTTGTGTCTGCTGAATCATATATCATTGGATTTGAGGACTTTTGGATTTCAGAATTTACAAGTAAGTTGGTGTTGTTGTATGTTTGATTGTGGCATTGCAGTTGCTGCACCTACAATTGTGGTACTTTTCAGCATGTTTTTATAACATTTATTGTGGGTAGCCAGTATGCCCAGAGCTAGTCATTGGTGCATGATGAAACAACTGTTCCTTTGGTGTGTGTTGAATTTATTTTAAACATCATTTAGGGCATGGATAGCATTGGATTGAATTGCAAACTGTGTATTTTTTGGGGTATTTCAGTTTTTATGTGTGTGTTAAATAAATGACTTTGTTGTGTGTGTGTGTGTGTGGTGTGTTGTGTACCTTCCTTACACACCTTGTTTAGCTCTGTACATTTTCATTTTTGCATTTTATTACATTAAAGCTGTGTAGTTTAGCATGCCTTCTTTGCCTGGCTAATATAGACTTATTTCAATTAATTTTTTTCCAGGCCTCCTGCTTGTTGCTTGTTACTGTACGTGTCGTTGTGGCTGTTGGTCATTTTGTGGTGGTAGTTATAAGTCTGCTGCTTTTGCCATATAGGCCTGCATGTGTTTCCTTTGTTACTTTTTGGCCTAGGCTTCTTGTTGCTGTGGGCCTGGCCATGTGGCTGATGGCCATTCTTAAGCCATTCAGTGTGCATTGTCTGTCATTGCTTCTTGTTGTTGTTATGGGCCTGGCTATGTGGCTGGTGGCCCTTTTGAAGCAAGGCAGTGTGCTTTTGCCATAGGTCTGCAAGCTTGTGGCCTAGTATGCCAATAGGCCTTTTATCCAGAAGGCTCAGGGGTAGCCATGGGTGCATAAAACAACTGTTTCCAGGTGTTCTATTTAATTGAAACATCTTTTAGGGCATGGATAGCATTGGATTGATTTGCAACATGTTTTTGGGGGTATTTCACTTTTTTGGTGTGTGTTAAATAAATTACTTTGTTGTGTGTGGCCTGTTTGTTTTGTACCTTGCACACCTTGTTTAGCCCTGTGGATTTTCGTTTTTGCATTTTTATTGCATTAAAGCAGTGTTGTGAAGCATGCCTCCTTTGCCTAGCTACTATAGGCCTATTTCAGTTCATTGTTTTCTAGGCCTCTCGCTTGTTGCTTGTGACTGTGAGTGTCGATGTGGATGGTGGCCATTTTGTGGTGGTAGTTATAAGTGTTCTGCTTTTGCCATATAGGCCTGCATGTGTTTCCTTTGTTCCTTTTTGGCCTAGTCTTGTTGTTGTTGTGTGCCTGGCCATGTGGCTGGCTGCCATTTTGAGGCAGTGTGCTTTTGCCAAAGACCTACATTGTCTGTCTTCATTTTCTTGTTGTTGTTGTGGGCCTGGCCATATGGCTGGTGGCCATTTTGAAGCCAGTCAGTGTGATTTTGCCATTGGCCTACATGTCTTTCCTATGCTCCTCTTGTTTTACTGCCCCTTTGGATATCCCCTGTCTCTTAGTTTGGAGATAAGTGAATCCGTTTATTGAAGTAATCTTTTCTTCTTGAGCAGTTTCTGCGTAGATGCAGGAATTGCCCGTAGGGCAAGTTGTCCTTGAGATTCCTAGGGTGATGTGTGTTGTACTTTAGGAGTGTATTCCGATCAGTGGGTTTTTTGTATAGATTCATCACAATTGTTTCCTCTTCCACTTCCAGTGTGAGGTCCAGAAATGGAATTTACTCAACACTGTGGGCCATTGTGAACTGGTTGTCCTGGGAACAGGCATTTAACCATGTCAGAAAAGACTTCAATTCTTCTTCTGGGCCCGTCCAGTTCATCATGATATTGTTTATTATCGGTTCCAGGTGGTTATGCTGTCAATGTAGGGGTTCTGGTCTGAGTAAATGTAGCGATCTTCAAAGTTATCCATGAACAAGTTCGCTAGACTGGGGCAAACCCAGTCCCCATGGCCAACGTTGTTGTGTTGAACTCAGCTGTGGCTTTCTCTGCACGTTCCAGTGCTTCTTTAGAGTTTCTCAGGGCTGTGTCCTCTAGAATTTCTTTCTTGAGGTCTGCTATCTCCTGGGTCATTTTCTTGACGTATTCCAATGCTGTCTAAACCCCCAACACCATCCAGTGTCGGGAGCAGTTATTGGCCACAAAACTAAAACCCTCTAGGAATTTAGGGAGTTCTACGAAGATGCCTGGTTCGTTGTGGACCTGTAGTCCTTTGGGGATAATGTTTTCTTGCAGATACTTAGTCAATAGGTGACCAGGCAAACGTGTCCGCATCAATTTTTTCTCTAGTCTCTCTAGGCGGGTTAATGTATCATTAGGAGTGGTGTCTACCGGTTTTAGCCCAATACCAAGATAATCAAATTCCCCCTGTTCTTAGATTAACTTGTTGATATATTCCTCTGTGTAAAATAATGTTTCCTTATCTGACATGTTATCTTTGTCTATAGGACACAACAAATTGTGTATGAACACCCTTGCAGGTATGCACCTGCACTAGGTAGCCATTAGTAGTAATGGGGTAACCCAGAAACCCTCAGAACCTGAGTGTGTAAGCTAAACAAAAACAATGGTTCTGTCAGGAGTAACAATCAATTTGAAAAACTGTACTTAATACATATCAATATACATATCCCATAGAAGGATATACAAAGGCACAAACTACTGTATGTAGTTCTGAAGGTCAATCTTTAGTAGAAACCTTGTAAAGAATCACTCGACAAATTATACGTAGCTGTCCAAGACAAGGAGACATATAGACTGTAATAGACATTTAGTGATTGGTCGTGACTGGTGACAAGGTGCTGTGCAAAGATAAAACAAATGACATATATTCATACATATAGACAAAACATTATAACAAGGATGTCCACTCTAGAATAAGATTGTCACAACCGGATGAAGTATTTCCTTGTTTTTTGTTGTGACTCTGTGTGGACGGATACATGTAAAGAACGTTGACGTTTCGACCCTACATCTTAGTGCAGATTCTTATGCATCTGTGTCTGGTCTTCATCAGGACTGAAGTCGGGCGTAGGACAGCCTGTCAATGTAAAACAGGGGGGAGGTTTAAGACCTGAGTGTGTGTCAGGGATGGACTTTGTGGCGAAGGGGACCGGGTGAGCCTCAATTGAATGAACGGAAGAAGCGTGTTTGCTTTCTTCAGTGGGTCTTTATGGGTGGGAGAATGTAGGCCGGCAAACTCAAAAGCCATTCATGGAGTAAATTTTAGAAAGCAAGTAAGGCATGAATCAGGCCTCTACTACGGATCAATGGTAATGTATTACCCAAATACATATGCGGATAGGAAGACACATCCCTTGTATGTTTATTTAGCGATCTTCTACACCAGCAGGTGAAAAGGGGGTACCTATAATAAGCTCATCAGATAAGCAGAGTCTCCGGACTAATGCATTGCAGTGGTGAAGTGGAGCTGATAACAAAGGTGCTGCTACCAGTCTACCAGGCATGCTCACGATCCTCCAAGTGCCCCCTAATGGTTAATTTAATATTTCACACAGTGTAAAGGGGGTGAGTATCGTACCTATGATCTTAAAGACTCAGGAAGGCAGATGGGGTTGGGGAACTGTGGGGGGCCGATCTGATGTGAAAAAGGGGAAGGTGGCGAATAAGTGAGCTGTCCCTGTCAGGTACCAGCGAAGTGATTTAGCATTTAACTCGGGCAGTACGCGAGAGGTGCATGGCGGGTGAGTACAGTGCCCTGTTTTATATAGCGAAGTGATACAGCAAATAACTGTGGCAGTGCATGGAGTGTATGTCTGTGAAAAGTGATTAAAAACGTGCTAAAGGTGCCCAGGGAGGCTGTGGGAGGCGGACATTGATGGAATCTCCCCGTCTAAGTGAAGTTAAGGATTATATATGACTCATATAAGCGGTCCAAGGGAAGAAACGCGCTATAAAGGTGTCTAGTGTGATACCCGATGTGTGAGGTTAAGGGCTAAGATGGAACTCTCTACGTGAAGTTAAGAATTGAGTAAAATGTGGTCCAATAAAGCTTATAGGCACGCGCTATCAGGGTGTCCCTTGTGGTACCTGGTATGTGAGGTTAAAAACTAAGATTGATCTAACAAAAATTAAAACCTGTCTAAGTGCAGTTTAGAAATATATGCAGATCACGCGCATGGTCATAGGGAGCTATAAAAAAAGCGCATTGGGTGAGTGAGGTTTAAAATAAAAATTAAAAGCAGTCCTACACAATTATTAGTGAACTCCAAATTGCTAGGAATGGTACAAATGCCTTTGCGGCCCTGACGGGGTGAAGAGAGCCTGTGTACAAGGCACTTACTAGGAAAGTTGAAGCAAGAAGCTAAGACGTCCGCAAAAAATGTGAGGGGCTTTCTCTGGTGTGGATTTTGCATCTAGGGTGGTAATGACCTGGTGCACCTGGGGTGGAGGGGCGTAATTGAGGTGCTGCTGACTGAGGTAGGGTGGTTGACAAAAAGATGACCCGAGTCAATGATAGTGTGGTCAGCTATGATTCCTAGATTAGGGTGGAGGGGGGTGAGTCAGTATGGGCCTTAAATATTTCAGTTGAACGGATTAACAAGAAAATGGAAAAGTTATTCAGGACCCCGAAACTAACATCCATAGGTCATGGGTACATCAGAGGGAACAGTTTTTACTTGGGAATGGGGTGCATCTCTCAAGTCAGGGCAATCAGATATTCATGGAGAACATAATGGCATGAGTAGAGGGAGGGATATGACCTTTCTAGTAGGTAGAGGGGGGAGGCCAGATAGTCAGGCAACTATACTGGCCTGTGGCAGTAAGGTCATGATTGGTGAGCATCGTTTTCGGTCCTTAGCCAGCATCAGCATTGTAAAATGGGGATGCCCGAGAGGGAGACAGAGGGTCTCTCATGGACTCCAGAGGCAGTTACAGCCAGAAGGCTGTAGAGGTGCGGGGAGAGGGAAAGCTCGCTTTCCGGAGGCTGGTTGGCAAATCCCTGTATGGGCATGCGCCTTAAGGGCGCAAGGAGACATAATTGCTGCACCCCTTTTTATGGAGTTTAATTTTGAGGGTGTAAGAGGGCCCGGGGGAGGTATCCATCTGGTAAATAACATGATTATTATTGTTTTAAGATTGTATGTAATAAAATACGGCCTAGGTTACTATGACCCCTAATCTAAACTGTTGTGGTGGTTGCATTGTTTCGCCTTGGGGGAAAGTGAGGGTCGGTGTACCTCCCAGGGGAGTGAGGAGGGTCCCTCAATTCACCAAGGGTATATGTCCTTTAGTGGGCAGGGGGTATTGGGCACTACCAGACCATATTGGAAGGCGAGCCCAACTCGGGATTGCTGCCATTATGGCGGTCCCGCCAGGCCACCTCACAAAGGGGAAGGCAGAGAGCACTACGCACAGTAGTGAAGCGGTGCCCTGCCTCCTCTTGTCAACATCCGCCTTATTAGTTAGCCAGGGTAAACCGGAAGCACTTCAAGTGCTTACTGTTCACGTGTTGGAACAACGTCAGGCTAGCCAGTCGGAACCGGCTTGTCTTGCACCAAGGAGATTAAAGGGCTGGGGAGTGGAGCAAACAGTCTCTGTTCACTGCTCCCCAGCCTGCTGACAGGACATGCAGGGACAGGGCCTCAGGCTGAGGCCCCAAAGAAGTATTTTCACCCACTCACCATCCCCTAAGGCAGATGTTGTGATTTAATAAGTATGTTATTCATTTACAGGAGAGGTAATGTAAATTAATGTGATGGTTTGATGTTAATGTTTGTAATAAAAGACTTGCGTTTCAGGATAACTAATTTTGTTGTATTTTTATGCTTTTTTCCTTGGTAAGGTCATGATTGGTAAACATAGTTTTTAACCCTGGGCGAAGAACTACGCTCCGTTCGCGGAGTTTGCGGAGTTTCGGCAACTCCGCGCTCCGCGGAGAACGCGAAGTTGTTGAATACTCCGCAAACTGCTGCGTAGCGTAGTTCTCGCGCGCTCAATAGCATTTTCGCGTGCGCGAGGATGCTTGTCGGTAAGATCGAGTTGCCGAACACGCAGAAACTGCAATCTGGCACAGAATAACTCGCGAACACGTTAGTAGTGACCGGAAATAAGGGGACGCGAGCGGGCGGGACAAACCTCATGGGTAACTTCGCGCGCTACACATCCCGAGCATGCAGGCAATCAATCAATCAATCAGGATATTTGTATAGCGCGCTACTCACCCAGAGGGTCTCAAGGCACTTGGGGGAGGGGGGTCCGCTACTGCTCGAACAGCCATGTCTTGAGTTGCTTCCTGAAGCAGAGGTGGTCTTGGGTCAGGCGGAGGTGGATGGGGAGGGAGTTCCAAGTCTTGGCTGCCAGCTAGGAGAGGGATCTTCCTCCCATGGTGGATCTTCGGATGCGTGGCACGGCGGCGAGGGCGTGGCTGCTCGATCGTAGCTGGCGGGTGGGAGTGTAGAAGGTCAGGCGGTTGTTGAGGTACCTGGGGCCCAGGTCGTGGAGGGCCTTGTGTGCGTGGGTGAGGAGTTGGAATGTGATTCTCTTGCTGACGGGGAGCCAGTGAAGGTCTCTCAGATGTCCGGAGATGTGGCTGTGTCGGGGGATGTCCAAGATGAGTCGTGCGGAGGAGTTCTGGATGTGTCATCGCACCCCACCTGCGAGACATCATCAACACATCATTCGACACCGCCACCTTACCTGAGAGCTGGAAACACGCCGAACTCAGCGCCCTACTCAAGAAACCAACAGCGGACCCCACCGAACTCAAGAACTACCGCCCCATCTCGCTCCTCCCGTTTCCTGCCAAAGTCATCGAGAAGACCGTCAACAAGCAGATGGCCGCCTTCCTCGAGACGAACGGATCCCTCGACCCCTCACAGTCCGGCTTCCAAGCCAATCACAGCACCGAGACCGCCCTCATCGCCGCCACCGATGACATCCGAGCCCTGATGAACAATGGAGAAACAGCGGCTCTCATCCTCCTAGACCTCTCCGCGGCATTCGACACGGTCTGCCACCGCACCCTAGTACAGCGCCTCAGCAACATCGGAATCCAGGACAAGGCGCTGGAATGGATCATCTCCTTCCTCGACGGAAGAACACAGAGAGTCCGCCTACCACCGTACAAGTCAGAGGCCTCCGAAGTCATCTGCGGCGTCCCTCAAGGATCATCTCTGAGCCCCACCCTCTTCAACGTCTACATGAGCCTCCTCGCGGCCATCGTACGCAAACACAACCTCAGCATAATCTCCTACGCCGAGGACACCCAGCTGATCCTCTCCCTGACCAACGACCCCGCCTCCGCCAGAGCCAACCTGCACGAAGGGATGAAAGAGGTAGCCGAGTGGATGACGACCAGCCGCCTTAAACTGAACTCTGACAAGACGGAGGTCCTCATCCTGGGCTCTTCCCCCTCCGCCTGGGACGACTCCTGGTGGCCTCCCGCCCTGGGCACCGCACCCAAACCGACAGACCATGCACGCAACCTGGGCTTCATCCTGGACTCCTCCCTCTCCATGACCAGGCAAGTCAACAACGTCTCCTCGGCGTGCTTCAACATCCTACGCATGCTACGGAAGATCTTCCGGTGGATCCCCACCGAGACCAGGAAGACCGTCACCCAGGCCCTCGTCACCAGCCGACTGGACTACGGCAACGCCCTCTACGCCGGTACCACCGCCAAGCTCCAGAAGAGACTCCAGCGGATCCAGAACGCCTCAGCCAGACTCATCCTCGACATCCCACGAACCAGCCACATCACCGGACATCTGAGAGACCTTCACTGGCTCCCCGTCAACAAAAGAATCACCTTCCGCCTCCTCACCCACGCACACAAAGCCCTACACGACCAAGGCCCGAGCTACCTCAACAGCCGGATCAACTTCTACGCTCCCAAACGCCACCTCCGATCAGCCAACCACGCCCTCGCCGCCGTCCCCCGCATCCGAAGAGCGACTACAGGAGGAAGGTCCTTCTCCTACCTGGCCGCCAAGACCTGGAACTCCCTCCCGACCGACCTGCGCCTGACCCAAGACCACCTCTCCTTCAGGAAGAAGCTGAAGACCTGGCTGTTCGAGCAGTAGCGGCACCCCCCCCCCCCCCCCAGCGCCTTGAGACCCTATGGGTATGTAGCGCACTCTATAAGTGTCACTGATTGATTGATTGATTGATTAGAGTCTTTTCTGGAGTTTGGCTGTGGTTCCGGTATAGAGGGTGTTTCCGTAGTCCAGTCGGCTGGTGAAGAGTGCCTGTGTGACTGTCTTCCTGGTTTCGGTGGCGAGCCATGGGAAGATCTTTCGGAGCATGCGTAGGATGTTGAAGCATGATGATGAGACGGCGTTGACTTGTCTGGTCATCGTGAGGGAGGAGTCCAGGATGAAGCCCAGGTTGCGTGCGTGGTCCGTTGGTTTGGGTGCGCTGCCCAGGGCAGGGGGCCACCAGGAGTCGTCCCAGGCAGAGGGTGATGATCCAAGGATGAGGACTTCCGTCTTGTCTGAGTTCAGTTTCAGGCGGCTGTTCCTCATCCACTCGACTACGTCTTTCATCCCTTCGTGTAGGTTGGTTCTGGCGGTTCCTGGGTTGTTGGTGAGGAGAGGATCAGCTGGGTGTCGTCGGCGTAGGAGATGATGTTGAGGTTGTGTTGGCGTACGATGGCTGCGAGGGGGCTCATGTAGAGGTTGAAGAGGGTGGGGCTGAGTGATGATCCTTGTGGTACGCCGCATATGACTTTGGTGGCCTTGGATCTGTACGGGGGGAGGCGGACTCTGGGTTCTTCCGGTGAGGAACGAGATGATCCACTCCAGTGCCTTCTCTTGGATTCTGATGTTGCTGAGGCGCTGCACTAGGGTGCGGTGGCAGACCGTATCGAATGCTGCGGAGAGGTCCAGGAGGATGAGGGCCGCTGTTTCCCAGTTGTCGAGCAGGGCTCGGATGTCGTCAGTGGCTGCGATGAGGGTCGAGGCTGGTTGGGCGAGCGCAATTGGTGATCCACTGTGTGAGGTTGTTGGCTGCTTGGTTGGGGTCCGTTGAGCTGGCGGGCGGGTTCTGGCTCAGTGAAGTGGTGAGCTGGTCAGTGGTGATCTTGTTCCAGTTCCTGCGGGGAACCTGTTGCGGGTGGTGGTGAGTCGTGGTCTTTCTGAAGCTGAAGTGGACGCAGCTGTGGTCTATCCAGTGCAGCCCGGTGGAGTGGCTGAAGGAGATGTACTTGCTGAAGGAGAAGACTGGGTCAAGCGTGTGTCCGGCGTAGTGGGTGGGGGTGTTCACCAGTTGCATGAGTCCGAGGTTGGCGAGGTTGTCCAGCAGGGTGGTGGTGGTGTTGTCGTTGTTGTTCTCCAGGTGGAACTTGAGGTCCCCTAGGAGGATGTAGTCAGCGGAGGCGAGGGCGTGCGGGCTGATGAAGTCTGCGATGTCTTCTCTGAATTGTGTGCGAGGTCCTGGGGGTCTGTAGATGAGGGTGCCTCTGAGTGTGGTCTTGGGGACGGTGTGTATCTGGAAGTGAAGATGTTAAGCGGCTGTGAGGGTGTCGTCTGAGTTGGTCGTGATGCGGATGGTGTTCTTGTGGACGATGGCGATGCCTCCTCCTGTCTCGTTGACGCGGTCTCTCCGGGTGATCTTGTATCCGTCCGGGATGGCGACGGCGATGTCGGGCACTGAGGAGGCGTTCATCCATGTTTACGTGAGGAAGGCGACGTCTGGAGATGTGGTGTCGAGCAGGTTCCAGAGTTCCACGGCGCTCCCGAAGACGAAAAATGGCTTGCGAATGGGTCAAGCAAGCTACTACGCGTGCTCGCGGAGCTATGCGTAGTTCGCGGAGTGCAAGTGCATCTTCGCGTAGCTCGCGGAGTGCGGCTACGCGAACTACGCCCAGGCTTAATAGTTTTCAGTCCCTAGGGTGCATTACTATTGTAAAATGGGGACGCCCAAGGGGGAGACAGAGGGTCTCTCATGGAACTCCAGGGGTAGTTACAGCCGGTAGTCTGTAGGTGTGCGGGGAGGAGGGAAGTCTCACTTCCAGTAGGCTGGTTGGCAAATTCCTGCACGCGCATGCGCTCAAGGGCGCAAGGAGGCATAATAGCTTCGCCTCTTTTTTTATTGAGTTTAACGTTGATGCCGCAGGGGGGCCCAGGGGAGGTACCCATCCAGTAAGCTGGGCCACTTACGGAAGGCCATGCAAGTAAGAAGGTGTGGACCTAGCTGGATCAATCTGGGAACGTCAGTCATTGACCTTGCTGCAGGCTCTAACAGGGATACGCTGAAAGTTAATATCTTCATCACTTGGGTTAACCTGGGATTGGTATACCAAACAACAAGAGAGTGTTAATATAAACATCAGATGCGGTAGACAAGAAAAATTATTTTCAAAATACTTCTAAACCTTAGAAAAAGATTGTTATTCCAGTAGGAAAAATAGATTGCACGTGCTCAGAGATCTAGCTAAGCATGGGCGAATTTTGCGGATCTCGCGTTCGCGAATTTTGCGGATTTGCGAATTCGCAATCCGCAAAATCCGCGAATTCCCGGATTTTTTTTTTTTTGTGTTCGCCCGTGTTTCTGCCACTTCGCGAGGGTTTTTACAATTTCGCAATTTGCGAACTTACCTGTCGGGTCGCAAGTTTTGCGAACTTGTTGTTTCTACGTGTCCAGCCTGTTTGGGACACTCTTCTTCATCACTGCCACTCTCTGTCACCACTGCCACTCTCTGACTACTCATGCCACCCTCTGGCCCACCCATGCCACCCTCTGTTTCATCACCACACCCTCTGGTTGTCCAGTGTACATTATTTTCGGCAAAGCAAAGCACACCTTCCCTGCCTCAAGTGACCTGAATTAATTTGGGGCTGATTAATGTGTCACGGAATATTTTTTTAGCTGGCACCTGCTTCCTTAGTGCGCCCTGATTAGTGATCTTTTGCACTTGCTAAGTGCTTTCATTGTTGCAAAATTAGTTACAACACCTGCCCTGCCCCAACTGACAATAATGAATTAGGGGCTGATTAATGGATTTTAACTTCCAGCCTGGCTCCTGCTTGTCTCCCTTAGCTGTAATTCAGGACCTTTGTGGCATATGTGTAACCATTCTGAGGTTCAGAGCAGGGTCACATAATAGTTGCAACTGGCAACTGAACTCTGGAGGGGCCCCTCAGGAAGCACTACAGGAAATGGCTACTAATGATGAGCCTGAACTTTTGAACCTGGCAAGTACTTTCAGTTTTGCTAAGATCGTATTTCTGCAATTTAGCACTTATTCGCGGGGCGCGAAGTTGTACTGGGAAGCCGCGAACTCACGCGAACAGTGCGAGCAGTGCGAGCAAAATCCGCTGCTCGCGGATTTGCGGATTTTGCGGGAGATTCGCGAATCTCGCGGATTGCGGATTTCCCGAAAATCCGCAAAATCCGCGAGCGGAACGGATTTTCCGCCCATACCTAGATCTTGCTAAAAAAACCCTCAGGCCCCAGCTTAACGCTGGTAGCCAGTTGTCTTCATCGGGGCCTCCTTAGTTGCTAGGAATAGTGAAAGTGCATTAAAAAGAGTGTGGACTACTCCTCAAGACTATTTTAATGAGAGGGTAGCTCTAACTCTATTAAAACCAATGTTTGAAAAACGTGATTATTTTTCAGGACTACTAAGAGGTTGTGCAAATTTGAACCAATGAGTCCCTTAATTATGTGAAAGAAGAAAAAGAAAAGTGATAAAATCCGGTCAACATGTTTCTGCTTATTGAGCAATAACTCAGCTCAGCATTCGTCAGGACAAAAAAGTAAAATACAATACCACTCGATGGTCGGAACACCCTAAAGCGCTCAGACCTAAAGAATGGTTGCAAGGAACAATACGACCTGCAGTTGTCGAAGCTCCTCTAGGATATTCTTCCCCAATTTCAATTAACTCCTCATTATAGGAGAAACGGAAAAAATCTGTAGGAATAAACAAATACACAAAGGCGTCCACATTTCAAGCCCTTGAAAAGATACATCTACATTGGTAGTCTCTGATCATGTGCATGCGCCTACTGAGACCATGTTACGTGCGCTTTGAGAAAAAAAAATTTTCCTTAAACTATTGGTAGGAAAAAACATGCTTGTAATGTAAATATTGTACATGCAGCATTTCAAACAACGTCTTAACTTTGTCCGTTGTGCATAGGATACCCACAAAAAGTAAGTGTTTACATAAAAACAGTGCTCGACGAACCATCAATGTGGTTTGGAAACTAAAGTGATAACACCAGAAACACCTTCACAAAGAGCATCTAGGGCACAGTACACTCCAAAAGAGGAAAAATCGGCCAGACACTTACATCATATCATGGTTTAGTGAACCCCATGGGCGTAGCGGCAGGAGGAAATCTTCACGTTTGGATCTAGCGTGAAAACAATGGGAATGAGTTTTTCTATCCTCTCGGAGCCGCTAATAAAACAATAATGGACTGTCGTTGCTAAAAGTGGAGATAAACTTACTAGTTTCCAAGCGGCTCCCCACTGGAAAACCTACGACAGCCACATCCGCCGTCCGTATCAACAACCGCGGTACTGGAGCCGCTGGTGATTTAAAACACAGGAAATGCGGAATGCGTGTGAGGCGGTACTGCCGATCACGTGTCCAACGTGATCACATCACGGTCTTAAAGACGCCGGTTTATTTACAGGCGTGAAGGAAGAAAGAATTATTTAATTGATGAACTTATGAAAGAATACCACAAGAAACGCAGCGGGTTGTTAGTCAGTCGGATAATAATCACAAACCGAACTGTTAATCTTATTATGGTAGGCCCATCTAAGATGATATTTGGTCATAGTATGATCAATCCAAACCTTTTTACAAATATCAAAGGAGTTTCACTAATCCTTTATTCGGTAGTCCTGAGCTAAAGAAAATACGGGTAATGGAGACAGATATACAATAGGTAAACATGGTGGATAGATCATCTATCTACGCATGACTGATCCCCAGGGGATATTGTCGTTGAGGCCATGTATGTGGGTAGACAGACGATATATCCATCGCTGCTCCTTTTCGAACAGTGTCCCCTGATTGCTGGAATTCAACTGTTCAATTATTACCCATTTTACATCATTTGGGCATTGGCCATGTTCGAGAAAATGGGTAGTCAGCTTTGTGGTGTTTCTGCCGCACCGGATATTACTGCGATGTTCTCCTATTCGCGTTTTAATTCTCCTGGTGGTCATCCCTACATATCTGAGTCCGCAGGTGCATGTAATCAAGTAGATGACGTTACTTGAGTTACAATTGGTGTGACATCGCAGGTGCCATGTTTTTCCCTCTTCTAGATGTAGGGTTTTTGTAGTCAAAGTTAAGTGGCACACACTGCATCCCCAACAGGGGAAATGACCAGTTATAGAGGGCAAACCCCAGGCATTCAAAACAGTGGCATCTTGTTTGGGTTGATTAGTTCTTGGGCGGGTATGTACCAATGCATCTTGCAAACTCCTTTCTTTCTTATACGAGAATAATGGTTTCTGCCAGTTTTGACCATTATTCGTCAGAATTTGCCAGTGTTTCCCAATGCAACGACTTACAGAGTTGGAGATGTTACTGTAAGTAGTCACACATGTCAGAGGAACATCAGATTCGTTATCTTTGACATTGTCTTCCAGCAGTGCTTCCCTGTTATTGTTTCTCGCTCTTTTTCGGCTCTTTTGTAGTATCTTTTTGGGATAACCTCTCTGTTCAAGTTTTGTTGTTAAATCATCCGCTTGTGTGTTAAAGTCCACAAGATTACTACAATTTCTACGTACTCGTAGATATTGGCCGAAAGGGAGGTTTTCATGCAGTGAACGCGGGTGAAAACTAGAGAAGTGAAGGAGATTATTTCTGCTAGTGGGTTTATAATAAGTTTTACTCGTTAACCGATCCCCAGTTTTAGTAAGAGTGACATCCAGGAAGACAATGGAGTTGGAATCATATTGGTGTGTGAATCTTAAGTGAGGGTCACAAGTATTGGCCCAATGAAAAAAAGGATAGTAGACTCTCCTCAGACCCTTTCCAGATTAAAAGCACATCATCAATGTACCTCTGCCACAGGATAACATTGAGAGCGTAAGGGTTGGAGTTAGCTAAGATGTGCGTTTTCTCGAAGTTGTAAACATACAACCCCGCTATACTGGGGGCAAAAGTACTGCCCATCGAGGTGCCAGTCTTCTGTAAATAAAAGGTATCTTGATATTGGACGAAATCCTGGAGCGGGTTACCACCGCGGAAAGAGACGGTTATATTAGTAAACAAGAGGCTGATTTCCTGACCAATTCAGAAGAAAAAATCCCCTACTTTTACACTCTTCCCAAAACCCACAAAAATCGGACACCACCGCCGGGAAGACCCATAGTGTCGGGGATTGGGTCCCAGTTGGAACCACTCTCTAAGTATTGTGATTTTTTCTTTAAACCCTTAATTCAATCCACAAGTACTTACATCAAGGACACCAAGAGTCTTCTTTCAATGTTACTCAATGTACAACTACCAGAGGAACCATGTTATCTAGTGTCCTTAGACATTGAAAGTTTGTATACTTGCATCCCTCAAGATGCAACTCTGAAAGTTTTGGCTGATATCTTGGATCAAACTACATGGTCTTACAATACCTCTAAGACCTTTGTGATAGACTGTGCTACCCTGGCTTTAAAATGGAACTTTTTCCAATATCAAGATACCTTTTATTTACAGAAGACTGGCACCTCGATGGGCAGTACTTTTGCCCCAAGTATAGCGGGGTTGTATGTTTACAACTTCGAGAAAACGCTCATCTTAGCTAACTCCAACCCTTACGCTCTCAATGTTATCCTGTGGCAGAGGTACATTGATGATGTGCTTTTAATCTGGAAAGGGTCCGAGGAGAGTCTACTATCCTTTTTTGATTGGGTCAATACTTGTGACCCTCACTTAAGATTCACACACCAATATGATTCCAACTCCATTGTCTTCCTGGATGTCACTCTTACTAAACCTGGGGATCGGTTAACGAGTAAAACTTATTATAAACCCACTAGCAGAAATAATCTCCTTCACTTCTCTAGTTTTCACCCGCGTTCACTGCGTGAAAACCTCCCTTTCGGCCAATATCTACGAGTACGTAGAAATTGTAGTAATCTTGTGGACTTTAACACACAAGCGGATGATTTAACAACAAAACTTGAACAGAGAGGTTATCCCAAAAAGATACTACAAAAGAGCCGAAAAAGAGCGAGAAACAATAACAGGGAAGCACTGCTGGAAGACAATGTCAAAGATAATGAATCTGATGTTCCTCTGACATGTGTGACTACTTACAGTAACATCTCCAACTCTATAAGTCGTTGCATTGGGAAACACTGGCAAATTCTGACAAGTAATGGTCGAAACTGGCAGAAACCATTATTCTCGTATAAGAAAGAAAGGAGTTTGCAAGATGCATTGGTACATACCCGCCCAAGAACTAATCAACCCAAACAAGATGCCACTGTTTTGAATGCCAGGGGTTTGCCCTCTATAACTGGTAATTTCCCCTGTGGGGGATGCAGTGTGTGCCACTTAACTTTGACTACAAAAACCCTACATCTAGAAGAGGGAAAAACATGGCACCTGCGATGTCACACCAATTGTAACTCAAGTAACGTCATCTACTTGATTACATGCCCCTGCGGACTCAGATATGTAGGGATGACCACCAGGAGAATTAAAACGCGAATAGGAGAACATCGCAGAAATATCCGGTGCGGCAGAAACACCACAAAGCTGACTACCCATTTTCTCGAACATGGCCACTGC
Organism: Lissotriton vulgaris; assembly: GCF_964263255.1. NCBI lineage: Eukaryota > Metazoa > Chordata > Amphibia > Caudata > Salamandridae > Lissotriton > Lissotriton vulgaris. Next base: position 586,453,721 of record NC_141689.1, on the reverse strand, counting down.
CCAAATGATGTAAAATGGGTAATAATTGAACAGTTGAATTCTAGCAATGAGGGGACACTGTTCGAAAAGGAGCAGCGATGGATATATCGTCTGTCTACCCACATACATGGCCTCAACGACGATATCCCCTGGGGATCAGTCATGCGTAGATAGATGATCTATCCACCATGTTTACCTATTGTGTATCTGTCTCCATTACCCGTATTTTCTTTAGCTCAGGACTACCGAATAAAGGATTAGTGAAACTCCTTTGATATTTGTAAAAAGGTTTGGATTGATCATACTATGACCAAATATCATCTTAGATGGGCCTACCATAATAAGATTAACAGTTCGGTTTGTGATTATTATCCGACTGACTAACAACCCGCTGCGTTTCTTGTGGTATTCTTTCATAAGTTCATCAATTAAATAATTCTTTCTTCCTTCACGCCTGTAAATAAACCGGCGCCTTTAAGACCGTGATGTGATCACGTTGGACACGTGATCGGCAGTACCGCCTCACACGCATTCCGCATTTCCTGTGTTTTAAATCACCAGCGGCTCCAGTACCGCGGTTGTTGATACGGGCGGCGGATGTGGCTGTCGTAGGTTTTCCAACGGGGAGCCGTTTGGAAACTAGTAAGTTTATCTCCACTTTAGCAACGACAGTCCATTATTGTTTTATTAGCGGCTTCGAGAGGATAGAAAAACTCATTCCCATTGTTTTCACGCTAGATCCAAACGTGAAGATTTCCTCCTGCCGCTACGCCCATGGGGTTCACTAAACCATGATATGATGTAAGTGTCTGGCCGATTTTTCCTCTTTTGGAGTGTACTGTGCCCTAGATGCTCTTTGTGAAGGTGTTTCTGGTGTTATCACTTTAGTTTCCAAACCACATTGATGGTTCGTCGAGCACTGTTTTTATGTAAACACTTACTTTTTGTGGGTATCCTATGCACAACGGACAAAGTTAAGACGTTGTTTGAAATGCTGCATGTACAATATTTACATTACAAGCATGTTTTTTCCTACCAATAGTTTAAGGAAAAATGTATTTTCTCAAAGCGCACGTAACATGGTCTCAGTAGGCGCATGCACATGATCAGAGACTACCAATGTAGATGTATCTTTTCAAGGGCTTGTAATGTGGACGCCTTTGTGTATTTGTTTATTCCTACAGATTTTTTCCGTTTCTCCTATAATGAGGAGTTAATTGAAATTGGGGAAGAATTTCCTAAAGGAGCTTCGACAACTGCAGGTCGTATTGTTCTTGGCAACCATTCTTTAGGTCTGAGCGCTTTAGGGTGTTCCGACCATAGAGTGGTATTGTATTTTACTTTTTGGTCCTGACGAATGCTGAGCTGAGTTATTGCTCAATAAGCAGAAACATGTTGACCGGATTTTATCACTTTTCTTTTTCTTCTTTCACATAATTAAGGGACTCATTGGTTCAAATTTGTACAACCTCTTAGTAGTCCTGAAAAATAATCACGTTTTTCAAACATTGGTTTTAATAGAGTTAGAGCTACCCTCTCATTAAAATAGTCTTGAGGAGTAGTCCACACTCTTTTTAACGCACTTTCACTTTTCCTAGCAACTAAGGAGGACCCAATGAAGACAACTGGCTACCAGCGTTAAGCTGGGGCCTGAGGGTCCTTTTAGCTAGATCTCTGAGCACGTGCACTCTATTTTTCCTACTGGAATAACAATCTTTTTCTAAGGTTTAGAAGTATTTTGAAAATAATTTTTCTTGTCTACTACATCTGATGTTTATATTAACACTCTCTTGTTGCTTGGTATATGGATTTATAAGGGGCATGAGAGTGTTTTTCCTGACCCTTTCTCTCTTGTTGTTGGAATTATTAACCTGGGATTGGCTCTGTATTAGAAACATGTTAAAGTTAGCCAATTGACACCATGTACCTATCAATGTATTGGACTTTCTGCATATTGTACATAATGTGAATACAACTATTATTAATGTTTTTAAGATGTTATGTAATAAAATACGGCCAGGGTTACTACGACCCCTAATCCAATCACTTGAGGTGTTTGCATTGTTTTGCCAAGGGGGAAGTGAGGGTCGGTGAGCCTCCCAGGGGAGTGGGGAGGGTCCCTCATTTCACCAAGTGTATTTATCTTATGGAGCCGGGGGGTATTATGCAGTACCAGAGCATAATGTTTAGAGTGAAGCTCCAGCTCGAATTGTATGCTTGCAGTGGCCTTGTCCGAGATACTCCGAAATATATTCTGGCTACAGCTTTCAGGCACATACTGCAGAAGATTGTTGACTGGTAACATGCTCATGTGGTAATCCCATATTTCCAGTCGGGATATACATTATTGTCATTACTTTAGCTTTTACACCCATACATGTGAATAACTTTAAAAAATAATGTATTTCTGCGTTTCTCCGCATCCTATTTGTGACCTTTTACTTGGTGAGAGATTAACATCATTGTTATAGGTGGTAATATGGTTGGTTTGTCACATTTGTAATGCAATAATAGCACTTGCAAATTGATAATACAACTAAACATGTTGCCAGTTAAGGCAGATTGGTATAAGGCTGGTCTAGTGCTGTACTTTTTCACATGTTTTGGATCTTCTAAATAAGAGTCTTTGTAAAAGTATATTTGCTAAAACTTCGAATCGTTTTTATCCTTTTGAAGCGTTTTGTTTATTTGCCTCAAAATCCTGCTTCAAACGAAAGAAAATAACACGAACCACGGTGCAATGCGTGCACATTGCAGAATATTTCTGGGACCAGCAGTGTTTATTATCAGGATTACGATCCAAAAAACAATTTTCTCTCCCACTCAGAGAAAATTGAGTTCTTGGATTTTGCATCTGCAATAACGGAGTTACAATATTTGAATTCACCGTCCAAGTCTTCTACGGGCAGCTGTGGGAGTAAGTGACGATTTACTCATCCTAGTTCACACATAAAAGCTAAACAACATACACAGAATATTAAATCAAGTAAACATCAGATTAGCTTAACTGTTCTGCGCAGTTCTCAACTTGCCAAAGACAATGGGAAAACGCCAAGCTAGTGACAATTAACGAGGCTTTCCGGGGAACATAATAACAGTACCTTTAATTAAGGATTGCTTTGGATAAACACGTTTATATTTTGTATTTGCTGCAGTAAGAGGAGTAATTAAAAGATATGAATCAAAACTCAGAAATGACTGACGGTGGGAAAAGCTGCCTGCTCCTTCCTCGACTTGCCAGTTCCAAGGCTATTAAATAAACAACTGGCAGTCTATCAATTCTGCTTAGCCGTAGGAGAAATTAAAGGACGGTTTACTGTCAATGTAAAGTGGTTTGGGTGCAATTAAGTACGTATATTCATGGCCACCATCTTTCCAATCCAGAAATGTAACTTTGAAAACGGCGATAGCAAGGCATATGGCAAGCATCCATTTGTGAATGTTGTCCTTTGCCCAAACGGGCACAATATCATTCCTAAAGTTACCATAGGCGACTAGAAGTGCTGATTTAACAGAGCCTAGAAAAGATGTAACTTCCAAACTTAAAAAAATATATATGTTTTGCTCTTCACATTGATACAATTTCACTAAATCATGGAAACATTTTCACATAACACCTGCACTAAGTTGAGCATTTCTGTATTTAGCTTTTAGGAAGGTTCTCTAAAGGTCATTCCAGGTGACCAGAAGCAAATAACTTCAAATAGATCCAGTTAGTAGCAATTGTTTTTAAGTCACAAAATCTATTGTATCTGGAACATTCCAGTTGATTCAAGTTGCATCTTTCTTTGCACAGGTTTTCGGTGATTTCTGGTGGATTATTTGCAATATTTAAAAATACACATGCCGCCACTACATCTAGTAGACGCAATTTTCAATTAGTCAAATGTCATTTTAACCAGTGTACTTAATTTGAGATGGCTGATTTTTTTTTTAAACTGGTTTCAGATATTTCCATTCCACTATTACTCTTAACGGGGTAGCACTTTGTTGTGACTGTCACAGTCATCTCTTTGGAGTTATACGATGCTAGGAATGCTAGTTCAAATGTTAGTCTTGAGGCACAAAAGTCAACTTGAGTTAGAACCAAATACTCCCCTCAGTCAATCATCTACCGTCACCGCTTATGAAAATAGTTTTGCACTTCTGCAGTTTGTAATTGTTCCCATTTTCTCAGAACAATTATTCAGAACTGGGGGAGTCAAAGGTACTGGCACTCCTTGTACAACTGTTATGTCTGTGCCAAGATACTGCTGTGCCGCTCCCTGAAATGCCAAGAATACCCAATTTGGACCTTGGAATATGTTAGACCTGGCACCTGTGGCGTGGTTTCCCTTGACTTCTTGCTTCTACCTCCTGTATTTTTGACGATGTGCTGGATTTCGTTTTTAGTGGTTTAGATGCTTTGGGCACTTTGCCACTGCTGATCAGAGTCAAAGTGCAAGTGCTCCGAGTAAATTGTTATGGTCATTTGTTAGCCATGATTGGCATATTTGTATTACCAAGAAGTCCCTAGTAAAGTGCACAGAGTGTGGCAGGGCTAGTGATTCAAATGCTACTAGTGGGCCTGCAGCACTGATTGTGCCACCCACATGAGTAGCCCTAAAATGGTGTCTGAGGCCTGCCACCACAGTGCCTGTATGCAGTTTGTGAACTGCCATGTCAACCTGGCCAGTGTCCCCAATGACTAGGCCTAACCCTTCTCTTTCTGTACACATTGGACACCCCTATGGAAGACCCAACGTACCCCCCTGGGCAGGGTGCAATGTATGAGAGAGGTAGAGCATGTACTAGTGTGAGTGAAATGCTCTGGTAGTGAATTACAGCCATTTTCGTTTTTCCACTATTGTAAGGCGATCTTGCCCATAGGCTATAATGAGGAATGCTGTGTACAGTGGTTACCTGCATATCTTCCCATAGGAGCAAGATAGCCTGGTATCCCTGAACTCTGAATTTAATAACACATCTTTTAGAACGATGTTTTTAAATCCTGTGTTTGTAAACAGCACTTTTAGAAGGTGGCTGTTTTCTTGTCTGACCTTTCTGTGTGCCTTGGCCTGTTTGTGAATTAACTGTCTGGTTTGTAAGTGACAGAGGCTGGGTGACTTCCAGAGGCTGAGTGGGCCATCCCTGGGCTGAATAGCTCCATCTGCATCTAGAGTGGTGGGAGTGGGTAGCACCTGGCCTGAATAGGGCTGTTCTGCCAAGGAGAGGGGAAGGACTTTGTTTTGGTCTGGGTCCCTCTGCTTGATGAGATCTCCAGGGGCCTGGGTAGAGCTGGCTCCCTGTTAAGAAGTCCCAGGAACAAAAGGACTTAACCCCCAGTTTCCCTACTGAGAGAGTTATGTCCTTCCTAGAGTGATTGGTCCCGTTGTGGTGCCTCTGGAAGTTGTACCTGTTGTTTGGGAAGCTGGACAAGGAGAAATTAAGACAATCTGCTAATTTTCACCCATTGCTTGCTTGCAGAGCGCATCCCCGACAGTGCGAGGAAATTCCGGCCTCCACGAAGATCGAGATCGTTGCAGCGCCTGTTGCCGCTGCAAGAACCGATGCATCCTTCGCTTGCGGAATGGATCGCTCAGGTGCGGGAATATTACAATTGCTACGAGTTTCGTCGCAGAGCCTGTCGTCGCTGGGTGAGATCGCCGCACCGCTTGCTTGCGGACCGCATCACGTTGCTGCAAGTGTCGTTGCAGAGCCATCGTATCGAGGGGCCACAAGAGGAAAAGATCGACTCTGCGCTGCGCATCGCTGCCGCACCTGAGATCGTCGCCATCCCGAAGATCGTTGCATCGTACCTTTGCGAGACGCTTCTTACGAAACCTGCGCACCGGAATCCATACAAGGGATCGCCTCCCTCCCCATTCAGACCGGATTCGTCACAACACACCCGCTGCGTCCAGCGGGGCTGTCTCATCGCCTCCCCGGGGTCTAAGAAGTGGCGCATAACTAAGACCTAAGACCACTGCAAGACCGCCAGGCATCATGGATCCCTGGCGGAGGCAGTGGTGCTCTGATATTCCGATCGCCAAACTTGTTATACAGCAATTGGACTGCCTGTGCCCATAGTGTTCTAGAGTGATGTAGGTTTAGGAACTGAGATACATCTACCATGCAGTAGTGGCGCCTCCGTTATGGTGGAGAAACATCACCCCCACCAGCAAATGTAAAACTTGAAAAATAAAATGATAATAAAACAGGTTTATAATCATTTTATTTTTCTTCGCAGGGTCGGGGGCAGAGCTGTAGATGACAGGCATGGAGGAGGAGTGGTGGGCACTGCTGCAAGTGCGTATGTGGGTCTGGCCGGCCATCTTACAATGGCGAAACCAACATGTGTACTGTGATGTCTCCAACCCGAGGTGCATTGCTGCGTTGAAGATGGCAGGCTCAGGCTCCCAGTCTCTCTGGGAGTGCAAATCCAGCCCACTCAAGCCAATCAGAGTAGCATCTGGATTGGCCATAGGGGAGTCAGGGAGCCTGTGCTGCAGTGAGCCAGAGGAGCAGAATATCGGTGCTACAGCGGGAGACACATACTTTTATTGTTTTGTTTGTTATTGTCGTTCACCCGCCTTCCCTGCCTCACCATATTTCCCTGACACCAACCGCTACTGCTACTATTGGCAGTTATATATAATGAGTTAAATGCCTATTTAATCTTATCTCCTTATAAAGTAGACCAAGAAAGCAGTCAGTTGTTTACAGTTAACTGAGCTCTCCTAATTTAGGGATCTTTCGATGATCAGAATATTTTACTGGTTCTAAACAAGGACAGGATTCAGTGCAGTGACTACCAGTACGCTAGTCTACCCTAGATTTTTCGATGCAGGCAGTTACAAGAGCATACAGCTCTGTCACACATGTTTATTGTCTACCAGAACAGAAGTGAGCACCAGAATCAACAATGTTGAGGTTTAACAGGAGTGCATGGTTAGGCTGGTGGTGGATGGGTGCACTCGTGGCTCATTGGCAACTACAGTGATTGGATCACCTCATCATCCCAGCACAGTGTTAGCAGTGAAGTGACTGTGGTGTAATTGAGCGTGCAGTTGTACGGCTGGTGTGTGGGCTGATTGCAAATGTGTTCATATTTTGAATACATTTTCTTTTGTGATTTGGTAGTGGGGTGACCGTTTGTTTTGATTCAATCTAGGTCCTTATGCTGAAAGTTGTGGGTTGGGCTATGATTGGGGAGGCACGTCTTGTTCTTAATGTATTTACCCACTGGGTGGGTGGGAATGTTTATGATTATGTTTTGTTAAGATGGCAGCATTGGCGGGAACTTTGCAAGAACCTAGATAAATAGATGGCACGTATTAATTTTGCAACTTAGAATGTATGAGGGCTCAATTCATTTGTGAAGAGATATTGGGTACAAACGTATCTTTGTAGACATGGAATTCACATAATTATGTTGCAGGAAACGTATTTGTCGGACCCGGAGACTCAAAAGCTACATAGAAAATGTTCAGATGTCCTCCACCACACACTCTACTTATGCCAAGGCTGTAGTGATCTGGGTGACCCGCACGTTCCCTTTGAGGTCACTTGTTAATTAGCAGACATAGTAGGAAGATATGTCTCGGAGCAGGGAGTGTTGGATGGCACGCAAGTATGCCTGCTGAATGTCTATGCCCCAAATATAGATGATAGTGATTTCTATCTAGATCTGGAGAAACAACTATTGCCATATGCTGGGATTCTAATTTTGTGGGCAGGCGCTTTGAATAGGTACCCCCAAAAAGCATATATGAAACCTAATATGCTGGCAGATCTCCGGGAGGTCATGGACCACATAGGTTGTGTGGATCTGTGGTGCACGACACAGTCAGATGAATGGAGCTACACGGCACGTTAGGCCTTTAGCCGCTTATATTGCTTGCTGCTTTCTGGCAGTGCTGCTGCAGTGGCCCTACAGATATGGGTATTGGGGAGATTTCTTTCAGACCACTCCCCTACTTTGGCGCCTGCAACCTAAGGCCTTGAAATATAGCATTTTTCAAGAGGAACTTAGAGAGGTGACCTGCGGGCTATTTTCTCACCAACTGGCTTCCTGCTGCAACCACAGGGACTGAGTGGAATGCTTTGAAGTTGGTGACATGTGTGGAATGCCTGTCTAAAGTGGGGGGTATGAGGAAACGGTTAGAGAAGGACTTTACAGAGGCAGAGAGAACATTATCCACTCTACAAAATAGGGGCCCTGTCATGGAGCCATGCAGGAAGGCTTTGCTGCATGCCCAGCACAGAGTGGGGGACATATGGGACAGATAAGACTGCCTGGTCCACCAGGAATACCACCAGCTCCTGCACTGAGAAGGAGATAAATTGGGAAAGCTGTTGGCCTGGCTCCTTAGGTGAGAACGCCCTCCTATTATATTGACATTTTAAGTGGGCTGATGGTGGCCTTGTCTCCATGTAGACAACCACTAACTCCTTACTGTGCACTAACTTGGAAGCTGTGTGTAGAGAGGACAAGAAATAGGAAGGTCCCATGACGATATATTACTTTTATGATGCACGGACGGCCTAAGTGATGAGATAGGGGGTGAGATTTGACTTGAAGACCTTGCAGAAGCAGCGCAGAGTATGGCACGCTGCAACCCCCCAGGTCCAGATGGCCTCCCAGTGGAGTACTTTCAGACATATTGCTCCCTAGGTTGTTAGAGACCCTAAATGAGTCCAAGCGAGTGGGGATTCTCCCTTCCTTCATGAGGAAGGCGCAGATAGTCATGCTCCCCAAACCCGGCAAGGATCTAAATCTGCCTGGCTCTTACCGACCTCTAGCCATGCTTTGGGGTTGACAGCAAAATATTGGCTACAGTACTAGCAATGGCCTTGGTAGGGTGGTCACACAATTAGTTCCCAATGATCAATGTGGGTTTATGCCAGGCCAGGAAACCCACATCAATTTTCTAAGACTCTCTTATATTATACTCCACACAGACATGGATATGCAGGCAGCTACAGTCACCTTGGATATCTAGAAAGCCTTTGATACCTTGCGGTGGGATTATCTATGGAAGATTTTGCTTAGAATGGGCCTAGGTCTGGAATTTATCTCTTGGGTTCATCTACTGTATTGTCACCCAATGGCTAGAGTAGAGTGCGCAGTGGTGAAGTGGTCTCTGCACTCATTTCTATAGACCTGGGCATGAGACGGGGATGCCCGATGTACCCGCTCCTTATTCCACTGGTGATGAAGGCGATCTGGTTGTAGTGGGACATGACCCATTGGGTGTGATTGTAGGTGATGATACCCATGTCATATTTTTATATACGGAAGATGCACTGCTTTATATCCGTCAACCAACAGTGGCTGTGCTCGCCCTCCCGAACATGTTGTTGGAGCTTGGGACAGTGTAGGGGGTTGGTTATCAATAGCCCGAAAACTACTATGTTCCCACTGGCAGCTCTGGTTGGGAGGAAGATCACAGATCACCGTGCCTTAGCATTTGTGTGGGAGCGTGATCATTTCAGTTACTTAGGTGTCCAGTTTGCACATACAATACTTATAGTATGGGAGCAGTCCTCTCAGGTTTTGAGGCATCAATATGTTTCTATTAATGCCTCCCTTTGATTGTTATTGGACGTGTAGCCCTGGCAAAAATGGTCCCACTGCTGCGCTGCCTCTATGTGCTGCAGAATTCCTTTTGCTGAATCCCCAATGCAACCTTTACCACCCTAAACAGCCTACTCATCTCCCTAGTGTGGACCGGGAAATGCAGCAGGGTGAAGCTGGAGATATTAAAGTTGGATATGGGCCAGGGAGGCCTAGGCCTTCCAAACCTTCATCTTTATTACTTTACTGGGCCCCTCCAATATGTGGCACAGTGGTGTGCTGAGGGGCCAAATATAGAAAAAAAGTATTGGCAGGCTGGGACACATAGGCAAACCTTCGAAGATATGTTATGATGGTCTCACAGACTCCCCTGAGTTGTCCATTTGTGTTCCATCAGGTTTCCTCCCAGGACACCCACTTGTCACTGATAGGGCAGCAATTAGAACCTCAAGGTCTTGTGGTCCTTTCCAGCTCCTCATGTCCTGTAGGAGCTGGCATTGCTTTTGGACAGATGGAGCTGCTGAACATGCTGCTCCTTCTGTCCAAAATATTTCTGCCCTGCTTGCTGAAAGCAGAGCAGCTTTTGTTATGGCTTGGTGAGAGTGGTAAAGCTCCCTCCAAGCCATAGTAAACAGCTATATACTGGACATAGCAAGACTTGGACTTGGGGGGTGGCGGTCCCCAATGCCTTCTATTGCTCCAGGACAGGGGCCGTGTACCAGCCCTCCTTTCCTTGAATTTGCCCTGTGTGAGTGCTGGTCCCTGCCTTAAATTTGTCCACACCCCAAGGAGGTGGCTCTACCTGGAGCTGCAGAGAGGGCGCGGGTCCCTGTACATTAATTAATGTTTTATTCCCCGGGGAGGGCCCCTGGTAATATATATATTACCTACTGGCAACAGCCGGTAGGTAAATATAGTTAGGACCAAAGTTTCCAAAGGATAATACATTTTTGTTTTGCCAATAACTTTAACGCTATTTGACGAATCTCCACAACATTTTCAGAAAACTTCTCTTTTTTGGCCCAGCTGCTATGTTGAAAGTTTCAGGGTGACCTGTAAATGTATCAGTAGCCAATTCACCTCATGGTAAACTGTTTGGAGAAGAGAAGGTTTTGTCAGTTACAGGATGGACAAGCAAGACAAGACCTTCTAAACATAATAGAATATGTAATAAATAAGCAAATCATAATCCTGTGGATTGACAGTTTAAATATATGTTGAGCAAATATAACTATGGCTAGGTGTCGTTTTATTACACTTGCAAAATCTTGCATATAATCCTTGCAGGTGTTATATGTAGTTTTACAAGTTATTCCAATAAATGTACCTATGCAGTAATGTCATTTTTTGTGCTAGTGTTGTTTGTCTGGCATCATGCTTCAAACTATACTAATAAAACACTTCACTGGTTCGATAATATAATAATGTTCCTCACCTGCAGAACCCAAAGAATCAAACTACCACCCTTCCTCTCTGAACCCACGGAAATCAACTGGGGAGTGCCCCAAGGATCATCGCTCAGCCCCACGCTCTTCAAAATCTACATGGCCTCCTCGCAACCATCGCCAGACAGCACTGACTCAGCATAGTATACTATGCCGATGACACCCCGCTCATCCTCTCCCTCACCAAGGACCCAATAACCACCAGACCCAACTTCCAGGAAGGAATGAAGTACATCTCATCCTGGATGAGCAGAAACTGCCTGAAGCTCAACTCGGAGAAGACAGACGTCCTCGTCCACGGACCCTCCCCATTGGAATGGGACAACACCTAGTGGACTACCGCCCTCGGCAGCCCCCCCCACACCCATGAACCATGCCTGAAATCTCAGCATCATACTCAAATCCTCCCTCTCCATGACCCGGCAGGTCAACCCCGTCGCCACCCTCTGAATCCTCCGAAAGACCTTCAATTGGATCCCCCATGAATCAAGGAAGGCCATCACCCATGCGCTCATTACCAGCAGACTGGACTACGGAAAAACCCTCTACGCTGGGATCAGCAAGCCTGGGATCTGCACACTCGAGACCATACAGAACACTGCAGACAGACTCATCCTCGATATTCCTCGACATGAGCACACCAACCAACACCTACTGAACCTTCACTGGCTCCCGTTGAGATGAGAGTCACTTTCAAGATACTCACCCATGCCTACAAATGCATCCACAACACCGGACCCCAATACCTCAACGAGAGAATCTCCCTCCAAATACCCAAGAGAAACTGCCAAACCGCCAACCTCGCTGAAATCCCACGCATGCGCGGAGCCAGAACAGGAGGAAGAACCTCTCCCACATCGCAGCAAAGACGTGGAACGAGCTCACGCTCAACATCAGATCTGACCCCTACCTGAACATCTTCAGGAAGATGCTCAAGACCTGGCTCTTCAACTGAGAAAAGCTGCTTACCCCCCCACCCCCCAGAGCCTTGACAACCTCACGGGTGAGTAGCATTCTTACAATCCCCCAATTGATTGATTGAATGATTGAATGAACTTGAAATGGGGACTGTTTGAATAAAACTGCAATCAATTCGACTATTAATGAATGACTAAAAAAGTATGTGGGAAATGCCAATGTTGAAGAGAAAAATGTGAGTTGTGTGCGGTTGTGTGGGGGAAAGCATGACATGAGTGAGGATTGGGGAAATAACATTAAAATAAAGAATATTGTATTATTACAGCCCCCTATGTTGGGATTTTCCTGGAACAGCCAAGTCGAGAATCTTTGCCATATTTATCTTGGAGAACTTCTCCTTCAACCCCTTTCGATTATTTTGCCACTTTTTCTTGAGGTCCTTCACATTCCATACCTCCACCCTCAATATATTGGCAGAGTCTGTTATGAGAACAAGTTACCTTTGCTCTCCTTTCAAAGTTTTCCATAATCGTGGTACACACCTCTGCCTCTGTGGTGGAAATCTGTGCCTCTACATGCATACATTTGAAACTCTTGCAAAACATTGTTCAGAAAAATCTTGAAATGCCGAGGGGGCATTACAGAGCCCAAACGGCATAACTGTGTATTCAAAAAGGCCATATCTGGTTTTGAATGCCATTTTCCACTCATCTCCAGGTCTCTTTCGTACTAAATAGTAGGCACCTTTTAGATCTAATTTGGTATATACCACTGCCGATTTTACTTGATCTAATGAAACAGGGCTAAGTGGAAGTGGATATTTGTTTTTAACCGTAACTTTGTTCAATGTTCTGTAATCAATGCACAGGCGAAGTTCACCATTAGCCTTCGGCACGAAAAATAACGGAGAGGCTGCCGGTGACTTGGAGGGTTTAATGAAACCATTTGCTAAGTACTTATCTAGATAGTTTCTAAAATGTTCATTCTCTTTTTCTGCTAGAGCATATATCCGGCAATTAGGTATTACAGCACCAGGCACAAGATCTATTTGGCAGTCATATTCCCTATGAGGTGGTAATTTTTCGGCGTTTCCTTCATTAAAAACCTCTCAGAATTTTTCATATTGTTTTGGCAACTTGGTTTCTTTTTCTTACGCTGTGGCAAGAGAATGACTTATACTTTGTTCTTTGGGTGTTTCCACAATACTGTGTTGAGTACAAGATGTAGACAGTCCGATAATTTTTTTTTGAACCCAGTCAATCTGCGGGTTATGAGATTGCAGCCAAGGCATGCCAAGAATAAAAACGATTTTGGAGGGCATCGATTAAATTGAAAGAGATTTCTTCTACATTTCTTCTACATGCCTAAAGTTAGTCAAGATAAATTCTAATTTCATATAGTGAGTCTTTTTTGTGATGGGACCTGAGGTTAGTACTCTTCCGTCCACTGCTTGTACTAATTCGGGTCTTTTCTTATTCTCACAAGGTAGGGACAATTGACGAGCTAAGGTTGCATCTACAAAATTACCAGTTGCCCCTGAATCAATAAGGACGATGATTACTTTTTTCTTGCGATCAAGTGTGATTTCTAAAAGCATTTCTAAATTCAAATGGAAAACTTTTTTACTGTTGAGTATATTTGCTGAAGGGATTTGCCAGATAATCAAAAGATCCCCTTCTTTTTCTTTTGAGATGTTCAGTTTTCCGTTGGATTAGTTACTGCATTTATTGTTTTATTGGATGGGGTACAGATCCGATTCTTGGGCTTGGTATGACAGTCCTGTACAAAGTGTCATTTTTTTCCGCAGTATAAACACAACCCATTCTTTCGACGTGTTTCTTTTTCTTCTTTAGTTAAGGATGGATGAACTGATCTGATTTCCATAGGTTCACCTTGAATGTCTGAAGATGGAATACTAAATACAGGCTTATTTCTTTCAAACAGTACATTACTCTGTTCTGGTCACCAAACCTTTCTTTCAGATAGTCTGTGATCCAATCGTAAAGTTAGGTTTATTAATTCAGGGCAACCTTTGGGCTGTGGATCAATTTGTGCTACTACATCTTTAAGGTCGTCTCTTAAACCTTGATAATAGATTGCAGATCTTTTTTCTTCTGGCCACTTGGTTTCAGATACCAAATGGTTAAAATGGGTAGGTGATTAAATCACGGTTTCCCTGTTGCAATTCCAGTAGTTCTCTGACAGCAGACAGTGTGGCTGCCTGTCGATCGAAAACTCTTTCAAATTCTTTCATAAAAGATTTCCAATTATATAAAATAGGATTACCTTCGCATACTAGAGGAACTGCCCATGATGCCGTATCTCCAGCCAGATAAGAGATTAAAAATGCAACTCTTGATTGAGCATCAGGAATATGGTCGGTTTGCAAGTAAAGTGCAGTTCGACCTGTGTTAGGAAAATATGGTTTTTGGCTGGATCTCTGGTAAATTGCTCCTGTACAGCTAAAGGCACAGTTAAAGATATATTGGTAGGGTTAGAAGTTCCCCCCTGTAGCACCCTGTCCCACAGGGTGAAGAGCGCTTGGAAATTTACCCAAAGGAACATCAAAGGGATTGCGTTCTACTGTGTCCCTACTATCAAATCTAAGTTGCAATTGAGAAACACTCTCAGCTAATGCAGTTGTGCGTGCTTTGGAGTCTGCTAACTTCTGTTGCACCTGTCCTAATGCTTTCACAATATCATCTAAAGAAGAAATTCTACAATCGGGCAAGTCAGGAGGAATATTATCCGTGGGCACGCTATTCTGTCAGGACTGTAATTCCTCTGGACTTGCACGATGATAGAAGGACCCACCTTCAGGCACTGAATTGTCGTTATGACTAAGCATGGGCCAAAAATCCGTCCCGCTCGCGAAATTTGCGGATTTTTGGCAATTTCGCGCGGAATTTTTTTTTTTTGGGGCTAGCTTACTGAAGGGACCAAAGTTACAGGCCTACATGGTAACTGGAGGCAAATCTTCTGGCCCTTTACGCAGCTGTAGTGTAGGAACAGCACTATACATTTACCCAAAGAGGTTGGCCAAGTGTGCTTTAACCCCATATCTGCCGTCAAAAATTAGCTGTAATACTCGAGGGAGGTCTTTGCATCCATGAGTTTCTCGAGCGCAATCCCCGTGTAGTTCCTGTGACCAGGAGGCTCGTTTCTCCTCACCTGCTGCCCTGCTCGCTCTCTGACCCTTTATACACGAGAGGCATGTTGACACGCATAGAAGCCCCGTTCGTTTGGCGCTGCACAACACACTAGCGGTATCAAACGTCTTCCTGCCCTTTCCCAACTATGATGGGCAGCTCACTCAAGGGACCTCAGCGCCTTTTGGTGCGGTGGCAATGTTACAGGCACACATGGTCAGTGGAGACAAATCATCTGGCCCTTTACGCAGCTACAGTGTAGGAAAAGCAGTATACATTTACCCAACGAGGTATCACTTACTGGATTAGCCAGTAGAAAGTACTCCAGTGCAAATCGCAAAAAAAATCGCGAGTACGCTGGAAAATCCATGAATTCATGGATTTTTTTGCAATTTTGCGCAAATTCGCGGACCGCAGATCCGCAAAATTTGCCCATAGTTATTTATGACACAGAGTTTTAGAGTGGCCTGGTGAGGAGAAAGGATGTTGGGAAAGGAACAGCAGGGAAGGAGATCTGTAAAACAAATATGACAGGCATCAATAAAAATCCTCTGACATAAGTGATTCTTTGTGTTATAACATAGGTATATAATCATATATTCACCTGAAATTCCCTACTGTTATAATCAGCATAATGAAAGAGAACTAGCTGAGGATAGAAACATAAAGTCATTAGTTCACCTGAGACATCATACTCTAAAGAAGACTTAAACTTGGTATTGAACAAACCCAGCTGGTAGGGTGTTAAAATATCGATAACAAAAATATAGCTGACATAAATATCGTTGCAAAAATATCGTTTACAAAAATATCGACTCCCTATACTTAAACAGGTAAGTACATAAATATCGACTCCAAAATATCGTTGTAATTAATATAGATGTAAAAAATATCGACTTTTTAAAATAATTAAAATTACATTAAATAATAAATAAATATAAGTACTATTAACAAAATACATTACATTACTTTTATTTTTTAACTATTTCAAACAAATTTACTACACTTTTTAATTATAAAATTAATAAATGTGGACATATAAATTAATTTTACACATTACTTTATATAACAACAATAATACATATATATAATTAAAATACCCCTTTACCCAAAAACCCAAAACTGACCCTGAACCCTAAAAATACCCCTTTACCCAAAAACATTTTCACTAAAAAAATCCTGTACACACACCTAAAATTAATTAAAAAATTAACATAATTAATGACATAATTATTATTCAATTAACTAATTAAAATTAATTAACTATTATTTATTACACTATTTATATTTATTTAAAACATTAATTAATCTATTATTTCATTATATTTAAAAACCCCTTTACCCAAAAACTGAAAACTGACCCTGAACCCTAAAAATACCCCTTTACCCAAAAACTGAAAACTGACCCTGAACCCTAAAAATACCCCTTTACCCAAAAACTGAAAACTGACCCTGAACCCAAAAAATACCCCTTTACCCAAAAACTAAAAACTGACCCTGAACCCTAAAAATACCCCTTTACCCAAAAACTGAAAACTGACCCTGAACCCTAAAAATACCCCTTTACCCAAAAACTGAAAACTGACCCTGAACCCTAAAAATACCCCTTTACCCAAAAACTGAAAACTGACCCTGAACCCTAAAAATACCCCTTTACCCAAAAACTAAAAACTGACCCTGAACCCTAAAAATACCCCTTTACCCAAAAACTGAAAACTGACCCTGAACCCTAAAAATACCCCTTTACCCAAAAACTGAAAACTGACCCTGAACCCTAAAAATACCCCTTTACCCAAAAACTGAAAACTGACCCTGAACCCTAAAAATACCCCTTTACCCAAAAACATTTTCACTAAAAAAAATCCTGTACACACACCTAAAAATAATAAAAAAATTAACATAATTAATTACATAATTATTATTCAATTAACTAATTGAAATTAATTAACTATTATTTATTACACTATTTATATTCATTTAAAACATTAATTAATGTATTATTTCATTATATTTAAATTACTTCCCACCCTACTCCCCTATAAACCCACAACCCGCTACGGAACTATTAATACTAAATTCAACTGAAAATACATTATTAAATAATAATATACTACTAAAAATAGTACTTTGACTAAAAATAATCATTAAAAACACTACATTACTTATAATTATTTAAAAAACGATATTATTGTAAACTATGTTTTTGTAAACGATATTTATTACAACTATATTAATGTTAACGATATTACTTACCTGTCTGTCGATATTTTGGTCAGACGATATTTTTGTCATCGATATTTCTTCCTGTAGATATTTTTGCGGCGATATTTATGTTTGGCGATATTTTTGCGGCGATATTCCTGCTCTGTACCACCCAGCTAATACCCACCATATGTTCTTTCTTTTTTAGTGTTCTATTGTTCTATAGTATCAATATGAAGGGAGAAATGCTGGACCAGCCACGCAACTTTTTACAAGTAGGCCTTTAAAATGCAATTGTCTCTAGAAAGTTTCCAAAATTCTCCTCGTAAATCAGGATTGACTCATTCAAGGATGTCTTATAGGAAAAGATTCCAAAAGTTTGTTCCTTAATGATTAGGTAATGAGCCAATTACATTGTAGTTCAAAAATTAGAAAGGTTTGTTGTCAATGACACTCGCGTTCCCTCAAAATCATCCTACCGAGGCTCAGACGTCAGCTTGAAGGTCCGATGCAAGGCTCCAGAAATTCACAGATGAAGCGTGTTGTTCTTGAGCTGCCGGGAAACCTCCAGCAGATGGCCCTGACAGAACGCTGTCAAGACGCGGTAGGGAGAAGAATAGTGAGCGCCTCAATGCGGGCATGGTCTCCTTTTATAGGAGGTAGCCGCCCTTGGAGCTGCAGGTGTATTAGGCACGATCGCTAAATGGAATGACTTTGTATAAGGAGCGTGGCCTCAGATTACCCAGGAATAACCAGGCACATAGTGAGAACGGAAAAAAAAACTGGCAATAATACAGTTAAAGTGCAAGGAAAAAGCGTAATGAACTGGCAAATAAACATTTAACCATTAGTCAGATTCAGAATATAAGAGCTGGTATTTACTGCATTTTGTAAAGCTCGCATAGAACATCACAGTTTGTCAAATAACATGCACTTTAAGCACCAACTTATTATCATGTGTTTCTGATGGTTCAGAGGAAATAAAGAAGCACAGATATGAAACAGTTAAGAAAGATAAATATGAAAACAGAACTAAGGGTTCGGTGCTATATAGCAAAACCACCAATAGTGTGCTTTGGAAATGACATTATGCATCTTGCCACACAGTGAGCGCGAGCATTTGCCCGTGCCCCTAGAGCCGCAGCCCATAACCATGACATCTTCCCTCAGTCAGAAGACAACTTCCACAGCTATGTCCTCTATGCATGAAGACTCTAATTTGGCTGCCTCTTCTAAATGCCACAAGAAGGAGACTAATTCTTCTACCAAATCCCCACTTTTGATCACTATGGTGGACCTTATGGAAGAACTTAAACTCATGAAAGCCTTTGTTATAGACACTAATGCCACCATTCAACGGTTAGAAGAGAAATTGTCAAAACTAGAACCTAGGGTTTCTGCAGTGGAGCAAATGATTAGTGACACTCAAGATGTCATTCCCCAAGTTGCAGCCATGTCTACAGAAATGTATCTCCTTAAGGTGCAGACTGAGAACTTAGAAAACCGCAATAGGTGCAACAACCTTTGCATTTACGGTATTCCCAAGAGAAATGAGGGATTAGATGTGCTCGCCTTCCTAAAAATTTCCATTCCCAAAATTTTTGGTCTCAAGGAGAGTACTCCCCTTAAAATGTGCTTTATAAATGTTGAGGCTCTTTTAATTTGTCGTGTCTGTGGCTATTCTTTTCATTATTGAGTGTTGGGCGACTTCGGTTAATGCTTTGCTAGCTAGTTGGCCCTTGCTAGACGGGCTTTTCTGACGATCATTCTCCTGGTAAATCGGGAGGTTAATATTTTGTATTTGTTCTTTACCAGGGGTTTTACACAGTGCCTTGTTAATGCCGTTCCCCCTTCTTTGTGTTTTTTTGTGGAGGGGAGGAATCTCTTTGCTGTGTCGTCATTGGCTCCCTAGATCCTTCTTACACTGCTTGTTCTAGAGAACTTGTGAGTTGATGAAGCTGATTTGCTTGGTGTTTGATCTGAAAAATTGTTATCTTATTCCTTCCTTTCCTATTTTTCTTTCGCCGGGTGTTCGCTGTCATATAGTCTTTGTCAAATGATTCATTTTTGTTGTTCTGTTCAATCTCTCTCCTTACTGGGGAGGGATCGCTAGGTGTTTTTATTATCTCCAATATTTCAGGTTCTAATTCCTTTTCCCTGAAGGTGGGCAGATCGTCACTGACTATATTCTGGATTCCATGTTTTGGTTTAATGATAGATAGTAAATCACCCAGTATTAATACTTGCGTGAGTAGTTTGTCCACTATTGGAGTGCAAGTGCATTCTTGTTGTTGTAACCTATCCTTGAGTGCTTCCTCTTGCCCTCATTTTATTAGCCCGTTCAAGTCGGCTAATTTCCGGTCAATCCCTGACGTAAAGTCAGCTAATGTTTGAAGTACTATTAACTGAAGGTCCATTTTGTGGGATTGATGTTGTAGTGCTGCAGTTGAATATTGCATTGTACTCAGTAGTGCTGCCCAAATAGAGTCCTGGGTCTTATTATTTTTTTCCTTAGTTTCTGGATTTGCACAATATGATAAAATTTTTCTGGTCGTGGCTGAACGACGGAACTAGTATCTCCCATTCTTGCGATGCTAAAAAAGACATATCGCCGTTAAGGTTATAGTTACTTTCTTGAAGGGGCGGCTCACTCCGTTCTGGTATTGTTATGTCTCGAGAATTGCCGCGAGACATTTGGGGTGTTAAGATTTGTAATTGGTTAGTTGGCTCTTGTTGAGTAATGGAAGTTTTATTTTGCGTTTTTTGCGTTTTTTGCTCCCTTGATTTATTTTCTTCATGATTGACTGTTTTGCTGAAGGTGGTTTGGTGAAATCTGGAATCTGTCGATTTAATCGGACTAAGTTGTTGCAGTGCTTTGCATGTTTTAGAGGCAGCTTGTGTCTCCTCTGCCTGGCAGAGTATTTGATTAAATTTGGAGTCTGTTCTAATTTGTGGCCTACCCAGCTGTTCCGTTTCTGGTATAGCAGGATCTCTCCCCTCTGCGTCAGCCTTTGAGAGCTATAAGGACTCTTCGAAGATGTCTGTGACGAGCGGCGTGCTCACCACAACTTCCTGCATCACATGCCTTTGCTCAATTTCAATTACCCTTATTTGTTCTTCATGGCTGATATTTCCGTTCTCTTTTTTGTTTGCAACCCCCCTAATTAATTCTGAATTGTCATTTTCTTCTATTTTTTCTGGGTTTTGTTGAAATTGTTATATACTCCTGCTGATGTTTCCTCTTCTGTTAGTTAGGGGAGATTTTCTGAGTGATTTAACGCAACAGTTTTTTTTTCCGTTTGTTCCCTTTGATTGGCTTTTTGTTAGGGGTTGCAGGAGTTGATCTTGATTTCCTGGTTGCAAAGGAGTTTGCAGCCCTTTTATTTCTCCTGTTTTTGAGAATATCACTGTACCTGGGCCTTTTAGAAATGAAAACTTGGTATAGAGAGGGAGGGGGGTGGGGGCCGTTAGCAGCAGCTATTGTGGCATTGCTGTAGTGCCGCCCAAGGGGTCCTGCCTTGCCGTTTCTCCCTAGTACAGAGGCCGGCGCTACCCTCGAAATGGTACCTGCACTGGTGCCGCTGTGAACAGTACACAATGTGGGCCGTTGGAGAAGCCTGCAGGGACAGCACGTCAGCGCGTCTTGAGTGTCTCGATTGTCTCGAGTGTCCCGTGGGAGTCCACCGGGAGTTTGCCGGTCGGCCCCGTCAGCCCTGTACTTCCTACACACTGGAGGGGCTGGGGGCCCAGGCCAGAGCAGGCTGCTCGGGGGTGCAGTATCTTGGCATCCCGGCTCCACAGCTCTCCCCAGGCGGCTTGACTCTACGCTCTCCACACTGGTCTGCGTCAGCTCTCTGTCGGCGATCCGTCAGAAAACGTTAAAGTAAGTAGGATTCCTCAAACATATTTGTATTAGATCTTTAGAACAATGGTTCGTTTTGAAGGAAGAAAGGAAAACAAATGATGATTTTAATGCAGATGGAGAGGGGAATTTGGATTGGGGTTGGGCAACAAAAATATAACACGTGAGGGAGTGTCAGGGAAACCTGTCTATTTACAAGGGGAAAATACATTTTTGTTCACAAAGATACATCAGTCAAAAAGTAAAGTGTCCTGCTGGTCATCCTCTAACACCACAATGTCCAGATCATCCGAGTCTGATGCAGGCACACGGCTGGTCGGTGCAAGAACAGGCACCACATGGGTTTGTGCCTCACGAGAGGTACGGGGGGAAACAGTTCGGGCCAACGGACAGGGGGAGACATTGACGGTGGCATGGGAAGGTAGTTGGGAAACAACAGACACCCTGGCTGTGGCCAGGAAATTTATACTGGTGATGAGGGTGGCCAGAGTTACGGCCAGCTCCGCTCACATCATGCGTATCACCAAACACATCTGCAATGTGTTGCGAGCTGACATGTCTGGCTGACTCTCACACATCCACCTCAGGTCCTCTGGGACAGCCACAGGAGAAACAACACAGGGAAGGGCATGGGTGGGAGTGGAGGGATGTGGTGCTTCAGGTCCAGAGCCAATGTTGTGGTCGAGCAGGCAGCTATGATGAGGGGGACTGGTTGCAGGGGATGCAGCTGGAGTCTCCGATGGAATGGTGGCATGCTCAGGTTGTGTATTGGCCGGCCCCAAGCGCATCTCTACCAAATTCACAGGTGAATAGTCTGGGGAAAACAGAGAGAGTCCAGATTTAATCAAAATTGCCCAGTGATATATAGTCACAGCTCTTTGACGTCTGGACAAATGTCATCTGCTGTATAGCATTGTATGGGACAAGACAAATACCGAATGTGGGTCACACAACCACATGGCCCTGGGCTATTTATTTTGCTACATTGTGAGTCAAGCCTTTTGATGACCCCTGACAAAATATGACAATCCAGTGCCACATATTGGCTTTGGTGACTGATAGGTAGTGCAGTACACAGGTGACCAATGGTGGGTCATTTTGATAGCTACCTGTACATGTGTAATGGCATACCAGATACTGAGAGTACGACGTGTCAATGGAAACACTTTGCAAATTTAGAAACACTTAGGAGTGAGGCAAGGATCTCAAAGTCTGTCTTGACTCCATGGCACATGATGATATGTATCAATTAGAACCCAAACTCAACAAATGCAATGCAAGTCACACCATCCAATACCGTTTGCCTGCCATACACACACTGGGAAGTGTCTGTACTGTTGTATAGCTTTTTAGGACCCTAGTATAATTATCCCGATTCATGCCCTTATGTAGGTATAATTCACATTTATTTTGAAGGTTTTATGTAGTGCTAGCTCCACCCAAGGGTATCAGAGCGCTTTACATAACAGGGGTAATACACAGGAAAGCAGCAGTATCAGAGTAGAAAAAAAATATATAATTCATAGTTGGTTAGATATAGATTAGAGGAACCATTTAGAGTACATGGTGTGAGGAGTACAAATCATATAAGCAGAACGTCAATTAAAAGAAACAACAATGTGGTAGTAGATAGCTGTGCAAGGAGGACTCAAAAAAGCAGCAAAGCGATGCAGGAAACAAAGATACAGAAAGGAGAGAAGGGGGCTATATTCCCCAATATTTAGTGAGGAAGTGTATTTTAAGGTTTCTTTTATAGTTGGCATAGGAGGGGTTTCAGCCAAGGTCTTTGGGGAGGTTGTTCCAGATGGTTGGGGCCTTGCCAGAGAAAGAGCGGGATTGAGAGGAGCTTTTTTGAGGAGAGGGGGTATAAGGAGGAGAGTTGATGCTTCTCAGAGTTCGGGTGCAGCCAGCTTTTTTCAGTTTAGTTGATGGGTAGGATGGAGTCTTCCGATTGAGGGCTTTGTGTGTGATACAGGCAATTTTGTAGGAGGATCTACCTTCAAAGGGGAGCCATTTGAGGGCCTTGAGGGTGGGTGAGATGTGGTCGAAACGTTTGTGGTGAGTCTGGCTGTGAGGTTGAGGACGGATTTGATGGGGGCAAGATGGATTTTGGGGATACCAGAGAGAAGGGCATTTCCGTAGTCGATTTTGGAAAGGACCAGTGATTGGGTAATAACTTTGAGGTCTTCAGCCAGAATAAAGGGTTTGATTTTTTTGAGATGCCGGAGTGTGAAAAGTGCACTTTTTGCTGTGTTTTTTAATATGGGAGTTAAGAGTAAGATAATTGTTGATGGTGATGCCAAGTGATTTGACAGATTCTGCGAGGGAGAGAGGGCAGTTTAGGGGATTGAGATCTGCAAACCATGATTGAATGGGGAGAGGGTTATTATTGGGCGAGAAGAGGATAATCTCAGTTTTGTTACGGTTGAGTTTAAGATGGTTGCTGTGGAACCAGGTTTGGATCTCGGTTAGTGCTGAGTTAAGGTGTAAGATGAAAGAATGGGTTTTTACTTTATAGTACAGTTGAGTGTCATCAGCGTACAGATGATAATTGATTTTGGCTTGTTTGAGTATCAAGGTGAGGGGTTCCATAAAGAGGTTGAAAAGAGCAGGAGAGAAGATGGATCCTTGCGGTACACCAAGGAAGACAGGAGTTGTGCTAGAGAGGGAGTTTTTAATTTTAATTTGTTGTGTTCTGTGTTGGAATTAGGAGGTGAAGTAGTTAAGGACAGTGCCATTCAGGCCAAAGCGATCCTTGAGTATATTGAGTAAGGTCGGGTGGTACACCGTGTCAAAAGCAGCGGTGAGGTTTAGAAGGATGAGTAGGTAAGTCTCACCCTTGTCCAAGGCAAGGTGTATGTCATCGACTATGTTGAGCAGCACAGTTTCCGTGCTACAACCTTTGCGGAAGCCAGATTGAAGGGGGTCAAGTAGGTTGAATGTGTTAATTTGTTCGTCCAGTTGAAGTAGGGAGCACTTTTTGAAAGCTTTGGAGAGGAGGCGAAGGTTGGAGATAGGGCGGAGGTTGTTGGGGTCATTAGGATCGGCTTTAGGATTTTTGGGAATAGGAGTGATTTGTCCGAGTTGAAGGGAGGGGGGAGCATTCCCTGTTGAGAAGGAAGCGTTAATGATGGTGGTCCAGTAGGGGACAATGATGTGTTTGAGATCTTGGACATGTGAGGAGGGGAGAGGGTCATTAGTGAGTGAAAAGTAAGCCAAGAGGCGTTGTTTTTAAGCAGAGTGATAGTAGGGGGGGTTCCAGAAGGGCAAGAGAGGGGGGATGGGTGAGGGTGTCGTGGGAGTTTTTCAAAGGGGGGGGATTATGTGTAGTATCCTGGGGGGGTGGAGGGTTGGGCGAGGGTTGGGTATTAAGGAAAGCACGGTCAATTTTGGTAATTTTGTCGGCGAAAAAGTTGGCAATTTCTTCACACTTGTTAATAGAGGCCACTGGGTTAGGTGGTGCAGGGGAGGTTTGGTTTCTAATAATGTTGAACAATTCTCTAGGTCTGTTTTTGGCATATGAGAGTTGAAGGCGGAAGTAAGAAGCTTTTTCAGAGAAGATGTGTATTTTGTAAGAGGATCTGGCAGTTCTAAGGAGAGCAAGGTGGGCAGGTGTAGGGTGTTGTCTCCATGTTCTTTCCGCTAATCTGGGTGAGCGTCTCTCTCTATTAAGGTCGAGGGTAAACCATGATTTGGAGGAGTTGTAGCATTTTACTTTCCAGCGGGGCAAGCTCGTCTAAGACCTCTGCAACAGTTTTGTTAAAATTTTCCGTAAGTTCATTTGGATTTGAAGAGGGGGGTGAGCATGAGATGGGATTGGAGTTTCAGTTCAAGGGTGCCAGCAGGGATTTGCTTAAGATTTCTGCTCAAGATTGTAGTTTGGTTGTTTTTGATAGGGGCAGGTGGGGTTGAAGGGGAGATTGTGAACAGAATGACATGGTGGTGCGACCAGTCAATAGGGATGATGTTGGTTAAGGATGTCAGATCAAGGTTGGTGATGATGGCGCCAAGAATGGCTCCTTTGGCATGGGTAGGGGAGTGGCAGAGTTGCTTGAGGTCACTAATCCCAAGAAGGTTATTGAGAAGGTTGATTGTGGGGTCATCAGGTTCATTCTAGTGCAGGTTAAGATCTCCTAGGAAGATATTTTTGGAGCTGGAGAGGAGAGATTTAGTTAGACGGTCCGAAAGTTCTTCAGCAAGAGGAAGGGGTTCACCAGGAGGATGATAGATATTATGAAGCTGTATGCGGGGTGGCTTTGCATTTGGCTCCTAAGTACTCAACGGTTGAATAGTCGTTGTTGGTGATTGGGGAGAGTTGAAGTTCTTTTTTTTAAATTATTGCTAGTCCTTCACATATTCTTACAAGTCTGTCTTTTCTGAGAATAGATTGGCCAGGGGGGCGAAAAGGTCAAGGATGGGCATGGAGTGGTCTTCGAGGCAGGTTTCAGTGAGGAATGCGATGTTGATATCTTCATTAAAAACGGTTTCAGAGATTTCCGTTGCATGCCGGACGGCCAATCGGCAGTTCATAAGCATGCAGTTGAGGGGTTTAGGGATAGTCGGGAGTTCTGTTCATCCCCAGGATAACAGGGATCTTGGAGTGAGGGGGAGGCAGATCTTTAGGCGAGGGTTTGTTAGTGTATATGTAGCAGAGGACGGAGAGATCTTGGGAGGAGTAGGTATTCGAGGTTCGAGGGGGTCTGTGGGAGCAGGGTAGGAGAGGCGATGTTGACCATTGTTTGAGGTATGGACGTTTTCGAGGGTTGGCGCAAGGAGCAGGGGGCCAGGTAGGGCTGGCTGTGGGTTTGTCGGATTTGAGCCGATTAAAGTCTTTCCTGAGTAGGGTAAGTTCATCAACCAGGGTAGAGAGATTGAAGTCAATGTTACAAAGTGCTTGGTTGAGGATGGAGAGGAGGGAGGGGGGAGGGGTGGAATGGAGGGGGAGTTGGGGACGGATTGGTTAGGGTGGGATGGATTACAGCAAGGGGATAGTGGTACTCCAGGAGGGTTTGACGACGGGAGTTCAGTGTTAGTAGGAGTATTGGGGTAGGCCAGGGGAGGGGGGTGGGATGTGGACCAAAGTTGGGAGGAGGGGATGGACAGGATGTCAGGTGGACTGGTGGGGAGAGGGGAGGAAAGGGGGATACGAGTGGGTGAGTGTGGGGGGCGAGGGGGGATTGGGTAGTGATGTACTGATTGGGGTAAGGTTTGTGGAGGAAGGGCCAGGGGTAAGTGGGGCTATGGATGTTATGGGGCAGTTTGGAGGGGGAGGAGGGGTGCTAGGGAGGTGATAGGGCATTGGAGGTGGGCTGTCATTAGGGATCAAGGGAATTTGGTGGTGTGTTGTAGGGGATAGGAGGGGGACAAGGTTCAGGGAGGGAGGTTGGATAGGGTAAAAGGGTATGGAAGTGCCATTATGGATGGGAGAGTCCAGGGGGAGTAGGGTTTGTCCCAAATAGGGGGGGGAGAGCAGGGAGACGGCATGAGTGGGAGCAGGTGTGGGGCTGGGGGAGCAGATTGCGACAGGGGAGGGTTCACGAGGGGGGAAGTCATTAGGGAGGGGGTTAGGAGTTGGGCCGGCTATGTCCTGAGGGTGGGGAGTCTGTCTAAGAGAGGCGGTGGAGGGCTGGTAGGTGGCATGGGAGGCTGCAGGTGCGGGGAGGGGGGAGCGGATTGCGACATGGGAGAGTTCAAGAGAGGAGATGTTGTTAGGGAGGGGGTTCGGCATTGGGGAGGCAGTGGGGAGCTGGGAGGGGTTGAGGGATTGAGAGGGTGATGGGGGAGGTGTGGGTAGTGATAGCTGGACAGAAGGAGTGCTGAAGAGAAGTTCAAAGCATGTGAGGTGCTGCTCGGAGGCTTGGATCGGGATGTTTCCAGTTCTGTAGATGGAAATGGATATTTCACCAGGGAGGAGAGAGGTAGGGGAGGTGGTGAGTTTGTAGCCATGGGAGATTTTAATTGCACTAGAGATTGGGAGGTGCCGTAAGAAGGTGCTCTTCCATTTGGAGGGGCGTTTGGTGTAGAAGATATTGTTAGTTTTATTGAAGGACGTGGGGCTGTGGTAGTTGTCTTAGATTAGGGTTTCGGGATGTCGGATTAGGAGTTTGTGTTAAAGATTCTTTTTGCCATTTTGGGAGAGCTAGGGAGGGTATGGGATGGTCCAGGAGTGGGGTCCATGTTTGGTGAGGGCGGGATGTTTGTCGGTAATCGCGGGAGGAGGGCAAGGAACAAGTGCAGTATTGAGGTGGGACATGATGAAGAGGTTTAGCAGGGGACGAATAGGCAGGTAGGCGAAAAGAAGGGGGGAGGTTTAGAGGAGGGAGGGTAGTTAGTTTTGGTGGTCACAGTAGCCGCACCGCAAGGGGGGAGAGAGGTAGAGGTTGATGCCCAGGGTGGTTTAATGTGTTAATCAGGTAGGGGGGGAGGGATATATAGCAAGGGATAAGAGGAGGGAAGCAGGAGGGATGGGGTGCGGTAAGAATCAGAGTTCAGGTATGCAGTAGTGTAATTCAGTGGAAATGCAGAAAGTGCAGCATAACAGCGTAGACAAAAAACATAGTATCAATACAGACAGTTAATGATGTATACATAGTCGAAGAACCAAAACAGGTGTGTTAAAGTGCATATGATGGTGGATCGGATTAAATATTAAAGGTGGATTTGAGTGTTAGTGAATGATAGAGAAGCAACAATAGCTTGTAGGTGAGAGAATCAATACATACAGTTTAAGATACAGGCTGATTAGATTAAGTAACAGTGTGGAGAAGTAAGGAAAAGGAGAGCTCATGGGAGAGGAAGAGGAAAATGAGAGCAAAAGGGGAAGGTCGCATGGGGGTAGGTTCACAGCAGATCGGAAACAAGTGTGTGTGAAGAAGTTAGATGTGAGGGGGGATCAATGGGTGGGGGAATAATGGATTGGGAGGGTAAAGAGAGACAGGAAAGAAGGAAAATGTTAGGGTAGGAGCTACATAGCACGGAGAGATGGGTGAGGGAGATCAAAATAAATGGCAAAGGTATACAATGGTATTACAGTGTTAAGGATTGATTGGCGTTGTCAGACGGTGGAAGTGGTCCTGAGAGCGATAGGAGGTTGGGAGAGGGAGTCGGGTCATTCGGCGAGTAGCCTGCTGTTTTACTTAGGAGGAGAGTTTTCCGGCTTGTACCGAGAGGATCATGTTGAGGTTTGCCAGGTCCAAGGCAAAGATAGGTCGAGCTACGGTGGCAGCGTTTGGCCCTAGCAATGTTGGCCAGGGGCCCTGTAGGACCAAGTTCAAGATTCCTGACTCCTTGGGTTGAAAGTCGAACTACAGTGGCAGCACTGGACCCTAGCAAGGTTAGCCTGAGGCCCTGCAGGACCAGGATCAAGATTCCAGACTCTTTGGGCTGCAAATGGGATACAGGGAGCCACTGTATGGGTTGACCAGTCTGTGGGGCTGAGTGACCCGATATGGGCGTTGGCTTCGAGCGAGGCGGAGAATTCAGGGTCCTGACCGGTCTCAGGCGACCTCGAGGGCCTTGGGGCAGATCACAAGCAAGGGTCTCAGATGGAGCAACGTGTTAGTTGGATCATGGGGGACAGCTTCGTAAGGGATTACCGTAATGCTGTGGGGGGACACTGCTTGGACATACCTGAGACCGTCGTGATTGTGGGGGTCTCTGATTAGCCGAAGAAGGTACCAGGAGAGGATCTGGGGGGTTTCAGTGAGCAAGGTCCTGCTACGTCCATAGGTTAGGTTTGGTGAGTAGGCCTAGAAACCAGTATCAGGGGAGATTTGTTGAGCCATTGCAGTGGGAATCGCGGGCAGTAGAGGGAGCCGCTGTTTGGACCAACCCGGTCCGGGGGCAGGAACGGGGGCTACAGTGGCTCGAATTAACCAATACGACAATTCACAAGTGACCCAGTGTTCTTGTAAGGCCAACAATTTAGATCACATCAGGGATTTACTCCAAAGGTACCCGGTTCCATGCACCCCATCTGAAGCTTTCCGCGGTTTTCAGCAAGCAAACTTTCGACGTTGGCCTCGGGGGGCCTCGGGTAGGTTTGGCGGGATCCTGAGGACACACCGTGCACAGTTTCAGGCAACGGCCTCCACGAGACCCCGTGGTCCCATTTTTGAAGCGATCTCACCGTCTGCCTCCCGTCCGGTAACAGATTCGACTCGAACAGCTACGGAGCGACTCATAGGCGAGGGTCGCCCGGTTTCACCATCCGGTTCATAGATCAAATCTTGCTGTTGGGCTTCCGGTGAGTAGTTTAGAGCCCCCACACGGCTCCACCAGGATCCTGCTGCTGGCGGGGGGTTGAGGCTGCGTCAACGAGCTTCCGTAGGGCAGCTGAGAGCCCCCACATGGCTCCACCAAGATCCTGATGCCGGCTGGGGGGAAAGTGAAAAGCACTGTAACTTTGTTGGCCTCAAGTGTGCAGCAGGCTCTTGTCAGGTGTCGGACTTGGGGGTCTCAATCCGGCTTTGTGGGATTTTGGAAACCCTTTAGTATTAAGTCAAAGTCCGGGATGTCTACACAGGCCAAGCTTCGGGCATCTGCCTCAGTGAAGCCCCTGGGAAGTCCTCTTGTTCCAGGAACAGTAACGGGAAACGCGTAGCAGTGCCATTCTTTGGTGAGGTAAGAGGGGCCCCAAACATGGGTGGAATCGCTGGCGGGTATCAGGAGCCCGGGTGTGAGGAAGGCTGGTCCGGAGCGAGTCCTCGCAGAGTGTTGGGGTAAGTCGTTTGCTCTCTATTTTCTTCGGTATTTAGTATTTTCTTCAATTTTCTTGCAATGTTGTTTTTGTTGTTGAAGCTAGTCACAATGTGGTGGTTGGATGGGTCGGATGGCTGGGTAGACAGGGGATAGATACCGATTAAGTATTCCCCAACCCCGAAGCTCGGCGGAAGAGCTCCTACTCGGCGACCCTGATATAGGCATAGAAATCATAACCACATTTAGACATAACCCATCCAGTACAAATACAGGCATGGCTACTTCCACGAGTTCCAAAAAGCCACAACGATTTCTTGGAAAACTCGGCTTCAGCAGTCATGGACATCCCCTTTCTTGAATATTCATTTGTCCTAGAAATCATGGCGTTTTCAAAGAACTACCATTCCCTTGGGGTTTTTTGGTGACGTTATTATGTCTGACTTTACGTTAAACCAGGCACCTTCAAGGTATAAATATGCCCACACTTGCCCTAGCAAACACATGGTGGTTTGGAGCAGTTCGACTATCTACTTGCTCGACGCATCTCGCTACAGCAAGTACAGAAGAAAGCCGACCCTCCAGCTGATGCACTGACAGAGAGGCTGCCTTTCTCTTGCTGAGAATCCAGCTCCAGTGTTTCCAAGCTCCCCTCGTGGGGTGTTGGGAAATCGAGTCCCGAGACAGAGATACCAGACCTCCTTCATTCTAAACCAAGGTACGGAGCTGATTAGACCCTAAGAGAAATCTTGGATAGATTCTTGGCAGAGAAACTAACCCCATACTTACTTCTTCCCTCATACTAGACTTAGGTTAGGTACATTGGGGTAGGCGTATTTTAGAAGCATAAGTTAAGTACTTTTAGTCTTTTTTATTTATGTTTGTGTTTTATGGCTTAGAAACCATACCATGCTTTTACAGTATTATTTTATAATACTCTTCTTGCTGTACTCATTATACTTTACAGCCAGTATTACGATTGTAGCAGTTCATTTCTTTTGCATGAGAAAGAAGACAGTTCAAAAAATACTTTTATTGAAAATGCCCATCTCTCTATTTCTCTGCACCTCTGATGAAACGAAGCAGGCACAATTGACTAAGTAAACTATCTATCTATAGTTTCCGCGACTCTGAAGATCAGTTTTATCTTGGGAAAACAAAGTTGTCATGTTTATGCGGTTGTCAGAAACTAATCCCTTCTTGTGTATTCGAGAAAGTTTCTAGTGACCTCTGAGCCAGCTGGCACTCACAATTAAGTCTAATATATGCGATAAAGACCTAGTCGACCTAAGTCCTACGTCACATCAATAGGATATATTATTCCAATGCACATTCTATTGGGAATATAGGAACTACACTACAGTACCATTGCTCATCCAATGTACACATCAGTTTTGATTTCCTTGGTTCACTGGTAGTGGGGTTCGCAGAGCAAATTACGACACAAATGCACACGTGTGGCTCATTTACCCAGTTGTCAGCAATAAACTACAACTCCCAAAATGCACTCTCCTCTTTACAGTCCATATGCCACAGTGTGCCTTTTTTTTTCTTGATGACTGCTGCATGGACATGGTATAGGTGAATGGAGGCAGGGAACACACAGTGGTATAGCACTATCTTCACTCACATCATACTCCCGAACACATTATGAATAGGATGCTCTTACCAGGTCTCTCCTGCTCACGCTCCTCCAGCTGAGCATGGAGGGTCGGCCAAGCTGCTCGCAGGACCCTCCTGTACAGTGGGGAGAGGCGAGGACGATGGACATGGTGCTGGAAAGACTGGCCCACCAGCTCCTCACCCTTGTGACGGGACCAGAGTTTTAGGTCCTCCCCGTGTTTGCGGCATGCCCTAGCACTCCTGGTGTGGACTCCCACTGCACTGCAGCGCTAACCAATGTGGGCCATAGCCTGGCCCTGGCTGCAGTGCTCAGCTGGTATTGGGGGTCCCCATATAGCTGAGGCTATTTGGCCAGCACCCCCTCTTTCAAGATGTCTAATTCCCTTTCTGTGAAAGGGGGTACTTTCTACGCATAACCCTGAGCCATTTTGGGGCAAATAAGTATAATGAGAGCAGCAGGATGGCAGAATATCTGATCTGTGATAGGGGATGACTCAGAATGAACACAAAATGGCTTCCAACAACTTCCTGTGATGTATTTCCTGTCTCCCACTTCCTGTATAACATGTCCTGTATGAAATGATGTGTTCTGGGCTATTTTTGGAGGTTACGCCCCAAAAACGTAGTTTCCAGTTCTGGAGCGGCGTGTCCGCTTCTGTGCATTACGGTCTGAAACCGAAAATTCCTTTTCGGGCCGTAACTTCCAAAATTGACCAGGAACACATTATTTGATACAAGGAAATATTATACAGGAAGTGGGAGACAGGAAATACATCACAGGAAATTGTTGGCAGCCCTTTTACATTCATCCTGATCCCTTCACAATCACTAATCAAATCCACTGCCATCCTGCAGTTCTGTTGTGGAAAAACCTGAAATGACAGTGCAAGTTAAAATCATGAACATGTAACAAAAGGGAGAACAGACCATTTAATGAAATTGTGACAACATCAAACCCCAGTTTCGTTTTCTCCTACTTTGCATTATGGTACATGTAGTCTATATTGTTTGTATGTATTGTGGAGTGAGTGCACAACCTATGTATAACACAGTTCGTTTCTTTTTGGGTGCTCCGTGGGTGGCGGCCAACGTCCCTGGGCGCCTGATTGACAGATTAGCACGTTGTGTCTCTAATGGAACACTAGAGACATCCCCTTGGGCACTCCTTTATCTCCTCCCTTGTAGTCAGAGGATTCCACACATTTTATATTTCATTACTTAGATGTTTTATTAGGTATTTTCAATGTCTTATATTGAATTCATTCATTCATTAGATTCTCATTATTTCAACATCAGTGACATATATTCCTTTGTATTCCAATGCATTTCGGGCGGTATCACAACACCCTTCATCAGGGAATCAATACTATAGAGAAAACACAAAAATGTAAAAAAGGTCACTAACTAAATAAAGGTGGTGAATATTTTCAAAAAAACATAATTTTTTCAAAAAAGCATAACTGTGCATTCCTACATAAGTGAATGAAACGTCTACAATTAGGTACAACATGGTAGGCACCTACTGCCCTTATCAGAGTTGCATGCATACACTCACGTGTCACTGTTCTTCTCTTTGGAGGAATATGTCTGAAAAAATATTGTGAAAAAACGAGTGTAAGCTCAATGTTCTGACCGCGCTATTTAAAAAAATCACAACGCGGTGATTACCGATGGTTCTTAGGACACACTGACCTTGTTCTCACTATCTCGGCGTTTAGTTCAACAAACTCTCCGACTCCATTGCCGATGGTTGTCAAGGATACGAACAAGCTAAGATTCTATTTGATGCCGCTCCGCTCACGTGACACGGAGCGTCATCATAAACACGAAGCTTTTCATAGGCACGGGTTCCTCCTCTTAACAATGGTTAAACGTGAAAACAGTACTTCTGCGCTAGTTAGTGCTGTGTTTAAGTATATAAACATTAAACTTGACCATATTGGGAAAAAATTCGGGAAAAAATTATTAATATCCCCACTGGGATTCGAACCTCTTGTGTCAGGCGAACATAAAAACTAACCTCGATCGCGGTGTGCTATCGTGGACAATAGGATACAGTGAAGGAAAAAAGACAGAAAGGTGATGGAAAGATGGATGTGCACTAAACAATCAGTCAGTAGGCATTAAACTATAACAGAATAAACATCATAGTATGTATTATCACAGGTGTCCAGTCCAGGGTGAGGGAGAGCATGCATACTGTGATGCACGTTCAATTAAAGGTAACATGACAGTTCGCTCCGTTCATTGAGCCCATTCAGGCTTTGAGTACACAGTTTATGTATCCAATAGTTCTCTCGTTGTAGTAGATGTTTGGTGTTGTCTCTTCCTTCTATTTTCTCTGCTACTTCCAACACCATATATTGCAATTGAGAGATGTTGTGTTTTGCCTCCGTGAAGTGGGCGGCTACGGTGGATTTTACGCTTTTGAGCCTAATGTTCGATTTGTGTTCTGTTAGTCGTGTTCTTATGCTTCTTTCGGTTTTTCCAACATATAGTTTTCCGCACGGGCATTTCAGTGCGTAAATAACATTTTTGGTATTGCATGTGGCATTAACATTGACTTTGATATTGTATCCCTTCATCGGATGATTAATGGTATTGCCTTTTATGATGTTGTTGCAGCTTCCACAACTTAGACAAGGTTTAGTTCCTTTGAATGATTTGGTTTGGGGTTTGCGCTGCTTGAGGATTTCTCCCACGTTTTGAGCTCTTGTGTGTGCGAATATTGGAACTTGATCAAAATCATGTTGGAAGTCAGGTTCTGACTTCAGCATATTCCAGTGTTTGGTGATAATTCTTTTAAAGTTGTGACTTTGGGTAGAAAATTTCGACACCGCTACTATGCGAGCTTCCTCATGTTTATTGGACGGTTTTAGAAGATCCTTTCTGTCCATCACATCCACTCTTTTTCTCGCTTTGTCTATCACCTCAGTTGGGTAACCTCTATTAGCGAATCTTATGGCCATTTCATCCAAAGAAGTTTTCACCTTGGTGTTGTCCGATGTTATTCTCTTGACTCTTGTCATTTGTGAATAGGGCAAATGTTGTTTTAGACTTGGTTGGTGGAAGCTAGTGTAATGTAGCATGTTATTCCTGTCCGTTTCCTTTCGGTATATAGTTGTTTCAAAGCCTTTGTTGGTTAAGTTAATTCTCATATCCAGAAATGTTATTGAAGACTCTGACATTTCCCAAGTGAGTTGTATACGACTGTCTTCTTGATTGAATTCACATAGTGCTGTTTCTAGCAGTATTTTGGAGGATTTCCATGAGATGAAAATGTCATCTATATAGCGGACCATGAATTTGAGATTGTCCTTCCAAATTGGTTTAGAGAACATATTGAGTTCTTCATAGCTTTGCATGAAAATATTAGCGTACACCGGGGCCGCCGAATTTCCCATTGCTGTTCCTGTGAGTTGCTGATACCACTGTTCGCCATATTTGAAATAACTTTGGTATAGCATGAATGTCATTAATTCGATAAGGAAAACCTGAAAGTCCTGTTTCAGATCTGTATTTACTAGGGCTCTTTCAACAGCTTCCATTCCAAGGTTGTGCGGTATTGAAGTGTACAGCGACCGTACGTCTGCTGTACACATAATCAATTTTTCATTCAGATCAAGATGAATTTCATCCAATTTTTTTAAAAAGTCAGTTGAGTCTTTGACATATGTCCTCAAAAACTCTAGACAACATTGTGAATAAAGCATATGAAATGGGCACCATCAACATCAAAACTAAGAATTTTCTAGTGAAACTAAATCCAAAAAGTCCGGTATTCTACATGATACCTAAAATCCATAAAAACTTGATGGACCCTCCCCTACGACCCATTGTATCGACGAAAGGAAGCCTTCATGAACCAATTGGTCAATTAATCGATAAACATCTTCAACCCACAGTAAGAAACATGAGGACTTATGTCAAAGACTCAACCGACTTTTTAAAAAAATTGGATGAAATTCATCTTGATCTGAATGAAAAATTGATTATGTGTACAGCAGACGTACGGTCGCTGTACACTTCAATACCGCACAACCTTGGAATGGAAGCTGTTGAAAGAGCCCTAGTAAATACAGATCTGAAACAGGACTTTCAGGTTTTCCTTATCGAATTAATGACATTCACGCTATACCAAAGTTATTTCAAATATGGCGAACAGTCTCAAATTCATGGTCCGCTATATAGATGACATTTTCATCTTATGGAAATCCTCCAAAATACTGCTAGAAACAGCACTATGTGAATTCAATCAAGAAGACAGTCGTATACAACTCACTTGGGAAATGTCAGAGTCTTCAATAACATTTCTGGATATGAGAATTAACTTAACCAACAAAGGCTTTGAAACAACTATATACCGAAAGGAAACGGACAGGAATAACATGCTACATTACACTAGCTTCCACCAACCAAGTCTAAAACAACATTTGCCCTATTCACAAATGACAAGAGTCAAGAGAATAACATCGGACAACACCAAGGTGAAAACTTCTTTGGATGAAATGGCCATAAGATTCGCTAATAGAGGTTACCCAACTGAGGTGATAGACAAAGCGAGAAAAAGAGTGGATGTGATGGACGAAAAGGATCTTCTAAAACCGTCCAATAAACATGAGGAAGCTCGCATAGTAGCGGTGTCGAAATTTTCTACCCAAAGTCACAACTTTAAAAGAATTATCACCAAACACTGGAATATGCTGAAGTCAGAACCTGACTTCCAACATGATTTTGATCAAGTTCCAATATTCGCACACACAAGAGCTCAAAACGTGGGAGAAATCCTCAAGCAGCGCAAACCCCAAACCAAATCATTCAAAGGAACTAAACCTTGTCTAAGTTGTGGAAGCTGCAACAACATCATAAAAGGCAATACCATTAATCATCCGATGAAGGGATACAATATCAAAGTCAATGTTAATGCCACATGCAATACCAAAAATATTATTTACGCACTGAAATGCCCGTGCGGAAAACTATATGTTGGAAAAACCGAAAGAAGCATAAGAAAACGACTAACAGAACACAAATCGAACATTAGGCTCAAAAGCGTAAAATCCACCGTAGCCGCCCACTTCACGGAGGCAAAACACAACATCTCTCAATTGCAATATATGGTGTTGGAAGTAGCAGAGAAAATAGAAGGAAGAGACAACACCAAACATCTACTACAACGAGAGAACTATTGGATACATAAACTGTGTACTCAAAGCCCGAATGGGCTCAATGAACGGAGCGAACTGTCATGTTACCTTTAATTGAACGTGCATCACAGTATGCATGCTCTCCCTCACCCTGGACTGGACACCTGTGATAATACATACTATGATGTTTATTCTGTTATAGTTTAATGCCTACTGACTGATTGTTTAGTGCACATCCATCTTTCCATCACCTTTCTGTCTTTTTTCCTTCACTGTATCCTATTGTCCACGATAGCACACCGCGATCGCGGTTAGTTTTTATGTTCGCCTGACACAAGAGGTTCGAATCCCAGTGGGGATATTAATAATTTTTTCCCGAATTTTTTCCCAATATGGTCAAGTTTAATGTTTATATACTTAAACACAGCACTAACTAGCGCAGAAGTACTGTTTTCACGTTTAACCATTGTTAAGAGGAGGAACCCGTGCCTATGAAAAGCTTTGTGTTCATGATGACGCTCCGTGTCACGTGAGCGGAGCGGCATCAAATAGAATCTTAGCTTGTTCGTATCCTTGACAACCATCGGCAATGGAGTCGGAGAGTTTGTTGAACTAAACGCCGAGATAGTGAGAACAAGGTCAGTGTGTCCTAAGAACCATCGGTAATCACCGCGTTGTGATTTTTTTAAATAGCGCGGTCAGAACATTGAGCTTACACTCGTTTTTTCACAATATTTTTTCAGACATATTCCTCCAAAGAGAAGAACAGTGACACGTGAGTGTATGCATGCAACTCTGATAAGGGCAGTAGGTGCCTACCATGTTGTACCTAATTGTAGACGTTTCATTCACTTATGTAGGAATGCACAGTTATGCTTTTTTGAAAAAATTATGTTTTTTTGAAAATATTCACCACCTTTATTTAGTTAGTGACGTTTTTTACATTTTTGTGTTTTCTCTATAGTATTGATTCCCTGATGAAGGGCGTTGTGATACCGCCCGAAATGCATTGGAATACAAAAGAATATATGTCACTGATGTTGAAATATTGAGAATCTAATGAATGAATGAATTCAATATAAGACATTGAAAATACCTAATAAAACATCTAAGTAAGGAAATATAAAATGTGTGGAATCCTCTGACTACAAGGGAGGAGATAAAGGAGTGCCCAAGGGGATGTCTCTAGTGTTCCATTAGAGACACAACGTGCTAATCTGTCTATATTGTTTGCTCATTTTCAAGATTTGTGTGATGTGTTAGGTAACAATGGGGTGGAGCAGTGCTGTATATCACAGACACATGGTGCCTGAGTCACCCATGACATCATCACTCACGTTGTGGGCCCATCATTTGTGGGGGAGTCAAATCTGTTGAGTGCACATGCCTGAGAATGCAATGGTTATGGCCATCTGTGATTGAGTGACCCATCCTCATAGATGAGTGCAATGCAGCGAGCTGGCTGAAGGGCCACATGTGTACAATCAATTGCACCCAACACACGTGGGAAGAGTGCAATGAGATAGAAATCTTGTGCTGCCCTTTGTCTACTGGCCAGTGTATGGGGCATTTGTATGTGGTTGTGGGCACTAACAGTGATGCATCTCAGTACCTGATGCAGGCACTGCGACTGGCTTGCCTGGGAAATGCCCACATGGTCACTGGAGACCCTTTGGAAAGACCCAGTGGCAAAGAAATGGAGAGCAGTATGGATCTTGAGATACGCTGGTATTGCATGGGAGCTGTAGGTCACAGAGTCAAGTACCTGCTCCCACTCACATGCCATATCCAAGATGGCATCTGGAGGGGAAACGGTACGTGGCCCTTACATCTTAGCTGGACATTCCAAATAGATTGATCCTCTGTCTGAAGATCCTCTCTGCTCTCCTACTCCTTCTCAAGTAGGTTTGCTGCATGGCAAGGGTCAGAGCAACAAACACATTCAGCTACATGTTGAAAGCGTTTGTGTGTTTCTACTCTGCATTTATACATCCTGTTGGTCTGGGATTGGCTGCAGTGTGTCAGCTGATGCATGGTGGGGGATGGTAGGCACTTGGACAGGTGTTTATCCCTGAGGAAAAGTATCAATGACCACAGGGCGTGTATTACGGCCACAAAATCGGAGATTTCGATCCGTAAGCGGAGATTCCGGGCCATAAGCAGAGATTCCGGCCAGTAAGCGGAAATTCTGCTCAAGGTGTGGCATTTCCGGCCCAAGTGTGGACGTAAAGTTTGTAGTCCTAAATCCATTCTGTGAATGCCAAAAGTAGTAAGCTCATTCTGTGAATACCAAAAGTAGTAAGTTCGTTCTTTGAATACCAAAAGTTGTACGTTCATTCTGTGAATACCAAAGTTGTAAGTTCATTCTGTGAATACCAAAAGTAGTAAGTGCATTCTGTGAAGGCCAAAAGTAGTAAGTTTAAGATTTTGTCTTAAGTTAGTTCTGTGAATCGAGCCCAATGATATTAATTCCTTTAAAAAGCAATGGGTTGGTGATATTTATAGTTCCCCATCTAGAGATGGGAAGAATGGAGTGGTGATACTATTTCATAAGTCCCTTTCCCTTACTGTGGAGAGTGAGGAGAGGGATACTTATGGTCGTTGGCTCCTTCTTCACACTCTCATTAATGGTTCACATATTTCTCTCCCAAATATTTACTGTCCCACAGGCATCGACTCCCAATTCTGGCAATCCATGTCGCACACTCTTCATACATGCTCTGAATCTCGTTGTGGGGGTGACTGTAATCAGGTTCTTGATCCATTTATTGACAGGAAATCGTCTTCCACGTATGTTCCTAATAAAATGCAAAAAACCTTTGCTAACACTATACACTCTAGAGGGTTGGTAGATGCCTGGAGAATATTCAATACTGATTCTTTAGAATGTATTTTCTTTTCCCCGACCCATAACTCTACATCTAGAATTGACTCTATTTTTCTGAGCCCACTTCTTCTTCTCAGCTTATCACATGCTGAAATTGGTTCAATTTCTGATCACACTCCTGCCCTTATCAATTTGGATCTTCCTTCCCGGCCTTCTAAATCCCAGCGATGGTGATTTAATAACTATCTTCTTAAGGATCCCTAGTTTATCGGACGCTTTAAGAATTTCATTTCAGATTTTTTTTCCTTAACACTAGTCCAGATTTGCCCTTTTATACCAAATGGGATGCTTTTAAGGCGACTGCTAGGAAATGTATTACTGATGACGTAGCTAGCATAAAGAAACAATATCATAAGGAGTCCGCTTCTATGTTATCGTCAATTAACCCCTTTGCCGCGGGGCAAATTCTCCCGCGGCGCAGTGTGGAGGGGGGCCGCGCGCGGCGCCGCTGTACTCATGACGAGCTCAGCTTGTCATGAGGCACAGTGGAGCTGTGCTCATGACGAGCTGAGCTCATCATGACTCTGCCCACTTAATGGAAAGCCCTGCACAGGAGGGGAATTAGCCTCGCGTGGGCGTTTCACGGCCATTTTGACGAGCTCAGCTCGTCATG
Source organism: Lissotriton vulgaris (assembly GCF_964263255.1). Lineage (NCBI taxonomy): Eukaryota > Metazoa > Chordata > Amphibia > Caudata > Salamandridae > Lissotriton > Lissotriton vulgaris. Next base: position 586,413,640 of record NC_141689.1, on the reverse strand, counting down.
AGAACAGCTCCACTGTGCCTCATGATGAGCTGAGCTCGTCATGAGCCTCAAAGAGGTTAAGAAATTGGAACATGCCTACTTTTTATTTAACAATGCCAGCACCCTCAAGAATTTGATCCAGGGAAAACTGGCTTTAAATAGGAAAGTACCTGCTCCCACTTACATACCATATCCAAAATTAAATCTGGAGGGAAACGGTACAAGGACCTTACATCTAAGCTGGGCATTCCAAATAGGTTGATCCTCTGTCTGAAGATCCTCTCTGCTCTCCTCCTCCTTCTCAAGTAGTTTTGCTGCATGGGAAGGGGCAGAGCAACAAACACATTCAGCTACATGTTGAAAGGGTTTGTGTGTGTCTGCTCGGCATTTATACATCCTGTGGGGCTGGGATTGGCTGCAGTGTGTCAGCTGATGCATGGTGGGGGATGGTAGGCACTTGGACAGGTGTTTACCCTTGAGGAAAATGATCAACGACCACAGGGCATGTATTACGGCCCAAAATCGGAAATTCTGCTCAAGGTGTGGCATTTCCGGCCCAAGTGTGGACGTTTAGTTAGTAGTCGTAAATCCATTCTGTGAATACCAAAAGTAGTAAGTTCGTTCTGTGAATACCAAAAGTTGTAAGTGCATTCTGTGAATGCCAAAAGTAGTAAGTTTAAGATTTTGTCTTAAGTTAGTCCTGTGAATCGAGCCCAATGATATTAATTCCCCTAAAAAGCAATGGGTTGGTGATGCTTATAGTTCCCTATCTAGAGATGGGAAGAATGGAGTGGTGATACTATTTCATAAGTCCCTTTCCCTTACTGTGGAGAGTGAGGAGAGGGATACTGATGGTCGTTGGCTCCCTCTTCACACTCTCATTAATGGTTCACATATTTCTCTCCTTAATATTTACCGTCCCACAGGCATCAACTCCCAAATCTACGGAGGACGCTTCTGAAACATTAATAAATATTAAGTCAAAATGTTATGGTGTCCATAACAGAGCCAGTAAACTGCTAGCAAACTACCTGAAGGTTAAATCTCAAAGGTCCAGATTTGTCAAGATTACTGATGATTGTGATATTCATAGCTTCAAGGATGAGGAAATATTTTGTACAGATTTCTATAACACCTTATACACCCCTGAATTCTCTCCTTCTGAAGCGGCCTGAGACTCATACTTCGATTCATTACTCCCTTGCTCTTCCCCAATTCCAGATTGTTCTATTTTGGAGGCTGACATATCCCTTTCTGAGATCAAATCTGCTTTATCTAAGTTACCCAATGATATGGCGCCAGGCCCGGATGGACTTACTGCTGAATTTTATTTCTGTTTTTCTCATATTCTTTTGCCTCATCTTTTATCTTTACTTCAACAATTTGTTTATTGCAATGAGGCTCGAGGTTATTTTTGGAAGCTATGATTTGTTTAATTCCTAAAACAGATAAGGACCCTTCCCTTTGTGCTAATTACCACCCCATTTGATTGATTAATCTAGATTGTAACATTTTTGACAAGGTATAAGCCCTTTGTATTAAGCAAGTTCTCCCAGAGTTGATTAGTCCTGGGCAAACAGGGTTTGTCAAGGGGAGGATAATAGTTGATAATTCCAGAACTTTTCTTAATATTATTCATTTAGCATATAAGAGTTCTTCCCCTATCACTGCCATATCCCTTTACGCAGATAAAGCTTTTGATCGTGTTCATTGGCTTTTTATGATGCATGCTCTCAAATGGCATGGTTTTGGCCGTTCTATCTTATCTCTAATCAGTTTGCTATATTCTTCGCTTACTACCTCAGTTTTTTCTAATGGTTCTCAATTGTTTTATTTTCCTTTACAATGGGGTACCCGTAAAGGATGTCCTCTCTCCTTTGCTTTTTATTCTTTCCATTGTACCTTTTCTACATTCTTGGCATTATTCACCTTCCTTCCAAGGCTTTGAGCACAAGGCAATTGAAATGAAATATACAGCTTATGCAAACTATATTATGTTATTTATTTCAGATCCTTCTATTTCTCTGCAAGCATTCTCAGACCTTCTTTTTCCTTGTGCTTCCTTATCCGGGTACAAACTAAAGTTCTCTAAATCTGAAGTTCTTACATTAAATAAATACTATTTAAGAAGCAGGTTTGAAGGGTTTGATCTTAAGTGGAATATTAGTAGTATTACTTGCTTGGGGATTAATTATTCTTCATCTGTTGCAAAAACGATCCAGCTTAATTTAGATGAGGTTCTTTTAAAAGTAAACAATATGACAAACAAATGGTCTCCCCTCTTCCTGTCATGGTGGGGTAGATTGGACACAATCAAAATGATGTTGCTTCCCGTCATTAACTTTTATTTGTCCATGGTACCTGTTCAACTTCCTTTAAAGTTTTTTCTAAAACCCTTAATGGGATTCTAAGTAAATTTCTCTGGAATGGACAGAAGGCCCGAATTTCTTTAGCCCTCCTATCTGCCCCTAAAGATCTGGGTGGTGTTCACTTCCCCAATTTTCGACAATATAATTCTTCCTTTTTAATTTGCCAAGTGCTACCATATTTATCTTCCTCTGAAGGAATTTCCAGTTCTGTTTGGCGCAGATTGGAGGAATTGCTAATTCACCCTTTTCCTTTTTCCTTGTAGGCTAGTTTTACCGATTCTACCCGTTCTTTCAATTAACCGACAAGTTCACACTTTATCTCAACCTTTCACCAAGTGCAAATCCCTTTCTGATCTACATTTATTTTTAGACTCACCTCTGTGGCATAACAAACTCATTAAATTATCAAAAAGTACCATTTATTGGAAACCATGGGGAGCTAAAGGGATTTCCCTTGTTAAATATTTGTTTAAAGATTCTCTTTTTTATACCCCCCCAAGAGGTACAGTTTAAGTTTGATGTACCAGTTTCCTCACTACTTAGATATTAGTCTTTGAGAGTGTTTTTAATTGATCAGTTCTCTCTCCTTTCTGGATCTCCTCCGTCTTCTTAGGACTCCTTGTTTGAACCCCTTCCTACTTCTCCCTCTATTCAGGCCTCTCACATTTATAAATATCTCCATTTCTCCTCCCTTGATCGTCCCAAGACAAAAGTTGAACTTCTATGGGAATCTGATTTGCTGCGTACCCTCTCCGATCACACATGGAATTCTATATGGGCTAGAATACACCATACCTCCTGCAATGCTAGCACCACTCAGACCCTTTATTATTTTTATCAATGAATTTTTTTTACACCTTTATCCCTTTCTAAGTATAGCTTAGAATTATCCCCAAATTGTTGGTCATGTCAACACAACCCTAGCTCGTTAAAGAGCTCCTTTTTTCATTAACCCAACGTTTCCTGCTTTTGGATTAAAGTATGTGAATCTATATCTTCTATCAGTTCTACTAATTTTCCCTTTGATATATATTCTATTTTCCTTGGAAGTAACTCTGCAATATTGATTGGTTCTTGCAAGGTTGGTATCCTTGTGGATTTGTTAATTGCAATTGCTTTTCAGGTAATAACATCTAATTGGAAAGATGCCTCCAAGGTCTCCTACTCTTCTTGGTTAAATCGTCTCTGTTACCATCACAGATTGGATAGAGCATCTGTCAGCACATCTCAGTAAATGATTTGAAAGGAAGCCTTTTGGTCTCCACTCAACAATTATTTATCCTTGTCTGCACTCCGTAATAAGGACTCTTCTTTTGTTTATCAACCCCTATGAATATTTTCTTTTCTTTTTTCTTTTATTAGTCAAGGTCGGTAGTTCTCACACAAATTATATAATAATGTATTTTGGTAATCTTTATATGGTATTTGATAAGGTGAATATCCATATCAAAAAAGGAGATTAAAGCAATTTTTCTAGCATATAACAGGAAGGCCAGGGAGAGATTGAATGAGAAGCAAAGTACTTTTATATTTTATCAAGAACTAAAATCTTAGAAAAGGCTTCCAGTCATATTTAACCGAAGTGACAAGAAACTCCCATCGCTTTGTTCTGACGCGCCTTAGGCTAGGAATCGTTCATCACCTTGTGGCTTTTCCGTTTATGAAAAAAAACACCAATTCTGTATGTGCATGTGATGATACATCCAAACAAAGTTGTTGCCATTTTTTAATGTTTTGTAATTTTATTCTTCTATAATAAAGTTTTATCTGAAACCTATCTTTTTAAAATATAATGTTCGAACCACTAAAAATGCTATGAAGTTAATGATCTCTTTAGAAGGCACAGACATCTGCTTTTATGTTGCTTTATACATTTTAAAATGTATAGCTGCTAGCAAATCTATTATTCTCTGAGTATATATATAGTTATTGAAGATTTGCACAAAATGTATGTTGTTGGTATGTGGCGCTTTATTGCGGAATTTGCACAGGGTGCTTTAATTGTTAATACTTGTTATTTTGAGAAAAGTGTATCCTTCTGTTCCTATAGGGTTCTGTATTGTATTATTTGCACATTGCGTAGATGAGAAGCACATGCCACTTTCAAGCAGGTTTTTCACCTATTGGCATAGGTTGTTGTGAAATAATTGCACTATTTTGTGAATGCCGCACCAGAATATTGCACTTTATTGCGAGATTTGCACATAACGTATCAATTCCCTATATGTTGAAAAATTACCTCCCATTTTGTAGAGATGGATGTAACAACTATCAAGTGTATACCCCAGAGGTATTGCAATGCTATAATTGCACATTTTTGTAACAAAGTACATATGGTTTTTATATGAATTTTATTAATGCTTGCATTGAAATTCTGTGAACTTAATGAGGTAAATCACAACTGTACTGTATTTTAATGATTGCTTATATGGCTGTGTATTAAAAACCGAATAAAGCATAAAATAAGCAATAAATCGAAATCGATAAGGTCAGCTCTCAATTGCTTTTCCTTCCTTAATTTTTCTCCTCTTTTCTTTTTTCCTTTCCTTTTCTTTCTTTCTATTTCTTTTCTTTTCTTTCTTTCCTTCTCCTGTTTTTCCCCTTAAAATGTAAAATACTATTGCGGTTCAAGGTGCAACTTTTCATTATTGGTTTCATGTTTTGGGATATTTTATTATTCGTAGCTATCTTGTAATGTTTACTCCCTGATCATTTATATTCTTTTTTGTTACCTTTTTGCTCTTTTGTTATGCTCATTTTTGTATAATGTTGTACCTATGTTTTTATTTGCTTTAATAAAGCTCTTTAAACTTACAAAAAGATGGACTCTAAGGAAAGTGTGAGCTTGTGGAGTACAATTCCCAGTGATGGCCCTCCGTTATGCCGGAGGAGCATCGCCCCCCTGCTAACAGCCAGAAGAGGCAAAGGAGTCAGGACAAAAATAAAATGATAATAAAACAATGTTTTTATCATTTTATTTTTAGCTTTGCAGGCGGCAGTGAGTGGCCAGGTCTCCCATCCTGACGCCACCAGGGAGGAGGTGGAGTGGTGGGCACTTGCTAACAGCCAGAAGAGGCAAAGGAGTCAGGACAAAAATGAAATGATAATAAAACAATGTTATTATCATTTTATTTTAAGCTTTGCAGGCGGCAGTGAGTGGCCAGGTCTCCCATCCTGACGCCCCCGGGGAGGAGGTGGAGTGGTGGGCACTGCCAAGTGCTCATGACAGTTTGGCCAGGCCTCTGGGGCCGACCAAACCATCATACGCACTTAGCCTTTCTCCACCTAGCTGCATTGGTGCACCTCGTTGGAGAAAACTACACAGGATTTCACGCTATGTCTGAGTGCCGAACCAAGGTGCTAAGACCAGTCCCAACACTGCTCACATGCTGGAAATAGCATTCCCAGCATATGAGCAGCATTGGGATTGGGAGCTGGGAGCCTGCACAATGTGCAGCAGGATCCTAGTAAGGAAGCGAGGATTGGGAGTGAGGTTATCCTTTTTTTTAATTTATATTTGTTTTTAGTGTTGACCTCCACCTCCCCACTACTTTATACGACAAGCGGCCGCTACTGATAATTCCTCTCAATTATCTACATTCACACTGTACTTCTAAAATATGTGGTCAGAGTGAAACAAAGATCCTACCCTGCATTGCATGTCTGGCTAACTGACTGCTGAAGTAGTGCATCCAAGAGAAGCAGTAAGTAACTGCATCCAAATGCATGTGTTCCGGGAGAAACAAAGTTTCTTCTTCCCTCAAGATGGCCGCTTATCACAATCCCACTAGTGTGATAGGGCTCAGGATGCCCTCAAATGCTGTTTTTCTTTACAAAAAAAGACAATCATAATACTTCCTCACAAAAATTCTCTAAAGAAAAAAACTGAGTCTGTTTCGAACAGACTACCAATGTTCTAGAGCTCAGATGTTGTACAAGAAAAGCATATGAAATATACTGTTAGCAGAAATGAAAAAGAAATAACGGCTTATAGAGCAACTTATGTACCTGTGAAACTGTGACACCCATATAGAGATGCAAAACCAATATAGAAACTTTGGGAGGCCTCACCATATCACAAAAGCAAGAAATGCAATTGGGGAGAGGAGTTGGGTGTAACGGCTAGGGTGGGTGACCTCGGAGCTAGGGAACCAGGCTCGAGTCTCGGCAGGGACGCGAAACATCATGTGATTCTGGGCAAATCACTTAATCTGCCCATGCCTAACAAAATTGAATTTGTCCTCATGTAACGCAGCTGGTGCTAGTGTAATTTGTTCGGATACCTTCGGGTCAAGTTTGTGCTTTATTAAATTATGTAAAAAAATAGAACAATAAATCAATACAAGTGTTAAGATACGGAGCAAACTAAGTGTACAACCAATGTGCAAGTGTGTCCTAAAAAAACAGAATAGAAAATGATTTATAAAAATTGCTGCAGAGAATATATTATCTATTTATCTCTTCATACTGATGCAGACTATGGATGACTGTGTCCAAATTTTGTATCCACTTGCACAAGGCAAACCTTCACACTTAAGGTAAATTCATATGTGGGCAACATGGAGGTAAAGAGGTAAGCAGAATGAAAACGTCTAAGTGCACACACATTATTGCGAAGAGCTTTTGTTAGAGAGTAACACATCCATATTAAAAATTGACATAACAGGCATATGTAAGGGACTGATTTATATCCTGTTGCTATACATACTCAGTCGCAATGGAGTATCTAGATGGTGGCGGTCCTTAGGTTTAACCACAGAGCAGACTACTCTGTCTCCACCGTGATTAAACACCTCTGATGGCCCTGTGAAGTAAGGACCGCTGGAGGCAAATCTCCAATTCTGCCCATCTAATTTAGATGGCTGGAATGAAAGAAACCCTGGCTACAAGGGGCAGTTAAAGCTGCTAAATGTTCCCTTCACTATGGGAGATCACTGCTTCAGGATTTTCTGTTTGAAAAAACTGAGAAAACAGTAAACTGTAAAACGCATTGACAGGAACTGCCATGGTGGTGGTTCCTCCCAATGTTTAAAAAGTACCCACAAGCTTGGTTATCATTTCTAGATTTGACAGGCGCAACCTCCATCAAAGTGACTTAGTAATTTGCTCCGTTTCCATGATAGAAAAATGAGCCATATTGTAAATGAGACCCTTAGTTGCGTATGATTCAACAGGTAGAAGCTTCTTCATTAATTTTGATATCCACCATCTTCCCTGGCTCCTTCATAAATTCATTCAATAACCTACAACACTCATTGACAGAATGATTAAGCAAAACTGTACAATTATATAAATGAGCAACTTCAGTTTATGGCTGAAAAAGACAACAGTCCATCCAGTACTAGACAACTTTTAGATATTGGAACACCTTAATTTCTCTCTTAACTGGAGCCGGCCTGTAGACTGGGGTCATTTCCTTAACACCTTCGATGCTGATGACGAGCTCAGCTCGTCATCAGCTACGGCGCTCGTATGCTGATGACGAGCTGAGCTCGTCATGTAACGCAGTATTTTAAAAAACGCCACACACAGCAGGAAAAGCCGCCGCAGCAATGAGGTTAATGCTGTGTAAAAGTACAGCATTTACCCTCCTCAAGCACCAGCTTACAATCTACATACATAGGATCAACGCATGTTGTACTTCCAGCAACCTCTTAAGACACAGTAAACTTAATTTAGCGACGCAACTCTATTTAATGAATTTTAAACTAAACATCTAACATTTCTAAAATGCTCAAAGCTTCCTAATAACAATTTGCAATGGATCAGTGTGCAAAGTCTATATAAGCTAAAAAATCTGTTAACAAAGTCCATTAAGCTGACAAACAGTTAAAAAAAGAATGGTGACAAACCTTACACAAAAGCACTTTAATCTTCCAAATGTGAAGAGTGGAATCCTAGAGTAAAAATTGCTTAGATTGGGGGGGACAAAATGGACACCAAGATAAGCAGAAAGCATTAAACGTGGTATATAAGTGACAAAGTCAATAGATTTCACCTGAATATGCATGCAAACAGGAGACACACGTGTATATTGACAATTTGTGCCACATGTACCACAATCTTATAGACTGAAAAATCAGGAGCATAAGAGACACTAAAATCTGGTTGCAAATGCTCAATATATGATGTAAACCTGGCGTACCTCCTTTATTGAGCACTTCAGTGCCCAACATAGGGGTAATAAGAGCTATATAAATGCTGCAAAATAATACAATACTTAAAGCATCAGAGAAAAAAGAGAAGATCCACTTCCAAATTCAGCATTTCATTCTCAATATATATTTTGGTTTCTAACTTTCTTCTTTCCTTGAAATGGTAATAACAGTTGTATCTATTGCACCATATGCTCCTTTTACTGTATCTGTCAGCTCACTAAAGTAGCCAAGAGGTGACATGCAGTGCTTTTCTCAGAAGGACATGGTTCTACACACGGATCTTATACTCTAGACTGACAGCCCCAATATGCCTTGTACGCCTAAAACATAGATTGTGGCCATCTTAAGTGTGGTCCTGATAAAAAGGTAGAATCCATATGATGATGTATTATCAAAGCCGAACAATAGAATGTTGAGCACTCCTTTGCAGACAATGGAGGGCTCTGGGCTTCTGCGGGCGGGTAGAAGCCAACAGAACAACATTTTAATGCTTTTGTTCACTGCTGCTGCTGGGAATAAATGCCTCTCAGCCCCTAGGGCTCTGAGAGGCCTTTGTTTTGACCAATTAGAACATTCTACCCTCTGGGGCAGAACGTTCTAATAGCCTGAGAGCTCTTCTACCGGGCTGTACTGTCCATTAAAGGCCCACTCCCTTGTTAAATGCCGTAGCATTTGGCTCGGACCTTTAATGCTGGAGAGGCCTTTGATGTCCGGTAGAGCCCGCTAGGTCGAACGCTAAGGCTATATTAGAACATTGGAATGTCTAGACCTCCATGGAAGACAATGAAGTGGTTTTGGGCCAATAATGCTGGCATAAATCTTCAGCTCCAACATTCCAATGTTTGTCTTCATGATTCTCCCTTTTTAATTTAGAACATTCTACCCTCAGTGTGGGGAATGTTCTAAAAGCTTCAGGCTATACCGGTTGTTAAAAGCCCTCATCCTCGTTATAGACCTGAGCCGGGTTTCGGGCTTTTAACATCTGGTATAGCCCTTAGCAGCAGGCTATAAGACTATAGTATGCATCCTCAAATGCTACCTATTCAAATAAAGTAACAGTAAAGAATATATAAATGCCAGCAGCGAAAAACAGAACTAACACATTTGGGATAAGACTAGATGTTATTATCCATGTACAATTGACTGTGCCCTGTACTTTCTAACTTGAGTTTGAGCTTGGCAGAATGGTTTTTTACCATTTGGTTGATCTGGCCTCCATTTTGGAGCATCACAGCCCAGGTCTAACATATGTGTCTTAGTCAAAACTAGTTAAGGCCTACAAACATCCCCAAGATGAAGTATGGCCTCAATGGTAACTCAAAGCAATAAGTGTGATAATGGATTGTTTGGGCTCAACAGCTGCACAGGTGAGTATATGAACAGAAAAACGTTCTTGTGACTAACTGAGAGCACTTTTTACAAAGTTCCAAATGAGCAGGAGGTCATAGATTGGATGGGGGTTATCTTACTTTTACACCACATCTCTAATCCTCAAAAGCTTTACCCCACAGGTAAGTACATTTAATATGTTTTTTTTATTCTTACCATGTATTCTTTCTCACTCAGTACATTAACACACCTATTTTTCAATAAAATATATTTTTACGTTATTTAAATAAAAAAAGGGTTTAGGGAGAGGTAAAGGGCAAATGGGTGGTTTTAGAGATAAGAGGTTAGTAGACGTAGAGAGGTAAGGGTGATTTCAGATTTAAGTGGTGGGTTAGAGTAAAGGAGAGTATCGCTGAATTTAGGGTTAAGAGGTAGGTAGAGGTAAAGGAAGGTAAGGCTAATGTTAGGGTATGTAATGTATGTGTTCTTGTAAAGCGCACTGCTGCCCTGAGGCGTCGTGGCACTGTAGACCGCTGGGGAACCAGTCCTGGCTGTCCCTGTGAGATGGTCCCTACTGGGTATCTCCAAGGTGAAACCAGGCATCCCCGGCGAATGTGCAGGGACGTTGTAGAGATGAGGCAAGCTAATGCCCAGAGTTGCCAAGTGTGATCCCTGGTTAGAGTAGGCACTGAGGCGAGAATTATCGAGTCCGCTGACCCTGGTCCACGACCCTGCCGCGTCGGAAATTTAACCCTGGTCCCTGGCCGTTCTCTGCTTTCGTGTCTTGTGCCTCTAACCAGTGAGCCACACCACTCCACAATAGGGGTATAGGGGTGGTTAGAGGTTAAGGTTGTTTGAGGCGATTTTAGGGTTAAGGTGTGGGTAGGGGTAAAGGTAGGTTAGTGTGAATTTAGGGTAAAGGGGTGGATAGAGGTAAAGGTAGGTAAGGGTGAATTTAGGCGGTTAGTAGAGACAAAGGGTGGTAAGGGGATTTTCAAGAAAAGGTTTTGATGGTTACCACAAGACAGAAAAAGAAAATATGTGTGTGTGTTTGTGTGTGTGGGTGGGTGTGCGTGTGTGTGTGTGTTTACTACTTTTTGACACTCACTCTGTCTGTCAAATCAAATACTGAATAACTCTTGTGTGGGTGAGTCGAAAACTGAATGGCACTGGAAGCAAATCTGAAGGCTAAAAGGAACCTGGCCAATTGCCCCACTGTATCTATGTTAACTGTAAATTACACTCCACCTGAGCTGTGGCTGAAGGTAGATGACCAAAAGTGTATTTATGCATTAATCAGCGACGACTGCTACATTAGGGTGGCAGAGCGTCCCCCCCCCCACTGCCAGTGCAGCAAACATAAAAAATAAAATAGTAACCAATAATTTATTATCATTTTATTTTTCAGTGCTGCCAGACCGAGCTGAGTTATTGCTGCTGATTGGCAGTAGAATGGAGGAGTAATGTGGTATTGATGGTTACTCCGAGTGTTGAACGTGGACCAGCCCAACATCTTCCTTTAAACCTCTCCAACAGCTTGGGTTAGACAGCAAAGTGGAGAGCAGGCATTGGCCCCAGTCTTTGAATGAGCACTGAGCCAGCCTGCTCCAACCAATTCTGTAGCTTCTCTGAGGCTGGTTAATATTATTACCGGAATAATGGCAGACTCTCGATTGCTTAGGGGAATTGTTTCTATGATCCACGGCTGGGAGCCACAGACTGCCGGGACTGGAGACATACAGGAGGTAGTGGGCAAGTACCGATTTTTATAAAATTCAAAATGATTTTTGACACTGTCAGAAGCCCTCACTGCCTTCAGCCTTAACTCCAGAGCTCTCGGTCATGGTCCGATACAAACACTGCTTGTAACGGACCAGGGTAGTGTTTAAGGGGTTTGCTGGTTTCTCACAGTGCCTGTCAGTGGTTCAAAATATTAGCCTCGCCACTTTGAAATGTCTGCCACCGCATCTTATAGTAATATTATTTATTATATATAATATTTAAAAATCTATGTGAGACAGCTAAAGCTCTGGTTATTCTCGATTTAAAAATGCACCAGGGATGGAAAATGTACTAGTTTCGCAAACATCAATTCTAAACAGAATTCATGCATGTTTAAAATATATTTTCTATTCTTACTAGACTCGTGTCTCCTGAAATCTGTTACTGAAGCATAATTTTGTGACTTTTTGAAAATAGTGCTGATGATAGTATGCACACTGCAATTGACCACTTATGTATACTCTAGCGCTTAGAACTCTCCTATCTACCATATTCATACTGGTTCTGAGACTCCCACAGCACACACTTGGAGCTTGTTCACCCAAACGGGCAGTCAAGCGGACTACAAAAGCCCTTCCTTTCTTTGAACTCGAGGAATAATGGAGTCCCGAGTCATCAACACAAACGGCCACCCCTTTTTGCTGCTCCTCATTTCTTTGCTGTGGTACATTTACATTGCAACTAAGAGAAACATTCTGCCTCTGGAATTCAGAACCACCTAAATAAGTAAAGAGATTAATACATAATATTAAATCTAGGCACAGAATTGTGCAGTACTCGTTACCATCAGCAGTTTCCAATTGGATTTTTTTTAGCACTTGTTTCTGAAAATGGAGACACCATTCTTTTAAAACAAAGCTACAGTTTGAGAGGAAATCGGTACATGGAAAGGGCAGAATTGCTTACACCGTAGTCTGCTTAAGTAGAGCCATGAAAGATGGAAGCTGCTTTATAATAGATCATGACAGGGAGAGCCTTTAGCATGCATGCGCTGCTTTAATTCAGGCTCAGACTTCGACTCCTTCCTGCATATTTTGTTTGTACCAGAGGAAAGAAAACATTAGGGAGAGATTATGTGCATATATTTTGTGCGAAATTTGTTGAGTTCACAACTAAACATTCTGCTATTACTCATGCAGCGATCAAAACAGCTCGGTTTCACTGCAGTGAAGCAAGAGGCATTCTTTTTCTCTTGATATTTATAGTATGGTAAAATCCTTTACTGACACAGTATAGACTGCCATGAATGTTGAATAAAACAGTTTGTCATGCACACATTGAAAGGACAAATGTATAGAGCTTTGACTGAAGAAACTACACAAGGCGTGCAATAAAACAGCGGGTATGAACTGCAGAGATGATTTATTATGGCACTGTTATGTTCTCACTTAAAACAAGCATTGGCATAGCCAATAGGTCTCGCCTTTGGGACATTATAAGTGTTTAGTTGCAGCAAGGATATTGTGCTGCATAACTAAATACTTAGAAGGTCCCAAAAGCGGGACCTATTGGCTATGCCTCTGAGGGATTATCATCTCCACCCAATAAATGTAAAGGTCCTTCCCTGAGGAATGCAGACTCTGCACATCTCTAATGCAGAATTGCAGTAACTGTGTAGATTTTGAAATATTCTTACTGTGGCACTGTGAGACGGAAATTGATGCTAACATGGTGTGCGTTGTAGTGTTTCATTTCGTTATTGTTTCATTATTGTTCGTTACATACAAGATGCCAGGGCAAACTATGCCAGCTCCTCTTTTTACTGTATGATTTAAAAATTTAAAAGAAAGTTCAATAAATAAATAACTAAGGGGCATATTACCAAGCAATAGCGATAATTATCGCTGAGCTGCGGCGATTTTTACCGCAAATAAACCTTGGTATTAGCAAGGTTTATCGCAAATGCGATAAAAATCGCCGCAATGCATGAATATCGCTGAAAAGTCAGCGATATTCATGCATTACCGAGCTAATGCTCTTAGCCATGTTATCCACTTCCCATTGGATAACATGGCTAAGAACTGCTCAGGGCAGGTGTTAGCTTTTGGAGATATTCGCGCTTAGCGCGAATATCTCCAAAAGTTGGTAATAGGAGATAGCTATGTTAGCGACTGTTTTCAGTCTCTAACATCTTGGCACGCCCACTTTGCATGTCACTAGTGATAAATATCACTGACATGCAAAGTGGGGCCCAAGATGGTCGCTATCTCCTACTAGCTGTCGCTAACTGGTGTTAGCGACAGCTAGGTAATAGGGAGATAATTTTATCTCCGCTTTCTTGGCTTTTAAAGCCAAAAAAGAGGCGATAAACCCCCTTGATAATATGCCCATAATTGACTTGCCCAATCCTGTACCATCAGGACATTTTTAGTTTGAGAGGGATATAGTGAGGCTGCGCACCAGTTGTTTGAGGCTGGGCATAGCCTCGGGTATAAATACTCTGAGCGGAGTCCATAATTGTATCCGATAGTGTGTGTGCCTCTGTTGCTACGAATGGTCCTGCGCCAGTGACCATCACATCCTAGTATCCCAGAAAGTCCTGCAAATGCCACAAAAAGCAAATCATTATGCTGTCAACATTACGTAAACCAAAGGGGTAAGCAGCCGCGATACTGGAGGTCTGCCAGCTTGCAAACCAGGGGTCACACAAGCTGTGTAAAGGGGCAGCTAAACCAAAGTACAATATAACATACCATATACATAAAAGGAAAGGAAAGGCTAAATATTCCAATACTGTTTGATAAAAAATACTCAAGCGTAGATGCGTGCAAAACAGTTTAGAAAAATAAAGGTATTTAATCTAAACTACACAAGACCAAAACGACAAAAATCCAACATACACAGTTCAAGAATATGGTTTCAAAAGAGTTCTTAAGGTTGCGATTAAATAATCTACAGATGCGTGAAAAGTTCACAGTTGCGTCACGTTTAGCCAACAGTACCTTTAGTTGCGATTAAGTTCCAAAAGCAGAAGCTGGTGCGGTGGAAAACAAGCGATGCGTTGCTCCTGAGACCCTGGGGAGGCGTTTTGGACAACCCCGCTGCAGCAGCGGGTGTGTTGCGATGAATCCGGTCTGTATGGGGAGGAAGGCAACTTGTATGGATTCCGGTGTGTAGGTTCCGCAGGAAGTTTGTTCTCGCAAAGGCACGATGCAATGATCTCCTAGGGGCTGCGACAATCTCCGGAGTGACGATGGGCGATCCTCTCTCTCGCAGCTCCTCGATGCGATGACTCTGCGACGATGCTCGCAGCGACGTGATGCGGTCCGCAAGCCGGCGGTTTGGCGATCTCCCTCAGCGATGACAGGCTCTGCAACGAAGCTCGCAGCAATGGTGATCTTCCCGCAATCGAAGGATGCATCGTCTTAGGCAGCAGCAACAGGCGCTGCGAAGATATCGACCTCCGTAGCGGCGGCAATTTCCTCGCACTGTCGGGGATGCGCTCTGTAACGAGCGATGCAATAACTTTTCAGTTACAAAAGTCTCTCAATCTTAGTTTCCATCTTCCCAGCACAGGTACAACTTCCAGAGGCACCACAACTGGACCAAGCACTCTAGCAAGGACAGAACTCTCTCAGCAGAGTTCAGGGAAGCTGGGGGTGAAGTCCTTTTGTACCTGGTACTTCAAAAACAGGGAGGCAGCTCTTCTCAGGCCCTTGGAGATTCCTTCAAGACAGGGGACACAGCACAACAGCAAAGTCCTTCCCCTCTCCTTGGCAGCAAAGCAACAGCAGGTCAGTCCAGCAGAGCAACAGCAGGATTCTTCAGATTCAGCTTTCTCCTTGGTAGAGGTTCCTTCTTGATTCCAGGATGATCTAATTTTCAGTTGTCAGGGGTCCTGTACTTATACCCCTAAAAGTCTTTGTTCCCTTTGTGCAGGAGGGCTCTGAGCCCGGTCTGAACCAGTTCTGGGTGTTCCTTGAGCATATTGTTTTCCTGGCTTCTCCTTTCCTTTCAGAGTGAGGGACAGGGTGGTCAGGAGGTGGAGCCAGCATTGTGGAAGGCAGGCACAGCCCTATTCAGGCCTAGGTGCTATCTCCTCCCACCACTCAAATTGCAAATGCAGTCATTCAGCCTAGGGCTGACTCAGCCAGCCTCCTGGGGAATCTCAAACCAGACAGTCACTCTCAAACCAGACAGTCAATCTACAAACAGGCCAAGGCACTCAGAAAGGTTAGACAAGAGAACAGCAACCTTCTAAAAGTGCTATTCTCAAACACAGGAATTAAAGAACACCTTTCCTAAAAGATGTGTTATTAAATTCTGAGTTCAGGGATACACGGTTTCTATGTCCTATCTTGCTCCTATGGGAAAATATGCTGGTAGTCACTGTAGCCAGCACCCCCCATGATAGCCTATGGAGCAAGATAGCCTTGCAGCAGTGAAAAACACAAATGGCTGTAATTCACTACCAGAGCATGTCACCGGCACAAATACATGCTCTACCTTTCATAAACACTGCACCCTGCCCAAGGGGGTACATTGGCCTTCCATAGGGGTGACCAATGTGCATAGAAAGGGAAGCGTTAGGCCTGGTCAGTGGGGACACTGACCAGGAGGACATGGCAGTTCACAGATTGCAGACAGGCACTGCGGTGGCAGGCCTGAGACACCATTTTAGGGCTACTCATGTGGGTAGCACAATCAGTGCTACAGGCCCACTAGTAGCATTTGTCATCATCACCCCTGGCACACCCAGTGCACTTTACTAGGGACTTCATGGTGATACAAATATGCCAATTATGTACATCCAATCATAATAACAATTTACACAGGGAACATTTACACTCTGACACTGATCAGCAGTGGCAGAGTGTCCAAAACATCTAAACCAGCAAAAACGAAATCCAGCACAGCATCAAAAATACAGCAGATAGAAGCAAAAAGATAAGGGGAAGCCACGCCAAGTATGCCAGGTCTAACACTTACCATTACATTTCCATTGCAGAGCTATTACTTTTTATGTAATGTTTAACTAATGGGGTGTGTTGAGCACAACATCTAATTCTGGAATGATGTTGTAGGATTCTTTAGAATCAATGGTTGTAATACAATTTCACACTCAAACAATTCTCAGCTTCGTAGACTACTGTAAGGATTATGTGGTATCTTTTCTGCTTTGATATTTTGACAAAGATCTGGACCCACCAACTACAATACCCAGCCATGCCCAGAAAAGGTACATACCTGGGAGACAGTTACAGGGCAGGCCAACTTGCAAATTGTTACAATCTTTCAGAGGATAGGCTACACCTGCCAACAGAAATATCATGACCATGTTATCTTACTCAGTGTAGGCTGACCTGTAATTTCTCCTTTGACGACTTGTGCCCTTTATTAGCTTATCTGATCAGAAGAAGATAAAGTCTTCATTGCAATGATCTGGAGTAACATATGCCAGAAGAAAATCATCAATCAATTGGAGTGAAGTAGAGCCCAGGGGAAAAATCATTGTATCTAGATCCGTCTTGAGAGCCTGAGAAAAGATTGAGGGGAGCTCTGTAAATCCATAGGGAAGTCGAGTTCACGAAAGTTGTGACCCTTCAAATTTAGAGAATAGATACTCACTCTTCTTATGTAGGGAGCAGAGAAGAAAGATCAACAAAGATCAACAACAGTAAACCATTTTGCGTTTGTTGGAAGCCAGAAAGTATATAGGCAGGGTTGGGGATTATAAGGAAGCTTAGGGTAACCACTTTAATAATGGTCCTAAGATTCTGTATGAACCTGTAGGTGTTGGTTTGCTTATCGAGTGAATTAAAGTATCACATCTAGTAACAATAGTTACTAAAATGCCTTGCTTAAGTAAGTCAGCTATAACATAGCTTGGATGCACAACCCACAGACTTGCTCATCTAGAAACAAATAATTGTGCATTTTACAAGTGACTGAAGCACAGTTTCGCATAGAATGAGATGGTCGTCATGAGAGCAAGTATATTTACTAATGTGGTAACAGAGTATCCATGGGACACAAAATACAATACAGGGAGCAGTAAAAAATGACATACTGAGCTGGACTTCGGGAGAAGGCGGTAGTTAAGTAGGAAGTCATGGGAGATGAAGCCTGGCTTCTCAGACGATTGTGTGATCTTTAGTAAACTTCACTTCGGACATGGCTGCAGAGGCATCAGTAATATTAACAGCTATAGAAACTGAACTGGATGTGGTGGGGGTTAGAGGTATAAAGAAGCTTGATGGCAGTGCAAGAGGCAGAAAAAACCCTGAATAAATATACCAGCATCCATGCAGGTTCCCTAAAGGCTGTCAAAATAGATGCTTGAGCCAGAAGATGCGCAGATTGCGATCTAATTAACCAATTCCCTAGAGCCTGAGTCACTGCCATTCTCTCTCCGGGACATCCAGAGACACAGTGCAAATAGATGCACTAGAGCCCTTTTGGTACTTAACCCCTTGCATACTGCCGCGATTCTGCACCTATGCGTAAAAATCGCGAGTGGGCGGGTTTATGACGGCCCCCAGCCGTCATCAGCACACGAGCGCCATAGTGCATGACGGATGGGGGCCGTCATCAGCATGCAAGGGGTTAAATAATACATTTAACAGAGCCTGCAAACGTTGTAAACAAAGTACCTCCAATGTTGTATGTAAAGGTGGCTGGAGGAAAATAACAAAAACAGTTTCCCATGAAATACAAAGTGTGCGACTGACCTTAAGCTTCACTCGCCGAAATGTCCGGATTGAAACGGGGAAAAAAGAGGGGTGAGGATTAAAAGGCTAAGAGTTTCCGATCATATGCGTACCACCACAGTGCGGGTCGGGAGCACAGTCAGACTCACTGGCTTTCGATTCTTGCTGTCAACAAAACCGCAAAGCACGAGAAACATTAGCCCTTTACAGTCAGAGCGTCTCAGGTGGCTGACATGCTGTACAATTGCGCACAGGACGAGCATGTTTTACGTAGGGATTTCAGTTCACATAAAAGCTGCCATAGAGCATAAGCAGTACATCTGGTACGGGGGCAGCCATGCTTTACAGACCATTAGAGATGTTAAAGACGACGAGTTAAACAGGCATTGGCCGCAGCAGTAAAAGTAACGCCGCTTGGCCGTAAAAGCAAAAGTCATCACGATGAGGCGCTAAATCATGCTGAGAATGCGCGCGCAGCAGCACACGCTCTTGTGCGCGTGAGAGTAAGCTGGTGGCTGATTTGAGAGTACTTCCTAAAGCCGCTACAAAATGTCTCTCCGAGCAGCACATGCGCGCTGACTCAGCGAGACCTAACAATAGGGGTGATGACAGTTTTCAATTTATAGCACTTTTTCACATTCAGTTGCTTTTAATAATTGAAACCTTTAATTATTTTACTCCTCTCTTAAACCTAACACTAGGCAACAGTTGTTTGAGAAATGTTGATGGTCCATTTGGACGCTAAGCATTCGATGTTTGTTTAAAACCAGCATGAGGTCACAGGAGTGTTATTTTCAAATCTTTCTACATTATGGGAAGGGTTGACGGTGAACACTTATACCTGGACATTTGTGCTATACAATATTCTGCTAAGAGGTGTGGAGCACTTTAAATCTCATTTACTAGTTGGACAGATTTATGACTCAGAACTATCAGCATTGGAAATAATGATTTGGCACAGTTTTTCCTAATCAAAATCTGGTCATTACAAATATTCTTCCTATGGAAAGGGACTCATTTAGTTCAAAACTGCTGCTACCGTGAAGACCATCCAATCAGGACCCCATCTGACCCTTGCCTCCACCACGCCTTCACCAAAGGACCCCCACCAAATAGCGAAGTACTAACACCAATTCTTAATGCCTCCATTGACTCCCTCCCATACTCAGCCAAGGTCTTGGAGAAATAATCAACTACTGCCTCATAGACCACCTCAGCAACCACCACCTACTGAACGCTAGGCAGTTCTTATTCAGGCAGCACTTATCGCTGCCACAGGTGACATGTGCAGTATCTTTGACAAACAAGACACCACAGCACTCATTAAGCTGGACCTCTCCAGCATTTGACTCTGTCTCACACTCCATCCTCATTAGGCACCTGCCCGAGTTTGGCATCCAAGAACTGCTCTCTGCTGGATCTGCTCTTTAATGGTGTGAGCATATGCTGTCAGCAGCATCGGACTGGCCTTTTGGGCAATCAGGCAGTGCCTGATGGGCTGGTCCTAAAGTCAAAGTATGGGCTATTGTTTTGACCTTCATGTTGTCCTGTGTTATGGTCTGTTTGACCCGTTTTTACTTTTAATAACTCTAATATTGAAATGAGTTTGCCTGCAACAAGCTTAAATCCTGATTTTAAGTTTCTGCATTTTTTAGTATATATTATATTATATATATGTTTCTACTTACTATATTTTTTATTTTCAATATTTTTAAAATCAATATTGACTTTTGCATTATCGGTATTTATTTTAAAGTCAAAAATTTTTATGGAGATGTGTTTCTATCAATATTTGCATATATCAATATTTTTGCAGTTGATGTTGTGACATGAAACCATCGCAACTCAATAATTGTGTCCTCCTAGGTAAGCCAAAATAACATTTGCATATCACACATTGTTTATGCACATATCTCCAACCACTAATGCTTCCTGACTTACCTTCTAAAATTGACACTGGCTGTCTCTGCAAGAAATGGTTGAAGATGACTACCATAAAACGCACACAATGGCACATGATGCACTACAAACGGTACTCAATGTTTCACATAGTGAAATAAGAGATCTGCAAGAACAAATTATAGCCTAAAAATCTGCTTGTTTGCTTCATGTTTCCTAGCATAAATCCTTAAACAACAAGAACAAACTCCAGACATCCTACTTCCCAACCAGTCAGCCATTGAGGGAATCTTACGGCCACCAACACGCCCAAGTTAAGGGAGTGCTGATTAGCTGAGGATGGCTGGACCTTCCTTTGGGATGCATCAATAACAAACAGACTGATATGAGTACACCATCATCTTCTTAATTATAAGAAAGCAAGGAGGAGTTTGACTCATACGAGGAAGTCTTGCAACTTTTTCCAGATGCATGACCACAGAAAAATGCTCTGACAGGTCCCCTGGCTTCTACATGATTTTCACTAAATCCATTCAAGACCACTGAAACTGGCACAAAGATTGAAGGGCAATTAGTTTATGACACTTATTAGACCTGTCAGGCTTAGGGTGGCGTTCCTCCAAACTTTATGCCTTCATCCTCCTATTTAGCTGATTTCGTTTTTTTGGCTGTAGGAATCTGTGTACTTTACCTCTGCTAAGCAGTGCTAATGTGCTTTCACTCACTTCCTAAAACATATCAAAATTGGCATAAACTTGATTGGCATATATTCATTTACATATAAGTCCCTAGTAACGTGATACATTGTGTACCCTCAGTCTCTAAATAAATGCTACTCATGGGCCTGCAGCACTTATTGGACCACCCTCTTTAGTATCCAATAAAAAACTAGGGGTGGGCGGAGCTTGAGTTCTGCTTCACCCTTAAGATGAAGAAGACTAACAGGCACAGACTGTTGGAGAGGGCTCAGAGGAACAGGGAGGAATAGAGTAGCACCAAGGCTATGAAGGAGCATGGAAGCTGTTGGGGGATGTGGTTCATAGTAGCACAGAGGCTGCAGGGAGGGAGGAGCTAGTAAAAGGACCATTGAGGCTGTTGTTGGGGGTGTCAGAGGATTAAAGAAACTGAAGGGCTCAGAGTAGTGCTGAGGTGAGTGGAAGATGGTTAATGTAGACAGAGGAAGCGGACAGAAATATGGAGGGTGCAGGTAAGAAGGTTAAGGACAACGCAAAGAACTGTTCAGAAGCAACGGTTGCGAAGTTCAAGTTCTGTTTTTTACCTTGTGTCTAAAGAAAGTAAAACAACCTACCAAAATTAGTGTGAGGAACTGCAGAACAAAGCTCCTTTTTACAGTACCTGCTCCTGGCTGGTATCAGCGGACGCCGTAGCGGTAGTTAGGGCGACCGTCTTGAATTATCAACAGTGGAATGTCACGGCTCCAACTGCAAAACACACCCTTTGTTTTGGTAACACCCACACACTCTTTATTATAGAAACAAAGAAAGACAATTACAGCAACCGTTATCCCACACACACAATGTTAATATGTCACAGTGAAGGGGAGCTTAAGAGGAAATGTAAAAAAACAGCTCGGACCTTAGTTTCCATAGGCTGTTACAGAAAATTGCAACTTAAACATTCAGGTGGTTGAGCATACAGGTGCAATACTAGACCGAAGGTGTAATTAAAATACATAAAAGAAGTGCTGCAAGTAGATTTGCAGGGGTGGGCTGGCGTCAATGAACTCCGCTACACTGCGTGGGAGGCAGAATTTTTTTTGCCAAACTCCACGTTTTAAGCGGAGCTTGGAGTGGGAAAAACATAGCAAATTCCAGCAGCAGAGTGTAGTTCACTGCCCACCCATGCTAAAAACATGTCCCAGGCCTACCATTGCAGCCTGGATGCAATTTTAACCTCTTTACCAACCCTTAAACCCCTGTTCTATTACATATGTCACCCTTGCGGTAGGCCTTATAGCCTAAAGAGCAGGGTGCGTTGTAATTAAAAGGTTGGACATATACTTTTATGTTTTACAGATTCTGGTAGTAAAAGTGCTCAATTAGTTTTTCACTACTTTCAGACCTACCTCTCCCATAGTATAACATCAGGGTGTCTTATTTTATGTAATTTGTGTTTACTTTTAAATGGGAACATGTAAAAAGTTTAAGTTTCGTGTCTGTGAAATTGTTATATAAAACGCTCTTTAGTGGTAATGGCGGATTTTAAGCTACAATTTTGAATATGCCTGTTTCAGAAAGTTGCCATTTTCCTTCCTTCACACAAAGGACTTGTCGCCTCTGCATTGTTTAAGCAGACAGCGGGCAGCCAGGGCAGGGAAATCAGGGAACTTAAAAGTTTTTCTAATTTCGGAGGTAAGCACCGACTTTGACCCAGTCCTGTAGGACTAGATGTCTGTGGTTTGCGCACTGATCTTTAAGGCATTATTTTTTACATTAAAATGTAAAAAGACATAACTCCAGTTCTACTGATTGTTTTTTTATTGTGTTGGAGTCAAATAATTAAGAACAGGTTAAATTAGTGACTTTTGCGGTTCACCCTGACAACTATTGTGGCTGTTGCTTTAGCAGAGTTATCCTTTCAGTCAACCAACAACCCAATTTCTCACAGTACACTTCACATTGGATGGCTCACACTTTAGTTACCATCCATTGTTTCAATCTCCTGTTTCAAACTTCTAAGTGCGTTTTTCGAGTTCCCTCTCATGCTGCATTTGATCCAATGCTGACTCAATGCAAATATTCAGGACATTTTGCTGGTTTCATATTGCAATTAACACCCATATGTCTTTCAAATTGGAGCAGGCCTGTCCACACCATCAGCAGTTCTGTTGTTGTATGTTCTCCCATCAGCAGAAGTCTACCTGCTTTCTTTAAATGTAAATTCTATTTTGGGCAGTTATCTTTTAGGATCTCTTGGTAATGTTGGCTTCCTGGTCTGAGACCCTCCCTGGGTCTGACTTATTTCTTTGATAGAAACAAAACCCATTGATTGGACCTACTCAATTATGGCCCAAGATGGGTTACCATTTCTATCCCAGTGTACCTGTGCCTGCACCACTACTTGCACACCCACCCTGAGCACCTTTCGTGAAACATGTGTACTGACTGATCTGGTTGACCTGCTCTAGAACGATACACTTGACTGCTCTTTAATACCTTTATCCTCCTCCATGGTTCCTGTGGGTTCCTTTAGCTTCCATAACTTCTCTTGATTCTCTGGGTTCTTGGGATACTAAACCACCGTCAAGAAACTCTATTGGGTTACTATTAGCCATACTGCCTTAAACACTTAAGGAGACCATTTTATTTTCTGTTTCACCCCAATTCAGTATAGTTATACATATCCTGACTGAGTTCTTTGTTAATCTGAGATGGTCAGGTTTAAGACTTATTTTTTTCCTCTTTACTAATTTTGTGCATATTATTCATGTACCCATTAACTGACAGTACCATTCAACACCTTGACAGTGACCTACTTAGGGACCTTCTCACACACTAACAACATTACACTGTATTTGATTTATATTTGATACCTCTTACATGTTCCCAATTAAAAGCTCTCCTAATCAGCTGCTTGAAAAAAACAAAAGAAAAATACACATCAAGCCCAACAATGGGCCCCCAATGAATCACAATCAATGCATAAAATGTTTAATGCACCAGACTATGTCCAAGCAAGTCAATGATTGTCAAACCAAGGAACAGAGGACCTAAGATGAGAAGATTATCAATGGATTATCAATATTTGTCAATATATTGTCAATTAGTAGTTATTTAATTAACAAACAGACAAGCCTGAAAAACCACTCATCCCCAATAACTAAGAAGGGTAACCACCCATCAACTCTCGCACCTCACAACTCAGTACATGCACCTGCAGCCTGGGGCTGAAAACCCTCGACTTTATTTTCCGAAGAGTGGAACATCGACATTGGCAGAACCAACCAGGAATACATTAGTAGGAATAATTAAATGAATAAAAACAAATACAGTCACAGATGCAGCCCTGCAATCATTCAATGTCTAGTAGTGCTGCCTGACACTAGGGCCAACTATACTAAAGTCCAAGTAAAACAGGAGAAGGCCGGTGCTTGCTCCCCCCAGTGTTTTCTAGGGCATCCAGTTACCAGCAAAGTTCAAATGCCATCCATTGTAAAACTGTGCACATTTATCTCTATCACTCACCTTCTCCTTCACTGAGTGTCTGACAGCAACCTCAGCCAGTTGTCATTTTCAAAAGTTTCAAAAGTATGCAATAATACTAAGGCTCCACTCAGCCACTGGATTCAAGCTAGCCTGGCTGATGAGGGATGTTACCCCAAAACCGGTCCCAGGATGCTTGTTTTCGGTTCAGGGAAGACCTGGCTTGGCAGTTCGGTCCGGACTGTTCCCATGAGGCACAGGGTCAATACTGATTTGAATATGGCTGGGTCTGAACTGAGGTGAAAAAGTGAGCTAAAGAACAATGATGGATTCAACCCAGATCTGTGACTTAGGGTGAGTGTCTGAAAAGTTTCAGCGCTCCATCCATCATCTCCTTGTGTTTGCTTTATTCCCCCTAAGTTGTCAGGGTATGCTCAGACTTGGGTCTCTTTGCTCACTTTGCCACAGGATTCAAGCTCGCCCGGCTGATGAGGGGCGTTACCCTGAAACCAGTCCAAGGATGCTTGTTTTTAGTTCAGGAAAGACCTGGGTTGGAAGTTTGGTCTGGACTGTTTGCACGAGGGACTGGGTCAAGACTGATTTGCATATGGCTGGGTCTGAACTAAGTTGGAGAAGTGAGCTGAAGAACGATGATAGATTCAACCCAGAGCTGTGACTGGGGGGTTGAGTGTCGGAAAAGTGTCAGCGCTCCATCCATCATCTCCTTGTGTTTGCTTTCCACTCCGCCTTGCTCGGCTCCACACGGTGCAAAGCAGGAATATCGATGGGGAAATATCGTGGAACAAATATATCACCGCAGAAATATCGTTTGGAAGAAATATCGACCACAAAAATAAAGATGACAAGAATATCGACTGACAGGTAAGTAATATCGAATACAAAAATATAGTTGTAATAAATATCGTTTACAAAAATATTGTTTACTAAAATATAGATTTTTTAATGTTATGTATTTTAGTGTTTTTAATAAGAATTGTTTGTCATTTTATTATATGTTTTAGAATGTTTCTACTTATTAATTTATTTTAAGTTTAATTTTGCGTTATTAGTTCCGTAGCGGGTTCTGGGTTTATAGGGGAATAGGGTGGGAAGTAATTTAATTCTGTAAAATAATGTATTAATTAATGTGTTAATTTATTAATTAATTATAGTTTAATAATTGGTTGTTAATTAATTTAGATTAGTTAATTGATAATTAAGTATGTTAATTGTTTAATTTATTTTAGGTGTGTGTTGTGGTGTTTATATATGTAAATGGTGTGAAGGGTGGTAAGTAATTAATTTTGTATTAATTAATTATTAAATAGTTTAAAAATCATTTCTATTAATTATTTCGTAATTATTAATTGTAATTGTGTAATTACTTTTAGGTGTGTGTTGTGGTGTATATATGTGTAAATGGTGTGAAAGCTGGTAAGTAATTAATTGTTTAATTAATAAATAATAAAACATTTATTTTAAATAATTAATTGATAATTATTAATTGTAATTGTGTGATTAATTTTAGGTACTTGTGGATTTTATAGTGCTAAATAATTGTTTTTTATCCTCGTTACTAATATATTTATATTTATATATTAATTATGTTAAAATTAACAACTACATTTATTGAAAATTTTGATATATTTATTTGTTTTTGTTTTGGGATCCTGCGCTTTCCCTACTGTTGCACTCACTGGAGTGGGAATAGTAATTTTTACCCCTCCGCTATCCTGCGCTTTCTGTACTGTTGCACTCTCTGGAGTGGGAATATTAATTTTTACCCCTACGCTATCCAACGCTTTCCTTACTATTGCACTCTCTGGAGTGGGAATAGTAAATTTTACCCCTACGCTATCCAGCGCTTTCCCTACTGTTGCACTCACTGGAGTGGGAATAGTAATTTTACCCCTACGCTATCCAGCGCTTTCCCTACTGTTGCACTCACTGAGGTGGGAATAGTAATTTTTACTCCTACGCTATCCAGCACTTTCCCTACTGTTGCACTCTCTGGAGTGGCAATGGTAATCTTTACCCCTACGCTATCCAACGCTTTCCCTACTGTTGCACTCGTTGGAGTGGGAATAGCACATTTTACCCCTACGCTATCCAGCACTTTCCCTACTGTTGCACTCACTGGAGTGGGAATAGTAATTTTTACCCTCCCGCTATCTAATGTTTTAACTATTAATGTTTTTATTTTGTTACTAAATGTATGTATTTTTTTTAATAGTTTAATGTGTTAATTAAATTTAGAATATTTTACATATTTGTATTTATTTTTAATTATTTATATATGCTTTTATTTTATTTTTATATAAGCAATAAAGTTGATAAATTAAGTAAAGATGATAGTTAATAAAATGTATTTAAGTAAATATATGTATACGTACACTTTTTTGTGTTTATAATAATTAATTTTAGTTTATTTGTTATAAATAGTTAAAATGTATATTAAAATTAATATAATGTGTTAATAATAATAATAATATTTAATTAATTTAATTTATGTTATTCTTTACATCTATATTTTTTACATCAATATTTTTGAGTCGATATTAACCACTCATTCTGAAGTCTTCATTGTTTAATCCTTGCCTTCACCCCAGATAACGCAGATAACAACCTAACCACATCACGTCTATGCTCCAGTCCCAAGCCAACAGTTGCTGACCGATTCATGTAAGGAAATAAGCATTAGGTTTTCCTTATTCCTTCCTTTGTGCATCTTAAATATTCATTTAATTTCAATCTCCCTACTACACAGATCAATTTGTTTACTGAACGGAAGACAGACATCCTCAGTCATACTTCTCTTACACCCATAAGTGGAACTTGGAAGAGATAGAGTAAGTTCTATAAGTACGTTGATCCCTAGAAGCGCGTGCCCCTGCACTACCATTAGCTCCATGCAGTCACTACGCGTGCCAATACACGGTTTTTAACTCTTGTTCTATACAAAGTGCATGTAAAACTATTGTCTATCATGCCACTGGAAGCACTTAATCACTGAGTTAAGAATATATCATGTAGGGCAAATTGCTAATTAAGTTTACTTTACTACAGTTCCAGGAAGCTCATCTAGTCCTGATGATGATCTTAAATCAGTAAAGATCGAAACATCGTCGACCCCTCCAAGAAAAATCCCCCACCCCATTGTATATAGCTCTGTGGATTACTCCTTGTTTTATGTGCCATTTTCGTATATTTTCACTTTATTCCCTCATGTCACAATATGCACCCTGTCACTCATGTGCGCACCTGAAACGCATCTCTACATGTTGAAAATATGGAATAAATATTTTTTCTACATGTTACCCTACATGTTTTGCTCCTAAAAATTAACGTGATACTAAATGATTCTTGTTATTTCTGGACCTATTTAGGCCACCCCTGAACCTCTGTTTTTTCTAAATATAAATAGGATCTCTACATCAGCAGCTCCCTGCCGGGAAGAGCACAATGATGACCTGCTATTGTGGGTTGGGAAAGGCTGAACAAGAAGTCTGGGCTGGACAGGATGTCCGGCTGGACAGGAATGAAAGGGATGAAGGTAACATGGCTGGTCAGACTTGCTGGCTCCAGATATACTGGAGATTTTGACTGCCTTCACGTCACAACTCCAGCTCCTTGTTTGTTCCTCTCACCTTTAGAAATCCATTCTGATGAACAGGCAATTGGAAGAGGCTACACGTCTCAGGAAGTGGGCCATGGCACGGCAGACACAAACATGGCAGCAGGTTCAGGTACAGTGATCGGCGCTCAGCATCGGACGTCTACTGAGGGAGGAAGATTTGGCTCCCTACTCACAAATAAAGTCAGAAAGTATGACTGGATATCTCTGAATTCACCTTCATGCACTTTTCTGACTTTTTGGTAATCACAAATAATTTCAAAATAAGCCTGGAAAGCTGTGCCAGGGGCAGATTTCCAGTGTTACTCTTGGGATGCGCATGCTACTATTCTCTGTGTAAAGTTCACCATAGCTGAGAAGTCTACAGATGGGAAATAACAGTCCCTGGGAAAAATGCACAGTTTCTTTTTCTGCAGGGAAAATATGTTTCCTCATTTAGCAACTCCTCCATCAACACTACCAGTAAACCCTGGAGTAATTAATTCCCCTTTCTATGCTGAAAAGGAATTTTCACTTGCTGTTGACTTAAGCAAATATCCTACCATTTCCAGACAGGAAAGGTGAACGGGATAAGTTTGTATGTTCCCACAACCGTACATGTATGTGAATGTTAAAAAATGTACAAGGTTTATTATGCTTTGGAACACCTATTATCTAAATCCATTGATTTGAATTTTTTGGCATGTTTATGACCAAATGTAGCTTTGTGAGGAGTGCCCCATGTGTTTGCTACTGAACTTCATTTGTTATAGCCTTCATCTGGTCCACCAACATAATTGTTTGACTCCCTGGAATTTGGAAGTTCAAAGCTTCAGGCAATGTTGTCATCTCCCCAACATTTATTGTGCGAAATATAAAAATATGCTTATGGCATTTCATTTCTCTTTATGGGTAGGGAGAGATACATGCTTTATATATAATTGCGAATGGCTTGAGAAACGTGCCGGCAAATGCAATTTCCTGCAGCAAAAAAAATGACGGTGAGTGAAATGCTTCTATCAATCTATGCCAATGGTAATTACTCAGGCTGCATCCCACTTCATCATTACTTTGCTCACCATGTGACCTTAGATTAGACCCAACCATGAACAAATCATTCTTGGTCCTGCTCCAATGGTACCAGCCCAGGCCAACCAAACTGCCAAACCAAGTTGTCCCTGAATGATAAAGAAAGCAATTGAAGACCAGTTTTGGCCTATATGGGACACCTCAGTCTGGTGCAATATGATTCTAGTATGGGTATACTTGTGGTACTTAGACCGTTGCACTGACGTAAACAAAATGTAATTGGTTGAATGCCTGAATTTATCTTAGCCACTGGTTTTTATTTAGGGGATGCATCCCAGTTCATTATTATTTTTCCCACAATGACACCTCTTTTTAGGGCCACCCATGTGCCATAGGACTTGAGCTATACCTCACAGCTAAGACATCAGTATGTCAAAACCAGTCTGGAGTTACTTGTGTTCCCATCTTCAGAGGATGTGGCATGGCAGTTGAGACTGGACTGTTCCTAATAGAGCAGGACCAACACTAATTTGCCTAAGCCGGGCCTCTGTCAAGAACAGTAGAGTGGGAAATACAATAGACTAACATTTAGGGGCCCATTAGGATGTCGGGCGGAATGCCTCCGCCAGGGTAGCGGTGGCCACCGCCACCCTGGCGGAGGCAATCCGCCCGACATTCTTCCCTGCATTCCCCCCGCCATATTACGATGGCGGAGGGGACCGCAGCGGTCGGAAAGACCGCCCACCTGTTTTCCGCCCCGGTCGCATAGCGGCCGGGCAGAAAAAGGATAACATGGTGGCGGTGTCTATCAGACACCGCCAGCCATATTAGTATAGGCATTTTACAATGCCGCCACGGAAAGGCATGCGGTGTTCACTCTGGGGGGCCCCTGTGGGCCCCCAGAGTGACGGGCAAAGGGGGGTGGCACACGGGGGTGGTACCTGTGGTACCCCCCTGCATTCCCATTATCGCAGCGGCAGGCACAGCGCGGTGCCTGCCGCTTCGATTATGCAAAAGCGTGCATTTGTTCATAACATTGTGGCGGGCGGTGCAGTGAGCACCGCCCGCTACAATGTTATTTTGAGGAATGCGCCCGCCACTGTGGCGGGCGCATCCTAATGTCAATGTCGGGACCCCCGCCTTTTAGGTGGGCGGTCCCGATCTCCGTTAGGGTGGCGGGCGGACTGTTTCCGCCCGCCATCCTAATGGACCCCTTAGTCTTGAGTGATTGCCAGTGGCTGAGATGTATTCATGCATTCCTTCCATTACCTTTCTGTTTTACAGGAGACAACTGCTGCAACTTATGGATGTAAAGTGCCGAAGTTAGGACATCAATACCTCTGACACTTGCATGAAAGTCATTGACAGGTATTTGTACCTTGGTAATTGAGACTGGGATCAGAAAAGATACCCTCCACCATGCTCTCAATGGAATGGATAATGAGTGGAAATGAGACATGTCCAGCATTAATGCCATCTTAGTGTTTTCCGCTTCATGCACCAGGCTTGTAAAGAGGCATGAGAGGTGATACAACTTAATAACTAGATAAACATAGCTTTTCTTCCTGCAGCTACATCATGGTTTGATTTTGTATTCCGGCACTAGGGCTGGCTCATTCATTCCCAATTATTCCTGGTAACACCATATGTAAAATACATCTTATATGTAGGGCCACTGGAATAATGCATCAGGGGAGGGCGAAATAATATGACAGAGTTGAGTAAATTATGCGGCAAGAAAAGGGAAATTATGCGGCATAATGCTAAACGTTTTGTGATAGTATCACTTCATTATTCTGACCTTTTACACTTGTGTGTGGGCATTGATTGCACCTCATTATTACCAGTTTAGCTCTTAAAGATAGCAATAAGCAACAGAAGGTGACCAGACGACCTTTGCAAAGTGTCTTCAATTGCACTCAAACATGTGTTGCAGTGTTTTTAGTCACTTTTGAACTGTTTGAGCTAGAAACATTATTTTTTTAAATCTGCAGATTATGCTGTTGTGCAGCAGATGATGGATTGTGTGGTAAATATATATTTATACACCAAAACGCCACAGCAGCACACTTGCATAATTCCAGTGGCCCTACTTTTATAATTACCTGTGAATAACATTTCCTCTACTTTTTTGATGTTGTTTGAATCTTGCTCCTTTTTCATTTTTTGAGCAATGAGATTTGCCAGTATGAGTTGCACTGATCTGGCGGCTTACCCATCTTGTGTATTACTGCAATGGTGGCTTCTCGCTGGTCTATGAGCAATTGTCCCTCTTCTCGCACTTGTACTAGCATGCTAATATAATGGTGTTGTTATTTTGGAAGCATGGCATTTATATAGTTTGACTGGAAGACCATTTGGGCCAGTTGCCTTCCCTGATTAGAGAGATTCTAGAGGTTCAGGCAGATCCTCATGCATGAGGTTAACATCCAAGGACTCCCTTGATTCTGCAGAGATAGTCGGCAATGTAAATCCCTGCAGC
This sequence comes from Lissotriton vulgaris, assembly GCF_964263255.1. Lineage (NCBI taxonomy): Eukaryota > Metazoa > Chordata > Amphibia > Caudata > Salamandridae > Lissotriton > Lissotriton vulgaris. The sequence goes on along the minus strand of NC_141689.1, from coordinate 586,382,187 downwards.
ATTTCATCAGAATCCCTCTCAGATCTTGTACATACCGGTGCATATAGGCCTTCAAAGTATGAGGTTAAGGTTTCTGCTATTTCCATATTGGATGTATGTAGTGTCCCTGCTACGTCTCATATGTTGACCACTAATGATCTTGACCTGTCTCGCTTTTCAAGCAAAGCCAACAGTCTGGTTGCCTTGTCATCTACATCGTACAGCCAGTGTTGCATAGCCATTGCATAGGCCCTCGCCTCGCAGTCTGCCAGAGCTCGCAACTCTCTTTGGTGTATTTCTCCTTCCAACGTCTTCATTTGTAATGTTTCCTCTTTCTTCTTGCTCCCTATAATCGCTTGGGCCTGGCCCCTCAGCACGGTCTTATAGGCTTCCTGGGATCTATTATAGGGAATGACAGTCTATTGGTCTTTGGTCCACAGACTGTGATGCACACCGGGGAGATGACTCTACCCATAATTACTGGTGAGGCAAAATCCCCCACACTGTCTATGCATGTAAATAGGTAGTCAATCCTTGAGAAGGAAGCATGTCTTGATAAATAGTATGTATACTGCCATACTTGAGGACTGCACCCGCCAGAGGTCAGCAAAGCCCATGGCCATCGTGAACCTCGAGGGAACCAGCTCCCCTTTTTGGCCCAATTGGGAACTGGATTGGTCTTGTTCAGGATCTAAAATTGTGTTGAATCTCCCCCTATCAGGAGAGTACCCGCGGGATGTCCCACAAGGATCTTGCTTATCTTGCGGAAGAACACTGTCTGTAGTCTCGGTGGGACATAAAACAAGAACAGTACTAAAGAGCACCCCTCCCATTTGCCCGCCACTGCTACACAACAGCTGCTGTCGTCCAACCAGGTACCATCGATTGTGAAAGGTAGTGAATTTCGAATCAAGATTCCACTCCCCTGGCGTCAGACGAGTATCCTGAGTGTGCAGCCAGTTGATACCCAAATCGGTCAAGCGTCTTATTTCGCCTTCCTGTAGGATGTTTTCCTGCATTATCTACATCTGGGTAATGTCGCTTTATATACTGAAGAATAAGCGTCCTTTTAATTTTGTTCTCCAGACCGTTAAAATTCCAGGTCCAGACCCCCATGCTAGTTGCGTCTCCTACTCTCACAGCTGTTACAGTCATTAGCCCTGAAGTGCCCCTCCACCCAAGTTAACAGATCTTTATCATGTGTCACGGTTTGATTATATCCTTCCTGAACAACAATATAATGTGAGACAAAAAATAATTCAAACAAATTACCCAACGCCCCCCTCCCTGCAACCCTACTAGGTGAGTAATTAACCCCCCACCTCCCCAACATGCAGAGTGCCTGTCGCCCTAAGTGTGTAATGTGAACAATTACTGAGGGGGCGGAAGCTCGCCTCTAGCACCTGCACAAATAATTACGGTATCTGAATATTCCTTACCCCACTTCTACTTATGAGAGCATTCCTATATGTATGCCTTGAGCAAGAAGGTTATTCGTATCAAGTTAGGGCATCTAAAGCTTTTATAACCACTATTACATTAATCATGTCTATGTGTTTCATTACCCATCATTGCTTATCATTTCTACGCTTGTGCCCCTCCATATCCTTTTCCTATCCTATGTAGGGCTAGAGAGTCACTAGCGGCAATAGACCTCCCTCACAGTCACTTATCTGGTCTATAATGTTGGGTTGGGCTGTCAAGCATATAATCTGTCTCTTGCTGCACTGAGACCTGGTCTTTTGCGGTGGGCATCCTGGGGTGATCCCCCTTTCTACCCCACTGTCTGCCAGCCTTCCAGCCAGTCACTTGCCTTCTCTGGTGTTGTGAAGAAATAAGCCTTTCCTCAGCCGAGAAGAGCATTATGTACTTCACATTTTGTTCCCGGAGTGCTCTTTTCACTGCAGCAAAGTTGGGTCTTTGGCATTGCACCTATAACGTGAGGTCCGGAAAGAAACTAATACTGGCGTTGTCATATCATAGATCTCTCACCTGATGCACAGTCTGCAGGATAGCATCCCTGTCTCTGTAGTTCAGTATCCACACTATGATTGTTTGAGGGGGGCCCCTGGGCCTGGATGCGGACCCATCGCTCATTGTGATCATTCCACAGAGAAGAGCGCAGATAGGCGCTTCGGCTTGAGTTTGTTCAGGATGAGGTCCCCCAGGAAGAGGCCCATCGATGGCCCCTCCATGCCTTCCAGAACCACTGCCACTCGGATATTTTTTTGACATACTCTGCCCTCCTGATCTTCCAACTTGGCTAGGATTTCTGTCTGGTTCTTGGTTAGCGTGTTCACCTGGTCCTCCTGGTGTTTGGTTTTGGATTGCAGGCTTCCGACGTTTGCCTCCGTGGTGGACAACTTGTCCGCTAGCTTCCGGAAGTCCGCTCAGAGCAGGTTCACGTTCTCTGTCACAGAGTCCAGTTTTGTCTCCAGCCTGATTGCTAGCATGATATCCCTTGAAGAGGGCTCATCCTCTCCAGCTGGTGAATCCACTCCGGGAGTACCCCCCGCCCCCGGCTCATCGTTACTGTGTACTTATCTATTTGGTTGGACTGGCCTGATCCCGCATGTTTGGTCCGCTCCATTTTCCTGGATTTCTGAGGCAATGGAACCTCTGGACGTTGACTTTGGCCCTCAGTGAGGCACCCCTTCTTCGGGCACCATGTCTTTTGGATGACCCTGGAGCATTATGCCACTCCATCAGCATTTGCTTTGTTTTTGCCCTTTCACTGTGGAAAGTGTGTGCCCTTCTCTTACAGTCCGTTAATCTGTGCTTCTGCCCATGCAGGTCTCTTCAGGCACCAGATTTAAGCCCCCAAGATCAGAGAGGAGGCCACCCCCAATGTCTCAATCAGGAATGCGCTGTGCCTTGCCTAGCCTTATAGTATTGCCTTGTTGGGCTGCTTCAATTGTATGGCTGCCTATTGCCAAGAGGTACTCCTTGTTCACTAAGTAGCAGGGCCATGGCCATCCAACCAGGTCTACCAGCTTTTGCAGGGGCCAGTTGCTCAGCTGCCTAATCTGAACCTTCCCCGTGCCCCACTGTGATCTTCAGGCCTAGGCGTGGGGTCAGCGCTGAATTTATGGGCCTCCCTCAGGGCCCCGGCAGATGCCCCTCCAAGGCCCACAGTCAAACCTGCCCCATATGGCTCAAGGAGCCCAGGCCAGGTCTCGGGCTCACACACGGCTATTGTGTCTCTCCCCCAGCCCCCCCGATATTTCATCACTGCATGGTCTCTATTTGGCTTCTCACTTTACTGGCTGGTCTCCTCAGTGCGGGCTGCCGTGCTCCACTCACTGGATCTCTGTTCCTCAGCCCCACCCAGTGTCTCCGTTAGTTGACAGGGCTTGCTATTAAGTGGGCATCACCATCTTGCCTTCTTGCCTCGCTGAATGTTCGTTATTGTTTCCTGGGTTCGACTCCACCAAAGCGAAATCTCTCCTGCCCTGTGGGCCTCAAAACAACCCTCTGCTATGTCCTGAAGTCAGCTCCCTTGCTGGTTGTGGATTTTCAAAGGATTTTAGTGGGATTTTAGGCTGGCGGCTAATGCAGCTCTTTCAGCCTACGACCATCGTCGTTAGTCGCTAGCCACACCCAAATTGAGCATGCTTGAACATATCACTTCACACCAAAAAATAATGTTTACCACCAAATATACCTCCTGACAATTGCTAACATTTAAGCTAATCAGGGAAAACAACCAGTCTCAGAATAATGAATCCAACTCAAAGACCATTGTCTTAACTAAACTGATTGCAGATGCATAGCCTTCCGTTGATACCCTAGTATAGCCTTTTCATTTCTATTGTCCTGTTTTTTTAGCCAAGCTTTCTTATTTATTTACTGTACTGCTGTACATAGTTTGCCAAACATGATTTCACATGAATTTAAACTATGGAAACATTGTTCAAATTTTTTTCTAGAAAATGCTATTGGAGGAACCTGTTCAGTATCTGTTTTCCTATGAGACGCAATACCTCCCATTGCATACCAAGAATAGGAAATTCATGGTCAGCTTTGCGATGTTGCAAACTGGAGCTCTCGAGAAATAACCTTTCAAGAAACAAAATACATCATTGGCCTCTCAAAACCTCCCCTTTGTATTGAAACCTTTTTACAGGCCTTACTATTTCAGAAAAACAATCAATGAACCTTCTATAAAAGTTGCCAAAGACCCAATCATTTTGTATAGCTTTTACTAAGATTGATGTTGGCCATTGTACAATTTCAGACACTTTAAAAAATGGATCCTAATGCCTTCTTCTATAATTAATTATGTAACTCACAAACTCAATCGTTGTAATATGTATATATCCAACCATCCTCTTAAAACATGTTCTATGAAGTATACATACTGCATGACTAGTCTCAGACGAACTTGGAATCAGGGCAAGAGTTGGATTTCTGAGTAGAGGATCTGGGATTGCTGAAATGGAATGAGACAGTATACTGAATCAACAGAATAGTTGCAGAGGTAAGCGCATGTGCCCATACAAGCACCACGGGTGCTGCTAAAAATGGAGGATTCAGAAAAGGGGGTGGTGATGAACAGAGTGTCTGAATTAAGCAGGCCACTCTTACCCAGTCCAAAGATCAGGGCTTGATCCATCACCGTTATTTATCTCACTGCACCATCCCAGCTCAGAACCTGGCTATATGCAAATCAGTCTGTCCCTGGCCCAGTGCATCATGGGAACAGGGCAGACTAAACTACCAAGCCAATTCTTCACCAGAAAGGAGACAAGCGACCGGGGACCGGTTTCTGGCATTTCAGCCTTCTTCGGCCCGGCTTGCTTGAATCCTGATGGTGCAGTGAGAAAGGGACTCATGTCTGAGTATACCCTGCCACACCTATAGTGGCCAAAAACGATTCAGAAAAGGGGGTGGTAAAAATGGAGAGCAGCAGCACAACATGATATTTGGACAAAATATCAAGGTTTAAATATTGAGTTTCAAAAATATCAGGACAAATATTGTTATAAAAATATATTGTGATGCAGAAATATTGTCAAGAATATCGACTTTTCGAGCTTAATAATATCCTTCAGAATATTCTTGTTGTTCATATCATTTTCTATAATATAGTTGTAAAAAATATCGATTTTTTTCATCTTGTTGTTTTCTGTCATGTATTAACTTTCTGGTATTGTTTGCATAATTGTTTATAATATTGTTAAATATAATTTGTAATTGCAAGTAATTTATAATTGTTATTTTTATTGCTAATAGTACAATATGATAGAATACCGTACTTCATTTCAGTTATTCATAACATAAACGTTCATACAAATTGCACAAAAAAAGGATTAATACTTAACCACACACTTCCAAATAACAATGTTGTCTGTGTACAAGCAGTTGTACTATATAAAAATCATCCCAATCAGCAAAATCCTCTTAAATGGGTCTGCCATGTTCTTTGTGGGAAGCTGAGAAATCTTAAGTGCTAGTACTTTGTTCAAGACAATATAATACCAATTTTGCTGAGAGTCAAAATGCTTTGCAATTTTTAGTAAATCTAAGAATGCTATTCTAACAATATCATCCTTGTGCATTAGCTCTAAAGTGCCTAGATTGTTGACAGACATGTTTTAGAGCAGAAAACGCAGTGCAGTGTAAACAGCAAAAAATCTTCAATATGGCTGGTAAAATATACTAGGCAGTAATTTATGCAATATAAGTTTCATAAAGTATAAATTAAAAGTACAATTAGCTTTTGTGCTGTTTCTAAAACCATATTCTTTAAAAATAAGCCTTTGTGTAATGACACAACATTGATTACAAGAATTTTGAAATATGAGACAGTATACCATAAATTGCTGAGAATCTTCAATGCTACTGCTATAAAGTGTTATTCGGTGATTAGAGAAAACATAGGGCCCCAACTTATGTTAAAAGATAGTACAATATTATGACAATCTACATTTATGTAAGTCCAAAAAGCATGTTCCAACAAAGTCATCCGTTTGTTCTAATGCACCTGATTGCAAACATTTTGAGACAGAAAACACAACACAGCTTCTAGATTCTGCCTTAAATACCCTCAAAGCATGGTGTCGTAGTCTAATACACAAGTTCAAGTTCAAGTTCATGAATTTGTATAGCGCGCTACTCACCCAGAGGGTCTCAAGGCGCTTGGGGGAAGGGGGTGCATTATTTATCGAATAGCCAGGTTTTAAGTTCCTTCCTAAAGGTAATGTGGTTCTGGGTAATGCGGAGTTGAGTGGGGAGAGAATTCCAGGTCTTGGCAGCCAAGTAGGAGAAGGATCTTCCTCCCATGGCGGATCTTTGGATGCGTGGAACTGCAGCGAGGGCTTGATTGGAGGATCTTAGTAGGCGGGTTGGTGTGTAGAAGGACAGTCGTGAGTTGAGGCATTCGGGTCCTAGTTTGTAGAGAGCCTTGTGTGCGTGGGTGAGGAGACGGAACGTTATTCTCTTGTTGACAGGAAGCCAGTGGAGGTCTTTCAGATGACCGGTAATGTGAGCTTGACGCGGGATGTCTAATATGAGTCTGGCTGATGCGTTTTGGATGCGTTGGAGTTTTTTCTGTAGTTTGGAAGTGGTTCCGGCGTAGAGGGTGTTTCCATAGTCCAGTCGGCTAGTGACCAGAGCGTGGGTGACAGTTTTTCTTGTTTCGGTGGGGATCCAACAAAAGATTTTTTGGAGCATACGAAGTACGTTAAAGCAAGAGGATGAGACGGCGTTGACTTGTCTGGTCATCGAGAGGGAGGAGTCTAAGATGAAGCCTAGGTTACGTGCGTGGTCTGTGGGTATGGGTGCCGTGCCCAGGGCCGATGGCCACCATGAGTCGTCCCAGGCAGAGGGGGATGATCCTAGGATGAGGACTTCCGTTTTGTCTGAGTTGAGTTTTAGGCGGCTGTTTTTCATCCATTCGGCTACTTCTTTCATGCCTTCGTGAAGATTGGTTTTGGCGGTGTTAGGGTCTTTGGTAAGGGAGATGATCAGCTGGGCGTCGTCAGCATAAGAGATGATGTTGAGGTTGTGTTGTCGCACGATGGTTGCGAGGGGGCTCATGTACACGTTGAAGAGGGTGGGACTGAGTGATGATCCTTGTGGTACTCTGCAGATGACTTTTGTGGCCTCAGATTTGAATGGGGGAGTCGGACCCTCCGGGTTCTCCCGGCAAGGAATGAGATGATCCAGTCTAAGGCTTTTCCTTGTATTCCGATGTTACTGAGGCGTTGTATGAGGGTGCTATGACAGACCGTGTCGAAGGCGGCGGAGAGGTCGAGTAGGATGAGGGCAACTGTTTCTCCGTTGTCCAGTAGTGTTCGGATGTTATCTGTCGCAGCAATAAGGGCGGTTTCGGTGCTGTGTTTGGCTCGAAAGCCGGACTGTGAGGGGTCGAGGGAGTTGTTGGATTCAAGGAAGGCTGCGAGCTGTCTATTGACGGCTTTCTCAATGACTTTGGCAGGGAATGGGAGGAGGGAGATGGGGCGGTAGTTCTTGAGTTCAGAGGGGTCCGCTGTGGGTTTCTTCAAGAGGGCGTTGAGTTCGGCGTGTTTACAGCTTTCTGGGAAGGTAGCGGAGTTGAAGGAGCAGTTGATGGCATCACGGAGATGGGGTGCGATGATGGAATCTGCTTTGTTGAAGATGTGGTGGGGACAGGGGTCTGTTGGCGAGCCTGAGTGGATGGAGTTCATTAGGCGGGTGGTGTCTTCAGTGGTGATTGGGTTCCAGGCGTTAAGGATGTTAGAGGGCGGTTTAGGTTCGGAGGTGGGTGGAGTGGACTGTTCTTTGGAAATGTTCTCGAAGCTGTTATGTATGTCGGCTATTTTGTTATAGAAGAAAGAGGATAAGGAGTCGCAGAGTTCTTGGGAGGGAGTAATGTTGTTTGAGGCTGTGGTGGGGTTTGTAAATTCTTTGACGATGTTGAATAGTTCCTTGCTGTTTTGGGCGTTGTTGTCGAGTCGATCCTTGAATGCTGACTTCTTGGTGGATCGGATCAGTTGGTGGTGTTTGCGGGTGGCTGTCTTGAAGGTGATCAAGTTCTCTGCGGTTGGGTTTTTTCTCTAGGTTTTCTCGAGAGAACGGCTTAGTTTCTTGGATTTCTTGAGGTCCTCGTTGAACCAGGGGGCTTTTTTGCTGCCCTGTTTGGTGGTTTTTCAGGGGTGCTAGTTCGTCAGCGCTGAGAGTGATCCATTGTTTGAATTTGGTGGCCGCTTGGTTTGAGTCCGAAGAGAAGGCGGGAGGGTTTTGATTGAGCGATGTGAGGAGTTGGTCGGTGGTGCTTTTGTTCCAGTTTCTTCATGGGGATGCATCAAAGTGGAGTGATACAACAAGCATGCGGTCTCCTGGATGCATTACAGAAAAGCAACAAGTGCTCGTCATTTTCTTCACTCTGCCGCCCCGATGGGCTTAACTTAGTTAGATTACTTTCTTTAGGGCATGTGAAAGTAAAACTTACAAGTTGAAGGATACATACTCTAAGTTTTATGAACATTGATCTAGTGAACACAGGAGCAATATGGTCTCCAAGCTCTTCAAATTGGAAAGCACTTATCTGTCAGACTACCTATTGGAGAAGTAGTAACCCATGTGCTTAACACCCTATTCCAGTATCTTGATGGCACAATTTTAGAAGCAATTTTAGGGATTGAAGAAGGATAAAGCCAGTACTCAATGAACCCCAGGCTGCTCAATCATGTCTTCATATAATCTAGCGAAGGGTTTGTATGGGACTTACTTAATATATCACAAAGGCATTCTCTGTAGGGTTCTAAATCCCTAATTGCAAATTACAAATCCAATATAAAATTGGCTTTAGATTAGCAATCTACATGACTGACTTTAAATTCAAGTCTAAGAGGTATTAGTTGTGCACTTGTTGGGAGTTTCAGCAGTGTTTTATTAAAAGTATTCTCCCATTTCTCAACAGTGTCCAACTTGGCATTACCCCACAATGCAACTCCATAGAGGGCTGCCTCGAGGGTCTGTGCCTTGTACACCTCCAATGCAAAAGATATAGGATATGATGAAGCCCATTTAGTGAACCTGATAATCACTGCAGCTCCATGTTTTAGTGTTAAGGAGCTTTTCTCAATTTGGCCTTTCCAATTGTGGGAGTCGGCAAGACTCACCCCTAAATATTCAAATTTGTCACCCTCTTCAGAACTTTCCCCTCCAGGATAACACTGCCCTTTACTCTTTTCCCAGAATTGAACACCACATATTAAGTTTTACCTCCATTTAGTTCCAGCCCGTGGCTCTTGCAGAACAGAGCAAATTTCTCTACAAGGGAGCTAAGACCCATAGGAATTTTAGAAAGGAGAAGAGTATCATTAGCAAATAGTAATCCTGGAAGTTTTGCCGCGGTAACTTTTAGCGAGTGATTTTCACAGTCCATTAGGTATGTGATGTAGCCATTGATAAACAACAGAAAGAGGGTCAATGCCAGAACACAGCACTGGAAGACTCCTCATCTAATTGGAATAGCCTCTGTAGTCTCCTCATCTGCGCCCCACCTCACTTTAGCAAAATTGTCCATGTAGAGGTGTGGGACCAAATGCAAAAAACTGGTTGAAACCCCCACTTTTGCAAAACCTCCTACAGTTTCCTCCTTGGAAATAGATCAAATGCTGCCCGCAGATCAACAAATGAAATATTTAAGGAGCCTTGTTTTGTCTTCAATCTTAAGGTTTGGAAACTGAGATCCAGGTATAACCTGCTAGAATTAGCTGTAAAACTCGCTTGAATTTTCAATTATCCACTCACTAAGCTTAGTAAAACGTTGTTTGCTATATACCTTTTCAATCTTTATCACAAATGAACAGGACATTGAATTGTAAGTAACCACACCTTAAACTTGGCCGCTAAATAATCCAACAAAATATTATCTTCTGTCAAAGCATACCAATAACACAAATGGAGGTGCACCAACATAAATACATATGCTCTAAAAGAGTCCAAATCCTTTTGCAGAAGGTTTCTGAAACTTCTTTTTTTCAATTACATATCAAATCCAAGCATTACAGCAAAAGAAACAGCCAGCGCATTTCGTCCAAGAACTAGACTTTTTCAGGCCTGTAAATAAAAGTGCATAAATACAATGTCCTCACATAGACGATATAACATGCAACATAATTGGACCTTACAAAAAATAAAGACATTATGCAAAAACATGCTCAATTACCCAAAGACAGACACATATCCCTTACAGAATACATTTTAAAACCTATAACTCATTCCAAATCTAATTAGTTGCACTTTAAAAACAGATTTTATACAAAAATAAAAAATACATATATGCAAATACCCAAACATACGTACAGGTATATGCATATATGCAAAAACCACTATGTTAAAAAATCAATAACATTATTCTTCTCTGTAACCCGGTACAATTTGTATCAACAAGAACAGCATCAATAACCAATTGAATCAACAACTTCCTAGTTTCAGATAAGAGTTAGTTTGAGATAGGGCTTCTTTAATTTACTCATGGATGATGTCACACCTTGCTATTTTATTTTATAATTATATGTAGCTGAGTGAAGAAAAAACAGAGAATGGGTCACAAACCTTGTCGACATAGTAACATCTCTGGGTCATAACAGTTCAACGAATATATGCAGACAGTTTCCAAAAGCCACTACATGCAAATACTATATGTCAAGATATTTCACAAACCATCTTCAATTGTTTTTTGTACATCATCAGAGAACCAATATCCATTCAGCAGCCACACATTCCTATTCCATATCCCGTTATGTGGCAAAAGGTTACATCCACTGTGCTCTTTATCGTGATGTAGGAATTGGGCCCATCCACCCCTGAGATTGGTACCTGGCAAACACAATGCAGAGAAGAATATTTGAGACCAAGGAAATGTGCAAACACGGTCAAGAACCAAAGTATTCATTACGTCTTTATGAACCTGAGAACCAGGAAAAATCATATACATAAGCATTCACAATGTGTGCACCTGATCCAGCGCGGATCCAAACAAAACCTGAAAACCATCACTATACTTCCTAGGAGCTATTCACACATTACTCGTCAGTGGGGCTCATAACACCACAAGTCATTTATACACACATCCACCCTGCTCCTAGGATTAGTGAAGATTAGAGGAGAGCTGCTGGATTCTAGTGGAGTGTCTTATTTCCTACTAAAATCTATACACTATATACATCTGCAGCTTGTCAATATTACCATGGTTTTATTCATAAGAACACATTAAAACACCCCACCATTTAGTCAATGATGCTGCTAGTAAAAGTTAACTAATGGACAACAAGACCAGCTTAATTCTCCATTTATTTAATTTTTATTTAGAGACTAAATCTCCTAGCATGACCTTACATTTATTTGCCCTATCTTAATAATTGTTTAAGCACTTTAATAACCTAGAGAGAAAGTGAAGTTAAATTCAAACATTTACAATTATTAACATAACAGTTCAAAAAAATAAATTCGACATAATATTACCAAGATTTCAGGACACGGACATCAGAGCAAGGACAGCATAGTTCCTAAAAAAACCACCTCTCTATTCTTTCTTGATGATCACCTCCCATCTGGACTCCACACTCATCAAAAAAATTCAAAGTCTTTGCGCCATAAGAAAAGCTTGTCAGTATGACAGCATGTCGCGGTTTGAAAATAAAATCAAAAGCAAAGCTTTTTTTCTCACTTCCAAGAGTCCATATTTCCGCCAGTCATCGTTATAATAAAAAAATAAAGTATTGATTGTTCTTTAACAGTTTTTTCACTTGTGTCCTTTAAATGTTCAGTTTCCCATGCTCACGATGCGGACATACAGATTTTTGGCACTTGGTCAAATTTTCAGGCCACGCTTACCTTGGTCCACACTGTACAGGCACAAGCTGCTTGCACTTCTCTCAAGCACAGTCGCGCATGCGTAGTTCATCACAGTCTCGGAGCTTTGCAGACTTCCATTTTAAGCTAGGCCTCAACGGCCTTTAATGGGAAGTATTATAGAAACAAACAACAATTAAACGTTAGATTTCTAAGTATAGCCCTTCTGTTTACCTCCCCCATTCTAAGGTAACACTGTTAGTTATTACCTAGCAATTTAGCCACAAATAAGCATGGTTTACTTACCATTATTTATCATTTTTGCCACAATAAGACATACAAAAAGCATATACACATAGATGTTCATTAGATTATAACATTTGCGTACAAAATTAATATAATAATTTCACTTAATTGGTAGATTAAAATCTGCAACACAAGCAAATTAGTATCCCACGTGTATTTGTGTGTGTGCATTCTATTCTATGTTGGTTAACTTCAAAACCACATAATTAATACATATTACTGTTATGGGGAAGAAACTTCATGAGGGGTATACAAACATTTTTGTTTTCACCCTCGCTCCATCAACTCCCCCCTTTGGTGATTTATCACCGAATAACACTCAAAATTTTGTAACTTTTATCTCAACATTTTTCAAATTCTTTAATTTGTATGAATTTCTTCCAGTTTCTTTCCATATTGATAAAGTTTCTCTTTGAACACTTCCATTTCAATCTCACCCTTTTCATAATCTCTTTCTTGCCTTTCTTCAAATTCGTTCTTTATAGACTTTTTAAGATTTATTCTTTTTCTAAGTTTACAACCTAATCTTAAAATCAAAAACACTACTATTATTAATGTTACTTGAATTAGTATCTTCCCTATTATGGATCTACCTATTTCATAAAACCAATTTCTAACTGCTGAAAAACTTCTACCAAGTTTCTCAAGAACACCATCAACCTCCACTGGTTCAATCTCCTTATGCAACTCTGTAACATTTGTAATATTTCTTTCAATGTTTTGACTTTTATCTGGAATGTATGTACAGCAATGTTGTACTTTCAAAATTCCACAGACTTCCCCTTCTTTTACCAAAATTATATAAAGAGCAAGTCAATTTTGCATCACCATAGCTCTCATAGCAACCATTTCGGTATTCGCCATTAGAAATCCTCCGGACCTATCTGTTGACAAACGATCTACTATCGTTGACAATTTCCGAATTTCCAAATTACCCACTGCTGGTATCAATGCTCCAAAACATCATCTATTATTTCCATCACACTTTCTCTTCTTCTACGACTTAAAGGTTTACCTATCTCATGAATTCCATTAGTTGTTTGTCTAAATGAATTTTTTTGGGGAAAAAACAGATTTATATACCAGGACCCATACCAGTGATCCGGCAATTTATAATAAGCTTTGTTCCCATAAGATTTGTTCCTGCACAAAAAATATATCCCAGGAAAGACTGGATCTTTACCTACCTTAAATCCCCAACCCCCTATTATAATGTATGTAGCTTCACATTGACTTGCTCCCACAAAATAATTATCATGCACAGTGTTATCTCTTCGAATACATAATTTCCCTAATAATGTTGTATCTATATTTATAGCCACATTCACATTGTGTCCCTCTATATTATCATCCTCAAATGTCAACCTTGTAGATTTAGCTTGCTTTGCTTTTTCTCTCCTTTTATACTGATTCCTCCTTTCTTCTACCATATCCAAAAAGGCGTTTTCTTCATTTCTCATTTTACAGGTCAAATTATGCTTAAACACATAATCATGGGTCAATTCTTGTGTTTTCAAAAATATTTCTCAAAAACCTTTGCAAGTTTAATTTTCATTCAATTCAGCTACAATTTTCAGTTTCGCAAAAACATCATCAGAATTAGAATAATAATACTCTAATCTACCTGTTCTATAAAACAAACTAGCTAATACACTACATGTAACTCCATATGTTAATGGAAGATGATGGTATGTCACAACCTCTGATACAACAGAATTTTACACAGACATAACAATCACTTGCATCCATCGTTCTCACATATTCAGACATAACTTTGAAAACGTATTACGAGAAAAATCACTAATCAAGTTATCTTGATGTTTTTCAGGTTTATACACATGCAACATTTCACCGTTTGCTTCATAGGTCTTTTTTTTCATACTCTCATTTGCCTTTGCTTTTTCAAATTCTGGCCTGAAAGGAATTATAATAGCTAAAATCAACCATACCAACATTAATAATCCGGTACATATTAACCACATTCTACACCATTTTCTAAAAATGGTACATTTCAATTTTGTTACATCATTAGTAGCCATTTTGTTTTACAGCGCTTTCCACAGTTGTTTCTGCCCTTATATTGTCTCTTTTCTTTGTACTTAAAGTGTCCTTATCACCAGAAATTTCAACAATTCTTGTTCCTTCACCTTTTTCACAGTTTCCCAACTTAGGTACTCCTTTTCTTTCTTTTAAGTTAAAGTTCCCTCACTTTCTTTTTCTTCGTTTTGGCAACTCAAATTTGTTTGACTGCTATTCACTTCACTTATTGGAGGCAAAATCATATAATTCCACTCAGGTGACTTGTATTTCTGATGTGGTCTTCTCACTTTTTTTGGCCTTTGCACAATTTCTATCTTTTTATCCAACGACTCCTTTTGACTGGTTATTTCATTTGCTTGATCCTGCTGTGATTTTGCTTCATTAACCAGTTTAAATTTCAGTCCATCATTGAATTTAGGCAAATTATCTCCTTCACGAGCTGTCTTAGTTTCAGGTCCTACGATGTTACGTTCCACTCTCCAAGCTCTCTTTCTTGAACTTTTTCTCAATTGAGTTTCATCTTCACTGTCATCAGACTCAGTTTCAGATCATTCAATAGTTTCATTTATGGTGAACTTTATGATGTCTGTTTCTTTCACTGAGCTTGTTTTCTCTTTGGTCAGTTCTTTCGCTCTGTTAGGAACTTCTCCATAGCTGTTACTTAGAAACTCATCCTCATCGTGAGTCATTTCCTTTTCACCTTCGGTATTTTCCTGACTACCAGTTTTATCTTTACTTTGCTCTGTGTCCTTACTGGTATCAGTTCTTACCAAATCTCGACTTTCAAGTTGATCTTCAGAATTTGGCACTTCAATAGTTTCACTTTCTCCTTCAGATGTAGAACTTGCATCTGATATTTCCAGATGTCGACGAACAGGTGGAGCTTCAGTATCTGGATCTTTCTCTTGTTCAACTTCAGAATCTGAGTCAGTTGTGCTTTCTCCTTTGTCCTGTGGATTTTCAGGTTCAGGCTCACGGATGGTTTGACTTAAACGCACCCATCTCTTTACTTCAGCACATTTAACTGCAGTCGGGCTAACCCGAATGACTTGTCTGGGCTTCTGCCAACGAGGGACTAAGCAATTTCTTCTCCTGTGTACCTTTATCCGAACCCAATCTCCAGGGACCAGATCATGAGCTGGATGTTTTTCTTTCGATCTTGCATCAGTTCCCATCTGATGGAACACAGAAGTTACCACCTCTGACAGGTTTTTGTAGTAATCCAGTATGATATCATCATTAATAGTCAATAGTTTATCAACTGGCACAAATGATTGTCTCATCACTCTTCCGATCAGAATCTCATAAGGACTGTCTTTTTATCAGGTATGTTCCTTAGGCTCATCAGAACAAGTGGCAAAGCATCAGGCCATTTCAGTCCAGTGGCCAAACACATTTTTGCAATTCTGTTCTTTATGGTTCTATTCATTTGCTCAACTACCTCAGAAGACTCTGGTCTGTAAGCACAATGCAATTTCTTACAAATGTCCAGTGCTTCACAAATCATCTGTATTAACATGTTTTGAAAATGTGTTCCACGAACTGTCTCAAGTGTTACTGGGAAACCGTAGCATGGAATGATTTCTCTCAGCAACAGTTTTGCAACAGTCACTCCATCATTCCTCCAGGTAGGAAAAGCCTCCACCCACCGAGAAAATAGGCAAATGATCACAAGTACATATCGAAGTCGATTATAGTATGGTAGTTCTATGAAGTCTAATTGCATCCGTGTGAATCGACCTCCTTCCCGTCCTATGGTTTCCAAACTCACAACTATTTTTCTTCTTGGATTCAACTGTTGACAAAACAAGACATCGCTGACAAATGCGATCATCCTAAACTTAGGATTATACCATGTCTGTCTAAACATTCGGATCATGGCATCCCTTCCAATATGGGCTTGACCACGGTACATTCGGGCCATATTTAAAATCCTGTTATCAGGCATTACTGGTCTTTCATCTTTATAAACCCAAATTTCATCCTCTTCTCTTTGTCAACGTTGTGATTTTAACCAGACATCCTTCTCTTCCTCACTTACTTCTTCCTGCATCTGTCTCACTTCCTGCCAAGTCTAAACTACTGTGGTTAGCATTAAAGGACTTGAAACATGTTTAGCATTTCTGTCCCGATTAATAGATGCAAGATTTTTGGCACAATATTTTGCAATTGAGACAAGAAAACGATTACCTCAGGTGACATAGTCATCTCCATTCTTGTGCGCTGCACATTTTACAACAGCAATTTTATCAGGTAACTGGATTGCATCAATCAACATTTTCACAAATCCAGCATTTCTGAGAGGGGATCCTGCCGAAGTTAAGTAACTACTTTGGGACCACAGTTGACCATAATCATGGACAACCCCGAAACCATATTGACTGTCAGTCACTATGGTGACTCTTATCTCTTTTCCCAGTTCACATGCTCGAATCAAAGCAATCAATTCTGCTCTTTGAGCAGAACAAATTCCTTTTAGACAAGATGCTTCCAGGACGTCTGCCACTGTGCATACAGCATATGCACCCTCATCTGTTCTCAGACATGAACCATCTACAAACATCATATAATCAGATTTAGGCAATGGCTCATCTTTAATGTCAGGTCTTGGTTTGGTGCAGTATACAAGAACATCCAAATACTTATGATCAACTTCATTTCTCACTTCAACATTCATAACATCAGGTAACAGTGCAGATGGGTTTACATTCACACATCGTGAAATTGAGACATTATCCGCACCTAGAATTGTTTTCTCATATTTTGTCATACTGTTATTATTAAGGAACTGTGTCTTTGTCCTAGTGAGGAGAATCTCCACTGAAAGAGGTACATATACCCTCAAACGATATCCCATCACTATACCTTCACTTTCTTCCAAACTCACACTTGTAGCAGCTACTGCTTTTAAGCATCCTGGCAATGCTTTTGCAACTTGATCCAAAACAGCTGAGAAATATGCAATCGGCTTTCTCAGTTTTCCATGTCTCTGAATTAGAACTGATGAGGCACATCCTTCTCGTTCACTGCAATATAGTTCAAACTCTTTTTCATCATCAGGCATTCCTAATGCTGGTGCTTCACATAAACTGATTTTTAGTTGCTCAAAAGCCTCCATTTCAGTTTTATTCAACACTATGGGATCTTTTACATCTGCTCTTGTCAACCTCTGAAATTGTTTTGCTATTAGTGAAAATCCACTAATCCATTGTCGACAGTAACCTACCATGGATGTACCATGTTACAACGCATACCATTACAACTACCTACCATTACAACGCTACCATTACAACGCATACCATTACAACGCATAGCGCTTAGAGGTGCTGGATAGTGGTAAGTATAATTTACTATTCCAACTCCAGTCCCCGTGGACACTAGGGAAGGTGTTGGATAGTAAATTAAACTTATTCCCTATCCTAGAGCGCCCCCCAGCGCAATGCGTTGTAATGGTATGCGTTGTAAAAGTTGCGTTGTAATAGTAGGTAGTTGTAAAAGTTGCGTTGTAACGGGTGTATACCCCTACCATTCCTAGGAAAATTCTCACTTGTCTCTGAGGGGCAGATTTATGATGCCCTTGCGCCGCAATTGCGTCACTTTATTTGACGCAACTGCGGCGCAAACAATGCACCCTATTTGCAACGTGACGCATCTAGGAGATGCGTCACATGGTAAAGCCCTGCGCCATAAGGAAGCGTTCCTGCGCAGGGGGGGCGTTCCTGCGCAGGAACGCCTCCTGAAAGTGGCTGAGTGAAATCTATGAGATTTCACTCAGTCACTTTCTGGCCAATGCTGCGTCAAAAGCCTGCGCCTGCTTGAAGCAGGCGTAGGTCTTGATGCAGCATTGTGTAGATGGGGCACCCGAGCCTTGCTGGAGCTGCGTCGCTGCGACTCAACTCCAGCAATGCGCCACATTTCCGGCACAGATGCGTCATGCATCTGTGCCGTTTTTGCACCATGGTGCGCTGCATTATAAATGCGGCGCACTATGGGTGGCGTAGCTGTAGCGCACTGTGGCGCACGTTAACTGGGGCATCCCTCTGGATGCGCCAGTTAACATAAATCTGCCCCTGAGTTTTTGGAGGTTGGTTTCCCTGTATCATCCTGATTCTCTCTATAATGACTTGTCTGATTCCTTTAGCAATTTTGAGACCTTTTGAGGTATTGTACTTTTTTCTGACAGAACTGTAACTTTGATGGGGACCCCTTATGTCCTCCGTCTGCCAAATGATTCAGTAATGCAATGGTGTCTGAAACACATGCATCCTTTGTTCTTGATGCCACTAACATGTCATCAATATATTGAACCAGTACTTACTGAATCTCCGGGCATGTTTAAACTCTCCAATGATTTCTTTAGCAACTGATTAAAAATGGAGGGACTCTCAGTATACCCCTGAGGAATTCAGCACCATGCCAAAATACGATCTCCAAACCGGAAAGCAAATATTGGCTGGCTATCTGGGTGTAATGAAACTGTAAAGAACACATTACATAGATCAATGACTGTATACCATTCTGCATCATGTGGAATTTGGTACAGGATTACTGCTGGATTTGGTACAATTGGACAACATGGGACAACAATTTTATTAATTCTTCTCAAATCCTGTACTATCCTAAATGTTCCATTAGGCTTTTTCAATCCCATTATAGGTGAATGACATGGACTGCTTACTATTTCTCTTAAAATTTCTTGCGCAATCATCTTATTATCACAGGAGTTATTCCTTTGATTATTTCTGCTGTCATTTTGTACTGGGGAATATATGGGTAACTCACTTCTTCTTTTACAGAACTTTTCTCAGGATCTACACCTTTCATTAGTCCAAAATCTTCTCCTGTGAAATCCCACACTTGTTCTTTGATTAACTCTTTCAATTCAACACGTATTTTCTCTCTGTCAAATACAGGAAACATACTACTTTGTTCTGAATGTATGACTGACATAGTCATTTTATACAAGCCATCTTCATCTGGGGTTTGAAGCTCAATGCCATCTGGTGAATAGTAAATGGCACAATTCATTTTACACGGTATGTCCCTGCCAAGAAGGTTAACAGGACTACTGTCACACACTACAAATCGATGCATATCTTTGAAATTTCCAAGTTCCACTTCAACTGATTCTGTTAGGGATGTTTTGATCTGTCTATCTGCTACACCTACAACTTGGATACTTTCTCCAGAGAGGAAGATTTTGAACTTCTACTGATCTAACAGTAGAACGGGTAGCACCTGTGTCCACAAGGAAAGTCACATTTACATTATTCACTTTTCCATTCACAAAAGGACCAGATTGATCTACCTCTAGAGTCGCACCAAGTACGCACTCTTCTCCCTCTCTTAGGCACCGTCAGAAGCTGTCATCCGACTCCCTCCTATCTTCCTTCAACCAATACTGCGACCTCACATTCACTCTAGGTGATCTTGTTACCTCCTCCACAGAATCCAGTCTCTGCACTGTATTTCTGTAGATTTACACTGTGTGGAAGTGGTGGCAGTGGCACCTGACTCAGTTGGGTAACTACCTGCTGCTGTGGCGATGGCTTTTGAATTACCTCATTCTGCACCTATGGATTTAATGATGTATTTTTTTGATTAACTCTTGGTGGATACTTATACTCTTTCTTCCAGTTCCCTAACCTGCTGCAATTGTGACAAGGAAACTTTTTTTTGGCCTCATCTGTCTCTTTTGGTGGTATTTTATTTTTCAAAAACATGATTACTTGTTCATACTTTCGCATTACTTCAGGTCCAGGAGCACCTGTCCTAGTGTCTCTCGGATATTCCGTTTTTGGCCAGTCCACTGTAATTTTACACTCAGACCATAGGTCTGCTGGTACTACTATGTCAAACAATCCATCTAAATCCACCTTTGAAACCTTTACAAATAGATCCACTTGTCGATACCATTCTACTGGTTTTTCTCTCAATCTGGGGAAATCATTTGTGAACAACAATATATCCTGTCTAGTCCAGGGAACATGTACATACCCTCCTCCTGGTATCTCTCTCATAGGGAATTCATTTGCTACCGACTCTTTTTCTTTAACAGGGAACGCTAACATTGTTTTATTATTACTCTCTTCCCTTTTCTTTGTCCATTTAGCTTTTCACTTATCCACATCTCCCCATTTTCTCAGCAACATAATTAACTCTTTTAACTGGGTTAATCTTCCAGCAGAATTCATGTTGCCAATATCTTTTTCCGTAAAATCTACTCTGTAAGGCTTTTGTAACAATTTATTCTTTGCAAAATTTGCATTGAGTTCACTTGCTAACCTTTCTAGTCGATCATGCAGGTTTTGTGCTCTCCAAGTAATGCTTTTACACATAAACAATAATTCATCATCTTGGTATGCTTTTAACCTATTTGTTCCAATTGTTCCAATTATTAATTCTTCCATATCGATTTTCAGCCTAACCACATCTAATACTTTGGGTTCTTGGTCTCTTACTTTTAATGTTTTAAGCCAATCACCTAAGTCCTGCTCTGTTGGTCCTACCGGAGTTAGTGACAAATCGATTTTCTTTATACTTTTCTCGGATGTTGCAGAATCTGATTCCGCACCCGCAGGAAACTTATATGGGAGACCTACCATTTCATCAACTATCCTCACCGGATACATTCCATCACACATATCTGCGTTTCTCCAGCTTCGCATTCTACTCTCATGAGTCGTTCCCCATAATCCTCGCAATATGCCTCAAGGTCCTCTAAACTCTTCAAACCTTTCTCGCTTCAATTCATGCATCTCATCTTCCCACTCAGCTAATGCTTCAAATTGCGTCGGTCTGGGTCTTCGTTCAAGCTTTGTCATCTTTTCTCTCAAATTTCGCAGTACAGCAGTGCTAAAAGAACCTACTTCTGGGAATGCTAATGCACCATCATTCTTAGTATATCTATATAATATAGTGAGTGGCTTGATTAAAGCATTGCTACATTTGTTGGGGTTTTGGGGTGGGAAGTTAATCAAGTAATAGTTGGTTAACAATTAGTTTTTCATGTATTAATAATTATGTAATTGATTATTAATTATATAAACTGTAATAATTATATTTTGAAAGTTATATATTAGGTGCCAGAACCAAGCGGCCAGGCTGATTTTCCACCAACCGAAGTGGCATCACGTTAGGCCACTTATGAAAAGCCTCCACTGGCTCCCAGTAGCCAAGCATTGTGCCTTCAAGCTGGGATGCACTATCCTTAAAGCTCTCCATGGCAATAGTCTTGCTTTTATTTTGACTAGGCTTCAACGCTACATTCCTTCTCGAGGACTTAGGTCTTCCTACTTGAACCGGTTGGCAACACCCAACTTCAATTGTAAGAAGCATGCTGGTTTAAGAGTTGCAGTCCTGGCCTCACATTTTTAGAACTCCCTTCCTGTGGAGATGAGGTCCTTGACTTCTCTCGCACAGTTTAGAAAACAGTTCAACACCTGGATATTTACCCAGGCATATGATGACTAAGCCACCCTCCCTGCCCCTGCCTTGCTGTTACTCTAGCGCCATGAAACCGTCTAGTGTACGTGCGCTTTATAAGTATTTTTAACATAACATAACATAGTTGCAGGCTACTGAGTTTGTAGGGTTTTTGTGTGAGAAGTTAATTACATCTCAATTATTAATTTGTTATTTATTTAATTAATTGCTAATTGTGTGAAGTGGCTTTTACATATTTATTTTTGTTATATTTTATGTGTGGACTGCTAGACTTGTAGGATGTTAAGTGTTTGAAGTGTATATTTTCCGTACTGTTGCACAGACTGAAGTGGGAATAGAACATTTAACAACTTTGATGTACAATGTTCTCCCTACTGCTGCACAGACTGGTGTAGGAATAGCAAATATTACCCCTCTTAAGTCTAACGCTTTAGCTACTGTTGAGCAGACTGGAGTGGGAACAGCAATATCTTATCCTTCTGAAGTCCAATGCTTTACCTACTGTTGCACAGACTGGAGTTAGAATAGTAAATTTAACCCCTCTGAAGTCCAATGCTTTCCCTACTGTTGCACAAATTAAAGTGGGGATATTAAACTTAATCCCTCAGAAGTCCAATGCTTTCCCTACTATTGTGCTTAATGGAGTGGGAATAGTAAATCTTAGCCCTCCGAAGTCCAACACTTTCCCTAATGCTGCAAAGACTGCAGTGGGAATAGTAGGTTTAATCCTTGTGAAATCCAACACTTTACCTACTCTTGCAAAGACTGGAGTGGGAATAGTAAATGTTACCCCTCAAAGTTTAATATTTTCCTACTGTTGCACAGACTGGAGTGGGAATAGTAAATGTAATCCCTCCAAAGTTCATTTCTTTCCCTATTGTTGCACAAACTGAAGTGGGAATAGCGAATTTTACCCCTCTGAAGCTCACAATCCTTCATTATTGTTACACAAGCTGGAATGGGAATCTTACCTCACTGAAGTCTAATGCTTTCCCTACATTTACATAGACTGAAGTGGGAATAGTAAATGTAACCCCACTGAAAGCCTATGCTTTCACTACTGTTGTATAAACTGGAGAGGTAATAGTATATCTATTATTCCCAGACTTCAGATTGTTATTTATATATATGTTCACTGAAAAAAACAAAGATTAGTGGGATGTTATAGTTAGGCTTGGGTTTCATTCTTACAAAACCAGTGAAATTCTGCAGTTACAATTAGCTGAGTTGACTAAAACTCACACCCCCTGAAATGCAATGCTTATGACCTCACTTATTACATCACTGATGACATGGTCATTGACATCACTGATGATGACATCTCAAATTACATTACAGATGACATCACTGATGACATCATCCAGTGACTGTAAGTGTTTTAAAAAAGTTTATCAGTGTTACTAAAAATATATGCCGAGGTGTATTGGTGAACCAGTGGGTGTATGAGAGTCTATATAGATGATTCAGTGGCTGCTTGTCTGACTGTATAAATGAGTGCTTAGGTGTCTCAGTGAATGTATGCATGAGTGAATATCTGTTTCTGTCAGTCAGATGGTGTCTAAGTGGCTGTATGGGTGTGTCAGTGGGTATGTTTTTTTAAAATTCTTTTTATTGAAAGTTCATAGACATAAATATAGGACATATAGGAATCTCATATAAAAGTTCCAGCATATTTGAAGACACAACAATTAGCATAAATTATACAGTGCAGAAATTGTCAAAAACTATTTAAATACAAATTTAAAAATACTCGACAATGCAGTCAGAGTTCCTATGATCAAAGGAACAGTCATTTTCGTTAAAGTGCAAAAGTGCTGAATCAAATACATACATTCATAAAAACTCCTAGACCTTCCAGGATTTATGATCAAGATCCTTTTTAATAAAATACAAACGGATATTAAAGGACCCAAGATTCAAACCAAATAGTGCAGTCACAATTCCTATGGTCAAAAGGAAGATCATTTTCATTAAAGTGCAAAAGTGCTAAATCAAATATATATATTAATAGGAAAAACAAAAGAAAGAGAAAAAATGTCCTAGACCTTCCAAAGCTTAGGATCAAGATCTTATTTAAATGAAATGCACAGAGATACCAAAAGACCTAAGATTTAAACGCACTCCAGTACTTCTAATTTTTTCTCACCGCTCCTGATCTTAACGCATATTTCTTTTCCATCCCCCATATTTTAGACAACTTTATTCTCCATGCATTGAAAGTGGGCACTTTGTCTGTTTCCAAAGTTGCAGAATTAACAATCTTGCTATTAAAGCTGCAATGAATAAACTTGTGTCATGCTTAGAGATGGCAGGAGAGCAGTCCAGAATTGCTAAAGATTCATTAGGTGAGATTTGGGGGTCTATTATGCATCTGAGGTATTTCTCAATCTCCTCTAACAGATTCTGAATTTCTGGGCATTCCCACATGATATGTGTCCAAGTGCCTTTCTCTGCACAACAAATGCATTTATCTTCTATTTGCGGATATATATTATGGAGGAATGAAGGTGTTCTGTAAATCAACCATTTCGAATAATATTGAATACGTTTAGAATTTGCTCCTCAAAATATAGCAGCATTAAATTTGTTCAATTTATTCCAGGTTGGTTTATTAATCTGTATACCTTCCCTTTTCCTCCATCTGTCCCTAATCTTTTCATATAACGAAGGAAGATTTGTTCTCGTCAAAGATTTTAATCCACCTACTGACCTTCCTTTTTGTGGGGCCGTTAAGGGCTTCACTAATGCTTGATTTATAACACAATTTTTCTATGTCTAGCACTTCGAATATAGCATTTAATCTAACAAAAGACCAATTTAAAATTATATTAGAATGTTAAAGCCCTATCTCGATCTCTTCCCATGTTTTCCAACAATACCCCTTAATAAAATCCTGGATCTTATCATACTTGTTTGCTTTCCACAATCTCAATGTATTCCTGTCCAAAATACACATTTCTCCTGTATATATGTTCGCAAGTCTGGTTGAGTTATTAATTCTTAAAATACCATAATATGCCAGTAACTGGGTTTTTTGTGTAAGCAGCCATTGTAAGGTCTTATAGCGTACTTTCTTAGGGTACTTGGTCACTCTTTAAGGATCAATGATATTATGTTCCCATAAAATCTTTTTCATAAAAAAATTATCTGCTTCTTGAGTGTCTAAGAAAAAACCTAAAACTGTGATGTGCTAATGTCGCATAATAGTAATCTCTAATATTCAGAAAAAATAATCCTCCTTCTGCAACCGAGCAATTTAAAGTGCTAAGTGCCAATCTTGGTTTCTTATTCGCCCAAAGGAAGGAAGAAAACATGCTATCTATCTGCTTAAAAAAGGAAGTCTGTATTTCACAAGGAGCTGCACTAAAAATAAAATTAAAAAGTGGAAGAATAGATATTCGAATCAGCGCAACCAGTCCCATTATTGATAGTGGGAGCTGATTCCATCATGCTAATTGTATGCTCATTTTTTTTAGTAATGGAATATGATTTAGTGAATAGAGCTCTTCTACTTTTTCTGATACATAAATTCCTAAATATCTCTTTGGGCGGGTATTATATGTCTGTATAAATTCAGATAGCAGAGTGTTTACAGTACAATTGCATAATATGATTTCTGTTTGGTTTTATTTATTTTATACCCGCCTATTCTTTGAAAATCCGCAAACACCCTCATAACTTCTGACTGAGTTGTTATCTTCAAGTCCAGGAAGAGAGCAATGTCATCGGCGTAGAGTTTTATATTATTCATTCCTCTAACCGGAGCCGTATGAGCTCTTTTTTCCTTAATCGCAATTGCCAATGGTTCGATAAACAGAGCAAATAAAATCAGAGAGAGGGGGCAGCCTTGCCGAGTACCTCTATTTATTTGACATGTCCCTACTTTCACTGAATTCATTAATCTGAGCCTGAGAGTTTCTATAGAGTTGCTTTAATAGAAATACAAATTCATTCGGAAAGTCAAACCTCTCCAGGATCTCAAAAAGACAGTTCCATGAGACAAGATCAAATGCCTTTTCAGCGTCTAAAAACCAAATCTGTGCCTGCACTTTATTGACACTAAAAAAGTCCAAAGGCTCCAGTAAAAAAATTGTATTAGTATAGAGTTGTCTCCCTGCCACAAAACCGCACTGGTCCGCCCCAATGAGTGATCCTACCATCTAATTTAATCTATTTGCCAGCAGTTTAATAAACATTTTGTAGTCAGTATTTAACCGGCTTATTGGTCTGTAAGAGTTAACATTTTCCCTATATGTATCTTTTTTCAAAATACTGACTACTACTGCAACGCGAAAAGATGCTAGGGGGTCCCCCCCTCGTAGTAGGTGGTTGGTAAGTGTTAAAAATTCAGTACTAAGTATTGTAGAAAATGCTTTAAAAAATTCCGTTGGAATACCATCCTCCCCAATGGCTTTGCAATTAGGGAGGGAGATGATAACCTCATCTAGCTCATCTTTCATAAATTCAGCTAGTAGCAGCTCTTTAAAATTACTTCCTAACTTTGGAATTTGTAATTCCTTTAAAAAGTAATTGATTGTTTCCAATGTGACATGGTGGGTCGTCTGATAAATATCTTCATAATGGTTAAAGAACACCTCACCTATAGATGAAGTAGTCTTCATACGGACTTTAGTTACTTTATCACGTATGCAGTCAAATCTGTTACAGACTTGATTTTCTTTTGCTTGCCAGGCTAGCAATCTCCCCGTTTACTCACTCTCCTCATAATATTTCTGAAGGTATAATCTACTTGCCATATCCCCTAGTTCATAATAAAATTCCCTCATTTTTGTTTTAGCATTAAGTACCTCTTGTTTTGTGGCTGGGGACCTATTTCTATAGTACTCTTGATTTGCCTGGGACAATCTAGTTTCTAATGCCATTCTCTCCTCCCTTTTAGCCTTCTGTTTTGTTATATCTTTGGAGGATTAAGCCTCTCAATGTGGCCTTAAAAGCATCCCATACTATATTGATTGGGTCTGAGCCTTTATTTATGTTAAAAAAGACCCTTATCTCATTCTCAATTTCTGCACACCATTGCTGTCCTGTTAAATTGTATTTATTGAAATACCATCTTCTTGATACCTCTTTGTCTATCTTCCCTATGATTATTTCCATTTTAATGAGTGCATGATCTGAAAATGCATTTACTAAATGCTCATATTTACTAGTTTTGAGACTATGTGATGTTAAAAAAAAGTCCAGCCTGGATGATGAGTCATGTTTTGCCGATTGACAAGAATATTCACGTTTAAGCGGGATTTTAAAACGCCAGTTATCGGCTATATCTAGATCTGTCTTACATCCCTGCAGGGCTATAGCAACTTGTGGTTTATTTTGTCTCCGGTGTTTTTTAGTGGAATCAACCGTGGGATTTTGCAAAAAAGTTAAAATCGCCTTCCCATATTATTTGACCAGGTATACCTGTTAGCCCTTGCTTTAGTTGTAAAATAGTGAGTGGGTCATCTAAAACTGGCGCATAGATTGTAGCGAGTATTATTTTTGTCTGATTTATTTTCCATATAGGAATGTCCATCTACCACTCATGTCTGAATGTGACCCTCCAAAGTGTAACTGAAAATGCTTGTCTATAAAGATGTTCACTGCCCTCTGAGCCATCCCTGAT
The DNA here is from genome assembly GCF_964263255.1 of Lissotriton vulgaris. Classification (NCBI taxonomy): domain Eukaryota; kingdom Metazoa; phylum Chordata; class Amphibia; order Caudata; family Salamandridae; genus Lissotriton; species Lissotriton vulgaris. Next base: position 586,355,003 of record NC_141689.1, on the reverse strand, counting down.
ACAGAGGTGTGTCAGTGGATATGTGAGTGGCTGTATTGGTGAGTGATTGGTTGTCTGAGAGCCTGTATGGTTCTCTGAGTGTCTGTATGGGTAGTTACTAGTGTGTGTGACTGCCTGTATGGATGAGTAAGTGGGTGAGTCAGTAGCTGTCTGGGTTAGCAAGTGCATGTGTGAGGGCTGTATGGGTCAGTGAGTGTGTGTACGGCTGTATGGGTAAGTGGACATGTCAGTGGTATATGGGTGAGTAACTGGGTATGTGAAAGGTAGTATAGGTGAGTGATGGGGTATATGAGTGACGGTACGGGTCAGTGAGTAAATATGAGAGTAGCTATATGGGTGAGTGCTAAAAGATTATCAGATACCACACCCCCTTTTGCTATCACTCCACAGACATACCTCCTAGTGCACTACTGGTTGGGATAAGAAGTCTACTTTAGTCCTGAGGCTTTCCGGAGTAAGGTGGAATTCATTCCCCAAGTAGTAGCTCATCAGTAGGCACATTGGCAGAGTAGTGGAGACAGGTGGTGTTGCCTCCGCTGAACTCTAAGCAATCCCACTGAGTGTGACTTACTGGAGGTACCAGGAAGATTTGTTGGCCCCTCTGGACCCAAGTTGACTTAATCCCCCAACCGCTAGTGTACCAGAAGGCATGTTTGCAGAGTGGTGGTGAAGTGGTCATGGCCTCCCGCGACTTGCTGGAGGTTTTTTTCTCTTTCTTTTTTTAAAGGAGTAGGGCCTTCCAGGGTCTATTTTTCCCCAGTGACCCCATCTTTTGGAGCGCTGCCTTTTCATTAAAAAAAATTAAAAATAAAAGGACGGGAGCACCCCATCCCCAGGGCTGAGCCTTTTTTTGTTGCTAGTGGGGGGCTGTGTGGCCCCCCGCCCGGGTGCATTTTGGTCCCGGGTACCCCAAACCCCAGGGCCTACGCTTCATTTTGGGTGCCGTCTTCCTAACCAGGGCACCCATTGACATTGCCTCAAGGCCTCAGTGGTCCCTGCCAGCTCCAAGCAACAACATCACCTTCAGCCACACTTCTTAGCTCCTGTGGACTGACCACATTATACATCATCATACTCACTGCTACCCTTGCAGAAGTTGGAACAAGGTCACCAAAGAACAGCTTACCACCTCCCTCAACAAAAGCCCTCCACCAACGTCTATGGATGCTAATACCTCAGCATGCAACCTCCACCAAATGGATCTCCAACAGCCTGACACACTGGTGCCCCTGAATAAAGTCCTAGGCAAGTACACTCCAAAAAATCCAGCTGGTTCTCTCCTGCACTTCATGGGTCCAGGTGCACCTGTAGACAGCTCGAGAAGAGATGGAGGTGTAGCAAGGCCCTGGAAGACCACTCAGCCTTAAAAACCACAGCCATCGCACACCACCACCTCATTAGAACTACAAATAAAGTGGTCCTACAAGAAAGCATCAATGCCAACGCAATCAATAGCAAATAACTTTTTGCCTTGGTCAAAGAATTTGCAAGCCCAGCACAGAGACAACAGACATCCCACCCTCACAAGACCTGTGCAACAACCTCAGCACCAACTTCCATAGCTAGATTAAGGAGTTACATGACAGCTTCGACATCCTTGATATTCAAGACCCTCTCAGCCCACCTGCAACCACCTCAACTCCCAACACCAGACCCCAGCAGACCCTACTCAGCTGGACTTCCCTCATCGCTGATGACACACTCTAGATCATGAAGATCCTCCACTCCATAGCAGCCTCGGACCCCTGCCCACACCACATCTTTAACAGAGCCAGCTCCTCCATCACTCCCAAACTCTGCAGCACCATCAACTGCTCCATTAACTCTGCCGTCTTCCCAGAAGAAACCCTCTGCCGTCCTGTTGGACCTCAAGAACTTCAGACCTATCTCTCTGCTCCCCTTCCTAACAAATGTCTTCAAGAAGGCCATCAATTATCAACTTTCCGAGTTCATTGAAGTGAACCACATTCTGTACCTCTCCCAATCTGGCTTCTGAAGCAACCACAGCACCAAGACTGCCCTCCTTGTCACCACAGATGATGCCTGCACCCTCCTCCACTGAGATTAAACTGCAACCTTCATCCTCCAGGATCTCTCAACTGCCTTTGAAACAGTCTCCCAGTGAACTCTATGAACAAGACACCATGACACCGACATCTGAGACAAAGTCCTGGATTGAATCCACTCCTTCCTTACTGGACGATCACAGACAGCAAGACTACCACTGATCCACTCTGAACCAACAGAGATCAGATGCAGAGTGCCTCAGGTCTCCTCCAGTGCCCCACTCTTTTCAACAACTACATGGCCCTGCTCACAGCCATCATCAGGAACAATGGACTCAACATCGTCTCCAATGCCAATGACACTCAGCTGATTCTCTCCCTCACTAACAAACCCACTTTCGCCAAGAACAACTTCCACAATGGGATGAAGGCTGTTTGCCGCCTGGATGAATAACTTCTGCCTCAAGCTCAACTTGTGGAAGACAGAAGTTTTAATTTTGGCCCCCACCCCTCCACCTTGGATGACTCCTGGTGGCCCGCAGCACTTGGAACCCCCCCACACCCACTCACTATGCACAAAACTTCAGTATCATACTGTACTACTCGCTCACCATGAATTACCAGATCAATGCCATTTCATCAGCCTGCTTCCAAACACTATGCCTGGTCTGAATGATCTTCAAGTGGATCCCCGTTGACTCCAGAAAGATGGGCACCCATGCACTCATCAGCAGCAGAATCTACTACGGCAATGCAATGCTGACATAACCAAAAACTCCTCCAGAAACTGCAGAACATTCAAAATGCCTCTGCCAAATTCAGTCTCAACATCCCCCCACAGCCACATCACTGGCCATCTAAAAGACCCCCACTGGCTCCCAGTCAACAAAAGAGTCACCTCAAGCCCACAGCCACCACCACCCCAGGGCTATGTTCAAAATATTATGTGGGGGGCCACATGGCCCCTCGCATGACTGCCACCTCCCCAGGGCCATGTTCAAAATATTATGTGGGGGCTCAGGCCCCCCACACATTACTGGGGACCACCACCTCCCCGGGGCAACTTTGCAAATTGGAATGGAGCTGCACGGCCCCTCTCCTGGAGATGTAAATGGCCCTGGGGACTGCCAGAGCCAGCTCCAGCAATGTCCCAAGGTGCCCACCCTTGGGACATATCAGTTTGCCATGGGATGGGGTGGCACTGCTCCTGCCATCCCATAGCAAACACATTCTCCACTTTGAACACGTGAGAGCATTTTGCTCTCACTTGTTCAAAGCAGAGCACTTTGCTTTTGACCACCAGGGATCTGCATCTTAGCAGCTCCCTGGGGCAAAAAGCAATGTTGGCTCCCGGAGGACACGGGAGCCAGCCATGATCGCGTGGGCTTCAGGCTCTCCTGCTGTCCCAATGAGATGGCCATGCCCTGGGGGATGGGGTTAATGGGGCTGAAAATGACCTGGGGGGCCACACAGACCCCTCCCTTGAAATAATTAAAAAAATAAAAGTAATGTCCTGGCACTGGGGGACAGGGTCCCCGGGTCCGAACGTGGTCCAGGAGGTTGGGCGATTGGCCCCCTCCCTTTAAATCCGCCCCACATTTTTTATAATGGCCAGAACCGGTGGGATTGGGTCCCCGGTGTACATATATATCAGCCTCTGGAGGGGGGCTGCGTGGCTCCACTCCCATTTTATTTTTATTAAAAAATAAAATATGGGTGTGGCCCCGGGAATGGACTCATCAGGCCTCAAAAGGGTCAAAGAAGCGGGGCCACACAGCCCCCTATCTAAAATAACCACAGAAAAATGAACCGGCAATTCTCCAGAGGCCTGTCCCCTTTCATCACTACTCTGCAAACACACCTCCTGGCGCACTCTTGGTTGGGGGAGGAAGTCCCCTTCACTCCTGAGTGTCCTTAGGGGCCAACTGGCCCACCTGTTACCTCCAGTAATCCCCATACAGTGGGATTGGGGAGAGGTCGCCGGAGACCATGCCCCTTTTTCTACCACTCTGCAAACGCACCACTCGGAACACTGCTGGTGGGGTGATGAGGGCCTCAGGACTAAAGTGGACTTCAACCGCCAAGCAGCGGAGCACCAGGAGGTGCAATTGCAGAGTGGTCTTATACTACCATGGCATTCATCTTTCACAAAGGACTTAGTGTAACATCTGGACACTATACTGTTTATTTAAAAACTGAAACTGGAGGGACAGAATGTAATGACAGCAACCACAAATTGCCTTTTAAACTACCAAATTCTTATCTTTTGTTTCTATGGAGGTTTACAGTTATAAAAGTGGTATAGGGTATTTGATCTAGATGCATTGTCAGTATTTATGATACCATTACGTCTACCAGGGATGATGTCTTTCTAAGGCTTACCATTTGGTCTTATGCTTTATATCTCAATTAATATTGAGGTTTTCTTTTTTATCTTAAGATTTCACAAATTTGTAGTGCAAGTATATGTAAAATAATAATTTAAGAAAGTTGTAGTGAGTGCAATAAACAGTTTTGCTTAAGTGCAATGAGGTAGTATGCAGGAATAGATTTAATGTATTCTCGGAATTGGATGATCTTGATTGACAGGCAACGAAACCCTCGGGGAAAGACTCAATGAGCCCAGCAACACCCCCAACTAAAATCCCTTGTCAGCTCAAAAGGGACGACACTCACGGTGCCACCATAGATTTACACGCACCCCACGAAATGTCCACAATTGGCGAAACAGTGGTGGAAGCAGCAGAAGAAGTAGGGGACACTCACCATTTGAGTACATCAAACATGGCGTCTCTTAATTGCCTATTTGCCCCAGAGACAGCGCCGGACCTCCCCCCACCAAAGGATAGTAGGCCAAGAGCAAACTCCCTTACAAAAAGTAGAGGGCCCAAGTTAAACGATTCCTTTCACAGTCTCCCTACCTGGAATGTAGCAGGTCTGTCAACCAAGGTCTCCGAGCAATCATGGCTAGATGTTATCAAGAATCATAGTATAGTTTGCTTTAAGGAAACCTAGACGATAGAGGCAATTCACATTATAGGCTTTAAAACTTTTCACTCACCAGCACTTGCTAGTAATCAGGGCCGGAATAAAGGAGGTCTCTGTATTTATGTTGCGACTACTGAGGACATAAAAGTTAGCAAGTTTCTAAGCACAGAGTTTCATCAGATATTGGTCTTTAGAGGGTACCATTCACTTAATGTATTCTTAATAAATCCGTATGATAAAGTACCTCCCAATATGTTAGAGCTTATATTTCACAGCCTTTTGAATAGCTTAACTTCTCTAAGAGACCACTTAGTAGGAGAGGAAGTGATAATCTGGGTTGGTGATTTTAATTGTACTGTCTGCCCTTATTCTGCAACTGGTTTGTGCGGCCTGGCTGACTATAGGGAAGACAGTCCAACCCATTTTTCCCACACAAAACTAGGCAATATCTTTAACAACATCACCTTCCACCTTAACTTGTCCTTTGTGAATGAGCTATGCAGCCGGATCGTCCATTTCCAACCAACTTTTAAGGGACTGGGGTGCAACACTATTATTGACTTTACTTTAATTTCCTCTGCCCACGTGGGTTGCGTGTTCACTTGGGAAACTGACACATCCCTTTTTGGTGATCACTACCCCATATCTTTTACACTAAAAAGAAGGGGAGTGTTAAGACCATCAAAGAAGGATTTTAATTATACACCAAATGGCAAACTAACCGCTACTAACGTCTATGTCATTAAATGGGAGAAGGATGAGCCCGTTGGGTTCTTGAAAAATCTAATCTCCTCATTTCTCGAAGACATTTTGATATGCCTGACAGATGACGAATCGCCCGACAAGGTTATGGGTTCTTTTTCAAATATCCAATTAGCGGCTAAGAACCTCCTATTTAAAGAACATAGACGAGCCGCTAATAAAGCGCAAGGATGGTTTGATAGTAAATGCACCAAAGCATTAACATCCTTAAAAAAGGCACTACAAAACAAACCCAAAAAACAAGAATTAATTAGGCATGCCAGAAGAGTATATAAAATGAGCATTAAAACCAGGAAAGACACTTTAAAGAGGGAAGCCTGGACATCCCTATGGGAGGCCTCACAACAGCGAGACAACACGGCCTTCTGGAAAGTGATAAACACCCCATACCTGCAAAGCAGAGTGGAGGACTTTATAGATGTAGCTATACCCGGGGACACATGGGTGACCCATTTTAGACAGCTTTACAACAGTCCGACCGATGGGCATAGTTTGTTTATTTCTAAGGATAGCATACCAGCATCTAACAAAACTGCTGATTTAAGTGTATTCCCCCTAGATATAACCTTTAGCTGCCAAGAGGTTCCTATAGCCATTACAGAAAGCTCCTCCAGCAAGGCCCCCGGACCCGACGGCGTTCAGATCGACGTATATAAGACAGAGATGGATCTTTGGGTCCCTTTACTCACAAACGTATTAAATAAGTCCAACCAACATGGATTCATTCGATCTTGGACGGACGGCATCGTTGTGCCAATATTTAAGTAGGGCAATAGAAATGACCCCACCTGTTATAGGCCAATCTCGCTCTTAGACGCATTGATGAGAGTAGCCGGCAGAATCATCCTAAACAGGATAAAAAGTTGGGAGGAGGAAAATCAGGTCATATCCAATCTACAGTATGGCTTCAGAGCCGGGAAGGGGACGGTGGAACAGTGTTTGAATTTGGCATTAATCACCGCCAAATACACACAGGCGAGAAGCGGAACATTATACATCACCTTTGTAGACCTCAGTCTGCCTTTGACTGTGTGGACCACGAACTCCTATGGAAAATACTGTTCGACCAAGGCATCAATGGCCAAATTCTTACCTTCATCAAAGAATTATATAAGGATGCAGGAGCCAGGGTGAGATTTGGCTGTCAGGAGGAATGCTCGGATAAATTTCCCATCCGGAGGGGCGTCAGACAGGGGTGTATACTAGCACCCCTGTTGTTTACTATTTATGTTAATTCGATCGGACAACACCTAAGCGGTTTCCAATACTATTACCCCTCTATAAATGGGTCACCTATCCCAATATTACTGTATGCCGACGATGCAGCAATAATGTCGCGGACCATAATCGGTCTACAGTGGGCAGTGGTCGAATTTACTAGCTTCATGAGGGACAGAGGCTTAAAAGTAAATATCCCCAAAACCTACACAATGTCCTGTGGCCGTGGGTCAAGAAAGGCATTCCGTCCTATCTTTTTAGAATGTCAAAGAATCGAAACTACAGACAGATTTAGCTACCTAGGTGTAACGTTTGACAGGAGGGGGAGCTGGCATTCGGCAGTAGCTGCTAGGAAATTAGCCTTCACTCGGTCCATTGGTGCTTTGAGTAATTTCTCAGCTAAAATAGGGGGTAAACCCACGAAGGAACTGATACATATCCACAAGGCTAAATGTGTTCCTACCGCCACATATGGGGCTGGGCTATGGGGGATAGAAAATGCCCAGTTGTTACAAGCTTGTGAAAATCAGTCTATCTATTATCTACTTGATGTTTCCAAATTCACAACAACCTACATGACTCACATAGAAGTAGGTCTTCCTTATATCTGTGACATCATTAAGATCCCCCCCTTATTGTTGTGGCACAAGGCCTGGGTGACTGAAGAGACTGTTTTAAATAGAGAGGTAATAACAGATTGTCTCGCAATGGACGGGGCAGCCAACATCAAATGGCTATCCTGTGTGAAAAACACCTTCACGAAGATAGGTCATCCTGAATTCTTCGATAACCCACCTAGCATGGAAGGGATATCAAGAGGTGCGATGAAAAAATGGCCCTCGAACACCCGGCAACTGACAGATGGAACATTGAGAAAAAGAAACACACATCTCTCAGATATCCGGAAATTGCTCAAAACGAGGGCCTTCAACATTACCTTACATTAGACCTAAGTCCCTATGCCCGTATGTTGCTGACCCGACTGGGATTGGGTACTTTCTTCCGCCTGGTCACATTTCCCACCTGCAACGATTGGTCTATGGAAAGTCTTTTCTGCCCGTGCGATGACACCTCAACGCAATCTAATATACATTGTGTGCTGTTTTACTACTTTCTACAAAAGACCGCGTAGGGCTCGTCTGATACCTGTCCTCAAAGCATAGTGGATTCGTACCTGTAGACTAGGATATATGAAACTTCAACAGCTAGAAGATGAAAATGTAATTTATGCAGTCTCAAGCGTTTTAAAAAACTTGTTATTAAATTTAGAAACATAATGTAAAGTCCACATTTTTAACTTGTGACGGTTAAAATATTATGCATTAATGAATTAAGTTTTAAACTAACTTTTTAAATATACACTTTTACGTGTTAACTCATGATGCTTTCTTAATAACCAATTGATCAAGCTTATTCTAACCATTATGGACTACACTTTGTTTTTATAAAATTGTATATATTGTATTTTTATGCTTTTATGATTTTATCCTGAAAATCGAATGAAGCTTGTTTTGAATTGAATTGAAGGTAGTATGCAGTTTTTTTTGTACAATCTATGTGATTGTTTTTTCACCACTCTTTACTGATGATTCTGGCAATAGTTCATCATTTACAGTGCATGAGTTAGGTCTGGGCGGAGTTCACAGAGTTTTACTCTGTGGAACTCACAAAGTACCAGAGAAACTCAGCCACACTCTGTCTGTTATGTTGCTCTGCTCGCACTGATTTTTAGCACCAGGAGGTTTTTCCACTCTCTACAGCATGAACAGCACTACGCATTGAGGGTGCTGCTGTTTCTTTTCATTCGAATAGATGTTCTACCCAAGATGCAGCTTCCAGGAAGCGAGCTACTGATTTCTCAATGCGAGCAGTCGCAACTTGGCATGACCGCCCGCTTTGAGAAATCTTGCCAGGAGGAGATCTTGCGCACACTTTTTCTCACAAGTGCTCACCAACTTAAGATTGGCAAGCCACTCAAGAGAAAGAAAACTCCACCCCATGTCACTTCACAGACTGTTTCATAACACCACGCTCCGCACAGAGTGGAGAAAACTTTGTGAACTGTTATGAATATGGAAACTGAGAACAGTAAAAAAGAAAAAATTAAATGCTTCTTTACTTTATAACATACCTTTACACCAAGCCAAATGTCTAGTGATCTCTTGTAATTATGTTAGTATGCATTGTTCAAATTGTAAAATACTTTTGTAATTCTCTAAATTGTAAAAATAATTAATATGTGCCTTTTTTTATACAGGTGAATAGCACCACCAATTGAAAACATTTACTTTACTAATTATTTCTTCAAGTGTTGTTCCCTAACTTAAAATTGTTATTGTGCACACACTTATACAGCTAATAACACACCCAGGCACAGACCAGTACAGCCACTCCAGTAGACTTCACTAGCTTCCTGTAGCGCATCGCAGTAAGTTCAAGACTTCATACTTAGCTTACAAGGCCTTTAATAACACCAGACCAGTGTTTTTTAGAAAACGTTTTTTCTTGGTACCATCCGGTCAGACAGCTACGCTCCACGGACACTAAACTTATGAGGGTTCCAAGGATTTGAATGACATGTTGGGGAGGCAGAAGTATCTCCTATGGTATAGCAAAGCTATGGAACATGCTTCCAAATGATATCAGGAATGCAAGGTAACTGACCTCTTTCAGAAATGGTCTTACACCTGGCTATTTCAGAATTAGATATATTCCGGACTTACTTCTGTCTTAGCACCAAGACACCTCCATGTATTCGTGCACTCAATAAATTTTATTAACAAAACATAACTCACACACCTAGGTCTACACAGATTAAGGCACTCACACACACACACACCCACTGATGCAGCTACTGTCCCACCCAGGCATACACTGATACAGACACTGACACACCCAAACACACACCAATAGACACTAACAGACCCAAGTACACACTCATACACCCACTGGCACAACCACACACACACCTATACAGTCACTGGCACACCCAGACATACACCGATACACACATTGACACACCCAGGCATACATCAATGGAGACACTGACACACCCAGGCATACACCAAAACAGAAACTGACACACCCAGCCAAACAATCACATAAAATACCCCAATAGACCAACATGTGGTCCATGGTGCAAGAGAGCTAGCTCTAAACGAGAAGCAGTGAAAAAAGGAAGAAGGGGGGAGGAAATGAGTTAGGAGGGCCTCTCTAGTTAAAGGTTGTACCTAACTCAACCATGAATGTGGGGGAGAAGCACTTTTTGTTTAATTACCCTCACACACCCTAGTGGTGTCATGCTTCATCATCGGGTCACCCCGACTCCTAAAACAACAACTGGGTGAAGGACAACTGCATGTAGGTCAGAATGGACAAGATAGAGGTACAGATTTACAGGAACAAACATTCTAGTTACCCCCAGAACTCAGACCTACTCCTACTGCAACTCACAACACTAGGAACCTGGGCATCATTCTGGACAGCAAGCTATCTGATAGAAATGGGTTTTTCTAGTAGGCAATGCTTTGCACTTTTGTGCAAGTAGGGACCCTTGCTTCTAGTCAGGGAAAGGGAGTTATGCCCTTAGATAACTCCTGCTAATAGCCAAATCCAACGGCACCGGTGAAGGTTGGTTGCGGCAACCATCACAGTTGCGGTGTGAAGTGGAGAAGTGCAGCATGTGGTGCCCTCAGATCACAGTGCAGACAGCGGCTCAGTGACTGTCATCCAGCAGCATTGGTGAGACCGTGGCAGCCATGCAAACTTGGTCGATGCTCATTGCGAGGGAAGCTGGCATTGGTGGGCTGCGGCTGTGGTGTGGGACAGGGCGGTGCTTCGTGGAGCTTACGAGTGGTGCCCCCAGAGCATGGTGCAGACCACTGCAGCAAAGTCAGCTTGCAGCGTCGTCATCGAAACCAGGGCAGCTGAGTGAACTGAGGTGGTGCAGAGTGCGGCGCTCACAGGTCACGGTGCACCTAGCAGCTTTGTGGCGGCAGTCATCATTGTCAGTGAGACGAAGGTTGTGGTGCAAAGTGCTTCGGTGCCGTCAAATCACAGAGCTGGCAGCAGTGTCAGTGACGGTGTCAGACTTCGGTTTCCCTCTGTGGCAACTGTAATGCACCGTCCCAGATGCAGTACCCTGAGGAAGGTGAAGTCTTTGCTGTTCCCGAGACTTTTTGAACAGTGGGCAAGCTCTACCTCAAGCTTTTGGAGATACTCAGTAGAAAAAGTTACAGAGTTCCTTCCGGTCATGTTTCTGCCCAAAATAGAAGCAGCTACTGCAGGCCAACACAGCAACGTAGTAGTCTCTCCTCACAGCTTCCACAGCTCTTCTTCTTGGCAGGTTCCTTGATCCAAATGAGTTCTAAAATACTGGGGTCTGGCCCAAATATTTATACCACATTTCTCTTTGTTCTCTTGTGGCAGAGAGTTCAAACCAGTCCTGTCCCCTCTGGTCCAGCTTCCTGGCAGGAGGTGGGGATGGCATTGTGTAAGCAGACCAGGCCTATTGCTGTGCTAGGAAATCTCCTCCTCTGCTCCAAAGGCAACTCAGGTCAATTCAGTCCAGCGCTGACTCATGCAGGAAAGGCAGGACTCACCTCACCCCCCCAGTGGCTGTCTACTCCACAATGAATGCACAGACCCTGTCACTACAAAGCCAGGCAGTCAATTCACAACCCAGCAGAGGCACACATGATGGGAAAGCAAGAAAATCCATACTTTCTAATTGTAGTATTTTCAAACACACAACATAAAAATCATCTTTGCTAAAAGATGTATTTTATAATCTTAGTTCCAATATACTAAGTCCATCTTTCTATCTTGTCCCAATGGGAAGGTGTACTTATAAGATGGTATAAATAAACTCCCATTCTATCCTATAGGACAGATAGCCTTTCCATAGTAAAAAATGAAATAGACAGTATTTTACTATCGGGACATGTCACACACCCAGTGCATTTCCTACCTTTCACATACACTGCACCCTGCCCACAGGGGTACCTTGGGCCTACCTTAGGCGTGACTCAAATGTTATAATAGGGAAGCTTAGGGCCTGCAAGTAGGTGTACTTGCCAAAATGACATGGCAGTGTAAAACGGTGTGCAGACACTTCAGTGGCAGGTCTGAGAACCCTTTGAAAGGCTGTTTGGGTTGGTGGCACAATCAGTGCTGCAGACCTACTAGCAGCATTTGATTTACAGGCTCTGTGCACATACTGTGCACTGTAATAGGGACTTAGTAGTAAATCAAATAAGCCAATCATGGAAACCCCAATCCATCAACACAATTTAAAGGGAGAACATATGCACTTTAGCAGTGATCAGAAGTGGCAAAGTGCCCAGAGTCATGAAAACCAACAAAAACAGATCAGAAACAGGAGGCCTAACAGCAAAATCTCTGGGGATACACCCACAGAAAAAGCCAGGTCTAACACTAACCATGATGATTCAGGTCAACTCTGCCTTCTCCTGCTTCTGCATCCTCCACATAGTTTGCAAATAATTCAAATTGCTTCCCTAATTCTCACAACGCACCATCACCCAGCTCCTCTTCTCCAGCCGACTGGACTATGGCAATGCTCTCTATGCAGGAATGACAGCTCACCTAATGCTTTGCCTCTACTATGTGAATTTTTCGGGCGCAAGGACTTTGCATTGCCCTAGCAGCCCACAACCTCATTGAAACAGCAGTGTGCAATGCATCCTTGACCCAGGCCCTCGCATCACAAGCTCCTCATCAATGGAAGCCTCGCTGACAATGCAGGGCCTTACATCACAAGCCCTACAGCTTCTTTGGATCTAGCTGTTGCATGACGCATTCTCGATGCAGGACTTCACATTGCATGCACCCTCATTGACAGCCTCCTCGACGATGATGCAGGATCTTGTGTCATAGACTTGCGGCTGTCTGAACCCATACTGGTCAATGCATATCTCACCCAGACCTCACATTGCCTTAGCTACATGACACATCCTTGACGTGGGACCTCACAATGTTCTGCCACCAGGACTTATGGTACTCTTGTTCAGTGTGCCTGAATTAGTCTCTGTAACCTGTTGCCAGCCCACTATTTTCACTGAAATTTATAAATCTGCATATCTCAGGTCAATTCTACTGATGAGAAATGTGTCATTGTGTTCTTGCTTTATGTATCAAAATGTACTCTTTTTTTCTAACCTGATGTGGGATTGATCTTGTGTTCTGTTTCAGCTTTATGTCAGTTTGTAGTGCTGCACAAATACTTTACAGATTGCCACTTAGTTACGCCTGACTGCTCTCTGCCAGTTGAGCACAGGTTCATTTAGGGTTTGATTGTGACGGATCACTGAAATAATGAAGGACAGAATATTGACTTGCAAAAATATTGTTGACAAAATATCGACAGACAGAATATCGAGTTTGTATCAAGAAACAGGTAAGTACAAAAATATCGAGCACAAAATATTGTTTACAAAAATATAGTTTATAAAATTATCGACTTTATTAAAAACAGTGTTAAATTAAATTAATATTAAAATGTAATTACTAAAATATACTTAAAAATACTTAAATTAACTTATAATATTAAATAATTAATGAAATTAATAAAAATATATTTTTACAATCATATTTGTTAAAACACATTTATATTGTTACATAATATAATTAATTAATATCCAATATTATTACCGTACAATAGCAGAGGTGTAAAATATACTATTCCCCCTCCAAAGAGTGCAAGCGTAGGGAAAGCGTTGGATAGCGTAGGGGTTAAATTTACTATTCCCACTCCAGTGGGTGCAACAGTAGGGAAAGCGTTGGATAGCGTAGGGGTTAAAATTACTATTCCCACTCCAGTGAGTGCAACAGTAGGGAAAGCGTTGGATAGCGTAGGGGTAAAAATTACTATTCCCACTCCAGTGGGTGCAACAGTAGGGAAAGCTTTGGATAGCGTAAGGGTTAAAATTACGAATCCCACTCCAGAGAATACAACATTAGGGAAAAGAAATACTTCATATATTATTTAAAAATGTGTAAATGAATATATATTAATAATTAATTAAAAATAATAAAAATGTTTTTATAATATAATAATTAATATATTAAAATTACTAATTAACAATAATTATTTCAATTGATCACCTGTTAATACTAATCAATTAAAAAATAACAATTAATTATTTAATAATTAAACATTATTTAACTAATATTTCAAATTAAATACATTTAAATAAATTTAATTATTTAATTAATTATTAGTAAATTACTTCCCACCCTATTCCCCTATAAACCCACAACCCGCTACAGAAAATAAATTATTAAAATTAACATAATTAACAATTAATAAATTACATTTAGTTAATTGGCAAATAAAAATGTTATAATTACCCATAAATACCTAATTTATAATTAATTCTAAATAAATATCAGTTAATAATTTTATATATTTAACTATAATTTAATTACTTCCCACCCAATTCCCCTATAAACTCACAACCTGCTACAGAAAATAAATTACTAAAATTTACATAATTACCAATTAATCAATTAATTAAAATTAATTACCAATTAAAATTTAATTAATTAACAAACATTAATAATTAATAAATAATTAAAATGTACTATCAATAAATCCATTTACATATTTAATTAATTATAATTAAATTACTTCCGACCCTATTCCCCTATAAACTCACAACCCGCTGCAGAATTAAATTACGCAATAATTATAAAAACAAAATTCATTAATAAAAATTATTATAACATAAATACACACTTTTCACACATATTATAACATAACAATACACTATAAAAATCGATATTTTTAACTATCTATATTATATACTTCGATATTTTAACTTTCTATATTTTTAACAGTCGATATTACATCACTTACCATAAAAACGATATTTTGGTTATCTATATTCTGTCCTGTCGATATTTTGTCCAGTCTATATTTAAAACTCGATATTATGTCCAGTCGATATTTTGGAGTCGATATTATGTCTGTGCACCGATTGTGACATCACCCTGACAAGGATTGGGGTTCTTGCTTGATTAGGGTCCCCCCCCCAGTACATTCATTTCTTGCAATCATATTTATGTGTTGGTTAATCGTTGGGTTTTAAGTTCCTGCTCCCATGCTTCCACCCAGAGAAGCCTTTGACAGCTATCCCTCCCTTTCCTCATAGTCAAGTATGAAAAGGGAGCACTTGGCCTAGTTTGCACAACCTCGGTAGATGAGGCCCAAGGGCACCATGAAATATAATATATAGAGTCAGGATGTCTTACTTAAGATTCTAGGTTGCTCCCAAGAACATATAATATAGCGGTAAATGCTAATGGCCACTGACAGTATCATCTTTAAGATCATGTATTACTTTGATTTTAGAATTTCATATCTAGTCAGAGCCTCATTGCACGCATATTAGTAGAAGTGTTATACACCTAGGGACATATGTATGAAGAAGTGTCGCAGCAAGTCGCCTTGCTCTGCTGCAATGTGTCACTGGGAAACAGCAGGAATGCACCAAATTTAAAGCAATAGGGTGAATTCCTGTTTTTCCCCCTGTGCTGGTGCGCAGTGGGTTGCCTAGTGCCAACGCAGGCACCCTTTCACCACAGTGAAGGGTGACTGCGTTGCATGCAGTATTGTTTTTGTTTTTCTGTACAAAAAAAATCCAGAGAAGCTTTTTCCTCTTTCTATGTGTGTTGCAGAATGGAAAACACGTAGAAAAAGGAAATTAGGAGAAATTAAGATATTTCTCCTTGTTTCGCCTCTCCTGTGAGGCACATCTTTTTGGTGCATTCCTTGGTTTACCTGTTAATGTAAATCTTGGATGCGTCAACATCCATGGTCGTTGCGTTGGGAACGTCCACTCAAGACCAATTGAAATACCTCCCTTGAACAGAGTAATGCAACGCATCGATTTGCACTGTGTTACATGACTCAAGATTTGTGAAGAGACACAGGGCCATGCAAGTGGCCTATCGTGAGTTCGTAAATCTCATTTTTTGGTTTGCTTCACTCTTCCACCACATCGGGTTGTGCAAGAGGCATACAAAGGTGCTCATAAATATGCCCCTTGTGAAAAAACATGGTACTTGAAGGGTGAGTAATTGCTGCATCATTGTGATATAATGGTGTAGCATTAGTTTTCACACATTCCGAGTTTTGCAAACTCAGGGCCTCATTTATGAAGGGCTTGCGCCACCGGTGCGCCACTTTTTTCCATTTTAAAAGTGACGCACTGGTGGCACAAGGCCTTCATAAATAAGGCCCATAATGCGCAGTTAGCCCGCAAGATTTGCGCTATATTTTACCTAGAGGAAATGACTTATCTAAAAACCATGGGGGTGCATTAAGAATACCATTTAATGCCAGTTTAGAATCGGAAACTTCGAGGGTCCTGGAATGAGGGTGGATGTGGAAGCGTAGGATAGGGGGGGGTCATTCCAAATGAAATTAGTGTGTAAAAACTCTGCAAATCAATGTACGTGAATATTTTTCAAAATATTAAGTTGACCACCTTAATCTGATATCCCTTCGATTGAAGTTTAAATAGAGGCACACAATGAGTTCATTTACGAAGAGTCATTTATGAGAGTTCAATGAAGATGTAGTTTAAGAAAACGTGATTTATTCCTCTGGTCAGCTCTAATCCTAGCACTTTCTAAGTGCCTTGTCCTTCTTGAGTCATTGATATTAATTGTAATAACACCATCATAATCAATTCATTTGGAAATAATGTGGATGTCACACACACTTTCAGAAGAATTCCATTGTAATTTAGAATTAATTTAATGTGTCATTAGCATAAAGTGTTAGTTCTTAAGCCATTTAACGGCAGTACCCTACAGAGCAGTAAAGATTAAAAGAGTTGAAATGCTCTCTGCAGAGGTTTTGTAATCTCCAAAGTGACATTGCTCAGTATTTCTAGGTGAGTTATATTCAGAGCGACGATGGCCTTACTGCTGGTTCCAACTTTCCCTCTGGCAAGCCGTCAAAGGGCTGCTGCCTTGTAATGGCTTGTAACACAGATTTTCAATACCGACCTCAACCCAGCCTGAAACCATACAAGACTATAACTATAGACACGAGGTACGTGTAGCTACTGAGACGTTTTTCTGGCGTCCTTTTCTGTTCCCTGTGTTTCGAATTACTTTTTAAAAAGGGATACTCGTCCAGTCAATATTTATATTTCGTGATTGGGCCCTGCAACAATTACGAGATGGCCCCATGAGTTGTTCCTTTCCTCCAAATGGACCGTCTACGCATGCAAGAATATAGATGTCAGCTGTGCCTAATGCATCCCACAGGCCTGTGAAGACCCTCCTACTGAGCACAAAGGGGATGGTTCAAGGAGGGAGCAGTGGCCGAGAATGCAGGCGCAAGGAGTCCAGGTTCATTGCACAGAGGTGTCAGAAGCTGGTCAGTGAGACTCATTTCTTGAGGGACATGGTTACCTGATTTCGTGTATCTTCAGTTAGTGCAGCAACATTTGCTATACCAGCGAAATGCAGTCCATATTTATAATTTGTTCCTCCTGTCTTGGGCTGGTGCCCAATGTTCTGCCAAGCGCCAATGCTGGCAACCTTGCTAAATACAGCAACGGTGCCTGCATTGCATGCAGGATTGTTTTTTTGTGTAGGAAGAGGTACCTTCCTGCAAAAAAACCAATCCTCTGAAGATTTTTCCTCCTTTTGTGGGTGTTGAAGAAAGCAGCACACTTCGAAAGAGGAGAAACTAGGAGAAATAAACATTTCTTTTCGCTATGCCACCCCGGAGAAGGCATAACATTTTGATGCATTCCTAGGTCTACCACTCATTGTACATTTGGGAATGTGCCAAAATACATGGGTGCATGCGTGGGCACACCCACTCTCCACCCACAGACAAACTCCCTGGTGCACAGGAACACAAACCATTAACTTGTGCTGCCTTGTGGTACTCCAGATTTACCAAGCCACACAGTGCCGCACAAGGTGGTGTTGCTTGGAGTGGTAAATCTCATTCTAGGTTTTGCATCGCCTTCTGTCCCCTTGCATGGGGCATGGGTGATGCAAAATCTTTGATCAATCTGGCCCTACATGTCTGTGAAACAAGACAAAGCAAATGAAAAAGCATTTCCTGGGACATCATCAAACAAAAATCAATCATGTGTATGTGCCAAGGAATTGATGCAGAGCCGTGTTTTTCATTCTGTCTTAAAATACAGACATTACAGCAACAGGGCATTCATATTCTCTCGATCATAATGACAGTTTCACTGGGGAGCAATATGGTAGTGCGAATGTTTATTCGCTTTAGGGTGCAGAGCTAAAACATTGAAAGAGAAACCCTGGAACAAGTGAAACAGAACCAAGTATTCGATGCTTGGTTATGTGGAAAGTAATCTCAATGATCATTTAGCCTGGGGTGCATGAGTTCTAACCCCATAGCTGATCAACCATTGCGAAATTGGAGGCATCTTCCAGGTAATGGATATTAATGGATGTGGAGTAGACTGTGTGAATGTTCATCGAAACTCAGTCAGTGCCTGACTTGTGTAGTCACAGCACAGCGCCTGATGGTGTGGGGGATCGCACAACACACATACATTTTATGTCAGTCTCCTGCTCTAATCTTTAGGAAGCAGTTAGGAGTGTTGATACAAGAGGCCTTCTCCAAAACTCAATCTGTTAAGAGAAAGGAGTGGATTTAGATTCTGTAGAGAATCTTCCCTCTCATCATCCTGCAAGCCGTGAACGCAGCACTGCTGGGCAGAGGAAGTAAACAAACTAAACCTGAAGGCAAATACATAGAATAGATACACTTTTATAGATTCCTGAGCATATCAGATCATGGATTTATTTTATTTATTTATTTATTTGGTGTATTTGTAGAGCGCGAACCTGTCACCCATAACTTTAACCGCTCAGCCTTTTATGGAAATAGGTGGGTTTTTAGCGCTTTCCTAAAAGGTAAGTAGTCCTTGTGGCTTCTCAGGGAATGTGGCAGGGAGTTCCAAAGTTTGGCCACTGCGACATTAAAGGAGCGGCCACCCATCCTCACTCTGTGAAACCTCGGGACTACAAGAAGATGCGCCGTAGAAGAGCAGAGGGGTCGCGATGCAGAGTACCAAGCAAACATCTTTTGCAGAGGGACGGGGCCTAGTTGGTGAATCGCTTTAAACACAAGGCACGCAGCTTTGTATTGTACCCGCAGATGGATCGGGAGCCAGTGTAGGTCTCTTAAGGCAAGAGTGGAGGAACTAGACCTAGGGCGGGAAAGAGCCAGCTTGGCGGCAATGTTTTGCACCCGCTGAAGCTTACTGGTCAGATTTTTTGGGGCCTCCAACAGAAGCCCATTACAGTAGTCGAGGCGACTTATTATGGTCCCACGAACTACCTCCGGCCTTGCCTGAGCGGGGAGAAGGGGCAAAACCTTGCGCAACATACGCAACAGCATCATACACGTAGCAGTGGTTTTGTTGACGTGTATGTCAAGCTGTAGGTTAGGGCCAAAAATCACCCCCAGATTGCGGGCTGATTCCGCCGCCAGTACTGGCTCGAGAAAGGTACTAGGCCAAAAGTTGTCTGGGAGCGCCCGCGGAATCCTATCGGTAGAACAGTGGAGTACCTCCGTCTTGGAGCTATTGAATTAAAAAGAATTAGCTCGTAGCCAGTCTGCTGTGGCAGCCATGCAGCGATGAAAAGTGTCCAGCGAGACCGCATTATTCCCTTCCAATGAAAAGACCAGCTGGGTATCATCGGCATAATTAAATGCCGAGATACCAAAAGATTTTATTAGCTGGACTAAGGGGCGGAGGTACAAATTAAAGAGTATAGGGCTGATGGCCGAGCCCTGTGGAACCCCCTGTCCTACACTCCTTGGTTCAGAGGTGAATGGTGGAAGTGAAACCAGCTGTTGCCTGCCGTCAAGATAAGATGTCAGCCAATCTCTTGCCCCTTCAGTGACCCCGCACTCCTCGAGTCTCCTGACAAGGGTCCGGTGGCAGACCGTGTCGAACGCGGCCGACATGTCGAGCAGCACTAAAAAGGCTGCCCGACCACTGTCGACACGCGAACGAAGATTGTCCAGCACGGTCACCAACGCGGACTCCGTCCCGTGACCGGGGCGGAAGCCAAACTGGTCCTCGTCGAACCAGCCGATGTTTTCCAGGAAACCTGAGAGTGAGCGGGTCACCCATTTTTCCAGAATCTTGATAGGAAAAGGGAGCAAGGATATGGGCCTGTAGTTGGAAAGACAGGCAGGATCCAGAGTGGGTTTTTTAAGCAGAGGTGACACTACAGCTAATTTCCAGCATTCTGGCACCGACGACGACTCCAAGGATTGGAGACAGATCGAGAACAAAGGCAGGAAAAGGTCTGCCTGGAAGACCTTCCAAAATTTAGGGGGCAGCGGGTCAAGCGGGGACCCCGAGGACACCCTTTGTGCCACCTTACAAAATTCCTCGAGAGAGGGGGAAGGGAAAGACCTTAGTTGGGGTCGACTGGGGGGGGTAACCGGAGCTCCCAAACAGAGGTCAGGGACCTTGGTCTGGGGTCGACTGGATGGACTGACCGGAGCTCTCAGACGGAGGTCATCACCACCCGTCTGGGGTCGACTGGGCAGACCCACCGGAGCTCCCACATCCGGGACTACCAAGGTGTCTACTTGGCCGGTCGGCTGGGGTTGACTGGATGAGCTACCCGGAGCTCCCAGACTCAAGGCGACAGTCCGGGGTCGACCGGGCAAGTCAACCGGAGTTCCCAGCTCCGACACACTTGGAGGGGGCGACCGGGGTCGACTGGAGGGCGCGGTCGGAGCTCCCAGACCAGTGCTAACGGCAACTGGCTGGGGTCGACTGAACGAGCCACCCAGAGCTCCCGGGCCGGGGGAGGTGGGTAAGGGGTGCGTTAGGCCCGCTAAGATCTTAGCAGTCTTCTCCTCAAAAGCGGTAGCAAGGGAATCACAAAGTGCCTGCGACGCCCGCACCATATTAGCCGCACAAGCTGGGTGGGACAGATCCCTGACAATTTTAAACAGGGCTTGGGATTTATTAGACGCCTGAGTCAAGGAGGCTTCTAAGAAGGTCGCTTTGGCCCTCTTGATCTGGGCCTTATATTCAAGCAAGGCGAGCCTGTACGAGTGTTTGGCCGGGGCAGAGTACTGCTTCCTCCACTCTCTCTTGGCACGTTTACAGCTCAGCTTCAGTTGTCGTAGTTCTTCCGTGTACCAGGGAAAAGCCCTGTTCACTCTCCCTCTAGATTTACGGAGGGGTGCAACCCTGTCAAGCGTGTCAGTAATCGACCGGCAAAACAAGGAGTAGCTTTCCTCCGCTGAGTTGCTCAAACAGAAGTTAGCGGGTACTAGGGAAGGCCTAGGGGAAGAGCTGAGCAGTCGGGACCAGGATCTGCCCCATTTCGCCAGTCCTACCCCGGCACCGACAGAGGGATAGTTCCCTAAACATAACGAAAACGCCACAAGCGAGTGGTCGGTCCAGCACTGGGCTAAGATGTCATTAATCACTGCCGAGTCACCGTCAGCGAAGATCAAGTCCAGAACGTGACCGCCCCATGTGTCGCTGAGCAAACTAGTTGCTGCAGTTGGATGTCAGCAAGAGCCTGGCAAAGAGACGTGAATGCTCCATCTACAGGGCCCCCCTGCCATAGGTTAAAGTCACCCAGGACTAATAACTTGGAGTGGGTGTTGGATAGGTCATACACTAGATCGAGAAATTCTGGTAGAGAGGGAGCCGAACCCGGTGGCCGGTAACACAGCACACCAGAAATCAATGCTTTCTCCGAGTTCTTGATGGTAAACCCCATCAACTCAAACCCCGGAACCTCACTGATTTTAAGCTGGAAGAGGCCCAGCCCCTCGCGATAAATAATGCCAATCCCTCCACCTCGGTTCTTTGGTCGAGGGGTGTGCATGATTTTAAAACCTGGGGGGCAGGCCAAACCCAGTTCAACTGAACAGTCCTCCCGAGTCCATGTTTAGGTTAGGAACAGCAAGTCCAGCCCGGAGGAATCGATCAGAAGTGCAATCTCAGTGTGGTGCTTACAAAGTGACCGAACATTGAGCAGCCGACAAGGGTTGAGATGAAGAGAGTGCGGAGGCTCTCTGTACCACGGGAGCCTGGGGCGGTCTTAGTTCCAACAGATCCGTCCGAGAGTATGTCAGGCGGGAGGAGGGCGGATGGCCAGAGGTAGCGGCCCTAAGCGCGCCCGATGCGCGAACGGGCGCAAACGGGCTTACCTCTGGCGCACCTCCGGCGCGCCTACGTCGCGCCCGCTGCGCGTGACCGCTGCGCGCCTGGTCTGCCATCTTTATCGGATTGCAATTACTGGTAGATATCACGAAACAGTATTGAGCCGTTTTACTTACACTCTCAAGGCAGGGTTTTACAATGACCCAATTTTTGTTGCGGTTTCCCAGTGTTTGCCTGTCTGATTTAGCTGGCTTTATACATTTTGCACTTATCAACTGCTAAACAGTTGTAAAGTACATGAGCTACCCATGTCAAACGTACTTTACATTGGAACTCCATATAACTCCGTTTTATGTTCATTGTATATGGAGGCTAAAGTGCAACTGGGGCAAGGAAAGTTTAACGTCATATGTGGACGGCAGTGTTTATTTACACCACCCATATATTACAAAATATATGTCTGTCAAGGGCACCACTGTGTTGTTGTTGGACTTCAGTTTAAATAAACCAGAGTGGCACATGGTAGGTAAAAATACATTTGCCATGCAGGAAAAGCATATTTTTATATATTCCTAAATAACAACTAAAGTGTGCCTTGTAAGCTCTCGGGAAAAGTGCTAATTTGTAAAATATTGAACTCTATATATTGGGGTTAGTGGGCTCTCAGAGTGAAATAAAAGCCCAAATCTTTTTTTTTACTCTGCAGGCCTTGTCCTTTATAAAAGCAGAGCATAGCTGCAATCAATAACTTAATTCTCTTTTTCTATTTATGGGAAGGCTAAACAAAATGTCACATTTATTTCCCGCATGCTTTTAAAAAGGGAATTTCATGGCTGTTAGAAATTTAGGGGCATATTATCAAGGACCAGTTTCAGAATTATCGCAGTTTTATTGGCAGGAAACTGCTGATAAAACGGCGATAATAGGCTTGATAATACGCCTTGTTAATTCCCATAGAAGCCCATGTTAACATCAGAACATGGGCTTCAATGGGAATTAGCAATGGCGTGTTATCAAGCCCATTATCGCCGTTTTATCGGTAGTTTCCTGACGATAAAACAGCGATAATTTTAACAATGGTCCTTAATATTATGCCCCTGAGTTCCTGGTTGACTGGGATGTGAGACCAGGTCAAGCAGTAATTACAATCCTTATTATGTTAAGGCACCAGAAATCCCCAAATTAGCCCGTTACCACCCTTGGAACAGAGCAGTCAGGCAATGAGTAAAGTATTTGTGCAACACTTCAAACAGTAAAAATAGTGAGAAAATAGTGTAAAACATCACAAAAAAAGATTCCATGCTAGTTTAGAAAAATAGACAATATTGTAATAAATAAAATAATACCTAAACAACAAAAAACAATAAGTAGAACTGGAGATATACATTTTTAAAGATTAAGGTAAAAATATCTCTATAAAGCACAAAGCGCTGACATAGGCTAGCTGGTCAAAGTCAAAAGTTCATGCAAACTGCGATAGAGCGTGGGTTGACTACAGGGGCCCAGGTTGGCCCGCTGAACCAAAGTACCTTAATCCTGGATGCAAAGAGGATCCTGTTGGTAAGGCTTGCAAAGCAAAATCTTGGCAGCAACATCTATGCTGCCAATGATGAGGATGCGTGGAACATGCACCGGGAACAGCATCAGGCAGTGGTGGTTCTGAAGATGATGCTTCGACTCTGATCCATGCAGCAGTAGTGATGGGTCGGTGCCGATCCACATAGCAGCAGGGATGCGTCTGTGTCAATCCACGCAACAGTCGTGATGCAGCGGTTCTGATCTGTGCAGCGGCGTGATGCAATAGTTCTGATCCATGCTGCAGCGGTGAAGCATCGGTTCTGATCCGCAAAGCAGTGTATATACGTCGGTTTGACAGGGGAAGCATTGGTTTCAATGAAGCAGACACCTTACGCCCACTTCCAAGGGTCCAGTACTGGGATGGCACCTTTTGACAGGACAGACTGACAGATGGCAGAGTCCAGGTGTGGAAGTAGGGTGGTTGAAAGTCGTCTATGTCCCTGAGACTTCAGACAGATAAGGAGGCAGCCTATCTCCCTTGAAGTTACTCTGGGCTCTAATGTCAAGGGACGCAGGTAAAGACCCTTTCACCCAGGCAAGGAGGGCAACAGGCATGCGGTCAGCACAGCAGGGCAACAGGTATTCCGGGGCAAATGTCCAGCAGAGTGACAGGCCTTCAGTAGCACATCACTTCTTGTATCCACAGGTCCAGAAACATACTGAAGTGGTGTGGTCTGAGGTGGTTCTGATACTCAGTGGGGCCTTTAAAGTGGGAGAGACTTCAAAGATAGGCAGAGGACGACATGGCAGAGTGACACTTCATTCAAGCTGCATGGGCAGGCCTGGGGCAAGTTTTAGAGTGCTACTTAAGTGGGTGGCAGAATAGTGCTGCATACCCACTGGAAGCATTTAGTTTACAGGCCCTGGGTATATGGTATCCCACACTACAGGGGACTTACAAGTAAATTAAATGTGCCAATCATGTGTATGACAATCAAACTATGTTTAGGGGAGTGACAATAACCACTTTAGCACTGGTTAGCAGTGTTAAAGCCAGAGAATCCTAAAGCCAACAGAAGAAAGAATCCAGCAAAATTGAAGGCAAGTGGGAAGATCTCTCTAAGTTTGACAGGTCTAACATGTGTTTCCCCTCAGCGGTAAGTGAACTACCCAACCTCTGGGGATTTCTCATCAGTAAGGAAGAAGCATGGTCTGACCCAGGTCTGTGTTTCACCAAATGTCCATTCCCTGTAGGGAGATGGCCCACCGCAACAATTTGCATTAGCCTACTGAGGGGTCTGTGTTCTGTCTGAATCCACTTGTGAGTTCCAAAGAAGTATGGTTTCAGCTTCTTCTTTGCCTAGACCACTGCAAAGGTGTCTCTCTCAATAGTACTCCATCTTCGTACCCTGGGAAATAACCGCCTAGAGATGAAAGTAGTATGTTGGTCTAGGCCCTCATCATTTAGCTGTGAAAGGAATGCCCCTATGCCATGCTCTGAGGCATCTGTTTCTACTATGAAGTCCCTGGAACGGTCAGGGGCCTTGAGCACAGTGGTAGTACACATGGCATGTTTTACGGAGTCAAGGGCTTTCTAGCAATCCTCTGTCCAGATTACCATTTTGGGCTGATTCTTGGAAGTCATCTCAGTCGAGGGGGCACCAATGGTGCCATATTCCTTGGCAAACCTCCTTTAATAACTTATGAGGCTCAGGAAGGCTCTCACTTCAGTTTGAGTTTTTGAGGGCTTCCAGACCCTGATGGTCTCTATCTTGGCCTGGAGGGGCTGCACCTTACCCCCACTCATCAGGTGTCCCAAGTACATCACATATCCCTGCCTTATCGGGCACTAACTGGCCTTGGTAGTCAGGTCAACACTCTGCAGACCCTGAATCCCTTCTTGCAGGCGAAAGAGGTGGTCCTTCCAGCTGCTACTGAAGAAAACTATATCATCCAGATAAGCAGGACTGAATACTCCATACCAGCCAAAACCTGTTTCACCAGCGTCTGGAAGGTGGAGGGGTATTGTTTAATCCAAAGGGCATCATTTTGATTTGGTAGTGGTCCTCTGGAGTGAAGAAGCTGGACCTCTCTTTGGCTCTTTCTGGTAGGATAATCTGCCAATACCTTGAAGTCAGATTAAAGGTACTCAAGAACTAGGCAGCCCCATACCTATCAATGAGCTCATCAGCTGTAGTGATGGGGTGAGCATCAGTCTTGGTGACCCCAGACCACCTTCAGCGTTCAAGAAAATGCCATGAAGCTCCTTTTTAGTGAAGTTATACACAAATGCACACCAGAGGCACCAATCCTATGAATTTTGGTTTGTCCGCTTGCTGCTCCCTGATAAACTTGATGCAGCACAGATGCAAGAAAGGTACCACAGCTCCAGAGGGTCAGTCATACCTCTCCACCAAGATTGGAGGCACCAGGACCTACCGGAGCCACTGCATACCAATACCTGGGGTGCCGGACTCCCAAAAGCAAACACCAAGAAGGAGAAACCCCTCTGGACTTTTAAAGAACTAGAAGGAAGCACCCATCGAGGAATCTTAATGCGCCCAAGAACCTCTTCATGAATGGCCCAGCTGTCCTAAGATCACTTCTCCAAGTTGCCTGCTCCTGACCGTGAGGACCTCAAGACGCATGATGCCCGGCTGACCAGTTCTCTATCCACCCAATCCCACCGGCACCAGCACTGAGCAATCAGCACTGCTCCCATGGTCCCCAAGGTCCTGTAACCTCCTCCCTCTGAGGAGACCCATCAGACGTAGCTGTAAGTTCCACTGTACAGTTCTTTTTCAAGTGCTCCCATTTGCCTTTGAGGACCAGCTTCGAAGACCTTAGTACCTCTGCTCCCAGCTGATCCGGAATGCACCTGAAAATCTCCTGTTGTAACTTTAGACCTGGTCCAGATATCGACCTAAAACAAGAAGGTGAACTTCAGGAAAGCATTGTCTGAATGTATATACATTGTTCAACTTTTCACCATTGTTTTCTTTGGTGCATAATTGGGCACAAGACTGATATATTTTCCAAAATTATTTTTTTTTAACTCAAAAAGTACTTTCCTTTGAACTGTGCTTATTGCCTTAAAAATGATATAAAATGTATGCTTGAATGTGTGTCTCTTTTATTGCCTTTGTGAGTACAACAAATGCTTTACACTACTATCTGATAATTCTAATTGTATGCCCAAACTGTCACAAAGTTAGTATTATCTACTTTTACCTCTACCTTATTTTGGGGGATTACTCGCACTCTCTGCATAATGTACTGAAATTTAGTACACTGTATAGAGAGACGGTTTCCTATTGCCGCCATTTCTGGCACTCTCTCTGGCCCATAACAAAAACTATGGCCCGCTATCCAGACTCTCTCAATTTTGGAAACACGCTGGAGCAGTATACAGGAAAAGGCTGCAGCAGAAAGAGGCAGTTTTGAAGATGAAAGGCTGTTAAAAGAGATAGCAAATAAAATACAAAATAACATGTTGATTGAATGGTGGAGATGTGCAGGGAACTAAAATTAAGTAATGAGTTTAACAAAAAAAAGTAACTACCTATGTGATTGGCTTTGGACAAATAAAAAAAAAGGATGTTGTATGGGTTATGCTTAAAATTGACAACAGTCAACCACACTTGCTACAGTTACTGTGAAGCTAGTATGGTGTTTAGAGAAAGTCTTGTGAACTTTTCACCTACTGGTAGGCAGAGACTATTGGAAATATGGTTACTATGGAAATGGAGCTAAAAGAGTATCGGGAAGGGAACAAAAGAGAATGTCGGAGGTAGCTGTGCGCTATACAAATACTGGTATTTAATTTCATGGTAAAGGTAGCCATTTTTAGCTACTTTTCTACTGGGAGTCCTGCTTTAGTTCTGGCTTAAGCTTTGCAGTGTAAGACTTATGTTAACAGATATTTCAATGAAAGTTGGACCACAGCAATGATATTCTACAGGTATGTTAATTAGGTTGTAGCATAAAAAAAGAACATTTAAATAAAGTGTGGGTGATTCGGAAGAGTTGAGCAAAAGATGGCGGCGTCAGGCTAGACGCCGATAGCAGCTCCGGGCGGGACTGCGGAGCATGCAGAGAGTCATTCAGCGAGACGGACGCTCTAAATTTCAGTGGGAAATATGGCAGAGAGCTAATTGCTCGGTATGCGGATAGAGAAACTAAAAACCTTACCTGTCGAGGGTCTCTCCTCTGCGGGAACGCCACACAAACACACGCTCCTTGCATCCGTGGTTGGGTTCGCCGTGCTCAGGCTGCTGATCGGCGATCACAGAACTACGCGTGCACTGCGCTCCCTCTGCTGGCTGGCTGTAGCGGTGAATTCCGCGGTGAACTCCGGTGCAAGCTCCGAGGAATCTGTGATCGAGACGGACATCCAGGGACCCGACCAGAGTGAATCTGCCTCACATTTACTAATGGCCCCAAAAAATGCAGCAGCGGTAGCCTCGGCAGCAGCTAAGACGAGGGCTGCACGCCAGGCGCTGCGGGATCAGGAATTGAAGCGGGGCATTACCAGTGGGGGAGCGCCAGGACAAGGAGCACAAACAGAAGCAACAGTGGGGGCGCCTGATAAAATAACGGAGAAAACACCGGCCAGGAAAGCGGCCTCCTCTAGCAAATCAACATCTGTGTCCCACCCCACCAAAAATGCCTCAGCAACTATCACTACAGTGGCTACAATGTTTCGGGCCGCTAATCAGAGAACGATGGCCAAGGACACACAACAAAGCACAACGAGTAATGGAAAACAGCAAGCGGCTCCCCCCATTGAAAGCGGCAGTATTTCAGCAGACTTTGGTGATAAAGGTAGTGATAAAGCAGCAACAGTAACATTGGTTACAGCAAGCCCCGCGATCCCACTACAATCAGAAGATAATGAAGTACTGAGCCAAATGGAGGTGCAGAAGGTACAGGAAGTGCAACTGGAACCAAATAAAGTGGCCATATCACTGACCAGCGGTGTGGTCGAGAGACTCAGTCCGGGTCTGGGTGCGGGGCAGGTAAGCCACACTATCCCTACTACTACTGTATCTGAATCTGAATCTACATCGAACAGTTCTGGTATCAACACCCAGGTGAGGGCAGACCACCCTAACGAGAACTATACAGATAAAAACAGTCTAGTACAAAGTGTAGTTACAAGTAACGACACCCAACAACATCTTACTCAACATGAGGCTACAGATCCTTTGACTTGTACTGAAGGCACTGAGAATAGCTTGAGTATAGAAACTGTTGGACAGGCGATTGGTCGGACCTCCTCTGTGAACGATTTAGAGATACGCAGTAATCCGTCACCAGAGACTGAAAAAGCTACTGGAAAAACAACTATATTAGGAACTTCACCCTTTGAGGTAACTCATAAATCACAAAGAGGGGCCAGCTTGGGATCGGAGATGAGGGAAGGGGAGACCCAAAAGCTTAATGAGATATTTAATCCTGATCTAGAAACACCACAAATCAGCTCTATAATAGACCTGCACCCTGTTGACGCAATAGAGGTTCTAGAGATTGATAAAGACATAACTTACTTCTACTCCTTCTCAGAAGATATTAGTTGGTCAGGAGATACTTATGAACTAGATGAAGCTGATGATCTGGAGAATGAATCAGACTCTAACCTAAGCTCAGATCTAGAACTCAATCCACCAAAAGAATAGCGCGACAAGAAAAAAAGAACAATACTCAAAAAGAAAAAATCTGGACACCATGGAGCTAATGAACTATCATGGGATTATATCCCAACAGTTTTGGCACTGAACCAAAGCCACTCTCCTAATCCAAGAGCCCAAAGACTAATGTTAGAGCAAAACGAAAATAAAGAAACTATGGAGGACTCAGGAACTACTCTAACGCAAGTCATGGAGACAGTGCTACAGGCCATAGCATCACATCGGGAAGAAACCTCTAAAGATAGCCGCAAAGCACGGGCCGGACTACAAAAGGTTCAAGGGGTGGTTCGCAAATTGTCAAAAACTATGGGAGCATTTACTGAGAGGCTAAATGATATAGAGGACTGCATAGTGGTCAACGAGACAGAGGCGACTTGAAGCTACAGAAGCACAGGTTCATGACATAAGGTGGAAGCTTGAAGATTATGAGAATAGACTCCACAGAAATAATTTACGAATACTGGGAATTCCGGAAAAAATGGAAGGCGAGGATTGCCGCACCTATATAATACAACTGTTTCGAGACACACTGCCTGAGTTAAACACCTGGGACTGGGGATACGAGGTGCAGAGAGCGCATAGGGTACCAATATCCTTAAAACCCACAGCACCAACAGGCAAATACCCTCGCGCAATTCTGGTATATTTCGGAAATTTCCTACTTCGCCAGGCCATTGCAGAGAAAGTTACTCCTGATAAACACCGGAAAAAAGAATCAATCTCATACTTCGTGCGCCCTGACTTTTGTCATTGGACTGTAGAAAGGAGGTGGCGGCTTAGACAACTCATCAAACCCTTTCAAGACAAAAAAGCAACAGTATATTTGAAAAATCCTGCAAAACTGAAAGTGATACATATGGGACAAACAAAATTTTTCACGTCTGAAGTAAAAGCTAAGGAGTATCTAGAGAGTCTGTGAAAAAAAAACAACTAAACCCACATAAGAACAGGCAAGAGAGATAACTAATATAAACTAGAGATTGAAAGATAACGAACCCACTGAGTGTACATGGACTAATAAACATTAGTCTATGTTGATGTAATTGAATATAAGTTGTGGTACTCGAAAATAGGAAAACAAGAAAAAATGAATAAGCACAACTTGTAAATCAATAATTTTCTATTAATCTTTCCTTTCTCTTTTCATTTCCCATTTCTTACATACTAATATCCTCTTATCTTTTCTAGTTTAGATATGTTCATAATCGATAAAATGTACTGTTCTTTTTTCTACTTTTCTATCTGTCTTCGATAAAGTTACTATTGCACTTTAAAATTGCATGCTTCACTAGTCCTGCTTGGAGCAGGCTAAATCCATCACTATAGACTCCAAATGAGTCTCATTGCTCACTCGGGGAGGGCAAGGGGTGGGGCAGGGGAGAATTGAGGGTGGGGGGTTGCAAACAGGGCGCACTCTGTGCACCTGGTTGGGGGGGGAGAGCAAAAAAACAAAAAAAAGAGCAAAATGACACTTGAAGAGGAATGCAGGCTGATAAATACTGATCCAAAAATAGCAGTACCAAATGGGTAGATTAAACATAGGATGTTGGAATGTTGCAGGGTTAAACTATAGAGGCAAGAAAGCTCAATTATACCAGATAATCGCCCAGAGCAGTTGTGATATCCTCTGTCTACAAGAAACCCACATTCCATTTGGGGAGATTAAACAATTAAAAATACCCGGCTACCAAATATTAATTACAACAACTCAAACCACAAGAACCAGGGGAGTCGTAATTTTAGCAAGAACTAGACTAGGCAGCCCAGTACGTAAGAAAGCCGACGATCATGGACGATGGGTCATAATCCAATTAGAACTAGGTATTACAATCTGCTCAATCTATGGCCCTAATCTTGATGACCCCACCCTATTTGTTGAATTAGAAATGGAATTAGCATCTTGGTCAAGTAGCTTGATTCTTTGTGGTGATTTTAATTTGGCATTTAATCAAAATTTGTCCCCTCTGAATCAATATAGGTACTCGGGTCGGAAACCCAGGGTGTTCAGGGCAGTATCAAACTTAATTCAAACCCACAACCTACAAGATATATGGCTGCTTAAAAGGGGTAAAGATCCTGGTTACACCTTTTTTTCTTACCCACATCGTAAATATGTCCGTATTGATTATTTTTTAGCAACTCCAGATATTGCCTCAAATACCTGATTGTTAAAGACCCGAAAACAATATCCGATCATAATGCCTTATATATTACAACAGAAATACCGGGCTATAACCGGGCCCATACACAGTGGACATTTGATAGGAAATTATTAGCTAATCAGGAATATATAACCCACATAACCCAATGGACAAAAGAATTCTTTGATGCAAATCAATATAGTGCGTCTCGATTTATAGTCTGGGACAGTTATAAGGCGGCACTCAGGGGGGACACCGCCACATTCGTTGCCACTCATAAGAAAGAACAAAAGAAAATTCATAACCAACTAATAAATGAATTAACTCAGCTAGAATACAAACATGCGCATCAAATACAACATAGTGAGCATGCCGAGGAAACCCTAAGAAAGATTCTAGTGATTAAAGCAGAGTTAAATAACGAGTTAACTACTAAAGCTGCTGAAATTTATCAAGCTCATCGAAAGAAATCCTATGAGGTGGGGGAAAACGTTGGGAAACATCTTGCCCTAAAAACACGGCAGACTCAATCCTTTAATACAATAAAAAGTATTAAATATAGCGGTCACGAATTTACTACTCAAAAAGAAATCGCTAATTGTTTTAAAGAATATTATCAAAAACTATACCAAAACGAGGATGTTCATACGGCCCAAGAGACTAATGAGTTTTTAGTCAACTGGCTTAGCGAAAATAATATATCACAAACTGTCGATGAAGATGTAAGGAATGACTTAGATAAAGAGATCACTAAAACTGAGGTTGAGCTAGCAATAGCAGAACTAGCCGCAGGGAAGGCAGCAGGGCCTGACAGAATACCACAAGATCTGTCCAAAATACTAGGAACGATTATAACCCCATTTCTTCACGATCTATTCTTAGGCATCCAGTGGCACGGAAAATCCCCAGAATCATGGCGTCAAACAAACATAGCAGTATTCGCAAAAAAGGACAAACCCCCTGAATTAACCACATCATACAGACCAATCTCATTAATTAATTCAGATTCTAAAACCTATGCAAAAATATTTGCCAACAGACTTGGCAAATATATCGAACAGCTAGTATCACCCTGGCAACACGGGTTTATACCAGGCAAAAGCACCACAGACCACATACGCCGAGTGATAGCACTCTTTGACATAATGAAGCTAGAACAAGGTCAAATGTCTTTGATTATACTAGACGCCGAAAAGACCTTCGACCGTGTCTCTTGGCAGTACTTGTGGGAGCTTCTAGCCCTCAACAATATCGGCCCGGGGTTCATAAAATCACTGAAAGCTTTATACGTAGAACCTAAAGCTAAGGTCCTGACGGGAGGTTGCGAGTCTGAAAATATAGATATACAGAGAGGGACTCGACAAGGATGTCCATGCTCACCACTTCTATTTGCCTTATATATTAATCCTTTGATTACCAAATTATTAACATCACCAAGGATAACTCCAGTCAAGACGAGAATATATAATACTAAAATACTTGCCTATGCCGATGACGTAGCGATCCTAACAACTAATCCTACTGAGGCTATAGAGGAAATAGGAGTAGTTACTAAATTATTCGGCCAGTACTCAGGGTACTCGTTAAATAAAGATAAGACGATGGTTGTCTGTACTGATAACACGCCATATATAAGTCAATATAGAGTTGGAAATGCGAAATATTTAGGTGTTAACATCTCAGCAAATACTAACGAAATGATTACACTTAACTACGACCCTGTAATTACAAAAATAAAAAAAGATCTTGTTAGAGTCAATAACCTTCATTTATCCATAATTGGCAGAACTAACTATATCAAAATGACAATCTTCCCCAAATTATTATACCTATTTCGTGCAATCCCCTTCCTTATTGATAATACCTATATAAAGAAGATAGACCAAGTAATAACATCATTTATTTGGAATTACGGGAAGAGAAGACGGGCTATAACTAAATTAGTATCACCTACATCCCGAGGCGGATTAGCAGTTCCAAACTTAACCTACTACATGTGGGCAGCTATTTTACAGCAGATGTCCTTCTTAACTACCTCTAAAATTCCAGATCGAACAAGATCTCCTCAGTTCATTCCCTCTATCTATGAACTTACACTAGGAGATACTGCGCGCGGACTGCTGCTAAGACAAATTGAGCCATCATACTATAAAAAAATTTAATTTAAAATAGTGACAGACGCATTTAAAATATGGAATAAAACTACTAGAATATTATCAATCCCTAAATATACCAAATACACACCTTTATGGCGTAGCTCTATAATACCGCAATATCTAAATGATAATGTTACTAAGCAATGGGAAAGTCTAGGCATAGTTACCATCGGCGACTTCTTAAATTCAGATGGTAGAATCACTTTTAACGAGTTAAGTCTTAAATACCAGATTTACCTCACAGACCTCTTTAAATTCATTCAAATTTTTACATCAATCAGACAACACACCACAAGTCTAAGTTTACAGTCGTTAACATTATTAGACCTGATGCAAAAAATAACGTTCAGAATTAGTGATATTTATGGGATTCCTATAAACAACCACCCAGATGACCTAGCGAAAATAGAGGAAAGTTGGGCTAACAAACTTAATAATCCCAATGTGGATATAGATATGGTGTTACAATTATCCTCTAAAGTTATACTTGCAAGTAATTTAAAAGCTCAAATTTATAAGACGGTTTGTAACCTATATTATACACCAGCTAAACTGTTCTCATGGGGTAAGGCTAGTCACGATAAATGTCCTAGATGCGCGCTCGGTCCTGCAGATTTAATTCATATGTTCTACGAATGCCCTAAACTCGAACAATTAAAAGAGAGTATATGTAAATTCTGGGCTGAAATCTTTGGCCGGGAGATTCAAATATCAGCTACCTCGGTCGTATTAGGGCATGATAGTTCTGTAGAACTTAGTAATTCAGAAATGTATATAATTTATTTATGCACAGCTATATACAGGATTATGCTAGCAGCCCGATGAAAGGATACAGAGGCACCCACATTCCAGGGCTGGATGAATAGACTACTTGCTACATACAAGTTAGAAATAGCAATATATAAAACGAGAGGGAAAAAATCCAGAGCTAAAGGGGAAATGATCTGGGATCCTATAGCCAGCTGGTATAATCAGCAAAGGGCCTGATTTTGGAAAGGGGGAATAAAAAAAAAAAAAAAAAGGGGGTATAGGGCATGTTTAATATCTATCCCAAACTATGTTCTGCTTTATTATTTATTTATATATTGCTATTCCTGTCACATTCAATACAATACAAAGACAATTTATCGTACTGCTAAGAGTATTTTTTCTTATCATGCACAGCCTTCTGCGTTCCTTTACAATTTGGGGGAAATCAAAAACCCCCACTATACTAGAATGATGATACGATGTATGTTAATCATTATGTACTGCTGTAAATGTAAAGTTTGCTCAATAAAAATTAAAAATAAATAAATAAATAAATAAATAAAGTGTGGGTGTATATAAGCTGAGAGAAAATGATCAGCTTCTAGATATTATAGTAAAAGGCAATTTAAAAGGTAGCTTAGATGAGAATATGAACTAAAAATAAAGTGAGCACCAAAGGAAGAAGAGGAATTGGTATACATAAAATATAGGCATTTTATAAAGCCAGTATGAATGTGTAAGACATTCATTGTAGGTGCTTTCTTGTAGTATGCAATTTAATAGTATTGTATTGTAATTGCATTTATATAGCACTTACTACCCCTGACGAGACATCAAAGTGCTTTTTCGGCGAGTAGCACTCTACTCCGGAACCCAAGAAGGATTAGTGTTAAATTAGAATAGTGAAATATGAAAGTAATTTGAGTGGTGGGTAGGTTAGTCAGTTATTTGGATTCAGAAGGTTAGCGGAGGGATAGAAGAGGGAAAAAGGTTTGTATTTATATAGCACTTGTTAACCTTGATAGGGTGTTGACGTGTTTTTTTTGGCAAGTAGAACACTACTCCGGAACCCATAAAGTATTAGTGGTGAATTAGTTTATTGAAATATGAAAGTAATTTGAGTGAGCAGCAAAGGAAGAAGAGGAATTGGTATACATAAAATGTAGGTATTTTATTAAGCCAGTAGGAATGTGTAAGACATTTGTTGTAGGTGCTTGCTTATAGTATGCAATTTAATAGTATTGTGTTGTAATTGCATTTATACAGCACTTATTACCCCTGACAAGGCATCGAAGTGCTATTTCAGCGATTAGCACACTACTTCCGAACCTAAGAAAGATTAGTGTTGAATTAGTATAGTGAAATACGAAAGTAATGTATGTGGTGGGTAGATTAGTCAGTTCTTTGGATTCAGAAGGATAGCAGAGAGATAGAAGAGGGAAAAAGGTTTGCATTTATACAGCGCTTGTTACCCCTGATGGGATGTTGAAGCGCTTTTTTTGGCAAGTAGCACACTACTCCGGAACCCATAAAGGATTATTGGTGAATTAGTTTATTGAAATATGAAAGTAATTTGAGTGAGCAGCAAAGGAAGAAGAAAAATTGGTATACATAACATGTAGGTATTTTATTAAGCCGGTAGGAATGTGTAAGACATTTGTAGTAGGTGCTTGCTTATAGTATGCAATTTAATAGTATCGTATTGTAATTGCATTTATTTAGCACTTACTACCCCTGAAGAGGCATTGAACTGCTTGTTCGATGAGTAGAACGCTACTCCGGAACCCAAGAAGGATTAGTGTTGAATTAGTAAGTGAAATATGGAAGTAATTTGAGTGGTGGGTAGGTAAGTCAGCTATTTCGATTCAGAAGGGTAGCGGAGGGATAGAAGAGGGAAATAGGTTTGCATTTATATAATGCTTGTAACCCCTGATGGGTTGTTAAAGCACTTTTTTGGGCAAGTAGCAAGCTATTCCAGAACTCATAAAGGATTAGTGGTGAATCATTATAGTGAAATATGAAAGTAATTTGAGTGGTGGATATTAGTCAGTTATTTGGATTGAGAAGAATAGCGGAGGGATAGAAACAGGAAAAAAGGTTTGCATTTATATAGTGCTTGTTACCCCTGCTGGGGTGTTAAAGCACTTTCTTGGTGAGTAGCATGCTACTCCGGAACCCATAAGGATTAGTGGTGAATTAGTAAGTGAAATATAAAAGTAATTTGAGTGGTGGATATTAATCAGTTATTTGTATTGAGAAGGATATTGGAGGATTAATCGAGGAAAAAAGCTTTGCATTTATATAGCGCTTGAAACCCAGATGGG
This sequence comes from Lissotriton vulgaris, assembly GCF_964263255.1. Lineage (NCBI taxonomy): Eukaryota > Metazoa > Chordata > Amphibia > Caudata > Salamandridae > Lissotriton > Lissotriton vulgaris. Next base: position 586,318,268 of record NC_141689.1, on the reverse strand, counting down.
GTGTTGAAGTGCTTCTTTGGCGAGTACCACGCTACTCCAGAACCCAATAAAGGATTTGTGTTGAATTAGTATAGTAACGTATGAAAGTAATTTGAGTGGGGGATGATATGTTAGTCAGTTATTTGGATTGAGAAGGGTAGCAGAGGAATAGAAGAGGGACAGATGTTTGCATATGTATATATATATATATATATATATATACACACTTTATTTTGATTTAAAAAAAATCAACAAAAGTCAATACAGTACAAACACAGGGTCTAAAAATCATCAATAAACATTACGTTGCACTATTCCGATACCAATGACTGTGACAGAATCCTATAGTACACTTTGTTAAAACCATAAATAAGGGGGGCGTGGCTTGCACGCCAGCTGAGGAGGACGGCTTCTCCGTGAGCTCCGTGTCGGACATTCCCGCGGATGCCGTGAGAGCGCATTTCCTGGCTGCCTGAACGGCGGAAAAGTTTCCTGGGTCGGCGGAATCCTTCGTGACCCTAATGTTGCTGCTAAAGGAGGAATTTGTCATCTGTGGAGTCTTTTTGGGCTAGCGGTAATTTTCCTGTATATATGACTCGGGCGGCCGCCATTTTGAGTGCTGAGCCCGTGTCGTGATTCTCTTTACCGCTCGACTCCCTAATTCTCTATCTAGCAAATAAACGGTCACGCTGCTATATCTCCTGTCATTGTGCCATTTTTGGACTAGTGCATTGCCATTTTTTGCTCTTTTTCCGTTTTTTGTGACTGAAGATGTATGCTGTGACAGGAACAGGTGCTGCCATCTTATGTATGCCGTTTTACACATGACTCTTTTTACCTTTTTGGCTTCATGTACCACAGTTATTGGCACTTGCTGTTGTGATTTTTATGCTCACTAACCCACTTGTGCTGCTCCTTATTCATGCATCCTATGACATAGGATACTCTCTCATTCAGCTCATAATGCGACTTTACATGGATGTGTTACTTCGCAATTCAGTGCCATCTTGACATGTGGCCTACTTATTGGGCTATATTTCACTCTTTTTTCAGCCGCAACTAGCCTACATGTTTGTTACAGTCGCTATTATTCATTTTATGATATCTACCGAATAAGACTCTGGTGCAACTCTTCTCAAGTTCTATTTTTTGCAATGTCTTGTGTTGCTCTACTTTTTCCTGCGCCTTTTGGATCCTACTCACGCTATTTACAATGGCCAACGATTCCAAACTATCTCAAACAGGTACCAAACCAAAACGACTTAAGAATGATCCGCCCTCCCCCATTAAGTCGTCCTCGAATCCGGTTCTGGACTCCATCTTTGAGGAGGTGCGTGGTCTTCAACCATTTATGATTGCTACTAATGACAGACTTAAACAAATTGAAGACCGTTGGGTTCTTATGGAAGGCAAAGTTTTAAGTTTGGAGCAAAGGGTTATTGACATTCAGGACGTCTCAACGAAAATCCCACTATTAGAGCAAGAAATCCACAAACTCAAATTGCACACAGAGGATTTGGAAAATCGTAATCGCCGAAACAACCTACGCGTTTATGGTATTCTGGAAAATGTGGAAGGTCCCGACATGGTGTCTTTTATGCAAAAATTTTTACGTGAACTTTTGGATCTCCAGTCAACGTCTCACCCACTTAACATTCAAAGGGCTCATCGCCTCGGCCGTGTTAACTCTGCTTCTAATAAACCTCGTGGAATTATTATGCTCTTTTTGGAATTCACTGAGTTAATGGCTGTTCTGAAAGCTGCCAGACTCAAACGACGTCTCCAGTGGTCTGGTCACAACATCTTTATCTCACAAGACCTCTCGTCTGCAACGAATGCCCGAAGAAAAGAATTCCTGAATCTATGACCTCTTATGCGACAACTCAACATTCAATATGGCATCCTTCATCCTTGCTTTTGCAAGATCACTCATAATGGTCGAACCAGATCATTTGATGATCCCCAAAAACGTAATGCCTATCTACAATCTTTTTCTCCCTCCACGATGGACGCTGCTCCCTAATATGGCTTACTACTCCTACTTAACATTGTCTTACCTATACCTCTTTTCCTTTTAACTGTGGTTCTTCCCTCTCTTTTCTGCCATCCCTTCATTCTTAACTCTATTTATTTGACGCTTGTTATTCATCTGCTACTTCTATTGCTCTTACATTCTTTTTCTATGTCTTTATATTTGTCCATCTTCCGGTGGCTCGTGGTGGTATGTCCCCCATCTGGTGTATCCTTGCCCCTGATGTCTTGGTTGTTTTCTGTTTCTCTGATCAGGCTTCTGTGCCTTGATCTGTTTCCTCTTCTCTTTCTTTCATCTGTTCTCTTTTCTTTCTCCCCTCTTTTTTTCTGTTTTTTCGTTTCCTCCTTCTGTTTTTCTTTTTCTCATCTATTTTGCTATATATTTTTCTTTCCCTTTGCAGTCTCTTCCACATTTACTCGTTTCTGTGATGTACTTTGTTCTCTTGACCAGATTTTTTACTTGTGCTATATGTAATTTGAGAGCTATCTTCACGCGTATTTTTTGTCTTTGCAGTTTCCTTTCATGTAGTGATTCCCTTGCCATGTGTCCTCTTCACGTGTCGTCCATCGTCCCTTACCTCAATGGTGTGTAATTTTGTCTCATGGAATGTGCGTGGTCTTGGTCACCCTGTCAAACGTCAAAAGGTATTGTCTCATTTATCCAAACTTAACTCTCAAGTTGTTTTTCTCCAAGAAACGCATTGTTCTGATGTTGAATCACTCAAGTTAAAGAGACAGTGGGTTGGTCAAGTTGTTTTTTCTCCTGCTCTTCATAAAAAGGGAGGGGTTGCTATTTTATTCAACAAGGCATTGAATGTACAAATTATCTCCTCTCAACATGATGATGAAGGACGTTGGGCAATGGTTAAGGTTGTTATCCATGATAAGACTCTGGTGCTTCTAAATATTTATGGCCCGGTACGTCCTGACCCTTAGTTTTGGATTGCCATCAAAACCCTGATCTCTTCCCTTGATTGCCCCAATTTTATTGTTGCAGGTGATTTTAACCAATGGTTAGATCCTTTCTCTGACAGATTATCCTCCAGTAAATTTCAACCCGACAAATCGCATAAGAGTTTCCAATCGGCCATTGCCTCACGTCCTTTGTATGACTCTTGGAAATTGTGTAATCCTGATGTGTTGGAATATACCTTCTTCTCTAATGTTCATCACACCCGATCGAGGATTGATTATATTATGGTTAGCAAATCCCTACTCCCCTCCATTCAGAAATCTGAAATAGGTTCCATATTCATTTCTGACCATGCCCCTGTTTACACTACACTTGATCTCTCACTTACTTCCTCTAAATTTAATCGTTGGAAGTTTAACACTTTTCTTTTATCAGATTCAGTTTTCATGAAGGAGAGTGTGCAATTTTTCAATTAAATTTTTTCTTTTAATAATCCCTCTGATACCTCTATTCCTAATAATTGGGATGCATTTAAAGCTGCGTTCCGTGCCTTTACCATATCCTATGTTGCTAAGAAAAAGAAACTTAATCGGAAACAATATGATGACAAACTTCGAAAAATCAAAGACCTTGAACATACGTATTTCTCTTCTAAATCCTCCTCTTCCCTTCATGATTTAATTTTGGCCAAAACAGAACTCAATAAAATTATTACTAATGAGGCATGTAATACTCTACTTAAAATTAAATCTAAATTTCATGGTGGCCAGAATAAAGCGGGGAAAATGCTGGCTAACTACCTAAAAATTAAAACTGAACGCAAGAATGTAGGTCCAATTTTTAATGATTCTCTAAATAAATTGGTTTCGGCAGATGAGGATATTGCTGAAGTTTTCCATTCCTACTATCAATTCTTGTACACTGATGACACACACCCCTCTGATGTAATATTATCGTCCTTTTTTGACAGCTTTCCGGCTCCCCCCTCATTACCGGATGATTTTGCTCTCCTGGAAAACGAAATTACTCTCCAAGAAGTTACTCGAGCCGTTAATTCACTCAAAAGATCAAAGGCTCCTGGTCCGGATGGCCTGCCTGTCGAATTTTATTCCTCATTTCATAATATTGTTGCTCCTAAACTCCTACAACTCTTCAATTCCTTTATTTCTACTGCAAAGGCCTCTGGGTCATTTTTAGATGCACTAATTATCATAATCCCGAAACCTGATAAAGACCATACCCAGTGTAAAAATTATCGTCCTATATCCTTAATCAATTACGACTGCAACATTTTTGCTAAAATTCTTGCTGCACGTCTTGATTCCCTTATCCCCCGTCTTATCAACACGAATCAAGTGGGCTTTGTGAAGGGCAGACTCGCTGCGGACAATGCTCGTTTGTTCTCTAATGTCATTGCCCACAGCAAGCATCTTAAAGTCCCTTTAGCAGCGTTCTCCTTAGATGCTGAAAAAGCTTTTGATCGAATCAATTGGCAGTTCTTATTTCGTACCCTACAATGGTTTGGCTTTGGTCCCTCCTTTATTTCAATGGTCAAACTTCTCTATTCCTCTCCTCGCGCCAGTATATTTGTTAACAACCAATTTTCCAAGTTTTTCCCCTTATCCAGAGGCACTCGTCAAGGGTGTCCCCTTTCTCCCTTATTATTTATCCTCTGTCTAGACCCCTTCTTAGAAAGAATTTGTTCCAATCCCGACATTACTGGTTTTAAAATGTCTTCCACTGAAATCAAACTGTCTGCATATGCGGATGATGTGTTGGTATATATGTCCAATCCTGAATCCTCCCTTCCCCCCTTTTTGGATGAGGTCCAGTTATATTCCTCTGTATCGGGATATAAATTGAATCTCTCAAAAACTGAAGTCCTCCCACTTAATTCTCTTTGCTATCAATTCATGTTCAATAATACTGATTTTGCATGGTGTCCCTCTAAAATTAAGTATCTTGGTATTTGGTTTGCCCCCTCCTTGAGAGATACCCTTAAACTTACCTTTGATTCTCTCATAAAGAAAATCAACTCCCTTCTTCAAATTTGGTCCCCATTATTTTTATCCTGGTGGGGTAGGTTAGATACGATTAAAATGATGATTACCCCCCATGTTCTTTATATTGTTCCTATGCTTCCATTTAAAATTCCCATTTCATATTTCTCCCGCATAAATGCTATATGACCTAAATTTTTATGGAATGACAAGCATCCTAGAATAGCTATGCATAAGCTGATCCGCCCTAAGTCTGAGGGAGGTGTCCACTTTCCCAACTTTAAAACCTATCACTCCGCCTTCCTGATTAAACAATCCTTTTCTTTGGCCTATGATTTTAATGATACTCCTATACCTACATGGGTTCTTTTAGAACGTTCTCTGCTGAAAGATTTTCCCTTCCAACATATTGTTTTTATGTCCAAATGTTCTTCTTTAACCAAATTCCCTATTTTACAATATTCCCAAACAGTATTACATAATGTTTTCTCCTCCAACTTGTCCCATCTACAATGTTTCTTATTATCTGTTGTATGGTATAACAAGTTTCTTAGATATAAAGGCAAGACATTTTACTTTAAGCACTGGAAAGAAAAGAATATTTTATTTGTTCATCAATTTTTTGATAATGTTTCTCTCATTTCGTTTCCGGAATTGCAACTACGATTTAACTTACCTATGTCTTATATTACTGAATATGTTATTATTACGTCTGCTATTCAATCACACCTCACTTCCCTCTCAATGCCTGACGTTTTACCCTCCCTTGTTCCTACCTCTTCACTATATCCCTTATTTTCACATCAACAACCTAAGGCTGCCCTTGTTTATACTTCATTAATGTCATTGGATACTGACCATCCTAAATCAATTGTTGAGACTGCATGGGAAAATGATCTTGATACTACTTTCCCTATCTCACTGTGGGATCGTATATGGTCCAAACTGTTTAAAGTATCTCCTGCTGCTCGCATTACTCAATCCCTACTTTTCCTATACCATAGAGTTCTTCTCACCCCTGTAAGTATTCATAAGTTTTCCCCTACATCTTCCTTACTATGCTGGTCTTGTTCTACAGAACCTGGGTCACTTAAACACCTGTTGTATGACTGTTTTCCTGTTTTATCTTTTTGGAAGCAAATTTGGAAGATATGTATGCGAATATTTTGTTGCTCCACTACGTTATCCTTTCAGAATATTTTCTTAGGCTCGTTATCGTCCGAAGTTGATATTATCTCTTCTTCTGCAGGACTGTTGGACTTGTTTATTTCCCTTGCATTTAAAGTTATTTTATTATGTTGGAAAGATAATTCTAAAATCTCAGTTCACACATGGTGGAATTTTGTTTGCGATGAATATAGGATTGCTATCGCTTCATCCTCTTCTGTTCTCCTGAAAATTAAATCCGATCTTCTTTGGCTCCCTTTTACTTCTTATCTTTCCTCCAAACGATTCCCTGACTGATTCTTAGTCATCCCACTTATTCCCCTCTTCTCCCCTTTTTCTTTTTCTTTCTCCTTCTCCTCTTTTGTCCTTCCATTCTTCTTTTCTTCTTCGCCTGTATCTTTCTTTTTCTTTCTTTCTTTCTTCCCCTTTCTATATCCTTATTAATATTGGTTTTATTGCTCATTGCATATGTTTTGTAAATTTTTCTTCATATTTTTAGTTTTCCATTTACTTATGACATATGTTTGTATTTAATTCAAAATGCAAATAAAACTTTCTTAAACTAAAAAAAACCCATAAATAATGTAATACAACTCTAAAACCCACCCAAATAATAGACCAAGAACAGCACGCCTTTCAAAAGAGCATCAACAGTACAATAAAATTCATATAAAATGTATATACAGCAAATAACACATATTATGGGACATGAGAAGTCAGGGAGGAAGATTGCGCACGCCTCCCAATTGACCAGAGAATCACTCACACCCAGCCCAAAAACTTAGTCAGTGCAATCACATATGGGCCATCCACTGCGAATTTAAATAATCTAAGTGCCTCACTATGAGCCCTTGTCCCCTTACAATTACACAGGGGTTTTAGCCAGTATCTCCTCAAGTTATTTTACGCTGGACATGCAAAAATCAGGTGGGCCACAGTTTCATCTCTATCTGGGCAAAAGGGGCATTTGCTATTGTTGGCATGGAAATTAGACCACTTTGTAACAAATGCCTTGGTAGGCAAAGTGCCCACTCTGAACTGGTGGAATAATTTCCGGTTACGTGTTAAAGAGATTAAATCCCAGTACCGTTCATAACTAGGTTCAGATTTAATATATAAGAAGGTACTGGACAGAGAGAGACTACTGGATGATGTAAACTGCTGAGAATAAATCCTGTGACAATAAGCTGTCTTTAGCAGTCAGTCAGTCAGTCAAAGTACTTTATTTCAGTAACATACCAAAAAAAAGGCCATACAGCACAATAAGCATAACACAGTAAGAAAATAAAACAGATAAAACCATATATTAGGATTCACATGCAAGCAATTTCCTACAAATATTAAAAAACATTGGATATTACACCGAAATATCAGTATATAAAATATAAGAAAATTGGGTAAAAATTGTTGCACCTCCTAAAAGTAGCCCTTATTCCGAAATATGAGCTTCCAGCTTTAGTATTGCACATCTCATGTACCACATGGATTGAAGAAATCTTGCTGTGGCAAAGACTATCCGGGGGGAAGTATCATATTTAAGAATCCTGAAAACCTCCCTGTAGTCCCTAAAGCCCCTGGCCCTACACAGCTGCAGAATCCATTTCTCCCTAGCCCTAGCGCTAGTGGGGAAGAAGAGCAGAACGTGTAGATCTGTCTCACTGCCGCTCAAACACCCAGGGCAAGTACTTTCCATTGAGGAGGCATTCCGCCATTTATGCTTTACCGCCCTCAATGGCAGTGTGCTGTGTCTAAACTGAATGTAAAGTTTCTTAGCCAGGGGGGGTTGGATGTTGTCCAGGAAGACTTCAAAGCGGGCGTTAGCCTTGATGTTCAGGAAAATATTCGTTAGCTTACCCGTCAAAAGATTGCTTGTTATAGAATCCATGCGGTACCTCCTAAGAGCTACATTCAATCGTTTTTTAGAAAGCAGAGGACAGGAATCTTGGGGAAACGACCACATGTCTCCTATGTCTAAAGCATGGCAGAGGTGCTTGATGTAATTCAGCCAGGGTATTTTCCCCGAGGTCCCCCTCTGCAGAATGTCTCTCAGGTAATCCCTCTAGCTCGAAAGCTTAGGGGTCGCCCAAAGTCACGTCCAATACAGGAGAGGGCGATTTGCTACGATCTCCTGAATTGGAACCAAACCCAAGTCCAACCTCAGAGGGATCAAAGGCGAGCTCACAGGGAGACGGAGTAAGCGCCTAATAAAGCTGTTTTCAGTGAGCATCAGATGGGTAGCTGATATATGACCCCAGAGCTCCACACCATAAAGGGCGTCCCTCTTGCTTGAGCCTTATAGATCTCAAGAGGCGGGCTCACCAGTTTCAATGAAGTGTCATTAAAAACCTTTAAAATACCACCCGTAGATTGGGCCAGCTTTAAGTTGGCCCTGGCCTTTTGAGACCCCCAGTCCATCTTGTCGTTCAATGTGACCTCCAGATACTCAAAGGTGGACACACGGTCCTGCAGTGTTCCGCTCATATGCGGGCGGGGGCAATTGGCCAGTTTATAGTTAAAGACCATAAACTTTGGAATGAGATGTTGATCTCCAGGTTTCTCAGATGGCAAAAGGAGCAGAATGCCTCTAATGTGCGCTTTATACCCCCAGACAATTTTGACACCAGGAGAGTATCATCAGCGAACATTAGGGGCTGGTATCCGTCGCCCCTCTAACCTAGGAGAATCCAAATCTTTTGCTCCCGAAAGATGGTCTATTAGCCCATTAAGACAGAGGAAGAAGAGGGTAGGCGCCAAGACGCACCCCTGCCTTACTCCCCTCTCAATCGGAAAGGGGGCCAACAACTCCCCACTCCTCCCATACCTCACCCTAGCGTAAGTGCCCTGGTGCAGTCGTTTAAATAGATGGCACAAGTAAGGGGGGGCACCCATCGCCAGCAGTAAAGCTCACAGCTTGTCCCTCTAGACCAGGTCAAATGCGGACCGAAGATCCACAAAATTCAGAAACAGACTACTCGCCTCAATAGTGACCATCTTCCAGTAGACCAACTGTAGTCTAAACAGTTGGTCTATGGTTGAAACCTTTGCTGGAAAGCCCGCCTGAAGGGAGGCTAGTATATGTTGGTCATCCATCCAACTCTGCAACCTTGATAACAAAAGGCGGGCAAAGATTTTCTGGAGGACATCGATCAAACCTATGGGGCGATAATTAGCTGGGTCGAGGGGGGAAGCTTTCTTGTGAATGGGGAATATTTCAGCTCCCAACCAGGTTTCCGTGATCTCCAATTCCTGCAAAATGGCATTAAAATAAACACAAATATAGGGAGACCAAACCTTAAGTTTGCTACGGTAGAGGTCACCGGGGAACCTATCCAGACCCGGGGCTTTTCCTAGTTTCAAACTACCAAGGGCCATCTGTACTTCATGGACAGAGCAAGGTGGACAGGCCAGGGCTGGGGCTTCCAGGAGAGCCAGTTCTGTAGGACGATTTTGCAGTGTGGCCTCCTCATGATGGTCACTATGGCCAGATGAATACGAGGGCTTAAAGTGGTCTAACCACACATCTTCACTCAGATTAGGGATGATGGCAGACTTCCCCTTGGCCGACCCAACTCGCACAAGGTTCCAGAATGACCTGAAGTCTCGGGTTCCCAGTGCCACTCGAATATTGTCCCACCCGGCGGCTTCCCACTCAGCCCTAGCCTCCTTAGTCAAGGTTTTATACACCTCCCTCGCCGTTCTAATGCTAGAGATTGTGCCCGGTTTGACCTCCCTGTCTTTAACTCTGTTTTAGTAGGAAAGACACTTCCCTCTGGGGAGGTCCACAGCTGGTTCAATCCCAACTCATTGAGTATATTTTTAACACCCCTCAATTTTGTTGTTCACATCCACATCCCGAATTTCCAGCATGGCCTGCGCATAATTAGCTAGTTCGGGAGTCATCCAGAGTCTTCTCCAGTATAACACTGATCTGTAACGGGCAACATCTCTTATGGAGTGTCTCCCCAGGTCCATATAAGGAGGAATTAGGGGGGTTGATTGCGGCAAACCCGTTAATGCTCTTAAGAATTTGTTTTGTGCTACCACCAGCACTTCCGGATTCACATGCGCCCACAACTCTGAACCATACAAAATTGCGGCACTGACTTTAGAAATGTAAATCTGCAATTCTGCGGCCACGGGTTTGGCTTGGGACCGACTATGCTCCCTAAGCAGGACACCTGAGAGTTGGGCATGTCTAACCATAAGGCAGTCAATTTGGGGCTTCCAGCACATCTTTTTGTCTAGGATTACCCCAAGATATGAAAAAGTCTCTGTCTGCTCCAGAGCACCTTCCTGCATCCTTACTTCACCAATGTGTTTCGAAGAGTTCTGGAGGACCATGAACTTCGTTTTGTCAACATTGACAACAAGGTCATGATCCTCACAGAACTCTTCAAATCTTGTCAGGGCACGTTGTAAGCCCTGTCTTGTTTTAGATACAATGAGGGTATCATCGGCGAACATTAGGATTGGGATCTTTTTTATCTGCCTAAACTGGGGGCATCTGTTGGGCAGTTTTCAAAGTATTTCAGAACCCCATTTATATAGATGGAAAATAGGGTGGGTGCAAGGACGCACCCCTGCTGGACCCCCTTCTCTACTGGGAACTTGTCAGTAGTGTGACCTGCCATATCCCACCTAACCTGTGCAGAGTTGTCAGTATGCAATTTAATAACAAAAGATATTACATATGCACTGCTTTAATAGGCTGTGTCACAATTTGGAGCGTGGGACCAGGTCAAAAGCTGACCTGAAGTCCACAAATGCTGCGTAGATGGAACCTCTCCCCAGAGTAACAGTACGCCAATAAATAAGAATGAACCTTAACACCTGGTCCACTGTACTGATACAACTTCGGAAGCCAGCTTGTAAGTCTGACAGGATGTGACAATCGTGACAATCGTCCATCCATGCCTGTATCCTACCGAGTATCACTCTAGCCACAACTTTCTGAATGCAGTAGATCAGACTTATAGGTCTGTAGTTTCCTGGTACTGAGCGATCCTCTTTTTAAAAAATAGGTAGGAATACAGCACCTGCCCATGAACTAGGGATTACACCCCCTTTGTTAATGGAATTCATCAGAAGCTGGATATATTTTGCCCAGGATGCCAGATCTTGTACAAAAAGGAATACAGTCTCGACCCGGAGCCCTTCCTTTTGGGATTTTAGGAGTGCTACTTCTAACTCCTTGATAAAGACACTTTGGGGTCGATTCCGATTCAGGAAAAACCGCTCCGAATAGCCGTTCGGAGCGTTTTTCCCGTACGAATCGTACCCTGCAACGTCCCCCGTACGTACGACGAAGTACAATTCGTACCAGGAGCCGTACTCCGTACGAGTCGTACAAGACACCGTACGACTCTAATCTCCATACGATTCTCCCTCGGAACCTGCTGTACGCGACATCTGTACGGTTCGCGGCTGGTTTTTACGACCCAGCAAGTACGATACGTGTTGGGTACGCACCGTACGACCCTTTTTCTACGGGAGCTGAAAACAGCCGTAAAAGCAGAGTTCGTGCCGAAACAGGTACGGAACGCCCCCCCCCGGTACGGTGCGTATCCCCCATGATTGCAGGGGTACGTACCGTACCCCTGCGATCATGGGGTGTACGAGCCGTACCCCCATTGTACGATCGGTGTACGATCGGTGTACGATCGGTGTACGAGCCGTACCCCCATTGTACGATCGGTGTACGAGCCGTACCCCCATTGTACGATCGGTGTACGAGCCGTACCCCATGTACGATCGGTGTACGATCGGTGTACGAGCCGTACCCCATGTACGATCGGTGTACGAGCCGTACCCCCATTGTACGATCGGTGTACGAGCCGTACCCCATGTACGATCGGTGTACGAGCCGTACCCCCATTGTACGATCGGTGTACGAGCCGTACCCCATGTACGATCGGTGTACGAGGCGTACCCCCATCGTACATGGGGTACGGCTCGTACACCGATCGTACATGGGGTACGGCTCGTACACCGATCGCACAATGGGGGTACGGCTCGTACACCGATCGTACATGGGGTACGGCTCGTACACCGATCGTACAATGGGGGTACGGCTCGTACACCGATCGTACATGGGGTACGGCTCGTACACCGATCGTACAATGGGGGTACGGCTCGTACACCGATCGTACATGGGGTACGGCTCGTACACCAATCGTACAATGGGGGTACGGCTCGTACACCCCATGATCGCAGGGGTATGTGCCGTACCCCTGCAATCATGGGGGGTACGCGCTGTACGGGGTGTATGTAATCGTGCGCTTTTCCGTACGAATCGCCCTTACCTGTCGTGGACCGTACGAATCGCGTCCTGATTCCCCGGTCCGGATCGTACTCGTTGGGTCATACGGCGTGTGTACGAGTCATACGGTTCACAGTCTCAGCCTTGCAATACGTCCGGATCGCGACGATTCGGACGGATTCACGGAACGCGGATCGTACTACGCGACTCGGACGGACGGGTACGATTCGTACGGAAAGGGCTACGAATACGAATCGTACGGTGGATTTTTTTACCGGATCGGAATCGAGCCCAAAGTGGAAGAGAGGGTGATAGCACAACAAAGGCTTCCCTAGTGCCCACGTTATTAGCAAATTGGCCTTTGAAGTGGCGAACCCAACGATCAGGTTCCACAAGGCTTGAAGAAACTTTCCCAGGATCCCCACTTCCCCATTTCAGGGGCCAGAATCGTGTCATATCCCTTCCAGAGCAGGTATGGAGAAGTTCCACCCAGTGAGCCTCATCCCATTCCCTTTTAGCATTAAATTTTGCAACCTTGTAGGCCTGCCGCTTTTCACTTATAGAGGCCTGGTCCTTACTCCCAATTGCGGCTGCCAGCAATTTATAAGCAATACGACATTTGGAGTTATACCATAAAGCTGCTTTGCACACAAATGATACTGGGATTTTTTAATTATGGGTAATAAAAAAAACTTTCAATTGATTAAAAAGATGCTTGTGTGTTTGCAAAACTCCGTCACTTGCCACCCCCAATTCCGCCTCTGCCTCAGGTAAACAGACAAAATATCGACTACAAAATATCGAATGGACATAATATCGAGTACAAAATATAGGCTGGACAGAATATAGACATCAAAAATATCGTTTTGAAGGTAAGTAATGTAATATCGAATTTTAAATTATAGATAGCAAAATATCAAAGTACATAATATAGGTTAAGAAAAATATCGAACTTTTAATAATATCGATTTTTTTATAGTGTATTTTATGTGTTAAAAGTGTTTACTTATGTTATTATGTAATTTAATTAATGAATATAATGTTATTTAAATTTTGCATAATTTAATTCTGTAGCGGGTTGTGGGTTTATAGGGGAATAGGGTGGGAAGTAATTGTATTTTTTTAAATATGTAAATGTATTTATTTTTATTTGTTTATGATTAATTGTTAATTCATTTTTATTTTGTAATTAATTACATTTTAATTGCCAATTAATTTTATTTAATTGATTAATTGATAATTATGTTAATTTAAATAATTTAATTTCTGCAGTGGGTTGTGGGTTTATAGGGGAGTAGAGTGGGTAGTAATTTAATTATAAATAAATAAAAATGTTAATTTATGTAGTGTAATTTGATTATAATCAATTAAATATGTAAATGTATTTATTGGTATTTGTTTATAATTAATTGTTAATTAATTTTTATTTTGTAATTAATGACATTTTAATTGCTGATTATTTAATTTAATTGATTAATTGATAATTATGTTAATTTAAGTAATTTTATTTCTGTAGCGGGTTGTGGGTTCATAGGGGAATATGGTGGGAAGTAATTTAATTATAATTAATTAAATATATAAATGTATTTAATGGTATTTGTTTATAAATTAATTGTTAATTAATTTTTAGTTTGTAATTAATTACATTTTATTTGCCAATTAATTTTATTTAATTGATTAATTGATAATTATGTTAATTTAACTAATTTAATTTCTGTAATGGGTTGTGGATTTATAAGGAAGTAGGGTGGGAAGTAATGTAATTATAATTAATTAAATATGTTAATTTATGTAGTGTAATTTAATTATAATTAATTAAATATGTAAATGTATTTATTGATATTTGTTTATAATTATTTGTTAATCAATTTTTATTTTGTAATTAATTACATTTTAATTGCCAATTAATTTTATTTAATTGATTAATTGATAATTATGTTAATTTTAGTAATTTATTTTCTGTAGCGGGTTGTGCGTTCATAGGGGAATAGGGTGGGAAGTAATTTAATTATAACTAATTACATATGTTAATTTTTTGTGTGTATTTATTAGATTTTAATTGTTAAGTAACTGTTTAATTACTAATTAATAATTGTTAATTTGTAATTAATTAGTATTAATGGATATTTAATAGTAATGATTAAATTAAATTAGTATTCGTAATTAATAATTATTATAATAGATATTAATATATATATATATTTAAATAATGTATGAAGTATCTACTTTCCCTACTGTTGCACTCTCTGGAGGGGGAATAGTAATTTTTACCCCTACGCTATCCAACACTTTCCCTACTGTTGCACTCTCTGGAGTGGGAATAGTAATTTTTACCCCTACGCTATCCAACGCTTTCCTTACTGTTGCACTCTCTGGAGTGGGAATAGTAATTTTTACCCCTACCCTATCCAACGCTTTCCCTAATGTTGCACTCTCTGGAGTGAGAATAGTAAGTTTTACCCTACGCTATCCAACCCTTTCCCTACTGTTACACTCTCTGGAGTGGGAATAGTAATTTTTACCCCTACGCTATCTAACGCTTTCCCTACTGTTGCACTCTCTGGAGTGGGAATAGTAATTTTTACCCCTACACTATCCAATGCTTTTCCCTACTGTTGCACTCTCTGGAGTGGGAATAGTAAGTTTTACCCCTACGCTATCCAACTCTTTCCCTACTGTTGCACTCTCTGGAGTGGGAATATACATTTTTACCCCTACGCTTTCCAACGCTTTCTCTACTGTTGCACTCTCTGGAGTAGGAATAGTAATTTTTACCTCTACGCTATCCAACGCCTTATCTACTGTTGCACTCTCTGGAGTGGGAATAGTAATTTTACACTTCCGCTATCCTACGGTAATAATATTGGATATTTTTTAATTATATTATGTTACTATATATATATGTTTTAACAAATATGATTTTAAACTTTTTTTATAACTTTAAATAATTATTTAATTATTATAAGGTAATTTAAGTATTTTTAAGTATATTTTAGTAAATAATTTTTAATAATAATTTAATTTAACATTGTTTTTAATAAAGTCGATATTTTTACAAACTATATTTTTGTAAACGATATTTTTTACTCGATATTTTTGTACTTACCTGTTTGTAGATACAAAGTCGATATTCTGTCTGTCGATATTTTGTCGCCGATATTTTTGGTAGTCGATATTAATTCCCTCGATATTATGTCGGTGATCCCTGCCTGAAGGGTAACAATGGCATTTGCTACAAGATTACTCATAGCCTGCCATTTCTCTGGGTCATGTGCAACCTTACACCATTTAATTCATTTGGTGTCGTTAGTCAAATGGCCTTCTATGAAATCCGGGCTATTTTGCGGTCCTTCTTAATTTTTGGGGTTAATTGCCCGCATGGAGACCACAAGTTGGAGAAATGTGGCTCACTGGTTAGAGCAGGCAGACCCTGAAGCAGAGGTCAGACCCGGGACCAGGGTTCAATTCCCGACGCGGCAGAATCTTGAGCTCAAATTTCCACGGACTCGACAATTCTCGCTTCGGTGCCTGACTTAATCATGGGTTCACACTCTGCAACTCTGGGCATTAAGCTTGCTTAATCTCCACAACGGCCCCCCGCGGCGGGATGCCTGGCTTTCACCTTGGGGATGCCCTGTAGGGGCTATCTCACAGGGAAAAGCCAGGACGGGTTCCCAAGGCAAGCGCCGAGATACCTCCCAAGGTGATCGAGCGCTATATAAGAGCATACAAAAAAAAAAAAAAAAAAGTGGATTGTGGTCACTCTCAGGCCCTGCTACCACCATCATATCCAGCATTTCTGGGACAAAGTTCCATATTGATAATAAAGTAGTCTATACGACTAGAACGATGGCCATTGCTAAATGTTGGGGCCCCAGTCTTGTCGGACTTCGTGCAGCCATTAGCTGCTCCTAACCCATGTTCTAGGCACAGGGCTTTTAGCTGGAGTGCTGCTCTAGTCCATTTTTGTATGGGAGTAAGATCCTGTGGTGGGAATAACCACTGATCATGCTCCTCAAAATTAAGATTCATATCCTCGCAGTCTTGTGGTTCGAAAGTGCAATTAAAATTCCCAGCGATTATAATGTTACTCTTCCTTTTGTGTTTAGTTAAAAAAAACATCTAGGAGGTCTACTGTGTCGGACACCTTCCCACCTTGCTGACCCCTTGAATAGACATACAATGTCCTTGATATTACCATAGGATAACTTGAGGATAAGAATGTCCTGTGAATCAATAACAATCTCCTCTAAAGTATGAGAGAGAGACTGCCTAATCCAAATTGGCAGGCCCCCCCTTAGGTCTACCCCTTTCTCCCTGAAAAGTTAATATACCCATCAAAGAACACCTTATCCACTGGCCAGGTTTCCTGAAAAAATACAATATCCTGTTCTTCAATAAATGTAGTCCATTCCGTGGAAACTGCGGGAAACTTCAAAAATGTACTTGACTGTGGACTTGAATCGCAAGTTAGCGTCGGTGGGGGGTAGAACATTATCACTACTAGTATGGGGTCGAGCTCTAACAGAGGGACAAGTCCCTGGTATTTCCAGACTACCCATGCTAGTAGAATCAGACACTCGATTCCCCTGACCACTAGTATTTATACTCCACTGCTGATGCTTTCCTCAGACCTTCGTGGGTGTACATTGATTGGCTGGGATGCAGGACCCAGTCAATCAATATCTTCCAAATTAGTAAATGATTCAAATCTATTGAAAGTCGGAATAGAATACTTATATAACCTCTGGGTTGGTGGTGCACGGTAATTAACAACCCTTGGCGCTTGCACAAACCGTGTGCTTGGTAAAAGTTCCCCAAAGGTAAGCAATCCAGGACTGGTTGGGCTAATCATGGTTGGGCTGATGATGGGCTCATCTGCCGAATATAGCGTGGTCCCAGTGAAACAGTGTGCATGGGGCTCCCGCTTTAATAAATTTTCACTCTATACTTTTATCTATATAAATAAAATGGAAAGGGGCGACCATTCGGTCCCCCCGAACGTATGGCGGAGTACCACGATCCCCCCGGGAAGCCATCTTGAGCGGGAGGCGCGTCACGGCTGGTATGCCCGAAGCGGCGTAGCCGGGGCGCGCTCTTTTCCCGCCCTGGAGTGGGCTGGCCTAGACACTGACGCGGCCGTCCACGCCCTTTGGGGCAGGCAGGGGCGGGTTTACGCCCGCCCTGAAGACGGATAAAAGGAGCAACAAGCCAAGGAAGCATCCTCTTGTTCCTGTGCTCTAAAGCTGCACCTCCTCGCTGCACGTGAGCTCGAGACGGAACGAAGAGCCAATTTTGAGCGTGGTAATCTTTCTTTTTGTCTTACAGATACTCTGTCGGAGAATGCCTAAGAAAGTCGGAAAGCGAATGACTACCGACCAGATGCTGCGTGTACTCATGAAAGAAGTGACCGATCTGAAGAAACGGATGGCGGATAGAGACGGGGAAGGGGGACCGAAGCGACCCTTGGCAGGAGCTGCTCCGGGAGGAAAAGGCAAGAGGCCCAGAAGGGGAGCAGCTGGGGGGGACATCCCGGTTCCCTGTGCCCCACTCGAAGAGCCAACTCCGGTGCCGGCAGAGGGGAATCCGATTCCCGTGGTGATCACCCCCGTGTCCGGGGGGTATATGCCGCCCGAGCTGGCAGCACAATTAGCAGCGTGGTTGGGAAAAGAAAGCGAGGGCGCCACGGCTGACGACGCACGGGTGTTGATGAAGCAACTGCGTGAAACGAGGGAGGCGGCGAAGGCAGCATCGCCAGTTATCACGCCGGCTGCGGCAGTAGAAAAACCACCAGGAACAGGTCCAGCCGCAGATACAGCTTCCGGTTCAGGTAAGCGGCCATTGCCGATTGCGAGGGATGAGTCTGCACCTTCACGAAGGGAAAAGTTGGGTCAACATGTCCCTCTGGCTCTTAAGGAGAAGATATGGGCAGATGAGTATGTAAACATCTTCTCGTTGCTTACCGATCATTATGAGATGGAGCATGTTAAGAGCCAAAAGGAGCTCATGCATCCGAGTGTTTGGCGCGCAAAGATGGCCGCCTTTAAAGTTGATGAAAACATTGGCACTTGGGGGAAGGCGTGGGGAATTTTTACCTCCATCGTGGGCGAACGTAGACCTGAGTTGCTGTCCGAATTGCCGATATACCAGACACGGATCATGGAATATTCCGTATCATATGGGGGCAATCAGTGGTTCTGTTACGATAATATTTTTAGAAAAGCAAAGGAACACGATAAAAACTTAACTTGGGATTGTTACGATTCTGTTTCATGGTCAAAAATGGAGAGTACTGGTATGTTAAAAGTACCATTAGTAGGGAGTAGCGGGGGTGAATCCTCCCGCCAATATGCCGGGACCCCCTTTCGATCAGGTACAGGTAACGAATACAACTCGAGGCCGAACGGCAACACAGGTAAAAGGGGGATTTGTTGGAACTTCAACAGAGGTAAATGTACGAGGCCCCAGGGGTCATGTAAATTCCGTCATGAATGTGGAGGGTGTGGGCAGCCATCCCATCCGGAGTCCATGTGCAGAGCCAAAACGGGTGATAACGGGGGGAGAGGAGGCGCCAAACAGGTCTAAAATAGTCCGAGGGGCGCCTTTACCTACTCCGGTTGATACCATGGCAATGATTCCTTGGCTCAGCGAATACCCGGATTACGCTTCCGCTGGGGTGTTGAGGAACGGGTTTTCATATGGTTTCCGCATCCCAGTGGGGGAGTTTCGGGGTGTAAGAAAATGTAAAAATCAAATATCGGTCTTGCAACATACGACCGTGGTACAGGAAAAGATTGGGAAAGAGGTTACTCGAGGTCGAGTCGCCGGTCCATTTGATGAGCCACCGTGTGCTAACTTTGTTTGTTCTCCTTTGGGGGTGGTCCCTAAGAAGGACCCGGGTGAGTTCCGACTGATACATAACTTATCAGCTCCACGTGGTCTGTCCGTAAATGATGCAATAGACCCGGATGTGTGTTCGGTGCGGTACGCATCTTTCGATGAGGCCTTGGCCATGTTAAATCGCCTAGGGCCCGGGGCGCTGATGGCAAAGTCAGATATTGAGTCAGCGTTCCGGTTGCTCCCGGTAAACCCAGACGATCAGCGTCTCCTTGGTTTCATGTTTCAGGGTCAGTATTACATGGATAGATGTATGCCAATGGGTTGCTCTATTTCTTGTGCATATTTTGAACAGTTCAGTTGTTTTCTGCAATGGGTCTTCACAAGGAAGACGGGTTTACAGCATGTCATGCATTATCTCGATGATTTCTTGTTTCTGGGGGCGGCCGGGGGTCCCGAATGTGGACAGGCTTTGAATGAATTTTGTACTTTAATGAAGCATTTCGGTGTGCCATTGGTACCAGGTAAGACTGTGGGTCCCTCGACTTGCCTCGAGTTCCTGGGGATCGAACTCGACTCTGTGGAAGGTTGTTTTAGGTTACCTAAAGAAAAGGTGATAAGATTCAGGGCTGCCCTGGAAGCTTGTATTAGCGAGTCCAAGGTCAGGCTGCATCAGTTGCAACAATTGGTGGGACAGCTGAATTTTGCCCTGAGAGTCATGCCGATGGCCCGCCCCTTTTCCCGCTCGATCGCTCAAGCCATGGTCGGCCTGAAGGAGGGTCATCATCGCACACGGTTATCGGCAGAGGTTCGTCAGGACATGCGCATTTGGTTGGCATTTCTGGCGGATTTCAATGGTCGAATTGTCTGGAACAAACCGGCGGTGTCCTCCGAGGTGCTGGGGCTGTGGACAGATTCGGCAGGGAGCACTGGTTTTGGTGCCATATTCGGCACACGATGGTCGGCTCAAAAATAGCCGTTATGGTGGCATGAGTGTGGACTGACAAGTAACATTGCCTTTTTGGAACTTTTTCCCATTCTTGTGGCCCTGAAAACTTGGCCCGAAGGGTTCAGAGATCACTCTGTGGTGTTTTGGTCTGATAACATGACCGTGGTTGAGTGTATCAACAGCCAGGCAGCACGATGCAAATGGATTCTGAGATTGCTCAAAGAAATTGTGTTATTGTGTATGCAGTTGAATGTACTATTCAAAGCAAGACATGTGCCAGGGGTAATGAATAAAGCGGCTGATGCGCTTTCTCGTTTTCGTATGCAGGCCTTCTGGGGTTTTCTGCCCACAGCGGACCCGGTGGCGGCACCCTTCCCCGAAGCTCTCTGGTCTCTCGGTGCCCCGAATTACAGAACCTCGTGGGAGAGAGTTTAGCACCCAGGACGAGGAAGGCATACCAAGGGGCGTTCCGATCCTACTGGGCCTTTGTGGGGGATGCTAGGAGGGAGCTTTGGGGCCAGGAAGAACTGGTAGTGGATTTTCTGCTGTCCTTACATCAGGCAGGCAAATCAGTGGCTACGGCCCAGAGGCATCGGGCCGCCATTTCCTTTATGGCAAGGGCTCATGGGATCCAGGACCCGACTGCGTCTTTTGTTGTGCAAAAAGCGCTACGTGGGTGGCAACGCCTTGAGGGTCGCAGAGTAGATGAAAGGCGCCCGATAGGTCTGGATAGGTTGGCTTTGTTGTTATCTGTACTTCCTGCAACATGTTCATCCCAGTATGAAGCAGTGTTATTCCGAGCCGCTTTTGTGCTAGCATTCCATGGGGCTATGCGGGTAAGCGAACTAGTGGCAAGGAACAAGCAGGATACCATGGGGGGACTGTGCCGAGAGCACGTCCTAGTCAGGGGGGAGACAATGACTGTCTCATTTGTCAAGTCCAAGACCGATCAGGGTTCGATGGGGGACTGCATAATGATACGAAGGATTCCCGGGTCGTCCATGTGCCCGGTGGGTTGCGTTGAGGAATATTTAGCGCAAAGGGTGGCATCATGGGGGGGGACCTTGTTGAGACACGCTGACGCCACCCCACTGACGAGGTTTCAGTTTCAGCGGGTGCTTGCGATGTCGATTTCTGCCGCGGGCATGAACCCCGGCGAGTTTGGGACCCATTCCTTTCGGATAGGGGCTGCTACCGAGGCTACAGTCAGGGGTCTGAATGTCGATCAAGTAAAACGTGTGGGGCGTTGGTCCTCGAATTGTTATAAAAGGTATGTGCGGTTGCACATGTTGTGAAGCTGTAATGATGTACTCACGCTTCTTGTTTTTGTTTGGTTTCAGTTGCGCGAGCCTACGAGGCGGGGCGGACTGTGCAGTCAACCCAACACCCGGCCAGCGGTCAGACATCACCGGCTGCGAAAAAGGAGGTGTGGGTCGTGGGCCACTCATACGTGAGGCGTGCCGCGGACGTATTCAAAGCAGGTGACATGATTCACGTGGCTGGGGAATACGGGTACAGTGTGTCCTTCTACGGAAAGGGCGGGCTCTGTATTGACCAGTTTCGATCATTTTTCGAGGGTTTGTTAGGGCGGACAAGGTCACCGCCGTCTGTAGTCATAGTACATCTTGGGGGCAATGATTTGGTGACCACTGGTAGACGACTCCTTCTTGAGGCGATGCTTTCCACGGTAAGTTGGTTAGCGAGAAGAGTTCCAGGGTGCACAATTGCATGGTCCCATATGATCCCACGGAAAGTGTGGCGGGGGGCTCTTTCGGTCTCTGCTCTGAATCATTCAGTAAGGAAAATTAATAATAAAGTGAGTAGACTGTTCCGTTCAAGTACACTGCATTCTATTTCGCATGGTTGTATTAAAGGGGACAGTATGTATTTGGGGGATGGTGTTCATTTGTCTCGAATGGGGAACGAGTTACTCATAGGAGACCTGATAGCTTGGTTGAAAACTTTAATACATGACCTTTAGGCAGGAGTGTTGTGGGGGGTCCGGATAGCCGGTCAACTATCCGGCCTGTGGCGGTAAGGTCATGATCGGTGAGCAGTAATTGGAGGATCCCTATGGGTGGGCGTCACCCATTACGGATGGGAGCGCTCATGGGAGGTGGCCATTGGCCCCTCAACGGGGAGGCGGTACCTTCTAAGGATGGGCCGCCGAAAGAAAAGGAAAGGCGGTCAAGGCCCCTTCCTGGGTAGGAGGGGCTACAGCCCCCTCCTGGGGAATTTCCCGGGGCCAGGACATCTGCGACGGCAGATGTGGTAAGTTGTGTGGAGTTTGGGAGGGGGTCTACGCTACCTTCTAGATACCTCACACGTGTCCTCGGACGACCTTTAAATGGCATCGAGTTTATTGGGGCCCCCGTCAAGTCAAGGGAAATTGGTAAATGCACTTGAGGTACACCTCTGTGCGGTCGCCCCTCACAAGTGAGGGGGATATGTCTGGTTTAGGGATCCTGACACCGGTTACGACCTTGCCGTTGGCCCTTAAACGTTAGGATGTACAATTTCAAGTTAAATGTTTTGTAGGATGTTAGTTCGGCTAGGAGAACCTTTGTATTAGAGAATATGTTAAGGTTAGCCAAACATCGCAATGTGGAAATAAAATTGTACATTAATATGAAACTGTTATTTTAATGTTTTAATTTTGTTTCATATTTTAATAAATACGGCCGGGAGGGTCACTCCCTCCCGTCTTCCAAAAGTTCAGAACCGTTTCCGGTGTCCCATCCTTGGGGATTGTGTTGAGAGGGGGTGGCGGGTATCTCAGCCATATGGAAAGGGGCGACCATTCGGTCCCCCCGAACGTATGGCGGAGTACCACGATCCCCCCGGGAAGCCATCTTGGGCGGGAGGCGCGTCACGGCTGGTATGCCCGAAGCGGCGTAGCCGGGGCGCGCTCTTTTCCCGCCCTGGAGTGGGCTGGCCTAGACACTGACGCGGCCGGCCACGCCCTTTGGGGCAGGCAGGGGCGGGTTTACGCCCGCCCTGAAGACGGATAAAAGGAGCAACAAGCCAAGGAAGCATCCTCTTGTTCCTGTGCTCTAAAGCTGCACCTCCTCGCTGCACGTGAGCTCGAGACGGAACGAAGAGCCAATTTTAACCCACCCACCAGCCCCTGAGGACAGCAAGTGGTTTTGAATAAAGTTTGATGTGGTAACGCTAATTTTTTGCAGGTTGTGATGATTGTCGTGATAACTTTGAATATGCAATAAAGAATGGTCAAATTGTAGTTCGTTTTTGCAAATAAAGTAATGATGCACTAGTGTTGATCAGTAATCATGCCTTTTAATAAGTGGTAATTGTTACTGTCTTTTAGTAATTTAGTAATTTAGTAATTTAGTTAGAATTGTCGTATTTATTTTGGTCGGGCGGTAAGGTCATGATCGGTGAGCAGTAATTGGAGGATCCCTATGGGTGGGCGTCACCCATTACGGATGGGAGCGCTCAAGGGAGGTGGCCATTGGCCCCTCAACGGGGAGGCGGTACCTTCTAAGGATGGGCCGCCGAAAGAAAAGGAAAGGCGGTCAAGGCCCCTTCCTGGGTAGGAGGGGCTACAGCCCCCTCCTGGGGAATTTCCCGGGGCCAGGACATCTGCGACGGCAGATGTGGTAAGTTGTGTGGGGTTTGGGAGGGGGTCTACGCTACCTTCTAGATACCTCACACGTGTCCTCGGACGACCTTTAAATGGCGTCGAGTTTATTGGGGCCCCCGTCAAGTCAAGGGAAATTGGTAAATGCACTTGAGGTACACCTCTGTGCGGTCGCCCCTCACAAGTGAGGGGGATATGTCTGTTTAGGGATCCTGACACCGGTTACGACCTTGCCGTTGGCCCTTAAACGTTAGGATGTACAATTTCAAGTTAAATGTTTTGTAGGATGTTAGTTCGGCTAGGAGAACCTTTGTATTAGAGAATATGTTAAGGTTAGCCAAACATCGCAATGTGGAAATGAAATTGTACATTAATATGAAACTGTTATTTTAATGTTTTAATTTTGTTTCATATTTTAATAAATACGGCCGGGAGGGTCACTCCCTCCCGTCTTCCAAAAGTTCAGAACCGTTTCCGGTGTCCCATCCTTGGGGATTGTGTTGAGAGGGGGTGGCGGGTATCTCAGCCATAATGTAAATATTCATTTGTTCAAAATCGCAAATCTCTGAAAGTTCTTCACCGATTGCTTTGAAATACTGACACAACGTTGGATTTGAATAGGGGGGCGTTTTACATACACAATGCTGGATTCCAATACTCGCGTGTCGAATATGTGCATGTTTTTAATCGAAAGCC
The DNA here is from genome assembly GCF_964263255.1 of Lissotriton vulgaris. Classification (NCBI taxonomy): domain Eukaryota; kingdom Metazoa; phylum Chordata; class Amphibia; order Caudata; family Salamandridae; genus Lissotriton; species Lissotriton vulgaris. Next base: position 586,293,836 of record NC_141689.1, on the reverse strand, counting down.
CGAACAGACACATAAAAATGTCAATGCTCGTTTGTTCAAAATCTTAAATCTCCGAAATTTCTTCACCGATTGATTTGAAATTTTGACACAATGTTGGATTCGATTAAGCGCGTGTTTATATTTACACAATATCTGATTAGAATATGCGTGTGTCCAATACGCGCGTGTTTTTTAATCGAAAGGCCGAACAGACCCTATCGATTTGGTTGCTGCGCAAAAAGTACACGGGACGCATAGAGACAATAGCCTACATATATTAGGATGGACAGTTGGTGTCAGTATGGCAGACCGGGATGTGGGTGGAGGGAGCAGGGAGGAGTTGTTTCACTTTGCAACATTAGAGCGTATTTATATATATACAACGTGACAATAGTCACACAAACATAGTGTGTGCCCACAAGCATTGTGAAATTAAACATATTAGAAACATGCGCTTATTCTTTTCTTTCTCTTCCATTTAACCAGACTGAGCCACAGCAAGGCGTGGCAGGGTATAGCTAGTTTGCAAAATAAAACTGTTCCTTGAATTGTAAAATGAACAGAATGGGTTTTGGACACAAAAAAGTGCACAAACAAACATAATGCTGTTGAATGGAGACTGTTTAGCAGTTAACAAAAAGCTATTTAATATAAGGAACTGATGAATGAACATCAATTTTTTAAAATCTTTCTGACACAACACAATAAATGGAATCTTAAATAGCGCTAAATACTGCACTTCTGCCATTTCCAAGTTGATGTAAACCACAACTATTACTGTAAGAATGCAAAACTGATTCTGATCTGCTTGTTATTAAACTTTTGATATCCAGGGAAGCACATTTATTATCAGTGTATGTTAAGCTCACTAAGCTATTTTCAGACCTGGCTAATCATTAGTTGGAAAAAATGTGAACACATGTATTTGAATGAATGAAAAGTACTTTCAATTAATTAATGATAGTCATCCCACCTGCAGGGTTTGTAGATGTTGTCATCTTGTGTCACCTGGAGAATGCACACTGCCTCACCTTAGTGCATAGCTGGAGTTCCCAAAAGGAAACAGAATCTTGTGATTATGTTATTTTGAGTTCCATGAGCCTCCCAACAATTAAGACGGGTTTACTCTGTGCACATTTATAAGAAATTGGGATACTGAGGTGGAGGGTGTGAACCCCTTCTCATGCAACAACTCTTCTCAGGGTGAAGTCACAAGCAATCCCTAAATTAACCTGTGCTCAATCATCGGGTAGCTTGGCAAAAAGTAGTCAGGGTTAACTCAGAGGCATTGTGTTAAGTAGTTGTGCAACACTTCAAACAATAATACAGTGACAACACACCGCAAAAGGAGCCCATAACAGATTTAGAAATATAGAGCACTTTCTATTGAATAAAACAAGAGCAAAATGTCAAAGATCCAATCAGTAGAAACGGAGATATTTAATTTGAAACATTTTAGTAAAATAGCACCAAAAGGTGTAAAGAGCTAACTGTGGGTATCTGGTCATGCAAGACTGGGACAAAAGTCACAAGTTCAGGCTGACCACAATGAAACATGGCCCGGCTATAGGAAACCAGTTAGGCCTGCTGAACAGAGTACCTTGAATCCTGGTTTGAGTATCGTTGCGAGGATTCAGGTTGAAGATGCATCGTGCAGCCAAAGAGATGCGTCTGTTCTGAAATGAGGTAAAGCTGCTGTGTGAGTTCCAGCTGTGTTGTCAAAGATCCTATCGACACGGGCTTGCATTGTGAAGTCTGGAGTCAAGGATGTGTCATGCAGTCAGGGCGATGTGTTAGTTCCGAGGAGCTGCGGGGCTGCAATGCAGAGTCTGGCATCATCTTCGAGGCTGCCGTTGACAAGAGATAAGAGGGTCTTTGCCAAGGATGTGTCACTCCTCAGCAGTTCTGATGTGGCAATGGAATTCAATTCAGGTCTTGGCAGCAGCTCTCATACACACTGCCTTGGTTGTGCATCAGTTCTGCTCTGGGTTGCACTGTGCAGTAGAGGAGATGCATCAGTTCGGCTGGATCCACAGAGGCTGTCACAGTACCTTAGGCCCACTTCCAAGGGTCAAGAACGGGTGGAACCAGTTGGCAGTGGAGATTCACAGATGGTAGAGTCCAAGTGCAGGAGTAAGGTTGTTGGAGCCTTTTGTTCCTCAGGGTCACATCAGGAGGTCAGCCAACTAGTCCTTGGAGTCAGTTTGGGTTTATGAGTTGAAGAGACACAGGTCCAGTCCTTGTCACCCAGCCATGAGGAAGACAGTCAGCAGGTCAGCCCAACAAGGCAACAGCAAAACAAAGCAGGATTCCACCAGGGCAGCATTTTGGCAGAGAGAAAGTCCTTCAGCAGCCCATCAGTCCTTTTTCCTGGCAGAGTATACCAAGGTCCAGAAGTGTATTTAAGAGTTGGTGTCTGAGGTCCAGTATTTATAGCTAGTTGTGCCTTTGACGTGGGGAGAATTTCCTAGAGGCATGCTTTTGGATTGTACAAAATCCTACATTCCTGCCTCCAGATAAACTACAGCCCTTTGTGTTGTTGGTAGCATTTAATTTACAGGCCCTGGGGACATTTAACACCACTTTACCAGGGACATATAAGTAAATTAAATATGCCAATTAGCTATTAGCCAATTCCACTGTGTCTTAAGGAGAGAGCTCAAGCACTTTAACACTGATAACCAATGGTAAGGTGTACAGAGCCCTAAGGCCAGCAAAAACAAATTGAGGAAAAAGTGGAGGTTGAGTGCAAAACATTATGGGGTGACCTTGCAGAGAAGGCCAGGTCCAATAACATTTATTCAACAAGAACACAATGAGACAAATAGAAAACTCATAATGAAGGAAACGTTAGGGTTAAAGAGGTAATTTTATGTAAGGTATTAAAGGAATCAACCAGTGTTGCAGAGGTAATTGATGTACTCTGTGTGAAGATAGAGAGGACAACTTCTTTGCTGAATATGCATATTAAACAAGCGACGTGTGGAGGTATTGGGTGAAATACCGGGAGTCAGATGTTTGTAGGCAGAGGTGAATTTTCGAAGGACATGTTGATAATCCGACTCCAATAATGTTTAGAGGGACCACCTGACAGGAAATATTTACAACAAGGGGTGGTGAGGGACAAAGTCTCTGAATTAAGCAGAAAGCTCTCACCCAGTCAAGAGATCAGGGCTAGATCCAACACCGTTTTTTAGCTCACTGCACCATCCCAGTTTCAGAACCTGGCTGTATGCAAATTAGTCTGTTCCTGTCCCAGTGCATGATGGGAACAGGGCAAACCAAACTACAAAAGCCAATTCTTACACTGGGAAGGAAACAAGCTCCCGGGGACCGGTTTCTGGCATTACAGCCGTCTTCGGCCCGGTTTGCTTGAATCCTGATGGTGCAATGAGCAAGGGTCTCACATCTGAGAATACCCTTCCACGCTTAGGGTGGACAAAAATATTTACAACAAGGGGTGGTGAGGGACAGAGTCTCTGAATTAAGCAGAAAGCTCTCACCCAGTCAAGAGATCAGGGCTAGATCCAACACCGTTTTTTAGCTCACTGCACCATCCCAGTTTCAGAACCTGGCTGTATGCAAATTAGTCTGTTCCTGTCCCAGTGCATGATGGGAACAGGGCAAACCAAACTACAAAAGCCAATTCTTACACTGGGAAGGAAACAAGCTCCCGGGGACCGGTTTCTGGCATTACAGCCGTCTTCGGCCGGTTTGCTTGAATCCTAATGGTGCAATGAGCAAGGGTCTCACATCTGAGAATACCCTTCCACGCTTAGGGTGGACAAAAATATTTACAACAAGGGGTGGTGAGGGACAGAGTCTCTGAATTAAGCAGAAAGCTCTCACCCAGTCAAGAGATCAGGGCTAGATCCAACACCGTTTTTTAGCTCACTGCACCATCCCAGTTTCAGAACCTGGCTGTATGCAAATTAGTCTGTTCCTGTCCCAGTGCATGATGGGAACAGGGCAAACCAAACTACAAAAGCCAATTCTTACACTGGGAAGGAAACAAGCTCCCGGGGACCGGTTTCTGGCATTACGGCCGTCTTCGGCCCGGTTTGCTTGAATCCTGATGGTGCAATGAGCAAGGGTCTCACATCTGAGAATACCCTTCCACGCTTAGGGTGGACAAAAATATTTACAACAAGGGGTGGTGAGGGACAGAGTCTCTGAATTAAGCAGAAAGCTCTCACCCAGTCAAGAGATCAGGGCTAGATCCAACACCGTTTTTTAGCTCACTGCACCATCCCATTTTCAGAACCTGGCTGTATGCAAATTAGTCTGTTCCTGTCCCAGTGCATGATGGGAACAGGGCAAACCAAACTACAAAAGCCAATTCTTACACTGGGAAGGAAACAAGCTCCCGGGGACCGGTTTCTGGCATTACAGCCGTCTTCGGCCCGGTTTGCTTGAATCCTGATGGTGCAATGAGCAAGGGTCTCACATCTGAGAATACCCTTCCACGCTTAGGGTGGACAAAAATATTTACAACAAGGGGTGGTGAGGGACAGAGTCTCTGAATTAAGCAGAAAGCTCTCACCCAGTCAAGAGATCAGGGCTAGATCCAACACCGTTTTTTAGCTCACTGCACCATCCCAGTTTCAGAACCTGGCTGTATGCAAATTAGTCTGTTCCTGTCCCAGTGCATGATGGGAACAGGGCAAACCAAACTACAAAAGCCAATTCTTACACTGGGAAGGAAACAAGCTCCCGGGGACCGGTTTCTGGCATTACAGCCGTCTTCGGCCCGGTTTGCTTGAATCCTGATGGTGCAATGAGCAAGGGTCTCACATCTGAGAATACCCTTCCACGCTTAGGGTGGACAAAAATATTTACAACAAGGGGTGGTGAGGGACAGAGTCTCTGAATTAAGCAGAAAGCTCTCACCCAGTCAAGAGATCAGGGCTAGATCCAACACCGTTTTTTAGCTCACTGCACCATCCCAGTTTCAGAACCTGGCTGTATGCAAATTAGTCTGTTCCTGTCCCAGTGCATGATGGGAACAGGGCAAACCAAACTACAAAAGCCAATTCTTACACTGGGAAGGAAACAAGCTCCCGGGGACCGGTTTCTGGCATTACAGCCGTCTTCGGCCCGGTTTGCTTGAATCCTGATGGTGCAATGAGCAAGGGTCTCACATCTGAGAATACCCTTCCACGCTTAGGGTGGACAAAAATATTTACAACAAGGGGTGGTGAGGGACAGAGTCTCTGAATTAAGCAGAAAGCTCTCACCCAGTCAAGAGATCAGGGCTAGATCCAACACCGTTTTTTAGCTCACTGCACCATCCCAGTTTCAGAACCTGGCTGTATGCAAATTAGTCTGTTCCTGTCCCAGTGCATGATGGGAACAGAGCAAACCAAACTACAAAAGCCAATTCTTACACTGGGAAGGAAACAAGCTCCCGGGGACCGGTTTCTGGCATTACAGCCGTCTTCGGCCCGGTTTGCTTGAATCCTGATGGTGCAATGAGCAAGGGTCTCACATCTGAGAATACCCTTCCACGCTTAGGGTGGACAAAAATATTTACAACAAGGGGTGGTGAGGGACAGAGTCTCTGAATTAAGCAGAAAGCTCTCACCCAGTCAAGAGATCAGGGCTAGATCCAACACCGTTTTTTAGCTCACTGCACCATCCCATTTTCAGAACCTGGCTGTATGCAAATTAGTCTGTTCCTGTCCCAGTGCATGATGGGAACAGGGCAAACCAAACTACAAAAGCCAATTCTTACACTGGGAAGGAAACAAGCTCCCGGGGACCGGTTTCTGGCATTACAGCCGTCTTCGGCCCGGTTTGCTTGAATCCTGATGGTGCAATGAGCAAGGGTCTCACATCTGAGAATACACTTCCACGCTTAGGGTGGACAAAAATATTTACAACAAGGGGTGGTGAGGGACAGAGTCTCTGAATTAAGCAGAAAGCTCTCACCCAGTCAAGAGATCAGGGCTAGATCCAACACCGTTTTTTAGCTCACTGCACCATCCCAGTTTCAGAACCTGGCTGTATGCAAATTAGTCTGTTCCTGTCCCAGTGCATGATGGGAACAGGGCAAACCAAACTACAAAAGCCAATTCTTACACTGGGAAGGAAACAAGCTCCCGGGGACCGGTTTCTGGCATTACAGCCGTCTTCGGCCCGGTTTGCTTGAATCCTGATGGTGCAATGAGCAAGGGTCTCACATCTGAGAATACCCTTCCACGCTTAGGGTGGACAAAAATATTTACAACAAGGGGTGGTGAGGGACAGAGTCTCTGAATTAAGCAGAAAGCTCTCACCCAGTCAAGAGATCAGGGCTAGATCCAACACCGTTTTTTAGCTCACTGCACCATCCCAGTTTCAGAACCTGGCTGTATGCAAATTAGTCTGTTCCTGTCCCAGTGCATGATGGGAACAGGGCAAACCAAACTACAAAAGCCAATTCTTACACTGGGAAGGAAACAAGCTCCCGGGGACCGGTTTCTGGCATTACAGCCGTCTTCGGCCCGGTTTGCTTGAATCCTGATGGTGCAATGAGCAAGGGTCTCACATCTGAGAATACCCTTCCACGCTTAGGGTGGACAAAAATATTTACAACAAGGGGTGGTGAGGGACAGAGTTTCTGAATTAAGCAGAAAGCTCTCACCCAGTCAAGAGATCAGGGCTAGATCCAACACCGTTTTTTAGCTCACTGCACCATCCCAGTTTCAGAACCTGGCTGTATGCAAATTAGTCTGTTCCTGTCCCAGTGCATGATGGGAACAGGGCAAACCAAACTACAAAAGCCAATTCTTACACTGGGAAGGAAACAAGCTCCCGGGGACCGGTTTCTGGCATTACAGCCGTCTTCGGCCCGGTTTGCTTGAATCCTGATGGTGCAATGAGCAAGGGTCTCACATCTGAGAATACCCTTCCACGCTTAGGGTGGACAAAAATATTTACAACAAGGGGTGGTGAGGGACAGAGTCTCTGTATTAAGCAGAAAGCTCTCACCCAGTCAAGAGATCAGGGCTAGATCCAACACCGTTTTTTAGCTCACTGCACCATCCCAGTTTCAGAACCTGGCTGTATGCAAATTAGTCTGTTCCTGTCCCAGTGCATGATGGGAACAGGGCAAACCAAACTACAAAAGCCAATTCTTACACTGGGAAGGAAACAAGCTCCCGGGGACCGGTTTCTGGCATTACAGCCGTCTTCGGCCCGGTTTGCTTGAATCCTGATGGTGCAATGAGCAAGGGTCTCACATCTGAGAATACCCTTCCTTTCTGGTAAAGAATTGGCTTGGTAGTTTAGTCTGCCCTGTTCCCATGATGCACTGGGCCAGGGACAGACTGATTTGCATATAGCCAGGTTCTGAGCTGGGATGGGGCAGTGAGATAAATAACGGTGATGGATCAAGCCCTGATCTTTGGACTGGGTAAGAGTGGTCTGCTCAATTCAGACACTCTGTTCATCACCACCTCCTTTTGTAAATCGATTTTGGCCACTATAGGTGTGGCAGGGTATACTCAGACATGAGTCCCTTTCTCACTGCTCCATCAGGATTCAAGCAAGTCGGGCCGAAGAGGCTGAAATGCCAGAAACCGGTCCCCGGTAGCTTGTCTCCTTTCTGGTAAAGAATTGGCTTGGTAGTTTAGTCTGCCCTGTTCCCATGATGCACTGGGCCAGGGACAGACTGATTTGCATATAGCCAGGTTCTGAGCTGGAATGGGGCAGTGAGATAAATAACGGTGATGGATCAAGCCCTGATCTTTGGACTGGGTAAGAGTGGTCTGCTCAATTCAGACACTCTGTTCATCACCACCCCCTTTTGTAAATCGATTTTGGTCACTATAGGTGTGGCAGGGTATACTCAGACATGAGTCCCTTTCTCACTGCTCCATCAGGATTCAAGCAAGCCGGGCCGAAGAGGCTGAAATGCCAGAAACCGGTCCCCGGTAGCTTGTCTCCTTTCTGGTAAAGAATTGGCTTGGTAGTTTAGTCTGCCCTGTTCCCATGATGCACTGGGCCAGGGACAGACTGATTTGCATATAGCCAGGTTCTGAGCTGGGATGGGGCAGTGAGATAAATAACGGTGATGGATCAAGCCCTGATCTTTGGACTGGGTAAGAGTGGTCTGCTCAATTCAGACACTCTGTTCATCACCACCCCCTTTTGTAAATCGATTTTGGCCACTATAGGTGTGGCAGGGTATACTCAGACATGAGTCCCTTTCTCACTGCTCCATCAGGATTCAAGCAAGCCGGGCCAAAGAGGCTGAAATGCCAGAAACCGGTCCCCGGTAGCTTGTCTCCTTTCTGGTAAAGAATTGGCTTGGTAGTTTAGTCTGCCCTGTTCCCATGATGCACTGGGCCAGGGACAGACTGATTTGCATATAGCCAGGTTCTGAGCTGGGATGGGGCAGTGAGATAAATAACGGTGATGGATCAAGCCCTGATCTTTGGACTGGGTAAGAGTGGTCTGCTCAATTCAGACACTCTGTTCATCACCACCCCCTTTTGTAAATCGATTTTGGCCACTATAGGTGTGGCAGGGTATACTCAGACATGAGTCCCTTTCTCACTGCTCCATCAGGATTCAAGCAAGCCGGGCCGAAGAGGCTGAAATGCCAGAAACCGGTCCCCGGTAGCTTGTCTCCTTTCTGGTAAAGAATTGGCTTGGTAGTTTAGTCTGCCCTGTTCCCATGATGCACTGGGCCAGGGACAGACTGATTTGCATATAGCCAGGTTCTGAGCTGGGATGGGGCAGTGAGATAAATAACGGTGATGGATCAAGCCCTGATCTTTGGACTGGGTAAGAGTGGTCTGCTCAATTCAGACACTCTGTTCATCACCACCCCCTTTTGTAAATCGATTTTGGCCACTATAGGTGTGGCAGGGTATACTCAGACATGAGTCCCTTTCTCACTGCTCCATCAGGATTCAAGCAAGCCGGGCCGAAGAGGCTGAAATGCCAGAAACCGGTCCCCGGTAGCTTGTCTCCTTTCTGGTAAAGAATTGGCTTGGTAGTTTAGTCTGCCCTGTTCCCATGATGCACTGGGCCAGGGACAGACTGATTTGCATATAGCCAGGTTCTGAGCTGGGATGGGGCAGTGAGATAAATAACGGTGATGGATCAAGCCCTGATCTTTGGACTGGGTAAGAGTGGTCTGCTCAATTCAGACACTCTGTTCATCACCACCCCCTTTTGTAAATCGATTTTGGCCACTATAGGTGTGGCAGGGTATACTCAGACATGAGTCCCTTTCTCACTGCTCCATCAGGATTCAAGCAAGCCGGGCCGAAGAGGCTGAAATGCCAGAATCCGGTCCCCGGTAGCTTGTCTCCTTTCTGGTAAAGAATTGGCTTGGTAGTTTAGTCTGCCCTGTTCCCATGATGCACTGGGCCAGGGACAGACTGATTTGCATATAGCCAGGTTCTGAGCTGGGATGGGGCAGTGAGATAAATAACGGTGATGGATCAAGCCCTGATCTTTGGACTGGGTAAGAGTGGTCTGCTCAATTCAGACACTCTGTTCATCACCACCCCCTTTTGTAAATCGATTTTGGCCACTATAGGTGTGGCAGGGTATACTCAGACATGAGTCCCTTTCTCACTGCTCCATCAGGATTCAAGCAAGCCGGGCCGAAGAGGCTGAAATGCCAGAAACCGGTCCCCGGTAGCTTGTCTCCTTTCTGGTAAAGAATTGGCTTGGTAGTTTAGTCTGCCCTGTTCCCATGATGCACTGGGCCAGGGACAGACTGATTTGCATATAGCCAGGTTCTGAGCTGGGATGGGGCAGTGAGATAAATAACGGTGATGGATCAAGCCCTGATCTTTGGACTGGGTAAGAGTGGTCTGCTCAATTCAGACACTCTGTTCATCACCACCCCCTTTTGTAAATCGATTTTGGCCACTATAGGTGTGGCAGGGTATACTCAGACATGAGTCCCTTTCTCACTGCTCCATCAGGATTCAAGCAAGCCGGGCCGAAGAGGCTGAAATGCCAGAAACCGGTCCCCGGTAGCTTGTCTCCTTTCTGGTAAAGAATTGGCTTGGTAGTTTAGTCTGCCCTGTTCCCATGATGCACTGGGCCAGGGACAGACTGATTTGCATATAGCCAGGTTCTGAGCTGGGATGGGGCAGTGAGATAAATAACGGTGATGGATCAAGCCCTGATCTTTGGACTGGGTAAGAGTGGTCTGCTCAATTCAGACACTCTGTTCATCACCACCCCCTTTTGTAAATCGATTTTGGCCACTATAGGTGTGGCAGGGTATACTCAGACATGAGTCCCTTTCTCACTGCTCCATCAGGATTCAAGCAAGCCGGGCCGAAGAGGCTGAAATGCCAGAAACCGGTCCCAGGTAGCTTGTCTCCTTTCTGGTAAAGAATTGGCTTGGTAGTTTAGTCTGCCCTGTTCCCATGATGCACTGGGCCAGGGACAGACTGATTTGCATATAGCCAGGTTCTGAGCTGGGATGGGGCAGTGAGATAAATAACGGTGATGGATCAAGCCCTGATCTTTGGACTGGGTAAGAGTGGTCTGCTCAATTCAGACACTCTGTTCATCACCACCCCCTTTTGTAAATCGATTTTGGCCACTATAGGTGTGGCAGGGTATACTCAGACATGAGTCCCTTTCTCACTGCTCCATCAGGATTCAAGCAAGCCGGGCCGAAGAGGCTGAAATGCCAGAAACCGGTCCCCGGTAGCTTGTCTCCTTTCTGGTAAAGAATTGGCTTGGTAGTTTAGTCTGCCCTGTTCCCATGATGCACTGGGCCAGGGACAGACTGATTTGCATATAGCCAGGTTTTGAGCTGGGATGGGGCAATGAGATAAATAACGGTGATGGATCAAGCCCTGATCTTTGGACTGGGTAAGAGTGGTCTGCTGAATTCAGACACTCTGTTCATCACCGCCCCCTTTTGTAAATCGATTTTGGCCACTATAGGTGTGGCAGGGTATTCTCAGACATGAGTCCCTTTCTCACTGCTCCATCAGGATTCAAGCAAGCCGGGCCGAAGAGGCTGAAATGCCAGAAACCGGTCCCCGGTAGCTTGTCTCCTTTCTGGTAAAGAATTGGCTTGGTAGTTTAGTCTGCCCTGTTCCCATGATGCACTGGGCCAGGGACAGACTGATTTGCATATAGCCAGGTTCTGAGCTGGGATGGGGCAGTGAGATAAATAACGGTGATGGATCAAGCCCTGATCTTTGGACTGGGTAAGAGTGGTCTGCTCAATTCAGACACTCTGTTCATCACCACCCCCTTTTGTAAATCGATTTTGGCCACTATAGGTGTGGCAGGGTATACTCAGACATGAGTCCCTTTCTCACTGCTCCATCAGGATTCAAGCAAGCCGGGCCGAAGAGGCTGAAATGCCAGAAACCGGTCCCCGGTAGCTTGTCTCCTTTCTGGTAAAGAATTGGCTTGGTAGTTTAGTCTGCCCTGTTCCCATGATGCACTGGGCCAGGGACAGACTGATTTGCATATAGCCAGGTTCTGAGCTGGGATGGGGCAGTGAGATAAATAACGGTGATGGATCAAGCCCTGATCTTTGGACTGGGTAAGAGTGGTCTGCTCAATTCAGACACTCTGTTCATCACCACCCCCTTTTGCACCTGACAGGAAAGGCACAATCCTGGGCTCAAATAACCAGTCAAGAACATTATGGAAAAATATACACAATTAGGCTTCCTCTAGTTCCCTGTTTATAGATTTATTTAAATGGGAATTGAATCTGATCCTGAAAACACAATCTCATAAGCAAACATTCCTCTCACTTTGCTGGCCCCATCCTGCCAAAACAAATAACAAATATTGGCATATCCCTCATCTCTTACCTCTCCCTCAGCCCAGGCAACGAGTCCTCATTGCCTGATTACCTGCACAGAACCACATCAGGGACTTGGTGATAAATTGGTCCTCAGGGCGGAATCTCATATGTCAGGCCTGCCAGGCTGAAGATTGCATGTTGCCTCCGACCAGCAGTGTTATTTTGGGCAACCCACAGTACTAATTAAGTTTACATTGCTCTTGGAGATTCTGGTGCCCTGCTCTATATCCCAATTGACAAGAACGTTTTCTTCTCATTCATATCTTGTGTCCCCTTAATAAAGATTACTGTATATTACTGCATTAGGATTTCACTCTACACTGTCCCGGGTAGACTTGTGATTCCAATCCTGATGATGATGGTTTTATGTATGTGGTTTGAAACATTGTTGCTAACTAAGCAGACCTATTTGAATAATTAGATTGAATATAAAGACACGCTTATTGTGTAATCACTTTCGGCCTGAGAACCAAGCACGTTTTTGCACCCCACCGTCACAGCAGATTGCTTCTTTCATTTTCCTTACTAAATCATTGTTTTTGGAAAACCTTTTCTATTTATGAGCTGTGTTTAACTATTGTACTTTAGAGACCATTGTTTCTTGCTAACATTGACTAGAAAGGCAGCATTAAAATGTCACTTGCTCAGTGTAGGAAAGTAGGATCTGCTTTTATGGTTACCCCTACTAGTGGTGGATTCCTAAGCGCTTAGGAATCCACCACTCAATTAAAAGTGGACTACTTCCTTACACATATCTAATTTTAAATACTGCCTTTAGTGGTCATAGAATAAATATTTACTTTTGATACACTACTGACTATTTTAAATACCCTCATCACTCACTAATTTACTCTCACTCAACACGTCCTGAACTCACCATCCCGCTCCTCAGTAGCTTTGGCATTGTAGCACACCAAAGAGACACTCGGTCTCTTTGGTGCGACCCGATGATGAAGCATGTCATCACTAGGTGGAGAGCGAGGGCTTTCTTTAACATTCCAGTGTGGTTGTTTCCCGTCTCTTAAGTCTGTTGCTCCCTACTGTGGTTTAGCCTACTTCTTAAGACACTCTTTTTTTGTTAATTGATAATCAACCGGGGAACAAGAGTGTCAATCTACTCTCCCATCCTCTCTTCTTGTTAATGTACCCCTACTTTATGCCTGGTGCTATGCTGTTTCTGAGTATTCTGACTGGGATCCTGCTAGAACCCCAGTCTCTCTGCTTTATCCTCTAAAATGATATGGTAAGTACTTAGGTACTTCCCAGATTGGATACTGGGGTACAATTATAAGACCCTAGTATATAGTACCCAGGGCATAGGTACCCTAGAGGTCCCCCAATGGCTGAAGCATGTATAATGCCGCCTATGGAAGACCATTTATTCTGTCACTGCAGGCATGCCATTGCAGTCTGAGTAAGCTGGTGCTAACACTGCTTATGAGAGATATAGGTTACCTCTATCTAGGATCACTGCACCTAAAACCTATAAAGCAGCCAAACAGCTGGTCTTTCCAATCCTAAAGGCAGTGTGCTCAGTTCTAAGTGTGAGGGTGCCCCTGCATGAGCAGGACATCCCTACAACCTTCGGAGTCCATTCTCCTGGGGTGTAAGTGAGACAGCCATATAACATACAGAGGGGCACCGCTTCATTACACGAAGACCATCTCCCCCTACACTGAGGATCTAATGGAGGCCCTCCATTAGGTTCTAAGTGCTCCCAGTACCAGTCCTCTAGAGATGGACAGTACAACATGGCTGCTGCCGACCAGAGATATGATATCTGCCCTCCTGCTGCTGAGCCAAGCTCGAGCAGGGGAATGTTATTTTATTGGCGATTTCTAAAGTGCACGTTCAGCGGGGAGGTCTCTTGGTGCTAGGAATGCCGAACAATAGGCATCCTGTCACAGGGAGGCATGACCACCTCCCAGAGGGTTTAGTGTTTAGTGTATTGGGGCCAGTTGGGAGTGTTTGCCAGCCCCATTTAGTCTGCGTGCATGGCACATTTGTTGCCTTCCATGCCTAGTCCAGTTCAATCCAGTTCAGGGAGCAGTTGGCTCCCACTCCGGCCTGAAAGAACAAGGGAGTATCCTGCACCCTTGTTCAGCCCCGCCTTAGGGAGGGACCCCTGAATCATCCCAATCCTTTCCTTGGGGTATTTAAGGGCTTACTTGAGGGTGGGTCCCTAGATTTGCTTTGGGACATGATTCAATTCAGACACCACTTCAACTTTGACGGTCTGGGCACTCTGGACTTTGCTGGACTTTACTCTAGGCTTCAAGACTGGAACCTGGAAGACTCCTGCTGCTCCTGACCTCTTTGCCCTGCTCATCTGCTGCAACATGCATGCCTGTGCTCCATACAGGAAACCTTCTAAGGCCTTTAGGCATCCAAGACACCTGAAGGAATCTCGCTTGAAAGTGAAGGAGTCACTTCCTTGCATTTGCAGGCACTGCAACTAAGCTGAACGGTCTGCTGATCCTAGGCTCCCACAGACTATGAAAGGCTCAGTAACACAGGTGGTGCTTCTACACATCCCATGTGGGCTGCCCTGTCTTCTCACTAATTTTGAGGCCATTATCCCTCTTTGGAGACACAGGAACCGCACCCCTGTGCACCATGTCGACTTACAGTTGCAAAGGCTTGTGGCTTCCTCTCATCGAGATCTTTGGGCTCCAAGTAACCCCAACCTCAAGCATCTCCAGTGACCACAATCTTTGACAAAACTGCATTCTTTGCACTGTGGGCCAGCTTTTTTGGTAAGCTGCTCGAGGTCTTCTTGTGACTCTAGTGCCGCCGCCCTGTGGGTCCTGTCGAGGGTCACATTTGAATTCCTTTGGGCTCCCCTGATTGTTTGGGGCCTGCCCTGACTCACCTGCTTGTGGTAAGTCTCCTGGACCTTACTGGTCCCGACGTTGCACTTTCTTCAACTTCCTTGCTGGTTGCAGTTGCTAAGGCTTGTTGTTGCTCTTGTTGGGCATCGACCCCTCAACTCTTGACATCCACTGTGCGACCGCTTGTGTATGGCTCCTGGTCTTCCACAGATGCCTTGTCCATACAGCTGCAGTTTAAATGTCACCGTCAGCTCTCCTGCAACACCCGACAAAGGTGGACATTCATCTTTCATGCCTCCTGGTCACTCATAAGTGGCATAGACTCTCTTTCTCTGCTTTCAGGTTTTTCACATTTTGAATCCACCTTTGCCTTCTCAAGTAGCAGCACCTTTCTGAAGTCCTCCATTGGGTCCCATGTCAGTTTCCAACGCCACTTCACACCTATGCGGCCGGCTTCCCTGGTGCAGATATCCTGGTTCCAAAGGCATTCAAGGGTGGGGTGGCTCTCCAAACTCTTGTATTCCATGTAGTTTCTTCAGGGTCCACTTGTAAGAGTCCTCTTTCTTTAAAATTGCAACTGTGACTTACACATTGTTTTATACAGAGAACAGAGTTGTGTTCCTACATTGCACACAACCTCTGTTGGGCACCTAGATACTCACCTTGGACGGTTCTGTGGGTACCCAGCACTTCCACATCCTCTGAGTATTGTCTTGACTCGAGTTGTTGTTCCCTTATCACTATTTTAGTGTATTGTTTGGTCTCCATCTGGGGACCACTGTGTATTCTGTGCTACTTACCTCTTTCTATTGCAAAGTATTTTGTGGATTGTGTATATATATCTGGCAAGGAGATATTTGAATGTGGTAGTGAGTGTTTTACAATGAATATCTGTTTTTATAAATATACTGTGTGGTTCCCTTTCACTTAATCAATTCTTATAATAATATGATCTGGTGAAACAAGCTGCTTTAAACTCCTTCTGGACTAAGCCTGAAGGCCGCTCTCCACGGCTACCACTTAGAGAGCTTTCTAAGGTTGTCTAAGACCACTAAAATCACCATATTGGTTTTCTGGATCAGTGCAAGGTGTCCACTTACATAATTGTACATCATATACTGAGCCAACCATTTTCTGTGGACATAAACATGAGAAAAGCAACTTAATCATATAAACTGGTCAGCATTATGGAAATAGCAATTGTAGATTTAGCTCATTATCATGTAGGGCCTGATTCACAAAGGGCCTTGCACTCATAACAGAGGCTCTGCAGTTGTGGCAGAGTCTTCGCACTTGGGGTGCAATCTGCGCAATGAGAATTCTCTTTGCTGAGATTCCACCTGAGTGTGGAGACTGCTCCTCAACTTCAGGGCCTCTGCCACGAGTGTAGAGGCACTTTGTGAATCAGGACCATAATGTCTCAAAAGTGCATCCCTTCAGCTGAGACAGCTAATAAAAATTAATACTTGACATACAGCGACACACCACAGCTGTAGTTGGCTTTCAATTACTTTTTGGAAAGCTAAATTAAAACAATACTTGTGCACAGCATTAAAACAGGCACTATGCATAATAAGGCCTAGTGCGGCCTGGTAATGCTAAATGAACCAAACCAATGTTGAGCATTTATTTTTATGATGCCAATTAATTCTCACAGATAAATAATACAGGAATAAATAGAAGGATATATTTGAGTGTTTTTCAATGTATTGTAATCTATAATTGAGTACTGTATTAGACTGAGGGAATGAGAATCGGTTTTAAAAACAACCTCTCTACTTTTTTCCAGAGGTTGAGCTGTAACATTTAATCAAAGGAATATGTTTCAGATATATATTTTGCACTAAAGCACAAAATTGAGCTTACCCTCATGAAGGAATACTGTGCAGATATCGTCACTATCAGCCAAGAAGTTCAACTGAAGGGAAGCCAAAAATTATAAGGAAAACTCACAGGAAAGTACACGAATACAGACAAGGCACAATGAGCTGTTACTTGGGTAATATATACTACCTCAATTGATGATAAGTAGAAGTTTGCCACTTTTTATGGCTCCTTTACTGACAATTCAATAATTCATAATATTCATGGAGGAATTACTAGACTATCCTTCACCCGAATGATTCTACTTTAATAATCACTTCCTGTTTTGGATTAAAATCTTGTGGAAAAAAAACGCACATTGAGGAGAAAGGGACAATAACCTAGTCATCAAGACACATTTTTGACTGAGACCAATACATTGTCTTGGTAGTAAGGAAGTCAGTGTTTGAAGTGAACAACTTTTACCATCATGTTGTTGAAGCAAATTTGTTGAATTGATAATGTGTGACCAGAATGTTTGTGCATATTTGTTATGTTCATTTTGTTGTGTTGGTAATATTGTAAGTTGTTTTTGTGCTGTTATCTTCTTGTGTCATGTTGGTGTGGTGCTTTACTTTGGTTGTTGTGTTGGATTTTGTTTTGACTGTTTTGTGGTGTTGTTCTTCACTCTGGTTGTTGTGGTGGATTCTGTTTTGACCGTTTTGGTACGTTGGGCCCGTTTCTATTTTTGCAATAATGTTATTTTGCTTTGTTCAATGTCATTGTGTTGTGCTCCTTTGTTTACTTTAGAAGAGTCAAAAAATACTGCTACATTTACAGTCTCAGCTGAAAAAGGCCAGTGGCAAACAACCTTTTGCGACTGTCTGGTGGAGTAATCTACTGCTGCTGAAGCCTCCAACTGTTTCAACCATCATTGAGTCCACAACTATGAAGGGGGCTGTGCAAAACCCAAATTATTGGTGGTCACGCCCACTAGATTCCCTTGGCCTCATAAGGAAATTATGACCTTTTTTGAAGAAAAAAGATGATAGATTGTTTTTAACAGCAGAAGTGTTAGGAGTCAGACAAACTCTGTCAGCGAGACTCCTGCCTATGAAGAGTATAGTAGTATCAATCAATCAATCAAGGCATTTGTAAAGCGCACCACTTACCCGTGAGGGTCTCAAGGCGCTAACGGGTGTGGAAATGTTGCTACTGTTCGAAATGTCAGGTCCTGAGGAGTCTTCTGAAGGCCAGGAGGTCTTGGGTCTGCCATAGGCAGATGGGGAGGGTGTTCCATGTCTTGTCGGCGAAGTGGGAAAAATCTGCCGCCAGCGGTCACTCTTCGGATACGGGGGGCAGTGGCGAGGGCGTGGTCGGTGAAGCAGAGCTGGCAGGTTAGGGTGTTGAATTAAACAGTGCACAAATAGGTTAGCATGTTAACATTCACCGCGTGTGTTGCATGTATCATGATAACAAACATGAAAAATCTATTCCACACATGTGTGAGATCTGTCTTAAATTAACAAATGTTATTGCACACTTTAAATGTGTCAAAGCCATTTCCCACAATGACATTTTCTAAATTAATAGTTATTTGGAGGTCACAAGTCATACACAAATGAAAGCTAGGAGCTTTTCAGTTGCTTAATGGGGAATGAGCAGCTCACAGCCTCAGATAACAGGCATAAGCATATTCATCAGTAATGTAGTACACAAGATTGCAATACTAAAAAGGAGAAGAGGTTATGAAAATATGTGGAGAATGGAACAGATGTTAACATTATTAAATATAATATCCGACTTTGACATAATGAATCGAAAATGTGGAACACGTAATAGGATCTAAAATCCATTAGCAGAGACCCAAGAGGGCTGAGAAAGTTTTGTAGAGGTCCTTCCAAGATCCTGGGACTGTTATAGAGTGACCTTGAATAGCTATACTAATTCAGGTCTCATGTTTTATGGCAGTTCCTCTTAAACATTAGACTTCTGTGTAACCCCACTATATCATAACTGGAACCCAGGGACCTCCACTGTATCATTATTGGAGTCTTGGGACCCCCAATGTGTCATTACAGGGAGCCGAGAACCCTGGTCTATGCATTTTTGATGATCTGATCCACAAAGCAATACACAAAATATACAGACACTAGCATTCAACAAACAAATACACAAATGATCAAAAACTGTATTCACTTCCCAAAATAATCTTAAAAATCAAAACATTAATTTGAAAGGAAAGGTTGGAGCTTTTGCAAATTGAATTAAGGTCACTCATTGCCCATACTATATTCTGTATGATGTTCTTGCAGTGCGCCTACATATCCCATCTACAGAACATTTTTAGGTTTTACATACTGCTTCTTTATTTATATACAGTTTATTCACCTGTTGATATTATTTAATTTTCTAAGCATTTTTCAACAACCTGAGTAGACATTGTGGCCCCCAGGGGTTCCCTGGACCGCAAGTTAAGAACCATTAGTTTATGGCATCAACAACTCTAGCATCAAAAACATCACAAGACATTGCTTGTCACATTATACAGCACTGCCTTTCTCACCTGTGCAGGCTCCTGCAGGAGTACAGTGGGTCTTTCAAAAATAAATTACAAAATACAAAAGCTCCTGTGGGCACAGGAGATTGAAATCCAAATCCTTTTAGACACCTAGGCCCATTAAATGGCCAAGCACCTACTGCACACAGCCTTTGCCCTGTATCGAATCTCTTGTTGGAAATCAATCAGATATGAGTGGCCAAGCTCCTGGTTTGGGCAGCCTTCGCCTTGTTCAGCACTCTACATGTAGAGCCCACCCTCTCCTAACACCAACCCCCATTATGAGGCCAAGCACAAACTATGAGCAGCCATTGTCATGTGCACAACTCTTCATAGATAGTACACTCTCTCCATACACACAATCCCCTTTAGGTGGTCCTGTCCCTATAATGTGCAGCCACTGCCATGTGCACAAATGTTCAAAGAGAGTCCACTTTCTCCAGACAATAAAGCCCTCTTGGATGGTGAAACTCCTATTACACACATTGTTTGCCCTGCACACAGCGGTTTATGGACAGTCCACTCCATCAGACCATTCAAGCCCACTTATATTGTAAAAAGAAGTCTTTGATATAAAAAGAAAACACTCTGGCAGATACAGTAAATGAGAAAGACCTGCTAAAGAAAAAGCGCTGAAGACAATTGTGGGTAACAAAGGCCAAGAACGAAGATGGGTGGAGCACTTTGAATAACTTCTGAACCAGCCTGTGTTGCAGTCTCCACCAGTCATACAGCCAGCTGACAAGGACTTGCCAATCGACTGCGGAAGACCAAACAAGAAGGAAATATGGCAAGCTATCAAACATCTAAGAAATGGGAAGGCAACAGTACCTGACATCATTTCTGCAGAGGCACTGAACGCAGACATTGAAAACCATCAGTAGACATGATGTACCCTATGTTATGAATGACCTGGGAAGAGGAAAAGGTGCCAGAATGGAAGGAGGGATATCTCATCAAGATCCTCAAGAAATGTGACCGGAATAACTGCGCAAACTTTATAGGGCTAACTCTTCTATCAACCCCAGACAAAGTATTCAGCAAAGTGCTCCTGAACAGAATGAAGAAACCAGTAGAGTTGCAAGACCATAAAGCTGGCTTCCTCAAATATAGATCCTGCACAGATTAAACTGCTCTGCACTGCAGTGGGAGATTGAGATCCCGTAGCGGGGCGGTCTAGCCGGCTGCCAGCATGGCTTCAACTTTTCCCCGCAAGAAATACCTCTCCCAAGCCTACGACAATGCAGTGAGGTCTGCCCAGCATATTTGTAACTTTTCATGCATCGGTCCCCTTCGACCCGGAGTTTAGTGTGAATTGATGCTGTAATGATGCTTGTGTCAGTAATTAGCTATGAATCAACCGGGCCGATATGGACCCACTTAGAATATTTTGGTAGTGCACAGCTGAGGATGTCCCAGGCATAGAGTGCTGTGGTTGATCATGAAACTACGGTTATTACTTTTCACTGAACTTCTTGCCGCTATATTGAAAGATGCCGGGGTCGAGGGGAATAAGCTATAATTTTACACATTCAAGGGTCCATTTTGGATTTTAAGTGCCCACATTTGTGTGAATATTACCTCCTTAAACAGGTGAAGCTGATTGTAAAGTATTACAATCAGCTTGATCTTGGGAACAATGACAGGATTATCTACATGTGAAGTCTGTGCAAGACAATCAGATACACTGAAGTGTAGCAGGCAGCTCTCTTTTTCCATAGAGCAAGGGTTTGTGCTGTGCCTAATTTTCAGTTCTACTTCTGGGCCATATGCACATCTAGCTGTCATCTTTGTTAATTGTAAAAACTGATCTCAAGGTGTACCCAGATAAGACATATTTCTTTCAAGATGACTACTTTTTATAACCCAGGCACGTAACGGGAAGGACATTAATACAATACAGATGGTTCGAAGGCATTTGAGCAACCTGACTGAATATTGTTATTACAGGTAGTAGGATTTAAGTACTTATAGATCTTAGGTGTCTGTTCACAAACCAGCACAACACTGTTTTGGCTAAGATATCACAATTTTATAAATGTTACTTGGAGCAAGCAGCCAATAACATTTTAAAATGTACTGCATAATGAGTGGACCAATTAGCGCAATCGACATCTGAGCACTGAACTAAGCATGTATGCACTTCTGCTGTGAATTAAAAAAATACAACTAACTGTGTAACTGGATGCTTTACAAGATGTTGAATAGGATTCCTTCATGTTATTGTAATCTTTAACAGACTTTGCGGGGGTTCATGTAAAATTGATGTATCAAAATCAATAAATGTCACATTATACAACACTGCCTTTCTCACCTGTGCTGGCTCCTACAGGAGTACAGGGGGTCTTTCAAAAATAAATTACAAAATACAAAAGCTCCTGTGGGCACAAGAGATTGAAATCCAACTCCTTTTAGGCCCATTGACTGGCCAAGAACCTACTGCACACAGCCTTTGCCATGGGAAGAAATGGGAAGGCAACAGTACCTGACATCATTCCTACAGAGGCACTGAACATAGACATTGAAAACCATCAGTAGACATGATGTACCCTATGTTATAAAGGACCTTGGGAAGAGGAAAAGGTGCCAGAATGGAAGGAGGGATATCTCATCAAGATCCTCAAGAAATGTGACCTGAATACCTGTGCAAACTTTAAAGGGCTAACTCTTCTATCCACCCCAGACAAAGTATTCAGCAGAGTGCTCCTGAACAGAATGAAGGAACAAGTAGAGTTGCGGGACCATAAAGCTGGCTTCCTCAAAGATAGATCCTGCACAGATTAAACTGCAACATTGCACAGTGTCATTGAGCAGTTTATGGAATGGAACTCCTTCTCTATGTCAATTTCATTGATTATGAGAAGGCTTCGGACAGCGTGGACAGGGAGACCCTTTGTAAACTGTGTGCCAGGTAAACTTGTAAGAATCATCAGGAACTCATTGTAGGGAATGACCTGCAAGATAGTCCATAGAGGACAACTCATGAAAGCCTTCAAAGTGAGGACTGGAGTCCACCCGGATTGTTTGCTCTCACCTTTTCTCTTCCTGGTGGCCATAAACTGAATCATGTTGACATCCAAAGCAAAAGAAGAAATGGGTTCCAGTGGATTCCTTGGACATCTTGGATGCAGCTCGATGACCTGGACTTTGCATACGACCTGTCCCTACCACCTCTCCTGACGTCAGCGCGCACCGCCTCGTATGGTCCTGATTTCATCGGAGGCGGTCGCTCCTCCACGCTGCTCCCTGCCCTGCGAGACCATCTGGTATCGTAGCGCCCACATCTTGCTACACTTGTGCCTGAATTAATTTAATTACCGCATTGCTCGTTGTGCCAGTTCGAGTTAGAACGCTCAAATTAATTGCTGTATTGTTGCGCAGCCCTGCCGAGTTCACGAGAGCTCATTTGCATATTATCGCGGCGCTAGTCTGACAAAGCGCGCTGCAACGCTCTGATTAAGTGTGCTACCTGTGTGTTGGATTTTTTGTGCCTGATTGTCACTTGTGCCGGTTCCACTGACCTAGAGATCGCGTTCTGTTGCTCATAGTGTGCCCCAACCCGATTGCGCTTTTGGGCTGACTGCCATTTTGTGCCTTGTTGTTGTTTGTGCCTCCCTGCCCTGAACTCCGCCCCGCTCCCGCCTCCCAGCTGCTCCTCCCTCATCCCTCCCCCTCCACTATCCACTTATGACTGATGCATTTGAGTGCAGCGTTCACGCGCAGCAGTCGCGCCCCATGCGCGCCAAAGGTGCGCCAAAGGTAAGCCCGTCTACGCCCGTCCGCGCCTGGACCGCACCCAGCGCCAGACCCCCTGTTCCCCACCGCATCCAACCCTCTAGATTCACATATGATGCCGCAACTCTCCTCACCCTCAACCCCGGACGCACACCACAATGCTGCGAAGCCACCACAGGACGGACCCACGGCCCATTCGCCTGCCTCTCCTGCAAGTTCAACTGCATCAGGACCCTCACCAAATCCACCTCCTCCAAACTAAGCTCCGACTCTAACCACCTGAAGTACATCCTACTCAACACCCGCTCGGTCCACAGACACGCTACTGAGCTTTGGGATCTACTCAACACTGCGTCACCGGACATCGCCTTCCTTACAGAAACATGGATGAACACATCATCAGCACCCGACATGGCCATAGCTGTCCCGGACAACTACAAGATCATCCGGAAAGACTGCACCAATCAAACAGGAGGAGGCATCGCCATCATCCACAGAAACACCATCAGAATCTCGACCAGCTCCGACGATAACCTTACAACCGCCGAACACCTCCACTTTCAGATCTACACCGACCCTAGGACCACACTTAGAGGCACCCTCATCTACAGGCCCCCAGGCGCCCACAGTCAATTCAGCGATGACATCACAGACTTCGTCAGCCCACATGCCCTCGCCTCCGATAACTACATTCTTTTAGGAGACCTCAACTATCACCTTGAAAACAAACACGACAGCAACACCACCACCCTTCTGGACAACATGGCCAATCTCGGACTCAAACAACTTGTTGACACCCCCACCCATGTAGCCGGTCACACGCTCGACCCTATCTTCACCTCCAGCAAACACATCTCCTTCGATCACACCACAGCTCTCCACTGGACGGCCCACAGCTGTGTTCACTTCAGTTACAAAACTACCATGACCCACAACCGCCCACAACCTATTCTGTGAAGAAACTGGAACAAAATCACCACCGAGCAACTCCTCACATCACTCAACCAAAACCCTCCCACCCTCTCATCGGACCCAAGTCAAGCGGCCACCAATCTCAAGCAATGGATCACCCACAGTGCTGACGAATTAGCACCCCTAAAAAAACACTAGATCAAATCAGCCAGCAAAAAGGCTCCCTGGTTCAATGATGACCTTAAAAAATCCAAGAAGCTATGCCGCACCCTGGAGAAATCATGGAGAAAAAACCCAACCACCGACAACATGGCCACCCTCAAAGCAGCCCACCGCCAACACCACCTACTGATTCGCTCGGCCAAGAAATCAGCGTTCAAGGTTCGTCTCGACAACAACACTCACAACAGCAAGGAACTTTTCAACATCGTCAAAGAATTCACCAACCCCACCGCAGCATCTAACGACATCACTCCCTCCCAAGACCTCTGCGATGCGTTATCCTCCTTCTTCTACAACAAAATTGCTGACATCCACAACAGCTTCGAGAATACTCCCAGCGACCTACCCTCCCCCCACTCTCAGTTCCTACTCCGCCAACTAACAACGTTAGCGCCTGGAACCCAATCACCACCGAAGACACCATCCGCCTAATGAACTCAATCCACTCTGGCTCGCCTACCGACCCCTGCCCCCACCACAGCTTCAACAAAGCGGACTCCATCATCGCACCCCATCTCCGCGACATCATCAACTGCTTGTTCAACTCTGCCACCTTCCCAGAAAGCTGGAAACACGCCAAACTCAGCGCCCTTTTGAAGAAACCCACAGCAGACCCCACTGAACTTAAAAACTACCGACCCATATCCCTCCTCCCATTCCCGGCCAAAGTCATTGAGAAAGCCATCAACAGCCAGCTCGCCGCATTCCTTGAATTCAACAACTCCCTCGATCCCTCTCAGTCCGGATTTAGAGCCAAACACAGCACCGAAACCGCCCTCATTGCAGCAACAGACGACATCAGAACACTACTGGATAACGGAGAAACAGCGGCCCTCATTTTACTCGACCTATCCGCCGCTTTCGACACAGTCTGCCACAGCACCCTCATACAACGCCTCAGCAACGCCGGCATAAAAGGAAAAGCCTTGGACTGTATCATCTCGTTCCTAGCTGGGAGAACTCAGAGAGTCCGACTTCCCCCATTCAACTCAGAAGCCACTGAAGTCATCTGTGGAGTACCACAAGGATCATCACTCAGTCCCACCCTCTTCAACGTCTACATGAGCCCACTCGCATCCATCGCGTTCCAACACAACCTCAACATCATCTCTTACGCCGACGACACCCAATTAATCCTTTCCCTCACCAAAGACCCTAACACCGCCACAAACAATCTTCACGAAGGCATGAAAGAAGTAGCCGAGTGGATGAAACATAGCCGCCTTAAACTGAACTCAGATAAAACAGAGGTACTCATCCTAGGAGCTTCCCTCTCTGCCTGGGATGACTCCTGGTGGCCATCCTCCCTGGGCACAGCACCCACACCTACAGACCATGCACGTAACCTTGGCTTCATCCTAGACTCCTCTCTCTCGATGTCCAGACAAGTCAACGCAGTCTCATCCTCCTGCTTCAACGTACTTCGCATTCTCAAAAAGATATTCCGCTGGATCCCCCTCGAGACAAGAAAGACTGTCACCCACGCACTGGTCACGAGTCGGATGGACTTTGGTAACACACTATACGCCGGAATCACAGCAAAATTACAGAAAAAACTCCAACGCATCCAAAACTCATCAGCGAGACTCATACTGGACATACCTCGCCAAGATCACATCACCGAGCACCTAAAAGACCTCCACTGGCTTCCCGTCAACAAAAGAATCACATTCCGTCTTCTCACCCACGCACACAAGGCCCTCTACAATCTAGGACCCGAATGCCTCAACACTCGACTGTCCTTCCACAAACCAACCCGCCAACTAAGATCGTCCAATCAAGCCCTTGCCGCAGTCCCGCGCATCTGAAAATCCACCATGGGGGGCAGATCCTTCTCCTTCCTGGCTGCCAAGACCTGGAACTCACTCCCCACCCACCTCCGCCTTACTCAAAACCATATCGCCTTCAGAAAAGAACTTAAAACCTGGCTATTCGACAAATAATGAACCCCTCCCCCAAGCGCCTTGAGACCCTCTGGGTGAGTAGTGCGCTATATAAAGGCACAAACTTGAACTTGAACTTGAACTTGAGCGCACACACAGTCAGGATGTCATGCAAGAGAGTCGCGCCGCCGGCCGTTTTAAAGAAGCGAGCGGCGCAAACATCAGGCACTTTTGAATGCAGTGGTCCCAGAGCGGTCGTGACGAGTACAGGTAAGGTGGCCGGGGGGGGGGGGGCTGGTGGGGCTTGGGGTGATGTGGCTATGTGGGAGCGCGGGGCAGATTGTGGCCTATTGTTATAGTATTGCTGTTAATCAGAGCCCCTTCACGGGCTCTGATTAATATCAATACTTAAACAAAAGGCCATAGTCTGCCCTGCGGTTTACTAACAAAAGTGTAGAAACAATTTCAAACCACAGCCTGTACTTTAGCACACTCTGTGTTTTGAAACTGTCTGTACGCTTTTGTTAGTTAAGTGCAGGGCAGACTGTGGTCTTTTGTTTAAGTATTGATGTTAATCAGAGCCCATGAAGGGGCTGTGATTAACAGCAATTCTTAAACAAAAGGCCACAATCTGCCCCGCACCACAGTGGGACATTGAGATCCCGTAGCGGGCGGTCTTGCCGGCTGCCAGCACAGCTTCAACTTTTCCCCGCAAGAAATACCTCTCCCAAGCCTACGACAATGCAGTGAGGTCTGTCCGGCATATTTGTAACTTTTCATGCATCGGTCCCCTTCGACCCGGAGTTTAGTGTGAAATGATGCTGTAATGATGCTTGTGTCAGTAATTAGCTATGAATCAACTAGGCCGATATGGACCCATTTAGAATATTTTGGTAGTGCACAGCTGAGGATATCCCAGGCATAAAGTGATGTGGTTGATCATGAAACTACGGTTATTACTTTTCACGGAACTTCTTGCCGCTATATTGAAAGATGCCAGGGTCGATGGGAATAAGCTATAATTTTACACATTCAAGGGTCCATTTTGGATTTAGGTGCCCACATTTGTGTGAATATTACCTCCTTAAACAGGTGAGGCTGTGGGAACAATGACAGGATTATCGACATGTGAAGTCTGTGCAAGACAATCAGATACACTGAAGTGTAGCAGGCAGTTCTCTTTTTCCATAGAGCAAGGGTTTGTGCTGTGCCTAATTTTCAGTTCTACTTCTGACCCATATGCACATCCAGCTGTCATCTTTGTTAATTGTAAAAACTGATCTCAAGGTGTACTCAGTTATGACATATTTCTTTCAAGATGACTACTTTTTATAACCCAGGCACGTAGCGGGATGGACATTAGTACAATACAGATGGTTCGAAGGAGTTGAGCAACCTAACTGAATATTGTTATTACAGGTAGTAGGATTTAAGTACTTACAGATCTTATGTGTCTGTTCACAAACCAACACAACACTGCTTTGGCTAAGATATCCCAATTTTATAAATGTTACTTGGAGCAAGCAGCCAATAACATTTTAAAATGTACTGCATAATGAGTAGACCAATTAGCGCAATCGACATCTGTGCACTAAACTAAGCATGTATGCACTGCTGCTGTGAATTAAAGAGATACAACTAATTGTGTAACTGGATGGTTTACAAGATGTTAAATAGGATTCCTTCCTGGTATTGTAATTTTTAACAGAGTTTACGAGGGTTCATGTAGAATTGATATTTAAAAATCAATAAAGAATTTGATTTTTATTTTGAAAATAGTATTTTATCTCTGTATTTAGACTATAGTATGCAGTACAGAAAGGCTTCATAAAAAGAGTTGACAACCTTCTTCAAATTGTCCTAGATGGCAAATTTAATGCACAAGTTTTGTGATTGTTCATCACTAGATTACCTTTGGAAAGAGGTATTTAAATGGCAGAGTCTAATTACGTAAACACTAATTGAACATTGTTGAGAGTTGCAATCCATGCTAGAAAGAAGGAATAGAACTGGATTTTTCTAGCAGGCATATTTGCTAGGGTACTGATTATTCAGGTATGAATTTAAAAGATAATGCCCTGCCACCAACACTTAAACCTGAAGATGGAAAATGTACACAATCTTTTTCTTAAAGCACAGACCTGCATGTTTTAGGGTATACCATGCACATTGATCTGGCTAACCTCCCCACACAAAAACTCACTATAGTAAAGTTAGGGAGTTGTGGAGGCTCCAGAAGAAATAAGCGGGAAGAGGATCCCGTAGGGTCTCAGTGAGGTTGAGGCAGAACCACTGTCCACTTCTACAATACTTAGGGCACCCACTAGAGCTAGTTAGGGGGGAGAAAATCTACCACTGGAAGAGTAGGTCTGCCTCTCATGGAGAGAGAGCTTGAGGCCCAACTAGCCTACATAGCTTTAGAGGCCGAGAAGTTGGCCCTGGCCAAAAAGAATTTTGTAAAGGAAGAGGAAAGTGATGGTGGCAGTGAAGACAGGGTAGACAGTGGTGGGTTTTACCCAAGGCTGCCCAAGGGGGTCGACCCTTAATATCAGACGAATGATGATATAGATAAGTGGCTGACAGCATTTGAGAGGGTCCATAGAATGTGGAGGGTGAGCTCTCAGTACTTGGGTTCATGCCTGTGGGAGCTGATCCCAGTAACTGGGAGAGATATACTGTTGTCCCAAGAGGTAAGAAGCTCAATCCTACCCTCTCTTAAAGCTATTCCTTATTAGGAAATGTGGGCTCACCCCTGAGAAGTATAGAAAGAAATGTATGGACACCCAGAAAGCTAGTACCCAATCTTGGGTTATCTTTGTAGACATCTCAGTGAAGGCACTAGAGGTAAGCACCTATTAGAGCCTGTACAATTTGTTCATGAAGGGGCACATATTAGAAAATTGTCCCTCAGGTAAGTTACACCTTTCTCTAGTTTATTCTAAACTGTCTGGTCCCAGGGAACTGGGTGAGACAGCAGATGAGTGGGTTTACTCAAGGGTGAGCAAGAAGACCCGGGAAGTTGGTCTGCAAAAAGGACAGGTCCCCTTCCTGAAAAAGCAAGAGAGTCCTCTAAAGGTCCACAAACACATGCACAATGAGGCAGGATGCTGGGTATTCCACATTCAAGGGGAAGGGGCATCAGGAGAAGTTATTTGCACCTACAAAGGTAGGGAATTGTTATGACTGCATGCAGCAAGGTCACAAGATAGGAGTTCCATGCTGTCTGTTCCATAGTAGTCAGTTTCAAAACACAGCCTGTACTTTAGCACACGCTGTGTTTTGAAACGGTCTACGCTTTTGTTAGTAAAGTGCGGGGCAGACTGGTAATCTCAAGTTCTCAGAATGGCTGAAGATACAGCAACTGTCAATATAGGCGTGAACCACAGGTCTGGTAGTAAGTTTGCTTTGCGTTTATAGGGATTGCTGAAAATTCAAGAAGTCCCTTTCATGGCATACAAAAAGATGGAGCAAGCTGCAGCTGAAGTCCCTTTTTAATCAGTTTCCCTCGCTCTCTCTTTCTCTCGCTCTCTCTTTCACTCTTTCTTTTGCTTTCTCTTTCTCCCACTCTTTCTTTCGCTCCCTCGTTCTTTCTCTCTCTCTTTCTTTTGCTCTCTCTTTCTCTCGCTCTCTCTTTCTCTTGCTCTCTCTTTTGCTCTGTCTCTCTTTTGATCTCTCTCTCTTTCTCTCGCTCTCTCTTTCTCTCTCGCTCTCCCTTCTCTCTCGCTATCTTTCTTTCGCTCTCTCGTTCTTTCTCTCGCTCTCTCTTTCTTTCGCTCTCTCTTTCTCTCGCTCTCTCTTTCTCTCGCTCTCTCTTTTGCTCTGTCTCTCTTTTGATCTCTCTCTCTTTCTCTCACTCTCTCTTTCTCACTCTCTTTCTGTCTCTCTTTCTTTCTCTCTCTCTCTCTTTCTCCCCCTCTCCCTCTCCCTCCCTCACTCCACTCTCTATATCTTTTCTCCACCCGCTCATGGCATCTAGGGACTGAATCTTGATAGGTGAATAAAACTACTTGAGATAGATGATCCAGAGACCAGCCTTTGAAGATTTTAGTGTTTTAAGTTGCTAGTTTGTAAACTGTACTGTGCCTGCAGTCACATTTCTCAGTTAGACATGCATATTTCAGCATTTGAGCTGTAAAAGTGGTGAAGTGTTCTGAATTCAGGTAGAATAACAAATAGTGGGAGACAGAAAGAAAGTAAATGAAGTGCATACATCAGGCAGTGTATTTTCAAAAGTGATTTCACTTTAGGGTGAAGCAAAGCCTATTGACTTTTCAAAAACACCCTTAAGTTATTACAATCAAAAGCTGTTACTCTTCCGCTCGGGTTGTCTGTCGCAGGTTTTCTGCCATTGCAAATAACGGAAATGTAGCTGTTTGGTAGTTAATAGGTCACTGTTCGATATTAGGATTTAAAGTTATAAACTGCAAGTAACAAAATGAGCTTTCTGACAGAAGCAGTAATGCGCTGACCTATTTACATTGCATGTAATGTGTGATCTGCATGGTTCACCAGCTTTTTCATCAGTCATTTTAACCTCCTCAGCTACTTAATGAGTCAACTTCCAGTAGACAAAACTTAGATCTCTCTGCAGCAGGTCCATCATTCTTCAGTTATCTTGACATATTTATGGTTGCCTGGAAATTGCTTGAAGGTAGTTATCATATTTTTTGTACACCACTGCATCATCTTCAGGTTGGATCTTTTGATGGATTGTGTGCTTCTCAGTCTTCCTGTGGATTACCTTGTTCACCCACCTCAACCATTTGCACAGTTTGTATTTTGTGTTACACCTTCTGTGATGCCGCTTTTCCCTGTGATTTAGATTTATAAACCAGTTTAAGATAATGGATGCTAATAATGGAACACATGGGCACACCACTGTTTGTCCTAGGCTGGAATCTCAGGTAATTATTTGGTCATTTTTCGTATTGGGCCTCTAAACCGGTCCTATGCATAGTTTGTAATTCTCCGAGCGTTTGCTGACTTACTTTTCTTCAATTGTAGGTTTCCAGTCTGTAAGGTATTTGGATTTGAGTGGTCAGGTGCGAGTACCCACGAAGATAAGGTAATTCTATTTACGTTCCTCGTTGGGTTGGGGGTTGCTGGGTAAATAGATTCACAATCTGCACCCCTTTTTCTTTTGCAGGTTTGTGAGACTGTACTACGAATACAATTGCACAGGCAGACGTGAGTACAGGCAGAACAAACAGGTAATTGTTTGGTAGAGTTAAACTAGAGCATCTTCTGTTGCAGGTTTCGCAGACAGTACCACACACATTTAATGGGGCGTACGTGAGTACACACAGAAGAGGTAATTGTTTGGTTGAGTTAAACTGTGGTGCATCTTGAACATTGTAGTATCATATACTTACCCATGTTTTCTTCAGTTGCAGGTTTCGCACCCAGAACCCCATACATTTAAACAGGCGTACGTGAGTTCAAGCAGAAAAGGTAATTGTTTGGTTGAGTTAAACAGTGGTGCATCTTATACATTGTAGTATCATATATACTTACCCATGTTTTCTTCTGTTGCAGGTTTCGCAACCAGAACCCCATACATTTAAACAGGCGTACATGAGTTCAAGCAGAAGAGGTAATTGTTTGGTAGATTTAAACTGTGGTGCATCTTGTACATTGTAGTATAACAGATTGCATTCATGAGCTAGGGTTCAACGTAAGCCATGTTCCCTTACTTTGCAAGCTTTTCGGCACAGCAGGTTCAAACCAGTGGGTACGGAAATGTTCAAGCGCAAAGCTGTAACTTTGGAAGAGTGCAGTGCTTCAACACAAAGGAAGAAATGTTGCCTTGTATTCAAGGAAGAGTGGATGAAGAAAATTGTGGAGGCCGAGACACAGAAGTCACAAAGCAAGGTTTGCATGCTAATCAGGGAACGATTTCAATACAGCCCAGACATGTACTTGATTTGCAAAGCATGTGCCGAAGCCAAGATTGTTGGGGGCTTTTCCACAGGGAAGAAATGGAGTGATGGCTGAAAACTGGACTACATGAAATGCCATATACTTAGCAAAGTACACGAGTCTGCCATGGTGAAATTGAGAAACAGAAGTGATGCTGCCAGGATTGGTTTTGGAGTGCGGGCAATGCTGACAGAAACTGCGACTGACAAAGCGAATAGAATGGAAGTAGTCGAACGCCAAGGATCTATGCCTGAGGAGATAAAGATTCTCATCAACAATATGTTGCTGGCAGTCAAGATGAATACTTCAATATTATCTGTACAAGACATCCATGACCACCTAGCTTTGTATGTGAAGATACCAGACAGCTGGAGGAGCAAGAACTATGCCTTTGAGTTCCTTGAGGCCATCAATAGCGTGATATACTGTAAAGGTATGACAGAACTCCAGCAAGCTTTGTATCACATCTTGATAATTGATGAGAACACAGATATTTCTGTTACAAAAACGCTCATCCTGTACTTCAAGTTCCGACCTGTAACATCAACAGAGCACAAAACGCAACGCAATTTGGGGGCATAGTGAAGCTGACTAGTTATAATGCTGAGGCAATCACTAGTGCTGTGAAATAATTCTACACTGTCAATGAACTGGACCTCATGAAAATGGTAATGTTCACATCCGATGGTGCGTCTGTGATGCTGGGTAGGAATAATGGTGTAGCTACTCACCTTAAACAATCCATTCCTCATCAAGTTGAGCAGCATTGTGTCGCCCATCTAGAAGATTTGGGAGTTGATGATGCCTGGAAGAGGGTTCCAATGATTAAAGAGATGGAGACATTATTAAGGACTGTCTACACTGTGTTCTCCAGATCTCCTGCAAGGAAGTCCAAGCTGGATGAAATTGCATCGGTCACTGAATGTCAAGTTGTCTCTTTTTGACCACTGAATGAAGTCCGGTGGCTTTCAAGGCATTTTGCTGTTGGTGCACTAATTCGTAATTACGAGACTGTTCTTAAGTACTTTGAGCATGAGAAAGTTGAGGAGAATGATCCAATTGCTAAATATTGTTATAAAAAGCTATCGGACTCTAACTACCATATTTCCCTTGCAGTACTGAATGACATTCTGGGTGAATTTGCATCTTTGTGCAAACTATTCCAAAAAAGTTATTTGACTATTGTTGAAGCTGTACAGTATGCAAGAGTAAATATTGGCCAAATTAAGCAACAGTATTTGGGGGATACTGTCTTTTGGAGCAGCAATGTAAGAGATCTGATGGTGTTGTACAAGGAAGGCAAGAGTTTGACAGTCGGCCTATTTTGTTCTTTTGTTTCCCTTCTTTGTGAGCACAAGCATAAAAGGTTCCCTGAAGATGAGCTGAAAGAATGGGCAAGTTTTGAGATCCAGGCAATAGCAACACTATCAAATTTTGATTTTGGGCCTGAGAATATGCAAAGACTTGTTGAAAAGTAAAAAAATGTCTTGGCCCTGGGTGATTGTGAAACACCAGAAGTTGTTGTTCGGCAGTACAGAGACTATAAATATGTGGTGGCAGAACATGTAAAAGGTGGGTTATTTACCACCTTTCAAGACATGGTGAATTTCACTGTATGCAATTCTGCTCTGTATAGTGTGATGTCTCAGCTTGTTGATGTCTGCGCAACATTTCAAGCATCTAGTGCAGACTGTGAACGAGGATTCAGCCTCATGAATACTATTAAGAGTAAATTGAGGAATAAACTAGAGCAGAAGCATTTGGATATGCTGATGAGGACAAAGGCCTACCTTATGAATGGGAAAGTTGACCTCCACCGACTTAATCAGCACTGGAAAAATGGCAAGGATCGCATTGAGAAGCAACACTGTCACCCATCTAGTAATGCGACTTGATGTGTCTGAACAGCCCTCTCCCTTCTTGTGTATATGTGATGTTGTATAGGCTCACAACATTTCCCCACCCAATGAACTGTGCTCCAGTTAAGAATATTTATTAAAATCTTATGATGGTACCACCATTGAAGTCTTGTGCTTTTCTTAACTTGAAGTGTACTTGCCAGTGTAACCAATTTCTGTCATGGCATGCTTATCCAATTTGCAAACTGCCCTTAAGACCCTTATTGTGGCGCTGTATGTCTGAAAATGCATCATCTTTTCACTTTTTAAAGTAAAAGTTTTGAGTGCCCTTTGGCACTGCAGACACGCACGGTTTGGTTCCTGGCGCACATAGCCATGGTTGAAGCGCACAGAGACGCTCCACTGCTGCACACAGAGGAAAAAAATTAGAGGGAACATTGGTCCCTACTCTCCCATACCTATCTGCAAATGCAAGAGTAGACCAACAATGTGGGATCTACATCAGCACAACTTGGCTTCAACATCCACAGTGGAAAACCAAGATCCTGAGGGCTAACACGGTGAGCACAACTGCAGACTCTCTTACAGGGAATGCACTTTAAGAAGTTGGGGCCTTCACCTACCAGGGCAGTGTCATAGACAAGTAGGGACAGATGCAGACATCAAGGCAAGAATCGGCAAAGCAAGGTCTCCTAGAGAAGATCTGGCGCTCAATGATCCTAACACTGCAAACCAAGATCATGTTTTTTAACGCAAACGTAAAATTGGTCCTTCTATATGAGCAAAAACTTAGAGGACAACAGTGACCACCACCAACAAAGTCCAAACCTTCATCAACACCTGTTTGAGGAAACTCACTGCTCACGAAGAAAACATGAAAAGACGTTGGGCTGGCTAGGTTATACCCTCCTCAAGCCTGCATCCAATGCCACCAGGCAAGCCCTGACCTAAAACACTCAAGGAAAAAGGAAAAGAGGAAGGCCAAGAAACACCTGGTGCTGAGGCATCCGGACTGACTGCAAGGAGATGTGTCATACCTAGAATAAGAGTGAAAAGAAAACCCAGGTCAGAGATGTCTGGAGAGTCCAAGTTGATGGCCTGTATGCCTATTTGCTATGCAGAGCCTTTGCCTTGAGCACAACTCCTCACGTAAAGCACTCTTCCTTCAGACACTCAAGCCTCCTTAGGTGGTCAAGCAACTGTTATGCACAGCTATCGCCTTGTGCGCAACTCTTCACCTTCCACTCCTTCTACAATATCAAGCCGCTGTAGGTGGCTAAGTGCTTACAATGCACAGCCTTCACTCTATACACAAATCTGTGTAGAACTCCCTCCATCCAGACAACTAAGCCTCCTTAAGTGGTCAGGCACCTACTACACACAGCCTTCACTCTGTGCATAACTGTTCACAGAGAGCCCGTTCTGTTCAGACACCCAAGTCCCTCTAGGTGGTCAAGCCTCTCCTATGTACAGCCTTTGCCCTCGGTAAAACTCTTCACAGAGGTCTCACTTCCGCTAGAACCCTAAGCCCCTTGAGATGGAGAAGACCCTACTACATAAATGCTTCAATCTGTTCACATCTTTTCATGGAGACCCCACTCACTCCAGACACCCATGCCCCTTAGGTGGACAAGACTCTACTATGCACAGTCTTTGGCTTGTGTACAACTGTTCATGGAAAGCCGCCTCCCTCCAGACACTTAAGCCCCCTTCAGATGATCAAGTACATTATATGCACATGTTCCAAGAGAAGCACGACCGGATATGGAAGCTGGATGGAACAGTTCTAATTTTCGAGTAGATAACACCCATCGAAGTGAAAACGTAAAAAATGCTAATGCATTTTATTCATGTCACAGTAAGGCTTACAGACAAATCTACTATTGCTACTGCCAATTAAAGTCTTCTGCCTTGATGCATCTTCTTGAAATTTATAGACAAATACTGAAAAAATAATTAATGAAATGCAAGCTTAAGATCATGTAAACAAAGGTTAAATGTGTTAGTAATACAACGGAAGAAAAACATTTGCAAATTTACGTGAAAAATGATATCCAAGTGATATTAAATGGAGAATAAGCAATCGAAATGAAAGATACATTCAAAAGGAGCAGATGATGCTAATCAATGTTACTTTGCAAGCAGCCCATTGCAACATAAGAACAGATATGCTTGATGTCTAATATGAGCTTGCAAGTAATGAGAAATCAGTAACGTAACAAAATGGTGTATTACTAACTGATGCTGATGAGCTGGCATGCAACAAGAACAAAAAAAAAAAACTTTTGTCAATAATTGTGTGCATACTTTGCTTTTAAGTGAGTACTGTACATTCAAAATGTAATGACTAAGGAAGTCTATAGGCAATCTGTGGTCTCAAGAAACTGTTATCCGAGAGTATTACATCAGCACCAGAGCAGCGCTTAAGGAGGAATCCATGGAAACCGTAAGGCTAGCATTTGAACAGAGGGACGGGGAAGTAAAAATAGACTTTCAGTTGCAAAGGTTAGAAGAATCGGCTCATATTTGAGTGATAAAGATTATTGAAGAATTTGTCTTTAACTTTGCTTTTCGCATTAGACATTTTACTTTTAATAGAAGTGAACCTTTTTCCTTTTTTAGCTTAACCAGTTCACATCTACAAAGAACTGCTTTAATAAAGAAAAGTTAAAAACGGCAGATTATCAATAGCCTAGACTGAAATGTTAAAGGTTAGACTGGTCAACGGTTAATTACAACAAAATAAGAAGATATGCATTCAGAGAGACAGATAATAAAACCACACGGACAAGAACCCCATAGTGATAGGGTCATGACAAGTCCCAGTGAAGGTACTGATGGGGAGTAAGGAGTTTCTTAATAGTGAGAGCTCTGAAAAACATATTCCGCGTGGCATTTACATCCTTTCTGAAAACGGGACAATTACCCTTCTCTGCTGCTTTCCCAAGGGATGATCTCCTGTTGCACTACTTAAAGCCATATCCAAACAATGTTATCACTGGGAATACATTGCCACACATCTCAATTCAGTGTGCAGAATATATAGGAACCATCTGATGTTTTCAGTGCGGGGTCAAACAGGTTAATTAAATTAATGATTCTGAAGGAGATGCCACGCATGAGACTTTGATGAACACATTGTTAAGTTCATAAATTTACAGCATGAGCTCAATGCTGTCCGAATGCACCCTGGTATGTATCACAAGCATTCTTCTTTGTACCTGAAGCTTCCCTATTAATCATTAGATTTGCCATGAGGAAAGGGGATAACAATTCATGTATACATTTATTATACCCATATAAGGCATCTAAGCCCGGTATCAGAGGCACCAGCACTTTCTCCTTTGGGGACAGTATCCCCCAGCAGTCACAGCAAGAGGAGGTGCTAGTTCCAGACACGCCGAAGGCACATAAAAGCACCCAGGGGCTCTGCAGCACGGGACTTGTGCGCATGTGCCCGGGCAAAGCTGGGCCAAGGGCATGCTCATCTGCGCCCTTCCGAGACCAGAGGAGGCTGGGCTGGGCCGCCCTTTAACATCTGGGCCCCGGGCTTATTGAGCACCATTGTATGAAGTACTGTGAAACTTATTAGCATCATTACTAGGGTGTGCCAAAATAAGTAAATGTAAGATCATCAACGACTAGTGGGGCCCGGAAGTTGTGGGGTCACTTGACACATTTCTTTTGAGGGCTGCGTCAGCCCTCATTGATGAGATAGAGTTAACAGAGCGCAGGTTCTCACTGGAGCCTCACACTATGCAGAAACGGTCTTCACTCATTGGGCATTCCTCCGATAATAATTTTCAAGATTCTTCCTCATAAGCTTTACAACTACAGTATACAGGGTCAGACCTGGAAATATCGACACCCCTTGAATTAGCAAGCAGGCCAATAATAACTACTGGTGCCGGAAGGCTAAAACAAGACGAGACAGTAATAGTGAACCGCCGCCGAAAAATAGAAAGGATCGGGATCCTCAGAAATATAAACAAAAATCTTCAATGGTAACCAGTAGCAAAGCTATAATCAGAGATGGACATTGTGAATAGGGGTCCATTTTAGAGCTGAAGACCAATGAACCCTCCAAATTACCTCCAAGGTTGAACGAGGAGGACTTTTGGAAAAGGCTTGAGACTATAGTATCTGTTCTAATTGACCCACTGTCACAAAAACTATCTCAAATTGAAGACAGACTCTCTAAATTGTAGGGGCTGGTTATACACATTTGTCCAGTCTCTCAGGACACATACTCTGTTAGAGGTTCTGGACCTTTGGTAAACCAGGGGAAGGGAACTGGGGCTCATCCAACTGTAACTAATCCTGAGAGTGGGCAAATACACTACTCAAGCAGTAATGGCAGCACTGCCAAAGCTTTAGCTCTAGCCCGCCCCACCCACCAATTCTTAGAATCCTCAGAATATACAGGGCATTTGCATAGCACAGTAGGTCCGAGCACTTCACGTATACAGGCTGTTAACACCTTTAATAGAGCTGCACCAATTATTGGGATACCTACGTTGGGTGATGCAGGGAGAGATACTAACACACAGAACCCTTAAAGCACTATCCCGAGACACACTACAAACCCAAACCAGACCCTGCATCTTCCGCCAGATGTAACCCCTTATACGATTGTGTTGGCAAATGCCCCCCTGCCTCTCCAAGTCCCTGTACACTGGACAACTCTGAGGAATAAGTCACTACAACTGCTGAGCAACAGAACTGGCCTAACCAAAATTCTCTTCTCGGAATTTAAAATGGCTAGAAGAATAGGATGGGTCGGCAAAACAAATAAGCTTCTGTCAGGTATTAACCTTTAGGTCCCCGAACTTGGTGTTGTCCATCCTAGGTTGGGGCGGCAATCATTCCACCATGGCCCAGGGAATTCATATCTTAACCTTAGAGTATTTTTACCAACCACCAAAGGTTTTTCGGACCAAAGCTGTGGAGGAGAACCATCTATGTAACATGCAGTATAGGTATAGGGTCCCAGTTAGTAATCGTTTTGATATTTTCAAAACCCTAGAAGACATAGACTGACCCGATAAATTACCCAAAGGTAGAACTAAACATGACTATGCGCTAAAAGAAGTGAATAACTACCCTTTATCAATGGATCTCCCTAAGCTGAGAGAAGAGTTATTGAGTACCAGTAATCCGAATTAGCAATACTTATCTTCGACATTCAAAATTGGAGGGAACTGTATAATGAAGTGATGTTTGGTCTTGACTTGGGGTTTGCGAATGAGCTATGTGTTAGGCCTAGTCCGATGAGCTACACTTTTAATGGTAGAGGTTCCCTTACCACTATAGCCTACATATTGCTGTGAAATAGTCACGCATTCAGATTTCAACCATTTACCACACAAAACAACTCATTGAGTGACCACTTCCCATTGAGCATTACTGTCTTTTTGCCGAAAAGACCATCCGGTAAATGGGATGATACTGATCACGTCTCACAAAATCTAACTATTAATGATACAAAAGGTTATTCTCTGAGCTGGTTGATGGTGTATCCCCAGAAATCTCAAAACGAGTGATAAATAAGTGTACATTAGTTTTTGACGTCTCTCTGAGTGAAATAGCTTCACCTGATAGTGTTCTATTCTCATTTAAAAAAATATCAGGAGCCTCTAAGGAGGCCCTATTCGTACAGAACTGCATAAAAGGAAAACAACAGGGGTGGTTTGACACACGAGCAAATGCCAACTTAAAGCACAAAATACACAAGACTCCAAGAAACCCAAGCGATGTCAGACAGGCTAGAGGGGCTTATAAGCCAGCACTTAAGGAAAGTAAAGCATCCCTGAGAAATGACATGTGGGTATCACTGCATTATGTCTACTTATCGAAGATGGTTTGGCTTTTGGAAAGCAGTGAAAGCTCCCTTTTAGAATCCTGGAGGTGGTCCGACAATTAAAATAGCCATAACTGAAGAACAATTGATTGAGCATTTCTCCAATACTATGGGGATGATGCCCTGGCACCTTTGACCCACCATACTGATATCCAGTTCGCGCTGGATGAAATAAACTGTGCTATTTCAGCAAGCTTGGTTGGTAAGGATCCTGGGCCGGATGGGGTCCCTGTACACTTATATAAGTCATATGTGACACTATGGGCCAGCTAATAACCCAGGTAATCACTGCAAGCTGTTTTTCCCCTTTTTTAACATGTTGGGCGGAATTCAACATAGTGCTCATTTTTAAAAAGGGGGATCGCCAGGATCCTGGCTGTTACAGGCCAATATCATTATTGTACTCCTTGGTAAAAGTGGTAGATGGAATTATCTTAGAATGACTACAGGACTTGGCCGAGGACAATGACATTTTATCTGACATCCAGTACAGTTTTCGTGAGCGCCTAGGGACCGTCGAACAGAGCTTAAATTTAACTATTGTTATAGGGAAGTATACTCTGGTCAAGAAGGGTAGGTTGTTTTTAGCTTCGTCGATCTCGCTGCAGCTTTTAACTGTGTTAGGCACACCAAGCTCTGAATGATCCTCGAGGGCCTGGGAGTGGAAATGCTAATTATCCACTTTTTTTCACATGGTTATATAGTGATGACAAGGCGATAGTGCGGTACAGTATTAATAGTGAGTAATCTACTCCGTTCCTAATGAGGAGGGAGGTTAGGCAAGTATACTACAGTATTATTTTATCTTACTGCAAATGCTGTACGTATTATACTTCGCATTCTCTCTTACGATTGTAGCAGTTCATATCTCTTGCGTTAGAAATAAGACTGTTCAATAGACCCTTTTTATTGAAACGCCCGTCTCCCTAATATCTGTGCAATCTCTGTAGAAACAAAGCATGCACGATTGACTAAGTGAAACTGTTATCTATTGTTTCCACGATTCTGAGGTTATTCCTACTCTAAGGGAAACAAAGTTGTCATGTTTATGTGGTTGTCATTAAGCTAATTCCTTCTTGTTTGTTCGAGAAGTTTCTAGTGATCACTGAGTTAGCTGGCACACACACGTAATTAAGTTTAATGTACTCGATAGAGACATACTGACCTTAGTCCTATGTCAAAACTATAGTGTATATTATTCCAATGCGCAGAGTCTATCAGGTATATAGGAACTACACTACAGTGGTGTTCCAGGGCTGTGAGCCACTCTTTGTCTGTCCCAATGGAGTCGTCAGTGGTGAGCGTGTGAGTTCAATTATGGATTTATAGCTCCACATGATAAGATGCTCACCTGTCCCCATGTGTAGGAGTGTGTGTAGTATCAGGTTTGTCTTGGGATCCCCGCCCGTGGGGTCCCAAGTCCTTCTGCAGTCCGCCACCAGCTGTCAGTGTAGCAGGAATTGGCCTACCGGGAGCCTTCTTTCTTCCGTCAATCCTGCGAACGATGTCAGCTGGCCATCAGTGAACAGCGCTTCGATCTCAGTGAGCATATTCTCTGTCCAGATTTGTAGTTCTCCTGATGTAGTTCTCCTGATGTATAGTACACTTGTCCCTTGGGGAGGCCTACTAGCGTTAGTAATGGGGAACACATGGGTGTCACCCCAGATAGGCGGTGAATTTGTAGGATGCAGTTTCTGGCCACTTTAACCAACAGAGAATGCGCAGGGTTGGATTTTGTCCTTGGGAAGAGCATCCGGGTTAAAATACGAGATTTCTACTTGTCCCGTTTGGGTGTCCGATTCCCAAAATTTTCAATGCGCTGTCCAGAGCGACAACCACTGCAGCCGCGCTGCGAGAAAATAAGCTTCGAAGGGCAGGGCGCCCATCCCTCTCCTATCTCGTGGCAAATGTAGGGGTGATTGGGCTACTCTGCGCCGGGCCTTCCCCAAATAAATGAGATTAATGAGTTTAGTTCTTGAAAAAAGGAGCGTATTGGGATGACCGGCACTTTGGAGAAATAGTAAAGGAGCCGGGCACCATGATTATTTTTGATAGTGCTACCATTCCTTTTGGAGATAGGGGCAGAGTCTGCCAGAAGTTGATTTGGCTTTTAAGTCCTCAAAGGGTTCGGTAGTGGTTGCCCTCCAGGAAGTCCAGAGGTGTGTGATAGAGTCTGACACCCAAGTATCGTGGGGCATCCCCCGTTCATGCTAGTGTGGCATCTCGGAACCCAATTTCTCTGTGAGGTGTTTTCGGGTGTAGGGGGTAAATGGACAATTTGTACTAGTTCACCTTCAACCCTGTGGCTTTCTCAAAGTCTGTGAGCATGGTTCAGAGAGTAGTGAGGTCTGCTGTGATGTCCCTGACATAGATGAGGAGATTATCTGCATACAGGAATGTGCTATGTGTAAGGCCTCCCAGCTAAATACCCCAGGGGGTTTTGTTGATGTGTACCCTTTACAAATAGTGAAAACGCGCTCTTAAGGTATATCCTGGCAGTACCGAGCAGTTTATCATTGTATGTTTGCCACTCCGAGTTGAGTATACCATACATTGCAGACCTCATAAAAATTAATTATGCGCAAAATTGGCGAATTCGCGGTCTGGTTCGTGCGAAATGGCAAAAAAATCCTCGAGTTCGCGAATTTTCCCGTGAACTCGCAGATTTTTGTGCCATTTGCACAAATATGTGACCAGGTGTGCCTGTAACTTTGAAAGCGCGCCAAAAGGCGCTGAGGTCCCTTGAGTGAGCTGGCCCATATAGTGGGGACGGGCGTGAAGACGTTTCATACCGCTAGTGTGTGGTGGACGGGGCCAACCGGACGGGGCTTCTATGTGAGTTCACATGCATCTTGTTTATAAAGGGTCAGAGACTGAGCAGAGCAGCAGATGAGGATAAAGCAGCCTCCTGGTCACAGGTGCTACACAGGAATGGCGCTCGGGAAACTCATGGATGCAAAAATACGTTTGGAACAGGACCCCAGAATCTTTCAGATGTCCAAGATAGCTCTGTTTTGCGTGCTGGTACAAAGCTATTCTGATCCTGCTCAGTGGGTTCAGGTGCATGCAGCTGCTGCTGCTGGACAATGTCCCATCTAATTCTAAACTGCCCCGTACAGGCATATGCTGGCGCTGGGCAGTAGGGTGCAGTGGCATGCGGGTGCTCCCTGCCTGGTACATGCGCGTACCGGTGCCAAGGGGGACACAGGTTTATTGGTGCTGTGTAGCAAGTTATGACTTTACATTTTGAATGCACCAGATGGTGGTACCACCTACACGAATCAGGAGCATCCAGGCACCAGACTTCATGGTGCAAGAGCATAATGGTGCTGTGCGGTACGGGTATATATGTACTGGGGGCAGGGGGGCACTTACCACAATGTGTGCTCACACCTAGAGGGCTCTCAGGCAACTGAGCACGAATGATTTTCACACTGAGAGGGCTCCGGGGCAGTTCAGCAGCACGGGGGCTCACACCCACTGGGCCCCCTGGGCAGTTCAGTAGCGCATGGGCTCACAACCCCTGGGCAGCTCAGCAGCGCGGGGTCTCACACCCACAGGGTTCCCGGGCAGTTAAGCAGCGCCACCCTCTGGTTCATCACTGCCACCCTCTGGTTCATCACTGCCACCCTTGGTTCACCACTGCCACCCTCTGGTTCATCACTTCCACCCTCTGGTTCACCACTGCCACCCTTGGTTCACCACTGCCACCCTCTGGTTCATCACTTCCACCCTCTGGTTCACCACTGCCACCCTCTGGTTCACCACTGTCACCCTCTGGTTCATCACTGTCACCCTCTGGTTCATCACTGCCACCCTCTGGTTCATAACAGCACTCTCTAGTTCACCACTGCCACCATCTGGTTCCTCACTGTCACCCTATGGTTCATCACTGCCACCCTCTGGTTCATCACAGCACCCTCTGGTTCACCACTGTCACCCTCTGGTTCATCACTGTCACCCTCTGGTTCATCACTGCCACCCTCTTGTTCATCACAGCACTCTCTGGTTCACCACTGCCACCATCTGGTTCCTCACTGTCCTCCTCTGGTTCATGACTGCCACCATCTGGTTCATCACAGCACCCTCTGGTTCACCACTGCCACCCTCTGGTTCATCACTGCCACCTTCTGGCTCATCACTGTCACCCTCTGGTTCATCACTGCCACCCTCTGGTTCATCAATGCCACCCTCTGGTTCACCACTGCCACCCTCTGGTTCATCACTGCCACCCTCTGGTTCATCACTGCCACCCTCTGGTTCATCACTGCCACCCTCTGGTTCATCACTGTCACCCTCTGGTTCATCACTACCACCCTCTGGTTCATCACAGCATCCTCTGGTTCACCAGTGCCACCCTCAGGTTCATCACTGCCACCCTCTGATTCACCACTGCCACCCTCTGGCTCATCACTGTCACCATCTGGTTCATCACTGCCACCCTCTGGTTCACCACCGCCACTCCCTGGTTCATCACTGCCACCCTCTGGTTCATCACAGCACCCTCTGGTTCACCCCTGCCACCCTCTGGTTCATCACTTCCACCCTCTGGTTCATCACTGCCACCCTCTGGTTCACCACTGCCTCCCTCTGGTTCACCACTGCCACCCTCTGATTCATCACAGCACCCTCTGGTTCACCACTGCCACCCTCTGCTTCACACCTGCCACCATGTAGTACATCACAGCACCCTCTGGGTCATCATTGCCACCCTGTGGTTCACAACTGTCACCCTCTGGTTCATCACTGCCACCCTCTGGTTCATCACTGCCACCCTCTGGTTCACCACTGCCACCCTCTGGTTCACCACTGCCACCCTCTGGTTAACCCCTGCCGCCCTCTGGTTCCTCACTGCCACCCTCCGATTTATCACTGCAACC
The DNA here is from genome assembly GCF_964263255.1 of Lissotriton vulgaris. Lineage (NCBI taxonomy): Eukaryota > Metazoa > Chordata > Amphibia > Caudata > Salamandridae > Lissotriton > Lissotriton vulgaris. The sequence goes on along the minus strand of NC_141689.1, from coordinate 586,249,599 downwards.
CTCTGGTTCACCACTGCCACCCCCTGGTTCATCACAGCACCCTCTGGTTCACCACTGCCACCCTCAGGTTCACCACTGCTACCCTCTGGCTCACCACTGACACCGTCTGGTTCACCACTGCCACCCTCTGGTTCATCACAGCACCCTCTGGTTCACCACTGCCACCCTCTGGTTCACCACTGCCACCCTCTGGTTCATCACTGCCACCCTCTGGTTCACCATTGCCACCCTCTGGTTCATCACAGCACCCTCTGGTTCACCACTGCCACCCTCTGGTTCATCATAGCACCCTTTGGTTCACAACTGCACCTTCTGTTTCATCACACCACCCTCTAGTTCACCACCATAGATTATGGGGACAAAACATACCTGTTCAGCCTCAACCGGGGGCCTGTTAATGTGTTACTGAATTTGAGCTTCAAGTCCGGCACCTGCTTCCTTATCTGTAAGTGCTTCCTGTTGTGGTTTAATTTTTGTGACAGCCTGGAGCATTGTGCCATACTTGTAACTATTCTCTGACCCTGCTTCGAGGGTCAGAGCAGGGTCAGAGAATAGTTGCAAGTAGGCAACAACTCTGCAGGCGCCGCTCAGGAAGCACTTACAGGGTTACAGCAGGTGCCCAAGTTGAAGTTAATTTCTTTGTAACCATTTTGTAAATGGTTACAAAAAATTAGCTTAGTAGCCAGCTTGGGCCCAGTTACTAAAAGCAGATCTGCTTGGTGACTTCATTAGATAACAAGTTGCTCCCTTAGTAGAGCAGCTAAAATCTTTGACATCCTCGGTAAGAATGAGACAAACACAATCTGGCCCTACTGTTGGGCAACCGACAGATAAGGGGGGGATATTACCTGCCAACCGGGACCAGCGTACGGGGGTGCCAGTCGGGCAGGTGATTACAAGCACTGATAATGCCGTTTTAAGATATTCCAACAACCAAGGGCCTAGGGCTAGTCTGTATCCCCTCGTTGTCCAAAATAGGCCGGAGCACACTTCAAATCCCATACTGAGGTCACTCCATTTAACGGCAGAGAGTTGTAAGTTATGAGCCCCCTCTTCCCACGTAACCAACAGCACAGGGGTGGCTCGGGACACAAGGAATAAAGAGTTGGGGGATAAATGGAATAATGTTCTACAAAAGATAAATCTCCCACCAGAATCACTACCCTATGTACTAGTCCTAACTGGGGTCCCTCCTCTAAATGGCTCTCAGAGGGAGTCACATGCAGAACTCAGGAATAAGATCTTACACTGGCTGGCATCCCACAGGCACTTTCCCTATAAGAGGGCAGGGGAAATTATAATGGTACAGAGAGTGGATTGGGTTAGACCAACAAAGCAAAAACTATTCCAGGGGACTGTGTGGTTGTCAACTTTAAAAATCTCCACGTGGTATGTTCTGTACTTAATATTAGAACCACTCAGGTTGAGACCCATACAGGAGTGATAGCTTTGCCCTTGGATCACTTTTATACCACTTGCCCCAACTCTATTAGGACTGGACCCTCCCTTGAGAATACTAGTCAGAGGGATGACGAACCGCCCTGGCCCCGTAGACACTTCACCAGGAGACCCTTGTTTTTTGATCTGCCGGTTAATAATTGGTTTGGCCAACTAGAAGATGTCGACTGACCATCAATCCTAGAAGGTTTACGCCCCATTAGGAGCACTACTGATCAATCAGATGGGGTGGTGTTGACAAGGGTAGGGACCACGTTGTGCATGCCTTCAGCTGCAGTGAACCCCGAGATTGGGACACATGAACAGTCAACTTTGAAGGATGGGACTTCGCCATGCCAATCCCCCTGCTTACAACCTGAGACCCCACTAACCAATCACACAAATCTCCCTCTTGATAGCGCACAGATCTTCCACTCCCCAAATACAACTGCACCTTTGAAGGGAGCTTCTAGTGTGGGTACACTTCTCAAGATTCTATCGTGGAATGTGACAGGTATTAAAGGCAAACTCTCTTGCCCTGAGTGGGGTTCGTTTGTGGATCAGTTTGATCTGTGTCTATTTCAGGAGGCATGGGCTACTGAGGACCATGCTAGGGCCGGTTTTGTAACATTCAACATACCAGCCATTATTAGAGAGAGGGGAAGACCGTCTGGAGGACTATCTATTTGGGTAGCTTCACACGCGGGGTGTATTGTTACCACCCTAAATACCTCGGGCATATTACCAAGCAATAGCGATAATTATCGCTATTGCTTGGTAAGTGTGAAAAAAGTATCGCCGAGCTGCGGCGATTTTTATTGCAGATAAGTCTTGGTATCTCCAAGGTTTATCGCAAATGCTTTAAAAATCGGCCGCAAAGCATGAATGTCGCTGAAAAGTCAGCGATATTCATGCATTAGCGAGCTAATGCTCTTAGCCATGTATTCCACCTCCCATTGGATAACATGGCTAAGAACAGCTCAGGGCAGGTGTTAGCTTTTGGAGATATTTGCGCTTAGCGCGCATATCTCCAAAAGTTGGTAATAGGAGATAGCGATGTTAGCGACTGTTTCCAGTTGCTAACATCTTGGCACGCCCACTTTGCATGTCATTAGTGATAAATATCACGGACATGCAAAGTGGGGACCAAGATGGCCGCTATCTCCTACTAGCTGTTGCTAACTGGTGTTAGCGACCGCTAGGTAATAGGGAGATAATTTTCCGCTTTCTTGGCTTTTAAGGCCAAAAAAGAGGAGATAAACCCCCTTGATAATATGCCCCCTCGTCCCTTGACATTCAAGCGATACTCCTTACTTTCCCCTCTAATTTAAGCTTTAAAATCATTAACATCTACTCCCGCCCTGTACGTTTGGCACAGGAATCAAAAACTCTCGAGGTGCTTAACCTCTATATTCCAACGGTGCCCCCTGACTCGCGATCAATAGTGGGGGGCGACATAAATTGCCATTTTAGGTTGTAATGATCTTATCTCTAATGAGGAGGATTTGCTGTGGGCTATACCAGATCACCAAGGCAAACCAGTTAAGTCTTGGTCTCCTCTAGTACTCCAAACTAACACCATCCTTCTAACTCATTTCCTGAGGGCTTGTAATGGGTGTACACCTTCGGATAGGCCGAGTAAACCCACATTCAAGAGAACGGACCAGGCCTCTCACATAGATTATATTTTGGTAGAGTGTATCTCTTGTTATAGGGTTAAGGATTTTGAAGTAATCCCACAATTCGATAGCGACCATAACGCTCTGATTTTATCCTTAAAGGTTGCAGACTCAGGCACAACCCCCGCTATTGAGGCCCCTTCGGATGACATGCTAATCCTCACTAACAATAGGAGAAGAATGAAGTGAGGAAAAATTAAACAATCGCCCAAGAAGTTGCATGCACTATATGAAATGGTCATTCCAACACTGCAGTAATTTGGTAGTGCCCCACTTAACAGGGATAACCCAACATATACCAAATTTGGTTGCAACACTTCACAAGATGCTGATTAAAAACTTAGCTGCCATTTTAAACCCGAATGTCCGCCCAAACAAAAACAACAAAATCCAAACCATATGTGGTTTAATGAGAGCTGCCGTAAGGCCAAACAAGCGCTATTAGCAGCTATAAAGGGGAAAGACAAGTATCTGACTAAAACTTTGAGGGCCCAGTATGAAGAAGATGTTTCCAGTGCTAAACTGGCCTGGGAAGAAGACAAATGGATGGATATTAAATCTGCCCTCCTGACCCGGGACATGAAAACTTTCTGGACCATAGTTAGAATGGGCAGCAAGGAAGGCAACTCTGTAGGGGAACCAAAAGTATAGGCAGAAATGTGGGCAGACCATTTCCAGGCCCTGCATGCAGTTGACCCAATACAGGATGTAAATAGGGAACCAGGGGATGCTCTATGCCCCTCGGTTAGTTGTAATGAGGAACCACCAATTCTAGCTTCCAGAAATGCTACTGAGGGCTCCCCACTACTCCCTGCAAACTATAGACCGATCAGTTTGATCGATGTCTCGCAAAAACTGTTTGCAAGGCTAATACTAGGTCGGATCCAGGGATGGCTGGAGGAGAATGACATCATCAGCCCTTATCAAGCCGGATTCAGGAAAAACACCTCCACTGTGGACCAAGTATTCAGATTTCAACTGATTGCTTGGAAGACGGTATCATTAGAGGGTGGCAGCCTCTATTTGATATATGTGGACCTGAAAACGGCCTTTGATTTGGTGCACAGATCCAAACTTTGGGGGGTTCTTAGGGACCTGGGAATTCCATCCTATCTACTTGACCTGCTCATCAAGCTGCATGAGGCCACCTATGCCCAAGCTAGATGTGGTAGGGGGGAGAATTAACCAACAGGCTCCGAGTTGACAAAGGTGTGAGGCAGGGCTGTTTCCTCGCACCGACCCTGTTCTGCCTCTTTGTCACCTCACTTATCCCGCTACTTGAAGAGGTCATAGATAATGATTCCCCCAAGTTAGCAAACATCAAGGTGCCAGCATTGATGTTTGCTAATTATTCCCTCCTCCTGTCCAAGATGCCAACGGGCATACAGAGGCTCTTGGACAGGTTTGTGGTATTCTGTAACAACAGGGGGCTAGAGATAAATACTGCTAAAACTAAGTTCATGATTGTTAACCCACCAAAGAAAACGCAGCCGAACCCACCTTAAATGGGGTAGCATTGGAAAGGGTCTCTGTGTTTGAGTACCTGGGTGTTACCCTCACTGAAGATATGGTATGGGTGGCTCAAATAGCTAAAGCTGAGCTTAAGATAGCCCAGATTGCTGGCTGTATAGCCAAAATGGTGAGGGAATCTACAACTAAACCCATCGGTCCAGAAATTGAGATGTACAGGGCGCAAGCGAGGGGAGCCACGCTGTACGGGTGGAACTCTGGGGACACTGCTTCCCCGCTACTCTAATAGCGGTGGAGCACAGTTTCCTCAGGCAAATTGGGGGTCTTCCAGCTAGTAACCCGTTAATCCCCCTGCGGCTTGACCTTGGTATCTCCCCGATCGAAGATGAGATTTCCTTAAGACCCTTAACTTTTTGGAGGAGATTGTGGGCGACCCCAGAACTGGTAACATTCCAGGCAGAACCTGCTGAATTACTATCTTACCCTGGTCTAGTCAAAAAGGTTCCCTGGTTTGCACATGTAAAGCGCAAATGTATCAAACTAGGCATGCCATCTCTGTAGAGCAGCCCAGGGGAGACCTGCCTTTTGGTGCCCCGAGCTGTAATACCGAGAAACTACTGTGCCCAAAAACTAGAGGATGTTTGTACAAATCCAAAAATAGGTACCCGCACAATCCAGTTTCTCAATGAGAAGGATAATTACAAACTGGAATTCTTCCTGAACGACATTATTCCTCAAAATGCTAGGAAACTGTACATGCAGTTTAGACCCCAGTACTTTGCCCTTACGTGCATTTACTGCAAAATGGGCTGGTCAATCTGAACATGGGTGCCCTGCATGTAATAGTAAACAGGAAACTGAATTGCATGTCCTTTTTTTCTGCCCGGGATATTAGGATGCACAGCGCTTCTGGCTAATATAACGCTGCTGGAACTTGGGGTTTGAGCATTGCAGGGAGGCTCTTTGAGTCCTTACATATGATACTTCCAAACCCACCGTTTTTGCTGTGTGGCGAAAGAGAATGGGCTTCATTAATACAAAACAGTAACCAAAATCTACTAGGAGCATGGTATACTGACACTCGTGCATAGCAGTGCTTAACGCCACAGGGTATCAGCTTGTAATTATATTTTACGTATTTTTTTGGTATATTAGTGTATATGCTAATGTGTTTTAAAACAAATTGGAAGTTTTAATTATTTATTGAATACCCATTTTTTGTAATTTACTGTTCTTTATTAGACCGATACCTAACTAATTGATTGTCTTTGTACTATTGTCCGCCTTTTGTGCCCAATTGGAACTCAAACATCATAAGACTGTGATCCTATGTACTGTATGGTTTGCTCAACTTTAATGTATTGACCTTTTATGTATACTTTTATGGTGCTAGTGACCGAAATAAAGTAAATGAACGAACAAACATCTCCCTAAAACATGCCCTTCTGCCAATGCATAACTGGTGCTGCCCAATGGTCAGACGTGTATTGCTCCCAGACAGTGAAAAAAGATCTCTGAGTATAAAACATGTCAAAATTGCCTAACCCTAATTGCCATATTTTACTTTTCTATGAGGCTAACATTGATGGTGCCCAAAATGCACCCTATGACATGGTAAGTAAACTGTCACCTAATGGCTACATTACTACTATGCCATCCATTAGTGTGACAAGACTCTAGGACTACCAGTGTGGCCTAGCTTCTGCAGTTTTAAAATTACAACACAACTTGTGAAAATAAACTCTTTTTGACAGGATAAAACCTCTTCTTTAAATATTAATAGATCCCCCTGTTATAACCCACAAGTCAGGATGCTTGGAATTTAAAAAAGGAAATCTAGCTTGTCCATGGAGAAACACTGGGAAACAATATTAAAATGTATTTTCATTATATCAGGCAAGGGGCCCAGCTAGAAGAATAACCCAAGGACTATTTATAATATTTATTTAAAGCTCAATTCCATTGTGAAGTCTAATGTTTTATAAATATTAAGGCAAAGGGACTTTTACAAATGTAACATTTTACTGCCTGAAGATTCTGGAAGCTAATTTGCATTAGCCTTCAATTTCCACCCTGCTGGTAAATGGCCCTGATGAGGTGTGGAAACTTCTCCCAGAGGAGAAACAATAGCCTGCATGTGGGAAGGTGTTTTGTTTCTATGACAAGAAGATCAGCTGGGAAGCGCCCAGGCCTCAAATTCACCTCAAAGAGCCCTCCTGTGTCACACGCAAATGTAGTCACACCTAAACTAGCCCTCTCTTTTGTTCTACAAGTCAGGTAGGCATAACACACATGGGGGTGGAAAACTGGCTGCAGTTCTGGTTTTTAGTGACTAAGGAAGTGTGAACTGCTCATTACCCTTCCATGCTTCAGTAATGGCACACTGGCTCTGAGAAGGATTGCTCCATTTTGAAATTAGTGATTAAGGGGCACTGTGGGGTTGTTTGTAGTAGGGCACACAGGAACTGCTAGAAAAATAGATAGGGTTAACCCAGTGAACTGTCACCCTATTGGTTAGGGAGAGGCCAGGAGCCACTGGAGCACACAAGCTAGCACCAGGCATATATATGGCAACCCAAGATACCTTTTTTCACAAACCTACTGGACCTGTGGAAGAACAGAACTGCTGTTTGTGACCAGTGATGAAAACTGAAGTGCTGGTGTTTCTTTCGTGTTTACCCAGGATAAAGACGTGACTCCAAGGGTCAGTTGGTTGTTGTCCTGTGTAATCCAAAAGGATGCAACAGGCTACAAGAGGCCTTTTACTAAAGGTCCCAGGTGACTAGTACATCATCAAATACCTATCCAATGTCATAGAGATCTCTTCAGATACAGCATTCTCCCTTGCCCTGCTGTAGATTGTCGCAGTTGGGAAAAAAGTAAAAGTCCCAAAGTAACCCCTGAAGAAGTCATACCTGGTTGCTGTATCTGTCCTACACTCCAGCAAAGACTTAAAATCATAGGCCCCAGTCTAAAGTTGACCTGCATTGGTGCTTAGACCGTTTTGGGTGCTGTTTTCATCCAAAGCTTTACAAAATATTATCACTGGTCCCTCTTACTGGATTTTTTTCTTCATTTTGGTGTCATTCTATTATTTGAATCATTCATTATTTTTTAAAATGTGGTTGATATTTTTACTGTCTGCTCTGTGCCATACGTTAACTGGATTGAGCTCAAGCTTAAATTACTCAAATGTTTAACTGGACTCAACAATATAGTGACCATAAATTTGTTGTATACTATTATCTACCCCAATTAATAATTACCTCTCTCACACCCTGCCTTTTATGTTTCCTGTATCTAAGAAGTTCAACACATCCACTACTTATAAAGTGAAAGTTAGCGGGGCCAAGAAAAACATCTACTCAATCCTTGTCTCCCAGACCATTAATCTTGCCAGAAACTGATTCGCATAGTAGATGACTGCAATCTTCATAATTCTCTCAAGATTGTTTATTCAAAAGCAAATTCAGCCTAATCCCCACATTTAAAAAGAAAAGATCCATTCCCACAATTGACAATCTTACGTTTACCTCCTTTACATCAATAGATTCAGTATAAATCAACATCATCATGTCAAGCGGCTGCTTAACAGGCTTTTCACTTAACACTTGTCCACCTAAGCTTATAAAACCTCCATACCAATCTTACAAGGCTTGACTGCTGGAGCTACTAATCTGCTTGCTGAAGTGTGGCACTGCCATAAGCCTCAAGATTGCAAATGTCCTTTTTAGAACCTTTCACTAGATTCTCTAGACCTTAGTAATTTTAGAACAATTTGCTTCTTACAGCTTTTAGGAAAGATAACAAAAAACAAATCTTCCGGAAACTCAAAGAAATTGTAGAAAGGAAAAAGAACTTCTCAATGCCTTCCAAGCAGGCTTCAGGCCATGCCATTTAACACAACTGGTGGGTCTCTTAGTTTTGGATGATTTGTATTGCATGATATATGATGGTAGTGATGTGGAATGGATTCTGTGAGTTCTCTTGGCGGCTGTTCCTATCATAGACTACTCCATCCTCATAAAAACCTTAAGCAAAGAATTACTCAGTGACACTATTCTCATTGGATCCTCACTGACTGCCAGCGTATTGCATCCTTGACTCCCTGAGTACTCTGAGCTGTGGTGTACTACAGGGTATATCTTCTCCTCACTCTTATTCAACCTGTACATGGAACCTCATTCTTCAACACCTAAGGGTCTACTAATACATGCCTGCAGTGCCTATTAAAATGCCATCGGATAACTCATGTCCCCCTAATTTCTTAAGCTTAACCCAGATAAAACAGATCTACTGTTCACCCTCAAAACCTCTCGTTCTTTTCTTAAGAGTGACTGGCCTAATTTCATGCAATCCCCCTTCTCCTGTAAAAGCTGTCTACAATTTAGGTATTGTTCTGGGTTCAAAACATATGCTAGAAGCACAAGTGATAAAGGTAGCATACAAAGAATTAGAAGGGTAAAGGCACTGATATCCTGCACCCGCTAACACAATGTAGAAACAGATTTTTATAATCTCAGTGGTGCAACGAACCTGAAGTGTAACACTTCTAAACTCCTGAAAGGAAATTAATTTCCAAAATGAACTGACGAGATGGTGGTTCAACACTCGATTTTAAAATTTGTTCGGAGTACGTTACGTTATGAGACTTATATCGATTGTGCTTAAATTGTAACTTCAAATAATGTCATCCTTTAATCTCAACAAACAAAATTTGAAGATAGTTTATCCTTTCAGTAAATCTTTCTTCTTCTTTTTTTTCTTAAAATCACATCAATCGAACAGTAGCCAACACATTTTGTCCAGCAGGGACTTCTTCAGGGCTACAAAACATATCCAAAAACAAGTACCTATTTACAATATATACAGAAATTTTAAAACTTTTTGTATTTACAATCTAAGACACAGCAGACACTACATAGTATATCAGTAAAGTACATGGGTTATCTTAGTTTTATATTATCTGTATTTCATACTTTTTGCTAAAGAGACTTTTAGCTTGTATAAATAGATGACATCTGAGCATTCTGATCAGAAGAGTACATGAAGGAAAGTATAATTGCTTATGAACAGTGTAATATTTCACTCATATGCTGAATAGGCTATATTCTTTTCCAATGCAAGAAACAGCATGCTAACACAGACATTTAGTCTTAGTGAGACCACTGATTAAACTTACAGACATATTTACTATATGCAGACCAATTTTCTAATGAGATAAAGTACCACATAGAGTTACTTTGTAGAGCCCATCGATTGGGTCAAGGCCCTTAAATGAACTTGGATTCTTCTCATGACCATATTTTGCATCATGAGTAGGTTGCAATTAATTTAAAAATATTGCTTTTGTTTTCCTAAATCTTTATAAGCTTTTTAACCTCACAAGATTTCTGTGATTTCCTTTACTCTCTAATTTTTTGTGTACTTACAAGTTCTCATTCACAAATAATATACTTTATTTATCTTGTCACATAACTGATTGTTGCCACTGATTTGTCTCATTGTCATGCATGTTGGATTATGTTTTATAATTCTCTCTAAAAGTTCTAGTCCTTCATTGGACTTTATTTGGTTATTATTATCAGTAAACCTATATGTGTATACTTTGTTATTATAATTGCAGATTATTTCTTATGGTTGCACTCAAATTATGCCTTTTGTCCTGATGATGACCTAATAACTTGGTTAGGTCGAAGAGCCATCGATGTTCCTTTTGGCAATTAAGAGAACGCATTTACTGCATTATTGATCCAGTCATATATTGAATATTGTTTGTATTATTTTTCCTCTGCCATTGTGTTTGTTTTTTGTTCACACTGTCATTTGCACCATTTCTGTTTGTTATGTGTTTCTTTATGAGCACCATATGCACATGTTAGTATTGCTTTTTTGATATGTTTTACGTTTCATTAAAAGTTATTTCAATAACTAAAAACATTTTTCAATTTTTGTTTTTGTTTGTGGGTACCTTTGTATAATTTCCTTTTTTGGTATTTGCACTTTTTTATTTTCCCTTTCACATTTTGATACATCTCTATTTTGGCAAATCTCTTTATGGGGGACTGGATATATTTTCTTTAAACAAGTTTCACCCTGAACCATTGCAGCTATCATTTTGCTAGTGAGCCTGCCGTACTCCTTGTGCCACCCACTGCAGTAGCACTTTAAAACATGTCTAAACCCTGCCATTGTATCCCATAGTGCAGCTATAAATTCCATTTTGACCTGGCAAAATGTTGCCAGACCTAAACCTTCCTAAGGCAGTCCCTAAAAAATCCATAGGGTAGGGTGCATTGTACTTAAAAAGTAGAACATTTATTTTTAAGTTTTACATGTCCTGGCGGAGAAAACATCCTAAATTTGCTTTTCAATGAGTGGCGGCTCCTCTGCTAAGGTTAAGGAGCGCCACCCTACTGCTCCAAAGGAAAAATACAATGATAATAAATTACAGTTATCATCAGTGTATTTTTCCTATGGAAGTCAGAGACTTCTTGGGGCCAGGCTGGGCAACGCAGGGGGAGGAGTGGTTCGCACAGCCTAAGTGCGCATGCCTGCTTGGCTGGACCTCTTGGGCCAGCCAAGCAGTTCTGAGCACTTTGCCTGTTCCCCACCAGTATGCATTACACTGTCTGGTGAGGAACATGCAAAGCATCACTGTACCCATCTGAGTGCTATGGGTAGCCAATCACAACGCTACATTGCAGAGTTGTGATTGGCCCAGAAGATCCTACTGCCCAGGAGCTTCCTGCTGTTTACTGGGACTGGGACTGAAAGATGAAGAGGACAGAAGAGAGGCTGCCGTCCGTCCGTCCGTCCGTTTCAAGTAAGTTAATTTTCTTTTTTCTCCATTCAATCCTCACCCCTTTTTGGTAGCAGCCACTACTGTTTCCAATACTGTAAGACCTTTCTCTCCCAAACATTGGGGGGCAGATCTACCAGAAACTAACGCTGCACAGTGCTGCAAGTCATTTTGCTGTGCCACACTGCTTTCAATTCAAAGCACAGGGATGCAACATATGTCATCTCTGTGCTTCCCCCTGCGCTGGAGCACAAACTGCTGCCATATGCCTGCACAGGCACCCTTGCACCATGGTCCAAGGATGCCTGAGTTGTGGGGAGATTGTTTTTGAGCAAGAAGGGGCACCTTCCTACAAAAAACAAACATTTGAGGTGATTTCCTCTTCCAATGTGTGCTGTAGAATCCAACACACATTGAAAGAGGAAAAAATTAGGAGGATGGAGTAGCATTCTGACACATTTCTAGATTTACGAATTATTGTAAATCTGAAAATGCATCAGTGGACAAGGGTGTTGCATGGGAACACCTAAAGCAAGGGTGTTGCATGGGAACACCCACAGCAAAACCCATGTCACACCCCTAACACGTAAAGTGTTGCATGAACAGGGGCGATATTGACAAGCACAGGTTAAGTCACGCACAGTGACTTTGCCTGTTCTTGTAAATATCACTCAGCAGGTTGCGCCACTGGTGCGTCACGCAACGTTATGCACCGGTTGCGCAAGGGGCTTATAAATCTGCCCCGGGGTTTCCTTCCTACATTTTATAAGTTCTAACTTTATTGGAAACAGGAAGAAATAGCATGTTTAGACTCAGATACATTTCAATATTAAAATCCTCTTTAAAAGTGGGATTCTAAGTCACAATTCTGAAAGTTTCACTTTTAGAAGGTTGTCATTTTCCTGGGCTAACAATTTTTGTGCCTCTGCCAGTATCCTAGGTCACATGACAGTGAAAGCTTAGCTGTTGGGCTTTGTGTACTCCTCCCACACAGTGAACAAATACGTTTTCATGCTGGTAGAGTTGACCATACAGCCTGGAATGCTGGGGTGAAACAGTCTCCTGTTCACTTAAATTTCAAAGGGCTGACGCTGGCACACACTAAAGAACCTGATACTAGTCTTTTGTCATCCCAGACTTCTTAGGGGCTTGCAGGGGAAGAAGACAATGTTCCAGAACCAGATATGGGGGTAGCCTGGAAGATTCCCTCACTCCAAAGACTGGCAACAGCTATACATATCGGACCCTTGGATCACTTCTCCAGTACACTGTTGTGCCTGTGGAAGGCTTCAGAAGGACTGCCTGGTCCCCAGAAGACTTATTTGCTGCTTGAGGACTACCTTGCTTCCCAGAGGAACATCCTGATGCTTGAGACCTGCCTTGCGGCATGAATCCATGACAAATAAAGTGACAAGAAGGGCTAGTTGGTTGTCCTCTTCTGTGAGTTACAGGGACATAACAAGCTCCAGAGACATTGAACCCTGTTTCTGGCCTCTGATAGGGTGGCTTCTAACCCTGCAAGTGGTGCCCCCAAAGGAGTTCAGCAAAAAGTGAAACAAGAACCAACAGAACACTGGAACCTAGCTGCCAGCTGATCTGCCCAGATATGATCTTTTTCACATCAGCAAAACCTGTTCAGTGGTACCTCAGTGGTGGCATCCAGCTTTATGGAGCCCTCTTCAGGTCCAGCTTGCAACTTTGTTCTGCTGGAGCGTTTCAACTTCCAAAAAGTTGTCTAAGTTCAAAGGTAAAAATATTTACTGGGCACGAAGAAGACAGACTTCCCATCAATGGCAACAACATTCTAGGCCTATAAATCCGACTTCTCCTGCTCAGAGCTTTCTCATGCCATCATCGTCAGATTCACCATTACCTCGTTCATTTGTATCCCTGCAATGATGAATCCTCCTGGGCCACAGTCTGCCATCTTCCCCGGCTGAACTCTGAGCCCAATGCACCTCATGTATTTAAACCACGGTTCCTTGCAGTCGACCTTAACTTTTGACTTTGCCACAGTCTTGGGCAACCAGCTACCTGTGGTTGGCGCTTTAAATTTTTATGCACTAAATTTCTCAACAAACTTAAAAAATGTGAAACTTGTTCTACTGATTAGACTTAATTTATTTTGGTACCATTTTATTTATGAAAATGTATACATTTTTCTAAACTGGTTTGGGATTTTTTAGTTGGGTTTTCACTTTATTACTGTTTGTATACTGCATAAGTACTTTACTCTGTGCCTCTGAGTTATCGTTGGCTGCTTTTGTGCCAAGCTACCACCAAAGGGCTAAGCACTGGATAATTTACTGACTTTGGTGGTTCACCCTGAAAAGGAATGTGGTTGTTGCCTGAGTGGTGCTTCCACCCCCCTTAACCAATAACCTAATTTCTTACAGGGATTATATATGTTGTAAATACCTTGATACAATCTAAGAAAGACAATGCTGATGACAATATATTTGGCTGTGCAAGGAAAACATCTTTACTGCCTTAAAATGTCAACAAATGCTGCAGCCAAGCATCTCACAGCATCTCAATGCATCTCAACATGTGACCGAATCATCTTGCTATAAAATTCTTTGCCTTGGCTCCCAAACCACTTAAAAGTTGCCCACAAAGCCCTTATTATTGTCCATAAAATAGTGCTCCATCACAGCTTTGATTTAGGGCATCTAGCTGCATATCTACCAATATTTCATGCAAGGCAGGGCTGCAAGCAAAGTTTCAGTGCTACGTTGCATCAGAGGTAGGGAGCAGAAATGGTCCATATATACAACCATATGGAGCATTTCTGCTTTCGCCTTGTGCTGGCACACTGTGTGAAGCCAGCAGCACTGCAAAAACCCTTGCACCATAGTGAAAGGGTTCCAGTTGTATGTGCTGGATTGTTTTTGTGCAGGAAGGGGTGTCTTCCGGCCCCAAAACAGTCCTTAGAAGTATTTTCATTTTTCTATATGTGAAGCGGAATGCATCATGCATAGAAGGAGGAAGCAACAAGGAGAAATAAAGACATTTCTTCTTCTTATGCCTCACAGGGGATGGTATATAATTGTGACACATTCCCAGGTTTACCACCTTTAGCAGATCTGTGAATGCTCTAAACTCTATTGGTGGATGTGGGAAACGCACATGCTCCACTCATGGAACACCTCCCAGAAGCATTGTAAAAAAACTCAGCTCAAGCAGCTGCATTGTGTTACCTTTTTGTTACAGAGCCTTGCAGGGCAGCGCAAATCACGTGTCTTAGTAAATCCCAGTTAGGACTTGCAATACCATGTGACAACTTGCTTAACTCAAGGACAACGCAGGTCCTTAGTAAATCTTGGCTCCACCAACTTAATAACACCTTATGCTCAGCCAGTCAGTTTCTGTCACTCTTCTTTGTACCAGAACAGTCACATTGTGTCACAGAGCTTTTCATCTGTAAGAGCCAAACTGTGGAATTCACTTTCAAATTCCATCCACTCTAAACCTTTATCCACCAAGTTCAGAAAAACCTTTTAAACCTGTCTATTTTAATCATTATCTGTCAATCTCACATTTCTGGCCAAGTCGATTTCCTTCAGCTGCACCTTATAAATATATTTTTAACAAAAAAGTATGATACTCCTATTACATCAATACAAAGTGTATAGTAGTGTATTGAACTTTATTGTTTAAAGTTTACATAAAACTATGTTCAATAATTATTGTTTCATAAACCACATCATAAAATATTAATGGGAAAGCATATTAAAAAAACTGTGCTTATTAAAATAAATATACAATTACATCAAATCGAATCAATCAAAAGTAGCTTTATTCGGGTTCAAATTTGAGAATCCATAAAAGCATAACTTACATTATTCTAAAACACAGATTAAATACAAAGTTAAAATGAACATTGAAGGGCAAAGTCGCAAACAGAAGCACAGTTTTTACAAAGTGTTAAGATCATTCAGTTCATTGATAATCTAATTCTCAACATGTTTTTTAAAAACATTGATACTGCATACAATGTCAGCTCATCCTCCAACATTTGTAGTATAAGCAAGGCTGGTTTACACTGCCTAAGTCTCCATTTCTTGAACAATGTAAATAAGTACTTCTTCCTAATTAACGTGTAGTATTTACAAAACAATATGCAGTGTATCATAGACTGGTGGGAAACACCATCACACGGGCACGAAATTAGGGTCCTTGACCAGATGTTTATGACAGGAAAGGTTGCTAGCCTGAAAAAGCTTCCTCCCCTTAACTGTGTCAGTATCATCCGAGTGTAGCTACTTTTCGTGCACACTAGATAATGCTGTAAGCCTTGATTCTGCAACATTATTGGTTTTGAACCACCAAACTTTTCTTGCCCTCTATTTCCCACCTTTTATTTCCCAGGAAAATTAAGCACATTTCCTTCAACCTTTTTCTAGGGATTACTGTCATGGTCTGCGGCTTCGCAAAGAATTCATCATGTCCAATATCCATTACGAACTGCTTCACATATTTAAACCACTCAATTTTTTGACTCCCCTGCAATTTCATGCAGTCCAGAATGGTATCCCTATTCAGTTCAGTCTCCTTAGAGACCCAAATCTTATGCCATAACAGTATTGGGCTAACTTTAATGAGATCAGTTACATAAGTAAGGTCCAACTCCTGATGGCAAACATATGTGGAAGTCTTCTTGGGCACGGCTAATAGATATCGCACAAAGGCGTTTTCACATGACTGTATATCACTTGTGTCCGTAATCCCCCAAAACCCTGCTCCATAGATGACAGTTGGCACGCACTTAGATCTGTAGATGTCCAGTAGGACATTTACAGGTCGGCCGCCAAGCCTAATAGCCAAATTCCTCATGGCTCCAATTGCACGTGAAAAAGCAAGTTTCCTAGCATTAGCAGCAGAAGTCCACGTGCCATTCCTATCAAAAACTATCCCCAAATAGGAGAACGTTTTTGTGCTTTCTATCCTGGTCTCAGAGAGGGAAATATTACCCTGTCCCTGTCGGACTCGCTTTCTAATAGGGAACTTAGAAGTGCACTCTCCCTTGCTGCCAAAGCGAACTTTGGCACCAACCCCCCTGTACAGCTCTTTGATAAAATAAGTAAGCTTGGTGCAACACACAGCCGCGTTAATGTTTCCCATAAAATTTCATGGCTTAGGCAATCGAATGCCGAGCTTAGATCCATGAATACTAAGAACAAGTTATCTCCTTTTGCAACCACGTGTTTCCCAATGATTGTTGCTAGGTTCAACCCTTGCTCTACTATGCCTAGTCCAGCCTTAAAACCAATTTGAAATTTTTATAAAAATCCTGTGGCATCTGCCCAATCCTGCAGCCTATTCAAAATGACCCTGCCTGCCACTTTCATTAGGGAATCTAATAATGAAATAGGCCTATAACATTTGGGGTCATTGCGATCCCCCTTTTTAAAAATAGGGATCACTATTGCTTCCTGCCATGTTATAAAGAACCCTGTTTTATTCGCACAGTTTAAAACATTCGTCAACAAAGGGGCCCATAAATTAATATCAGATTTAAAAATATCTACAGGGACCCCATCCGGCCCTGGTGCTTTACCCCATGAGCTTTCACAGATGGCTACTTCCACCTTGTGTAGTTCAAAAATAATATCCAGAGGGAACAAACCAGCAGGATTCTCATTGGGCTCAACATCTGTTTTCCCTGGATCTTCGACCTCACTGCTCATGGGTAAGTTATCCCTTTTATAAAGTCCTGTAAAATATGAGATCCAGACATCTTCTGCTATTGCCATTTCTACAACATCAGTTTTTTTGTCTATGAAGAATGGCTCATTCACCGCCTTCCAGAAGCTGATGTTGTCCTTCTGAAGGCAAGCTTAGTGAAGAGTATTCCATGCCTCCCCTTTAATTTCCTGTTTCCTTTTATTAATTTCAATATAGTTGGTAGATCTGGCTTTTTTAATCTCTGTGGTGGATTTTGGGACTCCCTTAAGTGCCGCTTTTAAGGCTGTATGGGCTTTACTACATTCATGATTGAAACAGCCCTCGGGTTTTTCCCCACGTACTTTCCTCGGTGGTCCCTCCAGAGATTTACTTATCTCCTCCGTGATGTTACGATAAGCCAAAGTGACTACTGCACCATCATTTATCTCTGTGAGGCAGACCATGAAATCATTTAGCTTAGTCTTTACTAGGTTTTGGACAAATCCTACTGGCTCAATTTTATTCCATTTGAGTGCATATCCATTTCTTTTAGCTAAGTTTATCCTATAACGGTACAAGGTGTTAACTGTTTGGTTCTTCCCCAGATGATTTACTTCGATATCTAGGGAGAAACTAATAGGATAATGGTCACTAATTGCAATTCCAACTGTTTCAAAGTTAACAACATTTGACTAAATGTTATTTGAGACCAAGACAATATCTATTAAAGAGTTACAACCCCTACCATTATATGTAGGTGCAAAGTCAATCTGTGGGATAGATAATTCATTTCCAAAAACCTAGGTCCATCTCAAACATTAAATTATTCACTAAGTTCCCAAACAAAGAATGAACAAAATGGGTACAGGGGTCACCTTCCTTATTAACTAAACCACGTATATCTGCATGACCATTAGGACACAAAAAACAGTTAAAATCACCCACCCAAACAACACTGTTTCCGGTAAAACAATCCATATTCAATTTCAGTATCATGTGTGAAAGGCATTCAAATACGTTTGTCAATTGCTCCTTAGGGACATTGTTATAAAAGTTAATCAAATTAATAGTCTCCTGTCCCTCAAATATCAGCTCCACCCTCTGAAAATACTACTGAATTTACCAATCCTAACTTTGGAAGTATTTGAGACGTAAGCACATAGCCCTCCTTTATTCCTGCCCCTGATCGATAACTCTGCGGCCCTGTGGAACGTTTGATACCCATTTATATGTATTTCCTCCCTCTCCCATGTTTTTTGGAGACATATAATAGAGAATTTATTTAAGAAAGGCAAAAAGGCTCGATAGTTTAATTTATTTGACAACCCTGCCACATTCCAGGAAACAAAAGTTGTTGGCTGGCTCCAATCCCTTTTGTTAGAACTTGATGTAGAGGCAATCTGTGTGGTAGCCCCATCCAAGTTTCTAAGTTGAGTGTCACCGGAAGATATAAAGTTTTCGGCAATACGTTCTAAATCCCCCGTTCTATTTTCTACATCTGGCAATGTGCTACGAATCTGGATACCCAAACTTAAGGGGCCCTGATTATTCTTAGTCGAGTCGTTCGTCAAGTCTTTCGTCTCCCCAATCTTTGTATGCTTCAGCGAACTACGCTGCTTGCAATCAGGACTTAGATTCAGTCAATCTACCATCTCTAGCGTGCTAAATCTATTTTGGAGAGGTACGCGGCACTGTGTGTTTAGCGATCCAGGATAATAATTCCCCGCCCTAGCATGATGATTGTACTGAATATTTGGTGATCCAGAATAATAATTACCAACCCTGTCACAATAGTTATGAGTTACCCTGGTCCACGGCCCTCCATTATCCCAGTTGATCGGTGGGGGATAGTAAAAAGACAGTGGTCGGGGCTCTATCAGGGATCCAAGCTCCTTGTGGCTGTCATTCCAGGAGCAGATGTAATCCACTGTCCGGGGATCTTTAAAGTTAATGACTACCTAGTCCCCTATAGTGGTTTTGGGGATCTTGCCCAACCAGGGCAACCGGCGCACTGTCACAATTTCTGCCCTAATGTTGGGGGGTAGTGGTCTGTTTTTATTAAACCAAAATACCACCTTATTTTTTAGGCATGAGAAAGACTCTTGGCTATTCTGTTGCAGCTCTAGTACCCCCGTTAGCACAACCACATAGGGACTCGAATCGGGAGGTAAATTTACAATCCTAGCCCTCTTAGGCATTTCCTCAAACACCCTCTCTGAACCCTTTTCCTGTGTAATTGCTAATTTTTGTTGGTCATTGTCTGGTTTATTGGGGGGCACCGACTAGCGCACAACCTCCTGGGCCCTCATGGTTTTTGGGCAAGTTTTCTCAGTAGGGGGTGCAGGTCGGGGGCTGCCTGAGTATTGGCAGCCAGGCTAATCTGGGGTTTGGCCGTGGAGTTGTTTTTCTTAGAAGTTTCAGTATTCTTAATACTTCTCATTGCTATCTCCTGCTTTAAGAGCTGTTTTTCAATCCCAGCAAGTTTAGTGACTAGGGGACGAGACTCATAGTTAGCAAGCTCTTCAGCTTAGTAACAAGTGAGTCCTCCTTAGAGAGGTCTTCATTTACTCTGCGGGTGGGATCCGGTATAATTACACTAGCACCATCTCCATCAACCTGGACTAAATTTACAGGCTCCAGAGTGGATGGGCGCCTTCACTTGACATTATCTGTTGGTCCACCTCCACATGTTGCGTTATTAAGTCTTGGCTCTGTTTCACTTTTGGAAGATTGGGTTTTTTCTTTCCTATCGCTGCAGGTGTAGGTTTCTTCGTTTTAGGTATAGCACCTTCCCGTCTGCCCAGAAGTTGCCTGGTATTCGTTTCTTTAGGGGCATTATCTAAAACTGGTGTCTGTGTAACCTCTAAATATGTGTCTGTTAGTACATTAGAAATTGGCACAGGCAATCTGCAGAAAGAACCTTGAGAGCTAGGGGGGCTGTGTATGAGTACATCAATGTCCAATATACCTACTTCAGGGTTTGGTTCGGGCGTGTGGGCATTTGCAAGATGGCCCATGGACGAGCGTTTAGCGAGTGCCAAATCCTGCAATACCCTCCGTTCCACTAACGATATCCCTTGGTCGATAACTGAATTAGTTCTTATGATAAAATTGTCCAGAGTACCCAGCAATAGTGACCCCGTCGCTGCTCTACTTCTACCTTCACTTGTGGACATTATGAGTATCTCTTTTAACAAAAACCACAATTAAAAACTCACGGTTTTGGCAAATTCCAGGAACGATGAATGAAGATGAAAATAAAAGTAATAATAATGCCCCCTATTTAGGAAACGTTAGTGGGGGGGCCCGGTCCGGTCTTGGTCGGTCTTTAACGGACTTAAACGGGCCCGCCCTTTGCCCGGGCTTCCCACAGCGTGTGTGGCGTGGCTAAATAGAGAAAGGTAGGCGGGTAGGAAGAGGACCAGCTACGCCCAATGCCGCGCACTGGCTTCTGGTACTCGCAGTCCTGCTACCTCCGGGTGTTCCACTCTCAGCAACCTCATTTCACTTTCAGGCAAAGTCCCTCACTCGTGAAGCCCTGGTCGGCGTCCGTGGAAAGTGAAGGTCAATCCTCTGGCGATATGGCAGCTAAAAGCAAGGAAGGGTCACAACTCCTTAGAGCGGCTACAAGCAGCTCCCGCGAAGCGGGAGCCTCGAGCCGTAGAAGTACTGCTTGAAGGAGGCAGGCAAGAAGAGCACCAGCTGCGCCCAATGTCGTGCACTGGCGTCTGGTCCTGGCAGTCCTGCTGCCTACGGGTTTTCCACTCTCTGCAACCTCAGTCCACGTTCAGGCAAAGTCCCTCACTCGTGAAACCCTGGTCGAGGTCCATGGCAAGTAAAGGTCAATCCTCTGGCGATGTGGCAGGTAAAAGCAAGTAAGGGTCACAACTCCTTAAAGCGGCTACGAGCGGCTCCCGCGGAGCGGGGGCCATGAGCCGTAGAAGTACTGCAGGAAGGAGGCGGGCAGGAAGAGGACCAGCTGCGCCCAATGCTGCACACTGGCTTCTGGTCCTCGCAGTCCTGCTGCCTCCGGGTGTTCCACTCTCTGCAACCTCAGTCCACGTTCAGGCAAAGTCCCTCACTCGTGAAGCCCCGGTCGGCGTCCATGGCAAGTGAAGGTCAATCCTCTGGCGATATGGCAGGTAAAAGCAAGGAAGGGTCACAACTCCTTAGAGCGGCTACGAGCGGCACCCCACATCTTTTTCTCTCAAAGCTTAATGGCCTGCCTCCAAAATTTTACGAGGTTACCTATCACTTTTACAGAACCACCTTTGAAGCAAGATAACACAGCCTCAGATATTGTTCTTATACCCTTTGCTTTAAACATTGGCTTTAAGTATTGTTTCTCATGTCAAGTAGGGCTGGACATACACGCATTATGGCCCTAATTTAGATGTCGGTCGGAAAGCCTCCTACTGCACCGACATCTATGGCTTCGAATCTCACCGCCAGATTACAATGACGGTCGGATTTGAAATAGGCCCATCAATCTGACTGGCTTCTGACATGCTCAAGGCAGTTGGAACAGCTACATAATCCTATACAGATGGCATTTCTGCCATCAGGATTATGATGTTGGTTTCCGACAGGCTTTTTGACATGGAAGGCCTATCGGAAAGTGACATTGGGAGATCCTAGCATGGTCCCCCATTATCTGCCGCCTCCGGTTGGTGGCCGCCCCTGCACCATGTGGCAGGCACCACAAGGTGCCTACCACATACTGCAGGGGTATACAGAAACTCCCATTTCACTATAGGAGCTTGTGCTGTTGACACTTTCCTACTGCCGCACAAGCTCCAATAGGGAAATGGGAGTCATAGTGTGGTCACATCGTAATTGCAGTTTCGGACCACCGACACAAGGTCAGTCTGTTCCGACACTGCAGGGATGTAGGTCAGAGGCAACTTTGACTGACATTCTAATTCGGCCCTAAGTGTTGAATGGACTCTTCGTCAGACTTACACATCCTTCACAAATTGTCAATACGTGCTGTCAAAAAACTTACAAGGGAGATAAAAAGACATAAAATGCATAAATGTGATCCTCCCTTGGGTTTGAAGATTAAAATCAAATTAGGATTACCTCAATCTATATAATGTTTCTATAATGCATCAAATATGCTTATATCTGGAGGCTACCATAATGTCCATACTCAGGATTAGGCTTTTCACTAGACATAGATGCTGGTGCTGCCATCAAGTGAAGATTGTATTCTTCCAGCAGGTCTTCAAATCGCCTTTCTGAAGGGAATGCTCCTCCCCAGCATGCGGAAAGTGCATTGCCAATAAGTGTAAAGTGCTGGTTCCTGCCTCCTTCACCTCTAAGAAGTACCTGGTCTGATTAATATAATACAGAGCAGATAGCAGCGTCAAACCTGCTTTTAGCTCTATGAGACTAACGAGGTTCGAATACCTTATGTGCAATATTTTTTAATACAATTCATGAATATGCGATCCAGGCTTTTCACAAACGAACTAGTACCCATTAGGGCCTCGTATAAAGCTACAGAGAAAACCTTTGCCTTAATAACATCCAATGGAGGACCTAACATTGCCCCCATAGAGAATGAAAAACTTTTTGAGAGGTTCAAAGATGCTAGTAGTTCTGATTTTTAAATTCCCCACATGACAAATCCCAGAAAGATGTTTGTCAAATCCTAAATACCGATATACCCCGACCTACTACATTTTAATGATACCTCACCTTTCACCGGTATCGTAGCGTTTCACGCCTTGCACTGCCTCAGCCTGCTAAACCGCTAAATTGATTGTCTGCCTCAGCCTGCTAAACTGCTGTATGTAAATTGATTGTCTGCATAATTATTCTTTTAACTTGATAGCGAGAGATTGCCCCGCCTGCCTATTAATAAATAATAATAGCGGAGGCACATTTGAAAGTAGCGCTAGACGGCAACTTTTTGACTTGTGCTGTTGTGCTGCCTGCAGATTTCCTTTGCCTGATTGTGCCGACTCCACTGCCGTTTGTTTTCGAGGCACTGCCGATCGGACCCCAGTCCTGTTTCATTATCGGATTGCCTCCATTTTGTTTGTTATTGTTTGTGCCTCCCTGCCCTGATCTCCACCCCGCTCCCGCCTCCCAGCTGACCCCCCCCTCCCACGGATACTGGCTAGGCTGCTCCGCCGCAGATGTGCTGTGTACCGTCCTGCTACCAGCAGAAACGGCCGCTCCACCCGCTGCTCCTCACCTTTCACCGGTATCATAGCGTTTCACGCCTTGCACTGCCTCAGCCTGCTAAACTACTAAATTTATTGTCTGCCTCAGCCTGCTAAACTGCTGTATGTAAATTGATTGTCTGCATAATTATTCTTTTAACTTGATAGCGAGAGATTGCCCCGCCTGCCTATTAATAAATAATAATAGCGAAGGCACATTTGAAAGTAGCGCTAGACGGCAACTTTTTGACTTGTGCTGTTGTGCTGCCTGCAGATTTCCTTTGCCTGATTGTGCCGACTCCACTGCCATTTGTTTTCGAGGCACTGCCGATCGGACCCCAGTCCTGTTTCATTATCGGATTGCCGCCATTTTGTTTGTTATTGTTTGTGCCTCCCTGCTCTGATCTCCACCCCGCTCCCGCCTCCCAGCTGACCCCCCCTCCCACGGATACTGACTAGGCTGCTCCACCGCAGATGCGCTGTGTACCGTCCTGCTACCAGCAGAAACGGCCGCTGCTCCTCACCTTTTACCGGTATCGTAGCGTTTCACGCCTTGCACTGCCTCAGCCTGCTAAACTGCTAAATTGATTGTCTGCCTCAGCCTGCTAAACTGCTGCATGTAAATTGATTGTCTGCATAATTTTTCTTTTAACTTGATAGCGAGAGATTGCCCCGCCTGCCTATTAATAAATAAAAATAGCGGAGGCACATTTGAAAGTAGCGCTAGACTGCAACTTTTTGACTTGTGCTGTTGTGCTGCCTGCAGATTTCCTTTGCCTGATTGTGCCGACTCCACTGCCATTTGTTTTCGAGGCACTGCCGATCGGACCCCAGTCCTGTTTCATTATCGGATTGCCGCCATTTTGTTTGTTATTGTTTGTGCCTCCCTGCTCTGATCTCCACCCCGCTCCCGCCTCCCAGCTGACCCCCCCTCCCACGGATACTGACTAGGCTGCTCCACCGCAGATGCGCTGTGTACCGTCCTGCTACCAGCAGAAACGGCCGCTGCTCCTCACCTTTTACCGGTATCGTAGCGTTTCACGCCTTGCACTGCCTCAGCCTGCTAAACTGCTAAATTGATTGTCTGCCTCAGCCTGCTAAACTGCTGCATGTAAATTGATTGTCTGCATAATTTTTCTTTTAACTTGATAGCGAGAGATTGCCCCGCCTGCCTATTAATAAATAAAAATAGCGGAGGCACATTTGAAAGTAGCGCTAGACTGCAACTTTTTGACTTGTGCTGTTGTGCTGCCTGCAGATTTCCTTTGCCTGATTGTGCCGACTCCACTGCCATTTGTTTTCGAGGCACTGCCGATCGGACCCCAGTCCTGTTTCATTATCGGATTGCCGCCATTTTGTTTATTATTGTTTGTACCTCCCTGCCCTGATCTCCACCCCGCTCCCGCCTCCCAGCTGACCCCCCCCTCCCACGGATACTGGCTAGGCTGCTCCGCCGCAGATGCACTGTGACCGTCCTGCTACCAGCAGAAACGGCCGCTCCACCCGCTGCTCCTCACCTTTCACTGGTATCGTAGCGTTTCATGCCTTGCATTGCCTCAGCCTGCTAAACTGCTAAATTGTTTGTCTGCCTCAGCCTGCTAAACTTGGATGATTTGTGTTTCCAAGGGATTATTCAACCTACAGAGTCTTCACAATGGGTCGCCTCCATTGTGGTAACTAGTAAAAAAAAATAATGAGATTAGGTTGTGTGCTGACCTCAGAGGTCTGAATAAAAACAATAAGTTGGACTTTCATCCACCACCCAAAATACAGGAGTTATTAGCTAATTTGGGAGGGGCAAAACGGTTTGCTTGATAGATTTGAGATCTGCTTATCACCAGGTCCCTTTGTCCAAAGAATCACAAGAGCTGACAACCACTGTCACTCCGTTTGGGGATTTCAAGGTTTTGAGGCTTCCTTTTGGGTTGGCATCAGCGGCCAGCGTCTTTCAGAGGCTTATGGATAACTTATTCAAAAATCTAAAGGGAATACAGGTGTATTTGGATGACATCCTGATTTTTGCAAAGAGTCTGGATAAATACAATATTTTGTTGAGGAAGGTGCTTTCTTTACTAGGGGCATGTGGCATGACAGTAAGAGAGAACAAATGTAAGTTTGGAGTAAATGAGTTAGAATACTTAGGTCACACAATATCGTGTTCTGCAATCAGACCAGCATTTTCTGTGGTCAGGGCTTTAAAAGATGCCAAGGCTCCTACTGATAAGGACTCTCTATGTTCATTCTTAGGAGTAGCTGAGTATTATGCTAGATTTGTGGTCAACTATGCACAGATTGTTGAACCACTTCGAGCATTGCTTAGGAATGGTCAAACAATGTTATGGTCTGAGGAAATTGAGGTAACTTTTGCTAAAGTGAAGGAACTAATTGTTTCAGTCCAAGCTCTCCATGCTTTTCGTGATGACAGCATGGCCACCATTTTCGTGGATGCAAGCATGAATGGTTTAGGGGCAGTTCTGACCCATGAAGTTAATGGTAAGGAGCAAACTGTTGCTTTTGCTTCAAGGTCGCTAAAGCAGTTTGAAGAACACTACAGTACCATAGAACGGGAAGCTTTGGCCGGTGTTTGGGCTGCGCAGAAGTTTAAGATGAGATGGATACTTGGGGTCGAAGATTTATAATTTTGTCGGATCACAAACCTCTTTCTTGTTGGAAGGGGCTCCCCAGTTTCTGGTTACAGACAACGGAACTCACTTTGTGTCGGAGAAAATGTGTCCGTTTTTGTCTTCTCAGGATGTCAAACAACTAAAAGTAGCTCTTTACTCTCCTTTCTCGAATGGATTGGTGGAAGGAGGTAACAAAGTTATGAAGGAAGGGATTCAGATGGCTGTTGCTTCAGGGCTGGATGTGGTAACATTTATTGAGGAAAAAGTTTGGAACTATAATACATCCGCTCATTGTACAACAGAAGTTACCCCTTTTGAACTTTTGAAGGGAAGAAAAGTGCATTCGGCTTTGTTCCCAGCTTGGTTAGATAAGGTTCTTCTTGTGGTTCTTGCAGCCAGTCTCTTTGAGGCACCTCACCTCCTTGACCAGCGGCCGGCTTGGCTCCGCCACACCTTTCCTTGTTTCGACCGGCCGGGCTTGGCTCCGCCGGTCAGACTTCAATCCCCAGCATCCCACGGGGGAATAGACGACGTGAGCAACTAGCGCGCCAGGAGGCGCATAAAGCACCGGCAGGGGCCGAGTTCCCCGTTCTTCTTGTGGTTCTTGCAGCCAGTCTCTTCGAGGCACCTCACCTCCTTGACCAGCGGCCGGGCTTGGCTCCGCCACACCTTTCCTTGTTTCGACCGGCCGGGCTTGGCTCCGCCAGTCGGACTTCAATCCCCAGCATCCCACGGGGGAATTGACGACGTGAGTAACCAGCGCGCCAGGAGGCGCATAAAGCACCGGCAGGGGCCGAGTTCCCCGTTCTTCTTGTGGTTCTTGCAGCCAGTCTCTTCGAGGATCCTCACCTCCTTGACCAGCGGCTGGGCTTGGCTCCGCCACACCTTTCCTTGTTTCGACCGGCCGGGCTTGGCTCCGCCGGTCGGACTTCAATCCCCAGCATCCCATGGGGGGAATTGACGACGTGAGCAACCAGCGCGCCAGGAGGCGCATAACGCACTGGCAGGTCCCTCGTCCCGCGAGGACGTGTGCGGGACGCGCCGGACGAAGCCCGGACTAAGGGCAGACAGTCTAAGACAGTCCGAGACTGGCAGAGACTGGACTGGGCTAGTTACTCTGTCCGTAATCTCAAGG
This sequence comes from Lissotriton vulgaris, assembly GCF_964263255.1. Taxonomy (NCBI): domain Eukaryota; kingdom Metazoa; phylum Chordata; class Amphibia; order Caudata; family Salamandridae; genus Lissotriton; species Lissotriton vulgaris. The sequence continues at coordinate 586,222,612 of NC_141689.1, read as the reverse complement.
TGAGACTTTGTCATTGATTGAGGCCTTCCCTGGACACTATTTGTTATAGGGACTGTGGCTAAGCCGTTTTGAGGGTCTGTGCTAGTTGTTGTTCTCGCACCTACACAGTGTATTTGGGAGGTTATTGTATACTGGTGAGCTATGTCTAGTAAAAAGCTATCCCTGGCAAAAAATACCATGGACAACTACCTAATTCAGGTAGTTGCTAAAATCAATAGCGAGAGGAGATCCTTACTTGGGTTAGGTGTATCTCCTATATCCCCTAAATCCACTTTGCCGGCACCTGACCTGGCTCAACTCCCTGATTCAGACAACAGTAGTAGTACAGCTGCAATATTTGACCCTGCTGATAATGTCATTTCGGTTCAGATCAACCGTGTAGCAGAAGATAGTGATAATGAGGAGGAGGTCGAATTACACATAATTGAGGAACAAGCCCCTACCCCAGTGCCTGCGCCGCGTACCACCAGAGGCGTAAGAAAGGGCCAGCCTAAGCGCGGAGGGCTTTGATTGAGCCGGAAAAAGCCTGATTCTCCTCCGAGTAATATTGTTGTGGTGGAGGAAGAAGGGACAATTGATGAAGTTTGCATGTCTTTGACTAATGAACAATTTAGGAAGCTGTTGGGTATGATAGACACGAAGATTAAGGGCATTATAAAGCCGTTGGTAGGCAGGATAGAGAAGCTCACTAGCGAGGTTAACCGATTAGGGGTCTATTGAATAAAACTCTAGTTGAAGTAGAAAAATTGCCTCACGAAGTCGCAAATAGAGTTGAGCCAAAGAAGGGAACCTCTAGATCTGAGGGTGGTGGTTGAGTTTTTCCCTTGTTCAATCAACCGGAGGCTCCACGGGTAGCCACATTGGATGGAGAGCAGGGGGAAGCTGTTCCTCCAGTTGTACCCACGGTTCAGGTTCCTGTGAAAGGCTCGGTTGAGCTCATAGTTGAGGCTTCCCCTCTAGTCCTTGTTTTAGCTAACGTCCCCACAATGGCTCCAGGACAGGAAAAAACTACCTCATCCCTGATGTCCAAGGCCCTACATTGGCTGACTAACAATATGGTGATAACTCCCTGGGGTAAGCAACAGTTGGCAGAAGAATTAGTTATGGTCAGGAGGGTGGAGTGGATTGGAAGTAGTCTAAAAAGATTTAGGGGTGATTGTGTTGTTTTGAATTTCTCAGACCCAGATGTATTAACCAACATACTGCCCAACCTTCTACCGCCACAGCGAAGATCCACCGACATTATCCCACTTGCCTTAGACTTTTTTTACTATCGGAGTGGGAGGGGTCCTAACCGGGGTACACTAAGAACAAAATGGAATGTGGTTTCTACCAAGGGGAGGAGGGTTGCCCAATCCACTGAGTGGGGATTAAATCTGGATAATAGGTTCTCAGCTCTCTCTAATTTGAATGAATGTGACTGACTTCCTGGGGGCATACGTTTCGCAGTACCAGCTCCAACTGATCAGAGTTTATGCAGCTTGCCTGCCCAGAATGGTAACTTTTACAGTAATAGGATGGCGACTAGGCATGGGGCCGTGTTCAGCCGGAAGTATCCTCAAACGGTCATATCCACTGTATGCTGCAATTGTGTATCTGGCTTGCAGGGGGCAGGTGATAGTGATGATATAAGCAATGCTGCGCAGATAAGTCCTGCAGTGATAGCAGAAGGTGAGCCTAGTATCCCGAATTTTATCCCTGAAGTGCAAGCTGGCTCTTCGACTGGGGCCGGGAACCTAATCTCTTGGAATCTGGGCGGGCTGTGTTCTAAATTAGATTGTGAGGACTGGCTTGGCTTTGTTACTTTATACGACGTATGCATATTCCAGGAGACTTGAGCATGTGAACCTGTTTTTTTGCTGGGATATTTAAATTTTTCTGTGCCAGCAATAAAGGGTCCAAAAGGGAGACTAATGGGGGGTCTCACAATTTGGGTCCAACAGTGCCTTAAACTTACAATCAAAAGTATAGGGACTGGCCATAATGATATCCAGTTAATTAGGATAACCAATGATACTTCAGGGTCACTCGATATCTATAATATATATGCCAGAAGTGCTAAGGGTGGTCGATCTGATGTTTTAATTGCCTTGGGCAACTTCCTTGACACATATTCCCACGACAACAATATTGTTATAGCAGGTGACCTTAACCGGACTTTTGAGCTTTGGTCAGGTGTGAGTCTTCCCCTGGAGCAGAAGAGGACTCCCATTGGGGTATCCCTGAGCTAGAACTGAAGCAAGTCACACGTTGGACCGAAGACATAATAGCTCTGAATGCCATGTGTCTCGAAAAAGGTCTGAGAGCTTTGAATGGAAGAACAACACTGGATAAAAAAGGCTCTATGACTTTTGATAACGGGAGACATAAAAGCAGAATAGACTATGTAATATGTAGCATGATGGTATGGTCATCTGTCTGTGACATGGAGGTTGTCGTGAGACCCGAGAGTGACCACAATCCCTTATGTGTGGAGCATAAATGGTGGCCCACTGGGACTAATTTAACTTGCCCGACTGCTCTTGTTCCACCTTGGATCATCCCAGAAAATAATATGCGCAGGCTCAGATGGGCTAGCGTAGTGACCAACCAACAGGCCATCGATAAAATTAACCATGAAACTGACAAAGCTATATTAGCTATGGAATCAATTAGCGTTTCTTCCCCTGGTCTGGGGGATGTGGTCAACATCCATGATACCCTCTTTGGCAAGATCAAAAAACACTTTTTGAAACCTGCAAAGCGCAATGGGCAAGAGTGTGTAAAGGTGCAAAATGGTATAATGCCAAATGTAGGGCGGCACGACTTGCTCTGGGTCATGCAATTAAGAAGAGGGAGCTTGAAAACATCCGCCTAGCCAGAAAGGGTTATAAAGCCTGCATAGCTAAAGCTAAGAGAGCCTGGGATGAGCAACATTGTAGTAAATTGAAAAAAGCTAGCAAAAGAAAGGATTCCAGAGTGTTCTGGAACATCGTTAAATGGGGTAGTGAGAGAGTTGAGGAACCCCCTAACAACAATGTACCACAAGAGGACTGGGTAAAATTTTTTAGCTCACAGTATGCTCTTAATACTCAGATTACATGTGAAGATAGTATTACTATGTCCTTTTCCCTAGGTAATATTTTTACTTACAAAGAGATTATGTCTGCCTTAAATGCAGTGAATAGAGGGCGAGCTCCTGGTTCAGATGGCGTCCCTGCCGATATCTTCTTAAATGACAAAGAGCGATGGGGTAAATATATTCATTTACTTATTAACTTCATCGCTAAGGGTGCGGAGGTCCCGGCTTTGTGGAGAGCAGCTGTGATCATCCCAGTGTTTAAAAAGGGTGACCGTGCACAGCCAGGTAATTACAGGACAATAAGCCTAATTGACACCGTGCAAAAAATAGTTGGTCGTGTGGTTGTAAACAGGCTCCTTGACTGGGCAGAGGCCAATAACATCTTATCACCCTTCCAAGCGGGATTTCAAAGGGCAACAAGCACGGTGGACCAAGTATTCCGCTTTCAATTGCTACAATGAAAGACTGTGGTGTTGGGAGGAGGCAGCCTTTATGCGGCGTTTGTCGACTTGAGGGCTGCCTTCGACCTGGTGCCACGGGTTAAATTGTGGCAAGTTTTACAGAGTCTGGGGGTCCCTATGGAATTGCTGACCTTGATAATGCGCCTCCATGAGCTTACTTTTGCTAAAATTCAGTGGGGCGGCCATGGGATGGTCACAGCTGACTTTCCAGTTGAGCGAGGGGTTCGACAAGGGTGCTCAATGGCACCAACCTTGTTCACTCTGTACATAAACGGTGTTGTCCCTCGTATGGTATCAGCGTCAGTAGATGCTCCCTCTCTTTCAGGTCTAAAAGTCCCAATTTTAATGTTTGCGGACGACACGCTTATTTTATCAAAAACTCCTAGTGGCTTGCAGCGTGCTCTGTCCATTTTTGATAATTTTTGTGGGGAACATGGTTTAGAGGTGAATGCAACTAAAACTAAACTTATGATTTTTAAGCCGCACCGCAGTTTCAAGTCTAAAATTGTTATGAGCGGTCGGCCTCTCAAGGTGGTAAACTCATTTAAGTATTTGGGCATCCAGGTTGCAGATAACAACAGGTGGAGTCAGCACATAAATATTGCTACCCTGCGACACAAGCAATTAGCAGGTGCCATCAATTCAGAACATAGGAAGTCTCTGACCGAACCTGTCAAGCCAGCTTTGATGGTTTACGAAGCAAAGGCAATTGGGTCCGCACTTTATGGTGCGGAGATGTGGGGCTTTGAAAATCTGAATACACTTCAAGCCTCAGAGAACAAATTTTTAAGGTTACTCACTAGTACCCAGAAAAGCACTCCATTGTTGCCTTTAAGATATGATCTCGGTAGGAAACAAATAAAGGATCTAGCCAGACTACGACCAATCTTGTACTGGCGAAGGCTCTGGACTACTCCCGAGCTTTCGCACTATGCTGAAGGTTTTACTGATATCTTTAAGGCGGACTGCTTTCACAAAATTAGCTGGCTCAATTCACTGAAAGCAATATTGTTTGAGCTTGGGTTAAGTTCAATATGGCTAGATCCAGTAGGTGCAATATTTCCTACCAAATCTGTCCTAAAAAATATATTTTGGGAAAACGTTGCTAGTAGGAGTCTCAGTAGTTCTAGCAATGGGTCTATGTCTGCGAGTTTTCTTGAGGTCAAACTGTATCCCGCTCTGGAGTTATACTGGGATATTATCTCAAAGCCAGGCGACAGAAAGCTCCTATTTCAACTGAGAGCTGGAGCCCTCCCCATAAGATCTCTGACAGCTAAATGGGGCACAGGGAGGAGTGACATCTGCCCAGCCTGTGGAACGGGGAAGGAATCACTTGGTCACTTTTTGTTTTCTTGTAAAGCTCACTGTGCTCCAAGACGTGTTTGGCTAGCACCTATGTGTAGGAATCTTCGGACCACCTATAGTTCTGTCGCCCTGCGTATTATATGTTCAAGCTCACTTACATGGATATAAAACAGTAAAATATACTGGATGGGCATGGGAGATCAGACAGAAACTGCTAGTTAATTAACTATTCTCTGTCTGCAAAATTTGTCTCCTGAATTTGTTATAATTGCTTCTTAGACCAATAATGTTTTTGTAACCAGATAGAGACTGCTAGTTAATTAACTATTTTCTGTCTGTAAAACTGTCCCCATGAATTTGTTACTATTGCTTTTTTAAACCATTAATGTTTTTATAATCTTGCCATTTTTTAACAATGTTTTTTAATAGTGTATTAATCTCTTTTAAACATTCAACAAACACTGTGAGAAACTTTTTAATCGAGTGTATTTTATGGATTCAATAGTGCACCGTCTTTGTGATTGACTGTAAATTTTATTCTATTTTAATATTTTGTGTATGTTTTGCTTTTATGAGTAATTACTCGAATAAAGCACTTTTGAATTGAAATTGAAAAAAAAAAATTTGACATCCTGATTTTAGCAAAGAGTCTGAATAAATACAATATTTTGTTGAGGAAGGTGCTTTCTTTACTAGGGGCATGTGGCATGACAGTAAGAGAGAACAAATGTAAGTTTGGAGTAAATGAGTTAGAATACTTAGGTCACACAATATCGTGTTCTGCCATCAGACCAACATTTTCTGTGGTCAGGGCTTTAAAAAATGCTAAGGCTAATACTGATAAGGACTCTCTATGTTCATTCTTAGGAGTAGCTGAGTATTATGCTAGATTTGTGGTCAACTATGCACAGATTGTTGAACTACTTCGAGCATTGCTTAAGAAAGGTCAAAAAATGTTATGGTCTGAGAAACTTGAGGTAACTTTTGCTAAAGTGAAGGAACTAATAGTTTCCGCCCAAGCTCTCCATGCTTATCGTGATGACTGCATGGCCACCATTTCCGTGGATGCAAGCATGAATGGTTTAGGGGCAGTTCTGACCAATGAAGTTAATGGTAAGGAGCAAACCGTTGCTTTTGCTTCAAGGTCGCTAAAGCAGTTTGAAAAACACTACAGTACCATAGAACTGGAAGCTTTGGCCGGTGTTTGGGCTGCGCAGAAGTTTAAGATGAGATGGATACTTGGGGTCGAAGATTCATAATTTTGTCGGATCACAAACCTCTTTCTTGTTGGAAGGGACTCCCCAGTTTCTGGTTACAGACAACGGAACTCACTTTGTGTCGGAGAAAATGTGTCCGTTTTTGTCTTCTCAGGATGTCAAACAACTAAAAGTAGCTCTTTACTCTCCTTTCTCGAATGGATTGGTGGAAGGAGGTAACAAAGTTATGAAGGAAGGGATTCAGATGGCTGTTGTTTCAGGGCTGGATGTGGTAAAATGTATTGAGGAAAAAGTTTGGAACTATAATACATCCGCTCAATGTACAACAGAAGTTACCCCTTTTGAACTTTTGAAGGGAAGAAAAGTGCATTCGGCTTTGTTCCCAGCTTGGTTAGATAAGAAAGGTTTGAAAAGGGAGAAGGTGTGCAATAGAGAGAATTTGGCAGAGATTGTTAGGAGAAAACAAGATTTAATGAAGAAAAATTTTGAGGAAAAGAAAAGGTTGAAAAATGTGGTAGTTTCTGTGGGGGATTGGGTTGTGATTAAAAAACCTGTTAAAGTTTGTAAACGAAATTTTTTTTAATCCATTAAAAAAGGTCAAGATAAGTAAAGGGACTGCCTTTTTAGGGGTGAAGGGCTGGTGGAATTTAAGATAACTGGTGAGAATGTCGGAGGATCAGGCTAAATTAGTTAGCAGAGTTAAAAACAAGACAAACACAGAAAATTGTGGTTGGACTCACTGGTTGCAACCTGAAGAGAATGAGAATGTCTCTAGCCAGAGAAATGAAAATTATGGTTCGGTCCATAATCCTTCTAGTTCTTTTAGTCGCTGTGGCAGATTGAGAAAAGTACCTGCAAAGTTCAACGAATTTGTTAAATATTATTTTTAATGAATTTTTTATGTTTTTTTAATAAGGGGAGCTGATGTAGTGCTGATGTAATGCTTTATTGTGGAATGTTGGCTTGTAGAATGTTATTCATGTAATGTAGTGTTTTACTTTGATTGATAAGAGTGTTCTCATACTCGAGGTTCGTTCAGTAACTTCAGTTGCTGAACGGACTCCGGGCTGTCAAGACGCTTCTGTTTGTGGGTGAATTACTTTATGGAATAAATCTTCATTTCTTATATATGTATTGTCTCTTGACTCATTACAGGGGTATCTTAAAAGACCTTCAATAATTCTGGGAGTCTGCATAGTAGTGAGATGTCACAGATAATCGCCCACACTTCCTGGGGTCTGCAGGGAAAGAGGGAAAGGTTGGGATGTAACGGAAGCATTGCCAGAAACAGCAAGATACTGCCTTGCAATGAGCTAAGCTGTCTCATTGCTGGGATACCCTCCTGGGTGGGTTATGTGCTATACAAATAAAAAAAAACCATAACATTGTTATACTGTAAGACCTGTCAGCCTTAGGGTGGTTTTCCCCCCAGATTTTTGCCTTCCTCCTTCACTTTTTCTGACATCTTTTTTTGCTAGTGTTAGGACTCTGTGCGCTTTACCACTGCTATCCAGCGCTAAAGTGCTTGTGCTGTCTCTCCTAAACATGGCACTATTGGTGTATCCCCCATTAACATATTTAATTTAAGTATAAGTCCCCCGAATTGGGGCACTAAATGATACTGGTGGGTCTGCATTACTGATTGTTCCACCCACTTAAGTAGCCCTTTAAATTTGTTTCTGGGCTGCCATTTTAGAGCCTGTGTGTGCAGTTTGAAAGTGTTATTTGTACCTTTCCTTTTCAATATATATAAATCACCCCTAAGGTAGGCCCTGGACAGCCCAGAGGTCAGGATGCAATGCACTTAAAAATTGGACAGACATGCACTTTTAAGTTTTACATATCATGCCAGTGCAAAACTCTTAAATTAGTTTTCCACTATTGCAAGGCCTATCTCTCCCTCGGGATAACATTGGAGTTGCCTTATTACCATTTATAAGTGTCAGTTCCAAATGGTAAGAGATATGTGGCTCATATCTAGTGTCTCTAGAAACACGATTTGAAAACTTATGGTGAAGTAGAATTTTAAATTGCAATTATGAAAATGCCACTTTTAGAAAGTTTACATTTTCTTCCCTTAGCCATTTGGTGCCTGTAGACTTTCTCTGGTCATGTGACTGGGTGCAGTTGGCAATTGGGAATTATATATTCCTCCCAGACAGTCATAGACAAAAGGAGCGTACGTGTGACTGGATGAGTCATTCCTGGCAGGATGGAAGATAGGAGCTGGACACAGCCTCACATGCACCTCGATAGGCTGCGTCCTGTCCACAAATAAAGAATCTGCATTGTCACTTCAGGCAGCTTGGAGCCAGGGCATAGGAGACTGAGAATTCCTTGCTCTTCATAATCACTATATAGATGTTTCTCCTAACTACCAGAACCAGGGCACCTGGTTATAATTGATGGACCTCAGACACCACCACTGCAGTAAACTTCTGGAGCTGTGGATACTCTGTCAAGAAGAAGGACTACTGTGTTGTTGAAGGTCTGTCACTGTGCTGGACTGCACTTATTGAACTCCTGCTTTGCTGTGCTGACCTGCTTACCTGCTGCCTGCGGCCCTCTTGACTGGGTGAGAATGACTGGACCTTCATCTCTTGAACCCAGAGTGACTCCAAGGGCTAGTTGGCTGGCCTCCTGATCTGAAGCCTCTGGGACATAACAGCCTGCCAACAGCCTTGCGGTAACACCTGGACTCTACCATCTGTGAGGCTACCCTGCCAAGCGGGGCCACCCCAGTCCTGGATACATGGAGGTGGGCCTAAGGTGCACTGCTAGTCTGTGTATTTAACAAAGCAATGCATCTCCTCTGATGCTTAGTGCAAACCCAAGCAGAAACAATGCAACACATCCGCTGAGTGGATTGAATCCGTCACAAAGACTCACATCACCGCCTCAACCTGCAACACTTTCGGAACCACTTCAGCATGACACTTTCCCGGTGCAGGCTCTCACATCTTTAATTGACAAGCAGCCTGGCCGATGACACCAGATTCTGCATTGCAGCCTCGCAGCTCTCCGAAACTGACGTATTGCCTGACTGCACATCCTATACCAGACACAAAACTTCTCATCCTAAGCCCTGACGATGGGATCCTCCATGTTACAGGATCTCACACTACAGCCTCACTTCATTTCGGAACAGATGCATCACCTTGGCTGCGCGATGCATATTAATTGCGGATCCGTGCAACTCTATGCAAACTAGGATTGAATTTATTTTTTGTGCAGCTGACCTAACAGAGCCCCTGCAGCCAGCCTGCACTTCATCGTTGTCAGCCTGAAATTGTGACTTTGTCCCAGTCCAGTGCAACCAGATATCTGCAGTTGGCGCTTTACCTCTTTGTGCACAATTTTCTTTAAAAACTTTGAAATTCAACATCTCCAGTTCAACAATAGGAGTTTTGCCATTTTGGTTTGCTTTATTTATTTAAAATGATTATTTTTCTTACTCTAATGTGGGCTCCTTATTTGGTGTGTTTTCACTGTATTTATTTTTGAAGTGCTGTACTAATACTTTACACATTTCCCCTAAGTTGAGCCTGATCGCTCTGTGCCAAGCTACCAGGGATTTGAGAACAGTTCAATTTAGGGTTTGTTGTGCTTTACCCTGACAGGGATTGTGGTTGCTGCTTGACTAGGGCTAATACTCCAGTCAACCAACAACCCAATTGCTTACACTAGTGTTCAGCAATGTGGAATGGACCTGTGCATGTGCAGTGCCATACAATCATTTTGTGTTATACCACTGCCCCGTATAAATAATCCAAGACTAATACGAGTTAAATTCTCCCTGATTGACCTTTTTATTTATTCAGAAACATGTTGTCTGTTGTATGTGGGTCCACCTCTTCAAGCAAAGAGTTTGAGCCTTTATTAATGGAGTCCAACACTTTGGTCTGGCTCAATGTGCTATGTAAAGATAGGGGATGTTTAGACAAGAGCACCACCAGGAAGGCGGAATTGCAAATGGCGCTGAGGGCTTGGGCTAATGTCCATCAGTCACCTGCTACACCAACTGAACAAGGTGGGGAGATGGACAGCCAAGAAGACGATTTGGACCTCAGTCTTGTGGGCCACCAGCCTGCCAAATAGGATTACATGCCCCAAATTTGGAGCTCCCTGCTAGGGAAGGGAACAGTGTATCTCTCCCTGGCCTCTCCCCAGAGGGGGTGGTGGAGAGGAGAGAGAGTACAAGCTGGAAATGGGCAGACTCAGAATGCAACAGAAGAAACTGAATTTGGAGGTGGAACAAAAGAATGCTGAGAGGGCCTTGGAGGAGAAAATGTTACCATTGATCCATGAACTGAGTTTGAAAGAGCTGGATCTCAAGGCCAGGCAGAATCAAGTAGTGATAGGGACAGCGTACCTGTAGTGTCTGGGGAGATAAAAAAAAACTCCACATTCCCAGGGGTCCGGTGACCTATTATGTGGTGGAAGATGACATTGACAAGTGGTTTTCTGCCTATAATGTAGGCCTGGGGGGTTTACAAGGTTACAGAAGAGCACCAGGAGAGGGTGGGATAATGGGCAAACACATGCCTACAATGGGAACGGACACATTTCTAATCATAGAAGTGGAGGACTAAAGTAGGTATTCTCACATGAAAGCCATCTTCAAAGCTAAATTTGGGCTGAGTCCTGAAAAGTAGCACCAAAGTTTCAGGGACATCCAGAAACTCCCCTTCTAATCCTGGGTAGATTTTGTAGATTATTTCAGAAAGGCCCTGAATGGCTGAGTGCAGGGAAGCAAAGTTAATGAGTGCAGATTATGGCAAAATCCTAACTTTACGACTTTCGGTATTTACAAAATGCATTTAGGAGTAGTAAAGTTAGGGGGCATGATTCTCAAAAGTAATCTGAGACAAAATCCTAACTTTACGACTTTCGGTATTCACAGAAGGCATTTAGGAGTACTAAAGTTAGAACTCCCAACTTTGCTACTCCTAAACTGAGAAAAATCCTAACTTTACGACTTTTGGTATTCACAGAAGGCATTTAGGAGTACTAAAGTTAGGAGACCTTAACTTAAAAATAAGGAGATCTCTAAAGGCCTCCAAGGTAATTCCCAAGGGTGTAATGGTAACCAGTTCCAGTCTGAGCCTAAGAAGAAAGGACTCTTTGACAAGCAGATAGGGAGGTTTGTTCCCCAATGCATCACGTGTTATAAGTATGGGCACTCTAAGAGTGACTCAAAATGTCCAAAAAGGGCACAACTACCTACTGGTAGGCAGACACTGGGTTGGGGAGTGTAGCGCTCAGGGGGGACGTAATCCCAGTTAGCATTGCGGAGCAGACAGAGGTGGTCCAAGTTTCCTTGGGAAATAAGGAGATGGTGCCGAAAGCCCATATGCCTGCCCATATTTCTAAGGACAGACAGTGGGTCACCATCAATGGGCAAGGGGTGGAGGCTCTGAGGGACACAGAAGTCAGCATGACTACTGTAAGGTGTCGACTCCTTGGAGCAGGCCCTCCCTAACACATTCCACCAAGACATAGTCGGTGACAATCATGAGAACCATCTACTGGTGGCTCCTGTTCCCTTTCAATAGAGGGAGAGGCCTCAGGTTCTCTAAAAGTAGCTATGAGCCCTGGCATGCCTGTAGATTACAATGATCTTGAGCACACTATCTGGAGGGAGGTAGACCTCAAGTCACACTTGGCGATGATGGTATTGCCAAAATGGGCCTGAGCGACCACAAGGTCCATGACTGCCTGGGAAGGTAGTCAAGGGCATCTGGAGCCTAGACAAATGGCACAAACAGCAGCCCAGAGGGAGAGGGGCAAGAGGTATAGGAAACAAACCCCCAAAGTTCCCACAGTTGAGGTTGATTGGGCAATCTGAGGAGGATTCTCCCAGGCCAACTGGGGAGGAAGCTACCACCCTGGGTGACCTGCCCAAGCTTGCTGGTTGGCAGGCTGAAGGTGGGCCCACCAGGGAGGAATTCTGCAAGGTGCAGAAAGAGTGCCCTACTCTAGAGGACTTCAGTAGGCAAGCTTAGACCCAGGCAACAGGTGACACCTCTGAAACTCACCTGATCTACAGGGAGACTTACATCCTATATAGCGAGCCTAAGGCTTATGGATCTGGGCTAGCCCAAGTTTCACAAGACATTCCTACTGGGCTTGGCCTATGATGTAACCCTGGCAGGACATATGGGGCAGGACAAGAACCTTGCCTGGCCTAATGCCCACTCATTTTGGCCTTGAATGAAGAGGGCCTCAGATGCATTCTGCAGGTTCTATCTCACATGCCAGGCAAGTGAAACAGAGGCTGAAACTTCATGTCAGTGTACATGAAGTCCATTAAGGATGAGTGCGGAGTATCTTACAAGTCCTCCTTACCCCATCACCCCCAAACAAACGGTCTTGTGGAGATATTCAACAAGACCTTGAAAGGCATGATAATTGGCTAATCTGAGCCCATGAGGCGTAAGTGGGACATTCTCCTGCCATGCTTTCTCTATGCCTTCCGGGAGGTGCCACAGAAGGGAGTAGGATTTACCCTCTTTAAACTCCTCCATTGCCACCTGTTAGGGAACTGTTAAAAATGGGGATCTCTGGTTGGCTAAGGCTTGCACCAAAGCCAGGCAGAACCACCAGTCGAGTCAGAGAAAGGGAGTTACATGCCAAAGATAACCCCTGCTCACCCCCTTGGTAGCTTGGCACAAGCAGTTAGGATTATCCCTTTGGCGATGTGTAAAGCATTTGCACAACACACACAGTGACAACCTACTAGGCACACCACAAAAGGAACTCCACACAAGGTTATATATAAAAATAGCCTTTGTATTATCATAAAACTCATTATATGGTAGTCACACAATATACACTGTGCCCACTGGCAAGGGCAATATTTGCAGGCGATTATTTACACATGACAGGGCCATTTGGGCCACTGTCAGAATCATCACTTGGTAATCACTTGCAGACACTATACTCAGCATCAACCTGTAACATAAATCATATCATGCACAGTATCACATTAGGCAAGAACTCTATTCTGCAACAAACTCATAAGCCTAAATATAGTACACCATAATCTCCTAAACATAACTTGCATTAGGAAATAGGCTTACTAGCATAAACTGCAGTAGGGAATAAATCAAACCTAGACCACAGTAGAGAACCAAATAAAATATAAGACAGTAGGTAAAACCTAATAAGCATAAATTCGCATCTATAAGCATAAATCCAGGTACATAAAACATACTATATGAATTACATTTCCTAGCACCTAAACACCTAAAAAAAAAAAAAAAACAGGGCCTGGCGCTCTATAAATCTAACAGTCCCCTTGGCCTACTGGCCATCTCTAAGCGACAGTCAAGGGTGCGCACTTGGCGCAAATCTAAATGTTGCAGCTGCCCACTACTTGCTGTGCAGCTGTGAATCTCAAATGCAGGGCGTAAACGTAGCAGCTCGCACTAAGTGCTGTGCAGTTGTGCAGGTCAAGATGGGGGCAAAGGAGTGTGTCTCACTCCTGAGTCCAAGACATGTACCCTAAAATAAAGGAAGGCCTAAACGGTGCAGCTGCCCACTAATTGCTGGGCAGCTGTGAAAGTTAAAAATGCGGCATGGGCTCCCAATGGTCCTTAGGAACAAATGTGCCCAACTTTGGAGCCACCTAGGCTCTACAAATTATGAGCAACACGTTGGAGCCATCTAGGCTCTGAAAACACCTATTTCCCATGGAGCACACGAGCTCCTGAACTAATTATGCGCAACCTGGCAAGGTTGGAGCAGCCCGCTGCAAGACGGGCCACTCAGAAGTGAAAATAGCCCTGTGCCTCGAAGAGCACTACACTGGGAAAGAACACGGCTGGTAAATAACTTTGTCCCAAGGTTGGAGACATCCAGGCTCGGAAAATCACTATGCCTCCATGGAGCCACAGGGAGCTGAAAGCAATGATGCCCCCAAGTCCCTCACGGGGAATTTAAAACAAATGGTGGCACCCTCAGTAGGCTCCTTAGAGCACCCCCCAGCCCTTTCTGACTCACCCGGCTGCTCAGGGGTACTCCTCCTTCTCAAGTGTGGCGGGGGCAGGCACAGACAATGTGCCTTGAGCCCCTTCCGCTTGCAAGCATCACTCGTTGGTGCCTGTGGGGCTCTCCCTCAGTCATGGGAGCCCTGCACAGTCAGGCTCCATATTTCTCCTTCCAGGAGGCTTCAGACAACCTCCCCAGGCTGCCAGTCGTGCGCTGGACTTCCTCCCCCAAGTCCTGCCTGCCGTCAGGCACCTGGTGGCCTGACTTCCGTTTTCGCCGCGGGCTACGGCGGTGATTACTTCTTTGGGGCACAATGAGGAGTAGGCTCCCTCAAGATGAAAAATAAAGGTAGAAGCGGGGTGGGTACATGCGTGAGACTTTAATAAGTGGGGTGGGCACCCACAGTAATTATAAACTAAAAACGAAGATGCAGGGTTGGCACCTGCACACTAAAATCCCAACAAGTGGCCATAATGCAGGGTGGGCACCTGCAATTAGGTGCTAAAATAAAATGGATGGGCACTCGCCTCAAAAGCACAACGGGGGAAACTACATGAGAGGTGTTCCCTCACCAGGGGCTGCAGCTCAGCACTGCGCAGCCCCCAGCATCTCCTCCTCTGGGGGGATTAAATCAAAAGCACACCCAGTGTGCTAAAAATGCTGCTCAAAGAGTCCTGAAGGTCCTCGGAGTAAAAAGCAGAGCAGAAAGGTCCCAAGAAGAGAAGTCCTTCAGGCATCCAGGGGCAGGGCATAGCCCAGGGAGGCAAGCCTTCCCCTGAGCCCCGCAGCAGTACACCCCTGGTAGTTTTAAGTACAAGAACAAGAACATTTTACATGGGGTCACAGCTCCTTCTTATACCACCAAATGCTTTGTATCTAAGGTGCAGGCAAGGGGAGAACCAGATACAACTGGTTCAGGAGCACTTTGTTTTGCCCAGCTCCTCTCTCTCTTTCACAAGACAGGCCAGCGGCATCAGGCGCACCACAGGAGGTGGAACCAGCATTGTGGAGGGAAGGCACAGCCCTATTCAAGTCCCAGGGGCAACTCCTCCCTCCCATCTACATGCAGATCTCCCTATTTACCATCGGGCAGACTCATCCTGGCTCCTGGAGCCAACCACACCAGCCTGCCCCTGTCACTCACAAGCCAGACAGGCAATTCACATCTCACAGAACACAGAAATGCCAACTTCTAAAAGTGGTACTTCTCCACTAGTCCCAATAAATCTGCGCACACCATTATGCAGCATTCATTCTCACGTGTTTGCACATACTAAACTCGCCCCTGCACTACCATGGACACACATATCCCCCATGCATTACTATGGGAGGGCAGGCCATCTCACCACACGCACTCAGAGTACGCACACACTTTACACTGAGCCACAGTGCTATAGTGGCAGAGGCCTGAAATCACTACCACCATGCTAGAGGCTAAAGGCAAAAGGTTTAGGGGTGAACCTGACAAAAAGGCCCAAGTCTAACAGGAACCTATTAACCTTGCGAGAGAGGGGTGGGGCAAGCTCCAAGGAAACCTCTTCAGGATGTGGTTACCTACATGCTGACCCTCTGCAACCAGATGCATTGCTTCTGGAAAATGGAAAAAGGTAACCTTAAACAAGTCAGAAGGTTATGAAGCTCTAGTATGACCAGAACGCCACTCTGGTTTGTGTTTTAAACCAGCCAGAAGATGTGAGGTATGGATCCTATGGAACTCCGAGCTCTCCAGCATTACAGTACCGTCCTATATAAGTTGAAGGAGTGGAAGGGAGAGTCCTCCTAATTGGAGGATCTCCAGACCCGCAGAAGCTCCCTAAGGCTGCTCAATGTGAACACCTCAAACTACACTTTGAGAGGTCTCAAATAAGCATGCTCACGATGACAGATGAGAGAGGGAAACAGGAGAGTGGGAATCTCCCTGACCTCCTGCCTATCGAGGAACATGATGTGTCAGTAGAGGGTGTCAACCTTTTCCCTACTCTGACCCCAGAACCACAGAGTGGTTTTTTCCAGTTACTGGGGCAGATTGCTTCTCTGTTCTCCCTCACCCCTGGACTGACACACCTGTGTGTCCATGACATAAACACTGTTGAGCAGATATGTGCCCTGGACTCAGCACTGTGCACATACCAGGCATTACGATGCCAGCTCACCTTCATCCCTCCCAGACCGAGGCTGGGTTGCAGCTACCCCAGAGAGTGATCTGACTGTCTACTAGAGCGAATGTGTTTCTGTTCTTTTATGTGTTTACAGAGGTTAGCATTAGGAAGTAATCTAAGCATAAGAAAACTTTATGGGCCTCTGAATAAAATGGCATCTCTCCCAGGGGCGTAGGACCCACCATACATCCAAGAGCACCAGAGACTCCAGGAACAGCACAAGAAGAGGCCTTTGGGCCAGCACATGACCTGCCCAAAGGATATGTTGAAGATGAGGTTTCCCACCCCTTTCATGCCATCCCCACGATGATTCAGGGTTGAGTTGGAAATTGTGCCACTAGTGCCCAAATGCACTTAAGAGATCGTCAATTAGAGGTGGGGGGTATACACTACTTAAGTGAAAGGGGTCTCCCCTCAAAATGACCAGGAACTGCCACATATCAGCCCCCTCTCTCATAACATATTTGAGTCACCTTAAACACCACATGGTGATGGGTCAACACTGCAACCAGCCTCGGACCCCCTCACAAAGCCCCCGTGAAATACGTATGAGTAACCCATCCTCACCAGACAGGAACACCTTTTCCCCATCAGCTATGTCTCCTGCTGGAGGTAAATCCACGCTCCAAAGCATTTAGCTGCTCACAGGATTGCCCTGTGTTTTACTGTGTCTAAAACGTCATTGACATTTCATGTAAATGTACATGTAAATGTACATGTATTTATATAGCGCAAATCGCCCACATCGCAGGCATCTATGCGCTTGCTTAGGGAACCCGTCCTGGTATTCCCCTGTGAGATACCCCGGCAGGGTATCCACAAGGTGAAAGCCAGGCATCCCGCCGCGAGGGGCCGTTGTGGAGATTAAGCAAGCTATTGCCCAGAGTCGCAGAGTGTGATCCCATGAGTCGAGTAGGCACCGGAGCGAGAATTATCGAGTCCGTGGAATTATTGAGCCCAACCCCCGTCGGGGCGGGGAATTGAACCCTGGTCCGGGGCCGATCTCAGCTTCCGGGTCTGCCGCCTCTAACCCCTGAGCCACACTTCTCCTGTAAGGAGGTGTAGTTGGCTATGACTTTGGCGCCTATCCGGGGTCAATTCCTGTGGGCTACATGGAGTCATTAATCACAGACATTCATTAGTGCACTGGCTATCATATCTAAGTGCTTTTAAGATAATGTTTGAACAAAACCCCTCCCCAGCCCTCTGAAAACCTTGAACACAGGAGGCATTAGTTGCAGATTAAACTGGGGACAACTGCCAACTGGATATAGAAACTCCAACTGTGTCCCCTTGTACCAAAAACACCCTTGCTATCCCCATCACACAGATCAAACAAACTCAATAGCTCTCAGAATAAGAAAGCAGGAAAGGAAAGGAAAATAATGCAAATTTCCATTGGGGTGGGTTGTTACTGTGATGTTGGTCTCAGCTATTGAACAGATCTGGAGTGAATGCTGCATTTGTCCAAACCTGACTCGCAGTCAAACTTCGGCTTAAGATTGTGTAGGATTTTCTCTTTGGGATCCATTCGCTGAAGGAGTCAGAATTTGTTGGTATGGTATATAGTCCGCAGAAACAAAAATGCCCGCAGATTGGTGATGCCTACAGTCATTTGCTCTTTTTTCCACTGGATTCAAGCTAGCCTGGCTGATGAAGGGTGACATACCCCGAAACCAGTCCCAGGATGCCTGTTTCCGGTCCAGGAAAGACCTGGCTTGGTGGTTCGGTCTGGACTGTTCCCAAGAGGCACAGGGTCAAGATTGATTTGCATATGGCTGGGTCCAAACTGGGGTGGCGTAGTGGGCAAAAGAATGATGGATTTAACCCTGAACTCTTGACTGCGAGAGAATGTTTGAATCATACAGCATTTCGTCCATCACTTTTTGCAGTTACACATTTTGCCCTAAGTGGGACGGGTATGCCTAAACGTGGAACCCTTGCTCATTGTGCCACTGGATTCAAGCTAGCCTGGGTGATGAAGGGTGATATACCCCGAAACCGGTCCCAAGATGCTTGTTTCCGGTCCTGAGAGAACCTGGCTTGGGAGTTCGGTCTAGCCTGTTCTCATGAGGCACAGGGTCAAGACTGATTTGCATATGGCTGGGTCTAAACTGGTGTGGTATAGTAGGCAAAAGAACAATGGATTTAACCCAGATCTCTTGACTAGGGGAGAATGTTTGCATCATACAGCATTCTGTTCATCATTTGTTGCAGTTATTCAGTTACTTTGTGGTCATATGTTGGTAACTTTTTTGTTCCTAATGGCTCCCAGAGCTTCCCCTAATCCCGGGTTGCCGGGTTGAGGAGTGTTGAAAGGCATGTCTCTTCTCCGCCCATCGCCAGGCGGCTTTCATTGTGTCAAAGAAGAGGGTGATTGATTGAAAATCGCTATGAGGTGGGCTGGGAAAAGCAACATGTTTTGAATTTGCATGGCCCTTGGGTTTTGTTTCACCTGCAGAAAGGAGTGTCTCTGTTGCTGCACATTCCAGGTATATATTGACCTGCACTCTGTTGTAAAGGAGGGTGTCCAATGTCAGGGAGACATAGATGGCCTAATTATAATTGCGGTCGAACTGCAACCTTAGTTCGTCGGTTGCGGTACGACCGCCATCTACTTCTGCGGTCTGACCGACACATTACTATGCATGCAGTCAGAAGCAGCAGTTGGTGGGACCGACCAACGCTTTCCGATGGGCAAAAGGAGTCCGTTGGTCAGTCGGAAACTCACCATAATGCCAACAGTCATTCCAAGTCAGCTTTTCTGACATTGAAAGGCTGTCGGAAAGCGACATTGGGAGCCCCTCCATGACCTCCGCATTAGGTCATTAGGGCATTAGGGCATGGTGCACCCCTAAACATCCCTGCACCATGTGGCAGCCACCTCAAAAACCTCAATTTTTGAATGGGAGCTTGTGCTGCAGGTGTTTTCAGCCCACCGCACAAGCTCCCATTGACAAATGGAAGGTTCCAACCACACTATGTATGTATGTATGTATGTATTGGTTTTTATTAAGCGCCTATAACACCCGTAGGTCTCATAGCGCTAGCTGAAAACCAAATCCGAACAGTGTTTTTAGAAAAGCCATGTTTTTAGGGCTTTACGAAATGTCTTGTGATTTGTTTCAAGACGGAGCTGCAGCGGTAAAGTATTCCATATCTCCGGCGCTGTTCTAGAGAAGGACCTGCTGCCGTTTTTCACCGTGCGGACCTTGGGAACGGTCAGAAGGTGTTTACTGGCCGAATGAAGTGTTCTTACTGGTTGGTATTTACTCAGCGGTGGCATCCTAATTGGGGTGTCGGAACTGCTGACCTACAGTCAGGCGATTACTTCCCTGCAATTGTTACTGTCAGACGCAAGTCCGACTGATATCTTAGTTAGGCCCAAATGATCATGTTCCTGTTGTGAAGTTGAAAGCTCTGGCAATGATTGGACATGGGGTGTTTCTGGGCAAGTGATCGATGGGCTTGATCAATTGCAAAACAAACAGACAGTTCTCCTTTGGGGACCGAAGTCTGCATCCAGTCTGCTATGATACATGTGGTGAAGGTGCCCTCTAAACCTTTGGGTGTCCCCACAACCAAAAGGTTAATACAGCTAGTGCGAGTCTCTGCATCTTCCGCCCTTGCCTCTAGCTGATGTACCTGCTGTTTGAGATCCAATAATGTGGCCATTAGGGTCTTCAATGTGTCCACTGTCTCTGATAACCTCCCCTGCGCCTCTGTGGCTCTTGTTGTTGTGTCATGCAGATCCTGGTGCAGCAAGGAAACAACTGTTTGAAGCACTCCAATCTTCCACTTCAGCGAGATGTGCGAGTCCTGGATGGCCTGCAGGATGGCGGCCTACTGATCATTAGGCAGCAGTGGAGAGGCCCTGTACGTCAGTTGCACCCTGAGTTCCATGAACCTGACAATGTGCCCCTGTGCTTCTGGGGTTCCTGAGGTTTTGCCTTTCCCCTTGATGGAATGCCCAAATTCTATATCAGGATTCAATTTGCCTCCGAAGCCTGTCTCTCTCCAGCACTCTATAGGCATTTCAGAGCATTGCACAGACACAAACAATATGTGGGGAGAGGTTAGGCCATTGTCCTAGTCTCATAATGAGCAGTCTTTGTGATCCCTGGCAGTGTTTGACTCATGAGAAGCCACACACCCCCTCTGCCTCACGTCATTAGGCTTACTCACTGGGTGGGTCCTGATAGTCTGTGGTAGCAATGTCCGTTGGTTAACCAGCCAACTAGTGGGGTCTCATACTCCCAACCCTCCTGTTTGTGTACGGGCCTTGTAGCTAACTTCCTTCCTGGGCCCCAGAGCTCTCGATCCCAGGAAGGCCAGGACATCCTCTCCATTAGGTGCTCCCCCACTGCCACCAGACAATTTCTCTGGGCATTCAGGACCTCACCAGGGCCTTGCAGTGTGGCGTGCACAAAGGCCCTGTCCCAGTGGACAAATGCATCATCAAATCACTGCTGCAGCCTTTGCAACCTCTAGGCCAGATGCTGCCTCCCTCTTCACAGCCTCATTATCTGTCATCTGGGGTCTAGGACCAACAACTCAGGGTTTTTTTTTAAAAGGTCTTACCCTAGCCATCAAACAGCAACCGCGAACAGCAGCCAAACACAAACAAAATCCATCGAAAAATGCAATCAATAGAGTACAAAATACCGGTAGTGGTATACAAAACGGCAGCTAAATCTATATTTGTATAGAAATCAATAAAAATTGTATAAAAACATAGTAACATTGTATGTAAAAAATGTACATTATGTTTTGTTATGCAGATTTGTAGAGCACTCTATCATCCTTGGGGTATCCTTGTGCTGTACACGTTTGAGTCTATTCAAGACTAGCGCCTAGGGGACTACTCAGAAAGCCAGGTCTTCAGCTTTTATCGCAATTCAAGAAGTGAAGAGGAAGCTCTAATCTGTAGCAGGCGGTTGTTCCATGCTTTAGAAGTGATGTATGAGAAGGCTTGACCAACAGATTTCAAGTTCCGGATGTGTGGGATGTGTGTAGACTAGCTCTCTCAAGAAGGATTGTTAAATTGATGAGGCTAAGCTGGGCCAGCGTTATTTAGTGCCTTGAAAGTGTGTGTAAGGAGTTTGAATTGTGCTTGTTTGTGCAAGAGGTAAAGAATGACCGACAAACCTTCACCAATTGTAATAGCTGCAATGTGATCTATGCAATTCTGTGCCCCTGTAATAAGATCTATGTGGGTGTGGAACGGGCGCTGCACATACCTCATTTCAGCGGTGTCCGAGCGCGGAGATCCTATCCCCCACGCTCGGTCAGCTAACGTCCCGGTCACCCAGGACACCCTCTCTTTCTCGTCCCCTGCAGGTGCTGACCCCTGAGTGCGGAGAACCGGAAACACTCGCCCGCCATCCCGGAAGCGGAAACAGGACGACCTCTGGCAACCCGGAAGCACCCGGCCCTGACCCCGGAAGTGGTCGCGCTATCAACACGCCGGAAGATAGAAAAAGCCCCGAGGAGAAAGGAGAGGCGTTCGGAGCAACCGACTCGTGGCAGGAGGCAGCGGAGAGCGACGAACCCCCGACAGAGAGCGGCGCAGCACGGCTAGACCGAAGCGAGGAAGAGGACGAGGACGTCTGGACGGAGGACTGGTGGCGTCCTCAGGAGGAGGCTGGAGAGCAGCCGCAACTCGGACGAGAGTTGCGGCGGGGCACGTGAGTACACGTCACCCTTTCTCAGTGCCCCTGTACATAGAGTTGTAGATATAGAGTTGTAAATACTAGGATTCACGAGCACCTAGCCACTGTATATTAAACCCCCCTTTGCACGCACATTGTAAAGAGCCCAATCACTGCCCAGCACCTGGCACCTCTCTTCCCTCCCGCTCTTTCTTGCCTCTTACAACCCCGTTCCGTCCCTCCCTCACCATCCTCTTTCCTACTCTCTAACGCCCTGGTGTAGGTGGAGGCATTCCGACTGTGTTGCTCGGACTAAAGCCCTTACGCTTCTCTCCCTTTCTTCAAGCCTCCGTGGAGCCCCAGTACCATACCAAGGAGACCACTGGTGAAAGCGGGAAGCAGCCCTTGAACCAGAATCCACCTCACCGGGCCGGGTCATCAGCCAAGTCAACCATCCTCCCTGCATTGTATCTTTGTATTTCCACTCATCACTTGAATAAATACCACAGACATAGCTCACTATATTCGGCCTCCCCGCCTGTTATTCCGGTCCGCACGTCCCACAAGTCCACAAGTGGTGTCAGAAGTGGGATATCCCGGAGGCATGGAGGCCGCAGTCAAACAACTGGCGGAAGGCCAGGAGCTACTAGGGAAGTTGATGGAGAGATTCCTCAAGACGGCTGAAGACGATCGGGGTCAGTTGCATGACGTGCTGAAGGGCCAGGGTACCGCGCAGGACCAAGCCCTCGAGAAGCTCACAACTGTTATGGGGCAACAAAGGCCCGTCACCTCCCTGCCCTCTGTCGTGTTACAGAAGTACGTACCCGGAGAGGACCCCGATTACTTCTTCACGAACTTTGAGCGTCTAGCACAGGCGGCTGCCTGGCCTGAAGACCGGTGGGGCCACTACTTAGGTCCCCTATTGACCGGAGAACTGCAGGCCGCCTACCAGAAAGCCAACATCCAGGGACAAACACCGTATGCCGACATCAAGACCTGCATCCTGGAACGACTGGGGATTGATGATGAGGCATATAGGGTTCGGCTACGTCAAGCGAGGGAAGGACCCCAAGAAACCCCTAGGGCTCTTGCCTTTCGTATTCAAGATCTGGCCAATCGGTGGTTAAAACCTGCTACAGCCACCAAGGAAGATATTTTGTCCAAAATATATCTAGAGCAATATTTAGCTTCCCTTCACCCTGCCACCCAGAAGTGGGTACGCCAACATGCACGTCTAACGCTCAACAGTGCTATAGAAATAGCCAGCGCTTACAGCAGAGCCCAGGAATCCCAGCGACCTAAAGAGGAACATCATCCCCGTATACCTCCGGGGAACCATGCTCGCCTACCCCGACCCTCTCCAGTGGTCAGGAAACCCGAGCCCGCTCCCCTTATGCCCTACCCTGTCATGCCTCGGGCCCACCCACCGGGACCCCAATGTTATCATTGTGGTGGGTACGGACACATTGCTCGCGTCTGTCCTCAAAAGGAGGAGCCCATGGAGATAGGGATGGCGAGAAACTATGTGTGTCTCACCGCTGACACTACTCCTCCGTTTCGATGCCCAGTGCGGATTGAAGGACACAGAATGATGGCACTGGCCGACACTGGATGCAGGCAAAGTGTCCTAAGACCCCAAGAATTACCTCACCCTGTCGGTCCGGTCACAGGTACCGTGGCTATCAAATGTGTCCATGGCGACACCAAGCATTATCCGACCACACAGGTCCATGTCCAGCAACCCATGGATAGGGGTAGTCTGCTAACGGTGGGCCTCATACCTACTCTCCCGGAACAAGCGATATTGGGGAGTGACTATAGTGGCCTACCCCATCTCCTGCAAGACACCACCGACTCTCTGAAGAAGTGGTGGGCCGATGCCCCGTTTTCCAGTGAACCACCTCCTGGGCATCCAACGGTTAAACCCTACAAGACCAAAAGACAGAAAAGGAACGAAAGAAAGGACTTTGCTATGGCCTTTCCTGCCCAAGTCGATATCCATCCATGGGAAACCAACAGGGAGTTCCGCGCCACGCAACAGGAGGACCCGGTGTTGCAGGAGGCTTGGGCCCGTGCTCTGGACGCTGAAGATCCTCTACATGTAGGTCCTTACTTTTTCCGGAAAAACGGACTCCTTTACAGAAAGGGAGGACCCCAACAGCCCACCCAACTGGTTATCCCCGGGTTGTTTCGTGAGAAAGTACTGTTCCTAGCTCACAGCCATTTATTGGGGGGTCATTTCAGCGATGAAAAAACCGGACACACAATCCTAGATAAATTTTATTGGCCAGGGGTGCACGGACAGATCAAAAGGTATTGTCGGGAATGTCCAGTCTGCCAGCGGAACAGTCAATACCGTCCTCCCCGGGTCCCTCTCCAGCCCCTTCCCATCATTGATGTCCCCTTCACAAGAGTAGGCATGGACATTATAGGACCCTTGCTTCCCTCGAGATCAGGATGTAGATATGCCCTTGTACTGGTGGACTATGCTACCCGCTTCCCTGAAGCAGTACCCTTACGCCAACCCACCACCCAAAACCTAGCCAAGGCCCTTGTATCCATATTCTCGAGAGTAGGCTTTCCCCGCGAAATCTTAACTGACCAGGGGACACCCTTTGTCTCCTCCCTTATGCGCCAAGTCTGCTCCCACCTAGGCATCAAACAAATACGAACATCTGCCTACCACCCCCAGACTGATGGGTTGGTAGAGCGTTACAATGCTACGCTCAAAACGACCCTTAAGAAATTGTAAGGCCTCGAAAGTAAAAGATGGGAGGAGATGCTTCCCCTGGCGCTGTTTGCCATCAGGTGTAAGCCCCAAAGCAGCACAGGATATTCCCCGTACGAATTGTTATATGGGCGAGCCCCGCGGACACTCCTAGATATGGCTAAGGAAGCCTGGGAAGCTGAACCGGATAGAACCCGACCCCTACCAGAATATGTGGACAACCTAAAGACCCACTTGGAACAGATAAGGGTCATTGTGAGGCAGAACTTGGTAGCCGCTCAAGACACCCAAAAACACCAATACGATAAGGGAACCAAAGCCCGGAAGTTCAATCCTGGTGATCTGGTGTTGTTACTATTGCCTTCTTCCGACCACAAGTTACTAGGGCAGTGGCAGGGCCCCTTCCCTGTGTTAAGAGCCGTGACTCCGGTCACCTATGAAGTGGAAACAGAACCCAACGAGGAATCACGCAGATCTATCACGTGAACCTATTGAAGAAATGGGAGGGAGTCCGTCCGGTCATGTCCATTGTAATAGCCCCTCCCTTTGAAGGATGCATTGACCCGGACCTCCCAGAACCCCACAGACAGGATCTTAGGCGAGCCCTATCCTCGGTGCAAACCGTATTCTCCTCCCTTCCAGGACACTCCACCATGGTTGAACATGCCATACATACGGAACCAGGAAAAACCGTGAGGCAAAGGCCCTACCGCATCCCCGAAGCCCGTAGAGCCATCATCAAAGATGAGACAAATCAAATGCTGAAGATGGGCATCATAGAACCCTCCAACAGCAGCTGGAATTCCCCGATTGTTCTCGTACCCAAGCCAGATGGTTCTACCCGATTTTGTATAGACTTTAGAGAAGTAAACAAAATATCGGCCTTCGACACCTATCCCTTGCCCCGCGTGGATGAAATGGTGGAACGCATAGGCAAAGCCAAGTACATAAGCACCCTTGATCTCTGCAAAGGTTATTGGCAGATCCCTCTTAAAGAAACAGACAAACCCAAGACTGCCTTTTCCACCCCGGAGGGGTTATTTCAGTTTAAGGTGATGCCCTTTGGGCTTCACGGTGCCCCGGCTACCTTTCAAAGAGCCATGAACCTAGTGCTACAGCCACACACGAGGTACGCCGGGGCATACCTGGACGACATCGTCATTTATAGTGATAGTTGGGAGCAGCACTTACATCATCTACGAGCCGTAGTGACCTCTCTAGGGAACAATGGTTTTGCCATCAACCCCTCCAAGACCACCCTGGCAGCCCAGAGCGTGAAATACCTCGGATACCTGTTGGGGGAAGGACTCATACGGCCTCAGAACAATAAGATCCAGGCCATTCAGACCATTCCCTTCCCTCAAAACCGGAAAGAACTACGTGCCTTTCTAGGATTATTGGGGTACTATCGGAGGTTTATCCCGAATTTCTCACAAACCGCAGCCCCTTTGACCGATTTGTTGAAGAAATCCACAAAAACTGAAGAGGCGCTTAGACATCCCTCAACCGTGGTAGTACACTCCTTTGAGCAACTGAAACAGTCCTTGGTATCAGAGCCAGTCTTAGTCAGCCCGGACTATACCCAAACATTCATATTGCAGACCGATGCCTCTGATCAGGGCTTGGGGGCTGTGCTCTCACAAAAGGACTCGACAGGGGTCGAACGGCCAATCCTATACCTCAGCAGAAAACTCTTTCCCCGAGAAGTAAATTATGCAGTGGTAGAGAAAGAGGCCCTAGCTATTAAATGGGCAGTAGAAAGCCTTAGGTACTACCTCGAGGGGCGTGAATTTATACTATACACCGATCATGCCCCTCTGGAATGGATGGCCCGCAATAGGGGCCACAATGACCGAGTCCTTCGGTGGTTCCTCTCCCTTCAACCCTTTAGGTTTAAGACCTTACACAGGAAAGGGCTACAACAGGGCAACGCGGATTATCTGTCCCGATATCCACCTCCCAGCCCCCCTACAAGAAAGACAGCTAGGGAAAGGGGATGTGGAACGGGCGCTGCACATACCTCATTTCAGCGGTGTCCGAGCGCGGAGATCCTATCCCCCACGCTCGGTCAGCTAACGTCCCGGTCACCCAGGACACCCTCTCTTTCTCGTCCTCTGCAGGTGCTGACCCCTGAGTGCGGAGAACCGGAAACACTCGCCCGCCATCCCGGGAGCGGAAACAGGACAACCTCTGGCAACCCGGAAGCACCCGGCCCTGACCCCGGAAGTGGTGGCGCTATCAACACGCCGGAAGATAGAAAAAGCCCCGAGGAGAAAGGAGAGGCGTTCGGAGCAACCGACTCGTGGCAGGAGGCAGCGGAGAGCGACGAACCCCCGACAGAGAGCGGCGCAGCACGGCTAGACTGAAGCGAGGAAGAGGACGAGGACGTCTGGACGGAGGACTGGTGGCGTCCTCAGGAGGAGGCTGGAGAGCGGCCGCAACTCGGACGAGAGTTGCGGCGGGGCACGTGAGTACACGTCACCCTTTCTCAGTGCCCCTGTACATAGAGTTGTAGATATAGAGTTGTAAATACTAGGATTCACGAGCACCTAGCCACTGTATATTAAACCCCCCTTTGCACGCACATTGTAAAGAGCCCAATCACTGCCCAGCACCTGGCACCTCTCTTCCCTCCCGCTCTTTCTTGCCTCTTACAACCCCGTTCCGTCCCTCCCTCACCATCCTCTTTCCTACTCTCTCATGCCCTGGTGTAGGTGGAGGCATTCCGACTGTGTTGCTCGGACTAAAGCCCTTACGCTTCTCTCCCTTTCTTCAAGCCTCCGTGGAGCCCCAGTACCATACCGAGGAGACCACTGGTGAAAGCGGGAAGCAGCCCTTGAACCAGAATCCACCTCACCGGGCCGGGTCATCAGCCAAGTCAACCATCCTCCCTGCATTGTATCTTTGTATTTCCACTCATCACTTGAATAAATACCACAGACATAGCTCACTATATTCGGCCTTCCCGCCTGTTATTCCGGTCCGCACGTCCCACAAGTCCACAGTGGGGCAGACTACACAGAAGATTAAGCTACGAATTTCACAGCACCGCAGTAGGATCCGCTGCAAAACGGCTAATGCCCCACTCGTTGAACATTTTGTGGATACAGGACACAATGAGACGGATGTCCGCTGGACAGTGATCACCCAGGTCACCCTCCCACCAAGAGGAGGAGATCTCACAAGACTGCTCAATAGAGAAGAACTAAAGTGGATCCTGAGAACAGACAGCCTGAACACTGGACTCAATCTTCAGGAGGACTGGCCAAATTTGGTCTAACCTATGCTCATACAGGACTGTTTTCATAAGGATGCATTGTATTTCCCCCTTAAATATTTCTGAATGTATTGCACTATTTAGGAATATGTGGAGTAGAAAAACGTAGGACTCTTAGTTGCTGCTGTGCCCCTTTTGGAATCCTTTCAGAATATAATTAATATGCACTGGCACCTCTCTTCTTCTCTACCACCTTGCTCGATTTTTACTCATCCGCAATTCTACGTTCCAATATGGCCGCCTTAATCCCTATCCACTGACCTGACACCTAATCCCTCTTTCATTTCTACTAATTTCATCTGCACCAATAATAAGCCTGCCCCGCCTTAACCGCAGCACCAGCAAACTGCAGAACTCACTATCGAGTGGGAAGCGATACCGACTAAACTGGTAAGCCACGTCCCGTCCAGCTGATTCCCGTAACCCACCCTGCCCTTCCGTCGTGTGCTTTAATCCAACACCCTCTTCTGTGCCCATCCCAGGTACCTTCTCAACCTGCATACGATCGGATCCCCGACGCTGCCTGGCCGGTCCCGATTTGGGTAAGCGTCATTCTGCGCCCACTTTAATGGGGCTCAATTGATTCTCCTCACGCAATTCTGACTGTACCTCCTTAATCCTTTTGGGGACTGTATCCCCTTGAATACTCCCCCCTGAAACTTTATGGTGAGCTTTCCCAATGCGCCGCCTTTTTAATTCACTGCACCGTTATTTCACACGTTCATTACTCGTCGTCTCTACACCTGTTGATTCATTGACCAGCACAGCATGATCACCTTGAAATTGCTTTGTGGTTGCTGTAATTTACATCATTATATAGGCAGCCCTCTGATCTCGGTAAAGTTAAAAGCACAATGATTCCCCGTTCACGTGGAATTATCAATTTTTAGTCAACCTCCTTCGCAATATCAGGTTCTTACTCACATGAACCAGTGTTAGTCACTATGTGCACAAGTCGAACTAGCTCTGACAATGCCACAGTCTTTTGGCTCTCGTGTTAATCACTGCCTGCTTTGACACAAATTAGCACTTATTCTCACGAATTGAAGCTCATGCACAGTTGCCCTGTTTATAATGCTTTGATATTTCCCTTTTCCACTCCCCCTTTTAGGTTTTTAGAGGCTTACAATTATTAGGCATGTACTTGAATGTCCTGATGATGATCCCTTTGATCTAATAGTGGGATCGAAACGCCGTCGACCAATTGTCATGCCTTATACACTGTGTGCATATATTGTACTATTATTGACTGTAAAGGCACAAATCAAAATACTTGTTCACACTGTGATTTGTAGAACAACTTGAGCTTTATTGCCTAAAAGCCCTTTTTCCTTTCTTTTCACTTTGATTGTACAAAAGTGTTTTTGTGTTTAAATGAGCTACAGGCTTGTGCCCCACTACGTGAGTTTGTTGAAGGATATTTTGCCTTTATCTTTTGATACAAGTAAATACACTCTGACCTCTATCCGGCTGGATAAGTCAGTCAAATACAGAATCCATTGTGTCTGTATTTATTTTGTCTGTTATATCCTATATTGCATGGGACCAATGTTGTTTTTATAAGTATTGCTCCCCGAGGTCCTGTGCTGACTAAAATTGGGGTCCCTTGTTGTTTACTAAACACATGTTTGTGCAAGAGGAGCCAGTGCATCTCCTTCAGATATGAGTGTGGCAAGGGTCATTGAGAGTGATTCCAGCTGCCAAATTATGACTGGTCTGTAGCCTTCTGATGAGTTTTTTGTTCATCCCAGCAGAGATAGTATTCTCATAGTTCAGCTTGCATTTCTCTGAGGGCGGGCATGATGATTTTTTGGGGGCTGATTGGAAGACATTTGAAAGTTTTCCTCAGCATCTTCAGAGTATGGAAGCATGCAGTAGTTATGGCATTGACTTGGGCAATTTTTAGATCTGACATCCTTGGCATGAGATTCCATTAACATTTGTGCGTTTCCTCCCTAGTTTTGCAAAAGTCATTTATGTTGACATTAGGACAAATTCAGTTTGGGACCAAATAGAGAAATTATGTTTTTACTCAAATGAATTGTAATTTAAAATCCTCTTTTGTGGGAAATTCTGATTTCAAGTTACAATTATGAAAATGCCACTAATGGAAAGCTCAGTAATCTCAATGTAGTAACCCTGCATTGTACAGAACCTGGGGATAGATACATCATAGGAGCAGTGCCACTTAAAAAAACTATGTTGTTTATGTCCCCCTATCCTGATGGGAATTCACAACATATGTGTCAGAAGCACATAACAAATACAACAACAATTTTGATTCATCAAATCTTTTAGTATTTGGAAAATTTAAAGCGTAAACAAAAATATTGACAGACAATATACACAACAAAATACACAAAAAAATAGTGACATGAAATGGTGACAGATTGTGACAAATTCACAGCAAGAACTCCACAAATATTAACAAGACAACAACATCAAAACTGAAATCATATTTCTTATTTTCTTCTGCTATTACTAGCAACCACAAAGACCCTAAGAAGACTACTTTAACTCTATATCTTGCTGTGCTGAAAACATGCTAGTTGTTGAACGTCAACGTTTCAACCTCTATTCTCATGTGTGTTTCATATGGGTGGTTGTTTTGTGGGGAATTTTGTAATTAGTGGACTGTTAGAACGTTGTGATAGTTCCTCTCTTGATTTTAGGGATCATTCAACTTGCCAAGTTGCATATTTGCCCTTTTGTCCTATGTTTTAGAGATTCAAGCGACTTATTATAAGTTATCTTCACACATTGTACCTTACCCTGTTAACAAAAAATGAGGTTCAATTGAAACAAGCATTGACAAAGCCAATAGGTTTTGCCTTTGGGACTTATTAGATTTGACAATTGCTTTTTACGAATGGTTCAACACCGGGGGAGGGGGTGATCTGTGGACTGGACATGAGAAGCAGCAGCAGCATTCCTCGTAAGCACCACAGCGGGAGCAGTAGCCTCAGTAAAAACATATGTATTCAAATCAATGAATGGTATACAGGGCGCACATGCTATGAATGTAAACAAGTATGGTTGACTAGGGCGACTGAGGTGCTATGACATCAAGTCCCATGGTATGCTGTACTTTGTGGTTAGGAGATATGCTGCAACACTGTGGTCGTCTGTGCCTGCCTGGGAGTGCAGGAAACCTCTTGAGACAGGGTGTGCTCTACCATAGCCTGCAGTGACAACTAGTCTTTAGCAACATGCTGTGGCACTATGATAGAATGGCATGGAGAGATGCTGCCTCTAGAGACTACAACACAATGCCCTTTGGTGCATTGGAACACTATAGCCCCATGCTCTAGACTTGAAAATGCTACAGAGCTAGGGTTAGGAGGGGAAGGTTAGGTGCTTCATAGCCCTGTGGAATCATGGGGGAGCGGGTAGGATAGTTTCAAGTAGTAAGCACCGAGCAAGAGACATGTAACCTGTTAAGGCATGTGACATTAAACCCATTGACTTCGCATGCTGGAACTAGGGTGCACAACACCCTATGAACTTTTCCAGAAAATGTACCACATGGAATTGTGAATGTACTACGCCAGACAAAGAAATATTACAGGATGTTTACCAAGTCGGGATATTTGAAATAAAACCCTTCCTCCGGAACTCAGATCCCCACATGCAGAAATCCTACCGCAGCTTCTATTTAGTTCTGGCCATGTAACACAAGAGAAAACAGCCAACTACTAACATTGAACAATAAAGGGGGAGGGTATTTCTCACAGCAGGACAGGTCTTATATGACTTCAAAAGTGAAAACCAGAGGCCAGGCACCCAGCCAACAGTAGGCCTGACAAGAAGCAATAGCAGGGAAACAGCCTTTTGAGTTACTAGTATGAGAGACACAAATGCACACAAGAGCTTAAGAGTAATTTAGTGTTATACATTATTAAAAAAATAATCTTCCAAGTTTTATTGGTTTATTATAGTTAGTGCAGTCTGCATAAAAGCAAATATTTCTAAGGCACTAATTAAGATTCTAGGCAGCATTAACACGGTACATCATAAGATAATCACTGCCAACTGAATTATATCATGGACGCATAGGAAAGACAATTTTCTAATACACCTTCAGCGCAGATTTTTATGCTGTTAAAACATGCTCTCCGAGAGCCACTTTGGTTTAATGAACAATACATTTCTGAACAGCTAGGAAAAAAACATAATAAAAGACATGTTCGGCCTACTGTACTTGCAAGTTATGTAATGCCAGTACAGAGCTATGGCACACTCATCAACACGCATAAGTTAGGTCAGCGCCAGGACATTAGCATCACACCCAACAAACTCAGATTTGCAACCAAACATGCAGATCTGCCCACAATTGCAGTGTACAGTTGGAGCAGTAGGAAACCACACTAAGTGCCATTTTAGAACTAGATAACATACGTCAGTATACCACGAGTTTTAACGCAGTAGCGAGCAAGTCTTGACTGACATTGCTTCATTTGTGAACTAAAAAACCCGGCTGGTGCACTTATTACTTTGTACGTTGTAAGAATCTGTATCAAAAGCTGGAATCCTTTGCATACTAACAAGCTAGTCTCTAGGTCTAGTGATAGGAATTGTATTGTAAAATAAATAGAGCAGACCCGAGGGTCTCTGAAGCTCCCAGAACCAACCAATTTGCATGGGTGTCTTTGCCAAATGCTTTATCAAGCAACTCCCAGTACAGTGAGAAAGGTGGAGGCTCCCACCAAGGGGCCCATAAGCAGCGCAGAGAAGTCCTTGAAGTGCGCTAAAGCGACCCTACCCAACTTTGACTAGCCACGCACACTGATTCCAGCACCCTAAATCAAGTGTTCCTGTTCCTACATTGTGCGATGTAACTGGTGCTCATATAAAGCGCTGAAATACCTTTGGGTTGAGTTAAGGTTCTACAAAACTGTAAAAAAAACAGGTTGATGAATAATTGAAATATCAGAAAACTCAGTGCCCCATATTCACATTCGGCAAGGAGTGAGGGAGAAGGTTCCTTTTAAATTACACCACAGCCCTGCACCCCTGGCAATTGTTGCCTTGTAGTTGGACGCTACCAAAATGCCCCTGGCACTGCCCTCCGGTCTATCTGAGCCTATTACGCAGCCTCCCCTGTCCTGGATGTCAGGCTCCGGCTTTGTCACTGGAGTCGCAGCGGCAGGTGACAAGCTGAGAACTGGGTGAGGCAGACGGGAGAGCTTAGAGAAAAGTACCACAAGGCCTGTGTGGAGCATGGTCAGACCAGAGTAGGCCTCCTTTGGCTCAAGAGACAGGTTGGACTCATCCCACGAGGCCTGCATGGAGCATGGTCAGACCGGATTCGGTTTGTTTCGGCTGCAGGAGACAGGCTTGACTCTGGTCGGAGAATAAAAACTAGAGGTGTCTGCAGGCAGATTTGACCTACCTATTTAAATGAACAGCAGGGGTCCTCGTGCTGCCTAAGGCGACGTGCAAGAAAAAACAAGGGGAGAGGGTAGGGGTGCAATGACTCAAGTGCTCCACAGCACTTTATAGAAAAACTTCGGATCGCAGGTGAACAGCAAGGTTCATCGCACAGCCTGAGGCCTCGCGTGAGAAAAAACAAGGGGGAGTGGAAGAGGGTGAAATGACTCAAGTGGTCAGAGCACCCCATTGAAACATGTCTGAGCGCAGGCTGCAAATAAAAATAAAAAAAATCAATGCCTGAACTGCAGTAGCCAGTTGGGAGGAGGGAAGAGAGGCCATCACACGATGTACTATGTGACGACCGACTAAAATGCTCTATGAGTGAATTCACCAGAAAGACAGCTGAATACAAAAAGGAGAGACTTTTACAGAAATGCTCCAATAAGAAGCCAGTATTTCTCCAAGAAGCCAGCATTTCTTAATCCCACAGATAGTAACCAATGGCAATCAGTGGGTTTGCCAAACCTCACAAAAGACACATAACAGGTTGTTTGAAGCTCAGCCTAAAAAGCCACGCATTGACCCCAAGCACATATTACCACACAGTTCTTCATAGTGTTTTAGTTAACTCTGGGCGTTGGAATCTACTTTGCTTGCGGAGCTTGCAGTTTTTCTTCTACTCGAAAATCCCGTGCTCCGCAGTGTAGCGGAGCTTTTTTCTTGTTTGTGCTTTCAAAATGCATTTTTGTACATACGGTAGTGACTTACCATGATCCCTGTGTTCGCCAATGAGATTTCCTATATGTTCACGTGCATGAGATTTTGTTAGCCTGCCGTGTGTTCCCGCAAGAGTGTGCGAGCACGAACATGTCATTCGTATGTGCCATTAAACATCCGGCGGAAGTTCGACGAAGCTGGCGCTACAAAACATGCAGATAATGCAATCTGGAGAAGAATATCTCTTGAGCAGCATAAAACCTTCTTGAAAATGATGATTTGGATGGAAAACATTCCTCAGATTGACATTTGCCTGTACTTTTTTTTTGCAAGGTGTCCTTATCTTTTTTTTTTTTTTTTTAAGAGGAGGAAGTGCCCCAGAGTCTCCAACTTTTTTTTCCTGTCCAGCAGGGTCCTCTCAGTGCTTTGTCCATGTCCTGTTCACTTTTCATTTGGATTTGGAGCTGTAAAGATTACTCTTTGTGTCTGCTTCATCATGTGTCATTGGATTTGAGGACTTTAGGATTTGAAATTTTACAAGTAAGTTGGACAATTGGTGGTGTTTGTTTGATTGGGGCATTGCAAGTTGCAACTGCGATTTTTTGTACATTTCATCAGTAGTTTACAAATTTATAGTGGGTAGCCAGTAAGCCAAGAGTTACTCATGGGTGCATGATATAACTGTCTTCCTGGTATCTTTTGAATCTAAACTAACCCTGGGTAGTGCACTTCGCTCCGCCCACGGAGTGCACGTAGTGTTGCCTACTACGCGATTCGCAAAGTAGGCGTAGTAGGCAACACTACGCACACC
Source organism: Lissotriton vulgaris (assembly GCF_964263255.1). NCBI lineage: Eukaryota > Metazoa > Chordata > Amphibia > Caudata > Salamandridae > Lissotriton > Lissotriton vulgaris. The sequence goes on along the minus strand of NC_141689.1, from coordinate 586,187,860 downwards.
CGTGGACGGAGCGAATTTGCCCGCCTCCCTCCCGCCCTCTTCTACACCCCTAATTTGCATTTTTAATAGGTTAAAAGGTAAAGAAAAGCACTTACCTTTTATGCGGCGTCCCGGGGCTTCATCTTCTTTGCGTCAACTTCATCCAACCAAATGCGCATGCGCGGGCGGCCGCGCATGTGCATTTCTTGCGAGAAATGCACATGCGCGGGGGTGCCCGCGGATGGGCATTTGGTTTGGAAGAAGTCAGCACAAAGAAGAAGATGGAGCCCCAGGACTCCGCATAAAAGGTAGGTGTTTTTCTTTACTTTTTAACTTATTAAAAATCCAAATTAGGGGTGTAAAAGAGGGCGTAAGGGAGGCGGGTGGCGAGTAGTGGGGCTACGCGAAGTGCGTGGGTGGGTGTAGATTCATACCCACTTCATAAAGCTTTGCGTAGCCCCACTACACCCAGGGTTAATTTAAACATCATTCAGGGCATGGATGGCATTGGATTGAATTGCAAAATGTTTTTTGGGGGGCTATTTCACTTTTTTGGTGTGTGTTAAATGAATACCTTTGTTGGATGTGTGTGTGTGTGGTGTGGTTGTTGTTGTGTAACTTGCAAACCATGTTTAGCCCTATGTATTTTTGTTTTTGCATTTTCACATAAAAGCCATATATAGGCTTGCACGTCTTTTCCTTGTTCCTCTTGGCGTACTGCTTCCTTCCCCTTTTCCAGCTGCAGCTCCCTGAATGATGTGATGCGAAAATTAATGTCAATCAGGTTCCACTTCCATTACATTTGTATTTTTGTTTTTGTTCTTCTTTTCTATCCTTCCTGAGTGTACACAGTAACAGTATACCATGAAAGCCCTTGCTGTCAGAGTTTCACAAATGGCTACACTGTTGTTTTGTTTTTTTAATAACTGAGTTAATACAATTTATTAATATAACACTAACAAGTGTGACCACCACACACTAAGTTATATATTATATTTGTTTGTTTGTACTTGTAGTAATTTAACCACAACAACAAATGCAACATTTCACTGATGTTCTTCTGGCTTCTTTGCTTTTAGATGCACAAAAAACTGAGGAGGAGGTGTCATCATCACCCGTTGTACTGCTAGACGGAAGTCCTGCTGTGCACAACATCACATGACGTGTGACCACAGATATTTCTGCAACTTATGCAACTGCGTCCTACTGACATCTGAAGAAGATGGCCCCAAAGAAAAGTACTAGGTCCTCCAGTACCAAGAACGTTGCCAGTGAGAAGAAGGAACAGAAGAAGAAGTGGCATTTAACAAGACTGGTGTGCCGGTCAAAATGTTTTTTAGGAAGCAAAAAATTACGCCTACAGCAGTGGGGGTCCGGGGACAAAGATGGGAGCAGCACCTCCGCATCAGTGGGCCCACCCTAACAACCTAGGCCCAAGTCCATGTGTGTCACAGATGTAGCGAGTCTAAATGCTCCACAGCAACAGCCGCAACCACCACCCACAATAGTAGTTATTCCCCCTGAAGTAGGGGCAGTTCAGGAAAACAAGCTTCCAGCAGAGGAATAAGAGCAAGCCACTCTTTCAGAAGGTTCATTGTCTTCCAGATCACCAGCTAGGAAAAGGTGGGTTAGTCCATCAACTTTTTCTTCAATCCCCCTTCTGATGATCTAGATGCCACTTGGAAGCCACCAGCTCAATCTGAGAGTGAGGCACGCCACGCAACAAGGCTAGGGAAAAGGAGGGTTCCAGAAAGCCTTAGTGTTATGGAGGTAGATGTCATCATGAACATCACTCCTGCCCCAGTGGAGATGGAGATGGACAATGTTACCCCATCCCAAGTGGCTGTAAGGGATGTGTCACGGATACCAGCAACACAGGTAACACCAACACAACATCCAGCTTCCATATTTGCATTTGCAAAGACTCGGCAGGGACCTACATCCAGCACAACCGCCTCAGTAGGTAGTGTTACTGGCACAGCACAGAGTCAAATTCCAGGCGCACCCTCTAGTTTATTCAGCATTGCAAGTGGCACCTCCAGCAGCACAAGAAAGTTCACCTCCCCAAATAGGGACTTCTTTTTGGTTAGCAATAATGAGGAGAACGTTGCTATATGCTCAATTTGTCGACATGGTGTTAGTCTGGGTAATCGTGGTACAACCTATGGTACCAGAGGCCAAACAACCCATCTGAAAAAACACCACTTGATCCAGTGGGAGGGGCACCTTAAAGGCCAAAAAACTACACCCATTGCTGTTGGTGGGGATGAAGAAGTTGAAGAAGATATGATTGCGGTGGAAGGTGAACAAGAGGGAGACATTTTACCTGGTAACAAAGTAGCCCTGTTCCCAGCAGTGCAGTGGTACCGCCTACATCATTATCAACTTCAGTAACATCTCAGTGGCATTGTAGTAAGAGTCAGGCTGAGACACCAAGGCAACAAAGTACCACAATGAAAAAAGTGCGCAGTTGAACCTAACTGGGATCAGAAGTCCCCTGTATCAGCGGCACCAAAAATGAAATAAAATCCAGCCTACCATTGTCAGCATCTTTAGGTCGGAGGGGCAGTACGAATGCAACCACCCAACGGCACGTCTGTACAATGCAAAGCTGGCGAAAATGTTAGAGCTGGACCTTCTCCCTGTATCTTTTGTGGAAGGGGTGGGTTTTATGAAATTTGTGACAGCCATCTGCCCAAAATGAAAGGTTTCCAGCTGGTGCTATTTCACCTGAGTAGCTGTTTCAGCACTACATCACGACGTTCTGGAATTGCTTGGACAAGCTTTGCTGCAGAGTGCTGTTCACAATATCCACCTGACAACAGACATGTGGACCAGTTGCTAAGCCACTGATTACATGTGCATTACTGCACACTGGATCTCTTTTGTGGGAGTTAGAGGAAAGATATCTACAGCAGTTGTTGTTGACACTGCTGAGATTTTTAATGCTACTCGTAAACATGCAACTGTAGCCATGTTCGCCGTGGAGAAATGTCATACTGCTGAAAACATTTTAGAAGAGTTTAACAGCAAGGTCTTTGAATGGCTGTATCCAAGAGGGCTTAACATTTGTTTTGTTGCCACGGACAATGGCAGTAATATAGTTAAGGCCATACATACTGGTGGCTATTTCAGGGTCCTGTGTTTTGCACACTGCATTACCATCATTGTTCAAGACTTTCTGGGAAAAGAATACTGAGTCAGCAACTTACTGACCACCTGCAGAAGAATATGCACACATTTCAGCCATTCTTTTAAAGCCCGGAAGCAGCAATTAGTTGGAATTCAACTTATTACATGCTTGATCCTCTTGGTGACCAGTACATAGTGAAAGGCATGACCATTGAGATGGACCAATGGAGCCTAGTTAAATGGCTGACAGAGATGCTACTTCCGTTTGAGCTCTCCACATGCGAAGTCAGCAAGGAGGACTATAATATGGGCCAAGGTATCCCATTGTTGCACATGCTAGAGCAACCGATGAAGGCGGAGTCTGAATCGTACAAAGGTGTGGAGGAAAAAAAAGAAGCATTTGAGTTGGTGGAGAGCTTAGTCCTTTACTTAGCTAAAAATACAATTGAGCAAACTAGCATTGTGTCAGAGAAACATTACATTTTTGCGACAATTTTGGATCCATGGTACAAATCAGCACTGAACACTAAAACATTAATTCCTTTTTCAGAAGTGGATGTTGCCGAGTACCAAACTTGGATAGCTAAGGCAGCCAGTGACTTGGAAAATTAATGGTTGTTAATTAAAGGCCGGTTACTCCAACTCACTCAAGTACTGCAGCAGGGCACCCAGTGTCAATTTCAACTACAGAGCTAGAGGGGAGTGCAATTGGCTCACAGCAGTTACCAACAACAGCAAGAACAGGATCATCAGCCCCAGTAAAATTGGCATAGGATTGGTATCTACAGAAAGGGCTTGTCAGGTCCAGTGCTTATGCAAAGGCGAAAGAGGCCCAGCACAGAAGAGCAGCCCTGAGCATTGAGTGGATGGTCCAGGCCTATCTAGATGACCCAACAGAGGTCTTCATTGATCAAAACCCATTAGTGTATTGGTATGGAAAAATGCGCCACTGGTTAGAGCTCAGCAGGCTGGCGATAAACTATCTGGCTTGCCCTGTCGCAAGTGTCTCTTCTGAGCGTGTTTTCAGTGCTGCTGGTGCCATTGCAACAGTGAAAAGTACCAGTCTCTTGCCCAAAAACGTAGAAAGGTTAACCATGATCAAAATGAATCAGCACTTTATACCACTGAATTACAAAATACGTGAATCACAGCAGGAAGATGAGGACAGCGACTTAGGTGACAGAAGTAGTGTATTAGATGATTACCTACTTCTGGTTGAACCACCAGCGTTTGTGAATGATCTATACTTCCCTGACAACTAGGCTTTGTTATTTTCTTACTTCCTTATTTACTTTTATTATTTGTGTGTGTCTCTGTCTTTCTGGTTCGAATCACAACAAATCCATCACCTCCCTCATCTCTTTTTATTGCCATATTGGAGTTTCAGCTATGTGCATTTAAGTCTACTCATCTGAGTCCTCCTCCATCCTCCTCCTGACTAGCCCTTAATCCATTTGCCTCAAGGCAGATGATTGGATGGAGAATAGTATAAGAAATATTGCCTCGTCGAGTCCTTCTAAAAGAAGTGGAACATGATGACTATAGACACCCTCCTTTCCGAGCTGAGACAGACTGCCCCTTAACTTAATATGAAAAAGAACAGGTAATGAATAGCATGCCTTGGAGGCTGATGCTGAGTGATTGGTGTTTGTGTTGTTGTTGTTTGTTGTGCATGAAGTGAAGTCAAAGTCTACTAGTATTCAATCTACACACTAAAAGTGACTCAAGTCAATGTTTCTCTTCTTGTTGTTTAATAACAAAATTGTACTTCTACTGTAGGCCGATCCATAGCATCTTCGAATATGGAATCTGGACTCACTCGGTACACTGCAGACTGAGTTGGACAACACCATCATGATGACAACAGTGACATAGTATCTTCGCAGTAAGTCAGTAGGATTGGAGATGATTGATGGAATGACTCAGGGCATTTTTCATGAATAACATAAAAGGTATACAAGTTAAGAACAACCACAGCAGACCTACATGTCTCTGTAGTGGGGGAGTCGAGTCATGTGTGTCAAAACTGTACTAGTGGTATGACTGACAGCTGTGCATTGATTTAGTTACTTTGGAAAATGCTATGTTGCTGTATATGTGTGCTCTGTCTGGCTCACTCAAAATCTAAGCTAAGTGGAGGTTGGGTGGGCACAGTGGGCCTGCTCTGCTCTGTTGCTGTGGTAGGTTAAGACTGGAAACAGACAAAAGAGTAGACATGATTTAGCTATGCCACCTCTGAAAGTCTTTGCACTCCTCCATAATGTATGCTTTTTTTCCTCCTGGAATTTTCAATAACCATTTTGTTTTTCCATCTACACTTACAGGCCGGCCTTTACCCTGTGCTAAACAGATAAAAACAACTCACACTCACCTACCAATCCACATCCGCCAGGCAGGCAGTGGCACCCAAGATTGACGGACGCAGCGTCCACGGAAGAGAGGACAAAGAGGAATGCTGAGATGCAACTCCCCAATTTGACCAGGATCATACAGTAACTTTAGTATCATCATCTTTTAAATAATTTGATTCATTTTTTCTTTTCAATCATTACAACTGTGTGTTGTTGTTATTGCTGCTCTTTGCTTATTGATCCCTACAACAACTTTTTATTGTTCTTTCCTAGCTTTAAAAGGAAGCCCGGTACAACAGAATATAAAGTGTATGCAATTTGGGTGTCTCTTTATGAGGGTAGACAGTAAAAGCAAATAGCATAATAATCAATAATAATATACTTCTGCCCTGTACTGTCTACTAGTCTAGTTAGTAAGTACTACTTATCAATAACCATAAAGTTATCAGCATGCATGCATTTCCTTTTTCTCCCTTAACAGATTTATGAATATGATGGTCGTCTGCCAAGATTGTGTGTTTGTGTATTTGTCTTTGTCAAACCTTTCCCTCAAATACCCCTTCCCAGCCATTCATCAAACCCTAACACTCTTCCCCCGGGCTGTGTGATTTATATTGTGGGGTGACTAAATTAAATGTACACCAATAATTGATTTGCTCACACACTTGCTGGGACGGATGTGGTGAAAGCAATACTAATTCAACTTAAAGGCAGGGCGAAGATCTTCTTCTTCTTCTGCTTGCCCACCCATGCTCAGTATATTTGCAAGTAAATTATTTTTCCAAAAGCACATAATCCATCATAATTATTTGCTGGCATCGATTGGAATCATCATTCTCCTTTTATAGCACTAAAGGTTATGTTTGTGTCGAGTGACTCGACACAACTACAATTTGTACATTTGCATTGTACTAGTCTATTCCCGCCACCATTATGTTTCATTTTACTTTAGCATTGCTAATCAGCCTTATTAGGGTTTATTGTTTGGCTGTATTCTTGTGTACTGTACTGTACTTAGTTCTACTACTCCTTCCAGAGTCGCTTTCAGGCAACTGACTGTCTCCTTTTCTTTTTTTGCAAATGCTAATGCCAGTGTCTACTACTACCACCACAACCATGGCATCTTGGGAATTCAAACCATCCTCACCATGTAGCCATGGCTGTGCCTAAGTTTAAAGAACAATCACAGTTAGGAGAAGACATTTGGGAGAAGCATAATTAATAATTGAAATGAATTCATTAATTCACACACCCACACCCTTGAGTCCATTGCAGACTGCATAGACAAGGGGGAGAGCCTGGTAATACTAGTAGTAAAGGTCACTCATTGGGGATACCGAGTCTATCTGTTCATGTGTCAAACAATGGCTGCGCCTCTGCAGCAGCAAAAGAAACCATGTGATGTAAAAGAGTAACCCCCCACAAAACATTTACATCATATGTAAAGTTTAGTATACATATAATGTAATCCCCTAACAAAAATAAACTATGTAAAAAATAATCCCACAACACCTGACCCACCCCTCTCCCTAACCCAAACAAATGTCCAAAAAGAATAGTCTAACCAATCTCTGTTCAAAAATTATATTGTCCATATAACCCTAACTTTTTCCCAACGTGCGCCCAATGCCCACCCACCCAAAAAAGGAATGAAATTGGGGCAAGCCAACAGGATCTCTCTATCGGCGGGCTCGCAGTCACTGGTTAACCCCTTGTACCTCCTGCTTTAGTTTCTTTAACTGCTCCTCTAGGTACGCCATTTGGAGGAGCATGAGGGGCTTAAAAGATCAACAATTGCATCAACGGGGGCAGCAGTTTTTGATGAAATGCGGCAGGCGGCTGCCAGACCACCGCTCTAAACCACCGAAGGGGCATGGCTGGGCTCGGAGTATTGTAGGAGGCTGCAGCTTCAGTCGCCTCCTCCTCCGCCATAACCACCAGCCGCCGGTATTCTGTACGGATGGCTTCCAGCTTCCAGCACCGGCCCATGGCTTCCAACTCTTTCCTGTCCGGTTTAGCTGATTTTGGTTTGGAAGTAGTAGCTATATCAAGAAGAAAACATAATTATTGTTACCAATATACTCTTAGCAAAACAGTAAAACAAATTCATTACAACCATAGTGACACAGTAGCACTAGCAAGCACAGTACATAACATTTGTGGTACTTATCCTCCCTCTTCCTCTGAGTCTAATATTTGTGGGATTTTCAGGCATTATACTAGCACTATGGACTCACTCGAGTACACTAGCCTTATTCTCTCTTTTTTTCAGCTAAATTAAGTAACCTTGTTGTAGCCGGCATGCCAGTTCAGTCATCTTGTGCCCAAGACACATACACGTCGTGAGGTGAAGCAGACTCAGGTTACTTTTATGTACTACTGTCTGCATGTGGGGAAGATGACTACTACACAATCATCTTTTTTCTATTATGGGTGGCACTGGTCATACACTGTTACATCAAGGGAAACTGCTTAATTTTACTTTCACCCTGCCCTAACTACTATACTACAACAGGGCAGATGATATCTAATCCTAATGATCATTGCTTATATATGGCACGACATGAGGTACTTTGTTTTGATTGATTATGTAACCATGTAGCCGCTAGGCCACCCATGGCAGACTGACACAGTCAAAAATAAATTAACATAGGTACGGAGTGGGCCTTGGAGTCAGAGGGAGGCGCTTGATAACAACATACATTCACAATAGATATGCTGTGCTTGCAAACTACTGTAAGTTAAGGTAGTATGCTGAAAATACAACTTCTATTCTCCTTGGCTTTGTTACTCTGGCACAGTTTCTTTTTCTTTTACATTCTCTTCAAAGACTCTTCATCCAGTGACAGTCTTCCCTATGCTATCTATGATGAATACCACCCAGGCATCCATCCATTCAAAGTAAACATATCTATCATTCTTCTCAATCGTTCAACCTTAGTTTGTTTCAACAAAAACAAAAACATTATTTTTTTAACCACCACCCATGCTTCTTTCTTTCCTTGCCTGCCTTTGAGTTTGACCCATGAAACACCCCAGAGGATGCATGCTATCCACCCATACAGTATCACCCACCCAGGCAGGCATCTTTTCTTTCACCTTCCACCCATCCTTCAACCACTCATGTATCAGATTCCTATCAGCCACCTATGCATGCATACCATGTATCCTTCTCTGCCAATCATATATATTACATCTAGCCTGTCCTTCCTCCTTCTAGCCTTCTTTCCTTTTTTGTTCAACCCATCCATCAAGGTCATCTGATCTGACTCTTAGTCTTTTCCATAAATCTTTCACAGATGAGTTGAAGTCAGATAGAAGAGGCCATTAGTTACTCAACTACTCCCACCGCTGATGCTATTGCTCTAATGCTTAGGAAAGGGTGTCTTCTTCAACTGTTGTTCACAACAACTTAGTTTCTCTCAACTTACTCAACACCCTTGTAGCGAGTATGTAACTATTGTCAATAAGTAAGGAATATAAGTATAACTTACCACAGCCCGCCACTGCTGCTAGCTCACCCACTCCTGTGGCAGCTGCCACTTCCGCTGCTCCCTCCTGGCTGGTGTTGCCTGCCCGCCGCTGGCCCCGGCACTGGTGGTCATAGTCAGTATGCCTAGAAAAAACATTACACATTTTAGAGGCCATATACACCTCCCCCTATTTTTCACTAGCAAGAATGAAAAAAGTTAAAATACATACATATACCACAGACATCACTACAAATCGGTAAGCCTGGGTGGTGAAGTTCACTCTGTTCGTAGAATTTGTGGCGTTTTCTGCACTTCACACTACGTGGAGTTCACGGAGTGCAGAAAACTCTTCTTTGCGATGTGCAGCAGAGTTTTTGCCCACTCGCAATTGTGAACGGTAAGTTCGCGAGCGCAAGCTGCCACTCAGATAGAATTTCTACCCGAGCAGCAGGAATACCAGCACAAACTGCAGTTCGTACTGCATTTCGCCACATGTGGAACTTCGCTGAGTTTTTTGGAACTTCTCTGACTTTCGCATAGCAAAACTCAGCAAACTACGCCCAGGCTTGCAAATCGGGTTCCAGAGTAGAGTAGACACTACTCGTCATTAAATGTCCTATCCTATCAAAAATAGTAAAATATCTGGTTGGACATTTTGTTGTTGGGAATTGTCGAAAAGCCTCTCAAGATTAAGAAGACTAAAAGAGGCCAACCTAATGGACTAGACTCAGTGGCTAGAGCTATTGGTGAATCTGAGTTTTAATAAAACCTTTTAAAATGAAGAGTGGCCAAAAGGGCAAGCTTAGCTACAGAAAGACTAATAGAGTCATAGCAGAGGCAGTTAGAGGCAGGGATAACAAGAATTTAGAACCAGATAGGTTAGATCAGGGGTCTCCAACCAGTAGCTCAGGAGCTACTGGTAGCTCACCAGCACCCTCAAAGTAGCTCTCAGAGGTGAAGCCAAATCAAGCCAATCTCAGAGATTCTGTGTATAATAAAGAGGGCAGCACTGCTCATTTCACTACCCATAAGAGTTACAGACAGCCAAACCAATGGCAGGGCCTGTTGATAACACTCAAACACACACTGTGGAAGCCTATCAATCAATCAATCCGGGATTTATAGAGCGTACTACTCACCTGTGATGGTCTCAAGGCGCTGGGGTAGTGTGTGGGGGGATTTGGGCAGCTCAGGTCATTCGAAAAGCCAGGTCTTGAGGCTCTTCCTGAATGCTTTCAGTGTGGGGCTTCATCTGATGCTGAGGGGGAGTTTTTTCCAGCTCTTGGCCATGATGTAAGAGAAGGGTGTGCCTCCTGTTCTAGTTCTGTGGATGCAGGGGATTTCGCCAAGGCCTGGTCAGCGGAGCGGAGGTTTCTTTCGGGGGTGTTGAAGGAGATTCTTTTGTTGAGGTATTGGGGTCCGGTGTTGTGGAGGGCTTTATAGGTGTGTGTGAGCAGCTTGAAGGTCACTCTTTTTTTGACAGGGATCCAGTGGAGTGCTTGTATGTGCAGGGTAATGTGGTTGTGTCGTGGGATGCTGAAGAGGAGTCTGGCTGCGGCGTTCTGGACAGTCTGAAGTTTGTGGAGTAGAGATTTGTTGATTCCAGCATAGAGGGGGTTCCCATTATCCAGCCTGCTGGTGATGAACGCATGGGTGACAGTCATCCTGGATTTAGGGGGGTGGGTCCATTTGAAGGTCTTGCTGAGTATGGGGAGAGTGTTGAAGCAAGTGGAAGCTGCAGTGTTGTCCTATGGGTCTGCCACATGAACCTTCTTTATCCACTTTAAATCTGCCTAAGAAGGAGATTGGCCATGTTATCCGCCCTGCTCGATCAGTCACACTGTGTGTGACATCAAAGAGTAGTAGCAGCAGTAACCAGGGCTGACCCACCATAGGGTGTGGCTGCAAGAATTAGAGTGAAAATGTGTTAGTTGGGAGCATGATAAACTATAGAGCTGAGGAGAAGAGAGTATGCATCCAGGGCAGAGAAAATTAAAAGCATCACATTATTTTGTTTGTGTGTGACATTGTGACCTTCCTGAATAAACGGTGTTGATTCCTTAAAGCTACTCCTAGCGTCAAGGACTACCAAATATGTATGCTGGTCTCTATCATAAGAGTACTGCACCCATTCATGGTATAATTGTGCCATAGCCATAATATTTTCGTCCTTGACTATTTTGGGCATACAAGTCTAGTTATTACATACTTGCTGCCATCACTGACATATTAAGAGCATGACTGGCCTGCTTTTAGCCATTCCTGACAGAGTGGCAACCGCTTCTCCCATAACAATGGCCATTACTGATATATTTTGGGCATCCAGCTGTGGCACAGTGGTAGCCCTGGTTTAATGGTGGGCATTCATGGCATAACATAGGCATTCTTAGTGTTATGGTGAGGAAGCATGCCCTATGATTCCAATACCATGGTATTTGGAGCATTATTTGTCCATGAGAGGCATTTTTACATGGCGGTACACAATGAAAACAAAGAGCTGATGTTTACGGCCTGTGTATTTTCTAACAATGAAAACTGATTTGATTTTTAAAGGAAAAAAATTATGCTTTTTCAGTAAAAGTTTTTATTCTGGAAAATTGAGTTTGATTGCTCAAAGTGGAAAGGGATTTTGATAGAAAAATATGTATTTTCAAAAACGAATATGCTAATGGCGACAAAATATCGCAATTCTAAAACACATTTAAAGTTGTTAGCTGAATGATAATTCAATTTGAGTTGCGGAGACTTACTGCTGTGGTAATACCCCTTGTGGCACACAACATGTGATGATTTGAATTTTACTTGATTACAAGCATTTAATATTGATAAACATATTCCTAGCATTCTGCTGATAAATTCACCTGGAATTTTTGGGTGGTTAATACTGATAATTGTGCTTAGGGTGGTCATTGTGGAATGTTAATACATATCATCAGCATTACAGTGATAAAATATGCTAGTAGCTCAGCAGGACTTTCCTTGAGAAGAAGTAGCTCTCACTACAGAAAAGGTTGGAGACCCCTGGGTTAGATCGAAGAGGATTTGTTAAAAAATCGAATTAGGAAACAGAAATGATAGTTCAGAAAAAATAAGGTGCAGTAAAAGTTAGGGAAATACAATATAATTAATATTAACAACAGGAAGACTTACTAGGGCCAGCAGCAGAGACCTCAGTAGAGGAGCGGTCCTATTCCTGGCCCTTGCATTCTCCAGCTGCTCCCGCCGACTCTGAACCCGTCCCGTCTTCTTGCCCCAGGGTGCTGATCATGTAAGATATAATAAAGAAAGAGACAAACATTGACAATTGGTATGAAACAAATGAAATATTTTGAAAAAACACTCAAAAAAATATTTTTGGAAACAATTGCGATAAAATTGACCTATCCTATCTAATATGATCGACTGGTAGTATTGTGGGATTCGCGGACCGTCTAGTTATTATTTATGAACACTAATCCAGTGATCCATTCTGATTCCAAAATACAACATCTTAGTACCACTTGACCTAGCCCAGCTATTCAGATGGGCCAATTGTTCACTAAGTCTGCATTTCCATTTATTTTTGAGGACACATTTTTACATACACCAAATTGTTTTTTGGTTGCTTGCTGCTGATGTTCTGCTAAGCCTATTACTCCCTCACTAAACAAACTACAAAAGGTTCTACCAAGGACTGGAGTAAGCAACACTCAACAGCAAGTGACAAGATGGAGGATGCGTCACACAGACCGCTTTAAAATTAACAACTAATATTAAATAACTAAACTACTTATCCACCATTATCTTAGTGACGGGAGGACAAAGGAAGGACTAGAGTTTCTCTAGCATTACCTAACTTAAGTTTTCTAAAGAAAACTGGTACACAATCAGCCCAAGGGAGTGCAAAGTTGCAAACAACAAGTAAGATTAGTAGCGCCGAGCACCTGTGCTTAGAAGAAAAACAATCACAGAAGATTTTTAAACCTAATTTACCTGCAATGTAAGCAGCAGCATTCTTGCTGTTCTGAAAAAAATGATATTTGCAATAACAGTAACACAGTCTAGAGAACACACAATACTACTAGTATTAGCTACTCACCAAGTCCCATGACCTCGACACCTAGCAGGTTCAGCAGGTCCTGTTCCAGGTCCAAGATGTCTGACCACCAGTGGATCAGTTGGTTATGGTTGCGTCAGACCCCAGAGCAGCGAAACACTGCTCGGCACACCCTCACCCACCGGTGGTGATGCTCCTGGGTAACGTACCAGGAGCCAGGCCTGCCGCCTATTGCCAAGGTCAAGGGGAGTTGGCGCTGCACAAATAAAACAAGGGCAGCCACCACCGCCTCATAAAAAAGGGACCAGGCCTGCACCCCTGGCTGGTGTAGTCTGCCACAAGGCAGGGGGCGCTTTGCCGCAGGCGCCTTGCCCTTGGAGCCGGAAACCTTTCCCTTATCGATGGTTCAGGGGTGGATGGGTGATAGAAAAGAAAATTTTGCAGGAAAAAATAAAGTTAAAGGAAGAAGTAGGAGAGTAAAGAAGGAAGTAATATAAAACAGTAGAAAAGTAAAAGTAGAAATAAAATACAAAATATAGACTTAGGGACAGAGAGGGATAGATAATAAATAAAAAGTTCAGAAAAACAGTGTAAAAAACAAAGGATTGAAAAGATTGGAAAGGGATTGCAAAGCAGGCCCCAGAACCCTGCAAAAGATTGGAAAACAAGATGGCAATGCCGTTTGGTGACCACGTGGTGAAGTTTGCATGATATTTCCCCCGAACACATCATCCACGTTGCTGAACTTCAAAAACATCTTGCGAGCACATGCGAGCATGCGGAAACAAGCAACTCCACATGCTCGTGTAGCTATGCTTAGTGTCAAGGAATTTTTTTGCAACTTTACATACCCTCACTTAGCCTTGCTTAGCGCGGTACGCGGACTTCGCCCATGGTTAGATATAGTTTATTGATTAAGTTGTATCATTACTTGTAAATCATGATGTGGAATTTTAGTTTGCGATCTGAACATCATCTGCGCCAGCTTGTCACCTATGCACTACGCACACGGCAGCCATTCTAGGTCACCTATGTACTACGTGCACGGCAGCCATTTTAGATATCATGGTCTCCCTGTCCACGACCGATCGCCAGCGCGCCCCTCTGACCCAGCAAGCATCCTCCGCGCACCCTGGCTCCCCCTCCCTCCTCCTTACGAGCATGACCCATCTGCATGACCCTGTCCTTGGAAGTCATGCCAGCGCCTGACCAACACCTCCTCCCCTCCCATGAATGCCCCTCTGTTGAACAAACCTCCCCTCTGCACTGGATTGTCCACGCAGCATGAATACCACTCCATTGATGGCCCCTCACCCCGTGTCCGACTGTCCACACAGGTCCGAGGCCATTGCCTAAGCCGAGAGATATCATTTACTGCCCTTATTGTATGAGGTCGCTCTCCTTCAAAGGACCCTCTATTGATCCAGGCCTCCCCACCCCCCTGTGACACGATCAGGCGCACACATCCTAAGACTTGACGAAACACTCAGCTGCGTGATGACCCTCTCTCTTATCAGCAGGTTGAGGACCTCCATTGTGAAGGTATATGGGGGTGGGATTAACACGAGGATTACGGGGATGTCTTTTTTTGTGCCTTACAAAGTTGTGATTGTAATAAAGGAAGGTCACATGCCATAAACCAGTGTATAAGAGGCCAGGCCTCCGAGAGGCTGTTAGAGCACCTCGAGACGATACCTTGTTGTCTGATCTGATGTGTTCTGCTCCGTCGGAATAAACTTCTGTTTCCTGCCTTCTGGTCTCCGGCGCCTGCCTCATTGCTTGGTAATTTGAATGGTACAAGGGCGGTTAGCGCCGGGCAAATCTTGAGAAAGGTCCTAGCCCTACCTTTTTCTAACAATTGGCGCCCAACGTAGGGCCCATCAGCGACACGTGGATCCAGTGGGAGAGGTCCCGATGACAGAGTGAACGACTGCAACGATCGGGAAGAGCTCATGTCTGATAGACCCTCGTCTGACAGCCGATCATCCGACCTTCACTAGTTCTGAACAGACCTCTCTCGAGTGATCTACGGTCCTGACTGGGAACCATCAGGAGTGCCGCGAACATCACGAAGGAGAGAGGACGATCGGGCGCTGGATCCAGAGGACAGGAAACCGTCCATGCGGTCCGGGTAAGGTCGTGTAAACACGACGAATTGAGGAAAATTGTTTGTTTGGATAATACTAGTATTACGCTTTGTTGAAACCTCTGGAGATTCGCTGTCTGCAAACGGGGAAAAACAAACAGGCTCACTCTTTGCAAACAGTGAAGGATAGGTAACGCGGACTTTTTGTCCCTATTGTAATCCGTCGTGCCTATCTTCCTCCCCCACTGTTTCCCGAACTATCGTTCGTGGATTATTGTCTGGAGATTCTTTTTCTGCAAACAGGGAAGAACAAGGTCTCTCTTTGCAGGTAGAGAAAGAGTGGGTAAAGATAACTTTTCGTGCCCACTTATTCTCCCCACTGAATTGTTTTGATTGACCGATTATTCGGTATTGGTTCGTTTGAGGTATTCACCGCCGGCAAACAACGGAGAATAGAAATATTCTGTCTAGTCTTTGCCCGCCGTGATAAGATAGGTAGTGCAGACTTTTGTCCCCGGTGTAAACCGTCATGCCTATCTTCTCCCCACTGGTTGGTAGCCTGTTTAGCCCGGACCGCTTATTAGAGATGAACCATCCAGCTCCACTGGAGGGCACCCCTAATAAGGACATGTTCACTAAGTATGGACTAGTCGCTATAGCCTACACTAGACTATGGCATAAATATACGAAAAAGAACCCTGAAAGTCAGTGGCCACTGATAGGTTCCTTTAGTGTAAATAAAATAAAAACATTAGAAATAGCGCTCCAGAAGAATAAGACCACGCCCACTATGCTCGACAATATCGGCATGTGGCGCAAAGAAACGGAACAACGAAAGAAAAGAGAAGAAGCAAAAATAGGGAAAGAATTACGAAAGGCAGCCCATCTGGCCGCAAAGCAACTAGAAGAAGAAATAAAAGAAAGAAAAGAAGCTACACAAAACCAAGAATCAGGGTCAACAGCGCCGTGATGTCCTCTTAGGATGAATGTTTGCGCTTTACAAATAAATAAATACAAATACAAAATACAACAGGCCAATGTCCTGTTAGGACCCCCTCTGCGCTCTACCCTGAACTACCCTCCAAACAACGGGCAAACGATGAGCTATTGCTAGGTCCACCGATCATCTACATGCCCCCTCCATATGCTCCCAGCCAACAAAACTTGCAAGCCCCGAGTGTGAGTGAAAGTGGCCCTAGTGCTAGTGCACCGGCCCTCACGGCCTCCGCACCAGCCACATTAACAACTTCGTTAGACGACCCCGAGGCTAGCAAACAATCATCAGCCAGGTTAAATAGGTTAAGCAAAGATGAGCGGGATGGGATCGACAAAATAGCAAAGACATTGGTAGAACGAAGGGAGAGCGAAGAATACACAATGAGCGTATATAATTCACATGCCGACAGTCATAAACGGCTTTTCATTTTACGATTCAGCTACCACACCCTGAACGCGTATGAAGATAGGTATCAGAGTAAGGGTCCCGCTAAACTCACAACACTGTATAGAAAGATTGATGTTGGAGATGGGACTGAACGTGAGGCGACGGAGCTCTTCATGCAAATGCTTGAGGTCTTCCGCCACCTCGCGGAACAGAAACCAGAAACCAAGGTTACGGTCCCTGAAACAACCTCGGCAGAGGTAGCCAATACTATGATGCCTATCAGAGAAGCGGCTCCTTACTGTATCCCGCCACGGGGCCAGGGAACGAGCGATGATGTTAATAGTGAAAATGCAAAGGGGAGGGTTGTGTACAATTGGGTTTACCAACCATGGGACCGACAAGACATCCTAACCTTTAAGCAAACCTTGCCCGACTTAAGAAAGAACCCGACAGCATTTTATACCGAATTAGGCACAGCCTTGGGTTCGACAATAATGACTTTAGCAGATATTGACTTGTTCTTTGGGTTTTGCCTGCCAGCTGATGTGTGGAAGCAAATCCGGAAGGTCGACCACACGGATCTGTTTGGACATACCTGGGACCAACTCGGTAAACTAGATAGACAGCGAGAGCCGGGGAGTAAACCAGTGAAGGACATACTGGAACTCCCAGACAAACTGGTCCAGAAGTTAAAAACCCTGGTCCCGGAAAGAAAAGTCGACTGGTCGATAGTCACGGCCTGTCGACAGAAACCCCAGGAGGATGTGTCAGAATACTTCTCCCGATTCGAGACCGTGTTCTCCGACTACAGTGGCCAAGATATGACCACCGCAACCGGACAGCACCTGTTTGTGCAAAATTACGTAAAGGGACTAACACAGGAGGTCTCCCAAAAACTACAGACGAGTGAGAGTAGTTGGGGGGCCTCCAAACCCGCAGCTATCCTTCAGATGGCTCAGTATTACGAGCACCAAAAGAATGAGAATGATAGGGCGTCCGAGAAAAAGAAGAAAGATTTGAAGGAAAGGGTAATGATAGCCCAGATACAGGGCATAGCGCTAGGACGGGAACACCAAAGGGGGAACTACCAATCAACCACCCCCAGAGATCTACCTCCTAAAGATCACACCCCAGCACCCCACACTGGACGTAGAGACGTTAGCAATGACCAATGCGCCTTCTGCAAAGGGCTCGGTCATTGGAAATTTCAGTGTCCAGTTCTGATAGAAATGAACAGAAATAGGGAGTCCAGGGATGTGGCGGGTGGTCCGAGGAATAGAATACAGGGACGAGGAAGCCCCAACGACACCAATAATGACAGATCAGGAAGACTGAACACATTTGACCGTCCCCGACAGAACCAATATCAGCTATCTGAAGGTGAACATACCCCCGACTTTGCATAGGACTGCCAGGGGCAAGGGAGGGATCCAGTCGAGCTCTGTGTTGACCAGCAAGGTCCTTATGTCACCGCTAAGGTCTTGGGTACAGAGGGCCCGATTCACAGAACTAACTTAAGACAAAATCCTAAACTTACTACTTTTGGTATTCACAGAAGTTAGGATTTTGTCTTAAGTTTGTCTTAAGACAGACTTAAGACACACTTAAGACAAAATCCTAAGTTAAGTCTGTCTTAAGTCTGGCTTAAGACAAACTTAAGACAAAATCCTAACTTCTGTGAATACCAAAAGTAGTAAGTTTAGGATTTTGTCTTAAGTTAGTTCTGTGAATCGGGCCCTCTGTCTCCATTCTTGGTAGACACTGGGGCGACACGTAGTGTGTTATCAAAACAACTGATTCCAAGGGCACCCTTGTCTGGCTCACACATAACGTCGATAGGTTTCGATGGGACGCCCTCCACTAACCCCCTGTCCGTACCTATTACCTTTGACCTAGAAAACAACACTACTGACGCGACATTTCTCCTCTCCTCCAACTCCCCTGACGCCATTATGGGCATTGACTTACTGAAGCATTTTCGAGCTACCATTAGGTGTTCCCCAGATGGAATACGAGTCATCCTGTACGACAACCCAGACATGCCCAGATCCCGTCCCCCACGACACATGTGCTCTATAACTGACGCTGACCTATCCCTGCTTGACACCCTACCTTCGTACCTGTGGGCCAAAAATGACTCTGATGTGGGGCGAATGATGATTGATCCTATTCACATAACTGTACGACAGGACGCTATGCTCCCAAAACTCCCGCAGTATCGGATATCGCCAGAGGGTGAGAAGGCACTGGTAGCGATCATTCAGTCTCTGGTAGACGCAGGAGTGGTTGAAGAGGTGGTTAGCAACGTCTGCAACAGCCCAATCCTACCTATTGTTAAGAAGCAAGGTGAAGGAGATGAGAAAGCGTACCGCTTCATTATCGACTTGCGAGAGATTAACAAAGTGGTTGTACCCCAATATCCTGTGGTATCTGATATCACCACCATTCTGACCCTCATCCCGTCCACTGCCACCACCTTTACTGTTATCGACCTTAAGAACGCGTTTTTCTCTATCCCCATCCATCCAGACAGCCGTTACCTCTTCGGCTTCACTCTAAAATCCCGCTCGTACCGATTCTGTAGAGCTCCCCAGGGGTACACTGAAAGTCCCAGCATTTACAGCCAGGCCCTCAAAAGACAGCTGGATGCCTTCCAGCTACCAGAGGGAGTGGTGTTGATCCAATATGTCGATGATATCCTTTTGGCGGCTGACACCACCCCCCTTGCAACGACAGCCACCGTTCAACTCCTACACTTTCTTGCAGAAAATGGCCATAAAGTCTCCAAAAAGAAGTTACAGTTCTGTCAGCCACAGGTGACTTACTTAGGCCATCTTCTGTCCAAAGAAGGGAGGAAACTTACACCCGACCGAATCCAAACCATCCTAGATACCCCCATCCCGAAAACACAAAAGCAGGTCCGCTCTTTGGTTGGCCTAACATCTTTTTGCAGACAGTGGTTGCCTAATTACAGCCTCATTGTGAAACCATTACTTGCCCTACTGACCAAGGATGCGCCCTCCCCGTTTCCTTGGACCGCTGAGTGTCAAGCCTCCTTTAAGGAATTACGGGATGCACTCTGTTCAGCGCCTGTCCTAGGAACTCCGGATTACTCCAAACCCTTCTCCCTCTTCACCCATGAAAGGGAGGGATGCGCATTGTCTGTCCTAACGCAATCAATTGGTCCTAAGCAGCGCCCTTGTGCCTACTTCTCCGCCACTCTTGATCCTGTAGCCAGAGCTTTGCCTGCCTGCCTTCGAGCAGTAGCCGCCGCTGCTGTCTCTATCCGTCAGAGCGAGGGAATTGTACTTTCCAACACTCTCACAGTGCTAGTACCCCATGCAGTTGACACCCTCTTGAACCAGACCAAAACCCAGCACCTGACTAGCGCCCGGCTGACAGGGTATGAACTGACGCTACTTGCACCCCACATCACGCTAAAGAGATGCACGACTTTGAATCCTGCCACATTGTTACCCCTGCCTGAAAATGACCCTGACATTCCTCCCATCCACGACTGTGTGACCCTCACGGACGAACAAACTAGGAGTAGGGTTGACCTCCGAGACACTGCTTTCCCTGACCCCGATGGAGAGCTATGGGTAGACGGCTCTTGCATCAAACTCCCAGATGGCACCACTTCAGCTGCCTATGCAGTAACGACAGCCCGAACAGTAGTTGAGACAGCCTGCATCACACAACGATCTGCCCAAGCAGCAGAGCTGATAGCCCTCACTCGAGCATGCATCATAGCCGCAGGGACCACCACGAACGTATATACGGACAGCCAGTATGCCTTCGGAGTGGTCCACCATTTTGGGCTCCTGTGGAGAGAGAGGGGGTTCCTGACGTCCCACGGCACCCCGATCCTCCACGGAGATCTAGTCTCCGCTCTGATTGAAGCAGTTCTCCTCCCCAAACGATTAGCGGTGATTAAATGTCAGGCACACAAAAAGGTGACAGACTTAGTTGGACAAGGGAATGCACTGGCCGACATCACTGCACGAACCACAGCCGAGAATAGGACAGCGACACACATGTACGTGACCAGGTCGCAAGCAGAAACATGGAGTGACACAAGGATAATGATCAGGGACATTCAATCGGCCAGCACCCCTCACGAGCTGACTAAGTGGGCAGGGGTGGGTTTGAAGGATGAGGAAGGCTGTTGGCGAACGAAGGATGCAAGCAAATGGATGCTGCCCGACTCATATCTGATTCCCATACTGACCATGGCTCACTCCCCCGCACACATAGGATCTGCACCCATGATTGAACTCATTTCCAAAGTCTGGCATAACGACAAAATCCCTGATTCAGCCAGACGCCTAGTTCGACAATGCCTTATCTGTCTGCAACACAACCCCGGGAAAGGAGCTGTAGTGCCCCGGGGAGGGTTTGGGACCCCCAATCACCCCTTTGAGGTCCTTCAGATGGATTACATCCAACTAGAGAGATGCCAAAACCTGAAGTATGTACTAGTCATCGTATGTGCCTTCAGCAAATGGGTAGAAGCCTATCCAACCCGTGACAACACTGCCATGACTACTGCCAAAGTACTACTGAAGGAATTCTTCCCTCGCTATGGCCTTTGCCGAATTTTATGGAGCGACAATGGCCCCCACTTCATAGCTGAGGTTATCCAACTAATCCTGAAGGGATTGGGGGTGAAGCAACGATTCCATGCGGTCTTCCACCCCCAATCCGCTGGTCTAGTGGAACGCCACAATGCCACACTCAAGCTGAAACTGGCAAAAATAGTGGCCACCACTGGACTTAACTGGCCGGATGCCCTCCCACTGGCTTTGTTATCAATGCGCTCCACTCCCACCAAGCACCATTTGACCCCCTACGAGGTCGTGTTCGGGCGGCCAATGAATCTCTGGACTGCTCCCAAACCGACCTCCATCCATGACGTCCCAGATGTCCTGCTATCTGATTATTTGTGCAAATTAACTAAAACGTTGTCTGTCATTCATCAACAGGTGCAGCAGGCCATCCCCGATGCTTCCAGGGGCCCCGGTCACGACATCCAACCGGGAGATTTCGTATTGATACGAAATTTCCAGCGAACCAAGAGTCTGGAACCTCGGTGGACGGGCCCCCGGCAAGTGCTGATCACCACCCGAACGGCACTCCGAGTGGAGGGGAAGAAGCACTGGCTGCACGCGCATCATTGTCGGAAGGTCTCTGCAAACCTGGCCACGACAGAAAACGTCAGCGCCCAAGAAGAGCTCCTGAGCAAAGACCGACCGATATTGGACTGTTATCCAGATACTGAGGCACTCGAACTTGCAAAATTCTCTGATCCTACTGTGCCATCCAGAGAAGGGTATTTCCTGCGTCGAAAGGAGGGAGTCTCGGCTAAGTAGGCCACGGACTAAGTTAAAATCTCAGAACGGTGACCTACACACAATCAAGGGTTGCCGGGAGAGAAGCTAAACAAAGTCTGTGGTTCTGCCCACTACCGAGCCCCTTGAAGGTGATGGAAGCGCCAAATAAGAAGATGATGGAAGCGCCAGATAAGAAGATGATGGAAGCGCCAGATAAGAAGATGATGGAAGCAACGGGAATTACCCAGTATAGAAATCCAAAGACTGACAACCTGCACAAATCAAAGACAATTGCACTCTTCATTGCCTTCCTCTTCTGCCTCCTCCTCATGACCTCCTTCTGGATTCTGGAGGAGAGCACACCGGCTCATGAGACATTGCTACCTACTGCACAGCCAACACCCCTGAAAGAGCATCACCTAATCTCTCTGTCGCCTCAGCTCCGAGAAAGGCGCAGGGAATTCTGGAACAATTCCTTCGTGCAACTGTTGCACCAACATAACCTTGCTGCAAATGCTAAGAACTGTTGGATCTGCGGGTTGCTCCCGCATGCCACTGGACACTCCATCCCCTTCATCCCTTCACCCTTCTCAGTTCACGGCTCTTGCCTCGCCTGGTTGATCCTCATGCAAGAGAGCCACAGGGACAACGCCACCTCCAGCCGGACAGTGTCACACTTCTACTCTGGGTTCTGGCTGAACAAAACAGGAAAGACTCCAGCTGCCCTGTGTCCTGCGCTTGCAGGCACCACCTTCATCAAAGACATTCCAGCCAAAGAACGAGTCGAAGTACAGGTGCTCCACAATCCAGCCAGAACCACCTTCTCTCATCTGCAGAAACAAACTACCGCCACCCTGACTGTGGCTCTGTCCGTGATCAATGTCACTGGCCTTGTGTGCCTAGAAGGCCAGGGAACGCAGCTGGTGGGTTACAGCGCCTGCCGAGTCACCAGAACATTGGACTCAGCTGAACCCCCTTCTTTTGTTGCTTCTCCGAATATGTTCTTTGTGTGTGGCACCAAGGCTTACACCTGGCTCCCGAGAGGATGGAAGGGCACCTGTTATATTGCCTTCGTTCTTCCACCCACATATGTAGCCCCTGCCAACCACCACCGGCAGAGGCGTGCAGACGACCTTGGACAAGCCGACTCCACCGGAGCACAGTTCCTGGATGCAGCAAAGGGACTTGTTCCTCTGTGGGGTCCAATGGCAAACAGCCGTGCTATCCGACACCTGACCCAGGCCTTAGAAACAACGATCAACATCACGGCTGGCATCCTCGCTAACAACACTGCGGAACTTCAGGCGGTCCGCCTTGTGACCCTCCAAAATCGACTCGTCCTAGACGTAGTCCTAGCCGATCGAGGAGGAGCATGCCGCATCATCGGATCCAGCTGCTGCACCTACGTGCCTGACAACTCGCCTTCAGTCTACAAAGCCATTGAACACCTCCACAGACTGTCCTCAGAGGTTCACCAAGAGCAGGAAGGATGGTCGCTTGGGAGCTGGTTTTGGGACACTTTGAAAAATTGGGGTTGGAAGTTGTTTTCCTTCGTGCTGATACCTGTTGTAATATTATGTGGGTGTTGCTTAGGTATCCAATGTCTGCCACCATTGTTCGGCCTTCTTTCTAGCTATATGTGCCCAAAGACTTTGGACTTCCGAAATGAGCACATGAGCCCCCTCTATGAAGTAGAAATACGTGGCCTTATGGGGATAAATCCGAACTGACAAGTTGGCGAGACATGTTAAAAGGGATGACTGTGGAATTTTAGTTTGCGATCTGAACATCATCTGCGCCAGCTTGTCACCTATGCACTACGCGCACGGCAGCCATTCTAGGTCACCTATGTACTACGTGCACGGCAGCCATTTTAGATATCATGGTCTCCCTGTCCACGACCGATCGCCAGCGCGCCCCTCTGACCCAGCAAGCATCCTCCGCGCACCCTGGCTCCCCCTCCCTCCTCCTTACGAGCATGACCCATCTGCATGACCCTGTCCTTGGAAGTCATGCCAGCGCCTGACCAACACCTCCTCCCCTCCCATGAATGCCCCTCTGTTGAACAAACCTCCCCTCTGCACTGGATTGTCCACGCAGCATGAATACCACTCCATTGATGGCCCCTCACCCCGTGTCCGACTGTCCACACAGGTCCGAGGCCATTGCCTAAGCCGAGAGATATCATTTACTGCCCTTATTGTATGAGGTCGCTCTCCTTCAAAGGACCCTCTATTGATCCAGGCCTCCCCACCCCCCTGTGACACGATCAGGCGCACACATCCTAAGACTCGACGAAACACTCAGCTGCGTGATGACCCTCTCTCTTATCAGCAGGTTGAGGACCTCCATTGTGAAGGTATATGGGGGTGGGATTAACACGAGGATTACGGGGATGTCTTTTTTTGTGCCTTACAAAGTTGTGATTGTAATAAAGGAAGGTCACATGCCATAAACCAGTGTATAAGAGGCCAGGCCTCCGAGAGGCTGTTAGAGCACCTCGAGACGATACCTTGTTGTCTGATCTGATGTGTTCTGCTCCGTCGGAATAAACTTCTGTTTCCTGCCTTCTGGTCTCCGGCGCCTGCCTCATTGCTTGGTAATTTGAATGGTACAAGGGCGGTTAGCGCCGGGCAAATCTTGAGA
The DNA here is from genome assembly GCF_964263255.1 of Lissotriton vulgaris. NCBI lineage: Eukaryota > Metazoa > Chordata > Amphibia > Caudata > Salamandridae > Lissotriton > Lissotriton vulgaris. Next base: position 586,163,440 of record NC_141689.1, on the reverse strand, counting down.
AAGGTCCTAGCCCTACCTTTTTCTAACAATGACTCTAGAATTCAAAAGGTCCAGATATGTAGTTTTGCACAAATGATCCTTTAGATCGCTTTGAAGTCCATTGGACTTACTGATTGTCTTAGTTTGCCAAGCATTGATTCCTTTCCTGTTTTTCATAAAATAACTTTCTACTTTCTTCATTAGTAAAATAAGTCTCACAAAGGATGATTCAAAACAAATCCTGTTTTTTGTAAGGCTGTATTGAAACTTTTATCCTTTATTTCTTCTGGTAAGCGCAACTATGTTATTGTCCATATGCCAGAGTTCTGGTTGGTTGCAAGTTCTAAAATTAAAAGCCACATACCTTTTTCTTTCGCCTTTTTGTCTTTGTTTAGGGTACCCGTATTTACACCATCCGGAGGAGAAGGTCGCTGAGAAAGGAAACAGAATTACTGGACTCAAAAGGTTTTCAGGTAAGTTTTTGCTGTTAGAGTTCAAGGCCAGGAAAGGAAGTTTTGTCTCAAGCAAAGGACGCAGTCTTGGGCGTGGCTTATATAGCTGGTTGACCAAGATGGGTGTTGTGAGTGAAATTTCATGAGATTTCACACTTGCGTTTCCAAATTCTTGTATTCTTTGTTATGGGTCCTGCCCTGGTATATTTTAATCTTTCCTGGATGCTAGACACTGTGGGGGCGCATGCGCACCATCCTAGTCTAGTGAAAGGTATTTTTTTTATTCTGGCATATGTATACTAACACTCTGTATTTTCTTCATTCTGGCATGTATATAATGGCACTTTGGGTACTACAGGCATGACACATTGTGTGATGCATATTCATTTAAAATTAATAATTATGTTTATGCAATTATAGTCTGCCTTATTCACAATTTAATGTATGTATTTTTTCCATAGATTGCTTGCCGAATTGCACGGTTGATGAGTTTGTTTTGCCTCTTGTCTCTCCTTAATAATAAATAATGATATCATTAAAGGTATAGAAGGACAAGGGGACTGGCATTCAAAATAATATTCAAAGACGTATAAAGAGCCTTCTTAGGCTAAAAGGTCTAATTAGGAAATAACTTGATGTATCATTTGCTCTATGCCTATGTTGTTGGACAGATTCTCAGCTGCCATCTTCCGGCCTTAAGCTCCATTTGTTTTATATTGGTCTGTCTAGATTCTTTTCGTGTATGCTGAATCATAAGCCAGCTAATATATTAAGCATGATTACTTTTTGTGCCTTTTAAACGATATAATCGATCCATAAATGTGACTGACTGAAATTAAAAGGTGTTGGGCATCAGTGATACCAATCTGATGAGATGGGTGTGTTCTGCTCATGAGTGAAGACCTGGTTTGCGTAAAGTATCCACCGTAAATCACTCTTCCAACACTTCTGCTGCTGCCTCTGCGGCTACATTCAAGATGCAAGATGGCTGCTGGACAATAGCTCTGCAAAGGAGCTCCGGGGCTTGGGATCACAAGTTTGTGAAAATCCCTGGATATGCCCCTTATCCATCCTCCTGCCAGACATCCCTGCACAGGTGAAAGTCACAGCAAAGCATAGACCCCTGCAAGGCAACCACAACGGAGATCGATCGGAAATTAATGCCCACCTGAAATCCGATGGTCAGTCCAACGTCCCTTTCTGGTCAGCCGGTGACGGAGACAAGACAAGTCCGGAAAAAAGGCAGCATTTCACCTTAACTTCACCTTAGCCTCACTACTGCTTACACCCCGGTGAACCTCACTCCGGTGATCTTGATGCTGGAAGGTTGTTGATGCAGGTGGGTGCTTTTTTCATAGATTGCTTGCCGAATTGCACGGTTGATGAGTTTGTTTTGCCTCTTGTCTCTCCTTAATAAAAAATAATTATATCATTAAAGGTATAGAAGGAGAAGGGGACAGGCATTCAAAATAATATTCAAAGACGTATAAAGAGCCTTCTTAGGCTAAAAGGTCTAATTAGGAAATAACTTGATGTATCATTTGCTCTATGCCTATGTTGTTGGACAGGTTCTCAGCTGCCATCTTCCGTCCTTAAGCTCTATTTGTTTTATATTGGTCTGTCTAGATTCTTTTCGTGTATGCTGAATCATAAGCTAGCTAATACATTAAGCATGATTACTTTTTGTGCCTTTTGAACAATATAATCGATCCACAAATGTGACTGACTGAAATTAAAAGGTGTTGGGCATCAGTGATACCAATCCGATGAGATGGGTGTGTTCTGCTTATGAGTGAAGACCTGGTTTGCGTAAAGTACCCACCTTAAATCACTCTTCCAACACTTCTGCTGCTGCCTCTGCCGCTACATTCAAGATGCAAGATGGCTGCTGGACAATAGCTCTGCAAAGGAACTTGGGATCACAAGTTTGTGAAAATCCCTGGATATGCCCCTTATCCATCCTCCTGCCAGACATCCCTGCATGGGTGAAAGTCACAGCAACGCATAGACCCCTGCAAGGCAACCACAACGGAGATCAATCGGAAATTAATGCCCACCTGAAATCCGATGGTCAGTCCAACGTCCCTTTCTGGTCAGCCGGTGATGGAGACAAGACAAGTCCGGAAAAAAGGCAGCGTTTCACCTTAACTTCATCTTAGCCTCACTACAGCTTACACCCCGGTGAACCTCACTCCCGGTGATCTTGACGCTAGAAGGTTGTTGATGCAGGTGGGTGCTTTCCCCCGCTCGACTCGGTGGCCAGAACGGAGACCGGTCGGAGGAGTAGGTTAGTGGAATTTACGATCCTTGAACAATCTGTTGCCAGTTGATCTACCCCAGCTCGGAGCAGCCCTTCCCCGTGGGTTGAATGAGGCTTGAGTACCATCCGGTGATTCGGTGAGGGAATTGGGTGCAATTACGGGTCACTCAATCGCCGCCATTTATGCTGACATGGCTCACATCGGGGATATTCACAACCCCGAATTAAAAAGGCCTGAAGTTGCCCTCCAGCAGCAGCATCAGCTTTAAAAGCTGTTTCCTTCTAGGGTGGATCCCTCTCTTGGAATTATCAACTTACTTAAACCGACCCAGTTTCAATAATCAACGGTGCCTGACTCCAAGATGGCGCCCCCGAGGACATAACCTTCTCGTGCTGACACCGAAGTGATGCTGAGAATCTGAAACACTAGTTCTCCCACACTAGTATCAGGACGCAATCTCGCCCTATATCCGGCCGACCCCTTGGAGCTCGCCCCTTGGCTGTGAAATCCTATAGCTCCCTGTACTGTTTTAATTATTCATGATTAGGCGAGGTCCTCTACAGTTCTTCCTCGTTGCAATCGTAAGAGGATAACTCGACCCTGATCAGTGGCCATTTTGGCATGGGCACGGTCTCCCTAGTCCTCCAACCTACCTGCTGTCTGATAGTAGCCTGAACAGTGGAAACATAGACAGAGTGCCATCATAGATACCTAGAATCTGCAACACAACTTAAAATTCAGGCCGCCCTCCTAGGGATCGGAAACTATGAAACTAATGACAGTAAGTGCCCTGGACTCCTGGAGGTCTCATGGATGTGGGCAAAGTGGTTTGGATCTAAACAATAACTCTTGATGACTACACCCACCTCTGTGGGAGCCCTGATTACAATTTGCCTTATGCAACTCCAGCCTGTTATCTCGTCACTTTAAATGATATTTTTCCCTCTAATTCTTTTCCCCATCTCTTTTCTACATCCTTTCTATTCATTTTCACCTCATTTTGCCTGCGCTTGCCTTCTTAGTACTACTTGCTTACTACTCCTTCCCACTTATACCCTTTTCTATGTTACCTGTCAACTCTACCCCCTTCTTTATTGAATATTGACTTACACCTTATACCACTTTTGAACTTTACCCCCATCTTGGCTGTCCATCAACCTATTCCTACACTGTATTACGTTATTCTGTGCACTTTATTAACTTTCTTTTTAATTTGTTATTTATTGTTGTGCTCTTTATTTGTTCATTTTTAGATTGCACTGTATATTTTATTTGATTATGCTGTTTACCTGTGTTCGGCTAATAGTAACTCCACTCCCCCTTTTCCTAGCTCCTCCTTTTATTCTCTTTAGTTAGTTCATTTTTAAGATTGTGCTATACATTTTATTTGATTATTCTATGTGTTTTATTGTGTATTTTGTATCTGCTTGATATATTTCATTTCATGTTTTCACCCACACCCCTCACTGTTTGAGTCTGCCTGGATTATATTTTATTCTATTTTTATACTTGTATTTTATTTTATATATTTTGCATTTTATTGTGTAGCTTCTTGCCCCACTATACCTGATGTCCCTTTGTTTAGTCCACCCTCATTCATTACTACCGGTATATGTGCTGCTGGCTAAATGTAACTCCACTCCCTCATCTATTCGCACCCACACTTCTCATTGTGTAAACCTGCTCTGGCTATACCTAGCCCGTCCCACGCCTCCCCTCCCTTTTTTATTTCAACTTCCAATATTCTTTTATTTCAGCTTCTATTACCCTGTTAGTGGTCAATGGCAATCTAATCTACTGTTCTCCCTCTCTCTTTCCCCATTCTATGAAACATGCCGCCCTTCACGCCTCCCCCCTCGACCCCTTTGTCTCAAATCTCGAAACTCGGACCTAACTTCTGGTCCATCCTTTACCCCTCCCATCTTACCAAACACGGCAAGAAAAACTTCAAACTCAAAATTCTCTGTCTACACCCAGAAACCCTATTTGCGGATCATCATAACAACTTTAACTCCTCACTTATCACTAATTTCATATTCTTCACCAAACGCACTTCTAAATGGAAAAGCCTATTTCTACGTCACGCAATATTCCATATGGTCTGAAACTCTCCACCACCCCATCTCCTTCCTTTCCAGGAGAAATAGATATCTCCATTTTCAAATCGGGAACCATCCTCATCCAAGCATCTGAGAAACACCTCAATATCTTTGAACACCACTTCAGTTCTATATCCCAATCCCTCACACAATCCTTGAACCCTTCACCAGACACTTCACCACCCGTCCTATCCCCGCCACCCATATCTCTTATCCCCTTTGAACCCCATCTTTTATTGCCTGCCTCACACGTCATCTCTCCTTCCCCCCTATCACCTCCTGATTTACCTCTATCGTCTCATACTCCTAACACTGCCACCCTTTCTCATCCACATTTGACTTCCCCTGCCTACATCACTAATACTAGTTCTGATCCCCCTTATCCCCCTCCTTATTTACCTTCCACCCTACCTACTCCCAACAAGGTTTCCCCCTCCCAACTGCAACGGTCCTTCCCGGCCTTCATCACTAACACTAGATTTGATTCGCCTCACCCCCTCCCACATTATCCCCTCGCTCTATTCCCACCCCCTCCTCCTCCTCCCACAATCATGTTGATCATTCTCATTCTCTATCTACCACCCTCGCTCTCAATACTTTAACATGTGACCCCCCTATCTCCCTGTCCCCTAATACTCTCGTCCCCCCTCCATCCGCCTCCATAATTGACTCCCCCACCCCCCTTCGTGATTCCTCAATATTCTCTAATTCTCATGCTATCCTCACACCTAATCTTGCCCCCTAGCATACCCCGATTTTGCTATGCTCTACTGAGCCCTCCTCTCCTTTGATTCCCTTACTCAACAATCCAACCTCATTCTCCCCACTATACAACCCCCCTAATGACGCCCACAGAACCCTCCACCTACCCCTTATTATCCCTCCTTCCTTATATTACACTCTCTTCCACCCACCGCCCTCCCTCCGACCTCCATACCACTTCTCCTTCTGATTCAACCGATACGCCAACTCTTACTGACTTTAAGCAACTTCCACTGGACTGTCCACCTACAAATGACGCTCTTCTTATATCTACCTCCTGTACACCCCCTCTCTCCAAAAATGATCCTCCCCATACTACAACTCCTCCCCCCTCCTCCCTCCAGGCTCTCACCCCATCCTTCCCACATTAACAACCCTCTTGACAACACTTATCCAACCAGCCTCCTATTTATTACAGATCCACCACACCCATCAATTCACACGCAATCACTCCTTAATATTGAACTTCTCCTTTCATCCCTCGTCTTAGAACTCTCTTCACTCAGAAACGAGATATCACTCCTTTCTAAAGCCCACCCCTTAGCTCATGCCCACACACTGATCCCCCCGCAATTCACTCTTCCATCCTTCATCAACAATCATATCAATCCACCCTCTATCTGCCCAACTTGTGACCCCATCACCAATCATATTAATCCACCCTCTAACTGCCCAACTAGTGCTATCACCAGCTTCAACACTCCTCCCCTCCCTAGTAATCACGCACCCAGTTCCTTACCTGCTCAACCTTCTTTAAGCATCCCACCCCACGCCAACACTACTTTCCCACACCTACTTGATACTTACCCGACAACCTCGGCCGTTAACGCTCTCACGGAATTACCTACCTCTTCCTCACCATCCTCGTCCTCCATCCCCCTCACTTTTCAATCTACGATCCCAGTTCTCACAGGAACGAGCAGACTCCCCCTTCATCCACCCTCACTTAGGCCACCCCAACAACTTAGACCCATCCCCCCATGTCCGCTCACCCAATTACCAGACCCTACTCCCCTCTACGACATGTTGATCAATTGCCAATCCGCCTCGTGCCACGCAACTGAGATTGCGGAAAACATTCTCAATGAAAACATAGACATCGCTTTCCTCACTGAAACCTGGCTCACCGCTCACTCCACCCCTATCCTCGACCTGCTCATCCCCCAGGGTATTCCATCATCAAGAAAGATAGAGTCGAGCAAACAGGAGGAGGCCTTGCACTAATCTTTAAATATGAACTTAACATCTCGCTTATACAGCTGCAAGACCCCTCATCATTTGAATACCTCTGCAATGATCTCATCATTCCTACCACCCCCCTGGGAATAGTACCTCGTTTACTAAAGAGATGTCTGATCTTATTATTCAATCATCGCTCACCCACTCCAAGAATCTCTTCCTTGGTGACTTCAACATCCACTGGAATATAAAAATGAAGCTGCTGTCATCCTATTTAAGGATGCCATGGACATCACCAACATGACCCAACTCTGTAATTTCCCCTCTCATACCAAAGGTGCAACCCTTGACGCTATAATGACTAGCAAGGATCTGGCCTCTCTCTCAAATATACTGCCTGTTGACTGGTCCGACCACCACCTTATCCTCTTCACCCTGAATAGCTCCATTACTAGCCCTGCCCCCATCAACACTTTACCTTCTAAACTAACACGCAACCTTCACCGTATCCCACCTGGCGAATTGGAATCCTCTATTAAAACTTGCCTACTTCTCCCCCCTCTCTCTGACAGCACCAATGACTTAACCAAGCATTATAATATTCCATTCTTAAAGCCCTTGATCAAATTGCTCCACTTAAACTCAAGCAACAAATAAACAACCCTCCCAAGTCTTGGTTCAATTCTGAACTCAATAATGATAGACGGTCCCTCAGACAATCTGAACGTGTTTGGAGGAATCATCCCTCTGCAGATAATCTGGCTCTCCTAAGAACTGCTAGAGCTCAATACAAAAAACTTATCTGCAACAAAAAAGACTCCTTTCTCCGGTCACAGCTCGACCAGGCTAGAAACCGCCCCAGAAAACTCTTTAACATCGTTAAAAAACAAACGTCTTCTGGCCGTCCTAAAATATTAGCCTCTAGGGAAAGATGCGAAGAAATTGCCAGCTTCTTCACGAACAAAATCAACAAGATAGAACTATCATTCTCTTCCCCCCCACTCTCACCCCAACCTCCCCTCAACCAACACACACTCGATAACTCTCCTAACTCTCTCTCCTCCTCTCTTACCACACTTCACGACCCCCACAATCCATCCCCGTTCTCCTCTCCCAAGGGCCACTCTGCGAAAAACAACGCGTCATGGAGTGAATTCAGTCCAGTTTCTATATCCAAGATGATCAACATCATTTCTAAACTTAAACCTTCCTCCCACACCAAAGACCCCCTCCCCGCCCATCTAGTTCAAGAACTCAAACACATCATTGCCCCCATCTGGACCAATATTATCAACTCCTCTCTTTCCTCGGGCGTTGTCCCCGCCTCCCTTCAGCTTGGCCAAATCTCCCCCATTCTTAAAAACACCTCGGCTGACCCCAATGACCTTAACAACCTACGCCCCATCTCCAAACTTCCTTTCCTATCTAAGGCCCTTGAAAAATGTGTCCTGTCCCAATTAGAGAACTATGGGGCATATTACCAAGCAATAGCGATAATTATCGCTATTGCTTGGTTAGAGACAAAAATTTACCGCTGAGCTGTGGTGATTTTTACAGCAAATACACCTTGGTATTACCAAGGTTTATCGCAAATGTGATAAAAATCGCCGCAATGCATAAATATCGCTGAAAAGTCAGCGATATTCATGCATTATCGACCTAATGCTCTTAGCCATGTTATCCACCTCCCATTGGATAACATGGCTAAGAACTGCTCACGGCAGCTTTTGGAGATATTCGCGCTTATCGCGAATATCTCCAAAAGTTGGTAATAGAAGTTAGAGATGTTAGCGACTGTTTTCAGTCGCTAACATCTTGGCACGCCCACTTTGCATGTCATTAGTGATAAATATCACTGACATGCAAAGTGGGGCCCAAGATGGTCGCTATCTCCTACTAGCTGTCGCTAACTGGTGTTAGCGACAGCTAGGTAATAGGGAGATCATTTTATCTCCACTTTCTTGGCTTTTAAAGCCAAAAAAGCAGAGATTAACCCCCTTGATAATATGCCTCCATATCTTCTGCTTCAATCTCCTGGACACCTTCCAATCCGGTTTTAGCAAGGGATGCAGCACAGAAACTGCTATGTTAAACATCACAGTGATATTCATCGCTCCCTTGATAGAGGTGAATCATCCCTACTAATCCTACTTGACCTCTCGGCTGCTTTTCATACTGTCCACCATCCCACCCTTCTCAAAAATCAATTTGGCGTTGAAGGCACTGTATTCAATTGGTTCTCCTCGTTCCTACAAAATAGATCACAGCAAATCAAGTTAAACCATTTCCTCTCTAATCCACAACCTGTCTCACTCAGTGTCCCTCAAGGATCCATCCTCTCCCCAACCCTATTTAATCTTTTCATGGAACCACTCACTCTCATTCTTAAACAAGCCAAAATCAGTTACCACCTTTATGCTGACGACACCCAGCTATACTACAAGATCAAATCTCACAATGACATTCTTCACCTCAATGACACCTTGAATAAAGTTCAAACATGGTTCTATCTTAATTATCTAAAACTGAATCCGAAAAAAACTGAAATCATCCTCTTCACTCCCAAAAACAATTCCCTCCCCATTCAACTCTGGATCAACGATATCAAAGCACTTAATTGCACCCTCTCCAAGTCAAATTCTGTGAAATCCCTAGGCATCAGCATTGACCAAAATCTTAACCTCATCCCCCACATAAAAAATGCTGCCAAAAGTGCTCTTTACACCTTTCACCACCTCAAAAAAATCAAACCTTTTATTCCAGCTGATGATTTTAGAACCGTTGTCCAATCGCTTGTCCTGTCCAGGATTGATTATGGCAACGCCACACTTGCCGGCTCACCAAGTCCATCTTGCACCGATTAAATCTGTTCTCAATCTAGCATCTAGACTTATCTCTGACTGTAAAAGATTTGACCACATATCCCCCGTCCTCAGAACTCTCAACTGGCTCCCTATAGAAGGAAGATCAACCTACAAGATTGCCTGCATCACTCATAAAGCTCTTCACCAAAACACTCCCTCTTACCTTGCAGTCAAACTACAGAAAGCAGGGTGCTCCAGATCCCTGAGGAGCTCTAACTCCCATGTCCTAATCTCTCCTAGACTCAAATGTAAAAAGACCCAATCCCGGGCTTTCTCTGGTAACGCTCCTACGATTTGGAACTCTCTCCCCAAAGACCTTTGCTGCAACCCCTCCTACCCTCTCTTCAAAAAGGAACTCAAAGAACTTCTTCTCAACAAATATTGGTGTACCTAATGCCTTCGATCCTGAACTTGCTCATGCTTTAATCTTCCCCCACCCACTCCGTCCCCACACCCTCTCCACCTCCCACTCACCCTCCCTTCCACCTCACCCCCTTCCTTCTCCTATCTTTAAAACCTCATCTTCCCCTTTAATTCTATCTTTGTTTTTCTTTGCTCTCATTGCTCTACTGAAGGCATTGCTACATCCCCTGTAAACTCGCTGCACATTGTCTAATTGTTTGTATTTGCTATTATTATGTGCTACCTTCCCTGTAAAGCGCTCTGATACCCTCGGGTCCAGCAGCGCTATATAAAACCTTTGAAATAAATAAATAAATATATACATTGAACCTTGTGTCCCCAATGCCACTGGGCACGGGTGAGGAGAATATTTACCAACCGGAGGGAAGGACATCCTCAGCCAAGAGTGTTGGGACGTTACTGGAGTGTAAGATGCCTCCATTGTTGTCCCATCCACCTCTAAAGGGAGACAGTCGGGATGTGGGTAAGAGATTATGGCTGCTTGTCTACATGTTGTGATGTTTCACACATTAAGCACATACAAAACTAAGGTGAAGCCAGAACCGGTGTTTTCAATTTTGAATTGTTGTTTATGTATGCTCCACCCATGAATTTGTATGTTTCTTTGCAGGAGGGTATTCCAGTTGTTATACTTGCTGTCTGCCTCTGAACTCCTCATTAGAAGAAGAATGGGGAACAAAGAAAATACCGCACTGCTTCCACTTGGCAGAATAACTGTGTGCTTTGGTGTGATTCAGCTTCGTGTTAATGAATAAAAACTACAAACCAGTAGAATTAATTATAGGCTTATTTTTTAAATGTCTGTTTATTTGCACATTTTATGGAAGGATAGCTGATAAGATCCCATTCCATTTTCCATGAAAATTCAGATTCTTGCTCACACGCCTCTTTGTGCTCAAAACCTGATCATGGCTAGTGAGTTAAACAGATCCCCCAGGATATAGCGGAATGGATTAGCTAATTTAGGTGCACAAATATGGAAATTTAGCGGCACCAATATGGAAATTTAGCAGCAATTTTGCGGCCTTTTATTTGGCAGTTTTACCTACAACAAACACAGATATCTTCGTTTTTTAGTTATTTAATAACATAAAGCTATGTATATTTGGTTTATTTACAATGTAGATACTTTGTTTGGCTTCAAGGTTACATATAGGACATAAACATGTTCATGAATAAATGTCCATGGGACCTGTATGCTTGTCGTGTTAATCTTGCAGTTCTTCTGAGCAGTCCAAATCTAGCCCAATATTGTGCGGCTGATTATAATGCAAAAACAATGATGGCCGGATGGATTGCTCCTAGAAGTACTATCGTCTGGCTGACAAAACATTTTTGTAGATGCTGTTGCTCCTTTCAGCATCTGCAGAACTGGTCACACAGTCCTTGTACACAGTTGCAAGCTGTGAAAGGACTGGAATGCCGTCAGCCATCCCACTTCAAAAGAGGTCAGTGTCAATCACCCCAGAAACAGATGCCTGTTTGCTTCTGGGCCCACATGTTCAAAGTAGAGGCAACGCTCCTGAACGGGAACTTCGCTGAAACCAAGGATGTCAGAATATTTAGTCTTGTCCTTAGGCAGGATGCAGAGTCGAGCAGGATTGAAAAGGCTCACTTGCTTCAAGAACCCAATTCCTGGTTGGGCCTCCCCCTTGTATTTGCCTGCCTTTTCCAGAGAGTTTTCTAAAGCTTTATTAAGCTGGGCTGTTATCTTTTCTTTCTGTGTCAGAGTTAATTTAGCCCCTGCAGTGGGCTGTAAAAATGGTTGTAGTGACTCCAGAGTGGGGACTGAGTTTGTTAGGTCAATGTGAAGGTCCTCCAAATAATCATAGACCTTCATTGTCACAGGTGTCTGACTCAGGAATAAGTCCATCAGATGTAAAACGTTTTGCCATTTTTCGGGCAAATTGCACTTTAATGCAGTTTCTTTGGTCGCTGTTCAAAATCCTTTGCAGATTTTCAAGTGAATCTGGGGGAGACATGCGGAGTTGCATCTCAGAATCAACAAACCCAGCATAGGCCTCAAAATGCTTGCAATGGTACTGGACAGCAGCAAACCAAGAATTCTACCGGGTACTTCAGGGGTCCGGTGCCATCCGTGGTTTCATCCCATGGTTCTCAGCAAGATGGTGCAGGTACCTACTCTTTCTGCTGGCCTTATAAAAGATGCATGAGAAGTACAGAAGGAAAGCATTTAGCTCCACAAAAGGCTTCCTAAATGACTGTCCAATAAGTTTCATTTGTGTGCCAAGCAGGTGATATGTTTGGACTTTGTGTACAGATTTCTCAAAACAGTGTTGTTTGCCTTGAGCATGTATGCCGCATTATCAGTGTTAAAGGAAATAACGTCCTAAAAGGCTATGCTGTACTCTGTGAGCACCTTCACAACTGCTTGCGCTACAGTCCCATGGTTGCACTGGGAGAGGAACACTGTGTTTGCTAGGTGGGTGTGAATCTTACGGCCACCCTGCTCAGAGACCACTGCAATAACACATTCAATACACAACGCCCTTCGACATCAGGTGTTTCATCAAATATAACACTGATCTTCTGATCTTGCAAGTTTTCTTTCAGCTCGTTCTTTGCTACTGTATATCTCTCTGAGAGATAACGTTCTTGAACCTGATGACTCCCAGGTATCACTCCACCATTTCGTCCTCGGTTATGGAGAAACTTGCACAACACAGGGTGGTCGCTTTTGCTCAGCGCAATGTTCAGCGCTGTGCAGACATTGGCCCATTCACTTATAATTTCCTGGTTTGAGGCACCAGCAGCTGTACTCTTTGTGAAAAGTGAGTTCACAGTCATCTGACGGGCACGTTTTGGCAAAGAGTGAGGGTCTGGATCATCTGAACAGCACTTCAAGTGTTTTTGGGACTGCACATGCATATCAACTGTGTGTTTCTGGATGTGGTCCACCGCCACATTGCACACACTGCAAAACAGTGCGCCACCATCAGCATGCATCATGGGGCTGTACTCTTTGGCCCGATCTGCTGCAGTTATATGGTTAGGTAGATGTGATCTGTGTTTCACAGTCTTCACAGGCTGCAGAAACTTCTCCATTCTGCTTTTGTTGTAGTGGCTTGTTGCTCCCTTGGAATCCAAATGATCTCCGGCTTGTGGCGCACACACGTAACTCACCTACAAATATATTTGGTGTGACTAAATGTGTTCCAAAGGGGAAAAGGACATTGCAATTGGTGGATGGAAAGTTAAGAAAACGTAGGTTAAACATGATTAAAAATGCATGCAACTCTGAAGCAAAGTTGCATACATGGCGCGTTAACATACAGGTAGGCAGAGGTCCTTCGAAGTGAAATGGCACACGAGTGTTGTCCCGCTAGGCAACTTTGAGTCATCTGTGGAGGCAGTGGGGGTGTGAGGTAAACATAAAAAACATAAGGCAAAAGTGTTTTCCCCCAAAAAACAACCGTGCCCCAAAAATGCCTGCAAATAAAAAATCACATTTGGGCAGAAACGGGAAGAAGAGGAAGGATGAGCCACCTGCCAAGAAAGTGAAACCTAACCGCTCAAAACAAATTTGTACAAGTGTACTTTGTAGGAGCACACAAGCCCTGCTTTTTACACTCGGGCGGGGGCCAACAGTGCTTAACGGGTATCTAGGGAAAATCCCAAGATAGCCCCAAACCACCCCCAAGAAATACAAAAAAAAAATTACAAGTATAAAACCCACATGATCATGTAGAAACCCATCCTCAAACCATGTACAGTGCTCCCACCCATTGCAAGTAGGACTTCACAAATATGGGTGGCTACCTCAAGCTTCTGCGCTTTAGCATATGTGGTATTCATCTCCCCGGAAGTGTACATTGTACCAAAATGTACCCGTTATTTGTAGCAGAAAGCATATATTAGTTGCCCGACGGCCCAATGGCTCTTCAACCAGCAGATTCTTCGCTCCGGGACTCTACAAAAAGAAGAAAAAGAGATACAGGAGGCTTGGCTAGCCCTTCCCATGGCACCTGTCCCACATCACTGCCACGTCCCCCACTACTCCTCTTTTAAAACCACAGCACCCCCATGTGCCCCCTGGGCCCGCATAACCAGCTGGCCCCAAAAGAATGCCCCCTGGGCCTGCCCCACACTGGGCACACGGTGGGGACGAAACTTACCTGTGCTCTGCACCGGGTCTTGAACCAGTGGATTCTTCCCTCCGGGACTCTACAAAAGAAGAAAAAAGTGTTACGGCAGGCTTGGCTAGCCCTTCCCATGACACCTGTCCCACATCACTGCCACCTCCCCAACTACGCCTCTTTAAAAACCACAGCACCCCCATGTGCCCCCTGGGCCTGCAAAACCTGCTGGCCTCATAAAAATGCCCCCCTGGTCCCGCCGCACACCGGGCATGCAGCGGGGACAAAACATACCTGTGCTCTGCACTGGCTTTTGAATTACAGCAGGCTTAATGCAGCACCCCCATGTGCCCCCTGGTCCTGCATGACCAGCCTGGGGGCCAAATAGTTACATTCTGGGCCTGCCGCGTGCCAGGTGGGCGGCTGGCCCGGTGTCATTCTGGGCCCGCCGCACACCGGGCACGTGGCGGGTCCAGCACATTTTTTTTTAAATGCCCCCCTGGGCCCACCGCGTGCCCGGTGTGGGGCGGGCCCTTGCCGGCCCAGCATGAAATTTTTTTAAGAAAATGCCCCCCGGGCCTTCTGCGTGCCCCTGTGCGGCATGCCCAAAATGACACTAGGCCCGCCTCACACCGGGCACATGGCGGGCCCAGCATGTAACTATTTAAAAAAATGTCCCCAGGTCCAGCCGCATGCCGCTGTGTGGCGGGCCCACAATGACACCGGGCCCGCCGCACACCGGGCAGCCGGCATCAGCATGTAACTATTTTAAAAAAAATGCCCCCAGGGTCCCCTGCGTGCACCTGTGCGGTGGGCCCACTATGACACCAGGCCCGCCACACACCGGGCACATAGCGGGCCCATCATGTAACTATTTAAAAAAAATTCCCCAGGTCCAGCTGCGTGCCCCTGTGTGGCGGGCCCACAATGACAACAGGCCCGCTGCACACCGCGCAGGCAGCAGGCCCAGCATGTAACTATTTTAGAAAAATGACCCCCAGGTCCAGCTGCGTGCACCTGTGTAGCGGGCCCACAATGACACCGGGCCCGCCGCACACCAGTCATGTGGCATCAGCATGTAACTATTTTTTTTTAAATGACCCCCACGTCCAGCCGCATGCCCCTGTGTGGCGGGCCCACAATGACACTGGGCCCGCCGCACACCAGGCACGTGGCATCAGCATGTAACTATTTTTAAAAAAATGCCCATTACACCAGGCCCGCCCACACCGGGCACGCAGTGTGCCCAGCATGAAATTATTTTTTAAAAATGCCCTCAGGGCCTGCCGCGTGCCCCTGTGCGGCGGGCCCACAGTGACACCGGGCCCACTGCACACCGGACATGCAGCGGGCCCAGCATGAAATTATTTTTAAAAAATGGCCCCCAGGGTCCGCTGCGTGCCCCTGTTCGGTGGGCTCAGAATGACACTAGGCCCGCCGCTAACTGGCACGCGGCAGGCCCAGCATGTAATTTCTGTTTTTTAAATGTACCCCAGGGCCCGCCGTGTGCCCGTGTGGCGGGCCCAGAATGACACTGGGCTCGCCGCACACCCGGAACGTGACGGGCCCAGCATGTAACTATTAAAAACAAATGGCCCCCAAGGCCCGCCGCGTGCCGCTGTGCGGCAGGCCCAGAATGATACTGGGCCCGCCGCACACCGGGCACGCGGCGGGCCCAGCATGTAATTATTTTTTTAAATGCAACCCAAGGCCTGCCGCGTGCCCCTGTGCAGCGGGCCCACAATGACACCGGGCCTGCCGCGCACTGGGCATGCAACGGGCCCAGCATGAAATAATTTTTTTAAATGCCCCCCATGGCCCACCGTGTGCCCCTGTGCGGCGGGCCCAGAATGACACCGGGCCCACCGCACACCGGGCACGTGGTGGGCCCAGCATGTAAATATTTAAAAAATATGCTCCCAGGACCCGCCGCGTGCCCCTGTGCGGCGGGCCCACAATGACACTGGGCCCGCCGCACACCAGACACGCTGCGGGCCCAGAATGAAACTATTTGTTTTTAAAATGGCCCCCTGGGCCCACCCCATGCGCCTGTGCAGCGGGCCCACAATGACACCTGGCGGCGGGCCCAACAACAAGGAGTCATTAGATTTAGGCAGCCAGATCCAGGTGATGCAGAAGGCAGAAGAAGCATCAGGGCAGGTCAGGGGTGGAGGGGTGTAAATAAGCACTCCACCTCGCCTGCATGATGTGAGGACCCGAGGACCCCTCCTTCTATTGGCTCCATGGCGAGAGCCACCGGGCCAATAGAAGGGGTCGGAATTCGCAGGCAGTTTTGTAAAAATCGTGGCATTTTTACAAAACTGCTGACTTCACGATTATTTGCAAATCATGAAATCGCTAAATCCTAGAGGGTCTGGTTTATTCTTCGCTGTAGAACTGGGTGCAAATCAACCACTGCATGTCCCTGGGTTACACACCACAGAACAGATGGAAAACATGTACTAATGCTTCATCCCTGAGCGGAGGCCTGAAACTCACAAGGCTGTGGTAATCACTCAGCCAGTATAAACTGCACCACGCTGTTATCACTCAAGTTTGTGCTGGTTGTAGAAATATGTCCCTACTTTACAGAAATTACTTTTGCCACCATGACAGAGTTATCACCTACCAAATTTAGATCAGTGCTGGCCCAGGGGCGATTGCTGTGCTCTTACAGGGACAACATCTAATGACCGCTACATCCTGGGAGTTATGTTTTTTCTGTCAATGATGGCCAAGTGTTTCCTGGGGGAGATGGACAGAAAAAAATGAAATCAGACCGTCTGGTCTAAAGAGGGTGGGAGGGCTGCATGCACTGTTGAACATTTTTTGAAGATGGGGCCAGCGGGGACATCACTTTTGGAAAACTGGCGGTGTATTTGTTTCAGAGTAGATTGGGTGTTCTGACATATTGGTAGACTAATGTTATGGAGTACTATGTCCTCTCCTAGTTGTTCCCTCGGTCCTCATAAACATATTTGACTGCAAAAGATATGATTCGTTACAGAATAAAACAAATTGTATGGGCTTTTGTGGGCCTACACCTCATAAACTGCACAAACAGCTGTAGAAAGGTTACTAAGTAAAAGCATCTTAAATTGTCCTGCAGTCAGTTGCATAAGTCACTTTCCACTATATTGACGCGCAAATATATATGCACTAACTAGTGGATTGATTTTGTTTTGCACATAATATTAAATAATTCTTACATGCCAATGAAGTCCTACAAACATAAAGCTGATATTCATTAGGGAAACAGATATCCTTTAGCAGGCCTGCAAATGCTTGAAATCTAACAGGCCTGTTTAGACAGAAATATAGTCCGAGTTACTAAATCAAGGTGGTAACATATGAGGCATGTGCATATTTCACAACATTGCCTGGAAATGATGCCACGCTGCAGATTCATTTTTCCTAACATCGCATTAGATCTGTTCTCAATTAGGCAGTAACCTATCGTGTCCAGTTTGTCCACTCTTTACATCCCAATGGATGGCTGAGGGGCACTTGAGAAAGAAACACACATGCAGCAGAGATTTTATCTGAAGCGTGTAAAAATAAAACTCAAGTGACGCATCGAGAGCTACCCTTAGCATTATTATTAAGTGTGAGCACCACTTGAGTGTTGACATTTAATTACACCATACTACTCAAAGAGCAAAACACGCTGGTGTTGCTAAACCATAGAGATGTTCAAAATAGGTATGCAGAACTCTGTGAAATGCTATTGATGTACCTCGTGCTGTATGTTAATTTTAGCACTGAAAAATGTGACAAGTGACTTCTATCTTAAAATAGTTTAATTGTTGATGTTTTCAAATTCAATCTGTCTGTCAATTTGTTTACTGAGGTATCTGTGATTTCGGAAAAACAGTTTCGAGGTTGCACTATGGGCCCTAATTTAGAAAATGATAAAGTGATTTAAATGCACCACTCGTGGTAAAGCAGAACATATAAACATAAAAACAAGCTTTGGCAAAGCCAATGCGTATGACCTGCAAATTAAGTCCTGTATAAAACATTTAACACGCCTGCTGAAGCGAATAAAACCAAACCAAAAAACTAATTATTTCAGTGTATGCTGCATCTATAAGATAAAAGATTTAGGCACTGTATCATAAACTTTTTCCAAACACTTAGATTCACAGAAACAGACAGTTTGTGATCACTTAAAATATTTCATATACACTAAATCCAGTTTAGGAGGTAGTCAATTTTTACCAACTCCTAAAATGGTTTTAGAAATGAAAAATCAATTGCAATTTGGAAGGGGCGTGCTGTGGGCATTACTCCAGATTGTTTCAGTATCATATGTTTCAACGGTTTGCGACAATAAATCTAGTCATAAACCATTGACCATTTACTGACTCACAATTTGGGATGGTAACTGATTTATAAGGGGAAAATAGGTTTCTCTCTTCGGACCCCTTCCCTTTTGAGAGTCAGGGGGCAGCATCAGAGACAGTAGGCACTGGTCCAAGAGACTACTGCCAACTCTCACTGAAGTTTTCCAAAACTAAAACAGTAACTTAAAGAAATATTCTTTATGGCTAGCAGGCAACCTTAAAAAAGAAGTTTTCAGTTTTGATAAGTTGACTGCTGACCCTTGCAGTCCCCCATTACTGTGATGTTAGCCAATCATAGTGGGTCGCAACTTGTGACTTGCATATATAATATTCTTTACGCAAGTCCATCTGTGATCTACTACAACGCCTTATTTTGGAACCAACCTATTAGTACATTTATCTGTTCACAAAAAAAGTTCATGGCCTCAAAACATTGGTGTGTAATTTGAAAATGCCTTTTGTAACCATGTTTTGAGTACCGCTGACCCTTATTAGGTAATGATACAGAGGAACACTGCGATGTAAAGTAGCCCCTAGTGCCACTCAATGGACTTGGAGAAGAAATGAGAATGTTAAACCAACAGCCAATAGCAAGGAGTAAAACAACCATTTTCCTTCAGGGAGGAGCTAACTAACACTGTGTACATTTTGAAGAATTGACAACAGTAGGTATGCAGACTGCTACACTGTCATGCTATGCCTAAGAGAAGCAAATCCTTCACGCTATCATTTTAAGAGCAGCAAAGTCGTCGACAAAATCTGAAAAGGTGCCTTATTTAATTAGGAGAACAGGTGCTAGTTAAAAAAGTGCCCTTGAAATATGAAATCGCAAGCAGTTATCAATCAAATCAAATTGGAAATAAAAACAATTGGTAATAACAAAACTAATAGACAGTACAAACCAAGAGAGATAGCGATACCTATTGATTTCAATATAAATCCAGTCATTTTCAAAAGTTCAGCAAGGTGTTCCATAAGAATGTGGGGGCATATTATCAAGCAATAGCGATAATTATCGCTATTGCTTGGTTAGAGACAAAAATTTACAGCAGAGCTGCGGCGATTTTTACCGCAAATAAACATTGGCATTACCAAGGTTTATCGCAAATGCATGAATATTGCTGAAAAGTCAGCGATATTCATGCATTACCAAGCTAATGCTCTTAGCCATGTTACCCACCTCCCATTGGATAACATGGCTAAGAACTGCTCAGGGCAGGTGTTAGCTTTTGGAGATATTCGCGCTTAGCGCGAATATCTCCAAAAGTTTGTAATAGGAGATAGCGATGTTAGCGACTGTTTTCAGTCGCTAACATCTTGGCACGCCCACTTTGCATGTCATTAGTGATAAATATCACTGACATGCAAAGTGGGGCCCAAGATGGTCGCTATCTTCTACTAGCTGTCGCTAACTGGTGTTAGCGACAGCTAGGTAATAGGGAGATAATTTTATCTTCGCTTTCTTGGCTTTTAAAGCCAAAAAAGCGGAGATAAACCCCCTTGGTAATATGCCCCGTGGTTCACAATTTACCTGTGGAACTCTCTTTATGATTAAGGTAAATGAGGATTGCATTGTCATGTATCTGCAAAAATGCACCACCTAATGCCGCCCCTGCAGTCTCTGTCTCAAGTGGCTGCCCTGAAAGTGTAATTCTCAATATCACGAACGAATAAGTCAATATTCGTAATGCAATGTTATTTCTCCTCTATCTCAAATTAATCGAAATAGAGATACGCATAGATTTATTCATAACACATAAGTTAGAAGATGGACAATGTAGTAAAATGGATTTCAGTACAAGTGACTTGGAAAGTGGGTGAAACATTAACGATAGTGTATGAAGCATTGGATAGACAAACGCAAGTATTGCATGTGTAGTACTCGAAAGGAAGCCTTTCTGGAAGGAAAACTGTTATGACGACTAGCATCAGTTTTATGTTAGAAGTTTTTTTTTCTCTGATTGCTTAGCTAGTTTGAAAATGAAATGTTTAAACCCTTTTTCTAAGTGGGTATGCTACTTAATCATGAGGAATCTGGACAGTAACTGTAAAAATGTCGTACCCTCATCGTATGCTGACTTCTGGGAACAAGATTGCCATGTATAGCGAGTAGGACTGAACGTACCAGAATCAAGCAAACAAATGAGCTGCTCAATATCACACATCAGTTACTTAAGGAGGGGTGCTAGTGGCAAGGCAAGCTGCAGTGCTGGATGTGATGGGAGGATAATGGTACTGATGCAGTGCAATTTGTATACCTTCTGGTTCTAGTGTTGTCATAAAACAGATTGCGCCACTGGCCGTATGGACAATAGGTTATTTGCTGAAAGTGTATTCTGGGAGCTAACATTAGTACATCAATTTCAAGTTACAGTCAATACTATTTGGCTGCACAAGAATGACTGGATGGTTTCCAAACCATGAAGATTTATTAGTGAATTAATCAAAGTTACAGGCTTTATTCATTTAGTTCATCAATCAAATAAGCATACGATTTTGTGTTACTAGTCAATTGTAGTGGGCTGGCCCCACATGTTCATGTGACATAGAAGTCGTAACCAAGTTGAGTTTGAGGTGATTTATTAAGTCCATAAGTAGAAGATACAGAAAGCCCCACCAGGAGCAGCCTACTAGCTGCTGAGCCCATCTTCGAACTGACAACACTCACACCAGGAACCTAAACATTCCACTCATGTCAATCACACTAACATTCTACACAGAACACTCACACTGTCTGAGCAGCTAGTTGAAAGATGAAAGGAAACATAACAGCATACCATGAGAACACTACATATCCTATCCCTTTTATATTGAAAAATAAACAGAACCACATTAAAATGAAAACAACTATACACAACAATGTACAAATGATGAAAACAGTCCATAAACCCTGGGATGAATGGTAAACCACATCACAAGAGGGAAAACAGATACAGAAAGAAAGAAGGATGAAAGAATAGAAACACAAACTAACACTATCCTCCTCCTCTAATAGTGAACAAAGAAAAAGTAATAAGCACAAGAAGAGCTCACATACACCAAGTGAGCAAAACACACGTGAAAAGAGTAAAGGAAAAAACGTACCCCAAGACTCCACACAAGGGATGGACGACACCCAAATAAGTTTTCCTCAACTAAGGAGACTGTTGCCAAAACGCCACCCGTCATGTAAGGGACTATGCTTAGATGGACGAAACACATAAGCTAAGCAATGTAAAGACTAATGTTGCATGGGACTGGCACCCAAGAACATGTCCAGCATGAGAAAACAACACAGGTGCAACACAGTGTGGCAAACGCACACATGACTCACACACAAAATAATGACGTAAAAGTACAGGGTGAAGCACGGGGTTATTACACACAACATAACAAGGTGATGCGTAGGACGGCTTACACAAAAACTACACATGACGTTAAAACGTGTAAGTGGGACTAACACCTAAAACACACATCCAGAAGAAAGGATGTACATCAAACCCACGTACAGTAAGGTATGACGTAAAAAGAGATATGTTCTGCATTCTGTCCATCAACTGTGTTTTTTGCAATTTTCACCCCGAGTGGGCTGGGTATACTCAGACGTGAGTCCCAGGCTCTCCACATCACTGGAGTCAAGCTATCCAGGCTGAAGAAGGCTGATAGCCAGAAACCGGTCCTTGGATGCTTGATTCTGGTCTAGGAAAGACATGGCTTGGTAGTTCGGGCAGGACTGTTCCCATGAGGCACAGGGTCAAGGCTGATTTGCATATAGCCATTCTCTGACCTAGGGTGGTGTGGAGTGCAAAAAAACGATGGATTTAGGCCCAGACCTTTGTACTGGGGTGAATGTAAGACATTGTTCTGCATTCTGTCCATCAACTGTGTTGTTTTCAATTTTCACCCCGAGTGGGCTCGGTATACTCAGACGTCAGTCCCAGGCTCTCCACATCGCTGGAGTCAAGCTATCCAGGCTGACAAAGGCTGATAGCCGGAAACCGGTCCTTGGATGCTTGATTCCGGTCTAGGAAAGACATGGCTTGGTAGTTCAGGCTGGACTGTTCCCATGAGGCACAGGGTCAAGGCTGATTTGCATATAGCCATTGTCTGACCTAGGGTGGTGTGGAGTGCAAAAAAACGATGGATGTAGGCCCAGATCTTTGTACTGTGGTGAATGTAAGACATTGTTCTGCATTCTGTCCATCAACTGTGTTTTTTGCAATTTTCATCCCGAGTGGGCTGGTTATACTCAGACGTGATTCCCAGGCCCTCCACATCACTGGAGTCAAGCTATCCAGGCTGAAGAAGGCTGATAGCCAAAAACCGGTCCTTGGATGCTTGATTCCGGTCTAGGAAAGACATGGTTTGGTAGTTCGGGCTGGACTGTTCCCATGAGGCACAGGGTCAAGGCTGATTTGCATATAGCCATTGTCTGACCTAGGGTGGTTTGGAGTGCAAAAAAACGATGGATTTAGGCCCAGATCTTTGTACTGGGGTGAATGTAAGACATTGTTCTGCATTCTGTCCATCAACTGTGTTTTTTGCAATTTTCACCCAGAGTGGGCTGGGTATACTCAGACGTGAGTCTCAGGCTCTCCACATCACCGGAGTCAAGCTATCCAGGCTGAAGAAGGCTGATAGCCAGAAACCGGTCCTTGGATGCTTGATTCCGGTCTAGGAAAGACATGGCTTGGTAGTTCGGGCTGGACTGTTCCCATGGGGCACAGGGTCAAGGCTGATTTGCATATAGCCATTGTCTGACCTAGGGTGGTGTGGAGTGCAAAAAAACTACGGATATAGGCCCAGATCTTTGTACTGGGGTGAATGTAAGACATTGTTCTGCATTCTGTCCATCAACTGTGTTTTTTGTACAAAGAGATATGTCCAACAACATGGAGTGTAACAGCTAGTGTCACATGGGACTAACACCCAAAGACATGTGCAGCATAAGGAACCAGCACAAATGCAGTAGAGTGTGGCACACACACACAATCCGTAAACGTGAAGATACAGAGACTAATGACTTGGAAATGGGACTAAAACCCATATCAAAAATAACAAAGGAACAAAATCCCTAAGTAACCTGACATGTAAGGGTACAAAGGCTTCGAAAAAACTGTTGCAAGAACGTAAAGAGGAGAAATGGGACTGGAACCCACTCCCATCCCAATGGCAGGGATAAAACATCTGAAACGTGAAAATGCTTGAATGAGAGACATGGGATTAGGACCCACTCCCATCCATTAGGCATGGATACAACATCTGAAATGAGAACATGTGTGAAGAAGAGACATAGGCTAAGACCCACTCCCATCCCTTAGGCAGGGATACAACATCTGAAAAGAAAACATGCTTAAACCATGAAAGAGGTACACTCGTGAAGGTGAGTAGACAAAACAAATATAAAAGGGAAAGTATATGTAGTATTCTCATGTTATGCTGGTATGTTTCCTTTCACCTTCCAACAGCTGCTCAGCCAGTGTGAGTGTTCCGTGCAGAATGTTAGTGTGATTGACATGAGTGGAATGTTTGGGTGCCTGGTGTGAGTGTTGTCAGTTGGAAGATGGGCTGAGCAGCTAGTAGGCTACTTCTGGTGGGGCTTTCTGTAACTTCTACTTATGGACTTATTAAATCACCTCAAAATCAACTTGGTTACATCATCTATGTCACATGAACACGTCGGGCAAGCCCACTACATTTTAGCACCCAAGCATTCCACTCACACTAACATTCAAACTGGAGCACTCACACTGGCTGAGCAGCTAGGTACAGAGAACATAATGACATGACTTGAGGATGTTATATCAATGCTCCTAGATAAAGCAGGTAAAGGACAATGTAAGCCATTATAACATACAAGACGGAAAACAAAGGTAGTATCAGTTCCATAAAGGAGCTTCCTTTTTTATAAATAAAGCATTGAAAGATGACAAGTGAAATTCTAAGCATATTGTGGCAGTCTAAAGAGAACCACACTAATGTTCAGGGTGAAGGGGCCGATAAGTTTAAGATTCTCACTAAAGAACTAAGGAAAATGATATCTTAGGTAGTAGAGATAGGGAAAGGTCTTCCCGCAGCAATGTCAGGACAGGATCGCACTAATAAAAAAATAGGGTAACTCAATTCTCCCCAAGGAACTTGGTACAATACTATTCATGCAAAACAATATTCCTGGAGGAATTATTTTGATCAAAACCTATTTCCGTATTCAGTATTGGTCCACAGTGTAAATCCAAATGATCAACCCTTGAGGATATAAACAACATGGTATATTATGAATACATATATATTCTTTCACTTCTTTAATTTATAGTTTGAATTAAACATGTTATTATCAATGCTATATTCTAGCAGTATTTACATTCCATTAATAACAACACTGGCACCTCCACATAATCCCAACATCTATTTCAATTGCTTATATCAAGGGATAAGACGGAGGCACTCATCCTCGGACCAACCCCCTCAGCCTGGGATGACTCCTAGTGGCCGACCACACTGGGAACAGCACCAACACCCACCGACCATGCACTCAACCTAGGATTCACCCTCGACTCCTCCCTCTCCATGTCTAAGCAGGACAACGCCATCTCCTCCTCTTGCTACAACACCCTCCGCATGCTCCGCAGGATCTACAAGTGGATCCCAAACGAAACAAAAAACTGTGACACAGGCCCTCGTCAGCAGCAGACTGGACTACGGCAATGCACTCTACGCAGTAATCCCAGCCAAACACCTACAATGCGTCCAAAACGCCTCCGCCCGACTGATCGTCAACGTCCCCCGCCGCAGCCACATCACCCCCCACCTGAGAGACCTACACTTGCTCCCCATCGACAAGAGGATCACCTTCAAGCTCCTCACCCACGCTAAGGGTGGGCGTAAAATCCGTTTTGCGGGTGAATTTGCGGATTTTCCGCAATTTAGCGATCCGCGAATCTCGCGAAATCGCAGTAAAATCCGTGAATCAGCAGGGACGAATTTTCAGCCAAGGAAGGGTTACAGCAGCAGGTGCAAAAGTTGAACCTAATTTCTTTGTAACCTTTAAAAAAAGGGTTACAAACAAATTAACTTCAACTTGGACACCTGCTGCTAATTGCTTCCTGGCGCCTCGTTGCCTACTTGCAACTATTCTCTGACCCTGCTCTGACCCTTGAAGCAGGGTCAGAGAATAGTTACAAGTAGGCAACGAGGCACCAGTCCAAGGAATTAAGCCTCATCAGGAAGCACTTACAGATATAAAAAACAGGAAGAAGGGAGAAGATGGCAAATACACCCATTTTGAGTTGTCAGGAGGGGTTAAACTAAAAGGGACCTTTACAGCACAATTTTCATATGCATTTTGCTAAAAATAAAAAGCTGTATGTTCTGTAGGGGCAACTCAGGAATCTGGCCCTTCAGAGATCCGGCCTCTCTTTCTTTCTCTCGTTCTCTCTCTCCCTCTCTCTTTCCCTCTCTTTCTCTCTCTCTCTTTCTATCTATCAATCTATCTATCTATCTCTCTCTCCCTCTCCCATAAACGACTGCATGGGTAACTTCGCTATGCAAGCGGCTCGCGAAGACGCAAAAAGCCCGTGAACACGCAAAAAACCCACGCACACAAAGCACTCCACAATGCCAGACCAGCCTACATGAACAGCAGACTCAGCTTCTACAACCCTACCCGCCGGCTCCGCTCCACCAGCCTCGCACTTGCCGCTGTCCCCCTCATGCAACGAACAACCTCCGGTGGCAGATCCTTCTCCTACCTCGCCGCCAAGACCTGGAACACCCTCCCTACCCAGATACCGCAGACCCAAGACCCACTCGCCTTCATAAGACTCCTCAAGACCTGGCTCTTCGAGCAGTAGCAGCACCACCCTCTCCCCTCAGCGCCTTGAGACCCTCACGGGTAAGTAGCGCGCTCTACAAGTACTCTGATTAATTGATTGATTGATTGATAAGTGGAAGCGCAGTCACTCATTTTAACACCCATAGTATTAACTTCATTAACAATCCCAATTATATAAACATCTGTGGGATATAGCAAAACAATTAATGAGATTCGAGGTTTTAAAGAATGTGGGGGCAGATGTATCAAGATTCCATTTTGCGAATCTCAAATTGCGAAATTTTGGGATTCGCAGTTTCAGATTGGCAAAACGGAATGTATGTAATTAATCGAATTTTTTTGCGATTTCTTAAATATCTAAAAAAAAACGCAGAATCCTCTTTTGCGATTCCTTAATAGCAAAATTTGAAAATTAAGAAATCGCAAATTCAGGAATCTGCAATACAGGTGCAGCTTGATGACATCACAACCAGGAGGTGGGAGTGATTAGCTGCACCTGCTTGCCTAAGCCACATCCAGTGGCAGTTAGGAGTGTGTTTGGAGGCTGCTCAGCATTGCTAGCTCTACAGTCTGGAGTCACAGAGGCCACAGGTGGGCATGGAGCCTGAAAAAAGAAAAAGGAAACACAATTTTTCTGAAAAGGAACAGGAGATTCTAATATAAGAAATGGTTTGCAGCGATGAAGTGCTTTTTGGAAAAAAATCCTTGAAGGTACCGGAGTCAAGGAAAAGAAAAATATGGTTGGAAATTCAAGAAAAGTTAAATACAGTGGGAGTTATCAACCGTACCATTGATGAACTGCGAAAAAGATGGTACAACATGCACCAGAGGTCAAAGGAGAGGGTGGTAGCCAGGTTGAAGGAGGCACACAAGACCGGTGGAGGAACATCAACTGCTGAACAACCAACACCCCATGAGGAGCTTGTGGAGTCCACTCTCCTGCCTGAGAGTGTGTGTGGAGTGGCTGAGATTGACAGCTCCGACCCTGCATCCAGTAGTCAAGGTAAGATGCAAGGCAAATTATCTTTAAACAGCTACACATAGCATGCACATTGTGTAGAATGAGGGACATGAAGTAAACACATTTGACTCTGGTCCACTCCTTACAACACTTGCAGAAATGCATCATGGGAGTTGTAGTTTGATGAAGGATAGTTTGTGAATGACAGTAATAAAACACATGCTTAGATTGTGGGTTGCATTGAAGGCATAAGAAGAGTGTCAGGATTGATACAACTTCAAATTTGAAAACTTTATTTAGTCCAAAATGCTTGACAAAACAAAAACTCATATGTCCCGCTTTACATCCACAGCACAATCAAGGGCACCAGGGGACACTGCTGAGGGAGAGGACTCTCAAATTAATGTGGATTACTCCAATGAAGGGGAAACCAGTGAAGACTCAAACCCAACACCAATAATGCGCAGGAAGCGTACACATGTGCCCCCTTCTCACTGGATGATGACATAGATGACACTGGGGATGCAAGAGACAATAGTCAGGAAAATCAGGAGAGTCGTGGACAATAGCAACCACAGAAAAGATCTCACGTAGGTCCTTTTCCAGGAGCAGTAGTGGCAATGTAAAGGAGAGCATTGTATTCGCAGTACTGTAGCAGAACATGTTTCAAGTGCAGCGCCTGCAACACAAGGCACTGCGCTCAATAAATAGGCAGCTGACCACATTGAATAAAAATCAGTGTCACATGGGTGAGGGCATGATGGCAATGGCAGGTGCCATTGAAAAACAATGTACTACACTTGAGCGCACTGAAAGTGCCAGAAACAGGGATGCACAACGTGCCCATGCACGTATGCACAGTTAAACTAATGCTGTGAACTGCCTCTGTACAACAACAAGCAACCTGAAATGTCGCAGTATCACCAAGCAGACACAGATGACTCACTGCAGCCAAGACATTGCCAGAGGGCTAGAGCAAGTCACTAATGCTGTGGAACTGTTGCAAACAGCTAACACTTGTGGCAGCACCCTAATGGTCCCAGGGGGAAGGGAAGAGACCTCCAGCAGGAGCAGCAACACTCATACATTGCCACTTACTCAATGACGCAGTGCCAGACATAGTCCTGCAGGTAGCCATGAAATGAAGGGCACACAGCCAGAACACCGCCTTGCACCCAGCCGTCACCGTAGGAGGTGAAGTGGATAAGGACACTATTGTTTAAACTGGTGAAGCAACCAACCTAAAGTTATTTCATTACATTACTTATCAGTGCCATCACTGTGTTGTAACATGGTATGGGTTCTGAAAACATAAATGTTTGTGAAGTGTGAATACACACATCACCTGTTACACATATATTTTTTGTACAATACATTCATTTCTTACCTAAAAGTAGTTCTGTGTGATCTCAGACCGCCTTTGGCGTCCATCCACTTCCCCTACTCCTGCTGCTGCCCTGCCAGGGGGAGGTGTGCAATCATCATCAGATGTGTCTGAGTCGCTCACATCAATTTCGTTCCTTTTCCTCATTGCCATGTTGTGGAGAATTGTGCAGCTTGGTACTATTTTACAGTGTGCAGTGCCCCTCCACTTTTATGGAGGCATCTGAAACGGCTCTACAAGATGCCAAATGTGCCTTCTATGATGCTGCGCGTTGACCTGAATGCCCTGGTATACCTCCTCTCACTTGCATTTGCTGGATTCAGATATGGTGTTAGGAGGAAGTCTTGCACTGCGTAGGCACTATCACCTGCATGGATGAAAAGGAAAGGTAAGTCAATGTTCCCCCCCAAAATGAGTAAAGGATGGATGGATATGTGCTATTTATTTACCTAGCAGGTATCCCTCTCCAAACTCTCCAGCACTCAGACGTCCATGTATCCCACTATGTCGGAAGATGAAAGAGTCATGTGTGCTGCTAGGGTATTTAGCCAATATGTCATTGATGATGTATTTGGCATTGCACACAATCTGAATATTCAGGGAATGGTAGCAATTTCGGTTCCTGAACACATATTCTGTAGCTGTTGGCGGTGTGATGGCGATTTGGGTCCCATCAATGCAGCCAATGACAAGGGGGAAACGTGCATATTGGTAGAAGTCAACTTTGGTTTTTTGTAATGCCTGTTGGGTGCTTGGGAAGTATATGTGATGTACTAGCCTGTTCAGCATTGCATCCAAAAAAGGCCTGAAAAAAGCGAAATAGAGCCCTCTGTGACACCCCACCAACCTATTCTATGACTCCTTTGAAAGCTCCATTGGGCCAGAAGGTGCAGTGAGCACAATACCTGCATATGGGTGGGAATTGATTGTGAAAAATTCCATCAACAAGAGAGTAAGGGTCAGAAAAAAACACTCTCATGCCCCTTATAAATCCATATATCAAACAACAGGAGAGTCTTAATACACACAACAGACAAAGTAAGCAAGCCAAATTCTGTTCAAAGTGCTACTGAACTGTTAGAAGAGGCTGTTATTTTCAGTAGGAATAGAAAAAATAGAGAAAATAGAGTGCACGTGTTCAGAGATCTAGCTAAAAGGACCCTCAGGCCCCAGTGAAACACTGGTAGCCGGTTGTCTTCATTGGGTCCTCCTTAATTGCTAGGAAAGTGAAAGTGAGTTAAAAAGAGTATGCACTACTCCTCAAAATTATTTTAATAAGAGGGTAGCTCTAACTCTGTTAAAAACAGTGTTTGAAAAACGTGATTATTTTTCTGGACTACTGAAAGGTTGTGCAAGTTTGAACCAATTAGTCCCATTAATGAAGTGAAAGAAGAAAAAATATATAAAATACGGTCAACATGTTTCTGCCTATTGAGCAAAATTCGCTCGGCATTCGTCAGGACCAAGAATACAATATCACTCACTGTTCGGAGCACGCTAAAGTGCTCAGACCCAGGGAGTAATAACACTGAATAATACGACCTGCAATTGTCGAGGCTCCTTTTAGGAAAGTCTTCCCCAAATTTCTATAAGCTCCTTGTTATAGGAGAAATGATAAGAATCTGTAAGGGTAAATAGAAAACACAAAAGCGTCCAAATTACGAACCCTTAAAAATGTGAATCTACCCTATTAAACTCCAATCATGTGCACACAATTACTAGGATCAAATTGTATCTAAAATGAAGGAAATTATCCTTTTCATAATCAGAAAAAGACCATGCTGGAGGTAAATCTGTTATTCATTCAGTATTACAGACAAAGACTTTTCATTGTCCTTTTGAGCATTAGATACCTACATAGAGTAAGTGATTACCTTAAAAAACAGTGCTCTATCAAACCGATAAATGGTTTGAAAACTTGAAATAATTACTCCAAAAGACACCTTTGCAAGAAGCATACAGAGCGCAGTGGACTCCAAAAGGGGAAACATCAGCCAGACACTTACATGATATCTTTAGATAATAAGCCCCATGGGCATAGCGGCAGGAGGAAATCTTCACGTTTGGGCTCTGACGTGAAACACAACGGAAAAGAATTACTAAATGTTCCCAATACCGCTAATTGCAGAATATTTAAATCTCATATGGTCTAGAGCGAGACTTACTTGTCACCAAACGGATCCCCGCTGAAATACCTACAAGCGGCCACATCCCCCGCCCGTATCGACAAACGCGGTAGTGGAGCCGTGGATGAAATAAGCACAGGGAACGCGGAATGCGTCTGGGACGGTGCTGCCGGTCATGTGTCTAACGTGATCACGTCACACTCTTAAAGGGGCCCGTTTATTTACAAGCACGATTCAGAGCGATATATGCAAAAAGGTAGAACTATGAGGGAAACACCTCGAGAAATACAACAAATGGAGGCCGATTGTGGTCGGTTACTACAATTGTGCAAAAAAGTACAATACAAATGGGTTTTGTATTAAGCCCATAGAGGAGGATGTATCTCATATATATTTATTTGGGTCAGTTCATACTGAATCCAACCTTTTACATATATCACATAGGAGATACATAAGTTCTTATTTCTGTGTTCATGAGCTGGAAAGACCACAAAACAATGGAAACGGAGGAAATTGAAAATTAGGGTGGATAGCGCGTCTATCTACGCATGACTGATCCCCATGGGATGTCATCGTTAAGGCCATGTTTATGAGTAGATAGACGGTATATCCATCGCTGCTCCTTTTCATACCGTGTACCTTCATCAATAGAACTCAGCTGTTCAATTATTACCCATTTGACATTGTTCGGGCAATGGCCTTGCTCAAGAAAATGGGTAGTCATCTTTGTGGTGGTTCTGCCACACCGAATGTTACTACGATGTTCTCCTATTCGTGTTTTAATTTTTCTGGTGGTCATCCCTACGTATCTAAGTCCGCAGGGGCATGTAATCAAGTAGATGACGTTACTTGAATTACAATTTGTGTGACATCGTAAGTGCCATGTCTTACCCTCTTCTAGTTGTAGTGTTTTTGTAGATGATGTTAAGTGACACACGCTACATCCCCCGCACGGGAAATGGCCAGTTATAGAAGGCAGACCCCAGGCATTCAAAACAGTGGCATCATGTTTGGGTTGGTTAGTTCTCGGGCGTGTATGTACCAGAGCATCTTGCAAACTCCTTTCTTTTTTATAAGAGAATAATGTTTTCTGCCAATTTCTACCATTACTCGTCAGGATTTGCCAGTGTTTACCAATGCAACGACTTACAGAGTTAGAAATGTTACTGTAGGTAGTCACACAGGTCAGAGGGACCTCGGATTCACTTTCTTTCACATTGTCTTTCAACAGTGCTTCCCTATTATTGTTTCTTGCTCTTTTTCGAATCTTTTGTAGGATTTTTCTAGGGTAACCTCTCTGTTCTAGTTTTATTGTTAGGTCATCCGCTTGTTTGTTAAAATCCGCAAGATTGCTACAATTTCTACGTACTCGTAGATATTGGCCAAAAGGGAGGTTTTCGCGTAATGAACGCGGGTGAAAACTGGAGAAGTGGAGAAGATTGTTCTTACTTGTTGGTTTATAGTAAGTTTTGCTCGTTAGTCGATTTCCAGTTTTTGTAAGTGTGACGTCTAGGAAGACGATGGACTTTGAATCATATTGGTATGTGAATCTTAAATGAGGGTCGCAAGTATTGACCCAATCAAAAAAAGATAGTAAACTTTCCTCCGACCCTTTCCAGATTAAAAGCACATCATCAATGTACCTCTGCCACAGGATAACATTAAGAGCATAAGGATTGGAATATGCTAGGATGTGCGTTTTTTCGAAGTTGTCTATAGTTGCGTTTGTCTATACGGGCGGCAGATGTGGCCGCTTGTAGGTATTTCAGCGGGGAGCCGTTTGGTGACAAGTAAGTCTCGCTCTAGACCATATGAGATTTAAATATTCTGCAATTAGCGGTATTGGGAACATTTAGTAATTCTTTTCCGTTGTGTTTCACGTCAGAGCCCAAACGTGAAGATTTCCTCCTGCCGCTATGCCCATGGGGCTTATTATCTAAAGATATCATGTAAGTGTGGCTGATTTTTCCCCTTTTGGAGTCCACTGCGCTCTGTATGCTTCTTGCAAAGGTGTCTTTTGGAGTAATTATTTCAAGTTTTCAAACCATTTATCGGTTTGATAGAGCACTGTTTTTTAAGGTAATCACTTACTCTATGTAGGTATCTAATGCTCAAAAGGACAATGAAAAGTCTTTGTCTGTAATACTGAATGAATAACAGATTTACCTCCAGCATGGTCTTTTTCTGATTATGAAAAGGATAATTTCCTTCATTTTAGATACAATTTGATCTTAGTAATTGTGTGCACATGATTGGAGTTTAATAGGGTAGATTCACATTTTTAAGGGTTCGTAATTTGGACGCTTTTGTGTTTTCTATTTACCCTTACAGATTCTTATCGTTTCTCCTATAACAAGGAGCTTATTGAAATTTGGGGAAGACTTCCTAAAAGGAGCCTCGACAATTGCAGGTCGTATTATTCAGTGTTATTACTCCCTGGGTCTGAGCACTTTAGCGTGCTCCGAACAGCGAGTGATATTGTATTCTTGGTCCTGACGAATGCCGAGCGAATTTTGCTCAATAGGCAGAAACATGTTGACCGTATTTTATATATTTTTTCTTCTTTCACTTCATTAATGGGACTACTTGGTTCAAACTTGCACAACCTTTCAGTTGTCCAGAAAAATAATCACGTTTTTTAAACACTGTTTTTAACAGAGTTAGAGCTACCCTCTTATTAAAATAATTTTGAGGAGTAGTGCATACTCTTTTTAACTCACTTTCACTTTCCTAGCAATTAAGGAGGACCCAATGAAGACAACCGGCTACCAGTGTTTCACTGGGGCCTGAGGGTCCTTTTAGCTAGATCTCTGAACACGTGCACTCTATTTTCTCTATTTTTTCTATTCCTACTGAAAATAACAGCCTCTTCTAACAGTTCAGTAGCACTTTGAACAGAATTTGGCTTGCTTACTTTGTCTGTTGTGTGTATTAACACTCTCCTGTTGTTTGATATAGGGAATTGATTGTGTCCTGCCTGTTGTGTATTCCAAAAAGGGGTTCAGCTCATCTATGAGGTCCAAGATGGTGTGTGGGTGCAGCCTGTACTTATCATGAATGTCCTCTTCAGTCTGCTGGAACAGCGTGATGCGCAGTCTGAATATTTGCTTCTGTCTCAGTCTCCTCTGTGCAAGGGCACTGATACGCAGCCTCCTGGCTATCACATATAGTCCTACCATTGTAGGAGTTTCAGTTGCATTGTGGGTTGCTTTTTATACCATCCACCTGGTTACCACCTTCATGCACTTGGTGGTAATAGCGATCTCTTAATTTGCGAATTTCACAAATTCGCAATTTGTGATTTTTTTCATACATGTCATTGCGATTTTTTAATTTGCGATATCCACTTTGTGAATTTCCCAAACATAGAAATCGCAAATTAAGAAATTGCAATATAATTTGCAGATTTCGTGTTCTCGCAACGTAAGAAATCGCAATAAATACCTTTTCCTATTTTTTAGTCGCAAATGCTGCTTTTTTTGCAAATCGTAGCGTTTGCGACTAAAAAAACGGTTGATACATCTGCCCCGTGGTGTCAATGTTTCTGTCTTCAGTGGCAAATCTGGACTGTGAGACCATCTTCAGGACTCAGCATTGTTAAGCAAATCACTCCTGTGAATACTGACATAAACAGACTAATCAATACAACCCGTGACACTCAGTATCACCTGCTTACAACTAGACAAACACTGGTATCAACACTCCAGTGTCAACCAACCAAGCTACAAAAAATGTATTCCATGAAGCCTGCCAACAAAAAATGCTCTAAAAAACACATCATGTCAGCCCGAGTGCAGCCAGCACAAGTGTGAAAAACTCAAGTGAACCTAACCTTACAACCAATAAAACCAAAAGTGCTTTCAAGAAACATATGATATCACGTATGTGCAGACCACTCAAGTGTGGACGCCTCAAGTGTACTAGAACAATCAACCAATCATTAACCATATATTAGAACATACCATGCTCTTTAAGCATTACTTCCAAATACCCAACTTGCGTCTGAGTATTACTGTGGATATACAACCCACATTCAGGCTTACTACTACAGACTAACTGCAGAAATAAAAAAACAATGAAAGGCACATGCAAGGGCACATCGTCTTACCCAATAGCAACTGAATTTGAATTGTCTCCTCTAAAATTATAAAAACACAAAACCATTAGTCCTCAACTGGTATGGATCATTACTCAAATAAAATCAACAAATAATAATAAACCAGCATGTATACTAACTTGCTTTCTGTAAAGATGGGTTAACTGTAATAATTGATCCAGGTGGGAGAAACAGTTAACACACACTGACTCAAGAGTCATGGTCGTGTAATTGATGCAGTAACACGCCATCACTTAATATAAACTTCCACATTATATACACAGAGCCTAAGTTGTAGGAAGCTGGCTCTGTATATACTATACCAAAGTGAGGTATAGTGTGTACAGAGTCCAGTGGAACCCCATAAGTAGGCAGAGGTAAAGTTACATTGCACTTTACTCTTTATCTGTGGTAGTGGGGTTAAGCAGTAAGGCTTTATCAGAGGACAGTGTTAAGCACTTATTGTACACAATCAGGCAGCAAATAAATTCACACAATCAAAGACAACTTCAGACCAATTGTTTTTGTATAAAAATATTCTCTTAGTTATTTTATTTTCTAGAACCAAACAAGCCTGGCACAGGAAAGTGATAAGTACTTTGAAGTAAATATACATTTTGTAACACATATTGGATTGCAATTGTAAATGTACTTTAACTTGATTACAGTAGTGTTTCTGATAATGAAATGCTTTTCAGAATACAATACATACACTTTGTATAGGATTTTCCGTAAAATTACAGGTAAGGTACTTTTGAGATTACTTTTCTTACACCATGCAGTATACCTGGATGCTGCACTAGGACATTTCCTGTAAACAGGTAAGTAAAAGTGTTTTAGTTAGTTAGTCCAATTTTTATAAATTTCTTTAGGTTTTCCAACTCCACACTTAGAACATTTTCATAGAAAAACAGTCAATGTTTTCCTATAGAGGAAAATTGTGTTATACGTTTTAAGGTATGTACTTCGTTGTGGGAGTTTGTGTTCTGGGGTTAGACTTAGGGGCCTTCCGAGGGTAAAGGATGCACTCTTGTTACACCCTCAGTGGCACCAGGGCCGCCGGGTGCAGAGTGCTGAGGCCCTATGTCATCAAATGGGGTGTGTGGGGCCTCCGGTTGGTGGCTGCTGACGAGCAGGCCACTGGGTTGTTGGAGCAAAGCTGCTGGAATTAAGCTCAGGGCAAATGGGGGTTTAGGCCAGCACAACATTTTCACCTTCAGCGGCAGTGGGGCGGACATGTGTGTAGTGCTCTTTTGGCACCGGAAGCCCTGTAGCTTTCAATGGGGAGTCTCCAGTTTGCCACTTAGAGAGGTAAGTTGGGATGTTGATTAGGCATGTTAGTTGGGCCACCCAAGGCCGTGGGGCGTAGGGTGCAAGGGTGCCTTATAGGGTCAGATCTTCTTACCAGCTCCTTGTCACAGTTGGGGGGACCTTCCAGTTTGAGGCTGCAGATGTTGGCTGGAGGCTGTGGCAGGTCAGAGTTGCTGGATCTCGAGTCAGGATCACTGGGGAGACCTCCTCTTGGTGTTGGGCTACTCAAACTCAGGCTGTGGGCGTCGGGTGCAGAGGGGAGCAGACCCGCAGATCCTTGCGGAACTGGAGTCTGTTGTTTGAACAAATCCTGTGTTCACGGGAAACAGAGTCTTTGGGATTGAAGGCAGGCAGGTCTTCCTGCATTGTCAAGGTTGCTGGCTGCAGGACACACCAGGAATTTGCTGGAGCAGGTTTGAATTGGGAACAGGGCGGTAGGGCTGGGGCCAACGTCAGTGAGTGTCTTCCTCTTGCTAGCTTTGGCACAGCTGTTTTGTCCTTCTTCTTCTTTTCTTTCTGATTGGGCCTTTTTAACCTATTGAATAACCTTTATCAATTTTCAGATGGCTATTAATTCACCGTAATTCGGGATAGATCTATGAGGATTAATTTCCCTCCCACCGCCTTTTTGATTTTTGAAATTGGGTCAAAACCGTAATGTGTATGCAGGTAAGCCATGAATTGAGTTCTTCTCAATCTTT
This sequence comes from Lissotriton vulgaris, assembly GCF_964263255.1. Taxonomy (NCBI): domain Eukaryota; kingdom Metazoa; phylum Chordata; class Amphibia; order Caudata; family Salamandridae; genus Lissotriton; species Lissotriton vulgaris. The sequence continues at coordinate 586,126,589 of NC_141689.1, read as the reverse complement.
TAATACATCCTATAATAAATGTAGGTTACTGATGAGCACTTCCTCCTGTTTTCTCTCCCCCACCCTTCAGGTGGCTAGCCTGGGATCCCAGATCCACATACACGGTAAATAGGTTGGTTGAACATGTATATTTAGGCCCTTTTAAATTAATGTTGTTTTAAATATTAGGCAATTAATCAAATTGCCTTTCTTTATTATTAAGGTTTATTTAAAAAGGTTTTATATAGCGCTGTCTAGACCCAGAGATATCAGAGCGCTTTACATGGGTATCAGACAATAAACTGCATGTTACAGCTTTACAAAGGTTAACCAGTTATTAGAGGACAGCAATTTTAGCTACAAGTAAGGTTGAGTCAAACAAAAAGCAACATATAGGTAGGGGAAAAAGCTGGCAAGGGGAGATATTCTGTGGAGTGGGGGGGGGGTAAGAGTTGGAGAAGTAGGAAGAGATGAGGAGGGAAAGAGGAGGGGAGGGTTAGAGACGCAGCATGTCAAGAGGAGGGGGAGGGTGACAGGAACACAAACCGGTAGGCATGTCAAAGCTGCGCCCAAAGTCCAGAAGCTGTGATCCCAGGGGGAGTGGTATCATTTCCCCATCTCTGTTGCGAGAGGCTCCCTAAGAGCAGTGGACTCTCTCAGAGGGGTCTCTGAGACTCCAAGGCCTATTTACTGTATCCTTCCCCAAAAAGAGGAGAGATTGCTTTGGCAAGGGTGTTATACCATACCTCAATTGTGAGTGGCTCCCTTGGCACTGTGGGATCTCTCAGCAGGTATGCTGAGACTCCAGCGTATATAACTTGGATCTTTCCCCAAAAAGGGAAGAAGGGGTGCTTAGTCAGAGGGCACAAAAGGACAGGGGGCTAGGTGGTGAAAGCAGGCAAGGGGAGATATTCCGGGGAGTGGGGGGGTAGGAGCAGGGGAAGTAGACAGAAAGTAAAGGAGGGAAAGAAGTGGGTATGATTAGAGACACGGCAAGGCTAGAGGAGGGGGAGGGTGACGGGGACACAAACCAGTAGGTGAGTCAAAGTTGCGCCCAAAGTCCAGTAAGCTGTGAACCCAAGGGGAGTGGTATAATTTCCCCATCACTGTTGCAAGAGGCTCCCTAAACGCAGTGGACTCTCTCAGAGGGGTCTCTGAGACTCCAAGGCCTACTTTACTGGATCCTTCCCCAAAAAGTTGCTCCCCCTGTCCTTTTTCCTGAGGAAGACCCACCAGCCGAGGCTAACATTAACCTCTATGCTCTTAAGCCAGGTCGAAACGTCCAGAGGAAGCAAGGTTCAGGGGTGCCCTGCCGCTAAATACTAGATTTAGGGTTGTTACAGGTACATAAAAAGATTGGGAACCTATGGGTCTCTTCCCTGGGGTAGGTACAACCCCTTTTATGCCTGGCTCCACCCTAGAGCGTTATGCTAATCTCTCCCTTGTCATTGGCCTCCCATCTCACAGCACCAGGATACCTCCTGGGTCACAGTGCGCTATATGCGCAATGGTTACATTACATGCCACCCTCCAGTGGGAGGGGGCATAAGTCTTTCCCTGGTCCCCTCATCTGCAAGATGGCAGGGACTGAGAGTTGTGCTTCACCTCGCCTCCCCCACCTCAGGGGTGGAGTTGGCAGAGGTGGGCACACCTCTCTTCCTCACTTGTTTTTCCTGCCAGTCTCCCACCCAAAGTGGGGGTCAGAACCAGTGGGGACCAGTTGCTGAAAGCAGCAAGTGGCCTGGGGAAGCTCACAAAGATGGCAAGTCTTTGAAGCTTCCTCTTCGTGGACCCTGCCCATCTGGGGGAGGAGGATTGGCACCTGATCCAAGGATGTGCATTGTTTCAGTCCCCTGAGAGCAGCAGGCTCTCAACCCAGGGGTCCAGAAACATGTCTGTTGGCGGCAGCCTAAGCGACTCTAGAAGTTGGTTGAATTTCAGGGCCATCTCTAATATGCCCTCTGTCATGCATTTTACATTAAATCCCCCATTGGCATCAGTGTGGGTTTAATGTGCTGAGAAGTTTGATACCAAACTTCCCAGTTTTTAGTGTAGCCATTATGGTGTTGTGGAGTTCGCAATGACAAACTACGAGCACCTTGTACTCTTAATGGCACCACTGCACTTACAGTGCCCAGGAATGGACTTGGGAACTGCAGGGGAACAGGGCTCATGCACCTGTACCCCCACCACTGAGATAGTGCACGCAGCTAGAGTGGTGACAGATCTATGCCCAGGTAGTGGGTTGTAGGCATGGCACAGAGAGAAGTGTGCCATGTCGAATCTTCACTTTGTTCTACACCAAGACATGCATCCTGCAAAAGCAGTGTTTGTGTGATGGTACAGGGCCTCTGAGGGTGGCACAATAGGTGCTGTAGACCTCTGAGGTCTTCCCTGGTCACAGTGCCCTGCGTACATGTGATACCATTTACCAGTGGATGACCTGTAGCCAGAGATGCTATTTGGGTTTTGGTCTCAATACAGATTTAGGGAAAGAACATAGGCCCTGGGTACCTGATTAGCAGGAGCCCAGGGCGCACTCACTCAAAGCACATCAGCAGCTCAGCAAAATGTGGGGGCTACCATACAGAAAGAGGGTACTTTCTCACACAAACCCCAAATGGAAGAAAGAGGATGAGACTAACATTTCCCTAGAGACTCTTTATTTTCTAAGTAGAAGAACCTGTTAAGTCCATCTGCATTGGCATGGGAAGTCCCAGGTCTGTGTTCCACTTCAAATTTCATTCCCAGTAAGGAGATGGACCACCTCAACAGTTTAGGAATTTTACCTTTTATCTGCATTAGCCATCTGAGAGGTATGTGATCAGTTTTAACTAGGAAGTGAGTACTAAACAAGTATGGTCTCAGCTTCTTCAGGGACCAAACCACAGCAAAGGCTTCCCTCTCAGTGGTGCTCCAACGCTGCTCCCTGGGGAGAAGCCTTCTGCGTATTAAGCAACAGGTTGATCTTGGCCTTCATCCTTAGTCTGGGATAGGACCGCTCCTATCCCTAGCTCAGAGGCATCAATCTGCAAAATGGACTGGTTGGCATAGTCTGGATCTTGAGAATTGGTGCTGAGCACATTGCCTCTTTCAGGGTGTCAAAAGCCGTTTGACAACTAACTGTCCAGTTTACCTTTCTGGGCATCTTCTTGGAGGTGAGTTCTGTGAGGGGAGCCACAATGGACCCAAATCCCTTCATAAACCTCCTGTAGTACCCAGTCAAGCCAAGTGATGCCCTGACTTGGGTCTGGGTTGTTTGAGCTGCCCAGTCCAGGATAGCCTGGATCTTGGGCGGTAAGGGTTGTACATGGCCTCCACCAACAATGTGGCCCAGGTACACCACAGTTCCCTCCCCTATCTGGCATTTGGATGCCTTGATAGCTAGGCTGGTGCAGAGCATTTAAAACCTTCCCAAGGTGGATCAGGTGATCCTGCCAGGTGCAACTAACGACAGCAATATCATCTAGATAAGCTGCACGAAAGGATTCCAATCCAGCAAGGACTTGATTCACCAACCTCTGGAAGGTGGCATGGGCATTGTTTAAACCAAAGTGCATAACACTAAACTGATAATGCCCATAAGGTGTGCAGAATGCTGTCTTTTCTTTTGCACCTGGGGCCTTGCCAATGTGTCAGTACCCTGTAGGTAAGTCAAAGGTACTTAGAAATTTGGCTACACCCAATTTGTCTATCAACTCATCTGCTCTCGGGATAGGGTGAGCATCTGTTGTGGTGACAGAATTGAGCCCTCTATAGTCCACACAGAACCTCATTTCTCTATTTCCACCCTGTGGATGAGGTTTGGGGACTAGAACCACTGGGCTGGCTCAGGGGCTCTCAGAGGGTTCAATAACCCCTAACTCCAGCATCTTGCTGATTTAAACTCTGATGCTTTCCTTGACTTGATCAGAATGGCAATAGATGTTTATTTATGACAGGTGAACTGTCACTATGTCCACATCATGGGTACACCAGTTTGTCTGATCAAGGTTCAATGAAAAGAGCTTTGCATAATGCTGCAGGACTTGCTTGAAATCAGTCTGCTGTTGGGCAGATAGGGTGTCTAAAAAGGCAACTCCATCCACTGACACATCTTTTAGGCTGTATGAGAGTAGATCAGGGAGAGGTTCACTCTCTGTCTCCTGATCCTCATCAGTCACCATCAGAATGGTGATGTCAGCCCTATCATGGAAAAGATTAAGGCAGTTCACATGGATCACCCTTTTGGGTGTCCTGCTTAAGCCCAGGTCAACCAAGTAGGTGACCTCACTTTTCTTTTCTAGGCTAGGGTAAGGGCCTCTCCTTCTGTCCTGGAAAGCCCTTGGTGCCACTGGCTCAAAAATTCACACCTTCTGCCCAGGTTAGATTTCTACCAGTGCAGCTTTTTGGTCATACCGGTGCTTCTGAAGCTCCTGGCTGCCCTCAAGATGTTTGGATGTTTTTTTCCATGTACTCAGCCATTCTGGACCTTAGGCCAACCACATAGTCCATAATATATTGTTTGGGTTCCTGGAGAGGCTTCTCCCAACCTTCTTTTGCAATATAGAGTGGTCCCCTCACAGGATGGCCAAACAGAAGTTCAAAGGAGGAAACCCCTACTCCTTTCTGTGGCACCTCCATGTAAGTGAAAAGCAACCATGGTAAGAGGACATCCAATCTCCATTTGAGTTTTTCAGGGAGCCTTATACTCAACAAGACCATTGGTTTGTGGGTGATTGGGTATAGTAAACAGGTGATGCACTTCACACTCTTTCCGCATATGTTTGAGGTAAGAAGTCATGAAGTTGGAACTTCTGTTTGAAACCACCTCCTTAGGAAATGCTACCCTGGTGAAGACACCAATGAGGGTCTTGGCTACTGCAGGAGCTGTAGTAGTTCCAAGTAGAATTGCCCCAGGAGGCATAGTGGCATTATCCACTAATGCTAGTATGAATTTGTTTCCTGATGCTGTGAGAGGTTGAAGTGGACCCGGTATGTCCGTACTTACCCTTTCTAAAGGAACCCCAACCACAGGTAAGGGTATCAAGGGGTCTTTGGGTATCCACTAGGCCTTGGCCTAGGACTACAATACGCTTGCGTAGTTTGGGCAACTACACACTATTCGAATTGCACGTAGCACAGTGTAAAATCGCATAGCGAGCATTTTTTGCTTGCTCTCTGTTCTCAACGTCTAGTTGGCGACTGCAAGCGAGCAAAATTACATCCCGGAGAGACTTTTTCCTTGTTTGCAATCAGCAAACTCAAGTTGGCGATCGTGAGCATGGAAAATAAACCTCCTGGCGAGATTCTCAACGCAGGGAGGTTAGGTTTCTCATTGCAAGTGCTCACGTATGCTAGCGACCACTCGGGATGAAAAACTATCAGTCAGCGTTGAGAAAGCTGCAGCTCGAGCAGCAGAAAACGACTGCTTGCACTGTGCATGATGCAGTTTGCACTGATTGCACAGTGCGGACAAGCATCTGGCACTGTGCAATCAGTGCGAACAGCATTGTGCACAGTGCACTATGCAGTTCGCGTAATGTGAAGTGCACTTCGGGTAGCTACGCGTATCGCTACTACGCGTAGCGCTACTACACAAACTACGCCCAGGGTTAGTGTCTACCTGTTTTGCCACTGGTCTGAAAGGTGACACCGAAGCTGACAAACTCCTTTCTTTTCTGAGACATCTGGGGCCAGTAAAAGTGACTAACTAGCCTTTCCCAGGTTTTGGTTTGTCCAAGATGCCCAGCTAGGGGAATGTCATGAGCTGAAGTTAGGAGGAACTCCGTGTACTTCTGAGGCACTACCACTCTCCTAGTGGCTCCAGGGTAGAGGTATCTGGCCTCGGTGTACAGTAGTCCCTCTACCCAATAAACTCTGTGGGTACCACTGACTTCTCCCTTTTCCTGTGCAGCAGCTTGATGCCTCAGGCTTTCAAGAGTTAGACATTCCTGCTGTCCAAGGCAACGCTCTTCCCTAGGGGGTCCCCCTAGGCCCAGAAGTTCAGCCTGGTAAGGTTCAAGCTCCTTGGACTCAGTTCCCTCTAGGGTGTCCAAGTCCTCTCCCTGAGGAGAGGGGTACCGATTATTTTGCTGTACAAAAGATGGTTTCCTAGTCTTCTTACCTTTCCTCTTGAAAGGTCGGGCCATACCTTCATGCGCCAATACTTCTTTTTCACACTGTTTTCTGCTCTGTGCTCTTGTTTTTACACACACCATCTCATGGATATTCAGCATTGCTGCATGGGTTTTCAGTTCAACCTCAGGCCAGGCTGAGGTTTTCAGGTCATTCCCAAGCAGACACGCATGTGGTAGCTTTGTATAGATCACTACCTGTTTCATGCCAGTAACCACCCCCCCCCCCATTCTAATGTCCCTATAGCCATTGCCTGGTTAGTGGTATCACTGTCAGCATTAGTGACTGGGTAAGTACACCCAATCAAGTATTGCTCAGGCGAAACCATTATTTCTCTCACCATAGTGACACTGGCACCTATATCCCTTACAGCTTCCATCTTACTTCCATTAATCCAAGGGTATTGCAAATATAAGTTGGGTGATCACACAGCTAAAGTAGCAAGCTCAACTTCCCCTTCTAAAACTACAACTGCTTCAGTGTGCAACCCGCTATTTGCTCTTAGCCCACTGCTGTTCCCATCTGGAGCCGGTACCCCTCAGTTGAGGTAGCTGGGCGCTTTATAAATGTATTTTATTATTATTATAGCTGTACTAGGACTTGGGGGCTTCTTGTTAGAACAAGTAGCATCTCCAGTTAAGTGTCCCAACTTTCTACAGTTGTTACACCAGGCCTTTAAAGGATCAAAGTTCTTGTTAGTAGATTGGGAAGAGTTTTGGGACCCCCCCGTTCAGGTTTTCGGACCCTTTTGAAGACTCAGGCATTTTATCTTGGTAATTCTCACCACCGTTTCCCTGGAAAAGTTTTGTAACCCCTTTTCTTTAGTCACCCCCAGTGTTTGTTTTTGTCACCCTTGTCTTGACCCAATGACCTACCTTCTTTCCCAATTCTTGGGGAGAAACTACACCTAGGTCTACCAAATGCTGATATAACTTATCATTAGTGCAATTACTTATACTATGTTCTTTCATAAACAGATTGTAAAGTCCATTGAAATCATGCACCTTGTGTCCAGTTAACCAACCATCTAGCGTTTTAACAGAGTAGTCTACAAAGTCAATCCAGGATTGGTTTTTGGTTTTGTGAGCCCCCCTGAATCTAATTCTATATTCCTCAATTGTCAGTCCAAATCCCTCAATCAGAGTTCTCTTCATGAGGTCATAAGACCCAGTATCTGCTCCAGAAAGGGTCAGGATTCTGTCTCTGCTGTTACCAGAGAACAGTTCCCAAAGGAGTGACTCCCAGTGTGACTTCTTCCCTTTTCTCGTTTCACAAGCCATCTCAAAGGCTGTGAACCATTTTGTGATATCATCATTCTCGTCATATTTAGGGACCATCCCTTTGGGGATTTTAGAATCATAAGATTGCTCTTAATCCTTATTGAGTAAATCGCTGCCACCGTTGGCGGCTGCTAGGCCCATCTCTGTTCTCTCTCTCTCTCTAGAGCTAGCAACTTAGGGGCATATTATCAAGCGGCAGCGATAATTATCGCTGACCGCTGTTAGTGTGAGGAAATCTATCGCCGGCTATCGCTGGAAATAATCTCCATGTTAGCGTTGTATTAACAACGTTTAACGCCATGGAGATAAAAATCTCAGCGATAGCAGGGATTATCGCCGTTTTCAATGAAAATGGCGATAACCTTGTTGATAGGGCCTGTGGTTTTAGCCATATGATCCATCTCCCATTACAGGTATGCCGAAGTCAAGAATTTAGCAGACGTTAAATTCCTGAGTTAAGCACCCTGTTAGCGATATAAATCGCAATGCTAACGCTGACAGGGCCTTGTTGTTAATATTGCGTAGCCCCGTTAGCGATAAATTTCCCTGAAGTATTCCCAGACACGCCTACCACACGCCTACCTCGCGTCTCATTAGCAATGCGAGGCCATAAAAAATCTGGTCGCTAAGCGTTGAAAACCAATGCTAAGTGGCCTTGTTGATACGGCAAAATGATTATCATCGCTTAGCATCCAAAAACGGACGCTAAAGCGGCGATAATATATTTATCACATCTTCTTGGCCATGCTCAAAGAACTTGATTTCAGTGTTGCAGTCACGCTTGGACAAATGTGACCGGCAACGCCCGGGGCCGAGCTTAAAATAGAAGCCAGCCCTGGTCGCCACGCTTTTATATTGCACGACATTGGGATGTTAGAATAATTAAGTACCACTGTTTTATAACTCTGTTATACATTACGATTCAGATGCTGGTTAAGAAGGCGATTTTCTGAAAACTTCCTCCAGACAAATATTGAGCATTTAAAGAAATGATTACAAAAAGTCAAAGGTAAACGCAACTAATTTAAATTAGATAGTTACGATTAAGTTTGGCATTTTTCCTGTGACTTTCACTAGAATTGTTTATTCTTGTTTTTAGCGGACAAAGTTCAGAATTTCACTTGTTAGAAAAGAAAGCTCAATTAAACAAAAAGGAAGCTATAGCTAGAAAATAAACGTGTATTTGAACATCTCACAGAACAAAAATAACGGTGAATAGGTATAAAGGCACAGTTATAGATATTTCAATTAATAGCAAGTAATAAGAACATATTGATGTGATTTTGTTTCTTCTTTAGTAAAAACAAAAGTAGACGATTCAGCACACAGCATCCTGGCCGGTCCAGATTGCAGAATCCAGATAGCAAAATCAAACTGGACATTTTCTCTCTGTTTCTCTTTCTCATCCCAAAACCCTTTCTCCCCTTTAATATTTGCCAGGACCACTGTCGCTATAACTAGTGTTTCTGAGAGATATTCTGAGGGGGTTGAGATATAATCATCGCCCCTGTCAACTTCCTGGATTTCAGGTGAGTGGTGAGATCAGACCAACAGAAAGTCAAGCCACAAAAATAATGTTGACCTGGGTGATGGATACTTCCACTGATGATAGCACTTTAGAGCAGGGCTCTATCACTATGCAAGAACTAACCAGAATACTCACAGGTTTAAAAAAAAAGTTGCTTCTTTGAAACATGAAAACTCTCAATTATAAAATGATCTCCAGCGGTCCAAACCGCAGGATAATCCTTGGGATGATAGTGCAGGGAAGCCTAAGGTTGTAGTACAACTCCCTCGATTTACATTCGGCATACCACCTTCTGATACTTCCACAGTTCAACCTGTTCACGTCTCTGTTACCACACCCACTCTGGTACCATTGGCAACCCCAGAACGTTTCTTGATATATTCATGAATCAATGCCAATTGCACTTATTGTGTCGCCCGTGGCCTTTCCTTCTGATTCAACTAAGGTGGCCTTTATTTTATCTTACTTGGGAGGGGTAGCCGCTACCTGGTCTATCCCATTTGTGGAAAGAAATGATCCCTTGTTACATACTTGTCTCGATTTAAAGAAGAAATGCGAAAGTTGTTTGCTAAACGTCACTTTATTCAGTCTAGTGATAATGAGTTATTAAATTTGCGGCAGGGTAGCAAGGATTTTCTGACATACATTATGTCCTTTAATCGACTAATTGCTGAGACAGAATGGCCTGATGAAAAACGTACTTCCTCATTTTATAGAGTACTTACGAGATGAGTTAAAGGATACTCCCATTCTAATACTGATACATCATAGCCCATGCAAATCGGTAGTATCTGTGGATGTTCAATTAGACCAAGTACATTGCAGTGAAGCCTAAGTTTGTAGTACAACCCCCTCAATTTACTTTCGACACACCAACTCCAGATACCAGTAAAGTGATTGGGAATACTGAGTCAGAAAACTTGTCAGCCTTATAAGGAAAGAAACCACCTTAGTAAAAAACAGAAGTAGATGATTCAGCACTCACCATCCTGACCGGTCCAGATAGCAGAATCCAGATAGCAGAATCAATCTCGACATTTTCTCTCTGTTTCTCTTTCTCATCACAAAACCCTTTCCCCCCTTGAATATTTGCCAGGACCACTGTTGCTATAGCTAATATTTCTGAGAGATATTCAGAGGGGGTTGCGGTATAATCATCGCCCCTGTTAACTCCCTGCATTTCAGGTGAGTGGTGAGATCACACCAACAGTGCGGGGCTGCCAAAGTGCTGTAAGGGAATCCTGGCATGTGGGATTACCCCTACGTCTCGCCGGAAGAGCGGGAGCCCACCTAGCAGTTGTGCCGCATTTGGGTTCCTGCAGAAGCGGGAGACCACCCCGCTTTTATGCTGCTTTTCGGCGGGTGCCCACCCAGCATTTTGAAATCACCAAGAAATCACTTTTGCTGCCCAAGCTGCCGAGAGAGGAGCACCCAGGAAACGGAAGTGAGTCACCTGCGCGTAACTGTGGGTGGAGCCTGCCTTATGCTGCCTAGAGCCTCGCGAGCTCTGTGTTGAAGTCCCGGTCTCAAGAAGGGGGACTGGTGAAGTGAGGAGAGCAGGGTTAGCATGGCCGAGCGACGGGATCAGAGCTCCAGCAGTGACAGCGGGACGCAGAGGGGACGTTGTCAGTGCCTTTCCCAGTGCAGTCCAGAGGAGTCCCTGGACAGCTGGTGAGTGGGGGTCTCTGGAAGTATTGCAGGGCTGCCAGAAGTGACACCTGAAGTGCCCGTACTTGGCTCCTTTTCTTCAGCTGTACTGCCGAAGGGGGCAGCTGCAATGTTGGGGCCATTTTAATATTTACATGCTTAGTTCTTCTTTTGCTAATCTCAGCTGGACCGCAGTTGCAGGCAGCTGCACTGTGGGGGCAATCCCAGAGTGGGGCTCCTCCAGGCGCAGTGGCACCAAAGGCTAATCTGCAATGATTGGGGGCTACCATTGTACTTTCGAGTCCAAAAGGGGATGGCTCCAACTGGCCAGTGCTTGTTTCTGGACACATCTGCACCACAGAAGCAGGCAGCTACAACGTGTGGCACACTCTTGCATTGGAGTCCCAGTAAGAGGGGCTCCCCAGGCACGGTTGTGCAAGTACTTGTTTTTACAGCCGCACCACAAGAGCGTGGGCAACTGCAACAAGGGGCATGTTTGTTTTGCATACCAAGGAGGGTCCTACAATGGAATGGTGATAATCTGTGTGCACTACTGATTATGGCATAGATGCATCAAGCAAAATTGCAATTGCAATCGCTGCGAAACAGCGATTGCGATTGCAAATTCCACTTCCGCAATGCATCAAGTGGAAAAGCAGCAATTAGCGAATTCGCAAAACAAAGAATCGCTAAACCCCTAGAAACCCCCAGTGTGATTCCTTAAAAGCAATTCTCCACATAATCTGCGAATTTAATAGTGAATTTGCAGTCAAATAGCGAATTAGCAAACAAATCGCTATCCACATGCATCAACAATCGCAAATAGTGAAAACACCATAATTTGCAAAAAACGAGTCGCAATTTAAGGAGAAGCTAAACGAGGTGGTAACCATGAAGACAAATTGGCAAAAATAAAATGTTGGAAATAACAAACAGGTCCTGGCTAAATCAAACACACTTAAGGATCAGGAGGAAAGTCACAATGGCAGGTTTATACATCGTGGCAAGGCGGCTGAGGCTCCAGGCTGCAGCCCAGAACAGACGCAGGATCCATGAACGCATCTTCTGGCTGCGGATCACACTACTGGGACAGACTGAAGAGGAGATCTACTCCAAATACAGGCTCAAGGGGGCAATGATTAAGAAGCTCATCAGAGACCTTGACCCCCTGATGCAGCACCCAGCACGGAGGACCAATGCCGTGCCCACCCATGTCCAGGTCCTGTGCTGCCTGCAACTCCTGGCCTCCTGCAGCTTCCAGCAGATAGTCACAGTTGCAGGGGGTGTATTCCAGAGTACACTTTCACGCTGCCTAAAGAGTTTCCTGGATGCCATGCTGAGCCAGATACATCACTACATCACCTTCCCAACAACCCAACAGGACTTAATGCAAACTAAACTGGACTTCTATCATACCACCCATTTCCCCTTTGTAATTGTCTGCATCGACTGCACCCACATGCACATCTACCCGAAGAGACCGGATACATGTACTGGAACTGCAAGTCATATCACTCCCTCAACATTCAGGTGGTATACAATGCGAAGACCATCATTACAGACATTGTGGCACAATACCTAGGGAGCACACATGATTCATTTATCTTCCAGCACTGCGGAATACACACCCGCTTGGCCAGGGGTGATTTTGGTGAGGGACATCTCCTAGGTAAGTACACATGCCCACATACAGTATGTTAAGACCATGTTGGCGCACATAACAGGCACTGTCCCTCTGTTCCACCCTTCAGGTGACAGTGCCCGTGCCCTCCGTGAATACCTCCTCACCCCATACCTCAACCCAGCATCACCTCAGGAAAGGTGGTACAATAGTGCGCATATACACACCATAAATGTGATTGAGCAAACATTTGGCATGTTAAAGAGTAGATTTCGCATTCTCCACAAGACTGGTGGGGCCCTCAAATACCGGCCCGAGATCTGCTGCCACATCATGGCCTTGTACGCCATGCTTCACAATATTGCCACCAAGCGGAGGATACCTGTTGAGGTGTCTGGTAGTGAGTCGGAGGGGGACAACCTGCCACCTGCACATGTGCATCATGCACACGGGGAGAATCATCCTCAAGGTCACAAGTTCTTTCTCACATCACACAGAACTATTTCTAGTGCATCCATACCCTTCACACAACACTGCACTCATGCAAGCCACATCAAAGATTGACATGAGGATGATTTGTTGTCAAAATAAAGCTTGTGTTCATTGCTTCCATCAGCAACAAATAAGAGTACGGCTTTTAAACATCCAAGGTCATGTAACCTGAGCTGGTGCGCATGGTTGCTTCCCCAGGGCACAGCCTGAAATGTAATGAAACTAGCTCCTCCTGCTGTGCGCAACTTGTCACCTCTCACCCTCCACGTTAGGCTGGTTCTGTCGGGATGCAGTGTTGGGCCAGGCACTGTGCCTCCTTTCTGTTTGCACCGGCACAGACAGGCTGCTGAGGCTAGATGCCTCTTCGCTGGCATCATCTTCCCCCCCCTTGCATTACTATGGTCTGCTGCCTGTTGGTGCTCCACAGCGTTGGTGACCTGCTTCAGGGCCCTTGCTATGTCAGCACAGCATTGGACCATCTGGATTTGCATGGCCAATGATCTTCGCGAGAGCTGGGATGTGGCGTTCCCGATCAGGTGATTGGAACGGGTGTAGGCTGACAGCCGTGTGAGCAGCTGCCTGTGGCGTCTGCGGGTGACGTCCTGCTGCGCTACCATCTGCTGGTTGCTCTCCTTCACGGCCGTGGTCAGTTCCTGCAGACTCTCTGTGAGGAGACTGATGTTGTGTGCTGTTTTGTAGAGCTGCATTGCTGCCATGTGCTGCGCCTGTTTGCGGTGCACACACAGCATCTGAGCCTCAATGCCCAGGCCCACGTTGTGTGTGTGTTGCTCCATAGCTGCTGTTATGGGCACGGAGTGCTGCTGCCTTGACCTGCTGCTGGCGTGGGCCCGCACATTTGTTGTGATTTGTGTCTGCCTCCTGGGACGTGGGGTCTGCTCCACTTCCTTATGTGCCGAGACGTGATGTTGTGCTCTGCCTGTAGCTGCAGCGGTGGCCCTGGGTGTCGGTGCAGGTGCAGGTTCAGGCTGCCTCTCCCCCTCCATCTCTTCAGGTGTCTCCGCAATGTGGAGGATGTCACTGTCGGACGTGTCAGTATCTGCAACACCTGTGATGTCAATGAGTGCATGAATACTGGTATGATTAAGGCACCTGGGATGTTGCAACATGCATGCAGGCTTGCTATTGGTTAATGTCTGCATTCCCTGGCTGGCTTTTGGGGTCTGTGCATCTTTACTAATCTGGCTGTCTTTGGCTATCAAGGTACCTTTACATACTACAGGTTCCACAATGCATTTGGGCATTTGGGAGGAGCAGGGACTGGAATACTGTGCTCACAAATATGGATTGCACTAGGGGCATGGGCATTGTTAGGGTATGGGGTCGCAGTGGCATGACTCTTACCTTGAGTTTGGTGTGTGGTGCAGGAGGTGTCCAGTTGGGTAACGCCCAAGCAGGCTTCGGGGTGTATGATGTCCTCCACTAGGTCCTCCATCGGGGTGTTTTCAGGGACTGTGGAGTGTCCCCCTCCTGTAGATATTCTCTCCCCAGTCTCTCAGGTATTTGCTCCTTGGCATGGCCGCTGAGGTCATACCAAATCTTTTTTAAGTCATCGATGGACCGGTGGGTGACTCCCACCGCATTCACCTTTGCCTTGATGTACACCCAGTTGCGCCTCTTGGTTGCCTCGGACACCTTCCGGGACAGCTTCCCGAACAGTTGGTTGTGGTTCCTGCTCACACCTTCAATCAGGTACTCAAGTTCTTTCTCACTAAACTTGATTTTGCGTTTGCGGGCTTTTTCACTTGGTCCTGCAGCTTCCTGGGACATTGTGGTTTGATTTCCACTCCTGTATGGGCACTGCAGGGTGTGGCTCCTGAAGCTCAGTGCTCTGCCTCCTTCTGTATCCATTAAAGAAATGGGGTAACCCAAAAGTACTGGACCCGGGTATCAAATTGATATTAACAAACAATGGTCCGAGACCTATAACTTGGTATAGAAGAAATGAATCAGAACTTATTTGATTTCAGAGCATAAATAATTTGGCACTGCTCAAACCAACCAATGGAAAACATAAGAATTGGCAACAACAAAGAGGTCCAAAAAATATATATGCAATATTTTAATCTATTGTCATATATGGCACTAATATTGCAATTTACAAATTTTTACAATATTTTCCGTATACATGTAGAATCATGAAGTGTAAATGCCCCGTACATAACGTGCAGGAGAAAAGGGGTGTCAAAGGGAGTGCAAGTGATAGAGTGAAAAGAAAGAAGAAATCACACAAAATTTATAAAAAAAAAACAACAGTTTTTTCAATTCCGAAAGGGTACCAGCCAGCAAATGCTGGACCAAAATACCTGACCACAATTCAATTTGTCCAAGAGGACTTCTTATTCATTTTGTCAGACATAAGATGTAACAGTTATCTGCACTATATCACAAAAAGAGAGGGGATATAGGTAGTGGTCAGGTATCAATTAGAGTGTCGACGTTTCGACTCGTCTTGCGGCCTTGCGGTTAGTTGTGCCTGGGCCATGCGAGTCTTCATCAGGACATATTAAACGGGGCAGCACAGAGTTATCTTGGTGACCCTGTGGAAAATATAAATGGACCATAAGAATTTTGGAGTTGTTGCCTAAGGGGTGATGTGAGACCAGGGATAAAATGCTTACCCTGTGAGTGAAGCAGTAGTCGTTATCTGCTTACGTTGGGTTGTTTCATACGGTCCAAAGGCTCCTATTCTATGTACAGTTGCCAGAACCTGGTTTCCAGAAAATATAATGAAGGACCCATGTAATAATTATATAAAAGTGGTCCTGTAGACACAGTCATATCTAGGCAAAACTTAAATGTTACCTGCACAATGAATCAGAATGGTAATTGTTCCCAGGTAAATTCCTTGTGACCACGAGGCTGTAACAATTCATGACATTGCCTATTTAGTGAGGCTCAGTTAGGTGGGAATAAAGGTATGTAAAAATGATTAAAAGGACTCACCAATGGGTCCGAGTCCAGAAATCAATCTGGCAGCTCTTGTGTATAACTCTGTTTTGATTCCTCACACTGTGGGAAAACAAAGCAGTTGGTATAATGGCTTCCAAAAGGGGGTATTTTTAAACAGCTGTATAAATCACACAAAAGGCATATAGATTACCTTGTACCATGATCGTAGATCCTGTGTACAATATTCCAAAGTCGGTGTGGAAGAGACTATGTGGTGATAAAGTCGCCGTATTTAACTCCCATTCGTTTGTCTGTGAAGGCAAAATCGGGAAGGAGGGTTGTCTGATCTGTTTAACATATGCCTGGCAGCAGTGCGCTAAGGATAACAGCTGCGCGCGCTTACCGGTAATGTAGTGCAGGTTTGCAAAGTCGAACGTCTACCAGAGGACTGGAGTGGCAGCAACTCACTCCCGGACTAGCGTCTCTCGAGGCGCCAGGATCTCGGCCACTTTGATTACCGGGTTGCCGGCAACACAGAGGAAGGACTACGGCGAACCCAGGACTTATTAGGTGATTTAGTGTCTTGTGAGCGTGCATGAATAGCGGGCATTATTAATCAATACTCGTTTATATTTTAGACGTCATATCGGCCATATTACTCGCAATTTCGAGCCAACAAATTAATTTCTTAATTTAAAGAATATATAGAGGGCAGGCACGTGTAATTGATTTAACAATTGTGCTGTACAGAAAAAACGCTTTTTAGGTCCTGGGAGCAGATCTCAGAGTAGCTACATCAGAAAAGGTGTCGGCCATCTTGGGTTGGGAATATTGTTCCAAAGGGGTGATCTCATGGATGTTATGATAAAAACATTTTTAACAATATATACATATTTACACATAGCAGATTGATCAAAAACACAATTACTTAATCACATTTGCATATTCAAATTAGCCTGAAAATCCCCAGAAAATTCTGACAAGAATTCTGCAAACCTATATTAACAGGAGTAGTATTTGAGCAGAGATTAATGAATTAGAGGACAGCAATCTGTCTGTTTATTTCCTCTAACTCATTTAAACCCTTCCTGGCTGTATCAAGGAGGTATATCCAGCGGCATTCCCTTCTACTCAGAGTACTCTGGAAGTCCCCTCCTCGTTGGTTTTTTTGTACCTTTTCTATCACCCACCATTTGATGCTCTCAGGTTGGTGGTCAAAAGTAATAAAGTGTTGTACAAGCGGTGCTCCCACCGTTTTACAGCGTACCCGGCTTACATGTTGCAGAATTCTACACTTTATTTTCTGTATTGTTTGTCTCACATACAGAAACCCACAGGGGCACATGATGGCGTAAATCACTCCTGAGGTGTTGCAGTTACTGTGTCCTTTCCCCTAGCTAAATATCTGAGGTCAAACGTCATCCCTATTGGACTCCAAGTCCGTAATGAGCCAGCTATCTTCCTAGAGAACCCTAAATTCAAGGAGGGTTTCAATTTTATATCTAACACATGCTCAAGACATTGGATGGTCTTGGGCATTGAAACCGCTGTAGTCGAAGTAGAAAGGCTTACTAGGGAGATAGCTACTCTGAAAAAGGAGATTATTGATGACAAAGCCCTAGTCAATGCCAAGGAAGCTCTGGAGAGGCTAGAGAAAACCATTCGTGAATTCGATATATACACTCAGGGAACTAAATTGGAAAAAGTGGCTAAGGACATTAAAGTATACGACAAAAAGGTAACATACCCCTACCTACAGGAAGGCTATTACACACAGGATCAGAGAGGGGGTTTCTCCAGCCGAGGGCGGGGAGGATACAGACGGTATAATACTTTTTCAGGCTCCTCGGCCAGCAGTGGATCAGATATTGAATTTGACCGCCCAGGAACCAGTACTGGATCTAATTCCTCGGCTCAGAATTTCCAGGATCAACAGCCTTTTTTAGCCGAGGACCAATGGTGGGAACCACGCGGCAGAGGCCGCCCCTGGGGACGACCCAGGGGAACACGGGGAGTGACATGGAATCGAGGGACAGGCAGGGGGAAGAAAACATACCAGTCGGACTCCCATGGCGAGATCAGAACGAGGCGCCAACACTACAGATGGTAGTTCACAGTCCAGAGAACCCTGTCATCAACCTGTCCAATTATGTTCTCACTCAAGCTGAACAAAGTGTGCTTTCTAAGGGACTGTCCTTTGTCCCAACAGCTATGCCCAATGACTTTAACCTGAAGATGGAATTACAACAATTCTTCAGAAAGGTTCGACTGAAACACTATTTTCAGAAGGTCCCCCACAATCCGATTTTTTCAGCCAGTGGACTAAGACCCCCCTCTAAGTTCAATCCACCCTCACATTTGGTGGACAGTAAAATACTAGCTTATGAACAGGTGGTCACACGGGATGTGGAACAGATTCTCACTACAAGACAGTATGTTCCATATAACATGAGTAAAGAGGAAAAAAAGGCACTTTACAATTTAAGAAGCAATACTGACATTGTAGTGAAACCTGCAGATAAGGGGGGGGCAATAGTAATCCAAAACGTTGAGAAGTACAAGAGTGAGATTCTATCTCAACTTCAAGTGGAAGGTAACTACAAACCCCTAAAAAAAGATCCGTCCAAAGTGATCAGTCAAACCATTAGTGCTGTTACTAATATTGCACTTCAGGAGGGTTATATCACCAAACATGAATTTGATTTTTTAAACAATACTCATCCACGGACACCCACTATTTACACACTCCCCAAGGTACATAAACGCCTTGAGGATCCACCGGGGAGACCGATCATTTCGGGATGTGGTTCCATTCTGGAACCCTTGTGTAAATACATCGATATATTTCTTAAACCCATAGCAATTTCCACCTCCACCTATCTACGTGACACCATGGCAACTATACAATTAGTTGATGGTCGTCAATATGATCCAGATACATGTTTGCTTGCCACAATGGACATTACTGCTTTATACACAAACATCCCCCAACGAGCTGCATTGATGTGCATGGAAACAGTTCTGAACCGTAGACCTGCTCCACATAGGGTTCCGACGGAGTTCATTATTAAACTCTTGGAGATAGCCATGACGCAAAATTTATTTACCTTTCAAGGCAAATTTTATGTACAAACAAAAGGCGTGGCTATGGGTGCCAGCTTTGCACCCAATCTGGCGATCATTTTCATGAGTGAGTATGAACACAGATTTGTACTAAGTGACAATAACCCATTTAGAGATCAACTCCAACTTTGGGCCAGGTACATCGATGATGTCCTTTTGATTTGGTGTGGCAATAAACTTTCCCTAACTGAATTCCATAATTGGCTTAACCTACAGCTAAACGATATCCAATTCACTTTGGAATGTGATAATCACTCCATAAATTTCTTGGACATTAAAATCAAAGCTGAGGGTGGCTGCTTATATACTACTCTCTATAGAAAAAGCAGCGAGCGGAACACGCTCCTCAGGTATTCCAGTCACCACCCTCGGAATCTCAGGGACAATTTGCCCTTTGGGCAGTTTCTGAGACTCCGTAGAAATTGTACTAAGAAAGAGGACTTCTTCGATGAATCCTCCCTCCTAATTGCCAGACTGAGTGAGAGAGGCTACCCCTTACGCTTGCTAAAAAAAGCGCGGATTAGGGCCTGGCATAACCATCGTGATCAACTTCTCAGCATACAGGAGAAAGGTACAAGTGAAGAAAGGTTGGTGTGCGTTACAACCTTTAACACCAAAAGTAATCAGATAAAATCAGCCATAAACCGTCACTGGCATCTGGTAAAAGATGAGGTAGGTGGACTTCAGACTCCCCTACATGCCTTTAGAAAAGGCATGAGCATCAGGGACCATCTTGTAAAATCATTACTCCCATCGATGTCAGTTCCCTCTCAGACTACACTATGGGGTCTACCCCCGGTAACGGGCCATAAGAAATGCGGTAACTGTAAAGCTTGTCCCCTGACCCTGGAATGTACTACCTTTTCACACAACGACCAGGTCCACACATTGAAAGGACACAGTAACTGCAACACCTCAGGAGTGATTTACGCCATCATGTGCCCCTGTGGGTTTCTGTATGTGGGACAAACAATACAGAAAATAAAGTGTAGAATTCTGCAACATGTAAGCCGGGTACGCTGTAAAACGGTGGGAGCACCGCTTGTACAACACTTTATTACTTTTGACCACCAACCTGAGAGCATCAAATGGTGGGTGATAGAAAAGGTACAAAAAAAACAACGAGGAGGGGACTTCCAGAGAACTCTGAGTAGAAGGGAATGCCGCTGGATATACCTCCTTGATACAGCCAGGAAGGGTTTAAATGAGTTAAAGGAAATAAACAGACAGATTGCTGTCCTCTAATTCATTAATCTCTGCTCAAATACTACTCCTGTTAATATAGGTTTGCAGAATTCTTGTCAGAATTTTCTGGGGATTTTCAGGCTAATTTGAATATGCAAATGTGATTAAGTAATTGTGTTTTTGATCAATCTGCTATGTGTAAATATGTATATATTGTTAAAAATGTTTTTATCATAACATCCATGAGATCACCCCTTTGGAACAATATTCCCAACCCAAGATGGCCGACACCTTTTCTGATGTAGCTACTCTGAGATCTGCTCCCAGGACCGAAAAAGCGTTTTTTCTGTACAGCACAATTGTTAAATCAATTACACGTGCCTGCCCTCTATATATTCTTTAAATTACGAAATTAATTTGTTGGCTCGAAATTGCGAGTAATATGGCCGATATGACGTCTAAAATATAAACGAGTATTGATTAATAATGCCCGCTATTCATGCACGCTCACAATACACTAAATCCCCTAATAAGTCCTGGGTTCGCCGTAGTCCTTCCTCTGTGTTGCCGGCAACCCGGTAATCAAAGTGGCCGAGATCCTGGCGCCTCAAGAGACGCTAGTCCGGGAGTGAGTTGCTGCCACTCCAGTCCTCTGGTAGACGTTTGACTTTGCAAACCTGCACTACATTACCGGTAAGCGCGCGCAGCTGTTATCCTTAGCGCACTGCTGCCAGGCATATGTTAAACAGATCAGACAACCCTCCTTCCCGATTTTGCCTTCACAGACAAACGAATGGGAGTTAAATACGGCGACTTTATCACCACATAGTCTCTTCCACACCGACTTTGGAATATTGTACACAGGATCTACGATCATGGTACAAGGTAATCTATATGCCTTTTGTGTGATTTATACAGCTGTTTAAAAATACCCCCTTTTGGAAGCCATTATACCAACTGCTTTGTTTTCCCACAGTGTGAGGAATCAAAACAGAGTTATACACAACAGCTGCCAGATTTATTTCTGGACTCGGACCCATTGGTGAGTCCTTTTAATCATTTTTACATACCTTTATTCCCACCTAACTGAGCCTCACTAAATAGGCAATGTCATGAATTGTTACAGCCTCGTGGTCACAAGGAATTTACCTGGGAACAATTACCATTCTGATTCATTGTGCAGGTAACATTTAAGTTTTGCCTAGATATGACTGTGTCTACAGGACCACTTTTATATAATTATTACATGGGTCCTTCATTATATTTTCTGGAAACCAGGTTCTGGCAACTGTACATAGAATAGGAGCCTTTGGACCGTATGAAACAACCCAACGTAAGCAGATAACAACTACTGCTTCACTCACAGGGTAAGCATTTTATCCCTGGTCTCACATCACCCCTTAGGCAACAACTCCAAAATTCTTATGGTCCATTTATATTTTCCACAGGGTCACCAAGATAACCCTGTGCTGCCCCGTTTAATATGTCCTGATGAAGACTCTCATGGCCCAGGCACAACTAACCGCAAGGCCGCAAGACGAGTCGAAACGTCGACACTCTAATTGATACCTGGACCACTACCTATATCCCCTCTCTTTTTGTGATATAGTGCAGATAACTGTTACATCTTATGTCTGACAAAATGAATAAGAAGTCCTCTTGCACAAATTGAATTGTGGTCAGGTATTTTGGTCCAACATTTGCTGGCTGGTACCCTTTCGGAATTGAAAAAACTGTTGGTTTTTTTTTATAAATTTTGTGTGATTTCTTCTTTCTTTTCACTCTATCACTTGCACTCCCTTTGACACCCCTTTTCTCCTGCACGTTATGTACGGGGCATTTACACTTCATGATTCTACATGTATACGGAAAATATTGTAAAAATTTGTAAATTGCAATATTAGTGCCATATATGACAATAGATTAAAATATTGCATATATATTTTTTGGACCTCTTTGTTGTTGCCAATTCTTATGTTTTCCATTGGTTGGTTTGAGCAGTGCCAAATTATTTATGCTCTGAAATCAAATAAGTTCTGATTCATTTCTTCTATACCAAGTTATAGGTCTCGGACCATTGTTTGTTAATATCAATTTGATACCCGGGTCCAGTACTTTTGGGTTACCCATTTTCTTTAATGGTTACCTTGAGCAGTTTGTCTGCGAGGGTTGTTCCTCTAAATGTTTAATGTTGTTTTGACATAGTGTTTATGTTGTTGTCTAGTCATTGTTTTGCATAACCAAATTGTTGACCATAGGATGTCGGAGAAAGAGACCTTATCATACCGTGAGGATTATATTGATAAGCTCTTATTGGAAGAAGGTAGTGGTACATTCCTTGCTGACAACACCACCACTAGTGATCTGTCATTAAACGAGAAGATCACAAAACTTGAACGCCTTGAAAAAAAGCTAATACGAACTAGGCTACATGGGCATACCCTAGCTAAATATCTGAGGTCAAACGTCATCCCTATTGGACTCCAAGTCCGTAATGAGCCAGCTATCTTCCTAGAGAACCCTAAATTCAAGGAGGGTTTCAGTTTTATATCTAACACATGCTCAAGACATTGGATGGTCTTGGGCATTGAAACCTCTGTAGTCGAAGTAGAAAGGCTTACTAGGGAGATAGCTACTCTGAAAAAGGAGATTATTGATGACAAAGCCCTAGTCAATGCCAAGGAAGCTCTGGAGAGGCTAGAGAAAACCATTCGTGAATTCGATATATACACTCAGGGAACTAAATTGGAAAAAGTGGCTAAGGACATTAAAGTATACGACAAAAAGGTAACATACCCCTACCTACAGGAAGGCTATTACACACAGGATCAGAGAGGGGGTTTCTCCAGCCGAGGGCGGGGAGGATACAGACGGTATAATACTTTTTCAGGCTCCTCGGCCAGCAGTGGATCAGATATTGAATTTGACCGCCCAGGAACCAGTACTGGATCTAATTCCTCGGCTCAGAATTTCCAGGATCAACAGCCTTTTTTAGCCGAGGACCAATGGTGGGAACCACGCGGCAGAGTCCGCCCCTGGGGACGACCCAGGGGAACACGGGGAGTGACATGGAATCGAGGGACAGGCAGGGGGAAGAAAACATACCAGTCGGACTCCCATGGCGAGATCAGAACGAGGCGCCAACACTACAGATGGTAGTTCACAGTCCAGAGAACCCTGTCATCAACCTGTCCATTTATGTTCTCACTCAAGCTGAACAAAGTGTGCTTTCTAAGGGACTGTCCTTTGTCCCAACAGCTATGCCCAATGACTTTAACCTGAAGATGGAATTACAACAATTCTTCAGAAAGGTTCGACTGAAACACTATTTTCAGAAGGTCCCCCACAATCCGATTTTTTCAGCCAGTGGACTAAGACCCCCCTCTAAGTTCAATCCACCCTCACATTTGGTGGACAGTAAAATACTAGCTTATGAACAGGTGGTCACACGGGATGTGGAACAGATTCTCACTACAAGACAGTATGTTCCATATAACATGAGTAAAGAGGAAAAAAAGGCACTTTACAATTTAAGAAGCAATACTGACATTGTAGTGAAACCTGCAGATAAGGGGGGGGGGCAATAGTAATCCAAAACGTTGAGAAGTACAAGAGTGAGATTCTATCTCAACTTCAAGTGGAAGGTAACTACAAACCCCTAAAAAAAGATCCGTCCA
This sequence comes from Lissotriton vulgaris, assembly GCF_964263255.1. Lineage (NCBI taxonomy): Eukaryota > Metazoa > Chordata > Amphibia > Caudata > Salamandridae > Lissotriton > Lissotriton vulgaris. Next base: position 586,103,030 of record NC_141689.1, on the reverse strand, counting down.
AAGTGATCAGTCAAACCATTAGTGCTGTTACTAATATTGCACTTCAGGAGGGTTATATCACCAAACATGAATTTGATTTTTTAAACAACACTCATCCACGGACACCCACTATTTACACACTCCCCAAGGTACATAAACGCCTTGAGGATCCACCGGGGAGACCGATCATTTCGGGATGTGGTTCCATTCTGGAACCCTTGTGTAAATACATCGATATATTTCTTAAACCCATAGCAATTTCCACCTCCACCTATCTACGTGACACCATGGCAACTATACAATTAGTTGATGGTCGTCAATATGATCCAGATACATGTTTGCTTGCCACAATGGACATTACTGCTTTATACACAAACATCCCCCAACGAGCTGCATTGATGTGCATGGAAACAGTTCTGAACCGTAGACCTGCTCCACATAGGGTTCCGACGGAGTTCATTATTAAATTCTTGGAGATAGCCATGACGCAAATTTTTTTTACCTTTCAAGGCAAATTTTATGTACAAACAAAAGGCGTGGCTATGGGTGCCAGCTTTGCACCCAATCTGGCGATCATTTTCATGAGTGAGTATGAACACAGATTTGTACTAAGTGACAATAACCCATTTAGAGATCAACTCCAACTTTGGGCCAGGTACATCGATGATGTCCTTTTGATTTGGTGTGGCAATAAACTTTCCCTAACTGAATTCCATAATTGGCTTAACCTACAGCTAAATGATATCCAATTCACTCTGGAATGTGATAATCACTCCATAAATTTCTTGGACATTAAAATCAAAGCTGAGGGTGGCTGCTTATATACTACTCTCTATAGAAAAAGCAGCGAGCGGAACACGCTCCTCAGGTATTCCAGTCACCACCCTCGGAATCTCAGGGACAATTTGCCCTTTGGGCAGTTTCTGAGACTCCGTAGAAATTGTACTAAGAAAGAGGACTTCTTCGATGAATCCTCCCTCCTAATTGCCAGACTGAGTGAGAGAGGCTACCCCTTACGCTTGCTAAAAAAAGCGCGGAAGAGGGCCTGGCATAACCATCGTGATCAACTTCTCAGCATACAGGAGAAAGGTACAAGTGAAGAAAGGTTGGTGTGCGTTACAACCTTTAACACCAAAAGTAATCAGATAAAATCAGCCATAAACCGTCACTGGCATCTGGTAAAAGATGACGTAGGTGGACTTCAGACTCCCCTACATGCCTTTAGAAAAGGCATGAGCATCAGGGACCATCTTGTAAAATCATTACTCCCATCGATGTCAGTTCCCTCTCAGACTACACTATGGGGTCTACCCCCGGTAACGGGCCATAAGAAATGCGGTAACTGTAAAGCTTGTCCCCTGACCCTGGAATGTACTACCTTTTCACACAACGACCAGGTCCACACATTGAAAGGACACAGTAACTGCAACACCTCAGGAGTGATTTACGCCATCATGTGCCCCTGTGGGTTTCTGTATGTGGGACAAACAATACAGAAAATAAAGTGTAGAATTCTGCAACATGTAAGCCGGGTACGCTGTAAAACGGTGGGAGCACCGCTTGTACAACACTTTATTACTTTTGACCACCAACCTGAGAGCATCAAATGGTGGGTGATAGAAAAGGTACAAAAAAACCAACGAGGAGGGGACTTCCAGAGTACTCTGAGTAGAAGGGAATGCCGCTGGATACACCTCCTTGATACAGCCAGGAAGGGTTTAAATGAGTTAGAGGAAATAAACAGACAGATTGCTGTCCTCTAATTCATTAATCTCTGCTCAAATACTACTCCTGTTAATATAGGTTTGCAGAATTCTTGTCAGAATTTTCTGGGGATTTTCAGGCTAATTTGAATATGCAAATGTGATTAAATAATTGTGTTTTTGATCAATCTGCTATGTGTAAATATGTATATATTGTTAAAAATGTTTTTATCATAATATCCATGAGATCACCCCTTTGGAACAATATTCCCAACCCAAGATGGCCGACACCTTTTCTGATGTAGCTACTCTGAGATCTGCTCCCAGGACCTAAAAAGCGTTTTTTTCTGTACAGCACAATTGTTAAATCAATTACACGTGCCTGCCCTCTATATATTCTTTAAATTAAGAAATTAATTTGTTGGCTCGAAATTGCGAGTAATATGGCCGATATGACGTCTAAAATATAAACGAGTATTGATTAATAATGCCCGCTATTCATGCACGCTCACAATACACTAAATCCCCTAATAAGTCCTGGGTTCGCCGTAGTCCTTCCTCTGTGTTGCCGGCAACCCGGTAATCAAAGTGGCCGAGATCCTGGCGCCTCGAGAGACGCTAGTCCGGGAGTGAGTTGCTGCCACTCCAGTCCTCTGGTAGACGTTTGACTTTGCAAACCTGCACTACATTACCGGTAAGCGCGCGCAGCTGTTATCCTTAGCGCACTGCTGCCAGGCATATGTTAAACAGATCAGACAACCCTCCTTCCCGATTTTGCCTTCACAGACAAACGAATGGGAGTTAAATACGGCGACTTTATCACCACATAGTCTCTTCCACACCGACTTTGGAATATTGTACACAGGATCTACGATCATGGTACAAGGTAATCTATATGCCTTTTGTGTGATTTATACAGCTGTTTAAAAATACCCCCTTTTGGAAGCCATTATACCAACTGCTTTGTTTTCCCACAGTGTGAGGAATCAAAACAGAGTTATACACAACAGCTGCCAGATTGATTTCTGGACTCGGACCCATTGGTGAGTCCTTTTAATCATTTTTACATACCTTTATTCCCACCTAACTGAGCCTCACTAAATAGGCAATGTCATGAATTGTTACAGCCTTGTGGTCACAAGGAATTTACCTGGGAACAATTACCATTCTGATTCATTGTGCAGGTAACATTTAAGTTTTGCCTAGATATGACTGTGTCTACAGGACCACTTTTATATAATTATTACATGGGTCCTTCATTATATTTTCTGGAAACCAGGTTCTGGCAACTGTACATAGAATAGGAGCCTTTGGACCGTATGAAACAACCCAACGTAAGCAGATAACGACTACTGCTTCACTCACAGGGTAAGCATTTTATCCCTGGTCTCACATCACCCCTTAGGCAACAACTCCAAAATTCTTATGGTCTATTTATATTTTCCACAGGGTCACCAAGATAACCCTGTGCTGCCCCGTTTAATATGTCCTGATGAAGACTCGCATGGCCCAGGCACAACTAACCGCAAGGCCGCAAGACGAGTCGAAACGTCGACACTCTAATTGATACCTGGACCACTACCTATATCCCCTCTCTTTTTGTGATATAGTGCAGATAACTGTTACATCTTATGTCTGACAAAATGAATAAGAAGTCCTCTTGGACAAATTGAATTGTGGTCAGGTATTTTGGTCCAGCATTTGCTGGCTGGTACCCTTTCGGAATTGAAAAAACTGTTGTTTTTTTTTATAAATTTTGTGTGATTTCTTCTTTCTTTTCACTCTATCACTTGCACTCCCTTTGACACCCCTTTTCTCCTGCACGTTATGTACGGGGCATTTACACTTCATGATTCTACATGTATACGGAAAATATTGTAAAAATTTGTAAATTGCAATATTAGTGCCATATATGACAATAGATTCAAATATTGCATATATATTTTTTGGACCTCTTTGTTGTTGCCAATTCTTATGTTTTCCATTGGTTGGTTTGAGCAGTGCCAAATTATTTATGCTCTGAAATCAAATAAGTTCTGATTCATTTCTTCTATACCAAGTTATAGGTCTCGGACCATTGTTCCTTCTGTATCCAGCTCTGTGCTCTGAATGATGCATGGAGCAGTCTACTTTCTAGTAGTGATGTCATCATTGGGCTTTAAATGTGGCTTAACATTTTTGGGATCTCGCAATGTGCGAGATCTCTATTTGCGAAATCGGTATTTGCGAATACGCAATTGGGGTGTTGGAAACAGCCAATTTTGGAGGGATTTCTGCAGAGTCGCATTTGGCGATTGCAGCTGATGCGAATTGCAATTATTTCGCGATTTTGATGTTGCAGCCCATTCTGCGAATTCTAAATAGCGATTCGTTATTTTTCGCTATTTAGGATTCACAGAATGGTTGCTTGATGCATCTATAGGTATGTTTTATGCCCCAGGTCCATCCGATTATACTTGCTGTTTTTACACTGATGGGGATGCCTATTATCATGCTGTGTGATGTTTTAGGTTTCTGCCTATTGCTTATGTGATTTATGCTCATGGTGATGGTTCTAAGTTCAAGATCTTGCCAGTAGTTCCTGATTGCTTTACATTTATTCTTTGTGCTTGTAATGGTTCTGGTAAAACGCACAAGATGATGGACGTAATGTTGCACAATGGCAAAACATTCACCCCCAGTCACAGATCTGGGTTTAATCCATCGTTATTTTGCTCACCAAGCCACCCCAGTTCAGACATGGCCATATGCAAATCAGTCTTGACCCTGTGCCTCATGGGAACAGTCCAGCCAGAACTGCCAAGCCATGTCTTCCGTGGACCGGAATCAAGCATCCTAGGACTGGTTTCTGGCTATCAGCCGTCTTCAGCCACGATAGACTCCAATGGCTTAGTGAGCACGGGACCCAAGTCTGGGCATACCCTTCTCACATAGGATGAACAGCAAAACACACAAGATGATGGGCGGAATGTTGCACAATGGCAAAACATTCACCCCCAGTCAGATATCTGGGTTTAATCCATCGTTATTTTGCTCACCAAGCCTCCCCAGTTAAGACATTGCCATATGCAAATCAGTCTTGACCCTGTGCCTCATGTGGTGGTTCTGGTAGCATTTCTGTTTGCGCTGCCTTGTACATAATCCCCTGTAAATAATTACCTGGTGCCTGTAGGCACAGTGTGTATATATCTGTGATTGTGATTCTAATGTGTTTTGCATAATACAAAGGCTATTTTTCTATAATCTTGTGTGGAGACTCTTTTGTAGTGTGCCCAGTGTGTCGCCGTTGTGTGTATGTGTTGCGCAAATGCTTTACACATTGCCTCTAGGATAAACCTGACTGCTCGTGCCAAGCTACCAAGGTGGTGAACCGGGGTTATCTTCAGTGTGTAACTCCCTCGCCCTGACTAGAAATGGGGGTTTCTGCCTGGCTATGGCACATGCCCTAGCCTACTGGGAATCCCCATTTCTAAAATATACTTTGTATAGATTTTCAAAGAATTTCTTTATGTTTTCTAGCTCGACACTAAGAAACGTTTCATAGAAAAACAGTCAATGTTATACCATGGAGGAAAATAATGTAATCGGTTTTAAGGTAAGTACTTTGTTGAGGGAGTTTGTGTTCTGGGGTTAGACCCAGGGGTCCTCCAGGGTCAAGTATGCACTCTTGTTACACCCTCAGCAGCACTAGGGCAGCTGGGTGCAGAGTGCTGAGGCCCAATGTTATCCAGAGGGGGATAGGGGACCTATGGTTGGTGGCAACTGACGAGCAGGCCACTGGGTTGTGGGAGCAAAGCTCCTGGACTTAAGCTCAGCACAAATGAGGGTTTAGGCCAGCATCAAAATTGCACCCTCATCAGCACTGGGGTGGCCGGGTGCTGAGTGTTGTTTTGACGTTGAAAGCTCTGTAGTTTTCAATGGGAAGTCTCCAGTTTGCAAAAGTAGAGCAGGCTCAAGACAAGGATATTTTTGGTGCGAACACACTTGGAAAGGTAAGTTGGGATGTTGGGGGTTGGTTAGGCACCATCGGCTGTGGGGCATCAGGTACAGGGGTGCCTTTTAGGGTGATCATCTTACCAGCTCCTGGTCGCAGTTGGGGTCCTTCCGGTTGAGGCTGAACGTGTTGGCTGGAGGCTTTAGACAGGTCAGAGGTCACCCGATCCCGGGTCAGGATCACCAGGGAGACCTCCTCTTGGTGTTGGGCCACTCAAACTCGGGCTGTGGGCATCGGGTGCAGACCCGCGGATCCTTGCGGAACTGGAGTCTGTTGTTTGAACAAATCCGGTGTTCATGTGAGACAAAGTCTATGGGATTGAAGGCAGGCAGGTCCTCCAGGTTTTCTGGCTGCAGGACAACCCAGGATTTTGCTGGAGCAGGTTCGAGGTGGGGAGTGGGACAGGCCAATAGGGCTGGGACCAAGTCATTGGGTGTCCTCCTTTTGTTAGCTTCGGCACGGCTGTTCGGTCCTTCTTCTTTTCATTTTGATGGTCAAGTTTTTAACTTATTGAATAACCTTGATCCATTTTCAGATGGTGATTAATTCACCGTAATTCGGGATGGATCTATGAAGATTAATTTCCCCTCCACAGTTTTTTTGATCATTGGTTTTGGGTCAAAAACCGCAATGTGGATGCGGGTAAGACAATATTTGAGTTCTTCTCAATCTTTTAATACATCCTATAATAAATGTAGGTTACTGATGTGCACTTCCTCCTGTTTTCTCTCCCCCACTCTTCAGGTGGCTACCATGGGAACCCAGATCTACATACATGGCAAATAGGTTGGTTGAACAGGCCTATTTAGGCCCTTTAAAAAAAATGTTGTTGTAATTATTAGGCAATAAATCAAATTGCCTTTCTTAATCTCTATGGTTGTTCCCCCCTGTCCTTTGTCCTGAGGAAGACCAGCTGGCCGAGGCTACAATTACCCTCTAGGCCCTTAAGCCGGGTCAAAACATCGATGTTCACCCCTTAGCAGGCCTGTATCATGCGTCCCTTCCGCCCCGCCACACCCTCCCTACAGATGATATCTCACAAACCAAATTGAATTAATTTGTAGTATATTAATGCATGTTGGACAGGCCTAACTCGACTGATTTTTTTGTTATCGGTCAAATGTAGAATATTTTGAGTGATGTTTATTTTTTTATTTCTTTTGGAATCTTTCTCTTTCCTTCTTCCTTATTCACTTCACAATTGAACACTTTACCTATCTGTTGAAATGCTTTAGTGAATAATAAATATATGGGTTTTGAAGGAGGCAGGAGATGTGAAGGATGTTTTTTGGCTATTTGAAGATCAAAGAAAATGTATTTAATTGGATGTATTAAACCTTGTGCTGACTGTATGCATGCACTAAATCACTTCTCAGCAATAACTTCGCCCAGAAATGGTTAGTCTTGTAAAAAAAAGGTCCAGGTCCACTTGTTTTTTTGTACTATTCGATACCCAGGTCCAAGGACTTTGATTGGGTTGCCACATTTTGCTTTAATGACAGTTATCCAAGAATCAGATGGAACAATTAAAAGAACCATAACTGATTTAATGGGCTATTTACAGTTTTACTGTATTGTCCATGTGTGCTTACCCATGCATGGCTTAAGCTTTGATACAAGCATTTGTTGCTGGCAGGATCAACCAGGTAGCCACACTTGCTGGATGGGAAGAGGAGCTGTTTGGCCAACTTGAAATGAAATGAATTGAAAGATGCATTTATATAGCGCATGGCTACCCAGAGGCATCCCAGCACTGCAAGTGGAAAGATCAACGTGCAACCAGACTAAGGAAATAACCAGGTCTTTAGCAGTTTACGGTAGACAAGATGATTAGGTTCTTTCCGAAGATCAAGAGGAAGCGAGTTCCACAGCTTTGGTGCGTTGTAGGCGAACATGCACCCTTCACTTCTGACTTTCCTAAACTTTGGTACAGTGGACAGATGTAGGTGGTCCGATCGGAAGCATCTGTTAGCACAATAGGGGCGAATAACAGAATGGTTAATAGCAGGAATTTTTCCGGCCAATGACTTGTGCACTATACACATCGCCTTAAATTAAACTCTCTCCTTAATCAGGAGCCAGTGAAGGGACTTCAGGGCAGGCTTTGCTATTTGGAATTTTGGAGTGTTCCGAAGAATTCTGGCTGCCCTGTTCTGCACCGTCTGGAGTTTGGACATGGTTCCACAGGGAGCACCTAAACAAAGGGTGTTGCCATAATCAAGACAAGACAAAACATGTGCCTGAACCATCAATTTCCTTGGCTAAAAAGGGAGGAGAGGGAGGAACTTACTAAGCATCCTCAGGAAACCAAAGCACAAGGCCACCACCTTATGTGCCTGAGCCTTGAAGGTCAAGTGTTGGTCAAGCCAGTTACAGAGGTTCTTTATCTGGGGCTTGAGGGTGGGAGAGGACCAATTATGTGTGGCCATATAGTGTTGAGGTCGATGGGTGACCAGTTCCCCAGGATCGTCAGCTCAGTTTTTTCCCCATTTAATTTAATAAAGGAGTAATTTTTCCAATTAGCAGTCTCTTCCAAGCACTGCCGAATTTTGGGGGATGTGATGTCGGCATGATTCAGTCCTACCACCAATTGGGTGTGATCTGCATAGGTTACGATGTGTACCATGAGTGGCACCACCAGCTTCTCTAAAGGTCTCATATAAGCATTGAACAATGTGGGGCTCAGGGATGACCCCTGGGGAACCCCACAACTGAGAGGCACCTGTTTTGAGGCCACATCAGCGTTGAAGACCTGAAAGAATCTATCACGAAGGAAGGATTGCATCCAGGCCAGCGCAACCCCACTTTCCCCCAATCTCCTAAGTCTATGAACCAGGAGTTGATGGTTTACCATGTCGAAGGCTGCACTGAGGTCTAGGAGTATGGCCGCGGCGATACCTCCGGCATCGACAATTTTTCTTGACTCCTCTTCAGCTGAGAGCAGGGCCGTTTCTGTGCCTTGTGATGGGCGGAGGGCTGTTTGAGATGGGTGAAGAAGTTTATTAGTCTCCAGAAAGGTAGACAACACTGAGTTTGCATGTCTTACTGATCCCTGGGAGAAGTGAGATGGGACGATAGGTTCCCAGGGAGTCAGTGTCCAAGCTGGGTTTTTTAAGGAGAGCACTCATCATTGCTTCCTTCCAGGGTGGAGGGGCCACTCCAGATACGAAAGAAGCATTAATCAACTAAAGAATGGTCAGGGAAACTGTTCCAGCCACTAGTTTCACATTTTTAAAGGTGCTGGATCGTTGGGTGACCCGCTCTTCAGCTGAGACAGGATGCGGTCAAGTGCCTCATTATACATCAGAGAAATGATTTCCATATAGGAATCTACACTGTGAGGACAAGTATCTTAGATTTGGCTCTCAGTCTGGGGGAATGAGGTGTATATAGTTTGTATTTTATTGTGGCAAAATTCTGCAAATTTGTTGCAGCACAAGCCTGAAGTGTCAGGGGTCTCTGGGGGAGGGGGATCTCTGAGAAGAGTTTTCACAATGATATTTTTTCTTCGTAATAGGCAGCCTGGGCTGATTTCATTTTGGCTTTGTATGATTTAATAGCCTCCCTATATTTCAGTTTGTTGTCAGAAGAGAAATCCTTCCTCCAAGTTATTTCTAACTTCTTGCAAGTTTATTTTAGTTCCCGAAGTTTTGCAGAGTACCATGCCATTCTGTTACCAACTTTTTTCACCTGGGCTGCTTTTATGGGAAGAATCAGATCTAGGGAATCTTGTATCCATTTATTAAAGTTTTCATTAGCGATGATAACATCAGACTCAGACTCTCGAGCCAGACAGTCCAGGCAGGATGCAAGCTCTTTACTTAAAACAAGAGCTGAGGATGGCCAAGTAGTACATCTCCAAGTGCACTAAAGGTGCCCAATCAATCAGAGTACAATGCTACCTAAACCAGCCTGAGCAGGCTGCCCACCATGGGGATGTTAGCTTTGTATCCATGCCTGCTGTCTGGGATGCAAAGCTCAGAGGAAAGAGCTAGCAGACAGGGCTAATAGGCAGCCTTAGACTCTGGCCCCTGGGATAGCAGGGCAACCTGGCCCTGGCTCTTCCATCACCTGAGGAGAAAGACTGGAGGATAACAGGGATACTCATCCCTTATGCCAAATACTCTGGAGGAAGGCTACCTTCCTTTCTTGCAATCTATGCACACCAAGTGAAAGGGACCCATTAGGGAAAACACATCTGAACCCACAGAGCACTGGCTGAATGGATGTATGAATCAGTCAGACTTTGACAATCGCTGTCCAGTGCTGGAGGTACTCCCCCAAGCAGCCCACCTTGCATTGGGATGTCTTATACATATCTCAGCCTATTCTCTTGAAAGGAAGGCTAAGAGGAAAGGCAATTGGACTGGGTTGGAAGGCAGCTGCAGATCCAGGCAGCACCAATATGAGAACCCCCAGGCCACAAGGGGTCCAAAATACACTGCCCCTACTAATCCAGAGCAAAACTACCCTCTTTCTTGTGCATGAGTAGTGAAAGAGGGGATGCTTCCAGAGAAAACTATTCAACATCCTGAAGCCCTGGCTGGCACCAGAGAGTCAAATAGGCCCTCATTGGGAATTTGAAGGCAGCCCAGTAATTTTGGCATTCTATAGGAACATATGGTGTGCACCCAGATACTTGGACTCAAAAAACAGCCACCTTGTTGTGCCGGGTCATATTTTTAAAAAGGAGTCTGCATGCCCTTAGCGAGGACAGGGACTCTAATGCCTTGGTTCTTAGAGCCAGCGCAGGGTACCCAAAAAGGGTCTATTAGGGGGGCCTCACAGAGCTCTGACCCGTGGCCCAGTAAGAACATCTGAAGCCAGGCAAGCAAGGGCAACCTCCCCAGGCCTTTGGGACCCCTTCCCAGGTACTTTACAATACAGCAGGCAGGGGAATCCAGAGCCAGGGACTTACCCCCCTGGGAAAGGGCGACTTCTGACATAGGACAGATCAGAGCTTTTGAACCTAATCAATCAGAGAACAGTTCTGGCTCTGAATCCCTGCTTGCTCTTTGGAAAGCAGGGCTCAGAGGAAAAGCTAGTCGTACAGAACTGGAAGACTGCGATACTCAGCCCTCTTAGGATCCCAGGTTGGGCTAGCCCAGGCTCTCACAGCAGCAGGGGAGAAAAGCCGGGGAATAATTGGGTCCTTCATACATGTCCTGGAATAATCCAGAGGAAGGCTACCTGCCTTTTTTGTAATCCATGCACATGAGTTAAAGAGGGCCATCAGAGCAAACACATCAGACCTCTTAGAGCTCTCGCTGGGCTTGGAGAGTCAAATGAGCATTCATCGGACTCCCAAGTTAGCCTAGCCATCACTATCACAGTACTGGCTAAATTGCCTTCCTCCTTCTGCTTGAGCAGGCTTCCATTCATATGATGTCTACTTGGCATCCCTGTCTACTCTCTGGGATGTAAGTCTTGGAAGAAAAGTCCATCAGACAAGGCTCAAAGGTAGCTATAGATTCAGGCCCCTGGGAACCCCCTGAAGCCCTTCCCATGCAAGAGTAGTATCTGGGTGAGAATGACTAAAGGATAAGGGAGTCCTGCGGACCCTGTCCCTACTAATATGGAGCAAGAGGACCCCATTCGTTTACTCCATGCATGCTGAGTGACAGAGGGGGCCATCAGCGAAAAAATGCACCCAACCTCCTGGAATGCTCTCTGGGCTTGAGGACTCAAATGAGTCCTCATTAGAACTTTCAGGACAGCCCAGACATCTTGAGGGACCATAGGAACTCATTGCATGCAACCAGATGTCTGGGGTTCATAACAATCAGATGCCCGGACTAGAAGGATGACAATGTGGTTGCACTGGGACTTCTGAAAACTTTGGAGAGGTTGGTGCTCATGGAGGTCTGATCCAGGATCCGGTCATAACTTCCATACCCAGACAAGCAGGGGTCACCTCCCGGGTCCACTGGGACTCTGTCCCATTCACTTTGTGACACTGTGAACTGGAGAAGGACCCCAGGACTGAGGATTTCCAACCCAGGGCTGTCCAGCGCTCTAACCAAGGGGGGCCTCCATGGGCCTGTGGGACCCTGTCCAGGGCACTTTGCAACACAGTTGCTGGGGCAGGGAGCGCCCTGGGACTTCCACCCCAGGGTCTGCGAGCCTCTGACCTTGAGCCTGAAGAGAGCGTCTGAACCCAAACAAGCAGGAGAGACCTCCTTAAGCCTGCTGGACCCCGTACTGGAACCTTTTGACATGGAGGGCTGAGAAAAGTAGCCCAAGGCCTGGTGATTCTACTCCTGGGGCAGCTAAGGCTCTGTCCACGGGCCTGTCAGAGCTTTTGACAAGCAGGGAAGGCCTATATGTTCCTGTGATTCCCCTTTGGCAGCACTCTGAGTGACAACGGGAAAGGGAACAAAGCCAAGGGCCGGGTTCCTCAAACTTAGACTCTGCTGGGGCTTGGACATGGGCTCGGTCAGAGCTTTTGAACCTGTACAAGCAGGGAAGCCCTCACAGGGCCTGCTGATCCCTGTCCCAGGCCCTTTGTCAGACAACCAAAAGATACTCATTAAGGCTAATAAAAATCTCCTGTTAACTTGATACAAAACTCCAACATGAGCAATATCTTCTATTTGCTAATCCATCAGAGCTTTGAACTTTGTACTAGGCCTGGGGGTAAATTAAATTTGGGGTCCTTTACCACGCCTACATGGGTGGGGCAAAATTGCCATGCCAACATCCCTGGTGATAGTTTGTGATTAAACCCTTTTTTAAAACATCATTCCCCACGTGATACAGTGTTCAGATTACCAAGTTAACCAGGAAGTTCAAATGAGGACTCATTTGAAGCTTTAATCCGAGTGAGGATAGTGATCAGGCAGGTTCAGTGTGAGGACCTATGGGACATGGTATGTGTGTGGCATGTCACAAATTGCCTGGGGTGGGGCCCCACAGGTCCAGGTAAGCCTCCCTTGTTTGCCTGGGATAGTAAGCTCTGATGGGGCCCTAGGTCAGAGCCCCCATAGGCTGGATGGTGGAAGCCCCCATCCCTTGGCTCTGTCCCATGACCCTCTGTGTCACTTAGAACCCAGGACAGGTACCCCTATACCCAGGGAAGTCTCCCCTGCTTTCCATGGGATAAGAAGCTTTGACTGAGCCCCTGGTCAGTAACACAGCATGCCATGGGATACCGTAAGTAAAAGTAGGGAAAGTATTGGCCTTTGGAGGGGAAAGATCTATTATTCCAATTGCAATTAGAGCAACAGTAGAGAAAGTGTTGGACCTAGGAGATGTCACATTTACTATTTACTATTCCCACTCGAATGTAACCCAAAATAGGGAAATTGTTGGACTTTGGTGGGCTCAAATAAAATATTTGTGCTGTAATATAAGCAGACGTGTTGGACTTTGTAGTGCTACATTTGTTTTTCCTATTCAAAGCTAAATAACAGTAAGGAAAGTGTTAGACTTTGAAAGGATCAGATTTACTATTCCACCCCAAACTGTGCAACAGTAGGGAAAGTGTTGGACTTTGATGGGTTTAGATTTTCAAGGATTGATTATGCCAACTCTCTCTTGGGTGAGCCTCCCAAAATAGGCCTGCGTCAAGATGCAACAGCCGCCCCAGGGTGCGCTGCTGCTTGCTCGAAGTCGTGGGGTGCCACTCGAAGTCGTTCCTTGCCGAGCCCGGGACCTGTGATCCATTTAACCTGAAGGTTTGCCTCAGTGGAACTGCCTGCAACAACGGGAGCAGGCGTGCTCCATTCCGGGTTTTGTTAAGCCCCTGCATACTCTGAGGACTACTCCAGCGGGAGCGGGACTGCGAGGCCCACAGGTGATTGCGCCAGGCCATCACGCACACCTGCTGCCTCTTCCCGCTCCCTCCTCCCTGAAGGCATTTAAATACGACTCGCGGCCCCCGCTCCGCAGGGGCCGCTCGAAGTCGTTCCTTGCCGAGCCCGGGACCTGTGATCCATTTAACCTGAAGGTTTGCCTCAGTGGTTTTGTTTAGCCCCTGCATACTCTGAGGACTACTCCAGCGGGAGCGGGACTGCGAGGCCCACAGGTGATTGCGCCAGGCCATCGCGCACACCTGCTGCCTCTTCCCGCTCACTCCGCCTCCTCCCACTTAATCCCGCCCATCCGCGCGAACGCGGGACGCGCACGGGCGAAGCGCGGGCAAAGACCAGGCAAAGAGCGGGCCATTTGAGGCCGTTAGAGGCCGGCAGAGACCGGACCGGGCCTCCCCTCTGACGCCCTGCCCTTTCACCACTCTTATCTCTTTGCCCCGGTTGGTGTGCTAGAGGCGCCTTACATACATGGCTACCAGAGAATCTAGAAGTAAGGCTGCCCAACAGATATCAGGCACTATGGAAAAATTCCTCACGAAGACCAATGCTGTGGCCAACAAAGGACTTACCGTGTTAGAAAGCCAATCGGAAGAGGGTACAGATAATTTGTTCCTGGCTTCACCAGGTTCCTCAATCAATGCTAGTAAACCACTACTGCTTGATGCCACCCACCTATCACTTATGGACAGCATCGATCAGACTATCGAATCAGTCCTACAACAACTGAGGACACCATCAACCTCTCATAGGGATAGAGACCCACTACGCCTCTCTGGAGCTGTAGAACACTCCCCAGAAGCTGATTATGTAGAGATAGAGACGCAAGAGGGCGGATCAGACGCAGCTTCATCTGAACACAAGAGCAGTAGGGGGGACCATCCGTCCAAAAAGAAGAGGTCAAGGAAGCCAAAAGACGCCAAAAGGGCTAAAGTTGATTCAATACTGCCCGCTCAAAATGATACCATAGACATTGCGGCCTCTCCTGGGTTTCCACTCACGAGGAATAGGACAGAACCTTCAAGTTCCCCACTAGTGCCATCCTTACCGGTGTGTACCGGGCCATTTATTTTTGGTGGGGTCCCCCCCATTAATACAGATTCGCTCACTAGCTCATTTATGGATATTTTAAAAAATCTTTTGAATCCTCTGTCTGTAAAATTAGACTCTATAGAGGCCAGATTGACGGCCATAGAAAAGCTTTGTACGGCCAATAGCGTTGATTCTGGGTCGGGCACAAATTCTCAAAGGGCCCCAAGGGTTAGTGCTAGAACCAGTCATCTGTCCCTAGTAACAACTACTCAGCCCCCAACGCCCCCCGCAGTTCAGCCGAGGGAAGCCTCTAGAAATTGTACTGCTTCCGTCCCCCAACCTGGCCCTTCAGCGCCACAAACAGGGAGGCCTCCGGTACCTGCACCTAGAAGGTCAAAACAACTAGCTCCGTCACAACAACCTAGACAGGAGAGACCACTAGGTGGGAAAACTGGATGTCCTATTAGCCCCAACACCAGGTGTAGAACAGTCAATTTGCCCCCTGAGGCAGTAGTTTATACCGCGATTCTGGTGGGAGTACCGGAGCTTACCGGCGGCGTAACGGAATCGCAGGATTCCTTACGCAATAATGAATGAATGAATGAATGAGGAGTTTCTTGTATCGCGCGTACTTAGCCCAGTGGGCGTCAAGGCGCCTAGATTAAATACAGCAACTTAAGACCCTACCTAGTCCTATTTAATTATGAGTAGGCCTTCTTAAATAAGGTAATAAATTGGCTAAATATCCATAGGCCTCTCCCACCCAATCTAAAAGGAGATGTCCTTATGGTCAGAAGGGTCCCTTGGATTGGGTCTACTCCAAAAAAATGTGTGGGGGATTGCATAATTGTTAGTTTTAAAAGTCCGCAGGTTGCCCCATATATTTGCAATTGGCTCGGTATGCTGGTAATACGTCTATTGAAGTAGTGGCCCTTTCATACTTTTATCCAAATGCACACAATTCTGCCATGAGGAGGGATGAGGGTTGGACTAGAGTTGGCTTTGCAGTGGACGGCTCACGATATAGGCCTAGGCACAATGCACTCCCCAACTATGGTAATTTCTTTCACCCAAGCAGATACTCTTGCCTTGATCAAGTTGACTGACCACAAAAGGGGCCTATCCAACATTCCCATCAAAAAACTCTTACCGGGGAGGTAGGCAGTGGGGTGACGAGATCAGCCCCCAACACTAACACCTGGCTGCAGGACTCTCCCAATAAAAATATGCTATCATTTGGAAGCCACAAGGGACAAGCAGTCAACGCTTTAAAGAGACCGGCGGGTACGAATCTGTCCCCGGCAGCTGTGTGTCTCCCGCCCTTGACATTGGTACCTTTAACTGCTCCAGATATCCCCGGCCCTCCCATAGCCTTTCAATCCACTACATCTGATGGGGCAGGAACATCACGTACCCCACCTTTGAGGGTCCTCTCTTGGAATGTGGCGGGGATTGTAAATAAGGTGAACACAACTGACTGGGATCTCCTGTTAAATGGCAGTGATGTCTGCCTTTTCCAGGAGACATGGGCGAGGGAACCCCTGAGTAGAACGGGGTATGAAATATTCAAAATTCCGGCTAAGTGGAGTGGTATAGGAAGGCCCACGGGCGGCCTGGCGGTATGGGTAGCGACACACATTGGGTTTCAGACGGTAAGTATGGTTACGCTTTCGCAGGACATCCAGTGTGTGCTGCTCAGATGGCCTGGCCCATTAACCTGGGCAATCATTAATGTATATTCACGGCCCGTTGCCGCGGCAAAGGAGTCATCCACCTTAGATGACCTATCATCCTTTTTGGGCCAACTACCAGGTGATTATAAGATAGTGTTAGGTGGGGATTTTAACTGCCACTTCAAACCCCTAGTAGATCTAAAAGAGGGCGCCCTCACTACTGAGGACGATTTCTGGGGAGTTCCAGCATCCTCATCTCCACACCCCAAAACCTGGTCCCCTCTGGCAGTACAGATCATGTCCCTTACCCTGAATTTTGCATTGAGGGCTTGTAACGGGCGTACCCCGTCCGATACCCCCTCAGTGTGTACTTTCAACAGGAAAGGGCATGAGTCTAGGTTAGATTACATTCTCATAGACATCAGCATGTGGCCTAAAGTTCAGGATTTTAAGGTGTTACCCAGAATAGATAGCGACCACAATGCGCTCCTGCTGGAGGTGCAATATCCGGCACCTGTAAATGGGCCTTTCACTTCCACCTCTGGCGATGACCCTGGGAACTTGGTTCTCACTACAAATAGGCGTCGCGTTAAATGGGGGAAGCTGCTTAATGCGGAAGGTGGCATGAATATCTTATATGAAATAGCACTCCCCAAGTTCAAAGGAGTGGAAGATCTTATAGACCAACCGAGACCCATAGATTATAACAAGAAACTAGCGCAAATCCACGTGGAACTTGTGAGTGGTCTTTCTATCCTGAGGTACCATCGCGTAGGAAAAAGACTCACATCCCGACTTGGTATAATTCTTCCTGTAGGAAGATTAAGTCTGAGCTAATTGCCACTATAAAAGAAGGGTCTAATAGAGGCAAGGTTGCAGAACTCAGAAGGGAGTATAGAGGGGCAATGAAAAAAGCTAGGGCAGAGTGGGATTGGAATCGCTGGCACGATCTGTCTGATGCCCTAGATGCCAAAGATTCCAGGAAATTTTGGGCTCTGGTGAATAATGGGACAGGGGAACTTAAATCAGCAGTGGAGCCCAATATTGCCGCCTCTGTCTGGGAGGCCCACTTTGGGACACTCTATCAGGACTCTATCTTAGTGTCTGATGGTGTGGTGCCCGAGTTCCTTGTTTCCTCGGAAGTGGGCCTAGAACTTGGCTGGGGGCAGAGATCGTCCCTATATTTAAAAAGGGCTCTCCTTGGCTCCCAGCCAACTACAGGCCCATCAGCCTTATAGATGTCCCCCAAAAGCTATTCGCTCGTCTCATCCTGAACCACCTGTTGGATTGGGTGGAGGCCAATGATATTCTGAGTCCCCTCAAGGCTGGCTTCAGGAAAAATACGTCCACCATTGACCAGATTTTCTGCCTCGTCCTGCTCTACTGGAAGACGGTAAGGATTGAGGGGGGAAGGCTGTACATGGTGTTCGTAGACCTGAAGTCAGCCATTGACCTAGTCCCACGCAAGAAACTATGGGAGGTCTTGGAAAAGCTAGGGGTACCTGCTCAGATACTAAATATTATAATCAGGCTCCACGATAACACATATGCACAGGTTAGGTGTGGGAGGGACGGAAGACTGTCATCCAGGTTCTCTGTTCGTAGAGGGGTGAGGCAGGGTTGTGTCCTGGCACTGACCCTGTTTTGCCTCTTTATTAACAATGTTATATCTCACCTAGAAAGGGTTAAGGATAATGATGCCCCACGCCTGGCAGGAAGGAGGGTTCCGGCAATTATGTTTGCCGATGATACCCTCCTCCTATCCAAATCCCCAATGGGAATTCAGAGGATTCTGGACGGATTTGGTCTTTTCTGTAGCCAACACGGTCTTGAGATCAATACAGAAAAGACCAAATTCATGATATTTAATCCCCCCAAAAAAGCCAGACCCAATCCCACCCTGGGCACTGCCAGCCTTGAGAGGGTAACTATTTTTCTGTATCTGGGAGTAACGTTGCAGGAAAACTTATCCTGTGTCCCCCAGATAATGAGATCACGCCTTAAACTGTCCCAATTATCGGGTGCAATATTGAAGGTAGTAAACACCTCAACCTATAAGTCCATTAGCCCAGCACTTGAACTGTATCAAACCCAAGCCAAGGCAGCTGCGACATACGGGAGCGAATTATGGGGGCACAAAGCTGGCCAAAAATTAGCAAGAGTGGAAAACAACTTTGTTAGAAGCCTCTTGGCTCTCCCGCGAGGCACACCGCTCTTGCTGCTGAGACTAGACTTGGGACTTCCCTCTATTACTGAGGAGTTAGAGTCAAAGCCGGTGAGGTTCTGGCATAGGTTATGGTCCACTAATGAACTTCAGCACTACAGGCAGGACCTTATTCATGTCATGAACCTGAATCAAAATGACAAAATTCCCTGGCTTGCTTTCATAAAAAAGGAACTGCACCTCATGAACTTATCCGAACTCTGGGAGGATCCCGAACAGAGCTGTCAAAGGGTTCCACGCAAAAAACTGGTCCAAATGTACAAAGAAAAAAGACTCTCTATCCTGCTAAATGAGCAAAATAGCGGCACCCTCACAAATTGGTTTCTGGAATTTAAAAACTCTTATGCCTTTGAAAGCTTCATGGGCCTTATTTTTCCCATCCTTGCAAGAAAATTATACGTACAATGGAGGCTAAGTACTCTGCCCACCAGAACATTTACCCACAAGTGGCACAATGGTGGTTATACGATGTGCCCAAGCTGTAATACTTACAAGGAAGATGAGCTTCACATTATGTTTGTCTGCCCTGCCTACAGCAAACCCAGAAAGTACTGGCTAGCGCCCCTTTGCAGAAATCTGGGGTTCAGTGACTATACCCATGCATTTAGAATAATGAAAACCAGCACTCTGGCCCATATTGTGTTTGCAGTAGCCAAATATTTAATGACAATTTGGCAGATTAGGAAAAAAAAACTCCTTAATGTGTGGACATTGATATGGCTTGTTTTTAACCTCCTTCTTCCTTGTATAGGGGGGAAATTAATTGTAAGATTGTAGGAAATGTGCTTTTATTTCTCTTAAACCAATGTTTTATTAATTGCTGTATTGTATCTTTTATGGTCTATATGACGGAAATAAAGAAATAAAGAAAGAAAGAAAGCTTGCTCCTGCGGCAATACTCTAGGGTGTGAACTTGTTAAAAAAGGTGGGACTTGCGCCCACCATTAGCCATTTGCAGGCTATGATTTTTTAGGGACACAGGCATAAGCCAATCCAAACCTGGGAGGAGTCAGGCCCCTAAATAGGTACCTTTAACAGATCACCTGACAGCACAAGCGCTGAACAGGCTCGCCCTAAAAATAAGGCTATTTGAGACTTTGGAAGTACCTTTAACTCCAAAGACAAATTTGCATATAATGTACCTTTAAAAGGAGCCTGCAAAGCAGGGCTGCCTTTAACATGACGACATGTAACACAGCAGTGCACACTTAAGAGCATTAAATCTGCTGGGCCTCTAAACCTACATCCCCAGCCATATACTAGGGACCTACAGGTAGGTTGTCATACTAATTGCAATTATACCTATTTGCCATATTTCCCTTTTACAGAGATCACTGGCCCTGGGTCTAATTTGCAGAGCCCAGGGCTTAATCAGAGTCCATTACCACCAGCATCAGTCAGACAATGTGGTGAAGAGTGCAAAAAACGATGACTTTGTCACACTGCCAGAAATTCTTATATGCTTCTTGCTGTTGAGAACCAATATTGTACACCGCTTTGGTCTTCCTTTGATAATTATATACTTTTAAAGTATGTTCTTGAGATTGATTTATATTAGTCTGGCTTTGAGTTTCCAATAAACCTTTTGACTTCAAGTTACAGACTTTTATTGTGTGGTCTTAATGCTCACCCTGTACTTTGAGATTTAAATTGTTTCTAACCCTTTTCCACTCAGGCTACTTAACAAGTCTAGTCCAGAGCATTCTTTAATGGTAGCATACCAAGGATGGTTACTACCTGAAGTAGAGGGGTTAGAAAAAGGTTACTTTATATTAGTTCATATCCAATCTCAGTCTCTATTGTCCATGTTTCGACTTGGAGAATCGGTTATGTTCCAATGGTTCGAGTTGGAGCAGAAACAGTGGTGGAGTGAGTATAAATAGAGTTGTGTTTATGTGACTAATACTTAGCTTGCAGTGTTTGTGCAATTGTGTAGTATTTTGCGGAGATTAGGTAATATGGTGTGCTAGTGTTTTAGATCATCGTGTAGCGCTTATTGTGAAGACATTATTATCAGGTCTGACGTGTCCTAAGATCCCCGGATGATATTAGAAAGTGTAGAAGACACTATATTGTAATTGTCTGCTGAGGTTTTGTGGGCTTTGTTATGAGACGTCGTCAACAAGCTCAGTTGAGATAGGGAGGTCTTTCTTGGTGTAAGAATGAAATATGATTAGTGTGGCAGACATTGTGCGAAGAGGAAAGCTGCACTGATGAGAGTGATTCCTTGCAGGATGAGATTTCATTTGAATGTGTGTTTGTGTTATTTTTGTGATTGATTTCAGCTGATTCTTTAGTAAATCAGACAATTGTTACTTGTTACTATTTAATTGTATTTAGTTGCAAGCATATTGCTGAAAGAGTGTGTTCATGAAGATTGTGAAGGAGGTTAAGTTGCTGAGAGGAGTAAGACTGTCATCACAGCTTGTCATGTTAGGATTGGTCTGTTGCTGTGAAGCTGTGCTGTTATTGGCTGCCTTTGTTACAAGATGCTGCACTGTTATTGGTTGATGATTTGGAACAAGATTTCAAGTAAAATATTATGTTTTTGTGCAAAACGAATACATTTTAATTGAAAATTAAATGTTTTCAAGTGATACAAGATTTGTTTAGAGGAGATGTTTAGATACCTCTCGGGGAAGAAGACTCGCTTGAAGACACTACAGGCAATAAATGTAGGGTTAAACACATGTGCATATCAAGAACAATGGCACAAGATCACTGAGAAAGATGGTGCACTTGCGTTTCCACATTTTGGTACATTTAATCTGAGAATGATTGAAAATTTGACAAGAATTCTATATGAAATGAAACCACAACCTAGACCCATACAAATCGAAGTGCTTAGTGCGGGGAACTGTGAGGTTCATGTGAGAGAAAAAGAGAGATATCGGAGACAAGTGAAAATGCAGTGCATGCTGATACAGATGGAAGGTGGGATGCAGAACAGAAAATGAGGAGAACTGAAATCATAAAAATAGCAACATTATACCCATTATTGCAAAGCAGAGAAGTGGAAAGAGGGACCAAAAAGAGAAAAAATGATAGAACGAGAGAGTCCAAAGAGAAAAATGAAGATAGTAATAGTGATACTAGTGACAGTCTGCTAGATGGAACAAAGTCTGAAGGACCACCAGGTGGGAAAACTGGATTTGCCTACTGCAACAGTAAGTATCAGCCCAGGTATAGTAGGGATTTCTCCTGTGAAGAAGGACAAGAAAATGATGGCAACTTTTACAGTGCCATCAAAATATGATAGAAGAAAATCTAGGGACTTCTGTTTCTGGAACCTCCACTGTATTTACAGCCCCAGATGCCCTTACAGTCCTTGTTACCATTGGACTTTGTGTCCAGGTTTGTGACAGGATTAATGCCTGAAATTAGTATGAAGATTCAACAGCATTTGATTTGTTGTCAGAATAAGTTGTTGACAAGATTTTGTGACATGCTAAACACTGGAACAATGAGATTGAAATGAGGCAGAACATGTTAAAAGAGAAATTGATGGTGGTACATTTGAAGGATACTCAGAGAGGAATTATTCAAAATTCATGGTTTGTGGAGTATGAACCTCCAATGCAGGGAGTATATCAACAGGGAGCTCCAGTGATACAGTGTGGAGGTGAATTGCAGTCACAAGGTAGAGGTAAGGGTCTCCCTATAGATCCAAGTACTGAAATTGATGTGGCTACATTGAAGAAGTTTAGTTCATGCCACCACTGCAATTGGCTCGAGCATTAGAAGTCAGAAAGTCTTTTAATCTCGCACATCAGGGTCATAATTCAGGGTTTGTACCAAGTGAGAACAGTAATTCCATGCAGCAACAGAACATACCTAGAGCTCAGAATTTTAATGGACCACAAGCCCCATTAATGCAGGTTTCCCAACCTTGGATGCCACAGCAAAGTGTTATATTCCCAAATTTTCTGCAAACCACATCCCAAATTTGAATCAACATGCTTTACAGAATAATATTCCTTACCAACAATTTGAAAAGTTTGGCATTGATGAGTCTTCATCAATGCCAAACTGACCTGGACTGACCTGGTCTGTATGTTTAGCGTGAAATCTGATGCCATTTGTTGTCTGGAGGTGCATTTTGCAGCATCTCTATGTGATTGTCACCATATTTGTGACTGTGATCTTTCCTGACGGTGCTTGAGTAGGGAGGAAGATTGCGAACTTGGCACAGTTTTTGAGGTAGACCAGAGTTGCCCATATATAGATGCTGAGGTAAAGGGCTACGACATTTCCTTTTTTGTTGATACTGGTGCTACCCATTCTTTTGGGAGATCAGTGGAAGTCCCACAACTTACCCCTCTTGGCAAGAACTATACAGGTTGTTGGAGATGCTTACCAACAAATGAATAACCACATTACTGAGGATGTCCCTGTAAATATAAGATATTTTGAGGATAATCTTCAATTTGTGGTTTGCGATCCAAGTCCTTTGACTTTGTTAGGACGTGATTTGTTGTGCAAATGGAATTACACCATGTACTGTACCCCCAAAGGAATGGAACTACAAACTCACAATGAGGACTTTGCCTTCAAGTTGTCAAATCATGATTTGATTATTAGAATGTATTCGATGACAACGACAAACAATTTGAATTAAGATAATGAAGCCTGAAGTTTGGGATTTTTCAGGAAAGGTCATTGAATCATTAAAGGAGTTGAGCCTATCCATATACAGATAAAGCTGAATTTGGAATATTCCAGAACACTGCAGTATCATTTGACCCCTGAAACAATTGCTTGAATAACCCCAATGATCAAGACAATGATTCAACAGCCTATACTGAACAAGATCATGGGGAGTCAATGGAATTCAACAATTATGAGCCTTCAAAAGCCCAGCGGTAATTAATGCATTGTGCATGATCTTTGCAAAATAAATATCATTGTGATTCCCTGTTGTCCTGTGGTACTTAATCCTGCTGTAATATTGTTTCAAATTCCATGTGAGTGATTTACTGTTGTTGAGGTGTGCCAGGCATTCTTCTCCATTCCCTTGCAAGAGGACAGTCAGTTCCTCTTTGCAGGCAGATTCAGGAATCATGTATTGGCATGGTGCCAAGTCCCACAAGGGTATACGGAGTGCCCCTTCATTTTTAATCAAATTCTTGAGAAGAATCTGGAGTCTTTTGTTAAACCTCAAATTGTCTCCTGGTCCAGTATTTTGACAACTTGCTGGTTGTGTCAAATACCCATGAGGCATGTAAAAATGAGACTATTGTATTGCTAAATGTCTTGGTTGAAAAAGGATATAAGGTGTCTCCAAATAAGGTGCAGTACTCTTTGTGAGAATCCCTCTATGTTGGTCATCATTAAGAGAAATGTGTGAGAAGGGTGTCACAAGAGAGACTTTTGGTGACCATGCAAATGAATCCCCCAAAAACATAGAATTTTGGGGAATGGTGAGCTACTGTCATGAGTGGATAGATACCTTTTCCCTAGTGGCCAAGCCTTTAACAAGGCTGACATATAAGGATGTGTCAATTCCGGAGCCTTGGGACAATGATTGCCTGATTCCCTTCCTAGAGTTGAGAGAAAGCATCGCCATGCCCCGGTACTAGGAATGCCTGATTACAACAAAGCATTTTTGCTTTTCTTTTGTGAAAGATAGGGCTGTGGTCTTTCAGTGTTAACACAGAATCACCCGTAGACCAGTTGCATACGTCACGTTAGATCCACTGGCTGTAGCGCTGCCTGGCTGCCTTACAGCAGTGGCAGCGACAGATGTCAGCATCCAAAGTTGCAAAGGTGCAAAATTATAGTAATGGGTCATCCCTTGACAGTATATATTCCTAATTCTCTCAATTGTTTTAACCGGAATGAGAATACAGCACCTCACCAACCGTGGCCTGACTCAGTCTGAGCAACTAATCCTGGCGGCTAAGAAGGCATCCCTAAAGAGGTATTCTGTTTTGAATCCTTCCACTTTGCTACCCCTGCCTGAGAATAATAATGATGATAGTGAGTTGGAGCATGACTGTCTCAATGACACTGAAATATGAACCAAGCTGAGACAAAATATACAAGATGAACCAACACCTAAATCTATATGGCTTGTATCCTTTCAGCAAGTGGAAGCTGCTTGACTACAAAAAACTAAATTAATTGACATTTTATTGTTTGTTAAATATACAGCAGTTAATGGTTGCAGTTCTTGAGAGATTAAATTGAAGTGGTTTGTTTAAGGAAAGTTAATTCCAGGGTGGAATTATTTATGGAAGAGACTCGCAGGATATTATTCATATGGCACTAGATTTCAAGTCAGTAATGGAGTCCTTTTGGACGAATGGGACATCCCAGTAGTACTTCAAATTCATTGGTTTGTTTTGCTAATTTTAAGCTAACTCACTGATTGTATTCAGCGGGTTGCCACATTCAGACCGGGTAGGATTGGTTACATTTTTTATTTTTTTCACTTTGATGCCTCATTGGTTTTAGCATCCGGTGAGTCACATGATGGTGCATGATTGAGAAGGTCTTTTGGTTACACATGACATATGGACAATAGGGTTCATGTTTTTGGCACGAGTTGTAAGTGGACATAGTGCGCAAGGCACATGTTTACAGTGAATGCACTTAGTTACAGTACCACTTTGACACCTGAGGTCACAAGCATCTGTTTTGCCAATTTGAACCATAGAATACGCACAACAAATTGATGGATCCTGGCCTCCGTTTTTTTTCTCTTGTAGTTTATTGAAGAAACGTTCATTTGTTACTCATACAGTTTCTCTGACGAAGGGTTTTTCCTGAAATGCATTGGGAGAGAGGCATGGAACACAACTATGGACTGAAGCAGTGTGTAATAAATGTGATAAGAACATTGTATTATGTGAGAATATCATTTGAGGTGTTTTGATGTTATACATTATTAGTAAAATCAAAGGATCCCTTGGAGAACAAATTGATTGATGGAAATCAAACGAATAGCCCAAGTATTCGAACTCTACTGAATAATAAGGAAGATTTTTCTACAAAACAGTTATACCAAAAACAATTTATATACACCACATATTTTATTAAAAAGAGAATACATAGCCTCCTGCCCTTAAGCAGAACACAACTAATTCTTAAATTTCATTTCATTTATAACAACCCCAACATTCATTGTATGTGCCAAAGTCTCTTGGAAGACACCCTACTCATAAAACAACACACTCATTCTATACTTCAATTGCACTAAATGCCTGTACACAATAAAAAATAAGAAAAGAGAGACATAAGGCAGACACCACAATTTGTCATGAAGTCACACATCAGGGTTTACACTGTTCTGGCTAATCCGTATACCACTTTATTTGTCATTTTTAAAGGATGAGCTGATTTCCCACGATTGTGTAATGAAGCGTTGACGCGTTTCAATTGTTTTTAAAGAAAATAGTCCATCTTTTTCAAGACATTCATTTTTTGTCTCTCTTAATTTGCAAGGCACTGATTGGTTGCCACTGTGCTTTGTTCCTGTAGGTAATACAGTCAAATAATTTGATTTAAACTTATTCATTGTAGCACTATCCCATACATAACAGTGTACTATTTCTCCTAGAGATTCTAATTATTTATATAAATCATATTAGTTTGCACTTCTCCAATTTTATAACATTTGTATATTCAGTTTATTTTTCCCATTTTAACCACACGGTTATTCGTGATATTCTAATACATGGCCTGTATCTTGAAAACACAGTGACCGCTCACATTGTAAATTCCCAAGACTTTATAGGGATGTATGAGTGAATTTTACCACCCCTGGCGATGGTTGCCCTATTGTCAAACTTGGTCATTACTCCAAATATATAAACACTGTTATTGTGCTGTCTCTTTTACCTTATTCCATGTTAATAATTTCTCATAGATGTATACCCTTTCAGCATCTTGAGATCTTTCAATCTTTTTATCACAGGCTGATTCTAAAAATAAATTGCCGTATTGAGTCTATTTTTCATTGTTTCTCTAAATATAATGATAAAATTGAGACTGATCCCCCATTTTAAATTTTAAGAATTAGTTGTGATCTGCTTAAGGGCAGGAGGCTATGTATTCTCTTTTTTACAAAAAAATGTGGTTGGTATACATTGTTTTGGATATAATTGTTTTGTAGAAAAAGCTTTCTTATTATTCAGTAGAGTTCTAATACATGGGCTATTTGTGTGAATTGATGTTCATCAATCAATTTGTTCGCCAAGGGATCCTTTGATTTTACTACTTAAAAGTACTCTAATCCCCTGGTTGGTTTAAGGGGTCACTCTTGTCTCTGCTACGTTATACATTGTGGAGAAGTGTGGCTCAATGATTAGAGCGGCAGACCCTGATGCAGAGGTCTAGCCTGGGACCAGGGTTCAGTTCCCCGCCTCGGTGGGTCTTGGGCTCAAAATTCCACGGACCTGCCTTGGTGCCTATTCCAATCATGGAGTCCCACTCTGCGCAATAGTTTGCTTAATCTCCACAACGGCCCCCACAACGCTAAGGAGTGGACGCCTCACAGGGAAAGCCAGGATGGGTTCCACAGCGGTATTCGTACAAGCGCCTTGAGACCCATGCGGGTGAGTAGTGCGCTATACAAGTATCAATTTACATATCAATTTTTACAATTTACATTATTAGCCATAAGGAATGGCAGAGAAAATTGATACTCAATGAGAAAGTGAAATAAATGTTGGAAACACTACTGTCAAGTTAGTAAAATTTGATTAGAGTATTACAAAAACGCTAGGGTCTTGGGCTGTGCACCTTGCAGGGGTGCACATGTCTTGTACGCCCTATATCATAGATCTGACCAGAGCATTCAATGTTGCAGATCAACTACAGGTGATTATTTTTACAGATAGTCAGTACGGCTTTGGTGTAGTGCATGAATTCAGACCGGGAAAGGTCACAGAAGGGATTTATAATGTCTTCAGGATCCCTTATTTGTAGCAGGTGAACAGGTGAGAAAACATTTAAAGGCTTTGCAATGGCCTGCAGAAGTTGTGGTTCTAAAATGCCCCGCATATTGCAAGGAAGATGCCTATTTGACAGTCAGCAACAGATATGCTGATGAAGTTGCAAGGTACTGCGCTTACAATGCTTGTGCATTTAATAGGGAGTATATAAATCAAAGCACAGACAAGATCAAGTGCTCACAGCAACTGAAACTTGGGAGGAAGTTAAGAGATTACTTGAAGAGGTGTCAGAAGCAGAAAAGTAGAGCTGTGTAAACACAGGTTGTGTTAAAAAAGATGAAGTTGAAATATGGGTTTTAGGAGGTGGGAGAACTGTGTTGCCTAAACGTTTGTTGCAGCCAATGGTCTGACTTATGCAGGGAGGGATGCTATGATTAGATTGTTTTGCCAAACATTGTTTAATCCATGATTCAGGTAGATGGCAGAAAGCATTAGGTCACAGATGTGCTGTCTGCCAACGGAACGATATAGGGAAAAGAACAGCAGAAACATTGAGCCATATAAGGAGGTCAGGTGATCCCTTTAACATGATGCAAATTGACTTTATTGAGATGCCTTTGTGCAATGGGATGAGATATATGTTGTTTGTTATGTGCATCTTTTCACAATGTGATGAGGCATATCCCACTAGAAGAAAAAAAAAATCACTGTAGCAAAGTTGCTGTTGAGGAAGTTGAAACAAAGGTTTGGCTTTCCAACTTCTTTAATTTCAAACCGAGGCACAAAGTTCAATAATGAAGATACGTGCTCTGTGCTGCCTTGGAGGTTCAACAGAGACTGCATTGTAGTTTCCAACCTGAGGATTCAGGTTTTGTGGAGCAAGAAAATGGGACACTGAAATCAAGGCTTGCCAAAGTGAGTGCTTCCTTAACTTTGAAATGGCCAGATGCTTTGCCATTGGTGTTCATGAGTCTGTGCAGCACTCCAGATGATAGGAGAGGGCTGTCTACCCATTAGATTATCACTGGAAGGGCAATGAGATTGGCAGCTGTACCTGCAAATGCACTTGTGAACAGTAATGATGACCTTATACAAGACTAGAGTAAAATATCGGCTGTTGTGGTGTATTCTGTGTCTCATTAGGTTGAAGCTGCTACAGCCTCACCACACCAGGAGCTGTGCCATGACCTAAGTCCCGGAGGCTGGGTGATGGTGAAGAAGTACCTTTGGACCCAGTCTTACTCATAACTCCAACAGAAGAGAATTGCAAAGGTCTCTCTGATTGGGTCCAAGTCAGAATCTGGCCTGATATATGATGCACACTTATGTAAATGGGCACCTTGCAACAGTCCAGACAACCCTTATGATGATTTACACAACCTTAGAATGCTCTCTGTGTGGTACCTGTGGAGAGCAGCCCTCAGGCTTTGTCCAGAAGGTGTGCAAAACAGCTTGTTTTACCAGAATGCAATAGTATAGTATAGATTAAGTGAAAAAGAACCACACAAAGTATGTATACAAATATGGATCTATTATATAATACTCTATAACACATAGATATATCTCCTACCTGGAGA
Source organism: Lissotriton vulgaris (assembly GCF_964263255.1). Taxonomy (NCBI): domain Eukaryota; kingdom Metazoa; phylum Chordata; class Amphibia; order Caudata; family Salamandridae; genus Lissotriton; species Lissotriton vulgaris. The sequence goes on along the minus strand of NC_141689.1, from coordinate 586,074,143 downwards.
TATGCAAAATGTACACAATACTTTAGCAAAGAAACACAGTAAATAGCACAAAATACACAGTGGACTGAGGGGGGGACCAAATCATATACTAAGAAAGTGGTATAAGAGCCATGACTCGGATCAAGACAAGGACAAGAGGACGTAGAAGCTCTGGGGACCAAAGGGACCACCCAAGGTGAGTAGATAGGGTCCCAACGGAAAGTATGTGCAGTGTTGAAACACAACTGCATGCTCCTTTCAACTCCACATGTATGTTGCAGTTGGATTTTTAAAGTTTAAGGACCCTTCCCAATGGACTAGGCCTGGGCGGTGAACTTCTCTTCATTTGCAGAGTTTTCTGCACTTGGCAGTCCACAGAGCTCGCAGAGTGCAGAAAACCCCGCTTCGGCTGTGCAGCAGAGTTTTTTTCCTTCTCACGGTGGCGAATGGTAAGTTCGCGATTGCTAACGGTAAGTTCGGAAGTGCGAGCTGCCGCTCGGGTAGAATTTCTACCCGACTGGCAGGAATACCAGCACAAACTGCAGTTTGCACTGCACGCTTCCACTCGCTGAACTTCGCTGAGCTTTTTTGTAACTTTGCGGAGTTCTTCATAGTAAAGCTCCATGAACTGCACCCAGGCCTAAAGTAGACCCTGAAGAAACCACGGGGAAGACAGAAGGTTGGAGAGCCACCCCCCCACTTGGATACCCTAGTACCGATGTTACCTACATCAGGGAAGCCGGGTGCATACATGTGAAGTGGTGTCGGAAACTGCTGTCAAACCCAAAGGAGGAATGTACTGGAAGAGGTGAAAGTGTCTGGTGGAATCCAAAGGTGGATTCAAGATAAGAGGTACCTCAAGCAGAGGGGACAGAGTCAATGTCACCCAGAAGTGGCCAAGAGTCAATGTCACTCAGAAGTGGCCAAGAGACTTTGAAGACGAACGCCCTCTGATGCCGGTGGTTGCAGGATGGATGGATGATGATGATGACATTGACTCTGCAGCTGTGGGAACCAGGCAATGCTAAGGAGGACCAGGTGCGATGCACAAGCTGTCCCAGGAAGGATGTCAAGTGCTGAGGAGGCCAGTGTCCGGAGGGAGCACCAACAAGCCTTGGAAAATGCAACCAATACAGGAAATTAAGAAGGAGCAATGTCAGGACCAGCAAGGTCCAGGGGACTCACCAAAAGCAGGGGAGTCAGGGCAGGCCTCAAGCTAACAGGGGAGACCAGGAAAGGCAAAGGTGACCCTCAAGTGGACCCACAGGTCGGAGGCACTGGAGTTGCTAGAGGACTTCATGTAGCTCAGGAAAAGATGCAGGCCACGATGCACATGATGTGGTATGGCTGAAAATTCTGGTCACTGGAGGTGCTCAAAGTTGGGGCTAATTGGAGCCCAAAGGTCTTCTTGGAAAGAAGTCGACAAGTATTTGCAACTGACAGTTGATACAGCACATGGGGGTTCCATTATTGCAACCCTCACAAGGAATACTGGCCTCAAAACTTGGTAAGAGGGCAGGGCAGGCCATCAGTCAAAAAAGCATTGGTTTGTCAAACAAATGCTTTTGTTTTTTGTGAAAGCCCCCATGCCCTGGTTTCAGTTTAATAGCAGCCGCTCACCTTTTGTTAGACACAGCTTTTTTCAAGAAAGGGTCTTAGACATAGAAAGTGCTGCATGGGGGACTTGACAACAAAAAAATATTTGCAATGCAATAGGTCTTGCATTTGTTAGAATTTACGCGATTTGCATTTACAATGCCAATAACTCAAAGTCTTGCAAATGAGAGACTTATGGCATTGCAAATAATTTTTTGGGAACATATTCGTTCTTATCAGACTTTAACCTAGAACAAGGGAGAGGAAAACACAGATGGGAATAAGAAGGAGGAAGATAAAAAGGGAGAAACAGCGACAAGGAAGAAAATCATTGATTAAAATGAACTGAAAACAAGAGATAAAGGGGCAGGAAGTATATGTGGTGGATGGAAGAGGCATGAGTTGGACTAAATACTACGTAACATTATTATTCGGCATACCTGACATTTATGAACATCAGCTGTGGTCTTCTGGGTAAACCTTTAGGGCCCATCACATATTCTATTACAAATTAAGCACTGCAAATAAGAATGTGTTAGAGTAAGGTAAGGCCTGCACAGTATGATGTTTTAAAATCATGTTTTTCTGCTCTCAGTACTACAATAATTGTTTAACATCAATCCTTTTCCTAGTTCATGAAACTACAGGTGAACGTCTGTGGAATTGTGAACTTAAGGTGTGGATGAAAGGACTTTACTTATCTGAATCTGAACAATTGTATAACAATCTTTACTTCTCAGCTCAGTGTTCTTGATGATTCTTCTTGAAATCATCTGGGTTACTCCCACTGTCGTTGATGGGGTGTGCTGCAATATCAAAAAAGGGTTTCCCCACTGATACTTTTGTATGTCCTTCTGTACCACATGTACCACCTCTGTCCATTCTTTTCCTACATGCTCAATGCTTTGTGGATTCCCACGATTTTCTATAGCTGTCTACTATAAATCACCATGGAATGGTGGACTTACCATACCGTACATATTCCTCTACAACTGTATACCACACAATGTATTTATAAATGAATAAATGACTTGCTGGTTGACGCACAATCAGACTAGATACACTAGAGAGATTAATCATTGGAAATAAGTAATTGCCAATTTTCATATGGGAAGAAACTCACAAATGAACTTAAGCTGCCACTAATCAAATGTTTTCTCTATGGAAAGATACCCTCTGAGCAATTGGCTGGATGGAGAAACTGACCAGAGAAATTTTGCTATGTCTGGGGCTTCAAGGATGAGACCTCATAGTTATCAAACTACCTAAAGACACGCTTTCACATTCCTGCCTTCGCTCAATGTCAGAGATTTCAGCAGGAATTTGCTCTCAACAAATCACATTTCTTTTTCTGTCTCCAACTATGCCACATCATTGCCGTCTATTTGAAAGGCTTTGGGGAAATCATTCAGCCCCATCAAAGCCAAACTCACAACACTGATAGATAGTAAAAGGAATTCCAGCCTGTATATGTCCCTGGTTAACTACTCCCTTGACTAGATCTTGGATTTTTGGCAAGGCCCGGGAGGCAGCTGTGAGTACCCTGTCAGATAAATAATGGCATGATGTTCTACCGCCCCCACATGAGGCAGTCATTTAAGCATGTATGGGAATCACTGTTGAAGCAGTATTAGACTTCCCGATGCACAGTTGGCAGTCCACCCAGTGAATTATGATATTGACGGTATGTTCAAGGATAGCAGCCAGAGTTCAGCCAATGCCAACAGCCATTCGCAGAGTGCCACAATCGTGGTAGGGGAAAAACAGCTGTCATAGAGTGGTGCAGGCAAGTTCATCACCATTGGAATTACGAGTTGGCTTTCTGTCGAGTCAACTATGGCGAGAAGACTGCCTACTTCAAGTCAGCCGAATCAAAAGAATAGGGTTGCAGAGTCACCAGTTTCCTTTTCTTAACTTAGGTGTCCCATGTGGATCCCTTCCTCCAGGGCTCCCTTCACAGCAGCATTTTGACCCTGTTTGCGCCGTAATCCAGGGAAGCCCGGTTACACTATTTTCTCATTGACTGGTCTTCTCACATATGATCCGGACTCCAGCAATGGGAAAGTACTAATAGTAGATATTTTTCCATATGTATCATGCATATGTGTACATTTAACACTTGTGCAGTCAAAGTATACACACCTGCATCTACATAAATGAAAAAATATTACCGCCATCAAAAACAATGCTGATGGCCCAGCAGGGAAATCGTAACAAAGAGAGTGGGAGCCCGCCGTGATCTTCTTTGGACTACTGCCACCAGGGTATGGTGGTAAGACCGATAAAATAGTAATCAGGCCCTGAGACATGATTTTGCCTTATTCCGTTGAAATACTTCCACAGTTTATACTACCCAGAATTGAGACTCTTTAAATAAGGATTTGAGTCCTCTCTCGCAAGCTATGTTTAAGAACCTCATATGGGTCTAGGGTTGACAAGTTCAGTCTAATCCAAAGTTTATCCTATTGCAAATCTTTGAGGATATAGATGCCAATCATACCAAAGCTCTGCTAATACCTGATTTTGGTGATAACTCAGCATTGGGTATTATTTGACCCTTCACCTTCACATCCGTGGATACAGAACATGAATAAATGAATGTCTTTTAATGAGCTGATATGTAAGGCAAAAGGCAGTCTAAATTACCATGAATAGAACTCTTTTCATCTGGATGAATTACTTAAGTGGGATGTGTTGTCTTGTAACCAATGGCCTGTGCTGGTACTACCATATTCTTAGGATCTACCAGGTTTGTGTCTATACATAACTCACTGCTGACACATTCCTTGGAGTGTAAACTTCATGGAAAATGAGTTTCTATATGCTCTTTCAAAATCCCAATAAACATGGCTTATTAATAAAAACCAAATGTAATTGTGTCACTATCTTTTTAAATGTTCATAGTAGTAAAATTGACACGCATGCCATAATCATGTTTTCAGTCATTGAATTTTTTATCGAGGGTTTTCTTTAACATATCGATTACTTAAATAAAGTAATAAAAAAAATATATATTTGTAAAGCGCAAACAAATTACCCCTAAGAGTCTCAAGGTGCTGGGGGCCGTAGGGAAGATGAAGCAAGCTATTGCCCAGAGTCACATGGTGCTGGGATGAACTGCCGCTGGAGCTGGGGATCGACCTGTGAGCCCCGTCCTCCGGAGTCAGCTGCCCTGGCCGCTGCGGTATTGTTTTGACATATGTTGATTCTTCTCTTTCAAACAATTGTCTGGCCTGCAGCAGGTTGTCTAATATATTATTGTTAATTATTATGTAGGTAAAGTCAGCAATTACATCACAGGCACTCAATAAAGTGAAGCTTATAAGATTTATGTGCATGGAGTACAGTCATATGGGAAATCTATCAATTCAGCTTTTTATTTCTTGTGTTTCTCTAACCTACCTCTTGAATAGGCCTGTGTGAAATTTGGGAAATACTTTGCAATTCTTAAACAATTATCGGGAATGGCAAGCATTTTGAACACAAAATGAATGCAAAAATATGCAGCCTATTTTGATGAGGGTGTGCCTACTCATGTCTGTCTGTTTCCCTTTCCATCCCACTCATTTCTGGGAACAGGCACTTATTTGCTCTTATCCGACTTTAATCTAGAACAAGAGAGAAAACACAGTTAGGAGAAAGAAGGAGTAAGATAAAAATGGAGAAACTGTGACAAGGAGGAAAAGCAAGAATGAAACTAAACCTGAAAGTGAGAGATAAAGGCTCAGGGATTATCTGGTGGTGGAAAAAACATTGGCTTAGCAAATATTGTTGTATATAATATTGTTTGTGTTATTTGTATGTATTTTATTGTACTGTGCTTGATTCAAAGGATTCTTTTATTTGTGTGTGTAATAAGATCATTTGTTAATTAAGAAATATTTGAAATTTGTATTTGCAATTGTATTATTGTGTAAAATAATGTATATGTATTTGTTTTTAGCAGCAGGAAGTTAGGTGTTGGGGCCTAAAGGGGCGGAGATTTTTTTTAAAGTGAATATTGTATTAATGTAAATTGATTATTAATTATTAAATGGTATGAAAATGTATATTGTAAAATTAAAACAAATATTTGGTTACATTAATAGTGTTTCTAAATATTAATTATACTAAATGTTTTATTATAAATATTAAAATAATGTAAATAATAGGACATTTTGTGGAATTCGAAATATTTCATTACCAATTTAACAATATACAATATTTGTAAATGTTACATTTATTTTGTATGAGTAATACACTTGTATTTCAATGTTTTAGTTTTTTTTAAATATTTAAATGTCATTGTAAATAAATTGATGGAAAAATGTAAAACTTTTATATTTACATTTATTTGAAATGTTTTTGAAATGTTGTCTGATTAAAGTATTCACGCTGTATACATTCATATTTTGTTGTATATTTATGTATTGTAGGTTTATTTATGAAAAATTAATTAAACACAGTTTTGATAATGAATTGATTAATATGTTTATTATTGGAATATGCTCTGTAGTTTGGAACATATTTTCTAAAATTGTATTCTTTTTAATGTCAAAGAAGAATTTTTAATATTTAGTTCACAAATGGGAAATTATGTTTCCAAATGTAGGAATCTTAGTAAATATTAATAACAATATATTATTTAAAATTTTTTGGAAATCTTTATTTAAATCACAGTACTTTACACTACAACAATATCAATAAGGTGCAGCACACTATATGTAAATAGTGAAGATACAATATATATTCCCAATCATTTCAGTATGCATAAAAGATAGTTTCTCCCCCACCCACCTATATGGTTCAAAGGACTAGTGACATTCTCTGTAGACATTCGATTTATCAGCCTACTTGTGCTTTGCTGGATGTGGTCAGAAAGAGCAGAAATGGAATACAGATGTTCCGCAGCCCAGAGAGCTCAGGCGTCAATTTGTTATACCGTTCCATCTGCTGACTGCAATATATAAGTTTTTTCCTCCACAGTAGGTCCCCTGCTTCAGCCCCATTTTTAAGCCACTAATTTCTTAGTCAACAACAAGATAAGGGCTGAAAATTTGTGGTCTGTGTAGGGAATCCTCTGGGCCCATCACGACAATGTGGCAAGTTGAATCATTGAATCAATCACCACCTGCAATCCGAGTCCAGAAATTGTGGATCGCTTAAATTGCCACGCAAGGTACATAAAGTCTTCTTTCTCCCTGCCATATCTATCACATTCCGAGTTGCAGCCAGTCCCCATTTATGCAGTTTACAGGAGTATAGAAGAGTTGATGGAGAAATTGGATATGTATCAGATGCAATCTGCTGAGTAGGGAGGAGCTCTCCCTATTTCACACAGCAATACAACCTCACTTCGTCTGATGTCTTTTCCTAGCCACGCATACGTTCCCAGAAAATGAGTTCTGTATAGCACTGTATATTGATCAAATGATTTTAGGGGGGCTGTTATCACCAGTTAACAATTCAAAAGGGCCAGATTTGTCACGTTTGAGTGGATATTTCAGGGTAAGTTTCTTATCAGTCATTTTGATTCTATGGTCTAGATAATAATCTCATGGCATAGGAGGGTATTGTGTGGCAATTTTGTCCATCTCAATACATTTCCCATTTTTGTAGATGTCACCCCATTTGAGTATATTGAGTTTGCAAAGTTGGGTGCACACTTTGGGTTCCATTGTTACGCTAAACAATGGTGAGATTATAGGAGAAGTGAGGTCCTCTTTTGTCTTACCTTGTTTGCACATTGACTCTCCGGGCCCGCCTCTCAAACATCTTGATCTTGTATTCCTTTGTTCTAGGCAGCCTGCCCCATTCATTCACTCAAGTGGACTAGCCAGTCATCCACTGCTCCTTGCTATCAGGTGCTGTCCCTCTGTGCTTCACTGACGCTGGACTCCGGCACAGCTCAAGGGCAGCACTCACTCCATGGCCACAATGTAGGATCTGATGCCGGTGTAGGGCTCGGGCTGTATTATCAGCCAAAGACATCAGCAAAACTAATTTTTGCATGTGAAGATGTTGAGGGTGTCCCATCAGACCAAGGAGCTTATAAGATAGCCAAGGATATAGACCCGTCTGCAGAAAACAACTGTGAGTCTAGGCTGGAGTTCCTTGCTTATGAAGCCATCTTGGCTCCAGGCAGGCCACCCCACTTAAAATATAGAATTACCATTAGTTATTAAGCCTGGGCTGAGATTGCAGAAGTGCAAAAAATACACAATTTGCGGGTAATGTGTTGTCCACAATGTGCAATCATCGCGAGAGGCACAATGAACAGCTCAAGTGGGCGCTGATTCCATCTGCTGCTTGAGTAGCTTTTTACTCGAGCAGCAGTTTTCTCATCATGAACAGACAGTTTCTCAACGCGAGTAGTCCCGAGCATATGAAACCACTTGCAATGAGTAATCTGACTGCCCGCGTTGAGAAATCCCACGAGGCACAGGGTCAGACAGATTTCCAAATGGCCATGTCTAAAATGGGGTGTTGGAGTGAGCTAAAGAATGATGATGGATTAAACCCAGATCATTTGACCGGGTATGAGTGTTTGATTTGCTCAAACGCTCTGTCCATCATCCCCTTTGGTATCGTGAAGCCTCAGGGCCACAGTATTCAGCCCCAGCTCCTCAGAGTTCTTTGGAAGTGCCTGCTGCTGTTTTGGGCCTTCTGAGGGACTGCGCGTCACAAGGAGCTGGAAGCGTGACTCAACAAGGAAGAAGCGTGTCGCTGTCACTGCCACTGCCGTCGCAACTCTGAAGGAGGGTGTCGCCGCTGTGGCTGTCATATTGCACTGCATCGAGTGAAGCGTATCGCAATGAAGAGGAAGCGTGTCCCCGTCGCTGCTACTGCCATCGCAACTCCAAGGAAGGGTGTCGCTGCTGTAACTGTCGTATTGCACCGCATCGAGAGAAGTGTCTCGCATCCCCCGTAAAAGCACGCTGCCATCGGAGCTGCTGCATTTGCATTGTCAATGTCGGTGCTGTAGTTTTCGCATTGTTTGGAAGCTTCTCGCAAACGTCGAAGATGAGTATTGCAACTGAAGCGGTTGCCGTCACATCGCTGATTAAGGGTGTCACCACTGCAGTTGAAGCATTGAATCAAGACTGCTCGCATATTCAGAGAAGCGTGCCGCATCTGGAAGATCTTTACGTCTTTATTTCTTTGCACCAGAACTTTGTCACATTTCCCTCGCTGCGACATTGCTTGTCTTGGAAGCGCAACTCATCGTAAGGTACATTGACGCAAAGGGTTGCATCTTAAGAACTGAACTGTACTAAGCTAAAACTACCATCTTAAAGTAACTGTATTGTGTATTTTTGTTGTTTATGGTCTTGTATACACTTGTCGACAAATCTATATAAAGTATACTTATTTTTGATAAAAACACTTTGTGTGGTGTCCATCTGTAGTGTTGTCACTGGGTTACTGTAAGTGGTCAAATATTCTTTACACACTGTCTCTTAGATAAGACTGTTTGCTCGTGCCAAGCTACCAAGGGGTTGAGCACGGGTTATTTTAGAAGTGTATCCCCTTACCCTGACTAGAGGCAAGGGTCCCTATTTGTCACAAGTACCTACCTGTGCCAACTAGAGACGCCCAAACCTAACAATGAGCTTCAATACTTCCTTGGGGATTAGTCCGTACCAACTTCCAAAAGAACTGAAACACTCGCTGGATTACATATTCTTGCATATCCAAATGGAAGCAACCTTGTTAAACATAAGCTTGTGCGCTGAATATATTACTAGAAGCTACTTTATGTGGAGTTAGGATTTCTAAGAGCGCCATACCATTATAATAGTTTATAGAGCACTCCCACTATAATCCCTACGTATTTTGTTAGACCACATATTGTCGTAATACATGAATGTATCCACACTAATGTAATGATCTACTCGTTCTCGATACCTGACATGTTGAAGCCTATGTACAGTGAGGACTTGAGACCTGGACACTTAATATGTTGTAGACTATGTACAGTAAGGAACAGAGACATAATGCCTATGTCCTCACCTAGCTATGTCACAGAATTCACATTTACATTGCATACCGTTTAGAAATATGCTTTGGATCTGATACTAGCAGGAATTGAGACTGACTGTAATAACTTTAAGAATTGACAGTTAAATTTGAGGTTCACATAACTATGTCACGAAATTCACTATCACCGTGCCACACATCACATGTCACAAAACACAGTGCCATGTTGATTACTACGGGTCAGATGACAAAACACTTGGAGATCGTATGAACTCTCTAATATGGATGTACTTATGTATTAACGCCACATGCACGCTACCACAAATGTCACACTTATATGGTAGTGCACCTCAATGCTGTCATGTGCCCCTACAGATACAGATTTCTAGCAAATAGCTTTTAGCATTTGGGCATACAACTGGCCTTTTGCTAGCAACATTTTGCTAGTTCTCACTGATTTCAACTCCAGTGCCCCGGGGGTCCTGACACACCAGTCTAAGTTGGCCCCCCAAATGGTCTAGGAACCGGTTTAGTCCACCCCTGAAACTCCATTACCTAAGACAATGCCGGGCTGGCCGGCTGCAGACTTCTGATTTGAACAGTGAACATGCCACAGCCTGGAGATACTAGAGGTATTACCTAACACTGCAGGTGAGGAGTGGAAAACTGACTTATTATAGTCAAAAAACTAGACAGACAAATAAGGGACAGTATATCAATATATTGTTAATTTCACTTTAGGGTGGGACAGTTCTATTTAAAGAAACTCCCTTACACTTCAAAGCACATTAAGATATTCAGACACAAGACTAAATAGTCTACCTCTCCAGGCACAGAAATTATAGGAACACCTTCCGGGTTGGAATTATCACCGGAACTAAGGTAGGGAGATCCTTCATGGTTACCAAGGACACCGTATTAGAATTTACTGATTGCCATTCTTTAGCTAATGTGCCCTTTTCTCTGGTATTTAGAGACTACTTGAAACTGACCTCAGGTAGCGTATTTCAACAAAATACGTCGTCATACAAATGTTTAATTACACAATATAGTCAGCATGTATTTACTATTGAGTGACAGCATGAAGGAGCACTCTTTTGCGACGAATATAATGAAATAAAATTAATGAATAAACTCAGGATTATAAAACCAAATAGGTTGAGTGCATGCCCACACCTTGCCAACCACAGGATTATTCATATAATGGAGTCCCAAAAACCAACTGTACTTGTATGTCTTATAACGATAGCATAAACAACAGAGGGCCTTTTTTATTCTTTCTTCCTCATTGATAAATTGATAGAAAAAGAAGTTGTACGAAAAACACATACAATACCACTTTCACATGAATTCCTACACAGTAATATTCACTATTTTGTCATTCACACAAGTCACCGAAGTCACTTTGTCAATAATTTGAAAGATAAAGTTTCCTTGCTACCATTGCATACACAAACAAGTACTTGTTTATATATATCCCTGCCCTATAACAGGACAAAACATGTGTTGGCTAAGAAGGCTTTAGACCTTGAATTAAAGACATCTGAAAATACAAAGACAAGTCCGCTAGCCACACACGAGTGGATTTGGTGGTTTTTCCCTGCCTTATGAACAGTGCAAGATTACCTGCCATAACTGATTTGTACTTGTGATAGACCTGGGAGCGCCATTTTGCCTATTGCTGACCACAGACTATATACATAACCTTCCTCAAATTAGTATAGATTGGAGTGGGATTAGTAATTGTTTCCCCTTTAGGGTCCAACACCTTCGCCAAATTGGTTTCCATTGTAATGTAAATAGAACATTTCACCTCGTTAGTGTCTAAAGCCTTCCCCCAAATTAGTTTAGAGTGGAGTGGGAATAGTGAATGTCACCCCTTTGAAGTCCTTTTTCATGAATGTTATAATCAGCTGGACATTTCAATTGTACAAAACTAGAGCAATTCGGCGTTTATCGTTAGTTTAACTAACTATAACTCACACCCCCTCAATGCCCTGCTGATGATGTCACATATTCCATCATTCCTGACATGGTTAGTGAAATCACTGATGACATCACTGATGACATTACTGACTACATCATTCACGTGATAATCTGATGCACCGCCTCATACCCATATTTGTGAACTTTGATACACCCACTCTAAAATACAGAATACAATTTTTGAAACCATAGACACACCAATACCAGTTTCTACATACAAACTCACTGATTCCTAGGCCAACACACACCCACTCATTCACCCATACATGCACTATTGTATGCACTCATATACCTATACAGGCACTGACATCCTGACACTCATTCATTGAGTTACTCACACACCTAGTCAGTCATACAAAGAATCAATCACACTCCCATTTACTCACATATACACTTATGCACACACCACCACACTTATTCTTACAGATATTAACACATACTTTTTCTCTCATAAAATTACTGATACAAGCACACACTCATCCATCCAGCCACTCTCACAATCACTCACTCACTCACATATAGTCATTTATGTACTCCAGCACTCACATATACTGCCTTTACATATGTAATTATTCACTCATGTACCACTGAGACATCCATTCACTCACCAACACACCCATACACACACTGACCTACCCATACAGCCCTTCACAGATGCACTCTTGAACCCATACACCCAGTGAATCACCCTCTCAAGTTTCAAGTTTCAAGTTTATTTTGCATAGGTATTTAAACCATTGCAGCATTTGCTTAAGAAAAACATATTAAAATCATTGTTGTATAATACTAAAAACCATAAAACAGAGACCAAAATTACTATACAATAAAAAAGAAAGATGGCTATACAGGCGATGGCAAGGTTCATTTATTCGCGAGATAAGGTGCTTTACATTCGCTGTTCCTACCTAGTACTGGCCGTGGTAGGGTGCCCTATACAATGTATTGTTCTTGTAGTAAGTTTTTTGCTTAAAAATTATTTGTACAAACAAAGTGCAGATGCACTGTCTTTTGAGTGAAGCCAGTCCCAGATTATAAGCTAGTTATACCAGTAGGGCTTCTTAATTGTGCGGCTTACTTTTTTTGGCTATTCCAATATTAAATGATTTTTTGTTCAGCCAGCTTTAATTATTTTACTAATCTACAATTCAGCTGTGTATTTCCTGGATTAAAGCAAGCAAACAATGCTTTTCTCCTGGTGCGGATCCCTACCTACTTAAGGGGAGCTTTTAATAGCAGTAAACGTTCCTGATGTAGATCCTTACAGGTGCAGATTAGGTGTAAGATGTCTACTTTCTTGGAGTTGCACAGCCTACACGTGCTTTGGGTTGTAGCCCTCAGCCATGGTGGAATATGCTGCATGCACTGGAGGATGCCCATTCTGTGCTTTAAAAATGTAATTGTTATCTCTTTGGAGTAGCCCTGATTAAAATACTTTTGTGGTGCAAGTAATTTGTAGGAGCTCAAGGTCATCCAAGCATGGGATCTATCTGCAAAGGTTGCCTTGTCCTCTACCACCGCAATTTGTTTTACACATTACCATGCCAATTTCTTGAAAACTGAATGACCAAGTTGAGTATTCCAGAGAGCCGTGAGCTTGGTATTTTCCAGAGATGTCTGAAGATATCTCCTGGCTTGGCAAATGTCCCTGTGCTGAGTTTCGTGCCACAGCAGTTGGTTCAACATATTTGAAGTATTGTTTCTGATTTTGTGCCAACAGATATCCTTAGCATATGCGGTACAATTCATAAATCTCAAGGTTTAAGTGTAGAAAATACTTTTGTAAACATTGGAAGTACAGTTTTTAAAAAGGATATGGCATATGTTGCTTTGTCTCTAGTAAGAACAATATCTGGATTGTATTTGATTGATTTTGATGAGAAAAAGGTTAGTGCAGATGCAAATTGTGTAAGAGAGAATAATCAGTTGAGAAGACTGTATGCTCCTAACTTAGGTGAATATCCCATCGAGCAGTGTACAAGCTCGAGAGGCATATGGGGACAATGGGGACACTGACCAGGAGGACATGGCAGTTCACAGACTGCCCACAGGTAATGCGGTAGCAGGCCTGAGACACCATTTTAGAGCTACTCGTGTGGGTGGCACAAACAGTGCTGCAGGCCCACTAGTAGCATTTGAATCACCCACCCTGGCACTCTCAGTGCACTTTACTAGGGACTTCTTGGTAATACAAATATGCCAATCATGAATAACCAATCACAATAACAATTTATACAGGGAGCACTTGCACTTTGACACTGATCAGCAGTGGCAACGTGACCAAAGCACACAGGCCTGTGGTAAAGTTACCTGATGGAACGTCTAGCCGTGGCGCCCTCTTTGGCCCCTGCCCGCCCTCCTCCCGGACCCAGCATTGCAGAAGTGCTAAAGAGTCCCCATCTCCTGAACTAATTAGTCCAACGACGATGTGTCTTTGGACACCTCCTGGATGGCCAAGGCCCGTTCTTGCAATATGGTATTCGGATCTGATTTCAGATCCTTGGCAGGAGAACGTCTGCAGTTGACTCTTTGCCATCCTCCTCTGGTGGATCGCTGTTATTGCCCTGGCGAAGTGGGCCCCTCCACCTGTTCAATACCCAGAAGAAATCTCAGTTGGTGCAGAGTACCGTTCCATTTGAATATCAGACGAAAAGGATGGCCCATGAGTAATGGACCCCCTTGTCTCGCAAGAAGTCTGTGGCGACTCTGAATGCCTTCCTCTTTTGAAGCATGATAGCTGACAGGTCTTGATAGAGTGCCACCGGGTGGCCCTGATACTGGAGTGGTTGCTTCTGGCGTGGTTCCCGGAGGATCCTTTCTTTTAGTGGAAAGTCCGGTTGAAAATCCTGAATATCTGGGGGGAGCTGGTGTGCTCAGCGCCAACCCTACCCTGGGGGCTCTGTCTATTCGAATGTGAAAGTCCGCAGATTGCCCCAGAACATCACAGAATAGACCCTGTAGGAATCCGGTAATGTTCGCTCCTTTCTCTTTGGATGGGCCGCCTCGGACGCAGATGTTGTTACGTCTAGATCTGTTCTCTAAATCCTCCACTTGTGACTGCAGATCTACTTGTTGGTCCTTAAGGGAGATGATTTCTTGTTGGAGCTGTTCAACTTCCTCGCTTCTAGTCTGGTCCGCGGCTTCAATGGTCGCCACTCTCTCACCAAAACAAAGCTTCTAGGAATGATTTTGTGATTGGCACCTCACCATCGCCCATTTCTGTGTGTTGCTTAGCCGTTGTTGGGGAGGGAGGCCCTCTGTCCCCTTTTGGCGGGCCTTTAAGGAGCATGTCTGTGAGCGTGTGCTCCCCTTTCTTTCTTGTATTGGCCATACTCTGCCTCCCGTCGCCGCTCTTGTGCCCCCTGTGTCGTTACGGATCGCTTGGGACTAGGCTTCATGTCTAGCTTGTTTCAGACTGACATGCCCAACCCCTAGCCTCTCTCGGCCCTTGGCGTTGCCTCTGCCGAGTAGTCTCTTTGGGCCCCCAATGTTGGCACACCCCCCTCCGCAGCTCCTGCTTGCCGCTGTCACACTGGGCCCCAGCAACGCACCCTCGCTGCCTACAGCATCTCAATTCTCCTGTATTCTGTGGCCTCCGTGCATGGCCTCTCCAGGCTCCTCCAGCCCTGGTCCAGTGCCTCCCCGCGCTCACAGCACAGACTGTTTGAGCTCCCCAATATCAGTGTTGCAGTGTGGGGGGAGAGAGGAAGCAACCACCTTAAACCCCCACTCTCCCTGTGCTGGTTCCTCCACGTCGTCTCCTCTCCGTTGTCCCTGAGGCACTTGTCTGGGCCTCCCACTCTCGTGTCAGTCCCTAGGTTTTGCCGTTGGCGCTCGTGGGCCTGGTATCCACCCCCTGGCGTCACCACTGCCCGAATGGACTAGGCACGGGAAAAGGTGTTAAAAACTCCCCTGCCGTGCTTTATGCCCTCCTGTACTGAGGGGAAATGTGGGCCCAGTCCATTTCCCATGTGGGTGCTTTAAGGGCCAACACCACTGCTGTCCTTGGAGAGTGCTTACGGAGGGCTCTGTTTGCCAGGGTCTGTGTATAAGCAATCATGGGGCGGTCCATGCACTCGGATGTCTGTTCTGAGCCCCAGGACCCCCCCTGTCTCCCCCAGTCTCTAGCAAATTGTCCTGATGTGGCCGCTGCTGATGTGGCCCCTCACCCTCCTTGGAGGGCGCCGAATACACCTGTGCGTGCCGAGATGCGGGCTGATGCCGAAGCGCCCAAGCCCTGTGTCCTCCTCACCTTCCTTTCAGGCCTTGTGGACAGCCATCTTTTGTGCACCGTCGATTCTGGGCGCTGTCACCAGCAGTCCTCTGCAGGGGTCAACACGGGGGTGGCCTCTGTCCCGCCGCCAGTGGAAACGGCGTCTGAATATGCCAACCTGGGCCCAGCAGTCCTGGCCTGGATTTTCACCCCTCTGCGCGCTGCAGCCGTTCAGTATTCCGCTGTCTGCTGGGCTCCAGCGGGCCCCCAGCTGCTCTGCCGAGCTGCAGCCGCCACCCCAAAACAGATCACCGGGGCAGGTGTCGCGTCTCTAAAGCATGCGCTAGCCGGTTGTCTCCCGAGAGCCTCTTTCGCTGGACCTGGCCTCTTCCGTTACTGGGCTTCCACGGTTAAGGCGCCATTTTGCGGCCACGGCGACCGACTGCAGCAGGATCCCTCTGTGACTGTAGAGCCTCGGTTCTGCTCGCGGATCAAGCGCCACGTCTCGCCTCAGTCCTCAGCCAAGTCTGGCGCTCCTATGGGGACTTTTGTGCCGTGTTTTGCCGGTGGATAGGATGTGGTGCGGAGAGCCTCTTCGATCCACGTCTTCTCAAGTCGCCATCTAGGCCACACCCCCAATTCTTGTTTTTATTATGTGGTTCACTCTATATGAAAGTTCAGACAAGTCACTTTCAAACAGATAACGGAATATGTATGGAATACATTGTCGAAATATTGATCTTCTGAGTGCAATCTTATTGTACGATATTTTGAAGCTGGAATCTGCGCGGGGCATTCATCCTATCGTCCACCTTTTCCAGTGGGGAAGAGCTGTGGAAAACAGCAGGCTTATAAACTTATTTCCCAAACACTCCTAGGAGTTCCCTTCACTTTCTTCATTTGGAATATTTCAATAGTATTTCCAATTCACTTCGTTTGAATGTAAAGGATGTATACTATAATGTTCATAAATTTCTTCACTCCTGGAGACATCCACTTTTTCGATTTGGCCAGTTGAATTTCTCTATCATCTCCTTAAGATATTTCTTCTTCGTCCACATGTATATTTTTATAATAAATATTGTTTTGTAGAAGATATAATGTAGCTTTTTGAAGTTTGGTATGAATTAACACAAGGGAAAAAAAATCACAATACTTTAGCAAAACTTCAAAGAGACAAGAAAGAAAATGAATTGCAACCAATGTTATTTAATCACATTGGAGAAAGTGCTTATTTACACTCATAATTATTCACATAGGCGGTGCCCAGGGAGAGGGAAAGTGCAAGGTAGTTAGTGATGGGTAGGGTATTTGGGAAATAGTGACAAAAAATCACAGCTCATTCTGGTATAGAAGTACTTATATACCTAGTGCAGCGGCGGGGGGGCACAACTCTCACAGTCCAGCTGTTGGGAGAAGATGGGGCTTCACGGCTCTTCAAAATTAGAGGTATGTAGAAAGGAGACACCACTAATAATGTGACTGAAAGAAGCAAAGCATAATTGGCGATGCAGTAGTCCTTCTAAGTTGGACCGTCAAATCTCAATCAATGGGATAGTCGGTGGGGGCCGGAATTAATCCAAGGGTGCAGCCAGATTTAATCTGGAGCTGTTCGAGGAAGCAATCTCTGTGGCAGCCGTTAATTCATACTTTTAGTATGCTGGGATCCTTCTTTTGCATACCAATTAGTACCCAGATCCCAGTGATTCCGGGTTTACCCTTTTTTTTTGTAACTTTTGAAGTTTGGTGACATTTACTAACTCTTGCCCATATTTTCTGAATCTTTGTTGGTACACCATTAACTAGAATAACTAAGATTAACTTTACTCTCTCTCTACACCAACAGTTTCAATATTCTTCTCAACTAAAAGTAAATACACAACTCTTTCTTTTAAACCTCTTTGTAAATCTGTTGGAGTCAGCTTACCTGTTTTAGGCTCCATACGAACAATAGCCTGAAACAGGTGCACAGATTGAATAAGAATAGATTCATATGTATTTAAATCTACTGGTTCAGAAGGATTACCTACAAACTCTAGTTATTATGTACAGCTCTAGCTGGCATTTTATTCTCTTCTAGTTTGCTGCTGTACCAATATTTACAAATATGTTGATCACTAACCAACTCAAAACGACCTTCCACCAACAAATAAGCACCAAATTGCTCCCACTTATCATTGTTTTCCTGTTCACTTTTCAAGTACACATCAACATTCCTACTTTGACTTCTATAGTGGGTACGTCGACAACAGATACAAACTTAGGGGCCTATTACGATGGAGGATTTTCCGCATCCTCCGGGCCGGCGGAAGACACCGCCGGCCCGGAGGATGCGGAAAATCCTCTGCGGACCCACCAAAGACCCCCCACCACATTAGGATGGCTGGTGGGTCCTGGTTAGCGTCCACAGCTTTTCCGCTGCGGTTGGCTTACAACCGCGGCGGAAAAGCTCTAATATGGTGACGGTGTCTCCCAGACACCGTCAGCCAGATTAGGATGGGCTGTGAAACATGCTTTTCCACAGCAGCTTTTCCGCCGTGGAAAAGCATGTGTAACTTCACTGCGGTGGCCCGTTGCGGGCCCCCTGGGTGAAGGGGGGGGTGAGGGGTGCACAGGGGGGTACCTATGGTACCCCCCTGCATTTGTATGCAGAAATCGTCCGGTACCGCACGGTGCCTGCCGCTTTCTGCATACAAATGCAATGTATGCATTTTTACCATTGCAGCGGGTGCAACTTGAAGCCGCACCCGCCGCAATGGCGGTCACATCCTAATTGCACAGGAGGGAACTCCGCAGGCCATGCGGAGGTTCCCTCCTACTCTATGGTGGCGGACGGATTCAGGTCCGTCCACCATCATAATCGGCCCCATAGTTTGGTTTTTCACAACAAATGTTATGAAATATTCCTACGAAAGTAGTGCTTTGGTGCAGTGATTGAATGAGTTGAAGGGTAGTCACTGGATAATTGTAGGAAAAGATGGATAGTGTCTGGCCAATTGCAGGAGTGCAAACATACACGTTGAGTCCATAGATAAATGTATAAACAGCACCTGAAGGCAAAGATGAATTTTTTTGTAATACCTAGGTGTATAGATGATGGCCTGGGTTATTCTATGACTGCAAGGTTAGTGTGTGGGTTAATATAATACTACATAGGTACAGCCTGCATGACTGCATAACTGTAGGGGTAGTACATAACTAATGCCTGGGTGATTGCATGACTGCAGGGGTAATATCTGGTGATTTAGTAAATACATAAAAAGTGAGTGGGTAATTTTGAAAGTACATGAGCACTACCTGGGTGAATACAGAAGTACTAAGGTACTACGTGAGCGATTAAAGGACTGCAAAGGTACTGCCTGGGTGATTCTATAAGTGTATGAGCAAGTCGACACATATCTCAATCACAACACCATGCACAGATATGCAAACAGACAGTATGCAGTATGTACGAAATATAAATTTGTTCACATCATACAAATTACTCTAATAAATAGCATCTCTACAAACATCTCAAACCTCATTTTCAGGCTACTGCTTAACCATTCTCCAACTACTTATAATATTATACCTACCAAAATAAAAAATAGGAACCCTTCACATATGTCTAGTAAAAGTCTCACCATATTACTAAAACCATACATTAATATGTCTGTACCATAACACTATCCAAACCTAAAAAAAACCACAGAACAAACTTCCAATTTCAAGCAAACATCAACAATTATGCAGCGTACTTCAACTGTACTTCTCTAGAAATTGAAAAAAAGAATCCTAATTAATTACACCTTATGACACCATCTTTTACACCACACTTTTTTGCTGCATCTTCACCATTCTTCACCGGTCTTGAGCCTACCACATAAAAAGCAACAATACCTCTTTGTTATACATCATGTACCTCCAAATGTATAAGACATATGAAAATACATATACAAGTACAAACATACTTGAGACAGAAGTCCAAGCACACTTTAAAATTTGCAGACTCCACCACCAAATTTAAAGCAACAGCTAGAATTATGCGGTATACTATAAATGTACATATCCACACAGTAAAACAAACTACCATAATTACTAATCCATATTCCAATAAAACATACTAGTATACAGAATCTATTTCAAACAACATTCAACTTCAATAAAAACAACTACAATAAACATCTCTACATTTAATAATATATTTCAATCATCAAAGTTCTTGATTAATTATTTAACTTGAAAAAGAAAGCTTACACATAATACACCTCAGAAATGTATAACTCACCTTACAAATTGATTTGAAGAATATAAATATCAAAAAGTCAGAAAAGATTTTGTCATGCAAACAATAAATATAATGCACTGCTCTCAGCAAGTCAAAACCAGTTATGGCAAAGTTTCCCTCTGTTTCTCCACACAAAAACATGTAAGTAACAACTCCCATTCCTTCCACATTTCTATTAGTTAGACATAATAACCCTTACCAACTGACTTCTAAAAGTACCCAAACTGGTTCAGGAATTTTCCACACTTCTGTCATTGGGCTATACATGGGCTGCATCTGGATGATATTTTGCTACATTTGGACTCCTTTATCACTGGTAGACTTCAATTCAATTCAATAAATATTTCTCGATCTGATTCAGAAACATAGATCACGAAAGTGTACATAAAAACAGTAAATCCTCTTTCTTAATACAATACAATGAGAATTAAAACCTGTATTTAAAATCGGGTGTTACAGAGCCCAGCTCAGAGTAACTTCAGGTTAACAGAATAGCAAAGTTCAATATTTCTCAAGATCAGTCTCAAGTACTTTGTGCAAAATACGCGATACGGGGTCCAAGTAAGATGCAATACTCCAATACCTGACCAATCTGCACTATATAAAACTGCAAAAAAACAAAAAATAAAACGTGTTTTGCACACTACTGTCATTGGGCTATATTTGGGCTACATTTGGGTGATATTTGTGCTACATTTGGGATCTTTTTTCTCCGGTGGCCATCTTGGGAGACTTTGTTTTATGAATTTTCCTAATTTACTCATTTACTATAGTCTCGTCAGTAGGAAATGTTTTCAGTTTTTTATTTTGAATCCATTAGGAAGACATTCATATGTGTCACTCATTTGCCACGAATTCAGAATGTTAGCACTCTAGTTGCTCATTAGAACACTATAGTAAAGCTACAGCTCACTAGGGAGTTGACTGGAAGTCTGCTGCTGGTATTGAAAGTACATGTTTCAGTCTACATGTCAGCATTTTTTAATGAAATAGAAGAAGATTTGAGAAGTCACTAAAAATGTGCCCTACTTTTTTTTCTTTCTGCAGCACTAACCATAATTTCTATGGCAAAATGAATTGTGTTCCTTTTTAAAAATAAATGTTTTAAGTGTTACCAGTTTATTCCAATCAAGATGGCTTCAGGTGTACCATGCGTTTGTAATAAGTAAGACTGTTAGCTCTCTAATTGTTATTTAGAGCACTCTAGGAAGCTGCAGTGGAACACAAAGGAATCAACTGACAATCTCTGCCCTTGTTGGATTTACATGTTTTACTGAGAAGGTCAGCCTTCATCATCACATGACTGAGAAAGAAAATGTGAATTTACTGAAAATATGCTCTCATTTTAGCTTCTGGAGCTTCCAAACCTCTATGGGACAAGCATGAGAAATTAGTTTTCTATCAAACATGATTCATGATATCCCAGAAGAAGGTTTTTCACAGGGTAAAATCATCATATAACACACCACAATTCCTAAAATTAGTATGGTACCATCAACAAATTAATTTGAATGTAGCTAGTCTGTTATCACCCCTTATAGTTCTCCTTTTGGTGACCTCAAAACCTTCTATTCACTACAATGCATTTCAATGGGCTGCTATCATGTATATTGGTCCCAAGTTGGCTGCCAGAAATTCCAGGATGAAGTGCTGACAGCCAATCAGATCTCACAATGAGATGTGTGGTTAGGCTCCACCCAGATATCAATATTTGTTTATTTTTGAATTTCTTAGAAACTACTGAACGGATTTACACCATTTTGGAAAAAGCAAGCTTTCTAGACCAAGACCTTCCTTTTTGACAAATCTGGTATAATTCCGTTCAGCAGTTTGGGCTGTAACCTGTTTCAAAATTCCTATGGAAATTAACATGGGGGAAAATGCGATTTGGGACCCCCTTTTTTCTCTGCCCCACTTGACAAATCACCCGAAACTTTCAACACAGGAGCTGATCGGTCTGCCCCATTAGCTTTGACAATTTCGTTAAGATTCGTCAACCGGCTCCAAAGATATTGGCAAAAGAAAAAATGCTTTTTGAATAGAAACAAGGTCCTAACTATAACTACCTACTGGCGACCGCCAATAGGTAATATATGTATATATATGTATATTCAATGAAAAAAACATAGGTTTCAGGCAGGTTATAGTTAGGAATTATCATTTAAAAAACCTTAGAAATTCACTGAAAAAAACATAGGTTTCAGGGGTATTATAGTTAGCTGGACATTTCACTCAGACAAAACTATTGAAATTTACAGCTTCACAGTTTGTAACTTTTCCCAATACATGCAGAACTACCACAGTTAAAACGTGATCACGTGTAAAGTGTAAAACGGGACATCTAAATAGGCGGAGCCGCATCTTCCTTCCATAGACTACTAAACAACCAAAAACAACATAAACCACACCTATTATGCAATTAGTTTAGTTTTCGTGAGTTATTTCTGCGTCGCCAATCTGTGATGCAGGTTCCCTTTTCTAGCATTGGATTTATGTTTTGCGTCAACAAAACATATTATCTACTATGTCATAATGAAACAACTTACAACTCCGGAATATTTTTTGTTGACGCAAAACGGCCAATAGGAATGAATGGGGAGTATTCCTTATTTGCGATTAGCAATTTGCTAATCGCAAATAAGGAATGTGTAGGAATCGCAATTTATTTTGCGATTCCTACATGAATCCCGTTTTGCGAGTCTGTAATAGCGATTCCTTATGAATCGCTATTAAAGACTCGCAAAACGGGTCTTTGATGAATCTAGCAGTTTATTTGTTACTTTAAATATTTGATAAATCCTACATTTCTGAATGTTATTTTCTAATTTCTATTCTTCTAAGTTGCGGTTCCTATTCACCTTCTCCCTATAGAATATATAGGACCAGTTCTTATTATACTATATATATTATAATAGTACTATACTACTATCCTATATATTCGTAAGTCAAGTCAAGTCAAGTCAAGAGATTTATATAGCGCGCTACATACCCATAGGGTCTCAAGGCGCTAGAGGAAGGGTGGGGAATTACTTGTTGAATATCCAAGTTTTAAGTTGTTTTCTGAATGCTAGGTGGTTCTGAGTAAGGCAAAGGTGAGTGGGAAGTGAGTTCCAGGATTTAGCTGCCAGGTAGGAGAAGGATCTACCTCCCATGGTGGTTTTGTTGATGTGAGGAACAGTGGCAAGGGCTTGGTTGGAGGATCGTAGCTGACAGGAGGGGGTGTAGAAGGACAGTCGTGTGTTGAGGCATTCGGGTCCAAGTTCGTAAAGTGCTTTGTGTGCGTGGGTTAGGAGGCGGAAGGTAATCCTCTTATTTACGGGGAGCCAGTGGAGGTTTTTCAGGTGACCAGAGATGTGTTCTTTACGCGGAATGTCTAGTATGAGCCTGGCTGAAGCGTTCTGGATGCGTTGGAGTTTTTTCTGGAGTTTTGCGGTGGTACCGGCGTATAGTGTGTTTCCGTTGTCCAGTCGGCTCGTAACCAGTGCGTGGGTGACCGTTTTTCTACTTTTGGTGGGGATCCAGCGAAATGTTTTTTTGAGCATGCGAAGAATGTTGAAGCAAGATGATGAAACGGCGTTGACTTGTCTGGTCATCGAGAGTGAGGAGTCCAAGATGACGCCCAGGTTCCGTGCGTGGTCCGTCGGGGTGGGTGCTTTTCCAAGGGCTTCTGGCCACCAAGAGTCATCCCAGGCAGAGGGGGAGGTGCCTAGGATGAGGACTTCTGTTTTGTCTGAGTTCAGTTTCAGATGGCTGTGCTTCATCCACCCGGCTACTTCTTTCATTCCTTCATGTAGGTTGGTTTTGGCGGTGTTAGGGTCTTTGGTGAGTGAGAGGATCAGTTGAGTGTCGTCAGCGTAGGAGATGATGTTGAGGTTGTGTTGGCGTGCGATGGCCGCAAGGGGGCTCATGTATACGTTGAAGAGAGTAGGGCTGAGTGACGATCCTTGTGGCATGCCGCAGATGACTTTAGAGGCCTCTGACTTGAATGGTGGGAGGCGGACTCTCTGGGTTCTTCCGGTGAGGAACGAGGTGATCCATTCCAGTGCTTTTCCTTGGATTCCTACGTTTCTGAGGCGCTGTAGAAGGGTGCTGTGGCAGACTGTGTTGAAGGCAGCGGAGAGGTCGAGGAGGATGAGGGCGACTGTGTCTCCATTGTCCAGTAGAGTTCGAATGTCGTCTGTTGCTGCGATAAGTGCGGCCTCAGTGCTGTGTTTGGCTCGGAAGCCGGACTGTGAGGGGTCGAGGGATTTGTTGGTTTCGAGGAAGGAGGCGAGTTGGTTGTTGACAGCTTTCTCGATGATTTTGGCCGGGAATGGAAGAAGCGAGATGGGGCGGTAGTTTTTGAGTTCGGTGGGGTCAGCTGTGGGTTTTTTCAGAAGGGCGCTGAGTTCGGCGTGTTTCCAGCTTTCAGGGAAGGTGGCGGAGTTGAGGGAGCAGTTGATGACGTCTCAGAGGTGTGGAGCTATGATGGAGTTTGCTTTGTTGAATATGTGGTGAGGGCATGGGTCAGTTGGGGATCCTGAGTGGATGGAGTTCATCAGGCGGATGGTGTCCTCAGTGGAGATGGGGTTCCAGTCATTGAGGATGTTCAAGGGTGTGGCAGAAGGTTGGGTGGGTTGGTCTTCGGGTTGGTTGTAGAAGCTGTTGTGGATGTCTGCAATTTTGTTGTGGAAGAAGGAAGTTAGGGAGTCACAGAGGGCTTGAGAGGGAGTGATGTCGTTGGAGTTGGCTGAAGGGTTGGTAAATTCTTTGACGATGTTGAATAATTCCTTGCTGTTGTGGGCGTTGTTATCAATCAATCAATCAATCAATCAATCAATGACATTTATAGAGCGCACTACATACCCGTAGGGTCTCAAGGCACTGGGGGTGGGGGGGGTGCCGCTACTGCTCGAACAGCCAGGTCTTCAGCTTCTTCCTGAAGGAGAGGTGGTCTTGGGTCAGGCGCAGGTCGGTCGGGAGGGAGTTCTAGGTCTTGGCGGCCAGGTAGGAGAAGGACCTTCCTCCTGTAGTCGCTCTTCGGATGCGGGGGACGGCGGCGAGGGCGTGGTTGGCTGATCGGAGGTGGCGTTTGGGAGCGTAGAAGTTGATTCGGCTGTTGAGGTAGCTCGGGCCTTGGTCGTGTAGGGCTTTGTGTGCGTGGGTGAGGAGGCGGAAGGTGATTCTTTTGTTGACGGGGAGCCAGTGAAGGTCTCTCAGATGTCCGGAGATGTGGCTGGTTCGTGGGATGTCGAGGATGAGTCTGGCTGAGGCGTTCTGGATCCGCTGGAGTCTCTTCTGGAGCTTGGCGGTGGTACCGGCGTAGAGGGCGTTGCCGTAGTCCAGTCGACTAGTGACGAGGGCCTGGGTGACGGTCTTCCTGGTCTCGGTGGGGATCCACCAGAAGATCTTCCGTAGCATGCGTAGGATGTTGAAGCACGCCGAGGAGACGTTGTTGACTTGCCTGGTCATGGAGAGGGAGGAGTCCAGGATGAAGCCCAGGTTGCGTGCATGATCTGTCGGTTTGGGTGCGGTGCCCAGGGCGGGAGGCCACCAGGAGTCGTCCCAGGCGGAGGGTGAAGAGCCCAGGATGAGGACCTCCATCTTGTCCGAGTTCAGTTTCAGGCGGCTGGTCGTCATCCACTCGGCTATCTAGACGGTCTTAAAATGCGGCTTTCTTGGCTGACCGGATTAGTTGGTGGTGTATGCGGGTGGTGTTTTTGAAGGTGTCCCTGGTGCTGGTGATTGGGTCTTTTTTCCAGGCCTTCTTGAGGGAGCGACAGTGTTTCTTCGATTTCTTAAGATCATCGTTGAACCAGGAGGCGTTTTTGCTGCCTGGTTTGCTTTGACGTTTTTTCAATGGTGCTAGGATGTCGGCGCTGTTGGATATCCATTGGGTGAGGTTAATGGCTGCTTGGTCGGGGTTTGAGGAGTGGACAGGAGGGTTTTGAAGAAGCGATGAGGAGATCTGGTCGATGGTGATTTTGTTCCAGTTTCTTCGCATGGTGGGTTGAGGATGGTTGTGGATTGTGGTCTTATTGTATGTGAAGTGAACGCAGCTGTGGTCTGTCCAGTGAAGAGCTGTGGTGTGACTGAAGGAGACATGTTTGCAGGAAGTGAAGATAGGGTCGAGTGTGTGACCAGCAATGTGAGTGGGGGTAGTGACCAGTTGTTTGAGTCCGAGGTTGGCGAGATTGTCCAGAAGGGTGGTGGTGCTGCTGTCGTTGTTCTTTTCCAGGTGAAAGTTGAGGTCTCCCAATAGAATGTAGTCCTCGGAGGGGAGGGCGTGTGGGGTGATAAAGTCAGTGATGTGGTCACTGAATTGTGCACGGGGTCCTGGAGGCCGGTAGAGGAGGGTGCCTCTGAGTGTGGTCTTGGGGTCGGTGTGGATCTGGAAGTGGAGGTGTTCGGCGCTGGCCAGGTTGGCGTCAGAACTGGTTGAGATGAGGATGGAGTTCTTATGGACGATAGCGATGCCTCCTCCTGTTTGCTCGATGCGGTCCTTACGGATGATCTTGTATCCTTCCAGGATGGCAATGGTGATGTCTGGGGCTGAAGAGGCATTCATCCATGTTTCTGTTAGGAAGGCGACGTCCGGTGAGATGGTGTCGAGTAGATTCCAGAGGTCGATGGCGTGTCTGTGGACCGAGCGGGTGTTGAGCAGGATGCATTTTAGGTGGTTGGTGTCAGGTCTCTGATTGGTGTTGGTGGATGAGGATCTGGTTTTGGTGCCGTCGAACTTGCAGGAGTTGCAAGAGAAGGGTCCATGGGTGAGTCCAGGAGCGGCTTGGACGCAGTTGGGGGAGCGGCCGGGGTTAAGGGCTAGGAGGGTGGAGGCGTCGTAAGTAATGCGGGAGGGCTGGGCATTGCGAGGGCCAGGGGGTCTGGCGCTGGACGCGGTCCAGGTGCGGACGGGCGTAGACGGGCTTACCTTTGGCGCACCTTTGGCGTGGCCGTAGCGCGTGGACACTACGCGTGTGGACATCCTTGGGTAAGCAAGGTGCTGGAGAAGCACATAAATACGCAGCTGATACAATTCCTGGAAAGCCATGCGCTCCTTGACCCATCCCAGACAGGTTTCAGGCCAAAAAATGGTACCGAGACCGCATTGTTGGCAGTTGTCGAGGAATCCCGAAGGATACTGGATCAGGGAGGATCAGTGGCAGTGATCCTCCTTGATCTAAGTGCGGCCTTCGACACTGTCAACCATGCCACTCTGCTGAACCGTCTGCACAACATCGGGGTCGGAGGCAATGCCTTAAAATGGCTTGAATCGTTCCTGTTCAACAGATCCTTCCAGATCTTCGACGGGGACACAATATCAGCCAGTAAACCCCTGAATTGTGGAGTACCACAGGGCTCTTCATTGAGCCCGGTGCTTTTCAACGTCTATATGAAACCATTAGCTGGGCTCGTAGAACCGTCAGGTATAAAAATCGTATCATATGCGGACGATACCCAGCTGGTGGTTTCATTGACACAGGAAGGTGCCGGTCATACCTCAGGTAGCCTGATGAAATGCCTAGAGGACATAAAAAAGTGGATGACAGGCTCCTCCTTAAAACTGAACGGGGACAAGACCGAGCTGATGCTCCTAGGCCCCGCAACACCCACATTAACTCATGCTATGTGGCCTGAATGTCTGGGTACCCCTCCCACTCCTAAGGAGAGCGTTAAAAGCCTGGGAGTATGGCTGGATAAAAACCTTTCTTTTTCCACTCAAGCTACCAAACTATCCGCCATCTGCTTTGGACTACTAAGAATATTAAGGAAGGTCCTCCCTCTCCTCCCTATGGAAGCCAGAAAAGTGGCAGTTCAGGGCCTCATTCAGTCCCGGCTGGACCCAAACAACGCCCTGTATGTAGGGGCCCCTGAGATGTCCATGAGAAAACTACAGGTGGTCCAGAACTGTGCAGCCCGCGTTCTGCTACAGATCCCAAGGACACAGTCTGCTAAACCCGCACTAGGCAGCCTCCACTGGCTTCCAGTGAAACAGAGAGTGGCTTTCAAGGCACTATGCATCGCGCACCGAGCCTACTGGAAGTCAGGCCCAGCGCTCACCAACAGTCTGATCACTCAATACCATCCCAACAGAACCCTCCGGTCCTCGGAGGCCTTTCTGGCCGTAGTCCCAAGAGTAAGGAGAGCCAGAACCGGAGGAAGGTCATTCTCCGTAAATGCCGCGAAGATGTGGAACACACTCCCGCTGCAAATCAGGTCCAATTCCAACCTACTGTCATTCCGAAAACAATTGAAGACTTATCTATTTGCCAGGCCCATCTAATCTCATTCTCCGCTGCCCCCCCTAGCTCTGCTCTCTGCACTCTAGCGCTTGGACGCCCGCCGGGCAGCAACCGCGCTTTACAAATTACAATACAATACAATACAATACAATACAATCTGACATAAATGGAGGGTGGGAGGGGCGGAGAGTGGGAGGGGCAGCAGGGAGGCGGTAGTGTGGGTGAGGGGCGGGTCAGGGGATACCAACAACAAAATGGAGGGTCAAAGGGAAAGCCAGACAGGGACAGCAAATGCACAAATGCGTTGAGTGAGCAGTTCTATGCAATCAATACACAAACACAGGAGAAATGAGCGCAGCAGCCTGAGCGAGGTCGCGCTAATAAAGTCAATCAAAGCAGTGGCACTACAATTCAATGCTAAACAGTGCTACAATTGAATGCTAAACAGCGCTGCAATTCAATGCTAAACAGCGCTACAATTGAATGCTAAACAGCGCTACAATTCAATGCTAAACAGCGCTACAATTGAATGCTAAACAGCGCTACAATTCAATGCTACACAGCGCTACAATTGAATGCTACACAGCGCTACAATTCAATGCTACACAGCGCTACAATGCTATGTTAAACAGAATGCTATGGTAAACAGTGCTGTACTGAACACGAAATTGACGATACCAGAAACGCGATAGCATGGAGCGATACAGCTGAAAGTGAGGAGGAGCGTGGGTGAGCGACCGTTCTGAAGAGAGTCCAGGTGGTCACAGTTTGGCCGGGGGAATGGGAGGCTCGGTAAACGTGGGTGGGAGGGGCAGCAGGGAGGCGGTAGTGTGGGTGAGGGGCAGGTCAGGGGATACCAACAACAAAATGGAGGGTCAAAGGGAAAGCCAGACAGGGACAGCAAATGCACAAATGCGTCGAGTGAGCAGTTCTATGCAATCAATACACAAACACAGGAGAAATGAGCGCAGCAGCCTGAGCGAGGTCGCGCTAATGAAGTCAATCAAAGCAGCGGCGCTACAATTCAATGCTAAACAGCGCTACAATTCAATGCTAAACAGCGCTGCAATTCAATGCTAAACAGCGCTACAATTGAATGCTAAACAGCGCTACAATTCAATGCTAAACAGCGCTACAATTGAATGCTAAACAGCGCTACAATTCAATGCTACACAGCGCTACAATTGAATGCTACACAGCGCTACAATTCAATGCTACACAGCGCTACAATGCTATGTTAAACAGAATGCTATGGTAAACAGTGCTGTACTGAACACGAAATTGACGATACCAGAAACGCGATAGCATGGAGCAATACAGCTGAAAGTGAGGAGGAGCGTGGGTGAGCTATGTGATTTGTTAGCGGAACAGTGTGCGACCTCTAGGCACTACGACAGAATGTTCCTAAATTCTACAAAATACAAATATGAAAAATATTAATGCATATGTTGAAGTCACTTGTATTTAACTGATTTTTACCTGTTCTCCTGACCTTAGATAATGTAGTGCAGGAGTTTTTGTTGTAGCACTTCTATTCTACTTTATCTAAAAGTAACTGATACCTTCTTACAGTATCAAGAATATGGGGCAACACTTTTACAAACTATAGCAGAAAAAAGTTGGGTATGACCACGCTTAACTGATATTTTATGAAATTCCATTTTTATTTGTCACCCCTTTCATATATACAGTATCGGTTTCTGAAGAAAGTTTATTTGTAATTGCTAAATAAAACTGTTTCAAACCAAACTGAAATTTTTGCTGCACAACCACACCTCCCCATCAGAAAAGTAAACACCACATTATAAGTAAATAGTGCTCCTGTGAAGTATCCCACCAGCAAACTTGATTAAAAAATCTCCGCAAGACACTCATTTTTCCACTGTGATTTGTAGACCCTACAGCAATTATATAAATGGCCCTCAAAACATATAATAACAATGTTTACCTTCACAATACCTGTTCAAAACCTTGTAACCACTGTACAAAGTTAATAGTGTTCCTCCCCTCCCCTATACTACTTTCTTTTCCCATACTCCTTTGGAAGTGCGTCCCAAAATGACTGACAACAGTAAACCTTTCCTACCCAATAAGGAGCAAACTTGTGCTCGAAACACTTTAGCCAATAAAATGTCCATGTTGTTCCGCAGAGTAGAAAGGAATGACTGCCAACACTTCTACTTTTAATGCTTCACAGCCAATAATTATTGCTCTTCGTAAGGTTCCGCTTGGAACACGTTACCCAATGAAATGTCCCTAATACTCAGAGAAGAGGGAAGGAATTGATGACAACGCTTCTTCTTTCAACAGTTTACAGCCAATCAACATTAAGCTTGGGAAAGTCCTCCTTGGAACACGTCAGCAAATCAGATGTCCCTCCTATTCCGCAGAGCGGAACTGAAAGTCAGCCAACACTTCTACTTTTAATAATTCACAACCAATCAACATTAAGCTGTAGATGCTCCTCCTTAAAGCACGTCAGCCAATCAGATGTCCCTGTTACTCCGCGGAGAGGAAGTGAATGGCTGGCAACACTTCTACTATCAATAGTTTCCAACCAACCAACATAAAGCTCAGGAAGGTCCTCTTTACAACATGTAAGCCAATTAGATGTCCTTGCTACTCTCCGTAGCAGAAGTGAATTGCAGAAAGCACTTCTACTTTCGATGGTTCGCACCCAATGAACATTAAGCTTGTTGTTGGAACACCTCAGCCAATTACCAATTAAAAGTTAATTTTATTTTATTTACACATACAGAACACACCCTCCCACATATTAATACATTTCCTCTAACAAAGTGACTATATCCGTAACAAAAGTGAACACTGCCTAATAAATAAACATTATTCCACATTATATTAAAGAAAAGCCGCAATACGCCACATTGTTATTTTTCCGATATAATTTCCACAGCCTACTGCACCCCCTTCCCAACATGAGTGAAGCCCTGGGACTGTGGCAGTCCCAGCGAACCCCTGCTAATATTTTTCCACCAAATACCGAGACCTATTTCCACAGCCTACTGTACCCCCTCTCAACATAACTGAAGCCCCGGGACTACGGAGGCCCCAGCGGGCTCCCCCTATTATTTTTATTATATTTTCTACTGTCTTGTTCAACCTCGCTTCGACCGATGCCCAAAATGGCTGCCAACACTTCCTGGTTTCGAATGTTGACAACCACTTAAAAGCCAATTAGCATTCAGCACGTGATTGGGACTCTGCGCTTATAGTCCACGCAACATGCGCGTATCCACCAAGGCCATATATATATATGTACTTTTACTTGTAATTTTCTCAGAAACTACTGAACAAATTTACACCATTTAAGCAAAAGACACGAGTCTGAACCTGAGGACTACCTCTTTGCCAAATTTGGTGTAATTCCTGTCAATGATTCGGGATGTAGCCGCAATGAACCGTTCCTATAAAAAATTGCACGAGGAAAGCACGTTTTGGGACTCCCCTTTTTGTCGCTGCCCCCACTTCAAATGCAAAATTTTAGCCCATGAGATTTGTCGTTCCCAAATAGCTAATTTTTAAACAAGCACAGGAGCCCGCGCTTCGTTTTTTTTTTTTTTACGGAGGATCCAGGCCTCCAGGGCACATTCATCAGTTTAAAAAAATATATATTATATTTTTGGGGGCCCTAGGGGTCCTTGTGGGACCCCCTCTTCATGTCTAGAGGGACAAAATATTTCTTACCTGCCCACGTTATACATTTTGAACAGTTGTTCCACTAATTTCTAGATCCTCGGTTCTACCGAGGCACAAAAAGGCTGCCAACACTTCCTGGTTTTGAATGTTGACCACCACTTGACAGCCAATCAGCATTCAGCGCGTTATCGGGACAGTGCGCTAATAGTCTGCGCAAGATGCGCGCATCCACCGAGGCCATAGATATATCTGTACTTTTAATTGTTATTTTCTCAGGTACTACTGAACAAATTTACACCATATAAGCAAAAGGCACGAGTCTGAACCGAGGACTACAACTTTGCCAAATTTGGTGTAATTGCGTTCAGCCGTTCGGGCTGTAGCTGCGAGAACCGGTACCTATGGAAAATTGCATTGGGAAAACACGTTTTGGGATCCCCTTTTTTCTTTGTCCCCCGCTTGACAAATCACCCCCAGACTTTCAGGATTGGAGCGGACCGGAGCGCCACACCAAGTTTGAACATTTCGCAAAGATTCGTCAACCGGCGCCAAAGTTATTCCAAATAGAACGTTGGGGGATTTCCTATGGAAAATAGGTCCTAACTATAACTACCTACTTGCGACTGCCAGTAGGTAATATGTATATTACCTACTGGCGATTGCCCATAAGTAGTTATAGTTAGGACCTCGATATTGGCAAAAGGAAAAACGTTTTTTGAATAGATACGTGGTTGTAACTATAACTACCTGCCGCCAGTAAGTAATATGTTTATATTACCTACTGGCGGACGGTCGCCAGTAGGTAGTTATAATTAGGACCTCGTTTCTATTCAAAAAGCAGTTTTTCTTTTGCCTATATCTTCCGTTGACAAACCTTCCCAAAATTTTTGAAACTGGTGGGGCTCTCCGGTCAGCTCCTGTCCTGGAAGTTTTGGGTAGATTCGTCAAGCGGGGTCCGATAAAAAAGGGGGTCCCAAAAAGCCTTTTTCCCACTTTAAGTTACATAGGAAAATTTAGACAAAGCTACAGCCCAAACTACTGAACGGAATTACACTAAATTTGGCAAAAAGCTAGATCTAGGTTCAGAAAGAAGACGTTTTGTTAAATTTTGTAAATCCATTCAGTAGTTTCAGAGAAATTAGAAACATAAAATATTGATATCTGAGGAGGAGTTGCAACTTCTCCCGGGCACAAGCTTCACTCTTAGTGGCTGCCAATACTCTAAAACAGAATTTGTTGGCAGCCATCTTGTAACTCGGTACCGAGTCACAAGAAAATAGTAAGAAAAGGTAAAAAACAAGAAAAGGGGGCAGGGTAGAAAGACCCTGACCCCCTAGGCCTGCTCAGGGGGTCCCACTGGGACCCTCAGGGCAAAATAAAGCATTTAAGAAAAAAAACAATCATCAGAATTTGCGCATGGTGTGTGAATCCCGCTGAAAATAAAAACACAAAGTGGGGCCTTCTCGTGCTTCCTTACCAAAAAAGCCCCCAGAGTGGGCCAGGTCCAGGGGGCATTATAAAATTAGGGTTTGGGGGCCCACAGGAGCCACCACAGCCCCGGGGACCTCCACCTCCCCGGGGCTTATTAATTTTAATGCTGGGGCACGCAGCCCCCCGTGGCCCCGGGAAACACCACCTCCCTGGGGCTTCCTTAATAGGTGCGTGGAGGGGTCGCCACCCCCCCACGCTGCCCAGGGACTGCCACCTCCATGGGGCATTTATGTAAATGGTAAGGGTGTCCTCGTGGGCCCCATGAGCACCGGGGACCGCCACCTCCCCGGGGCTATAATTAATAATTAGTGTGGGGGGCTTAAGCCCCCTCACATTGCCCCAGAGACCACCACCAAAGTGGAGGGAGGGGGGTGCCTGGCTCCCCTCCTGCAGCCCTTGATGGCCCTGGGGACCGCCACCCTCCGGGGCCGGCACCTGCAATTTCCCGGGGTGCCCACCCCTTGACCTTGCTGTTTGCTCTGCCATAGCAAACCCTGCTTTGCTAAGTTGAAGCAAGAGCAGGAAACCTGCTCTCGCTTCAACAAAACAAAGCAGATGCTTACTCGAAAGCAATGCCAGCTCCCACTGGCGGTGGGGAGGTGGCAGGACCATGGCGCATTGGTGTTCCCCACAGTCCCTAACAGATAGGCTAGGCCCCTGGGGATGGGTTTCCAGGGGCCAGAAGTTGACCTGGAGGTGGCCACGAGGCCCCCCCTCCAAGCTTAAAAAAACTAATAATAATAACTAATTGGCCCAGGAGAACCTATATGGGTTCTCCGGGGCCAATAATGGCCTCAGGAGGGGGGGGGCACACAGCCTCCTCCTTAAAAATAGCCCACAAATTATTAAATATGTGGCCACGATCCGGGGGATGGGCAAGAAAAATGGTAGAATAAGTAGGGCCACACAGCCCCCCTTCTAAAAAACAAAAAACAAAAAAAATCCAGCATCTCGCCAGAGGCCCTGCCCCCTCCCTGCAGCACTCTGCAAATGTGCCCCCTGGCACATTGTAAGTTGGGGAATTAATTCCCCTTGAATATTGAGGGTCCCTGGGGGGCAACTAGCCCACAGAGCTGTGTTGCAGAGAGGTGGTCCTAGGCCACTCCACTTTTTACACCACTCTGCAAACGCTGCTTCTGGGGCACTGCTGGTGGGGCAATGAGGTCCTCTTGTATCCTGAGGACCTCAGGACGCAAGTGGACTTCATACTCTGAGCAGCAGTGAGCCAGAAGCTGCATTTGCAGACCAGTGTAAAAAGGGGTGTGGCCTCGGACCACCTCTCTGCAACACAGCTCTGTGGCACTTACTGTAGGTACCTGGTGTGCTAGTTCGCTCTCAGGGCCCCTCAGGATTCAAGGGGACTTAATCCCCCAAGTTACAATGCGCCAGGGGGCGTGTTTGCACAGTGTAGCAGGGAAGGTGCGGGGCCTTATATAAGAAGTGTTCAAACACCCCCCTTTTGCATTGTAAATTGGGGGATTAAGTCCCCTTCAAACTTGATGGTCCCTGGGGACCAACAAGCCCACCAGGTACCTCCAGTATGCGTGACAGAGCTGTGTTGCAGAGAGGTGGCCGAAGGCCATGCCTCTTTTTACACCACTCTACACACAGCAAGCGCACTGCTGTTCAGAGGATGAAGTACACTTGTGTCCTGAGGACCTCAAGATACAAGTGGACTTTATCCTCTGAGCAGCAGTGCGCTAGTGGTGCGCTTGTAGTGTTTGCGGAGTGGTGTAAAAAGGGGCATGGCCTCGGACCACCTCTCTGCAATCCAGCTGTGTCACACTTAGTGGAGGTACTTGGTGGGCTAGTTGGCCCCCAGGGACCCTCAGTATTCAAGGGGACTTAATCCCCCAACTTAGAATGCGCACCGGCGTGTTTGCAGAGTGGTGGAGAAAGGGGCAGGCCTTCTGTCCACCTCTCAGCAATCCCACTGTGTGGGGCTTACTGGAGCTAAGAGGTAGGCTAGTTGGCCCCTAAAGGACCCCAAATATCGAAAGGGAGTTCAATCCCCATCCAAGAGCCGACCAAAGAGCACGTCTGTAGAGTGGTGGGAAAAGGGGGTGTAGCCAGCTCTTCCAACTTAGCCATGCTGCTGTGTGGGACTTACTGGAGGTAATAGGAGGGGTAGTCGGCCCCCAAGGATGTCCTTGAGGGCCAATTACCCCTCTTGTTACCTCCAGTAAGTCCTGCACAGTGGGATTGCTAAGACATCTTTGGAGGCCATGCCCCCTTGCTCCACCATTCTGAAAAAGCACCTCCTGGCAGACTACGGGATGGGGGATGAAGTCCAATTTACTCCTGAGGGACTTTGGGGGCCAAGAAGACCTACCGGTACCTCCTGTAAGCCCTATGGCCCAGAATTCCTGGTCGCCAGCCCAGCACTCTTTATCTACCACTCTGCAATTGCGAATACTAGTGAAAGAAGTGTTTGCAATGTAATACGTTTGACATTTGTGAGAATTAGAGCTATTGGCGTTGTACATGCCAAAGTTTTTTACTAACGCTTTTGGAGTGGAGTAGATGTACGTTGTCTGTAGAGGAATTATGTGATATGTTGTGCAGTCAAATTTTGTGGATAGAAAGTATGTGGTATTTAGTGTATCGGAATTATGTAGAGTGGCATTATGTGTTATGGAGAGTAATTATGTGGTATGGTAGTCTGTGTTGTGGAGTTGTAACCTCAGGTTTAGTCTTGCTCGTTTCCTTAGGAGTTCAACTATGAACTCAGTGAGACAAAAAAAGGTGCAATCATTGAGGAGCACTTGTGGACCTAGTCAAAGATATGAGCAGGGCCACTGGAATTATGTGACTGTTTGGCTGCACCGACTTTCGCACAGTTATACATTTTCTGCATTAGCCACATAATTCATCATCAGCACCCTAATCTGCAGATTTGAACAAAGAAAGCCTAGTTAATAGCTGAAATTGGTCAAACATTGCCAGAAATCCAGCGACAAGTGTTACAGCATGGTGGAAGGCCCTTTGCAAACCGAGAATGGTCACCTGTTACTTTATACTAAATGTCGGTGTTAAATTGGTAATAATAATACTATAATAATGTTCCACATTTTTAAAGCGCATAATCACTGGTAAGGGTCTCTAGATGCTGGGGGCCATTGGGAAGAATAAGCAAGCTATTGCTCAGAGTCACATTGTCCTGGGCTAATCTGTCACTGGTGCTGGGGATCGAACCATGATCCCCAGATTCCGGAGATGGTCACCCTAGCCGCACCTCTTCGACTAATGCTTCTTTCTGCGCCTCTCTTGCCTCTTTCTGCATTTCTGTTGCTTCTTTCTGCACATTTCTTTCTTTTTCTGCACTTCTCTTGACCTCATTCTGCAAATCTCTTGTACTTTCTGCAACTCTCTTTGCACTTTCTGCCCGTCTGTTGCCTCTTTCTGCACCTAATTTGCTTCATTCTGCACCTCAGTTGTCTCTTTATGCACTCGTCTTCCCTCTTTCTGTACCTTTCCTGCATGGTTTTGCATCTCAGTTGCCTCTTATTGCACTTTCCTTGTTTCTTTCTACACTTCTGTTGCTTCTTTCAGCAATTCTCTTACCTCTTTCTCCATTTCTCTTGCCTGTTTCTCCACTTCTCTTATCTCTTTCTGCACCCCAGTTGCTTCATTCTGCACTTTCCATGCTTTTTTCCGCACCTGTCTTGCCTCTTTTTGCAACTCTGATGGCTCTTTCTGTACCTCACTTGCTCCTTTCTATACTTCTTCTGCCTCTGTCTGCACCCCTGTTGCTTCATTCTGCACTTTCCATAATTCTTTCTGCACCTGTCTTGCTTCTTTCTGCACCCCTGTTGTCTCTTTATGTACCTCATTTGCTTTCTTCTACACTTCTCTTGCCTCTTTCTACACCCCTTCTGCTTTATTCTGCACTTTCCATGCTTCTTACTGCACCTGTCTTGCTTCTTTCTGCACCCCTGTTGTCTCTTTATGTACCTCTTTTGCCTTGTTCTACACCTTTTTTGCATATTTCTGCACCCCTCTTCCCTCTTTATGCATGTCTGTTGCCTCTTTCAGCACCTCATTTGCTTCTTTCTGCACCCCTGTTGTCTCTTTCTGCACTTGTCTTCCCTCTTTCTGTAACTTTCCTGACTGTTTTAGCTTCTCACTTGCCTTTTTCTGCACTTTTCCTGCTTCTTTCTTCACCTCTGTTGCTTCTTTCAGCAATTCTCTTGCCTCTTTGTGCACATCTCTTGCCTGTTTCTGCACTTCTCTTGTCTCTTTCTGGACTCGTGTGGCTTCATTCTGCACTTTCCATTCTTCTTTCTCCACCTGCCTTGCTTCTTTCTGCGTGAAAATTGCAAAACACACAGTTGATGGACAGAATGTAGAACAATGTCATACATTCACCCCAGTACAAGGATCTGGGCCTAAATCCATCTTTTTTTGCACTCTACACCACCCTGGGTTAGACACTGGCTATATGCAACTCAGCTCTGACCCCGCGCCTCATGGGAACAGTCCAGTCCGAACTACCAAGCCATGTCTTTCCCAGACCGGAATCAAGCATCCAAGGACCGGTTTCTGGCTATCAGCCTTCATCAGCCTGGATAGCTTGACTCCAGTGGTGTGGAGAGCCTGGGACTCACGTCTGAGTATACCCAGCACACTCGGGGTGAAAATTGCAAAAAACACAGTTGATAGACAGAATGTAGAACAATGTCATACATTCACCCCAGTGGAAGGATCTGGGCCTAAATCCATATTTTTTTGCACTCCACACCACCCTGGGTTAGACACTGGCTATATGCAAATCAGCTCTGACCCCGCGCCTCAAATTTTACCCCGAGTGTGCTGGGCATACTCAGACGTGAGTCCCAGGCTCTCCACACCACTGGAGTCAAGCTATCCAGGCTGATGAAGGCTGATAGTCAGAAACCGGTCCTTGGATGCTTGATTCCGGTCTGGGAAAGACATGGCTTGGTAGCTCAGACTGGACTGTTCCCATGAGGCACAGGGTCAGAGCTGATTTGCATATAGCCAGTGTCTAACCCAGGGTGGTGTAGAGTGCAAAAAAACGATGGATTTAGGCCCAGATCCTTGTACTTGGGTGAATGTATGACACTGTTCTACATTCTGTCCATCAACTGTGTTTTTTGCTTCTTTCTGCACCCCTGTTGTCACTTCTGTACCTCTTTCGCCTCTTTCTGCACTTTTCCTGCCTTTTTCTGCACCTCTCTTCCCTCTTTCTGCATATATGTTGCCTCTTTCTGCACCTCATGTGCTTCTTTCTTCACCCCTGTTGTCTCTTTCTGCACTCAACTTCCCTCTTTCTGTACTAATCCTGCCTGTTTTTGCATCTCACTTGCCTCTTTATGCACTTTTCTTGCTCCTTTCTACACATTTGTTGCTTCTTTCAGTAATTCTCTTGCCTCTTTGTGAACTTCTCCTGGCTGTTTCTGCACATCTATTGCCTCTTTTAGAACATCTATTGGCTCTTTCTGTACCTCACCTGCTCCTTTCTACACCTCTCTTGCCTCTTTCTGCACCCCTGTTGCTTCATTCTGCACTTTACATGCTTCTTTCTTCACCTGTCTTGCATCTTTCTGCACCCCTATTGTCTCTTTATGTACCTCGTTTGCCTCTTTCTGCACTTTCTTGTTTTTTCTGCACCTCTCTTCCTCTTTCTACACATCTGCTACTTCTTTCGGCACCCCTGCAGTCTCTTTATGCACTCGTCGTCCCTCTTTCTGTGCCTTTCCTGCCTGTTTTTGCATCTCAATTGCCTTTTTCTGCACTTGTCTTGCTTTAGTTCTACACCTCTGTTGCTTCTTTCAGCAATTCTCTTGCTTCTTTGTGCACTTCTCTTGCCAGTTTCTGCACTTCTCTTGCCCCTTTCTGCACCCTTGTTGCTTCATTCTGCAATTTCCATGCTGCTTTCTGCACCTGTCTTGCTTCTTTCTGTACCCCATTTACGTACCTCTTGTGCCTCTTTCTGCAATTTTCTTGCTTTTTTCTGCACCTTTATCCCTTTATGCATGTCTGTTGCCTCTCTCAGCACCGTATTTGCTTCTTTCTACACCACTGTTGTCTCTTTCTGCACTTGTCTTCCCTCTTTCTGTAAATTTCCTGCCTATTTTTGCTTCTCACTTTCGTTAGTCTGCACTTCTGCACTTTTCCTGCTTCCTTTTACACCTCTGTTGCTTCTTTCTACAATTCTTGTGCCTCTTTGTGCACTTCTCTTGGCTGTTTCTGCACTTCTCTTGCCTCTTTATGCAACCTTGTTGCTTTATTCTGCACTTTCCATGCTTCTTTCTGCACCTTTCATGCTTCTTTCTGCACTCCTGTTGTCACTTATGTACCTCTTTTGCCTCTTTCTTTCCTTGCCTTTTTCCGTATCTCTTTTCCCTCTTTCTGCACATCTGTTTACTCTTTCTGCACCGCATTTGCTTCTTTCTGCACCCATGTTGACTCTTTCTGCACTGGTCTTCCCACTTTCTGTACCTTTCCTTCCTGGTTTTGCGTCTCACTTGCCACTTTTTGTACTTGTCTGCTTCTTTCTATACCTCAGTTGCTTCTTTCAGTAATTCTCTTGCCTCGTTGTGCAATTCTCTTGCCTGTTTCTGCACCTCTCCTGCCTCTTTTGCACCTCTATTGGCTCTTTATGCACCTCACTTGCTCCTTTCTACACTTCTCTTACCTCTCTCTGCACCCCTGTTGCTTCATTCAGTACTTACCATGCTTCTTTCTGCACCCCTGTTGTCTCTTTATGTACCTCTTTTGCTTCTTTCTGCCATTTTCTTGCCCTTTTCTGCACCTTTCTTCCTTCTTTCTGCACAACTGTTGCCTCTTTCTGCACTTCATTTGCTTCCTTATGCACCCTTGTTGTTTCTTTCTGCACTTGTTCTCCCTCATTCTGTACCCTTCCTCCCTGTTTCTGCTTCTCACTTGCCTCTTAATTAACTTGTCTTGCCTCTTTCTAATCCTCTGTTGCTTCTGTCAGCAACTCTTTTTGTCTATGTGTTCACTTCTCTTGTTTGTTTCTGCACTTTCTTGCCTCTCATTGCATCTCTGCTGGCTCTTCCTGCACCTCAGCTGGCTCTTCCTGCACCTCACTTGCTCCTTTCTACACTTCTCTTGTCTCTTTCTGCACCCCTGTAGCTTCATTCTGCACTTTCCATGCTTCTTTATGCACCTGTCTTGCTTCTATCTGCAAACATGTTGTCTCTTTATGTACCTCTTCTGCCTCTTTCTGCATTTACCTGCTTTTTTCTGCACCGCTCTTCCTCTTTCTGCACATCTGCTGCATCTTTCTGCACCCCTCTTGATTCTTTCTGTACTTGTCTTCCCTCTTGCTGTACCTTCCGTGCCTGTTTATGCATCTCACTTGCCTCTTTCTGCACTTTTCTTGCTTCTTTCTTAACATCTGTTGCTTCTTTTAGCAACTCTTTTGCCGCTTTGTGCACTTTTCTCACCTGTTTCTGCACCTCTCTTGCCTCTTTTTGCACATCTGTTGGTTCTTTCTGTACCTCACTTGGTCCTTTCTACACTTCTCTTGCCTCTTTCTGCATCCCTGTTGCTTTATTCTGCACTTTTCATGCTTCTTTCTGCACCTGTCTTGCTTCTTTCTGCACCCCTGTTATCTCTTTATGTACCTCTTTTGCCTCTTTCTGCAATTTCTTGCCTTTTTCTGCAGTTCTCTTGCCTCTTTCTGCACCTCTTTCTTCTTCTTTCTGTACTTCTATTGCCTCTTACTGAACACCCCTGTGGCTTCATTCTGCACTTATCATGCTTCTCTCTTTACCTATCTTGCTTCTTTCTGCACCCCTGTTGTCTCTTTATGTACCTCACTTGTCTTGTTCTGAACTTCACTTGCTTTCTTCTGCACCTCTCTAGCCTCTTTTGGCGCCTTTGTTGCTTCTTTCTGCACTTCCCTAGCCTCCATCTTCACCTCTTAGTTAGAGGTCGTTTTTTACCCCCCCTGTCCTATTATGTACTAGGCCCTTACAGGGGAGGTCATGCCATTCACAGGGGTACCCCTACCCATAGTGTACCCTAGTGTATGTAGGTGTTTTCACTGTATTCTAAGTGTCGTTCAGCATAGCACTGGCTCCGGGCCTGGTGAGTCAGTTACCACCAGTACCCTTTGGCAAAAATTTGGGGGCACAAGATGTTTTTGCAACATGGCCTCTTTCTGCTCCTCTGTTGGGTCTTTGTGCACATCTCTTTCTTCTTCCTGCACCTTTCTCCGTCTTTCTAGACTTCTGCTGCCTCTTTCTGCATTTCTCTTGCTTCTTTCTGCGCTTTTCTTTCTCTTTCTGTACATGACCTACCTCTGTAGGCATATTAAGAGATTAGCATTTTAAAAACCTTTGAAATTCACTGAAAAAAACATATGTTTTGGGGGGCGTTATAGTAAGAAATTAATATTTAAAAAACCTTTGAAATTCACTGAAAAAACTCCGGTTTCAGGGACGTTATAGTTAGTTGGTTATTTCACTCGTACAAAACCAGAGAAACATGTCCGTTATAGTTAGTTCAGCAGAATGAGTGGGTGTATAAGAGTCTGAGTGGATGATTTAGTGGGTGAGTGATTGTATAAGTGAGTGATTAAATGTGTCTTACTGAATGCATGAGTGAGTGACTGATACAGACATTCAGACAGTTTAGTTTGTCAGTTGGTGTATAAGCAGTTGAATGGGTTGGTAAGTAGCTAAATGAGGGTCTATATGGGTTATTGATTGGTGATCTGAGTATCTGAATGAGTGCCTGATTGTCTGTATGGGTGCGTGGGGGTGTGACTGTGCATGGATTTGTGAGTTGTTGATTCACTGGGTGTATGGGTTCAAAAGTGCATCTGTGAAGGGTTGAATGGGCGGGTGAGTGTGTCTATGGGTATGTTGGTGAGTGAATGGATGTCTCAGTGGTACACCTGTCATTAAGTACATATGTGAAAGGCAGTATATGTGAGTGTTAGAGTATGTAAATGACTGTATGTGAGAGTGAGTTATTGTGAAAGTGGCTGGATGGATGAGTGTGTGCTTGCATTAGTTATTATATAAGAGTGTAAATATGTGTTAGTATATGTTTGAATATGTGAGGTAGTATGTGTATAACTGTATGGGTGAGTAAATGGGAGTGTGATTGATACTTTGCAGGACTGACTAGGTGTGTGAATAACTCTATGGATGAGTGGTGGTGTGTGAGTGTCTGTATAGATATATGAGTGCATCTGATAGTGCTGTATTGATAGTTCACTGCATGTATGAGTTACTGTATTGGTGAATGAGGGGATGTGTGTGTATTAAATGGTATTGGTGTGTCTATAGTTTCTCTGGTTTTGTACGAATGAAATGTCCAACTAACTATAACGTCCCCGAAACCGGAACTGTTGGGTACTTCCACATCAGCGGGGCCGGTGCGAGTAACAGGTGCCAGGGCCCATTGTTTATATTAAATCAAACAGGGAATTGTAAAGCATGCTACTCACCTGTGAAGGTCTCAAGGTGCTTGAGGGGTGCAGCTTCGAGTCAGCCAGGTCTTAAGGGTCTTCCTGAAGGTGTGCAGAGTAGGGGAGCGGCTGATGTTGATCGGGAGCTTGTTCCTCGCCTTTTGCCGCAATGTATTTGATGGCTGTTCCACCCTCTCTAGTTCTGTGGAAGTTCAGGGTTTAGGCAAGGATGAAACGTGTTGCTGTTGACAATAGACATCTTACTTGGATTAACATGATCCTGGAGTGCAAGTCATGTGTATCGATAGCTCAGTGGTACATATGTTCTTGTAATAAATAAAGGTATTTTTATTTTTTACCAAACACATTTTTTTGTGCTATTTCTATCATTCCACAAATAACTCATCCTACATGATGTACTGACCTGATGTCACTGGCCTGGATTAGAAAAATAAGGACATAACAAGAGATAAGGGTACTCAACAGGTTACTATCCATTTTTTTAAAAAATACTGAAAGAAATTACATCTGTAAGGACATTGCACTGAAGACGCGGACCCTGAGGGTCTACAAGCGGTGCAGCATTCACTGTCGGAAACTGATGGGATGACCTATGATGCTGGCACAAGAAGTCAGCAGAAGTCCAGCTCAGGCATTCCTCCCAACATTCAAAACATGTACACCTCACCCTGGATCCCATACTTGCTGTGGCCTATCCCCAGTTTGATGGGTAGTTGAGAGCCCAACAGCAGTAGCAAGGGAGTAATTTATTTTTTGAGTTTTAATTTTAAATGACTTGTTACAGCAGCAAATTATGGCATCAACACAAAGGTCGACACAAGTCCAATGTACTGGAAGAGTTCTTGAAGGTGTACGTTTTGCACAAGGTATATGATGATGTATTTTGTATATTAGTTTGCGGAAAAAGATACAAATATCTTTCTGATCAATAGCGAAGGACTGTTTTGAGCAGACACATTACAGCCTAAAAAAAACGATACATGAGTTTGTTTGATAGTATTATGGACAGTTGTATCAAACATGCCAACATGTATAACTGTGTCAGGTAGGATACTCTGTCACAATTGGGAATGATGTTACATTAGCCCTATTTCCGGGGACAATGTATAAGATGCACTTACGATACAGTGGATCTTCCACATGTAACATTTGCGAGTTGGTATTGTAAAAAAACAATAGTGAGTATGTGACCCAAAATGAACATAAACATAATAATAAACAGCTACATTTTTTATAGAAAATATATTACAAATATGTTTTACTAAACAATGCAATTACATTTATGTTAAAAGTGACAGATTTGCATGATGTCTTACTTATTCACAAATGTATATGTAAGCCAGCCTGTTTTTGGAAAAAATGAATTTGATAGGCATACATATTTGAAAAAAGCATATGGGAATGTGAACACATTGGTGATGGAGTAAC
This sequence comes from Lissotriton vulgaris, assembly GCF_964263255.1. Classification (NCBI taxonomy): domain Eukaryota; kingdom Metazoa; phylum Chordata; class Amphibia; order Caudata; family Salamandridae; genus Lissotriton; species Lissotriton vulgaris. The sequence goes on along the minus strand of NC_141689.1, from coordinate 586,029,918 downwards.
ATATTCCATAAAACAGTATTTTTATGTCCTGATAAGTAAATAATGAACAAAAATATATATGTTAATGGGACTTTTGCAGATGGAATATTCCTTCACATATATGTTGTTGTATACCATCTGGAAAACTCCAAATCAGGCACTCAAAAATAACTCATTAGGAAATCTTATATATGCATCAAAGGGTAATCTTTTTCATATTGTGATATGCATTTGTATTTTGAAATATATATCTGATTCTGTATATATACAATTTTCTTTTATTATGTACCATTTCTTGCCTAAATAGACAATCAGAATATTTTACATTTGTTTCACAATTGTAAAACAAAAAGATATTTAAGATATTTTGGAGTCAAATGTAACATGTATTTGCTCAGTACTAAAGTAGATTAGAAATATATCATGCCCTATGTATTTAATTATGGTGTAGAAGTAATTTTAACATACCAACAGATTTAATTTTTAATTTCTTCAACAACACAAGTAAATGCATATGGTGTGATACTTAATAAGCAAATTAAGTATTGAATCTATAAAATGAATTTTAACATTTCACAAATATGTAAATTACTTTAGGTGTCACCATTGTGGAATGTCCTAATGAAAGAAAAAGGCTTTCAATTTATACATATATTGGTGCAATATTGCAGTAAATATTAACACACATTGATTAATATTGTATTTGTTTAAATAAAAACATCAGCGGTTTTGTCTTAAACACACGATGTAAAAAGGGATTTTTGCTTTAAATTAATGTTTGTGACATAAGTTCACTATTCAAAACAACCAATTACAACCATTGAGAGGTGTTAAACAGTTCCAGAAGAGAATTGAAAATGGTTAGGGGAAATCATCAACAATAAGATATGAACAATAATGGGATATTACAAAACCGTGACAAAATGATGTCTCAAATTGTTCCCTACATGTATGTTTGACAGCCTTGAAGCAGGTGAAATATGAACATTTGGAAAATGTTTTGAGAAAAAAGTTCATGATCAGTTCTAATTACACAGATACACTACCAATACTTTATATGTCTTTTCAGCATCTTCACGAGCAGGTAAAAAGGACATTGGCCACAAAGGCAATGAAGGAGCTGGTCACTATGTTTCAGGTGGTAAGACATCAGATACTAATGAACACAGTGGAATGAGGGTGAAGGGAGTGGAAGGGAAGTTACCACCTCGTCAATCATCATTAGAGGCCTCCACAAGTGAACAGTGCCTAATGTTGGTGGACCATACAGGAACAGAACCAACCGCATCCTTGTCTACCACCCAAAGACCCATCTCCACCATTCATCTTGTTCCCTCCCAGTTGGCCAAACCTGAATCTGTTAAAAGGCTTGGGTGTCCTTTGCCACAGGCACCTCACCCCTGAGGTTAGGCTAACAAGACTTGTGGAGGAAGCCACGTGGCCATCCTCACCTTATTATAGTACTAGTCCTGAGGGATGAGGTCAAAAGACGCACAGATGATGGATGGAATACAGAGCAAATCAAACATTCTACCCCAGTTAATAGATCTGGGTTAAATCCATGGTTCTTTTGCTTACCATGCCACCCCAGTTTAGACCCAGCCATATCGACATCAGTCTTGACCCTGTGCCTCATGTGAACAGTTCAGACCGAACTGCCAAGCCAGGTCCTCCCAGGACTGGAAAAAAGCATTCTGGGTCTGGTTTCAGGGCATCAGGGGAGATGAGGGGGATGAGGTCCATAGGGCCTAACAAGGATAGAAGACGGGAGCTGCCTGACCCTCCTCCCTTTCATTTTAAGTTGTGGCACTGGGGAAGTGCTCCTTGGGACCTAATAAAGTTCAGGGAGGGGGCCAAATGGTGCTCTCCCCTTGAAGCTAAAAACATCCCTGGGGGAGGGTTACCAGGGCCTAATGAGCTCAAGAAGAGGAGCCAAGTGGCCCCCTTGCCTTTTTCAAAAACAGGTCTGGAGGATTGGAGTCCCTAAGCCTAATAAGGTTCAGGGAGGGAGGCCATGCACCCCCTGTACTTTCTTAAAAAGGCCCTGGGGCAGGAGGACCTAGGGCCTAATAAGGCTCCGGGAAGGGGGTATGTGGCTCCCTCCCCTTTCATAAAAAAGGGCCTGGGAATGAGGTTTCGAGTGCACAAAAAGGCTCAATGAGTGTGGCCCCCCTCCTCTATAAAACTAAAAAGGTTCAGAGGGTTGGGTCCACCGTGCCTTATAAGGTTGGGGAGGGAGGTGTTTGAACCCCTTCCCTCACATAAAACATACGGTTTTGTGACCAACCGCTCTGTTGGTTCGGGGCACCGGGGCCTAACAAGGCTGGGGGGACAGCCAAGCAGCCCCCTCCCTTTTAATTGTATTTGTGGCCCCAGATGATGGGGTCCCCAGTGCCTAATAAGATTCGGGAGGGAGGCCGAGTGCCACTTTCCCTTTAAATACAAAATATGGCCCTGGCGAATGGGGTCCCCAGGGCCAAATAAGGCTCAGGGGACTGTGGTTTTTCAGATCTCTTGCCCGTTAAAAAAAGGGCCTGTGGGGAGGGACCTCCAGAGCCTAATAAGGCTTGGGGAGGGGGGCACGCAGCTCTCTCCATTTAATTTTTAAAAAATAGCCCTCTGTGATGGATTCCCCAGGGCCTATTAAGTCTCATGGAGGGGGACCACAAGTCATCCTTCCCTTTCTTTAAAAAAGGTCATGGGTATGAGGTCCCCAGTGCCTAATAAGGTCCTGGGGAATGGGGTCCCCTGGCGTAATAATGCTCAGTGAGGAGGGGGCATGAACCCCTTGTATTTGAAAAACATCAGGTCCTCAGGCCAACCCACAGTGGCCTGCTGAAGCTACCACATGCAGCAATCTGACATCCCTTGTGGGTTGTCCAAATCAAGAACAAGATGGGGTCCTTCATTCTCTTCAATAAGGTAATGGGTTTGGCTCTTTCCTGGGCGATGGGGTACCCAGGGCTTAGCAAGGCTTGGGAAGGGGGCTAAGTTACCCCCTCCCCGTTACCCCCTCCCCTTTAATTGAAGTAGTGGTCCTTGGGGATGGGGTCCCCAGGACCTGACACAACTTATGGATCTTGGCAAGCAGCCTCCCAGACCTTCAATTTGAAGAAAAAACAGCCCTGAGGGATGGGGTCCCTAGGGCTTAAAATGCCTCAGGCAGGGGGGCCCACTCATCCCTCTGTTATATACCCCAATCTAGGACTAAATATCTAAATGACCCATCATTTACATGTGTCCTACCTTGCTCAACATTTCGGTTTTAGCTCTGACCTCTTACCCAGTTATGTGCTGGATAAATGCCAATCGGTTTATTTGAAACTATCCTCATTTATTATGCTTGAGGATCTGTAGAAAAGTCCCTTGCACATGATGTACGTAACAAGATTAACATACTCTTCATAAAAGTCATGGTAATTTCCATCGTAACACAAAAGAACTACTTTGGATAATTGAAGGACTTGATTTAGGCTCATTTACATAATTGTACTCACCACATATCGATTGTGTTAGGACCCCCGAGGCTATCTTTATGGTATAAAAGAACCAAATTTCCACTAGACAGACAGAGGAGAAGCTTCCACGCTGACTCTAGACACTGAGGTCTAGGCCTGCCGAAGCTACTACACGCAGCAGCCTGACATCCATTGCGGGTGTCAAAATAGAGACCAAGATGGGGTTCTTCATTCTCTTCCATCAGGTAATGGGGTTGGCTCTTTCCTGGGGGATTCTTTGCCTTACACCCACATACATGGTAGGTACCCTTAGGTACACTTAGGTAGGGTCAGTATCATAGGAGTACGCTTGATTACTGTCATGTAAAAGATAGAATCCTACCATGGTGCTAAAACATATGCAGGCATTTGCCTGCATATGTTTTAGCACCATGGTAGGATTCTATCTTTTATTTACTCTGTTGGTGCTTTTAATCTTATACATTTGCTTCTGTATAATGATTGTCACATTAAACATGTTTTATACTAGAATGATGATGGTTCAATAAATGCTTATTGAAAACTTCCCCATCTTTTATTCTGTGTATCTCTCTGAGACTAAGTGAACACGATTGACTGAGCGAAAAGTACTGTACTGCTTCCACGATCACTGAAGGATCAAGGGTTGTCATGTTCGATTGTTGTCAGAAACTATTTGCTCTTTGGTAAGGTTAGGGGTCTTATGCTGGCACTGTGAGCTAGCTAATCTAAAGGCTAATATATCCTTTGTGGGTGTCCGGAATCAGTCTAGACACCAATTCCTTAGTTTATGTTGTCTAAATGCCGCTATCCGATTTATGTTTAGGTACTACACAATGTGGCACCATCAACATTGGTTTGGTTCTTATTTAACTGTCAAATCTGAACAGTTCAGTCATGCTTTCTCAGAGACCTCTACTCACATTTACCCAGATACGTCTGTTATATATTGGCTGTAGGTTCATTTCAGCTTGAAGGATTATAGTTACCCACATTGTACAAAAACCCTATCTCTTTTTCCTTACAACAACCTTCCATAAAAGCTGTACAGGAAGGCGTTGCAAATGTGGGGGGAGATGAGTTTGAAGGTGCTCTTAATATAATAGAAAATTGCAGACATGCAGTTACTTAGAAATTTGTGCAATACGGCTTCCCAGCAACGGGTGCTAGTGTTACCTTTATGACTGAGGCACACAATAGGTATTCATGACAGAGGTATTCTATTCTTGTGTCTAATTTCTGCCTGCAGATGTATGCACAAAGTTGTTTCCCACTTACAATGAAGGTGAGATACCTGAAGAATACTCTCCATAAATGGAAGTAAAAGTCCACCAAGAACATAATAACTGGTTTAAAAGTGCCCTCCCCACGAGTGACCTGGCCGGTCCTAGCTGCTTACACACTGTAACTAGAGATTTATACTTTGCAAGCAGCAGAATTACGTACACTATAAATAGACATAGTTAGACTATACAGAAACCTTACACAGTCAACATACCTGTTTATATCTCTAGGTGAGGATTTAAAATGGAAATTGGGTGATATGAATCGGACTTTCTTGGATTTTTTGCTGGTTTTTGAATTAACATTATTACTCGTTCCAGACTAGATAAGGAGCCACCGCAGCTCCTCCATATTCACCAGAAAGGGCTTGTTCCTAAGAGCCAAATACAAGAGCTTACACTCTCATTTATTGGGACTAGTGACCTGGCAGTGTCAAGTTCGATCCCACTGGTGGTGATTACCACCGATGCCGCCAAGGCTTTCGTCCGAGTCAGCTAGGCATTCCTATGGGAGGTCTTAGAGATAATGGGCTTTGGTATAAACTGTATCCAGGGAGTACAAAAGCTGTATGAGCAGCCCACGGCCAAAATATTGCTTAACAGGGAGTTTTAAAATCATGAGGGGGACGAGACAGGGTCCCACCTGGTTTTTGATTTGTACATGGAATCATTAGCCCATAAGCTTAGAACAGATGATCAGATTATTCCTATCCATCAGTTGCCAATGCACAGTAAAAAAGCATTATATGCAGATGATCTGGTAGTTTTTAACACAGATCCAGCACAAACATTGACTAGGATAAAGCAATTAACTATAGAATTTGGTGCTCTCTCGGGTTATATGGTTAACATTTCTAAAACAGAGGTAATGACCTGGAACTTGGCAGGGTGGGGGGGGCATGTTTGCTCAGAGATTAAATACCTTGGGATAACAATTGTAGAGCAAATCGAGGAGATCCTTTCCCGAAATCCAAAAAGAGTCATGAAGGAGGTAGACAGGAAGTTACCTAAATGGAAGAACTTACCACTGTCAATATATGGGAGGGTTAACCTCTTAAAAATGTCTGTCTTCCCAAAACTAACCTATCTTTTTAATTGCATACCACTCACCTTCCCCGAAGATGAAATTGAAAAAATACAAGGGAAGATATCTAGCTTTATTTGGGCATCTCATGGGATACGACTCTCCTGGAAAAAACTTAGAAGTCATCTTAAGAAGTAGGGGTTGGCACTACCAGACATTAGACTGTACTGCATGGCCTTTCAATTTAAGAACTTTCGTATGTTAGTGGGTGACCCTATCAATACTACCGGGGTCAAATACTGGGGGAAATGATTAATGAAGAGGGAGGAGCCTTTTCATACAAATTCGGAGCCCAAAAATATTTAAATAAAGTAAGAATAAAGGTGTTGCAAGCAGCTGCAAGGCTGTGGGTAGCAGTGAGATGGTCTTCAAAGATTGGTTACTTCTCAGACTTTGCCCCAATCTGGGAGTCCCCTGGAACACCAGAATGCTTGAAGGATGCCCTGAGCCTACCACTAAGGCAGTCTCAGGTAACAAAATGGGGAAACCTTATAACAGCAGGCGAATTGGTCCCATGGGAAGTTCTGAACATGGAGACAGGAAACAGCCTATCTAGGTTTTAGTATCTGCAGCTCACCTCATGGGTGTGTTCAGCAAAGGAGCAAGTGAGAGGGAACTGGGAATTTGAGGCTTTGATTCAGGATTATAGTCAGAAGGAGAAAGAAGTTGCAATCTGGTACAGATATCTGGTGGGATCAGAGGAAGAGAAAATGAATTCTCTATCAGAGGTCTGGACAGACGCGTTGCAGGCGGGGAGCGAACATTTACTGTGGGTTAACTCTATAAAACGACTCTATGATATTGTAACACCCGGGAATCTTAAACGTCATCACTTTTTCGTAATCTATTGGCTATATTGGATACCACGAAGACTATCCAAATTTGTGCTACAACCAGAGCCAAGGTGTAAAAAATGTAATTACCGAAAAGACCAACAATCTGCATATCTTCTTCACATGTCTAGAGCTAAAAGAATATTGGAGGTCCGTGGAAAATATCATGAGGGATATTTTAAGAGAAAACATTACTTTAACAGAATCATGTTATAGGACCTAATTCTATTGGTACATATGCGTATCCCTGTACCTTGTTGTCTTCACTACTCCCTGATTGCTCAGTCCCGGATGGTCGAATTTTCCTTGTAGGATTTAGCACTATTCTATATCTAATGGCCATTGTCCTGATGATGACCTGCAAACATTCAGGTTGAAACGCTGTCGACTACCTAGCCCAGAACTTGGGCGCCGTTGGAAAAAATGTATTTATCTGGAATCCTGTACATCAACACTGTATATATTTTGTAATTTTGACAACTTTATTCTTACCCATTGTCGCTGTTCACGCTGTTCTCTTCACCCCTGTGTCACTGCGCCGCCCACCTTCACTAGCATGCCCAGAGCTCACTTTGTGAGCATTGGGCAATTAATTCTAGTTGCACATGAGGGCCTGGGCTCAACACATGCAGGTATTGCTGTGACTGTTTCACTTCTAAAGCAGCGCTATTCGTGTCAAGGTATTACAAAACAGAACATGTGTTATGTCTTCGATTGCGACATCTGTCAGCAGATGAACGGTTCCACCGTAGCATGTCCTCCCCAAACTCCATAACTGATATCCGAAATATCTCTTGCATGTGTCTATTTGGACCACTGTAGCCCCTTACAATCTCCTGATGGGGCATACAAGTACATCTTGGTGGCAGTGGATTCATGCTCCAGATTCCTGTAGGTTTGGCCTCAGCGCTTGGATGACACCTGAACTATTATGAAGGATCTGCAAGTCTTCATAGGGACATACGCAATTGACACATTACAATCTGACTGTGGTCCTGTATTTAGCTTACCGGGTTACAAAGAAACCATGGAAAGTTTGGATGTAGCATTGTGGTACTCCTCTTTGTATCATCCCAAGGGAAAATTGATTGTGGAGAGGAACAACCGGGACTTAAAGCACTCCTTAACGGCTAGGATCTTAGCCTCGGGTGGCAGTTGAGTTTATTTATTTATTTTATTTTATTTATTTTAAAGGTTTTATATAGCTCTCGCTGGACCCAGGGGTATCAGAGCCGTTTACAAGCCATATACCAGGATCAGTAGGAAATATAGCATAGGTACATTTGAGATCATAAGATAAACAATTTACACACAAGAAGCATAAATAGGAGGGAGCAAAGCATAGAAGAACAAGTTTGGACAACCAATCGAAGATAGTAGAGTGGGAGTAATAGGGTGGGAAGAAACTGTGTAAGGCAGAGAGGGTGATTAAAGGCCAGTGTTCAAGTAGTCAGGAGCCCCAGTATTTGTTTAGAAGGAGTGGTTTGAGCTCTTTTTTGAAGCAGGGGTAAGAGGGGTTGCAACGCAGCTCTTTAGAGAGAGTATACCAGAAAGCAGGTGCATTTCTGGAGAAAGAGCGAGCTTGTGTAGTTTTCTTTTTAGTAGAGGAGGGACAAGGATAAGAGCGTTAGTGCTCCTAAATGAGGTCCAGAAGGCACTTAAAAGTATGCTAAGAAGTTCTCTGGGGAGCCGTACTCCATATGAGGTCCTGTTTGGGACTAGAATGTGGGTTCCAGATCTCGACTGTGGCAGCACAGTGGCGGATGAAAAACTATTCAACGTCAACTATTGTTTGACTGTTTTACAGGAACTCTATGAATTCCGGGCATTACAAAGCAATGTCCAAGTAAAACGCACCGCCACTGGATAAGTGAAAGGAGAGCGCTCAAATCTAATGATTTCAAATTGTTCTGGAGGTTAGTTAGCTCTGGTGAGGGGACGGGGATACCCTCAATAATGCCCAATATAGTGCCTGAAGTTTGAAAGTCACCCTTTAGGGCCCTGTATGATTGTGATGTTGAAAACCACCCAAGCTTAGAGTCTCCAAGTAAAAATATGGAGTCGAATCAGGGGGGAGGTAGTGACATCATGCTCCTGGAGGTTCAGAACGCCTTAACCAGCTTACTCCCCAATAAAGCCCCGGGTCACGATAAAATTCCGGGGGGGCTTTCTTTCGGGAAGAATCCACTATTTTGGCCCCATATGTGAGAGTCCTATTTAATGCTATCTTGAAACGCATGAATCCTCCTGATACTTGGAAAGGTGCTGAAATAGTTCCCATCTTGTAAAAGGGATGCCCTCTCCTACCTACCAACTTTAGACCCATCAGCTTCATTGATAACACCCAAAAGCTAATGGGCAGGGTCTTTTCCAGGAGTGGATGGAGAAGGATCAAACATGTCGACTATGGACCAGTTATTTCGATTACAGCTACTTTTCAGGAAAACGGCGAAGATAGAGGGTGACAGCCTCTATCTTATATTTGTTGATCTGAAGTCCGCCTTTGATCTCGTGCCTAGAAGCAAGCTATGAGAGGTGCTTGATGAGCTTGGATGTCCGCCCTACCTTCTCAATGTATTGATGAGGCTACACTTAGAAAATTTCGCCCAGGTTAGGTGTGGCATATTTAGGAAACTTTCCTCATCCTTCCCTGTCAGAAAGGGGGTCAGACTGGGCTGTGTCCTGACCCCCCATTATTGTGCCTCTATATCAATGGGCTTATTGCTTTTCTAAATAACATAAAAGACACAGATGCACCAAAACTGGCCACTGGGAAAATACCGGCATTAATGTTCGCCGACGATACTTTGTTATTGTCCAAATCAGCTGTCGGCATACAACACACCTTGGATGGGTTTGCCCAGTTGTGTAATAAGAGAGGTCTAGAGATACATTTATCTAAGACCAAATTCATTGTCGTTAATCCTCCAAAAACTATGCGTCCTAATCCTTCCCTAAATGGCATTCTACTTGAAAAAGTAAGGACATTCGAATACCTGGGGATAACATTGTCTGAACAATTTGGGTGGGGTCCCCAGATTATTAAAGCACGACTCAGGCTTACCCAGACATCAGGGGGGATATTGAAAATGCTTAGATTTTCTATGTTTAAGCCAGCTGCCCCTCTGCTGGAGATATATAAGGCGCAAGCCAGAGGGGCCACATTGTATGGGGCAGAACTTTGGGGGCTTAGCCCAACCAAAGATCTTATGAAGGTAGAAAATAACTTTGTGCATCAACTAATTGGCTTACCACTCAGTACCCCACTGGTTCCCCTTCGCATGGACTTGGGAATGAGGCCAATCGACCAAGAGATTGCCCTTAGGCCTTTCACTTTTTGGAGGAGGCTATGGGTAACTCCTGAGTTGAGTTCCTTTAAGGAAGAGTTAAAAGAGCTTCTCCCCAGACTCAAGCCTAGTAAAACACCCTGGTTGGCCCTTATTAAAAGCTTTGTCAACCAGATTTTGAGACCCGATCTCTGGCTATCCCCTGAGTCATCTTGCCTAATATTATCGAGGGTGGATCTTGTGAAACAGCTTAGGCAATCAAATCTGTCTTTACTACAGGAGAGTATTAATGAGGGCAGGTTGACCAGAGAGTTCTTTCAAATAAAGGAGATGTATATAAATGAACCCTTTCTGGATATCATTCAGCCAGGGAAATTGTATGCACAATTTAGATGGGGGAACCTACCTCTGGCAGAAAACACAAGCTCATGGGCCCTGGAGAATTCGAGTTTCTGCCCTTGTTGTAAACGATCGGATGAAACTGAGATGCATGTTTTATTCTTTTGCCCAGCATAATCATTACCCCGCAAACGCTGGGTAATTCAGCTATGTAAAAACCTAGGCTTTACCCACTCTGCCGTGGCATTTAGAGTTTTAAAATATGATACCGAACCTGTAATTGTATTTGCGGTATCTCGTTTTTTAAATGCTATGTGGCTTATTAGAAGGAGATTGTTATCAAAATCTGAATAACGGAGGATTATATAAGGACTCCTGATTCTCCATAGCAACTGTGTATTTTTAACGTTTATACTGGGTATTTTTTTGTCTTCTGTTGTATTTTTTATTCAACCATGTATATATTATGAATTTGTAATTATTGTGTATAGTGAATGTATACATGGGAATGCTAAATTAGGGCTCATAGGCCGAAATAAAGTTTTTACAACAACAAAGAAAGTTGTTACGGAAAGGCATGCCTGGGTCCCGAAGATTTGGGATCTGGTCAGAGAAAATATAGTGGACAAAAATTATTTTGGGCCATCTTACCTGTCCTGGCTGTCAAAGGGGGTACAAAAGGGGGTGGTAGGAACAAGAAATTTACTTCTTCTGAAATTCTTGTGGACACGAAAGAAAAGAGATTTGTCTCAATTGATCTGATCAAACCGCACTATGTGGCCAATACTCAATAGTAGGCCATCCGAGTTCATGGGTAGCACCAGAACTCTTTTCACTACCAAACAGGAAGTTCAGATGGAAATATTAATAACCTTTGAAGACTCTACTTCGCAAAGTGAAGGAGTTATCAACAATGGAAGGCAACTTGTACCTGTTGAAATTGAACAACATGACACTACAAATGAAACACATATCTCAGTTCTGCCTAACACTGACATCTATGTGAATATGTCTTAAAACAAGGCATCTGCCAGTTCCACAAAATCCGCTGAGCTACCAAAGATAGATCAAACGGCGTCTGACTACTTCATCAATTTTAACAATTTCTTATTGGATCCAAGTTAACCCAGGTTACCGCCACCACCTGTTACCCACAAACATCAAATTTGTGATTTCCACCCTTGGCTGAAAAAGACTTACTTTATTTTTCCCTGTCTACTGCTTTGGATTGCAATTGGTCTACTGTTCCTAGTCCTTTGGGCCGGTATAGTGACTGTCTTCGTCTTGCTCCTTAATGGACAGTATCTCCCAGAAAGCTCTGCAGTACAACCTGTGAACTTGGTCCTGAAACAGCATGCATCATCACACCATGAACAGAGGAACCTGTCCTTTGTGAACATTAAAGCAGTTCCAGTTCCTGAAGGAATAGTATGGGACAGAGTTTCTTGTGATGTGTATGGTCCTACTGAATTATCAGGAATACCACACTTTTACCATTTTCATAGGGATATCATCACCTCTAGTACTCTATCTGATGATTGGAACATTGAAACTGTGCATACTATGCTATCTGATTTAGAAAAATGTGCAGCATTTTCAAATGATGAATTGTAAGATTGTACATCTAATATTTCTGACACCATGTGTTGTTACCAACACTATGGTCACCATTGTTTGCACAAAGTGTAGTATAGTTCCTAGTTTCCCACTAGGCCCTGCGCATTGGAATAACATAAACAGTAGTATCGACGTAGAAGTGCGGATCTTCCAGGCCTCCACTGACTATGCTAAACTTAATTGGGTTTGTTACCAACTAGCTCAGAGGTCACTGGAAACTTTCTTCTCTGTATAGGAAGTGATCAGCTTCCCTGGCACAGACAAGAAGGGATTCAGCTTTCCAACAACCGTGCAACATGACAACTTTGCTCCTCAGATCAAGAGTCAATCTCTAGGGTCGTGTGAAACAATAGACATGTATTTCACTCAGTCAGGTTAGTGCAGTTGACTTTCACGATATGTAGAGAATAGAGAGACGGGCGTTTGTCAATAAAGGCTTAACATTTATTGAACAGTCTTTCTTCTCGTACAAGAGAAATGTATTGCCACAATTGCAAGACTTGTTATTATAAAAAGTACGTACAGTAAGATAAGTATTGCGAAATAATACTGCAAAAGCATTGATATGGTTTCTTAGCCATACAATGGTTTAAAAGTAATAAAACATATATACAGTCATATATACATTAGGCTAAAATACTCAACTGGTGTTTCTAACTAAGCCTACCCCGGTGTGCCTGACCTAAGCCTAACACGTGGAAGGGGAGTAAGTAAGTAGCTTTAAGTTAAGTTGGTTTTGCCAAGGTTTGCTTCAAGAATTCTCTTCTAAGGGTTTAGTCAACACCGTACCTCTGAATAGAATGATGGAAGTCTGGTATTTCCTTCAGGGGGAACTCGGTATCCCAGTCACCCGGGAGGGCAGACTAGAAGCGCTGGAGCTGGATTTCTCTGTTCAGCGCGTCGAGGAGGAGGAGGGGGGACAGCGTCCGCGGGCAGGCTTGGCATCTGCTGGGCTCTTCGCAGAGGGACGGCTGTTCAGCTCCTAAGCTCACCACACCATCGTTCGCACTTTAGCAGCGATAATGGTATCAGTAGCTTCACCAACAGCAGCGGGGCAGCAGGCTGCAGCAGCAGTCTGCATACAGCATACAACAGCTAGCAACAGGGTAGCAGGCTGCAGCAACAAGCTATTGCTTAAGGCAATGTTGGTAGTATTTATACCTGACAGGTGCCTGGTTTGACGCAAGTTTGCTGGACATAAGACGTCAATTAAAGATGTCACTAGGAAGTGATAGCTATCAGTTGCTCATTAGAGTTCCATTACTAATCAAAACACAGCAAGCGGGGATTTCCAGGTTTGCTGAGTTTTTATCTTGTTGAAGAACTCGGAGTGTTAATCTAGGAATATCAGATAGTGACTTCTGCTCTGTCATTGCACTAATTGGTTGCAAAGGAAGTGGCAGAAACTATTCTGGAATGTGGCTCTGTTCGTGTGAGGCCAGAGATGACTTTCTGAATATCGCACTTGAACGGTTATGCCAATATAGGGAATAAATGGATTTATAGCCGAATAGGGGCATAAGGTCGCAGTATCGATCAGGAACCTAGATAAACACGCAACAAAAGCAAACATTACACATAATGTTTTCACTTACCATCAAAGGAAACTTTGCCAAACAACACTGAAAGGTAGTTCAACCAAATTTGCACAAATGTTTTCATATTGTTCTATGTTAAACACTTCAGACCATCCTCTTATTACTATAAGCTTGGCATTGCATCTGCAAAGAAAAATATGCTCACTAATACTAAGCTGATATACTGTGCTTACTTTATTGCCCAGTTGTCTGTACATGGTTTTGACTATTGGAAAGACACTGTAGATACTACATCCGTCTCGGACTAAAGATTGGAAAGTTCACGGAACTGAGAGCCTATTTAGAGCATTCCACATGCCACACCAGATGATCTTCCTGAATGACACAGTGCAATAGACTACCTGCCTTGGACAAGCTAAGATCAAGGACTTGAATACACCTTGGTTTTCCTCTCTTGGCAAAATTACACACAACACAGTGAGGATACATTAGATGCCATACTACAAAATGGTTCTTACAATTAATCAGACCCCAACTGTAAGGGATGGTTGGTTTGGCCTATCAACACAAATAAAGGGTTTACTATCCATAGGCCTGACCAGCGATATGTACAATCAGAACACATGGGGCTGGTGACATCTTAGTGTTGGGAAGTTATGCCTCGAGTGGCTAAAGACATTAACACTGTCCCAAGTGAAACAACATTCATTCCTTCTCTCAGATGACATGGATCTTAGGGATGATTTTTTTTAGGTCACCAGAAGCCATAACAGAAGTGCTTCTTGTATACTATATACTATGAAGTATGGAAGATCTCTAAACAGGATACTGCTGAGAGACTACGTGAGAATGATAGGGTTATCCAAGAAAAGGCTTTGGCAGTGGTCAACAATGGTATGACCACACTATCATCTAGAATTTATATACTGGGCAACATTGTGTATTCTGCAATAGATTTATTGGAAGAGGATTTGTCAATTCTACAACATGGACAATCGCAATTGAGATCCATTCTGTTATTGAGCTGGATGCTAAAATTGTTACATTATGGTCACGTGCCCTAGTGTTATAATAAAATCACAGCCATGTTCTCTGTATACAATCTAACAAAAAGACAGATGGTTATGGCACGCAAAATTGCAAGATACACCATGTTGCACCTTGAAAAATTAGACCAATTACCTTTCACCGTGGCTGAGCCAACTTCCATAGAATGGTTAATCTATGACTATATCACACTGCCAGCCACACCATTCCAATTTCAATACTGTCTACAGTATCACCTGGTGGGAAAATATGAAGTGCTGGGAGACAGATACATACATGAGTCTTGGGAATGACCATACAGATTTAGATGCAGGAATGGGAACACAGAGGTTTTTCTCAGAGATTCAAACTGTGAAAGTGCCTCAAGCGGTTCCCTAGTTTCCTAACACATTTTACTTCATGGAGCTTGTAATGCTTTGGTTGCTAACTTGTTCCGGCATTTGATGGGTTCCCCAGGGGCCATGCTTGATCTTGTGTTCGAGTTACTCTCGAATGGGACCTATTTAATGCTGAATTATCAAGGCTGTTGTGGGATGGTTTCAGGCATCACATTTCTAGTCACAGTAAGTTCCAGGGTTACTCATTGTATGCAAGTATTGTTTCCACAAAGCCCACACAGTTAGGGAGGCAGCGATATGGCCTTTGTTGAATGCTTCTATTTTGAGGTTTAATTCTCTGAGCAGACTGAAAGCCATTCTTTTTCAGAAGGAGGTGGCCCTAACCTCAGCCAGAAAGAATTTTGATCTCCAGGTTGCAAGGTCTTCATCTGAGATACAGGCACTAGTCCATATGAACTTCCTGCTCTATTTCGGGGAAGTTGTCCTTCACATTTTTAACATGTCTGATACAAGGGGGATGGTGCACCTATTGAAAAACATAGGTTCTGGACTATTGGGCACCTTTCAGAGAATCTGTTATTCCAGCATTCATTCACTCCGTGTTGGGAAGAGTTTTTGGAGGGCTTCCACTGGTCTTACTACTTTTAGTGGGTATCCTAGATTTAATTTAAGTGTGACTTACTCAGACTTTTATAGCATTCTAGTTCCTCATTACAACTTTCCATAAGACTATACAGTTATTTTTCAATAAAATACACAATGTAACAAAGAGGCACTAATTAATTTTTCTGTTACTTCGAAAAAGATTCAAAAATAACCACTTAAGCACATACTCTCTAATAGATACAATTCATCGCATATATTTTTTCAAATCACTAGGATACTCCTTTTAATCAAACTCCCATATACATCTTAGTTTCTAATGTACATTTTCAAAATAATAACTAAGTTATATACAGACCAGTGAATTGGGTTTGTAGATTATGATGTTGTTGTTGCTCTTTCTGGATAGTTTTGACACTGTTAAGATTTCTAAAAACTAAGCACCACTCTCATATACAAAGCTACTTTAAAATGGCAACTTCTTCAACTTCTTACTCTATCATCATGAGAAAGGCAGCAAACGAAATCATATTTCTCATTTTAGACTACTGCATCTCCAGTTGTGAATGGTTATCATCTATTAACCCTTTCCCTCTCTTTCAAAACAAGGTTCCTGCAGGAACGTTTTCGCAATATAGTCACAATCATCGCAGTATCATCGCGATACAAAAACGGGCGTTCAAACCTATATCTAGCTTCATTTTTGTGAAATTGAAAATACTATACACCAGTTTATTACATAGCCCTGGGTGGGGAAATAAAACTTGCCTTTACTTCTATTTTTCATCATTCCTCAACTTTTAAAAACATGTTCTGTCTTTTGAACACCATTCCCCCAATATACTCTTAGCTCAGTGTACCTAGCAACCCAATGGAACTAGTAGGTCACAAGTTCATAGCACATTCTAGAACGAACATGCTACTTCCAAATAAGATACAGCAGGTGTGCCTTATTACACAGATTCAAAAAAATCCATGTCAATAGCCAATAACGACTTCTTGCAAAGGCATCCACACACTACCTAATTTTATTTACTTTCATGCTAACAGCATCCAGTAAAATATATCTTTTTTTTAAAACACACCCATTTTAACTGCTCCCAAGCTCCGCACCTCATGATTGTCACTCTGGTGGCAATGAGCTAGGCACATTGACGGGGTAGAGCTGGAAATCCTAATGAAAGAAACCTTTGCAGAACTGATATAGCTATTGCCCTCACACTGTCTTGGTGTTCTCTAATATATGGCAAAAAACGGAAATGGAAGTGGTCAAATCAGATTGACAAAGCCAGGAAACATATTAATAAAACTGCTTCTGCATTCCTCAGAGATTATCACATGGATTGTATCTATAACAACAATCTGCGTGTTGACATGCGTGGACTTTACAGAAATGATGGAGTGCACTTTACGGAGGAAGGCAGCAGTTCTTTTTCTAAGTGACCTGAAACGCTGCATCTGGTCTTATGTGTAGCAGCCATATAAAAACAAGCAATGCAAAGTCCCTATTCTGAGCCACTCTAGTACCTGAAACATTCTTAATGTTCTTTAAAAATATCCATTTTTATCAGTGTTTGGGGAATCTAAGTGACGACGTTGCGATCTCTGCGAATATATATCACGATAACGGAAAACAAAAGCAGACATTCAATGGTCACCAACTATTTTAATATGTAAAATAATCCATTCAGAACATTGCACTACACATATTGCTATATACATACTTCTTTCATAGCATGTTTAAACTCATATTTGTGTACTAAATTTCTTTAAAAACCATCTTTCTGACCTAGTTTCCATTTCACGTTTATTCTGAACGTCGCAATAGTTGTTAACCGCGTCAATCGCCCTGTTCCCTTAAAGTCTAAAACACATATATCCACATATATCCACACATTTACAGTATTTTACACACTAGGGTTCATTGTTGTACACTTCAAACTCATTATTTTCTAGTGTATTTCTAGAACAACCTTCTGTAAAACCTTGTTTCATTTTTTCTAACCCTGGGCGTAGTGGGGCTACACGAAGCTTCGTGAAGTGGGCATGAATCTACGCCCACCCACGCGCTTCACGTAGCCCCACTATGCACCGCCCCCTCCCTTCCGCCCTCTTTTACACCCCTAATTTGGATTTTTAATATGTTAAAAAGTAAAGAAAAACACCTACCTTTTATGCGGCGTACGGGGCTCCATCTTCTTCGTTGCGCTGACTTCTTCCAAACCAAATGCCCATGCGCTGGCGCCCCGGCGCATACGTATTTCTCGCAAGAAATGCGCATGCGCGGCCGCCCGCGCATGCGCATTGGTTGGATGAGGTCGATGCAAAGAAGATGAAGCCCCGGGACGCTGCATAAAAGGTAAGTGCTTTTCTTTACCTTTTAACCTATTAAAAATGCAAATTAGGGGTGTAGAAGAGGGCCGGAGGGAGGCGGGCGGCGGGCAACTTCGCTCCGTCCACGGGTATGCGTAGTGTTGCCTACTACGCCTACTTTGCGAATGGCGTAGTAGGCAACACTACGTGCACTCCGTGGGCGGAGCGAAGTGCTCTGCCCAGGGTTAATTTTTTCACAGTGAGGCCAGAGATCACAATGATGTCAATGTCGGTAATCTCGATCCCCCAGTGCACGTCACGAAAGCAGAAAGCAAAAGGAGGAATTCAATAGCCATCACCCAGCACCCACGTGGGCAATTATTTAATCAAAGGAATCACAAGTAGTGATTAATAAAAAAAAGATACTAACTTTGTCTGAATGCGATATATGGGCATGCCTTTATACAAATAGGAACAAATCCACTATCAGTGAAGCTTATCGAATATTCAACACATTCAAAACAAATGATAATGACAAACTGGCTTTGAAATGGAGCATACAATTAAATCTAAATGTTACGCCCAAGCAGATAGAGAATTCCCTTACTAACATTAATAAACTGGTACGCTCATCTAGCCTTAGGCTCCAACAATATCGAACGACTTGTATGCTCTACTACACACCTGAAAGGATCGCTAGATGGTCTCCGAACCCTACGTTTAGTAGCCGTACCAAATGTCCCAAATGTTCGGCTGTAGCAGCTAATCTAGTTCATATCTTGTACTCATGCCCCAAATTTAAGAGCTTTTGGGATGATATACTGAGGGTTTTAAGAATAAAAAATATCCCACTGCCCACCATCACGGCCGCTTCGGTTCTGATAGATTTTAATTTATCTACATCTCCACTATCTCCTTTAACGACTATATTGTTTTCATGTGCTAAATTAACTTTAGCTAGGGCTTGGATAGATCTAGATACTCCGACGGTTTGGAAATGGTGGACATTGGTAACAGAGGTACATGCTATGGAACTGGCTCTAGCTAATCTCAGGGGAGCACGATCTTTAAAAAAATTCGATAGAATCTGGGGTAGCTTCATAGATTAAAATCAGGAATTTGTTTTCATACTGTTGAAATGTGAAACTCTCATGTATTAAAAATGTAACTGCAACTTTAATTAAGATGACCACACACCATAACTAATCTGCTTTTTTTTTTTTTTAATTATTTAATTTCGCTAGTTTCTTTTCTGTAAACAACTTACGATTGTCTTACGAATGTTTGCTGATTTTTGCTCTCTTGTTTTTTTTTTTCTGTCATCCTGTCAACATCAATAAAAAAAAGTTAAAAGAAAAAAGGGATCACAAGTACCAGCATGCCAGGAGGCATACGCCCACAGGGGCAGGACTTGTAGTGTGTAATTAGCTTCCTTTGAACTGCCGTTTGCTGATCCACAGGCTGCCTGTGAACAAGAGCACTGCGAAGCTCGAAACGTGTTGGGGTTGGAATGACATGAACGGGGAGACTCTCTTCTCGCAGAGCTGTTTTCCACAGATTAAAGGTTTTTAACCTCCTACTGTGTGGTGCCTCCTTCGTTTGAGCCAACTTGATGTTTGGATATTTAGCGGCCTGGCTTGGGTCGCGGAGGTGCCCAGCCGTGATTTCAGCGGAGCGGATGTTTAAAGGTCAAGCACCTTGGAGTAGGAGGACCGGGCTGATGGAACTTTGATTTTCAGCCCTGCAAGATGTGCAGCACCTGCCTAACCCACGGGGGGAACACTTGCAAGGTATCAAAAGGGTGAGCACGGCACCTACTTGGGCAAATATTTCATCAAAGGGACCACAAGTACCAGCATGCCAGGAGACATACACCCACAGGGGCGGGACTTGTAGTGTGTAATTAGCTCTCTTTGAACTGCCGTTTGCTGATTCACATGCTGCCCGTGAACAAGAGCACAGCGATGCTTGAAACGCATTGGGCTTGGAATGACATGAAGGGGGAGACTGTCCTCTCGCAGAGCTGTTTTCCACAGATTAAAGGTTTTTAACCTCCTACTGTATGGCGCCTCTTTCGTTTGAGCCAACTTAATGTTTGGATATTTAGTGGCCTGGCTCTGGTCGCGGAGGTGCCCTGCCATGATTTCAGCGGAGCGGATGTTTGAAGGTCAAGCACCTTGGAATAGGAGGACCGGGCTGATGGAACTTTGATTTTCAGCCCTGCGAGATGTGCAGTACCTGCCTAACCCACTGGGGGAACACTTGCAAGATATCAGAAGGGTGAGCACGGCACCCACTTGGGGAATTATTTCATCAAAGGGACCACAAGTACCAGCATGCCAGGAGGCATACGCCCACAGGGGCGGGACTTGTAGTGTGTAATTAGCTCCCTTTGAATGCCGTTTGCTGATCCACATGCTGCCCGTGAACAAGAGCACAGGGATGCTCGGAACACGTTGGGCTTGGAATGACATGAAGGGGGAGTCTGCCTCTCGCAGAGCTGTTTTCCACAGATTAAAGGTTTTTAACCTCCTACTGTGTGGCACCTCCTTCGTTTAAGCCAACTTGATGTTTGGATATTTAGCGGCCTGGCTCTGGTCGCGGAGGTGCCCTGCCATGATTTCAGCGGAGCGGATGTTTGAAGGTCATTCACCTTGGAATAGGAGGACCGGGCTGATGGAACTTTGATTTTCAGCCCTGTGAGATGTGCAGTACCTGCCTAACCCACTGGGGGAACACTTGCAAGATATCAGAAG
This sequence comes from Lissotriton vulgaris, assembly GCF_964263255.1. NCBI lineage: Eukaryota > Metazoa > Chordata > Amphibia > Caudata > Salamandridae > Lissotriton > Lissotriton vulgaris. The sequence goes on along the minus strand of NC_141689.1, from coordinate 586,009,425 downwards.
GGTGAGCACGGCACCCACTTGAGCAAATATTTCATCAAAGGGACCACAAGTACCAGCATGCCAGGAGGCATCCGCCCACAGGGGCAGGACTTGTAGTGTGTAATTAGCTCCCTTTGAACTGCCGTTTGCTGATTCACATGCTGCCCGTGAACAAGAGCACCGCAATGCTCAAAACGAGTTGGGCTTGGTATGACATGAAGGGGGAGACTGTCCTCTCACAGAGCTGTTTTCCACAGATTAAAGGTTTTTAACCTCCTACTGTGTGGAGCCTCCTTCGTTTAAACTAACTTGATGTTTGGATATTTATATATATATATATATCTATATAAGATATAGATATCACTGCTCCTGAATGCCCGCCGGCGGCTGATGGGATTGTGTGTTGGAACGTGCTGCCAAGGCCCATCCGGGGCTTTCATGGACAGTATTAATTATCGTGTGTCCACCTAGGGAATCATGGGTATGACACAGACTTCAAGGCCCCGTGAACATTGTGTTCACGCCCATCTGAGGGCAGTTAAATATTTTAAATATGGGCGTGCAATACAACACAAAATTTTGCCGAGCCTCTGATGAAGAGTAATGAATTCAGAAACGCGTCAGGCTTTTAATGATCGGCACAAGAACTGTAAATCCTATCGGAAGGCAAAATCCAACCTTACCTGATTGATCGCCTTTGTGCGAGCTGCGTGTCGTGAGCGCCTTTGCCTATGGGCATTCAGGAGCAGTGAAATTATACGGGGCAGCCCAGCCGCGAAAGGCGCACCACTCCGCGGTGGTCCGGGGGCTCGGAGTCTTCTGAGTCCCACAAGGAATCGGCGGCTGATGGGATTGTGAGTTGGAATGTGCTGCCGAGGCCCATTCGGGGCTTTCATGGACAGTATTAAATATTGTGTGTCCATCTAGGGAATCATGGGTATGAAAAAGACTACAGCGAACATTGCGTTCAAGCCCATCTGAGGGCAGTTAATTATCTTAAATATGGGCGTGCCATACAACACGAACTTTTGACGAGCCTCTGATGAAGAGTAATGAACTCAGAAACGTGTCAGACTTTTAATGATCGGTACAAGAACTGTAAATCCTATCGGAAGATGAAATCCAACCTTACCTGATTAAACGCCTTTGTGTGAGCTGCTGGTCGTATGCGCCTTTGCCTGTGGGCATTCAGGAGCAGTGAAAGATATAGATATATACACAAATATATAGCATAAACAAGCCATCTAAAAATATCAAACTAGTAGCAGGAAGCCGAGTTTTCATCTAAATCCTTTCCTACATTAAATGCAAATGATTATTGAAGTAAAAAGAGCTTCAGTTTTTGATCCCCATCCAGTCATCAAAATGATTTTAAAATGATTGAAAAACATATCTTGTTGAGCTTTAACACATTTGGCTTGTACTACCAGCATGCTTTGCTTGCAGTTTAATCTTGACCTCTTGCAGTGACCCTGGATGGTGAGAAATGAGGTGCCCTCTATGTGATAGGCGTCCTTTGAAGTTCACGTGGAGGACAAGCACAGTATGGTGTGTGGCAGGCCATATCGTGTTCACTTTACACATTGTGCTAAGCGCCAATTCCTACAGAAACAAGCTGGGGCATCTGCAGATTATATGATAACCTTGCATTTGTTAAGAATTCTACAGGGTCTTTTCTGCAGTCGGTACTATTTTTAAGACACTTTTGAAACTCTACACCTAAATTATGTGACGAATCCAATTATGCATCCCTTGGCTACACACTTTTTGAAATCTATTGTGCAATTTAAAACTGGCTTCTTGCTGGTACTGACAGACCTCACGCAGGAAGTATCACAGTGTGAAAATCAGCACACCTCCCACCAGTTGGCTGTATTGTTGCAGCCTATTATAAGTCCAACCAAGCAAGATTGTCACATACTGTGGTGTACACACCATGGTATATGAGAGGCATTATGGGTCTCACAACGCCCAGGGTGCTAATTGGTGATTTATTTTTGGATGTAAGGCGTTTACAGAAAATTATACAATTTAATAACATATATTAAAAGTGTGCATACTAACGAATAAACTAGACAGTTTTGATATCTCCTAATCCACAAACAGATTCAATGTTGCATTATTCTATAGATTTATATCGTTTTATATTCTAGTTTGATATTACGGAGTTTCATAAATTGAGCAGGCAATACCTTGATAACTTTCGAGCTAATTAATAATCCCTAAGTCAATACGAAGTTCCAGAAACCAACAGAAAACTAGCTGTTGCAATGCAATAGGTCTCTCATTTATGCAAGTTTGAATTATTGGCATTGTAAATGACAATGCCTTTTACTTATGTTTTGGCTTTTTAAAACATAAATAAAAGGAATTGTCATTTACATTGCTAATAGCTTAAACTCTCGGAAATGCAGACCTATTGCATTCCAAATGCTTGATTTACTTCGGCAGGCTGGACATTAACTTCATGAAAACCAAAGTGCTGAAAATCGGTAATAGAATTTATAAAAACGGTACTTGGAGCATAAATGGGAAGCTGCTTGCAAATGAAGTAACATGCAAATATATTAGGGTTACCTTCAATAACAGGGGCAAGTTAAAGATTAAGGCCAAAGCCAGGTCACTAAATTTTGCCTTTGCAACTTTGTCAACATTATTAAGGGCCCAACACTCATCCCCTTACTTAAAATCCTCGGTGCAAAACGGACTCCCACATTAGTATATGGTAGTGAAATAATTAGAGGGAGGGTCTTGGAGCTTCTAGATTGATTAAGAGCCAAAATGCATGGCTCTGCCTTTGTTTACCAACAGTTTCTTCCCAAGCTCAAATGTGTTTTTCATTTTGAAAAAAACAAAGTGTGGCCAGATAAAGAGCATTCCTTAAAGCATAACATTCAGTTAACAATGGGTTTCTGCACACTTTGGATAATCTAATCTGGCAAGAACTAAGCAGCCCCCATAATAGTTCCAAGTAGAGGGACTACATGGATTCTTCCATATTATTATTGCTTGCATGAGACTTATTGACCGTGCCTTGCTCAGGGAAATATTGCAAAAGGCTCTTAGATTCATGACCCATGTAAGTGTTTTTCATCGTTTTCTCTGTTATTAGGCACCTTATATATGTGGTTACTTGTACACCTTAATTATAACACTGGCTGCGGATTACCTGCCATTTATTGACTACAGCACATGCACGTTTCTATTTTTAAGTGTACTCGGCTCGGCGACCGTTTTTCCACACCCGATCGTAAGCGTTTCACTCATTGTGTTTTTAAGTCTCGCGCCTAGCGTTGCAGTGCGTAGCACTGCATGTGCAGCGCAAGACCTCTTGTATAGGGTTCCGGAAGCTGACCACATGCTTGTGCTTGTGATCAAGCTTTCCCCGGCTGCCATTGGGTTTGGAGTGTTTTATTTGCAAATATAAGCCAGGCTATTGGGCAAAGGTGGGTGCATTTCCCGCCTTTGCAATGCCTATTCCCGTCGGTGGCAAGCATGCGCAGGAGCGCGCTTTCACCTTGCTGCTGCTGCCACACACCCCACCCCCGCTCCTCTGTGGTGCGCGCGCATTTGAGCATTACTGTTTTTTTTGCTTACTTGTTAATCTAACTGCCATAAACAGTGTCCTGTTTTCTATATCGTCCTTGCATATATTGCCAGAATAAGGAGGGGGGGATGCAAACGCCTTTAATTTCATTTTTACATACAAAGCAGGGGAATAAATCGTGAAGCAATGTCTATTTCCAGTATTTACTAAATAGTAGATTGCACACTTTACACAAATATATTTATATTTTTGGGGTGAAGTGAGTTTTTTTGTTTGTTTACACTACATGCCACCAGTAATTTTACCACGAATTGTATTGAATTTCTTATTTTTTGGGCGGTGCCCATGCACTAGTGCCCTGACAAATTATTTTACAAATGCAATCTCACATTCTGCGTGGGATGCAGGTCTTTTCTGCAAAGTCATCATACCCAGGTCTAGTGGCCAAAGCTGGGGCTAGAGAATGGGGAATATCTGTGTGTACATGGGAATGCCTCCTTGTTTACAGGGAGGAGGGTTAAAGGAAGACTGAAAGCCACAGGTAGCCAGGGTGAGAATGCACATAAGAGTGGAACAGCAGACAGCCCCAGGATCACCACTGCACTTCCTTCAGTGAATTCCCCGCGCCCCACTGTCCCAGGAGAAGCAGAGTCTGTGACAGGCACCTAGGCAGCGAGTAATGCCTATGTGTGCACAGGCAGCAGGCACAGAGACCGTCAGGAAGTGACAGACAGTTGGGGGGTAATGCACCAACGAGTGGTACCACTGCAGACAGTCATGCGGTGGGCATTTCACCCTTCCAGGCAAAGTCTCGGGCTGCAGAGAGCCCCGGCAGAGGATAGATGGGAAGGACCGGAGAGAGTCCCCTTCAATGACTGTAGCAGCCTCCTTCTGTTAACAGAACTATTAGGTCTGGCTGTCTCGGTGTCCAGAGTGCTAGGACAAGGGGAGTGTGTGGGGGGGGGCGTAAAGAGAGTAAATTAATCCCCTTGGTGTCTCTGCCGTGTCCTGGTTCAGCAGTGAAGGGACCTGTACTCGTGATAAGAACAGAACAGGGCCCCTGGTAATGGAGAGACTGAAGGGATGCTCTCCGTGATGTGCTCACCCTTGTGTGCTTCCTCCCCACTTCCCTCCGTCATGTGCTCACCCTGTGTGCTTCCTCCCCACTTCTCTCTGTGATGTGGTCACCCATGTGTGCTTCCTCTCCACTTCCCACCGTGATGCGCTCACCCTTGTTTGCTTGCTACCCACTTCCCTCCTTGATGTGCTCACCCTGTGTGCTTCCTCCCCACTTCCCATCATGATGTGCTCACCCAAGAGTACTCCTCCTACTTCCCTCTGTGATGTCCTCACCCATGGGTGCTTCCTCCCCACTTCTCTCTGTGATGTGCTCACCCTTGTGTGCTTCCTACCAACTTCCCTCCGTGATGTGCTCACCCTGTGTACTTCGTCCCACTTTCCTCCATGATGTGCTCACCCTGTGTGCTTCCTCCCCACTTCCCTCCGTGAAATGCTCACCCATGTGTGCTTCCTCCCCACTTCCCTCCGTGATGTGCTCACCCTGTTTGCTTCCTCCCACTTTTCTCTGTCATGTGCTCACCCATGTGTGCTTCTTCCCCACTTCCCTCTGTTATGTGCTCACCCTGTGTGCTTCCTCCACACTTCCCTCCGTAATGGCTCACCCTTGTTTGCTTCCTCCCCACTGTCCCTCTTCGCCCTTCATCCTGCACCTCCAAGTCCAACCCCCACTCTCTAGCATCTCCTCCCCTGTACCAGGGCACAGTTTTACACCTCACATCCTCCCCTCTCTTCCCATTAGCTTTATTTACCACGAAATGGATTTGCTTCAAGTAAATAAAAGGCTGTGTCATTTACAATGCTAATACCTCAAACTATAGTAAATGCTAGACCTATTACATTGCAAATGCTTGTTTATGTTACCAGGCACCTCAATTCATGTGGTCACACACTCTTTATAACTTCAGCTTTTGTATTACTATAAACACACAGTTTGATGTTTATGTGCACTCGGATCTACAATCATTTTTCTGCACATGGCATACACATTTTAGTTTTATGTATCTTTACCATATGACAAGCTGCTTTACCTAGGGATATAAGGAATCAGCAATACCTTCTGTGACACCACCGGCTCGTTTCAGATTCTTTTTAAACCTCACAAGATGCATGCTTTCTGCTCAGTTTCCGTTTTCCATTATAACATTGCTTGGCCGTCAGACTGAGTTTGTTTCCTCACCGTATCCTCACTGATTATTTGGAGACAATTGGACCCTGACGAAGGGCTTGGATAGCTCGAAATGCATTGGGACTCCAAACTGCATGTTTCTATTTCCTTGTGATTTACACTACATTGATGCATTATGGATTGATATGAACTATTGAATATCAATGATGCGTGCATATTAAAATTTCAAGTTGGCACTATTTTTAATTAAAAGCATTTTGACACAGATTGGTATTTATTACTTTTAACCCATACCTCTGTGAGCTTCGCTGTGCTCAGGGGGACCTCCCCTACACAGGTGATGCATGTTCATTTATTTACTACACACCCCTTGACCAGAGGATGATACCCCAGAAGCATGCAACAGATTTACAACACATCATACATTTGGTGTGCGTAGTCCAACTTTGAGTTTTCTACAGGTTACAAATGAAGACAAGGTGGAACCAAGGAGGGACTAACAGACCTATTTAAAAATCAGAAGCCAGCATTTACGAAGGACAATGACAAAAGCCAAAGACAAATATGGGCGGACAGTGGGTGGCGCTTCCAGTGCATACTCTAATACACCATGCCTCGCAGAGCGAGCAGTGCATGCTCGCTGCCACTAGGCCTGACGTAAAAAAGGATAAGCCCTGCCTGAGCTTAGGAAAATTAGTTTTGAGTCTCTCTTTAAGATGGTCAATTAGTCTCATCCTCCTCCAGTCAGGCAGCAATTCTAAAATGGCATCTGAAGGCCCCCAATTAGAATCATTAATTTTAGAGGACTGGGTGAGGATTAAACACTTGCTGAGGATACCAGTGCCTGTGTGATGGGAGTGGGAGTGGGCAGAGTGGCAATCATACGTCTGTGTGTCTTTTAAGCATTGTCATGCCAGAAAAATGTGGGGGAAGGATTTTCACTTCTAGCACATGATCACAACAAAAACATAGCTAGGTTTCTGTGAAACAAGTGCTGGGTTTCTTTCACTGTGAGCTTCATAGAATATTAACAGCACTCAGTCTGAATTCAATGCACAGGAACGCTCTGTTTAGCTGCTCTGCTGCAGCTTCAAGATCCATGAAAGGCTCTAGGAGGGTCCTTAGTCCAGAAAAGGTGCTTGGAACCAAAATAAAGGGGAAAAAACAATGGAAAGACATAAGCCCCACAATTCCTATATCTGGATGTCAGCAGACAGCATCCATCCATGGAAGTTCTTCTTTGGGTGTGTCGCCCATCAGTTGTTTGTTTGTTTGCTTTGTGAAGAAGGGAGCGATGTGGTATCCTTCCTTATATATTTCCAAAGTGGATGTGGTATCCTTCCTTATATATTTCCAAAGTGCACTATCTTGCCTTCTCTCTTCCCCCATGATTTCATAGACATGTGATCCGCTTGAGGTTCTGTGCTGTGTGCCCAAAGCAGTTAGACTAGGGCTGAGCTAAGTGCAATACCAGCTCCTCGTGAGGTCTCTGTCTTCTTTATTTGTACTACTATTTGTACCAGCTTGACAAAGAAAATCTCAACGTAACATGCAACGGCCTGTGTGTTCCTACATTCTCCTGATGAGCTTCCACGCATCATTACTATGCTGATGAGATTCCAATAACCCACTGTGTAAAGGATATACTTTCTGGTACATTTTGAAGGGTGCTGCCTTTATAAACTAAACACCAACAGTGCATTTTCCTCCTGGTAGCCCTAAGGATGCTTGTGAATCAGGACCTTGCATTTTGTTTTCTTTGATATACAATGGATTTAGCATGCCAAGAAATAAGTTTACCTTTCCTTCAGTACTGATGTGTCTTTGGAATTGCTAAAGTCCTATCTTGGCATGGTTTTAGAAGAGCATTTCCTGGAAAAACAACGGGCATATTAGCAAGGAGCTGGATATGTTAGCGTAGAAAACATGCTATTAGCAACGTTTTTCACCAGTGTGCTAAAATATCCAGCGATAGTGGCGAAATGCATGAATACCGCTGGAAATCCAGCGATATTTACGCATTAACGCCAATGTGGACTTAACCTGACAATCCATCTACCATTGGATAAACAGGTAAGTCATGTTTTTAGCAGGCGCTAGTTTATAGAGATAATCGCGCTTAGCAAGATTTTTTTTAATTGCTTTGCCTGCCTTGCTAATATGCGATAGCTGTGATAGCGATTTTTTTCAGTCACTAACAGTTTGGGTATGTCAACTTTGCATGTCATTAGCGATAAATATTGCTGATATGCATAGCGGGCCCCAACCCGGTTGCTATCGCCTAAAAAATTTTGCTAACTGCTGTTAGCGACAGCTTGCTGATAGGGCAATAAAAATATTGCCGCTTTAGCAGCAAAAAGTGCAGCTAAAGCGGTGATATGGCCCTTGTTAATATGCCCCAAAGTGTGCTCAGGATTACAATGCTACAACTCTAAGTCCTCACTACAACTGCTGACACCAGAGCCTGCAGACCCCGATCTTCACCATTCACAGGTGACTCCTAGTAGGCAGCCGGTCTCAGGGGAGAAAAGTTCCTCATTTTTGTAGCCTTCTTGGCAACACATCTTGATAGGCACCTCCGCCTACGAACGTACTGTTCATATGAATACTTCCAGTAGGCAGCTCGCCACTGGTCATGAACACACCCCTTCTGCCTGTGCGAGTCTCCGCCAACTGAATAAGTAAAATGCAAAGAATACATGAATTGCATTATAAACATCGTTTTTTTCTGCCAACCCTATTTATGGTATACCAGTTTCAAGCTGTCCTGCATAGGTTATCCAACATACAGCCCTGCTAGGAGTCAAACATCAAGCATTAGAATAATGCATTCTATTAATTTTTTCGCATCATCACAAAGGCACATAGAACTGAAAGATTGTTTTCGAATGCTTGTACCGTTCTGCTGCAGAGAATTGCAGGTACTCAAGACAAACGTGCACCCCCTCTCTCTCCCCCAATTCAGCCACTTCTCCCAGCTAAAGTGGGGTGTAGCTACTACGGCTATGCGGATTGCCAGGCACCAAGGGAGTGCCTGCGATCCGCCTCGGATCCCGGACAGCTTCTTTACATACAACGATCATGCCCAGTCGCTAAGGCATGTGGATCCTTCCCCTGAACTCTTCACCATGGAAGGGCGATGACATGCTGGATCATGCTGGATCATGGCTGCAGAATCAGGGATGGAAGAAGAAAAGCTAGGCCTCACTGTCCTTTCTGGTGAATAGGGTCCTCAAGAAGCAAGATCAGTTATTTCCAAGCTCTTTCTGTTTGCTGATCTTACTGGTGTGTGAATAACGAAGGAGGCCTGCTGAACAATTTCCCACCACTGGAATGAAGCCAAGCAGAATGAAGGGGGAAGCTGAATGAGTTAAGGAACGTCTCATTAAAAATAAAAAATAGGTATCTCCTGATAAAAGAAAAAGGCCACCTAACGTCCAAAGAACATGAGAACGTGTAACAGAGAGAGTCTCATAATAGAGAACCATTTTTATTTATATATGCTTTATATGTTACAGGTGTAGCCACTCTCTACTAGAGCACCATGCCCTCCCCTTTCAGCCTCCTCTCCCTCATTCACCTGCCAGCCCGTAGCAATATAAACTACATAAATAACCTCCTATGCCACATTACACACCAGGCGGTGCCAGCTACACTACACAGATATCCAACACATTACTATACACGAGTGGAGGGAAAGACACTGACAGCGCTCCTTGTTGAAAGGTACAGACAAATGATTATTTTTAACTGCACCATTTCTGACTGGCACCTACCCAGGACATGGGGCGAAGGGTTTTGTACACACAAAATTACCAGTACAGGTCGACACCTTTCTCCTTCAGAGAGCGCTCATATCAATGAAAATCTGAAATAGAAAAGATGCATCTCTTAATAAAACAAAAATAGCCTTTTCTGGTATCTTTCCATCAACACTTTAGAGAAGTTAAATCACACACACTTTGACTTCCTCCCAGTGACGTCAGTGGACATCAGGTCACCTGAACCTGTAGCTCAATGATCTCACTGGAAGGGGATCCAAACAAACTTTAACCAGTATGGAACCACAAAAAAGTATTAACAAAATGGATACAAATGTCTTACAATTTGTGTAAAAAGCATAAGATAAATACATCATATTACTGAGCAGATTATGCACTTAGTAACCAGAGATGCGTTTATGGCAATACAGTTAATATATGCCATGATGCTCTAAGCATCTGCTAGAGTGCGATTAAGTGTGCAGCCAATGATACATATCAGGGGGATGGCATCACACACCAAGACTATCACAATATTTCTAGGGCGGTTCCATTGGATGCCAGGTCTCTGTTCAGTGTACCATGGCGAGCCAAGAAACTGCAGAAGCTACAGTAAATTGAAAGGACCATTGCAATCACATATCCGAAGCGTGCTGCCATCTTGTGTAAGGGATGTTGTTGAAATTAATCCAGTATTCAAGTAAAATTTGATAGAAGTTTATTCCCAGCACAGCATTCAAATTTCTCCACTAGGTAGTCCAGATGCAACTGGCTCCAGTCCCCTATCTTCACTCCAGAACACAGAATCAATTGGAATCACAGGGAAAGGGTGATGGACATAAAATAAATAAATCTGTAGTAGGAGATGTAACATATCCCCGTTATCAATCACATTTAAGAAATAACAATAATAATACTCAAATAAAATCATTGAACTTAAATGGTCTATTTCTTAGGCGAACAGAACGTTTGACCCTTGAAGCAACAGACTCATCACAATTCTCCTCTGGAACTCTGGTGTCAAAATAGTTACTATTTCTGGAACTATAGTTAATATTATTGCACTTGGCAATTCTTACATTGCACAATTTTCCATCTTGGGTAATTACAGAATTACTAAACACTTTTTTGATTTGAATAGGTTTTCCAAATTTGCATAAACCTTTATTCATCAATCTGGGTCTTAGAATCCTAACCCAGTCTCCCAAAACAAAATCTTGAACTTTAACTTTCCATTTCTCACTATACCATCACACAGTTTTCTTTTGTTTAACTCCACCTCTTTTAGCAGTATTGTGCACACATTGTTTGAGATCTAGTTTACCCTGGCATATATTTTTAATCCACCATGGACAGACCTTTGATGCCTGATCTCTTCCTTTGAGTAACTTAAATGGAATTAGTTCTGTTGTGGTGCCAGGCGTAATACAGTAACCCATATTTTTTCCCTTAAAGAGTTCATCCAGTGTCCTCCTGTTTTTATCACATCAGCCACATAAGATTTCAATACTCTATTAAACCGTTCCACCTGACCATTTTCATGTGGCTCATATAACGATGTACATTTGTGTGTAATACCACATTCTTTAAGAAAGTTCTCCATTTCTAATGAGGTCAATTGCACACGAGATATAGTGAGTACAACTAACTATATCGGAGGAATTTCATTTGGTTTTGTATGAGTGAAAGTCCAGCTAACTATAACACCCCTAAAACCTATAGTTTTATCAGTGAATTTCTAAGTTTTTTTAAATGCTAATTCCTAACTATATCAGGCCTGAAACCTATGGTTTTTTTAGTGAATATATATATATAAACCTATAGTTTTATCAGTGAATTTCTAAGTTTTTTTAAATGCTAATTCCTAACTATATCAGGCCTGAAACCTATGATTTTTTTAGTGAATATATATATATATATTAGTTGTATATATTACCTACTGGCGGTCGCCAGTAGGTAGTTATAGTTAGGATTTTTTTCAATGTTAAATCTCAAAATTCTATTTGGAATTACTTTGGCACCGGTTGACGAATCGGTCTGAAAATTTCCTGAAAATGGCCTCGTCAAACTCCGGTCCTTCCTTGAAAGTTTGGGGGGGATACGTCAAGCGGGGGCCGAGATAAAAGGGGGGTCCCAAAACACATTTTCCCCATGTTAATTTCCATAGGGCGGTCGATTTCACTTTTAGCCCGAACGGCTGAATGGATTTCCAGCAAACTTGGCAAAATTGAAGGGACTGGTAGCCCGATGTGCCTTTGCTATGTCTCAAGATGTGTGCTGCAGTGGATTTTGAGTAATTTAGGTTAAAAAAAATATATATATCTATAGGCGCTCTCCGGTGCGCGCACCGGAGTGCGCTCCTGGTGCGGCACGCGACTTGTGCGCAGAAAGCTGATTGGCTCTTGGGTGTCTGTAAACATTCTAAACAGTCTGGAGCGGCCGCCATCTTGTGTCTCGGTAAAATCGAGACACAAGGGGTTTGAAAAGAAAAGGGGCAAATGACCATAAGGGGGAAGAGTAGACCCCCTCTGACCCCCTAGGTTTGATGTGGGGGCTAAAATAGGGTCCTGCGGGGCATTACATTTTTTTTTTTTTTTTAGTTTTGCGCGGGGGAAGCGCATGGTACGCGCACCGGCGAAGGACGGGGAAAATCCAGACCATATTTATGAAGGCCTTGCGCTGCCAGTTTTGCGCCGCCTGTGCGTCAATTTTTGTGACGCACCAGCGGTGTAAAAAATATGCGCATTGTTACGCAATATTTAAAAAGTGACGCATCTATCTAGATGCGTCACTTTTTAAATATAGTGCAACGAGGCACATTTTTTTACACTGCTGGTGCGATGCGTCACTTTTCTGTGCGCACTCCTTATGACATTCCAGATGTGTCATATTTAATGTATGACGAATCATGTTGCAAGGAGTTACAGATACATCAGTATTTCTGACATATCTGTAAACATAAAAGTGACGCGAGGCAGGCGCAAGATTTTGACGCAACAGCATCGTAAAAGTGACGCAGAGAAATCTCATAGATTTCAGTACGTCGTTATTACCAAGCTTTTTGCAGGGGAATGCCCCCTCTGCATACATTATACCTGACGCAGATATAATGTGGCGCAGAGTTTTAAAAAGTGACCCATGTACCTAGATGCGTCACTTTTTAAAAATAGCGTCAGGTATAATGCATGCAGAGGGGGTGTTCTCCCGCAAAAAGCTTTGTAATAGCGACGCAGTGAAATCTTTGAGATTTCACTGCGTCACTTTTAGGATGCTGTTGCGTCAAAATCTTGCGCCTGCTTTACAGCAGGTGTTAGACTGACGCAAGACCTTTCACATGGTGCTTTTTCCATGTGAAAGAACACATCACTGGAGTTGCGTCACCTTTGTGACGCACTCCAGCAATGCGTTACTTGGAATGTCATAAGGAGTGCGCACAGAAAAGTGACGCATCGCACCAGTGGTGTAAAAAAATGCGCCTTGTTGCGTTATATTTAAAAAGTGACGTATCTAGGTAGATGGGTCACTTTTTAAAATCAAGCGCCACATTATATCTGCGTGAGGTATAATGCATGCAGAGGGGGTGTTCCCCAGCAAAAAGCTTTGTAATAGCGACGCAGTGAAATCTTTGAGATTTCACTGCGTCACTTTTAGGATGCTGTTGCGTCCTTTAAATATAGTGCAACGAGGCACATTTTTTTACACTGCTGGTGTGATGCGTCACTTTTCTGTGCGCACTCCTTATGACATTCCAGATGTGTCATATTTAATGTATGACGAATCATGTTGCAAGGAGTTACAGATACGACAGTATTTCTGACATATCTGTAAACATGAAAGTGACACGAGGCAGGCGCAAGATTTAGACGCAACAGCATCCTAAAAGTGACGCAGAGAAATCTCATAGATTTCAGTACGTCGTTATTACCAAGCTTTTTGCGAGGGATTGCCCCCTCTGCATACATTATACCTGATGCAGATATAATGTGGCGCAGAGTTTTAAAAAGTGACCCATGTACCTAGATGCGTCACTTTTTAAAAATAGCGTCAGGAATAATGCATGCAGAGGGGGTGTTCCCCCGCAAAAAGCTTGGTAATAACGACGCAGTGCGTCACTTTTAGGATGCTGTTGCGTCAAAATCTTGCGCCTGCTTCACAGCAGACCTTTCACATGGTGCTTTTTCCATGTGAAAGGACACATTACTGGAGTTGCGTCACTTTTGTGACGCACTCCAGCAATGCGTTACTTTTGTGTTTACAGATACGTCAGAAATACTGACATATCTGTAACTCCTTGCGAATTGATTAGTCATATATTAAATATGACATATCTGGAATGTCATAAGGAGTGCGTCCAGAAAAGTGACGCATCGCTGTTTTCACGTAGCGATGCGTCACTTTTCAGAAATGAGGCCTCCAGTTTATTCACTGTGTCATAACTTTCTTTTCTAACACTCACCTTCTTTCATTCCTCCTACTTCACTTCCTTTCACCTCTCATACCTTTCTGTTCTTTCTTACTCATTCTCCTTTCAATTATCAATGCACTATATTTCACTTACTCTTCATTTTTTTAGGAATAAAGCTCTTTGATGAGAATTGGAGGTAGTTCTGAAAAGAACTTTTGGTTTTCTTCTTTTAACTGAACAGGAACAAAAACAGGGAATGGAAACTGCTCAACAGGAGCAAAAAGAAAACAAATAAATTAGGGGTGGGAAGGGCAGCGATGGTTCTCCAATGCTCGAACCATGAGCTGGACACTTTGCTCCCCATAGGTGAGGAGTTGATTGCAGTATCTGCATCTGACGACCCCATGGTTAAATGCAGGTTGTATGTTTGGCACCTGCTCCTGCGATTGCTCTCTCCCAGAAGAAGTTGCTCCTCCGGTTGATGTAGAGGCCCCATCTCTGGGAACCTCTTGTGCCAGAGCCCTGACACTTTCCCGGGCAAAATTCTGGGGGTGCCTCCTCTCCACATGTCGGATCATGGTAAAGTTCCCAAAAGAGTACTTTTTTGGGGGGTTACCCCGTGACAGGACCTGTTTGCAGATCCTGCACTCCACTTTTGGTGCATTCACCTTCCTCTGGTCTGCTGGAAACTTAAAAAATTTCCAAATAAAATGTTCCTTCACCTTTGGGGTAGGAGGCTCTTCATTGATGAACTCAGGTTCATCCTCACTGCTGGATTCTCTGGCAGCCATGGTAATTCACAAAAGATCCAGGTGCAAAAAACAAGTCTTTCAGTCACAAAAGTGAAAGAAGAAGTGAAGGAAATGGGTGGGGATTTCATTCATTGTAAAAAAAACTGTTAGCAACCAATGAAAAGTGTTATTTTAGGGTCACATGACCCGACGCGTTTACGCTGCGCGCTCCGGAGCACTTCCGGGTGCGTTTACGCAGCGCGATCGTAGGCGCTTCCGGGGCGCAAACGTGGCGCAATCGTAGGCGCTTTTGCGTGCGTTTACGCGCCGCGAACGTAGGCGCTTCCGAGGGCACTTACGTTGCGCGCCGAAGTGACGTCATCAAACTTTTACAGAAATGCATAATCATTTTCCTTATTAAAAAAAACTAATTTTATTTGTATGGTACGAAATGTTTTGCATTATTATTAACTTTTCATTCATATTTTTTTCACGAACGACAGTAGCGCTCTGGGTGCGCTTTCAGGTGAGCTCACGGAAAAGCTTACCGGAGAGCTTAGCTGAAAGCTTCCCGGAGCGCGCACCCAGAGCGCAAAAGAAAAAAATTATATAAAAAAAATGAATACTTAAAAAAAAACAGCAAATTGTAAAAAAAAAAAAAAAAGGTTAGAAACTCGATATACAAAGGAATTAGCATTTAAAAAACCTATGAAATTCACTGAAAAAACCATAGGTTTCACACCAGTTATAGTTAGGAATTAGCATTTAAAAAACCTATCAAATTCACTGAAAAAACCATAGGTTTAACACCAGTTATAGTTAGCTGGAAATTTTACTGATATAAACCATTGAAATTCCCACGTTATAGTTAGTTGGACTCACTATAACTTGCACGTGTAATGCACTGCTGATGACATCACATATTACATCACTCATGACATGGTCAGTGACATCACTCATGACATCACTGATGACAGAGAGACTGACCTACTTTCACTCGCTAATATATGTATTCACTAAGATACACTTAATAAGGCAGATATCCAATTATTTTTAAAAAAAAAACATCCATTAAGACAATAATTTAAACAAATATTCTTCCATCGACCTTAACATACATATATAAAACATATTTATTTATCTGAAAGACACACATTCACTGGATGGTGTCATCAGTGCATTACACGTGCAAGTTATAGTGAGTCCAACTAACTATAACGTGGGAATTTCAATGGTTTTATATCAGTAAAATTTCCAGCTAACTATAACTGGTGTTAAACCTATGGTTTTTTCAGTGAATTTGATAGGTTTTTTAAATGCTAATTCCTAACTATAACTGGTGTGAAACCTATGGTTTTTTCAGTGAATATATATATAAAGAAGGGGTGTGGCGCTTTTTCATCCAATGAAATGGTGGCAGGGTGAATTTAAACGGGTGAATAGGTCGCCAGTGACATTGATGGCATCTGAGGAAGGCCGAACAGCGGCTGAAATGCATTATGCGTATTCATCAATTCAAATAAAGTGCTTCCGCCAGATTCCCCGCTGTGGCCTCTGCTTCTTCGCCTGTTGGAGGAGGTGGTGTGATAATTTGCGCGGTCTCCAGAAACGCGCTACAGGGGCTCCGTCCTATCAAGTGGTCCGGGCCTATCTGGTGTCTGCTTCGGCAGTTTTGCTGCACATCCAAGGTATTGGAATCGCCCGGTGCTCGCCTCTCTACACGAGGAAAACCAAGGCGGCTGCTACACGGTCCGTGACTGCACGGAGGATCAGATTGCATTGTCGTCTTGACCCCTGCCTGGCGGACTTGTGTTCCTGAGGGGCTGGGACGTTTGGGGACTGGAGGAAGCACAGTATGAACTATATTACTGGATATTGACTGCCATTCACAACGTTACCATGCCACACATCGCAATTCCACATGGACTCACCCCTGCGCAGCACTTACCAGTGAAATGAATTCTGGGGCATGTAGTTTCCACAAACTACTAGCAGTGAGCAGACATTAAAGAAGGGGTGTGGCGCTTTTTCATCCAATGAAATGGTGGCAGGGTGAATTTAAACGGGTGAATAGGTCGCCAGTGACATTGATGGCATCTGAGGAAGGCCGAACTGCGGCTGAAATGCATTATGCGTATTCATCAATTCAAATAAAGTGCTTCCGCCAGATTCCCCGCTGTGGCCTCTGCTTCTTCGCCTGTTGGAGGAGGTGGTGTGATAATTTGCGCGGTCTCCAGAAACGCGCTACAGGGGCTCCGTCCTATCAAGTGGCCCGGGCCTATCTGGTGTCTGCTTCGGCAGTTTTGCTGCACATCCAAGGTATTGGAATCGCCCGGTGCTCGCCTCTCTACACGAGGAAAACCAAGGCGGCTGCTACACGGTCCGTGACTGCACGGAGGATCAGATTGCATTGTCGTCTTGACCCCTGCCTGGCGGACTTGTGTTCCTGAGGGGCTGGGACGTTTGGGGACTGGAGGAAGCACAGTATGAACTATATTACTGGATATTGACTGCCATTCACAACGTTACCATGCCACACATCGCAATTCCACATGGACTCACCCCTGCGCAGCACTTACCAGTGAAATGAATTCTGGGGCATGTAGTTTCCACAAACTACTAGCAGTGAGCAGACATTAAAGAAGGGGTGTGGCGCTTTTTCATCCAATGAAATGGTGGCAGGGTGAATTTAAACGGGTGAATAGGTCGCCAGTGACATTGATGGCATCTGAGGAAGGCCGAACTGCGGCTGAAATGCATTATGCGTATTCATCAATTCAAATAAAGTGCTTCCGCCAGATTCCCCGCTGTGGCCTCTGCTTCTTCGCCTGTTGGAGGAGGTGGTGTGATAATTTGCGCGGTCTCCAGAAACGCGCTACAGGGGCTCCGTCCTATCAAGTGGCCCGGGCCTATCTGGTGTCTGCTTCGGCAGTTTTGCTGCACATCCAAGGTATTGGAATCGCCCGGTGCTCGCCTCTCTACACGAGGAAAACCAAGGCGGCTGCTACACGGTCCGTGACTGCACGGAGGATCAGATTGCATTGTCGTCTTGACCCCTGCCTGGCGGACTTGTGTTCCTGAGGGGCTGGGACGTTTGGGGACTGGAGGAAGCACAGTATGAACTATATTACTGGATATTGACTGCCATTCACAACGTTACCATGCCACACATCGCAATTCCACATGGACTCACCCCTGCGCAGCACTTACCAGTGAAATGAATTCTGGGGCATGTAGTTTCCACAAACTACTAGCAGTGAGCAGACATTAAAGAAGGGGTGTGGCGCTTTTTCATCCAATGAAATGGTGGCAGGGTGAATTTAAACGGGTGAATAGGTCGCCAGTGACATTGATGGCATCTGAGGAAGGCCGAACTGCGGCTGAAATGCATTATGCGTATTCATCAATTCAAATAAAGTGCTTCCGCCAGATTCCCCGCTGTGGCCTCTGCTTCTTCGCCTGTTGGAGGAGGTGGTGTGATAATTTGCGCGGTCTCCAGAAACGCGCTACAGGGGCTCCGTCCTATCAAGTGGCCCGGGCCTATCTGGTGTCTGCTTCGGCAGTTTTGCTGCACATCCAAGGTATTGGAATCGCCCGGTGCTCGCCTCTCTACACGAGGAAAACCAAGGCGGCTGCTACACGGTCCGTGACTGCACGGAGGATCAGATTGCATTGTCGTCTTGACCCCTGCCTGGCGGACTTGTGTTCCTGAGGGGCTGGGACGTTTGGGGACTGGAGGAAGCACAGTATGAACTATATTACTGGATATTGACTGCCATTCACAACGTTACCATGCCACACATCGCAATTCCACATGGACTCACCCCTGCGCAGCACTTACCAGTGAAATGAATTCTGGGGCATGTAGTTTCCACAAACTACTAGCAGTGAGCAGACATTAAAGAAGGGGTGTGGCGCTTTTTCATCCAATGAAATGGTGGCAGGGTGAATTTAAACGGGTGAATAGGTCGCCAGTGACATTGATGGCATCTGAGGAAGGCCGAACTGCGGCTGAAATGCATTATGCGTATTCATCAATTCAAATAAAGTGCTTCCGCCAGATTCCCCGCTGTGGCCTCTGCTTCTTCGCCTGTTGGAGGAGGTGGTGTGATAATTTGCGCGGTCTCCAGAAACGCGCTACAGGGGCTCCGTCCTATCAAGTGGCCCGGGCCTATCTGGTGTCTGCTTCGGCAGTTTTGCTGCACATCCAAGGTATTGGAATCGCCCGGTGCTCGCCTCTCTACACGAGGAAAACCAAGGCGGCTGCTACACGGTCCGTGACTGCACGGAGGATCAGATTGCATTGTCGTCTTGACCCCTGCCTGGCGGACTTGTGTTCCTGAGGGGCTGGGACGTTTGGGGACTGGAGGAAGCACAGTATGAACTATATTACTGGATATTGACTGCCATTCACAACGTTACCATGCCACACATCGCAATTCCACATGGACTCACCCCTGCGCAGCACTTACCAGTGAAATGAATTCTGGGGCATGTAGTTTCCACAAACTACTAGCAGTGAGCAGACATTAAAGAAGGGGTGTGGCGCTTTTTCATCCAATGAAATGGTGGCAGGGTGAATTTAAACGGGTGAATAGGTCGCCAGTGACATTGATGGCATCTGAGGAAGGCCGAACTGCGGCTGAAATGCATTATGCGTATTCATCAATTCAAATAAAGTGCTTCCGCCAGATTCCCCGCTGTGGCCTCTGCTTCTTCGCCTGTTGGAGGAGGTGGTGTGATAATTTGCGCGGTCTCCAGAAACGCGCTACAGGGGCTCCGTCCTATCAAGTGGCCCGGGCCTATCTGGTGTCTGCTTCGGCAGTTTTGCTGCACATCCAAGGTATTGGAATCGCCCGGTGCTCGCCTCTCTACACGAGGAAAACCAAGGCGGCTGCTACACGGTCCGTGACTGCACGGAGGATCAGATTGCATTGTCGTCTTGACCCCTGCCTGGCGGACTTGTGTTCCTGAGGGGCTGGGACGTTTGGGGACTGGAGGAAGCACAGTATGAACTATATTACTGGATATTGACTGCCATTCACAACGTTACCATGCCACACATCGCAATTCCACATGGACTCACCCCTGCGCAGCACTTACCAGTGAAATGAATTCTGGGGCATGTAGTTTCCACAAACTACTAGCAGTGAGCAGACATTAAAGAAGGGGTGTGGCGCTTTTTCATCCAATGAAATGGTGGCAGGGTGAATTTAAACGGGTGAATAGGTCGCCAGTGACATTGATGGCATCTGAGGAAGGCCGAACTGCGGCTGAAATGCATTATGCGTATTCATCAATTCAAATAAAGTGCTTCCGCCAGATTCCCCGCTGTGGCCTCTGCTTCTTCGCCTCTTGGAGGAGGTGGTGTGATATATATATATATATATATATATATATATATATATTTATATATATATATATATATATATATATATATATATATATATATATATATATATATATATATATATATATATATATATATATATATATATATATATATATATATATATATATATATATATATCCAAGCTCCCAAAATCCTGAAAATACCCAGCCGGGTTCCAGGAAGAATAAGCACTCTCAAGCCCGGCACAGTTCGATTAGCAGGACAGTTTATTCGAAGACAGACACGTTTCGGGAGAGCCCTCCCTTTCTCAATGTTTTCATCTGACAAGACGAGCGCAGCGCCATTATGAATGTTTTTAAGACATCACAAAACAAACAAAGGACTAATTCTTGTTCGCAGCGCGGGGCGCCATCTTGGAATGTATAACTTCAACATAAATTACACTATATTGCTAGTAAGTATGCCACATCCTAATACTGCCGTGTATCGGCTAAATTGTTGTCTAAAAAGCAAAACCAGATACTGTATGAATATAATACATTTCATGGCCAAGACAACAATGTGTTGTTGAGAATTATCCAACTTACGACATGAACACAAAACTACAATGTGCTCAGGTCGGACATAAGCATGGGCGGAAAATCCGTTTCGCTCGCGGATTTTGCAGATTTTCGGTAAATTCGCAATCCACGAGATTTGCGAATCTCCCGCAAAATCCGCAAATCCGCGAGCAGCGGATTTTGCTCGCACTGTTCGCGTGAGTTCGCGGCTTCCCAGTACAACTTCGCGCCCCGCGAATAAGTGCAAAATTGCAGAAATACGATCTTAGCAAAACTGAAACTACTTACCAGGTTCAAAAGTTCAGGCTCATCATTAGTAGCCATTTCCTGTAGTGCTTTCTGAGGGGCCCCTCCAGAGTTCAGTTGCCAGTTGCAACTATTATGTGACCCTGCTCTGAACCTCAGAATAGTTACACATATGCCACAAAGGTCCTGAATTAGAGCTAAGGGAGACAAGCAGGAGCCAGGCTGGAAGTTCAAATCCATTAATCAGCCCCTAATTCATTATTGTCAGTTGGGGCAGGGCAGGTGTTGTAACTAATTTTGCAACAATGAAAGCACTTAGCAAGTGCAAAAGATCACTAATCAGGAAGCACTAAGGAAGCAGGTGCCAGCTAAAAAAATATTCTGTGACACATTAATCAGCCCCAAATTAATTCAGGTCACTTGAGGCAGGGAAGGTGTGCTTGCGTTGCCACAATAATGTACACTGACTGGACAACCAGAGGGTGCTGTGATGAAACAGAGGGTGGCATGGGTGGGCCAGAGGGTGGCATGAGTAGTCAGAGAGTGGCAGTGGTGACAGAGAGTGGCAGTGATGAAGAAGAGTGTCCCAAACAGGCTGGACACGTAGAAACAACAAGTTCGCGAAACTTGCGACCCGACAGGTAAGTTCGCAATTTGCGAAATTGTACAAAACCCTCGCGAACTGGCAGAAACCCGCGCAAACACAAAAAAAAAAAATCCGCAAATTCGCGAGAATTCGCGGATTTTGCGGATTGCGAGTTCGCAAATCCGCAAAATTCGCGAACGCGAGATTCGCAAAATTCGCCCATGTCTAGTCGGACATAATCTTGCCGTGGATCGGCAATTGCAGCCCCAAAGGGACTGCCAAAAACTCCGATGTGGTCAAAAACTAAAGCAAATCATCTAGTTCGGTCTCGGTAGTGATGATAACATCCATCACAAAACAAAAAACAAAAACACTCAGATCATTTCCAGAAAGTATTGCACAAATAATCAAACTGTAAAATTGTTATCGGAAACTCAGTATCCAACTAAACAGAACTCATAGCACAGTAATACACTCAGTTAACCCAAATGCGAGGCCAGTTCTTCTCCCATATTTAAGCCTCCAGGTGCTTTAGTCTCCAGGTCAATGATGTACCGGGACTCAAGTCTCCTGAGTGTGAGCAATCTATTGCCCCCTCTGGGATTCTCTTTGACTTGGTCCAAACAAAAATATCTGAGAAGATTCCTGTCACTATTATGTTTTAATGAGAAATGCCGGGCCACGGGATACGTAAAGTCTTTGTTCGCAATGGCCCGCATGGGTTCGAATATTCTCAACTTGACAGGATTAATGGTACTCCCAACGTACCGTAACAGACAAGGACACATTAGGCAATAGACAGCAAAGTCAGAGTGACATGACATAAACTTTGTTATTCTCCTCCCATCCTTTCTACCCGGGACTTGGTATGTCAATGTCCTTTTGCTTGAAGCACAGGCTTTGCATTTTCCACAAGGGAAAAAGCCTTTGGTGTCTTTCAAAGTTCCTAATGGTTTCTTAATGGATGGCAAGTAGCTCTGGACTATTTGATCTCTAAGAGATCTGGCCTTCCTGAATGTAATGAGTGGTGTGTTGGGAATATCAGGCCCTACGATCTGATCCGATTTTAAGATGTGCCAATGTTTGGACAAAATGGATCGCAGTTTGAACGAGTCAGCAGCATATGGTGTTATAATGCGAAATTTACCTTCAATGTCGGGGCCTTTCTTCTTGACAAAGAGACTGGTACGTGGTATTTTCCTAACCCTATTAAGGGTGTCTTGAATGTCTTGAATGTCGTTCCATGCATTCACCAGCTGCTTTCTCAAAATGAGTGTTTTGGCTGCAGTTGCGCTTTAACCGCAAGAACTCCCCGTATGGGATATTGTTAATCAATTTACGAGGATGGCCGCTGGAAGCGTGTAAAACGCTATTTCCGGCCGTGGGCTTACGGTAAAGTTGTGTGCAAATGCGTCCCTCACTGACGCTAACTTCTAGGTCTAGGTAATTGACCCTGTCCCTGCTGATTTCACTGGTAAATCTCAGATGGTACTCGTTTTCGTTGAGCAGTTGGATATATTGGTTGGCTTCCTCAACCGTACCATTCCACACCAGGAACAGATCATCAATGTATCTGCTCCAGGTAACCACCTTGGTGTTCCATGTGGCAAGTCTGGGGGCCCAGGCTACCTGCTCCTCCCACCAGCCGACAAAAAGATTCGCGTAGCTGGGGGCGAAGCAGGAACCCATGGCCGTACCAGAGAGTTGGCGATACATTGTGTCCTGAAAGAGAAAGATATTATTGCGCAGGCAAAATGAAATGAATTCCAAAAGCATCTTATTATACATTGCATATTTGAGTTCTCTTTTGCTCAGGAAATATTCCACTGCATGTAGCCCCTGTTCATGGTCAATACAAGTATATAAACTTGTTATACCCAGGGTAATCAGGATATAAGATGATTGCCACTCCAACAGTTCCACCTTTTCAATGAAATCAGTGGTGTCTCTGATATATGATCTTAGGGACAGTACAAAGTTAAACAGGTGGTGATCCAAGAATTTCGACAAATTTTCAGTCAATCCTCCCATGGATGAAATTATAGGTCTTCCTGGGGGTTCCTTGATGTCCTTGTGAACCTTGGGTAGATGGTAGAAACAAGGTAGTATAGGGTTAGTGGTTTTCAGAAACAGATACTCCTCTAAGTCTAACATTTGTTTATCATACCATTTCTTCAGTAAGGTATGAAGATCGTTGATGCTGGTAGAATATTCCTGTTTCTTGATCACAGCATAACAGGAAGTATCCTGGAGTTGGCGCATGGCTTCTGCAACATATTTGGGCCTCGACAGGATCACAATGTTGCCTCCCTTATCTGAGGGTTTGCATACAATGGTTTTGTCCTCCAGGAGTATATATATATGTATTACCTACTGGCGGTCGCCAGTAGGTAGTTATAGTTAGGATTTTTTTCAATGCAAAATCTCAAAATTCTATTTGGTATAACTTTGGCGCCCGTTGACGAATCTGCCTGAAAACTTCATCAAATTTGCTTCGCGGAGCTCCGGTCCTTCCTTGAAAGTTTCAGGGGGATTCTTAAAGCGGGGACCGGGATAAAAGGGGGGTCCCAAAACGTGTTTTCCCCATGTTAATTTCCATAGGGCGGTCGAACTCACTTTTAGCCCGAACGGCTGAATGGATTTGCACCAAACTTGGCAAAATTGTAGGGACTGGCAGCCCGATGTGCCTTTGCTATGTCTCAAGATATGTGCTTCAGTGGATTTTGAGTAATTTAGGTTCAAAAAAATATATATATCTATGGCAGCGCCCCGGTACGCGCACCGGGGTGCGCCCCGGGTGCGACACGCGAGGTGCGCACGGAAATCTGATTGGCTCTCGGGTGTCTGTAAACATTCGAAACAGTCCGGAGCGGCCACCATCTTGTGTCTCGGTAGGATCGAGACACAAGAGGTGGACAAAACAAAGGGGAAAATGACCATACCGGGGCAGGGTAGACCCCCCTGACCCCCTAGGTTTGATGTGGGGGCTATAAAATGGCCCGCGGGGCAAATTTTGTAAAAAAAAAAAAAATTGTTTTGCGCGGGGGGAGCGCCCGGTATGCGCACCAGGGAGCGTTCCATGGGGAAAAAAGAATGACTTTTTTTTAAAATTAAGCCTTTTTTTTATAAATTGGAGGTAGTTCTGAAAAGAACTGTTTTTTTTCTTTTTGTTGTTTTATATTTTTTTAATGTTTTTTGAACATTTTGTATTTTTTTTGGCTTTTCAAAACAGTTTTATATTTCTTTTTGTATTTTTTTAGGGGGAGAAACAAAAAAAAGGGAATTGAAACTGGCTCAACTGGAGCAAAAAACAAAAAAAGAAAAATATTACTTCTTTTTGGGGCACTTGTGATTGTCACCTGCAAGGACGATGAGCTTAATGCTCTTTTCATCATAGACGATAAGCTTGCCACATGCAGTACAAGTGATTTTAAAATCAGCAAATCGTTGCTGAATACAAGGCATCATCTCTGATGTTTCTGGTCCCGATGAAGTGGGGTCGTTTTTTTGGGAGGTGGTCCTTGATGACTGGGGGGGGTTACTGGCCAGTTCCCTGAGCTCTGCACGAGAATAGTTGTTAGGGTGCTTACGGATCATATGTCGAATCATGGTATTGTTACCAAAGGAATACTTTTTGTTTGGGTTGCCCCTTGAGAGTTGTTCCTTACAGATTAGGCAAGTTACCTTGTCCGCATTCACTTTTTACTTTCCCTCTGGGAGTGAAAAAAACTCCCATACAATGTGTGACTTGGGCTTGTATGGGGTATTTTGTTCAGGCAGCCATCTTCACCCATCCTCCTCTTCCTCCTCCTCCTCTTCTTGACCACCAATGTACTGTTGTGGTGGTCCTCTTGGTGGTTGTGGTGGTGGTGCAGATGCACCAGCTGCTGCTGCTACTGAAGCCATTATATAGATGAAAAAGGTACAGAGAGGTACAATCAGGTCTTCCTCAGTCAAATGACAATGTCAGAATAAGGAAAAAAGGTAGGGTCTTTCATCATTTGGAAAAAAAAAGGCCTGAACCAATGAGAAGTGTTATTTTCAGGTCGCAAGACCAGGGATTTCATCATTATGAAAGTAAAACTGTTCTGCACCAATTAAAAGTGTTATTTTCAGGTCACATGACCGACACGCTTACGCGACGCGCCCACGGGCGCGCTCGCGCCCCAGGTCGCGTCGCGTGAGGGCATCGGAACTTTACGTTACGCGATCGTATTCGCTCGAGTGCTTCCGGGTGCGCTTACGCCGTGCGTATCACGCGGACGCGGCTACGTGATACGTCACGATCATGTTTTCGTTCGTTTCGTGAGTAATGTAATATGTGACGTCATCAGCAGTGCATTACACGCGCAAGTTATAGTGAGTCCAACTAACTATAATGTGGAATTTCAATGGTTTTATGTCAGTAAAATTTGCAGCTAACTATAACTGGTGTGAAACCTATGGTTTTTTCAGTGAATTTAATAGGTTTTTTATATGCTAATTCCTAACTATAACTGGTAAGGCAACTGGTAGGCAACTTGTAAAACCCAATATATATATATATATATATATATATTGGGTTTTACAAGTTGCCCTTTTGGATAGCACTCCCAAGATTTTCAAAAGCACTGGGACAACCTTCTTGCAGCACAAGTAATTTAATCAACACACACCTTGCCTGACGCGTTTCAAAGTTAACACTTTTTCTTCAGAGGCAGCATGACAAACAAAGTTAGTTCTGTGAGCACTCCAACTGACAAATCCCTTCTAAATAATATCCTGCCCAGCTGGGCCTGGAATCAAAGAATCACGGGAGTTGGAGTCATATTTAAATCCCAAGTGGGTCCGGACACAGAACCTGTTGAAATATAAAGTACATATTTTCCTTTTGTTAGCATTGCTTGCACAAACACCAAAAGATTGTTCCAAACATAAAGCGCCGCTTGTTGCTCCAAAGCGTCACTCACGCAGAATGTCACTGGATTTGCATTTCATATCCGCAAAGGGGCATATCCCCGACCTGGCAGGCTGTAACACATTGAGTTTCACAAGTTGCCCTTTTGGATAGCACTCCCAACAAAATTTTCAAAAACACTGGGACAACCTTCAATCAATCAGGGGTTTGTTAAAGAGCAACTACTCACCCGTAAGGGTCTCAAGGTGCTAGGGGTGTGGGGGGTTGCAGGTTCTATTCCATCAAGGAGGGGGTCTGTCGAAGAGCCAGGTTTTGAGGTTTCTTGCGAAGATGGGGAGCGATGTTGTCTGTCTGAGGTGGAGCGGAAGAGCGTTCCATGCTTTGGCCGAGAGGAAGGAGCGGTCTCCCGATCTGGTCTTTCTGGTGCGGGGGACCACGGCGTAGAAAAGCTGGGCTGATCGTAGGGTCCTTTGGGGTGCGTGGAATTTGAGTCGGCTGTTCAGGTATGCTGGTCCGGTGCCGTGGAGGGCCTTGTGTGCGTGGGTGAGCATCTTAAAGGTGATTCTCGCCTCGACGGGGAGTCAGTGGAGTGTGCGCAGGTGCTGGGAGATGTGGCAGTGTTTTGGCAGGTTGAGGACCAGTCTTGCGGCGGCGTTCTGGATGTTCTGTAGCTTGCGGATGAGGTTTTTGTTTATTCCGGCGTAGAGTGCGTTGCCGTAGTCGAGTCTGCTGGTGACCAGGGCGTGAGTGACTGTCTTTCGGTGTTCAATGGGGATCCATTTGAAGGTCTTACGAAGGAGGCGGAGGGTGTGGAAGCAGGAAGATGAGACAGAGTTGATCTGGCGGTCCATTTTGAGCTCGGAGTCCAGGATGATTCCCAGGTTGCATGCGTGGTCTGTGGGGGTTGGCGGGTTTCCGAGGGCTGTGGGCCACCAGGTGTCGCTCCAGGCGTCGGGGTTTGGGCCCATGATGAGCACTACTGTTTTGTTGGTGTTTAGTTGAAGGCAGCTGTTTTTCATCCATTTGGCGACAACTTCCATGCCTTCTCGAAAGTTGCGTCTGGCGGTGTTGGGCTCGTTGGATAGGGAGAGGATGAGCTGGGTGTCGTCTGCATATGACACGATGTTGAGTCCGTAGGTTCTGACGATGAGGGCAAGTGGAGCCATGTAGACGTTGAAGAGCGTCGGGCTGAGGGAGGAGCCCTGGGGGACTCTGCAGGTGATCGGTGTGGGGTCCGAGAGGAAAGGGGGGAGTCTGACCCGCTGCGTCCTGCCGGAGAGGAAGGAGCAGATCCAGTCGAGGGCCTTGTCCTGGATTCCTGCATCGTGAAGTCTGCGTATTAGGGTGCGGTGGGAGACTGTGTCGAACGCCGCTGATAGGTCGAGGAGGATGAGGGCTACTGTTTCTCCTTTGTCCAGTAAGGTGCGGATGTCGTCTGTTGCGGCGAGGAGGGCGGTTTCCGTACTGTGGTTTTTTCTGAAGCCGGATTGGGAGGAGTCGAGGATGTTGTGTTCTTCAATGAATGTGGCGAGTTGGCTGTTGATGGCTTTCTCGATGACTTTCGCTGGGAACGGGAGCAGGGAGATGGGTCTGTAGTTTTTGAGATCGGTGGGGTCCGCTGAGGGTTTCTTTAGGAGGGGGTTGACCTCGGTGTGTTTCCAGTCGTCGGGGAACGAGGCGGTCGCCAGGGAGCGGTTGATGGTTTGGCGGAGCATGGGTGCGATGGTGTTGGCGGCTCTGTTGAAGATGTGGTGGGGGCAGGGGTCCGTGGGGGCCCCTGAGTTGGTTGACTTCATTGTCTTCAGTGTGTCTTCGGTGGTGAGGGCTGTCCAGTCATCAATCGCTGGTTTCCGGGTGTCGGGGGTGGTTGGTGAGGGTTCAGTGTGTTGGTTGTCTTCGTCGAAGTTGTCATAGATGCTCTTGATTTTGTGGTGGAAAAAGATGCTGAGTTTGTCGCAGAGGTCTTGTGAGGGAGGGATGTCGGTAGACTCGCTGGTGGGTTGGGCGAACTCCTTGATGATGCTGAAGAGTTCCTTGCTGTTGTGTGCGTGGGTGGAGATTCTGTCTTCAATCGCTTTTTTCCTCATTTCTCTGATGAGTTGATGGTGGGCGTTGGTGGCGGCTCTGAAGTTGTTGTGGGCTTCTGTGGATTTGGTGTTTCTCCAGGCCTTTTCAAGGCGGCGGCATGTGCGCCTGGACTCTCGAAGTTCGGTGGTAAACTATCTGGCTTTCTTGGCACGGGTATTGTTTTTCTTGAGGGGGGCTATGGTGTTGGTGCTGTCCGAGATCCATCTATGCAGGGTTCGGGCTGCGGTGTTGGGGTCGTCGTTTTCCGCGATGGTTGGGGTGGAGTTGTTGAGTGAGGAGGTGAGCTGGTCATCGGTGATTTTGGTCCAGTTTCTTTGTGGAAGCAGGTGCTGGTGTCTGTGGATGGTGGGTGTTCTGAAGGTGAAATGGACGCAACGATGGTCGGTCCATGGGAGTTTGGTGGTGTGGCTGAAGGTGATGGAGTTTCCTGTAGTGAAGAGGGGGTCGAGGGTGTGTCCTGCTGAGTGCGTGGGCTCGGTCACGATCTGGCGGAGTCCAATGTTGTGGAGGTTTTCCAGGAGGGATGTGGTGTTGGGGTCCAGTTGATTGTCGAGGTGGAACTTGAGTTCTCCCAGCAGGGTGTAGTTGGTGGATGCGATGGCCTGCGGGGAGATAATGTCCGTGATGGAGTTGGCGAAGGGTCCGTGGGGTCCAGGGGGTCGGTAGATGAGGGTTCCTCGGAGGGCGGCGGTGGGGCTGGCCAGTATCTTGAAGTGAAGGTGTTCCATCAGTTCTGTGGACTCGTCAGGGAGTGTGCTCAGGCGGAGGCTGGATTTGTGGACGATGGCGATTCCTCCTCCTGGGTGGATGGGGCGGTCCTTCCTGGAGATCTTGTATCCTTGGGGGATGGCGATGGCGATGTCCGGTCCCGAGGTGGTGTTGGTCCAGGTTTCGGTGAAGAATGCTACGTCTGGGGTGGTGCTGTCGAGGAGGTCCCAGATTTCTGTTGCGTGTTTATGGAGGGATCGGACGTTGAGGAGGATGCATTGCAGGGTCTTCGGTTCGGTTGTGTTCTTTTGGGCGGGTTGTGCTGGATCCATGTTCTTGGCGGTGCTGCAGGTGTGCCGGCAGCGGCGACAGCGGTGACAGCTGAAGGGTCCATGGGTGTCGGCTGGTGATGCTAGCTTGCAGTTGTTGTTGCAGCATGGGTTGAGTGCGTGGAGTGCTGCTGGGTCGTAGTGTTGGCGGGGCGGAGGTCCAGGGTTCCTGGTGCTGGTTGGGGATGGGTGGCAGACAGGCGCAGACGTGCTTGCCTTTAACGTGCCTTCGGTGCACCAGCGGCGCGCCCGCAGCCCGCGGCCGCCATTAAGTAGGGGTCGGGGAGGGCTGGACAGCTGGGAGGCGGGGAGGGAAGCTGGATTGGGCCGGTCGTGCTGGGGGGGAGGGGCCGCGGGGGCAGCAGCGGCGGGGAAAGGTAAAGGGAAGAAAGAAGGGATAAAGAAAAAAGGGAAAATAAGCAGAAATAAGGCACAAAAGAGCAGAGATGCAGAAAAGAGCAGAAAGGTGAAAGATAGAAAGGGTAAAAAAACGAGTGAAAACGAGTAAAGGAGCAGAGGGAGAGAAAGGGAAAATGGGCAGAAATAAGGCACAAAAGAGCAGAGGTGCAGAAAGGTGAAAGATAGAAAGGGGAAAAAAACGGGTGGAAACGAGTGAAGGAGCAGAGGGAGAGAAAGGGAGAATGGGCAGAAATAAGGCGCAAAAGAGCAGAGGTGCAGAAAGGTGAAAAATAGAAAGCGGAGAAAAACGAGTGAAGGAGCAGAAAGAAAGAAAGGAGACAGAGGTCCACTGGACCACCAGGGATGAGGCGCAGGGAAACCTGCGGGTGGAGGAGGGCCTCGATCGCCAACACTGAAGAGTGCAGGGGCAGGGGCACCTCACTTAATGGTGGAGCTGCGAGGGTGTGAGAGCAATTTCACTGACAATGAGTCAGTGGTCTTGCTCTCCTGTCCCCGCAGTGGCCGCCATTACGTAGGGGTCGGGAGGGCTGGACAGCTCGGAGGCGGGGAGGGGAGCTGGATTGGGCCGGTCGTGCTGGGGGGGGGAGGGGCTGCGAGGGCAGCAGTGGCGGGGAAAGGTAAAGTGAGGCAAGAAGGGATAAAGAAAAAAGGGAAAATAAGCAGAAATAAGGCACAAAAGAGCAGAGATGCAGAAAAGAGCAGAAAGGTGAAAGATAGAAAGGGTAAAAAAACGAGTGAAAACGAGTGAAGGAGCAGAGGGAGAGAAAGGGAAAATGGGCAGAAATAAGGCACAAAAGAGCAGAGGTGCAGAAAGGTGAAAGATAGAAAGGGGAAAAAAACGAGTGAAAACGAGTGAAGGAGCAGAGGGAGAGAAAGGGAGAATGGGCAGAAATAAGGCGCAAAAGAGCAGAGGTGCAGAAAGGTGAAAGATAGAAAGGGGAGAAAAACGAGTGAAGGAGCAGAAAGAAAGAAAGGAGACAGAGGTCCACTGGACCACCAGGGATGAGGCGCAGGGAAACCTGCAGGTGGAGGAGGGCCTTGATCACCAACACTGAAGAGTGCAGGGGCACCTCACTTAATGGTGGAGCTGCGAGGGTGGGAGAGCAATTTCACTGACAATGAGTCAGTGGTCTTGCTCGCCTGTCCCCGCAGTGGCCGCCATTAAGTAGGGGTCGGGGAGGGCTGGACAGCTGGGAGGTGGGGAGGGGAGCTGGATTGGGCCGGTCGTGCTGGGGGGGAGGGGCCGCGGGGGCAGCAGCGGCGGGGAAAGGTAAAGGGAGGAAAGAAGGGATAAAGAAAAAAGGGAAAATAAGCAGAAATAAGGCACAAAAGAGCAGAGATGCAGAAAAGAGCAGAAAGGTGAAAGATAGAAAGGGTAAAAAAACGAGTGAAAACGAGTGAAGGAGCAGAGGGAGAGAAAGGGAAAATGGGCAGAAATAAGGCACAAAAGAGCAGAGGTGCAGAAAGGTGAAAGATAGAAAGGGGAAAAAAACGAGTGAAAACGAGTGAAGGAGCAGAGGGAGAGAAAGGGAGAATGGGCAGAAATAAGGCGCAAAAGAGCAGAGGTGCAGAAAGGTGAAAAATAGAAAGCGGAGAAAAACGAGTGAAGGAGCAGAAAGAAAGAAAGGAGACAGAGGTCCACTGGACCACCAGGGATGAGGCGCAGGGAAACATGCGGGTGGAGGAGGGCCTTGATCGCCAACACTGAAGAGTGCAGGGGCAGGGGCACCTCACTTAATGGTGGAGCTGCGAGGGTGTGAGAGCAATTTCACTGACAATGAGTCAGTGGTCTTGCTCTCCTGTCCCCGCAGTGGCCGCCATTAAGTAGGGGTCGGGAGGGCTGGACAGCTGGGAGGCGAGGAGGGGAGCTGGATTGGGCCGGTCGTGCTGGGGGGGGGAGGGGCCGCGGGGGCAGCAGTGGCGGGGAAAGGTAAAGGGAGGAAAGAAGGGATAAAGAAAAAAGGGAAAATAAGCAGAAATAAGGCACAAAAGAGCAGAGATGCAGAAAAGAGCAGAAAGGTGAAAGATAGAAAGGGTAAAAAAACGAGTGAAAACGAGTGAAGGAGCAGAGGGAGAGAAAGGGAAAATGGGCAGAAATAAGGCACAAAAGAGCAGAGGTGCAGAAAGGTGAAAGATAGAAAGGGGAAAAAAACGAGTGAAAACGGGTGAAGGAGCAGAGGGAGAGAAAGGGAGAATGGGCAGAAATAAGGCGCAAAAGAGCAGAGGTGCAGAAAGGTGAAAGATAGAAAGGGGAGAAAAACGAGTGAAGGAGCAGAAAGAAAGAAAGGAGACAGAGGTCCACTTGACCACCAGGGATGAGGCGCAGGGAAACCTTCAGGTGGAGGAGGGCTTTGATCACCAACACTGAAGAGTGCAGGTAAGTAGGGGTCGGGGAGGGCTGGACGGCTGGGAGGGTGGGAGGGGAGCTGGATTGGGCCGGTCGTGCTGGGGGGGAGGGGCCGCGGGGGCAGCAGCGGCGGGGAAAGGTAAAGGGAGGAAAGAAGGGATAAAGAATAAAGGGAAAATAAGCAGAAATAAGGCACAAAAGAGCAGAGATGCAGAAAAGAGCAGAAAGATGAAAGATAGAAAGGGTAAAAAAACGAGTGAAAACGAGTGAAGGAGCAGAGGGAGAGAAAGGGAAAATGGGCAGAAATAAGGCACAAAAGAGCAGAGGTGCAGAAAGGTGAAAGATAGAAAGGGGAAAAAAACGAGTGAAAACGAGTGAAGGAGCAGAGGGAGAGAAAGGGAGAATGGGCAGAAATAAGGCGCAAAAGAGCAGAGGTGCAGAAAGGTGAAAGATAGAAAGGGGAGAAAAACTAGTGAAGGAGCAGAAAGAAAGAAAGGAGACAGAGGTCCACTGGACCACCAGGGATGAGGCGCAGGGAAACCTGCAGGTGGAGGAGGGCCTTGATCACCAACACTGAAGAGTGCAGGGGCAGGGGCTCCTCACTTAATGGTGGAGCTGCGAGGGTGTGAGAGCAATTTCACTGACAATGAGTCAGTGGTCTTGCTCGCCTGTCCCCGCAGTGGCCGCCATTAAGTAGGGGTCGGGGAGGGCTGGACACCTGGGAGGCGGGGAGAGGAGCTGGATTGGGCCGGTCGTGCTGGGGGGGGAGGGGCCGCGGGGTCAGTAGTGGCGGGGAAAGGTAAAGGGAGGAAAGAAGGGATAAAGAAAAAAGGGAAAATAAGCATAAATAAGGCACACAAGAGCAGAGATGCAGAAAAGAGCAGAAAGGTGAAAGATAGAAAGGGTAAAAAAACGAGTGAAAACGAGTGAAGGAGCAGAGGGAGAGAAAGGGAAAATGGGCAGAAATAAGGCACAAAAGAGCAGAGGTGCAGAAAGGTGAAAGATAGAAAGGGGAAAAAAACGAGTGAAGGAGCAGAGGGAGAGAAAGGGAGAATGGGCAGAAATAAGGCGCAAAAGAGCAGAGGTGCAGAAAGGTGAAAGATAGAAAGGGGAGAAAAACGAGTGAAGGAGCAGAAAGAAAGAAAGGAGACAGAGGTCCACTGGACCACCAGGGATGAGGCGCAGGGAAACCTGCGGGTGGAGGAGGGCCTCGATCACCAATACTGAAGAGTGCAGGGGCAGGGGCACCTCACTTAATGGTGGAGCTGCAAGGGTGGGATAGCAATTTCACTGACAATGAGTCAGTGGTCTTGCTCGCCTGTCCCCGCAGTGGCCGCCATTAAGTAGGGGTCGGGGAGGGCTGGACAGCTGGGAGGCGGGGAGGGGAGCTGGATTGGGCCGGTCGGGCTGGGGGGGTGGGGCTGCGGGGGCAGCAGTGGCGGGGAAAGGTAAAGGGAGGAAAGAAGGGATAAAAAAAAGGGAAAATAAGCAGAAATAAGGCACAAAAGAGCAGAGATGCAGAAAAGAGCAGTAAGGTGAAAGATAGAAAGGGTAAAAAAACGAGTGAAAACGAGTGAAGGAGCAGAGGGAGAGAAAGGGAAAATGGGCAGAAATAAGGCACAAAAGAGCAGAGGTGCAGAAAGGTGAAAGATAGAAAGGGGAAAAAACGAGTGCAAACGAGTGAAGGAGCAGAGGGAGAGAAAGGGAGAATGGGCAGAAATAAGGCGCAAAAGAGCAGAGGTGCAGAAAGGTAAAAGATAGAAAGGGGAGAAAAACGAGTGAAGGAGCAGAAAGAAAGAAAGGAGACAGAGGTCCACTGGACCACCAGGGATGAGGCTCAGGGAAACCTGCGGGTGGAGGAGGGCCTTGATCGCCAACACTGAAGAGTGCAGGGGCAGGGGCTCCTCACTTAATGGTGGAGCTGCGAGGGTGTGAGAGCAATTTCACTGACAATGAGTCAGTGGTCTTGCTCGCCTGTCCCCGCAGTGGCCGCCATTAAGTAGGGGTCGGGGAGGGCTGGACATCTGGGAGGCGGGGAGAGGAGCTGGATTGGGCCGGTCGTGCTGGGGGGGGAGGGGCCGCAGGGGCAGCAGCGGCGGGGAAAGGTAAAGGGAGGAAAGAAGGGATAAAGAAAAAAGGGAAAATAAGCAGAAATAAGGCACAAAAGAGCAGAGATGCAGAAAAGAGCAGAAAGATGAAAGATAGAAAGGGTAAAAAAACGAGTGAAAACGAGTGAAGGAGCAGAGGGAGAGAAAGGGAAAATGGGCAGAAATAAGGCACAAAAGAGCAGAGGTGCAGAAAGGTGAAAGATAGAAAGGGGAAAAAAACGAGTGGAAACGAGTGAAGGAGCAGAGGGAGAGAAAGGGAGAATGGGCAGAAATAAGGCGCAAAAGAGCAGAGGTGCAGAAAGGCGAAAGATAGAAAGGGGAGAAAAACGAGTGAAGGAGCAGAAAGAAAGAAAGGAGACAGAGGTCCACTGGACCACCAGGGATGAGGCGCAGGGAAACCTGCGGGTGGAGGAGGGCCTTGATCGCCAACACTGAAGAGTGCAGGGGCAGGGGCACCTCACTTAATGGTGGAGCTGCGAGGGTGTGAGAGCAATTTCATTGACAATGAGTCAGTGGTCTTGCTCGCCTGTCCCCGCAGTGGCAGCCATTAAGTAGGTGTCGGGGAGGGCTGGACAGCTGGGAGGCGGGGAGGGGAGCTGGATTGGGCCGGTCGTGCTGGGGGGGAGGGGCCGCGGGGGCAGCAGCGGCGGGGAAAGGTAAAGGGAGGAAAGAAGGGATAAAGAAAAAAGGGAAAATAAGCAGAAGTAAGGCACAAAAGAGCAGAGATGCAGAAAAGAGCAGAAAGGTGAAAGATAGAAAGGGTAAAAAAACGAGTGAAAACGAGTGAAGGAGCAGAGGGAGAGAAAGGGAAACTGGGCAGAAATAAGGCACAAAAGAGCAGAGGTGAAGAAAGGTGAAAGATAGAAAGGGGGAAAAAACGAGTGAAAACGAGTGAAGGAGCAGAGGGAGAGAAAGGGAGAATGGGCAGAAATAAGGTGCAAAAGTGCAGAGGTGCAGAAAGGTGAAAGATAGAAAGGGGAGAAAAACGAGTGAAGGAGCAGAAAGAAAGAAAGGAGACAGAGGTCCACTGAACCACCAGGGATGAGGCGCAGGGAAACCTGCGGGTGGAGGAGGGCCTCGATCACCAACACTGAAGAGGGCAGGGGCACCTCACTTAATGGTGGAGCTGCGAGGGTGGGAGAGCAATTTCACTGACAATGAGTCAGTGGTCTTGCTCCAGCACCTTCCTGCAGCACAAGTAATTTAA
The DNA here is from genome assembly GCF_964263255.1 of Lissotriton vulgaris. Classification (NCBI taxonomy): domain Eukaryota; kingdom Metazoa; phylum Chordata; class Amphibia; order Caudata; family Salamandridae; genus Lissotriton; species Lissotriton vulgaris. Next base: position 585,973,947 of record NC_141689.1, on the reverse strand, counting down.
TCAACACACGCCTTGCCTGACGCGTTTCAGGGTTAACACTCTTTCTTCCGAGGCAGCATGACACACAAAGTTCGTTCCGTGTGCACTCCAACTGACAAATCCCTTCTAAATAATATCCTGTCCAGCTGGGCCGGTAAACCAAGAATCACAGGAGTTGGAGTCATATTCTGCGAACAAAAGGAAAATATGTACTTTATATTTTAACAGGTTCTGTGTCCGGACCCACTTGGGATTTAAATATGACTCCAACTCCCGTGATTCCCAGCGGCTGTGTTGCGCGGTGGTCCAGGTCAGGCTGCTCTGGAAGCCCCAATTATCACTATCTGTCCCCAACGTCATAGAACACCAAGACACTCTAAGACGCTTGTATCGTTTAGTTACAGCAATCTGTGATATAAATAAATGATATAAACATTTTAAAGTATCCTGGTGTTCCTTGACATAGGGGGCAGAGCTGGTGATAAATATAAATTATTACTATACCCTTGTAATGCTCTTGTGGTTCCTGAGGCTTTTAGTGTAAGAGTATTGGCTGTCTGACTGACAAAAGGAGACCCAACAGAGAACTCTCTAAAGAGGGTGAAACCAGGATAAAGTGCAGCAGTATCAGCAGAGTATTCTCAGAGGGAAGTACATTTTCGAGAACGTAAGACAAGAGAAATTATGACAACAACGCAGGAGGCAGTAAAGTCCATGAGAGATTTTGATTAGGAGTGAATGGAAGCAGCAAAGCAAGCCTTTGATGACACAGAGGAAGCAGATGTTGTGAGCAGTATTACTGGAGGTTCAAACTGGACCACAGGTACCATTACAATTAAACAGATTATGTTAATCCCTGAAAAATTGTCCAAAAATGAAATCAGCAAGTAGTGGGAGTTGACCTTGCTGATGAGTTATATGGAGGTCAACAGGGTACCTAGAGCCATGAGAATTTTTATGAGCCCCACATATGAAGTCCAACATCCAGGAATGCCGGAGTAGTCAGCATTCAGTGCAAATCCAGCAAAGGAATGATTGAGATTTTAGTGAAGTATACAGACCTAGACTTGGCTAAACTTTGTGGTGTGCTAAGAACTTTATAAGATGAAATTGATCATTTGGATTATCAAGAGGCAGTAAAGGCAGTAAAGGAATTACAGAATAAAATGATGGAACAATGCTAAAACATAAAGATGAGGTGAAAATAAAAAAAACTGAAATTTCAAAGAGATAAACGCGATTACAAGGAGAGACGTATTTTAACCTTTGCACAGGTCAGGATTGACCTTTATTTGTTTATTAGAAAATTAAAAATGAACAAGTATGAATTCAAAAGATGTATCCACTTGTGATTTACAGATCAGAGGAGTTGAGGGATGCCTTACATTGGAAACATTATATCGGGAAAGTAAAAGAGGGGACCTCAATATAAAGATAGACTAAATGATGGGGAGTTTGGGGATTTATACCAGGTCTGCTAGTGGGAGTGGCTTTAAATATAAATCACAGACTTTTCCTTCCATTCCCCATGATATTTTGAATGTCTTCCAAGTATTGGTGATGAAAGATTTGATGAGGTTAAGGAGAAATGGTGAAATGCATACTGATAATCTCACAGCGGAGCAAAGAAAGGTATTACAATCCCTCAAAGGAGATACCTCCATTATATTTAAAAACAGCGATAAGGGATGAAATGTTGTTATTATGGACTCAGAAATCATTGAGCAGGAAGTAATGAGACATTTGGGGGATATTTATTGTTATGAGGTTCTTTCCAAGGAAGAGGGAATAGTTTCCGTCAATACATATCAGTCTCGGCTTAAACAGTGGATGGATGAAAAAATTCTACATCAGGCTGAATTAATTTTTTTATTATCAGAATATCCTAGAATTGCATTATTGTATCTATTGCTGAAAGTGCATAAAAAAATGACCAAATCTCCCAGAAAGAGTAAGTGTCTCGTTAAATGAAAGCTTCTTAGAAAATACTGCCATTTTTATTGATTCCTTTTTATTTCCCTTAGTGAAAACGCTCCCAGCTGACTGCAAGGACAGTGGTGATTTTCTTACTAAGATCCATAATCTAATTTGGGCAGATACCTACAAAATGATAACATTGGATGTGACTGTACTATATACTTCTATTCAACATACATTTTCTGTACGGACATGTGAAAATTTTTCTTTTGTAATTTACCAGGCCACAGGGCTATCTTTCGGGAATGGGGCATTAAAATTTATTTTTACAACCCCCCAGGTTATCCTTCACTGCTATTAAATCATCAGGACACCCTCCAAAAATTCGAAATTACTGAATCAGGAGCCAAAATTAGGCCTTACTCAATTTTAAAAAACGCCTTAGGTATAACAGAGGCGAACCCAATTCCCTTGAACACAAACTCTAATTCGGACAAAATGCAAGATGGGGGTGGCTCCCGGAAGTCCTCTCTTGTGACAAAATGGCTTGACCCCTAGAACTTCTTCCTTTAAACTCAAACTTTAAGGCCTTGGTCCAACTGATACTTCAACCACTTCCACCTGTAAAATCCCCAATCCTTCATTTACTTTGTGCTCATGGAACATTAGTGGTCTCCAAAACAAAAACACCAATTTGGAAACACACTCTTTCATATTTGGGCACACTGCAAAAGCACTCCAAGAGACATGGGCCATCCAAAACACCCCAGTGACCGGCTTCATTGAATTCTGGAAACCAGCAATTAGAGACAGTCACTACGGACACCCTAAAGGGGGCCTGTCGATCTATGTGTCCAACAATCTAAAAGGCCCGATTGTGCCGCTAATCTTCAACGAAGACTGGTTACTGGGAGTCAAAATCAACTCGTGGAGTAAACAACATCCACTCCTATTGCTTAACATTTACATCAACCCCAGTACCCGCACAAAAAAGATCCATCTAACCCGCCTAATGAAAATCGTGCGAGGCCTGGCTGTGGAACAACCCCACGCGGACTGCATAATCACAGTTGACTTTAACACCAACCTTTTCCAGGGCAACATGGAAGATTGTGAAGGGCTAATCCCATTTGCACTTGCAGATGTAGAAGCACAGTCCAAACCATCAAACCAAGTCCACTGTGGTCTGGGAGAACTCTGTGTGTTGCAACTACACAGTGCAGGATTTATGGTAATGAATGGAAGATCCACGAATGACACACCACCAAATTGGTCTTGGACGAATGGCTGCAAGCATTCTATGTAGACTATACCATCTGCAATTCGAGTCTGCTGAAACATCTGGGCAATTTTAGTATTCACCCGCGAACCAAAAGCGACCATCGTCCTCAGTCCGTAACCCTCAAAATGAAGCCAGAGTTCCACAAACCTGACCCAATTATATCTACAGGAATGTACTGCGACAACTTGAAACGCCTGAGATGGAATAATGACATAATACCCTCTGTTACGGAGGCAAGTCTGGCTCTCACTCCAGACTGCTCCGACACGGGGTTCTCTCCAGCTGCTGCATGGTCGACGCTTTGCGTACAACTGATAACTCTTGTCCCAACCAAACAGAACTCTCAGACGGACTTAGCCAGTCACCAGTGCACAATTTCACGAGAGGCAAGGGCACTGAAGACATCTAGAAATGGCGCCTTGCAGTCTCTGATGAAATTTCCAGGAGATATTGGGCACTTTATGGCGTACAAATCCGCTCAAAAATCGTTTAGGCAGGCAATACAAAAAGAAAAGCAACACCAACAAAATGAATTCTGGTGCAAACTAATATGGAACAAGGCAATTCTGGGCCTTAATTAATCGGCAAAACTCCAGCAAGTCTAGCTTCGGGTCAGCCAACATTCAAGAAGCTAGTTGGTTCGCTTTTCTGGCTGATCACTTTACGTCCCCAGAAAGAACAGTGGCAACAGACGCATGTGCTCCCAGGTTGACTCAAATAAGCCCAAGCCAGAGCTAGAGTAGGTCCATTGTTTACTTGGACCCCTGCATAGACGATCTGCAGACTACTCAAGAAAGGGTTACTAAAGTACTGTTAAAAGCAAGATCGGACGGAGCCCCGGGCCCCAATGGCCTACCACAGAAATTATTCAAATCAAACAGCACTGTGGTCGGGTCATTTAACCAACCTTTTTAATTACTCCCTCAGAACCTCGATCATACCGGACTCTTGGCGTGGAGCACTAATCCACCCAATTTACAAATCAGGTCCCCACTCATTACCAAGCAACTACTGACTAATTGCTCTTTTGGATATTGAGGCTAAGCATTATGCAGGCATTCTCCTGAACGAGCTGAGAGCATGGGCGGACGAGAACAACCTGATTCCAATGAATTAAAAAGGCTTCACTGCCAAATCCGGGACTATGACCAATTTATTGACACTGGCCATAATTGTCGACAACGTCTGTTTAACATCTAGGGGCATTTTTTTCTGCTTTGTTGACTTTAAAGCTGCCTTCGATTGGGTTTCTAGGGCAGCCCTATGGGAAAAGTTAAACAAATGGGGAATCCCATGAAAACTCCTGGAGGCAATTATTCAGTTACACTCAGACACATGGGTCCAGGTGAAGTTGGGGTCCGGCACACATCTCTCTCGGAAAATCATGACAACCAGGGGTGTCAAACAGGGCTGTGTGCTGGCCCCACTTCTCTTTAATCGGTTTATAGCTGACTTGCCGACAGCTTTAGAAGAAACTAAGAGTTACCCACCAAAGATGGGTGGAGTTCCCATAAGCAACTTGCTCTACGCTGATGATTTAGTGCTTTTTAGTCTCAATCGTGTAGGTTTACAAAGGCTTCTGGCTAAACTATATAATCACACCACTGTAAATCAGTTAGAGGTTAACCTGAAGAAAACTCAAGTGGTCACCTTTGGGAAAAAAAGAAAAGTTGGGGGAGGATAGACGTATAACAACATGAGTGTTGCAGTAGGAAGTGCATACAAATACTTAGGGGTTAATCTTGACTCAAGGGGCAATTTTGTGAAACAGCGTAAGGAGATAACAGCTAAAGCTGTGACCTTACAGGTGACCTCTCCAAGCTCTCAAAAAATTATCTGGCCCAAGTCTAACACCTTTATTGGAGGTTATGAGAGCGAAAATTGGTCCAACATTGTCATATGGTATTGAGATTTTTAGGGGTAAACTAAATATTAACCTAAATCAACACGTGACTTTAATGTATAAAAAAGTCCTTAGCTTGCCCAAAAATGCCTCTGCTGCCCAGATTAGGTTGGAACTGGGCCTGTTAAACTATGAAGTCTCCAGCATTGGCACGTACCTAAATCTGTGCCATAAGCTCAGACAAGCAGATACAGGCTCATTAGAGTCACTAGTTTGGCTAAACATCACCAAGAAAAACCCAGGGGGCTCGTATGGTCGCCTCTTTAAAGACTCCATCCAAGAACTCTCCGTGGGTGACCTATGAGACCTCAATCCCAGTACGACAGCATTTAAAACTACCATTAAGAAATGTGTCCGAACGAGTTCCCTCATCACTGATAAACCACCTTGCCAAACGCAGACACGCATGGGCTATCATGAACTCGTACGGGCATTTAGCTCCCCCAACCTACCTGCCATGCACCTACTCCCTGCATCTAAAACTTAGTTTTATGGCCATTAGACTCAGTGACTGGCAATTTTTAAAGATCTGCCAGGCTGGCATTGCACGTCAGATGTATTATGGTGCAAAGGGTGCGGCAGGACGGCTGAAACTCTGGAGCACGTGGTCTGTCTTTGCCCAGCACTTATGTCACAGCGTAGACGCATATTGAAGGCAGAGTGGAACAGGCTGGGATTCTGGTCCTGCAGACAGGCAATCATCACGGCCCTAAGCCCAGAAAATACAGCTTTAAATATAGGACTCAGAACCTACATACGTCTTGCATATCGCAATTTTTCGCATGCACCCCCCCTGTCGGCAACAGCCTAAATTAAAGTGCACCATTTTTAAGCTGCTAAAAAGTTCTCTTTAATTTCTGTTTTTTTCTAAAATTCGCTGCTATTGAATCATTGCTGCTATTTTTATCTGAACCTACTTTTAAAAACTTGTAATTATTTGTCAACGGTTGGTTAGTTTACAAGTCCAATACTGCTAATCATTGGTATAACGACCCCCTTACCGTTTGAAGTTAGTTTAACACTATGTGGACTGTTTATAATAGGGAGTTGCATGTGGAAAACCCGTACCTACCCACCGTTGGTTATTTGATGTCAGTTTTTAGCTTGCACAATGTGTATTGTTGCTGGTGCTCCTTTTAAGGATGTTATTTTATATCCAAATAAAGACATTATATATGTAAATCAACAGCTTGTTTTCTTGAACATAAACGGATGCTTATTGAGATAATGTAAATTGTCTTAAGGACAATGGAGACCTGTATCGACAAAAGGTGGATACTGCCATGGGCAACTTCTTCACCCCTAGCTTTGCCAATTTGGTAATGGCTGGTGGGAGAAGCAGGTGACCTGGGTTGATGAAAATCTGGAATATGTGCAAAATGTTTTATTCTGGACCCAATATAGTGGTGATTTACTTTTATTATGGAATGGCTCTCAAAAAAAGCATATGAGTACATAGAAAAACTGAACATCAATCCTTTTTATTTTAAATTCAGTGCATCTGTAAGCTCTACTCAGATAATCTTTTTGGAAGTATTGCTCAAAGTCAGAGAAGGGAAAATAAATACATCGGTTTACCATATAGAGACAGTAGGTAACAGCACATTGCACTTTTACAGCCAACATACCTACATTTTTAAAGCAATTATTCCATATGGGGAAATACTTAGATTGAAAAGGATTTGCTGTCATCAACAAGAATATAACAAACAATTGGAGCAAATGAAAGGAATATTCTTTAAAAGGGGATATAGTTCCAAAACAGAAAACATGGCTAAGGAAATATCTAAGACTATAACCAGGAATCAGTTACTGTACCAAAATATACAGTCTGAGAAAGGAAGCCTGTAGCAAGATTCATCACATGTTTTAATTCATTGTTTCCCAAAGTGTATCTGTGATTAAAAGACATTGGCCAGTAGTGAAAGGAGATGCAGTAATAGGAGAAGAGTTGCCATGGTTGCTGTTCATTACATACAGAAAAGGGAGGACCTTGGGATAAAATTGAACTCATAGCTAATTTCCTAATAGGCAAAAGCCACACACTTGGTTATTCCACCAGAAAAGGGTTCTTCAAATGTAACCATTGGAAAGCCTGTAGGATGGTGAAAACCACCTCAGAGTGTTCGTCCTCTGATGCTCAGAAGAGAAGAGTGAATGGATTTATAATTGTAACATGGTTCATAGTGTGTATGTGTTGGCTTGCCCGTGTTCCCTAGTGTACAGACAGCACTATTTTTCCACGGAAGAAACACATATTAGAACATCAGCATGCAATTAGGACATTTGATTTTAGCTACCCGGAGAAAAGATATTTTTCTAATAAACATGGGAGTCATCCGGTATTACTTAATTATTTTGCAGCGGACAGAGTTCCCTGAATGAGAGAGGAGAAAATAGGGTGATGAAACTTAGACACCTAGGATCAAAATATATCCTTGATCTGCACACAAAATTCAGGCTTTAATAGGGATGAAGAAATGGAAGTGCATCTGCGTTAGTTATGTGCAGTGTGATGCTGTTTCCCCTTCTATATAGGAACAATTGAGGTCTCCAAAACTGTGGTTAATTATAGGACTTTTAGTGGTGTAGTATGAATTACATGAATTAGAATATTTGTTTTCCTATGTATATTTCCCTGTAAGATATATGCTTATATAACTTTTGAGTATCCAATGATTCGCCAACAGAATGGAGTAGATTTATGATACTAAAAGCTTATTTGTTTACATTTTACTACATTTTTGCACAATAGGGTGATGTTTTTTCAGAGTGAAATCATAATGAAGATATAAAGCGAATATTAATTTCTCTACACCCACAGTGGGGCATAGTGCAATAAGCTGTACATGATGATTATTCATGAGCTTTCTATGGATGTTTTTCTATGTAGAAATATATATGTATTTATTGCTATTTATTCATGTACTCTTACATCTGGTATGTTTGACTTTCCTTTGAGGACAGGTTATGAAGAATAAGATGTATAAGGGGAGTACTAATTGTGGTGCCTCCATGGACAATAAATGATAATATACAAGTTTGATAAATGAGATTTTCAACATTAGGAGATATGGGCACTGGCCTGATATAACATTGATAAGCTCTATACCTTCATTACTTGAATACTTTACACAGTGAATATCCTTTTTTTAATTATACATATTAAACCCTTTTGAAAAGAGAAAAAATGAAAAATGTACGGCAATTTAACTTCAGAAATGCATATGATTTTTATACATTATGGAAAAAAAGGAAAAGAAAGAGACAAAATGTTTTTTAAATAGTATCTTGTCTATATCCATGATGCTGATGTTTAAAGCTTGTACTGGCTTGTGGATCATGCATACATTGACAAAGGCTGGGATCAGCTAAACTGTGTCAGTACGGACATACTGCAATAAAGAAAGGTGAATTGTTTGCCATGTGTGGAATGCCCACCTACTTTCTGCTTTGTGAGGAAAAAATATAAATGTCCAAAGAAAAAGTGCTGAAACACAACTCGGGAAACAAAGGTGCTTTAATAAACATTTCAAAGAGGGTAGCAGTTTCTCCGATTCATTTCGACTTCCAGTGAGTCTTAATCAAACTGGCAATTTCACTCTGAAGTGACCACAGCTGTTGCATGACGACCTCAGTGGTTCTAAAGTCTTGAGGTCCCTCCATATATATATATATATATATATATATAATATATATATATATATATATATATATATATATATATATATATATATATATATATATATATATATATATGTTTTGTTTAACACTGTTTATATATATGTAATTGCATTTGCACTTTGATGATACAGCATGCACCGTTACAACATGGCGTTAATTCTGGGATTATCCCGAGATGTGTTTAAATTTACAGTCTGTTGTCCGTGTTTATGATTATGTACATCATGTGACCAAAAACCTACCAATTGGATTGTATTCCCACTGAGCACTAGCACTTTAAAAATTGCTTTTTTCCCAGCGTGCGTCATGTGATCAAGGCCTCTGTGTAGGCCGAAACGTCATGCTGTGTGCCGCTTCCTCGAGGGTACAATAAAGAAAATATTTGCTCACTGCACCTGAGGTCTCCTTCCTTCTTCCTGCGCAGCGGTTTCCAGCACTGGGCTCCGGGCGAGAGGCAGCTGGGATTGTTTCATATTGCCAGACCGGCAGTGTGCTTCGCCGGTATTTGGATGACCCCTCCCCTTGCTCGCGGCGGAACAACAGGAAGCCGAGACCTCTGCTGACCCGGAAGTTGTTTGTTTCTCCCGGTAGGGAGTAATTGTTCCTGCCCCCGGTTACTGCCAACGCTGTGCTGCTAGTGAACCCGACGCGGAGCCTGCCGAGCGTTCTGCTTTGGCTGAGATTCTTCGGCTGGGACCAGCGAAGCGGCACAGAGAAGAAAACACCGGTAAGGAGAGAGTGTGCGCGACTGAGCGGCGGCTTGCATTTGCAGCGATCGCCAAAACAGCTGTGAGAGCGCGTCACGCGCAATAGTTACTAAGAGGAAGCGGCATGTCGGCAGACGCACTGAAAGCGAGGGAACAGGCAGCGCTCAATGCGTTTGATGACTCCCCGGCCGGGGGGTCAGCTGAACCATCCAGCTCTAACGCACCGGCAGACGAAGTTGTCAGCGCTCGTGAACATTTTAAAAAACTGGAGAAGTTGATGAAAAGGGAACTCTCCAAGTGGTGGGAGCACCGCTCACTGAGTCGCTATTTGGAAGTGAATAGGATACCACGTGGCTTGCGGGTCATGTTGGCCCCAAGTTATGAGGATCCAGATCCGGAAATGCTCCGTGAATGGGCTGACTGCAACTTAGAATCGTCACGTAAATTGGTCCAAATACTGGTCCGCTATGCGGAGAGTGACCGGTTAAAAACACAGGCAAAGATTGAGGAGCTTAACCTGGTCATCGAAGCAGCCAGTGTGGACTGTCCTAATGAATGCAACAAACTCAGAGGCGATATGATGGCAAGGATACAGAAGGAAGAAGAATCCATCAGCAAAAAGGAAAGCCTGGAAATTCCAACGTGACAAGGCAGATTATGCTGAAGGTCGCATTTTCACCTTTGCGAAAAGGCATGATGCCATCAAAGCCTCACGGGGCCAAAAAATTGTAGCCAACACGGATCACTCAAACAAAGCACAGGGAACAACACAGCAGGATGACTCCTCGGAGTCCAACTTGAGTTCAAGCATGAACAGCGACTCAGACTCCAACTCTGCACAATCAGGAAGGCAATTGGGGTTTACAAAGCTCACGCCAGCAGAGGAATTGGACTGTGTGAGGAAAGACTGGCGAGGGACCCTACGCCCGAGAACGCAGTCGCGCTCAGGAACAAAAAAATCAACGCAAAACGCTACCAACGTCGCAAGGCCAGATCCAGAGCAAGAGCCAAATCAGCAGAAGAGGAAGAAAAAAAGTGCAAAAAGATGGAACAGGAAGTGAACTTATTATCTGGAGCTAAGGACGTTGCCCCCTCCATTATCAACTTGACTGACATGGCCTTGTCCGATTCTGAGCTTAACATCCTATCTAAAGGTCTCACATTTTGTCCTCCATGTGATCTGAATTATGCGAACACAAGAATTGATCTTTACAGATTTGTCCGCAAAATAAAGCTACAGAAACATTTTGCTGGAGGAAAAACCCGCAGTAGTGTCACGCGGGTTGAAGCTGGAGAAGAGGGATTACAAGCCCGTGATTTGCCAGGCTTGGAAGCCCTTGAGTCTCTCAGATCGGAGCAGTCATCATCACAAGCTACATCTGGAGGTGAGCCAAGCAGGGTGGGGGGACCACCGTCCTTTAAACCGCGCTCAACGTTCACACCTGTTATGATCTATGATAATCTTGACATTTTTCACGATGCAGTTGTCAAAGACATTAAGTTACTACACTCCAAAGTGCTCAATTCTAACCGGAAAAAATTTACACAAAATGATCAGTACATGCGTCTTATCCAAAAAATCCAGGCTAATGAAAATGTCATTGTCAGACAGGCTGACAAGGGAGGGAATATAGTTTTGTGGCCACGAAAACTATACCTAGAAGAAGCCCTCTCCCAACTGAATGATCTGAACTGTTATAGACATAGTGACATCTCATTGGTCAAAAAAGCTCAGGTAGACTTCCATTCATTGCTCATGGGGTGGAGGTCTTTTGGTCTACTGAGCATGGATGAGCTGAAATATCTCAAGAATAATCATCCAGTTATGCCAGTCCTATACCTAATCCCGAAAATCCACAAGAATCCAAATAAGCCCCCGGGAAGACCGATAATTTCAGCAAGCGGGGGCTTATTAGAGAAGACAACAGTATATGTGGACTCTTTCTTGCAGGAATTTGTTCAGGAGTTACCATCGTATGTACAAGATTCCAATGATTTCGTAAGAAAGATACAGGATATAGAGTGGGGTATGGATCTGTGGCTCATCACACTAGACGTCACGTCTTTATATACGAGTATTAATCATCAAGACGGACTTAGAGCCATAGAATTCTACCTAGGATTGAGACCTATAATCATGGCTGACCACAACCGCATGTTACTGTCAATGATCTCATTTTGTTTACACCATAATTTTTTCATGTTCAACAATAGATATTACCAGCAGGTCAGGGGTGTGGCTATGGGGGCCTGTTTCTCTCCCAGTTATGCCTGTCTTCATATGGGCTACTGGGAGAGGCAGGTTCTCCATGGCACGCACGCTGACATTTCCAGACAATCTATTGTTAGGTGGTATCGTTATATAGACGATGTGTTCCTAGTCTGGAAGGGCACTCGCCAGGAGGCTGAGCACTTTGTTGACCTCATCAACAAGAATGATTACAATCTGCACTTTACCTCTAACATCAGCAGGGATCAGGTGCACTTTCTTGACATGACAGTTACACCAGGAGCAACAAATCTAGAAACGAGGCTGTACCGCAAGGAGACGGCTGGAAACACGATTCTCCATGCCAGCAGCCATCACCCTGCTCACCTTATACGCAGCATTCCGTACGGAGAAATGCTGCGTATAAGACGGTTGAGCAGCACAGAAGCCCAGTGTCAACTGGCTCAGCAAGCCAGTAGGTCCAGATTCCTGGCTAGGGGGTATCAGGCTGCAATAGTGGACAAAGCCATAGCCAAGGCCAATGCCATTCCACGTAACCATGCCCTTGAGCCTAAGGTCCATAAAAAGTCCACCACCACTAATGATCAACCAGTCAGATTGATTTGGGCCTTTAATAGGCAACAGGCCGCGCTGGGGAAAATAGTTTCCAAACATTGGAATCTAGTGAAATGTGACCCAGTGATAGGGGATAGAATACCTAGTACCCCATCCATCACATACAGGCGAGCGTATTCTATGCAGAATGCCCTAGTAAAATCTAGCCCAGAAGTTCTGACCAGCAAAAATTGGTTAGGGAAAAGTAAGGGCTTCAGGAAGTGTTCATCCTGCAAGGCTTGCCAGCATGGATTGAATAAAACGGAATATGCTATCCCATTCACCTCTGAGGCACGTAAGATTAAACAACAACTTACGTGTAAGAGTGAGTATGTGGTGTATGTGCTGGAGTGTCCGTGTGCCCTGCGTTATGTTGGCAGTACCAAATTGCAGGTGCACAAGAGGATACTCCAGCACATTAGGGCCATCAATACTAGTGATCCATCATATCCGGTGGCCCGTCACTTCAAGGAACACCATAACAATGACAGTTCCCTGTTGCGCTACTACGCTATTGACTGTGTTGGTCCTCTTAGGAGAGGAGGAGACAGGGACGGGGCCCTGAGAAAGTTAGAAACCAGGTACATACTGGAAATGGACTGTCGAGCTCCGGGGGGATTGAATTCCACTGAAGATTTTTACACGTGTTTATGACAACATTATACTGTTGTGTACCGTCTTTTGCTTCCCCTGTTGAGCAGTCTGACGCTTCTGAATAGATAATATAGGTGTACTTGTCTGTCTTGTAATTAAGATTACTGTTTTCAACAGTGTACAGATTAGAGGGTTGGATGGTTCTTAAGTGGTGTGCAGCCTAGGCCTAGGTTGCACAAAGATGTACTAAGAGCTTTTTTCACTTTTAGAAAAGAACTAACCAGCGAGCTCTATAGAGAAATAGTAGGAGAAAACAATGTCACAGAGTCACAGAAAAACTTGAAAATTATCACATAAAAAAAGTGCACATGTTTATCTTCTTTTCACCCACTAGTCACAAAGGTACATCCGGTTCTAGGTATGGTCCATTCAGGCAATTTATGAGCACAGTGGATAGTAGCGGGGCAGAGGCTGCGATGGTTTCCCCTCTTTTTTTAGGGGGGGTCAACATCTCCTCTGCCCGTGAACTTTCCAGCTCAGCGCATGTGTAAACAAATCTGTGCATTAACAATGGGATGCTGCGATCTGGGTATTAGGGCTAAAACATTCATGCTATAATATTATTCTCGTTTACTATAGATCTCATCCCGAACGAACGGTGTTGTGCTTATCTGTATATTTATTTACAATGCACTGTACAGTCATGGTTTTAACATATATATTTATATATTTATGATATATGATTCATTAATTTATATATTTTTGTATATACTAGCTCAGTAATTGGGTGATGTACATGACTTTTGTACAGTGTGTATATTGTATATGGTGTACATATTAAGTATGATCTTCATGAGGCACATTGCACTGTGCACATCGATATTGGTTTGCACAATTGGATTTATCCAGTGATTTTTGTTTAACACTGTTTATATATATGTAATTGCATTTGCACTTTGATGATACAGCATGCACCGTTACAACATGGCGTTAATTCTGGGATTATCCCGAGATGTGTTTAAATTTACAGTCTGTTGTCCGTGTTTATGATTATGTACATCATGTGACCAAAAACCTACCAATTGGATTGTATTCCCACTGAGCACTAGCACTTTAAAAATTGCCTTTTTCCCAGCGTGCGTCATGTGATCAAGGCCTCTGTGTAGGCCGAAACGTCATGCTGTGTGCCGCTTCCTCGAGGGTACAATAAAGAAAATATTTGCTCACTGCACCTGAGGTCTCCTTCCTTCTTCCTGCGCAGCGGTTTCCAGCACTGGGCTCCGGGCGAGAGGCAGCTGGGATTGTTTCATATATATATATATATATATATATATATATATATATATATATATATATATATATTACCTACTGGCGGTCGCCAGTAGGTGGTTATAGTTAGGATTTTTTTCAATGTTAAATATCAAAATTCTATTTGGAATAACTTTGGCGCCGGTTGTCGAATCTGCCTGAAAATTTCCTCAAAATGGCCTCGTCAAGCTCCGGTCCTTCCCTGACAGTTTGGGGGGGATGCCTCAAGCGGGGGCCGAGATAAAAGGGGGGTCCCAAAATGCGTTTTCCCCATGTTAATTTCCATAGGGCGGTTGACCTCATTTTTAGCCCAAACGGCTGAATGGATTTCCACCAAACTTGGCAAAATTGTAGGGACTGGTAGCCCGATGTGCCTTTGCTATGTCTCAAGATATGTGCTCCAGTGGATTTTGAGTAATTTAGGTTAAAAAAAATATATATATCTATAGGTGCGCCCCGGTACGCGCACCGGGGAGCAAACCGGGCGTGCTACGCGACTTGCGCACGGAAAGGTGATTAGTTCACGGGTGTCTGTAAACATTCGAAACAGTCCAGAGCGGCCGCCATCTTGTGTCTCGGTAGGATCGAGACACAAGAGGTGGCATAAAAAAAAGGGGGAAATGACTATAAGGGGGCAGGGTAGGCCCCCATGACCCCCTAGGTTTGATGTGGGGCTAAAATAGGGTCCCGCAGGGCATTTATAACGAAAAAAAAATTCAATTTACACGAGGGGAGCGTCCGGTACGTGCACCGGGGAGCGCACCGGGGAGCGAAGCATGGGGGAAAGTCCAGGGCCTTATTTATGAAGGCATTGCAACAGTTTTGCGCCGCCGGTGCGTCACTTTTTGTGACACACCAGCGGTGTAAAAAATGCGCCTCGTTGCACCATATTTAAAAAGTGACGCATCTAGGTAGATGCGTCACTTTTTAAACCCCTGCGCCACATTATACCTGCGTCAGGTATAATGTATGCAGAGGGGGCGTTCCCCCGCAAAAAGCCTCGTAATAGTGACGCAGTGAAATCTATGAGATTTAACTGCGTCACTTTTTGGACACTGTCGCATCAAAATCTTGCGCCTGCCTCACAGCAGGCGTAAGACTGACGTAAGCCCTTTCACATGGGGCTTTCCCCATGTGAAAGGACGCATTACTG
The DNA here is from genome assembly GCF_964263255.1 of Lissotriton vulgaris. Lineage (NCBI taxonomy): Eukaryota > Metazoa > Chordata > Amphibia > Caudata > Salamandridae > Lissotriton > Lissotriton vulgaris. Next base: position 585,958,596 of record NC_141689.1, on the reverse strand, counting down.
GAGTTGCGTCACTTTTGCGACACACTCCAGCAATGCGTCACTTTTGCGCTTACAGATACGTCAGAAATACTGACGTATCTGTAACTCCTTGCAACATGATTCGTCATACATTAAATATGACGCATCAGGAATGTCGTAAGGAGTGCGCACTGAAAAGTGACGCATCGCTGTTTTCACGCAGCGATGTGTCACTTTTCATAAATGAGGCCCCCAGTTTATTCACTGTGTCACCTCTACGACCCTTTCTTGCGTCAATACGTCCCTTTTGCATACATTACACCTGACGTAGGAAGAATGTGGCGCAGGGGCTTACAAAGTGACAGAACTACCTAGATGCGTCACCTTGTAAATATGACTGAATAAGGTGCATTTTTTACAGCACTGGTGCGTCACAAAAAGTGACGCTCTGGTGGCGTTAAAGTGATGCATGGCCTCATAAATGAGTCCTTCAGTCTTCTACTCATGCGTCATATTAAATTTATGACGTATTATGTTGGAAGTTCTTACAGATACGTTAGTATTTCAGACGTATCTGTAAGCGCAAAAGTGATGCATTGCTGGAGTGTGTCTCAAAAATGAAGCAACTCCAGCAATGTATCCTTTCACATAGGGCCAAGCCCCATGTGAAAGGGCCTGCACGCCTGCTGTGAAACAGGCGTAAGATTTGAACGCAACAGCGTCATAAAAGTGACGCAGTGATATGTCATAGATTTCACTGCATCACTTCTACGACCCTTTCTTGCGTCAATACGTCCCTTTTGCATACATTACACCTGACGTAGGTATAATGTAGCGCAGGGGCTAACAAAGTGACACATCTACCTAGATGCGTCACTTTGTAAATATGACTGAATAAGGTGCATTATTTACAGCACTGGTGCGTCACAAAAAGTGACGCACCGGTGGCGTTAAAGTGACGCATGGCCTCATAAATGAGGCCTTTAGTCTTCTACTCATGCGTCATATTAAATTTATGACGTATTATGTTGGAAGTTCTTACAGACACGTCAGTATTTCAGACGTATCTGTAAGCGCAACAGTGATGTTTTGCTGGAGTGTGTCTCAAAAATGATACAACTCCAGCAATGCATCCTTTCACATGGGGCCAAGCACCATGTGAAAGGGCCTGCACGTCTGCTGTGAAACAGGCGTAATATTTGGATGCAACAGCGTCATAAAAGTGACGCAGTGATATCTCATAGATTTCACTGCGTCACCTCTACGACCCTTTCTTGCGTCAATACGTCCCTTTTGCATACATTACACCTGACGTAGGAATAATATGGCGCAGGGGCTTACAAAGTGGCGCATCTACCTAGATGCGCCACCTTGTAAATATGACTGAATAAGGTGCATTTTTTACTGGACTGATGTGTCACTAAAAGTGACACTCTGGTGACGTTAAAGTGACGCATGGCTTCATAAATGAGGCCTTCAGTCTTCAACTCCAGCAATGCATCTTTTCTTACCCTTCCACACCCCCATTCCTTTTCAACATTTTCTTTGAATATCCACATTCCCCATATTCACTCTTCTTCTCCTTACTTTCCTTCCCAACACTCACCTTCTTCCAGTCGCCCTACTTCACTTCCTTTCTTCTCTCATACCTTTCTGTTCTTTCTTACTCATTTTCCTTTCCATTATCAATGCACTCAATTTCACTTACTCTTTTTCATTTTTTTAAGAATATAGCTCTTTGATGAGAATTGGAGGTAGTTCTGAAAAGAACTTTTTTTTTCTTCTTTTTTTTAAGAAGAGAAACAAAAACAGGGAATGGAAACTGCTCAACAGGAGCAAAAAAAAACAAAAAAATTAGGGCTGGGAACGGCAGTGATGGTTCTCCAATGCTCGAACCATGAGCAGGACACTTTGCTAGCCATAGGTAAGGAGTTGATTGCAGTATCTGCATCTCAGGACAGCATTGTTAAAAGCAGGTTGAATATTTGGCACGAGCTCCTGCGATTGCCCCCTCCCAGAAGTAGTTGCTCCTCCGGTGGATGTAGAGGCCCCATCACTGGGAACCTCTTGTGCCAGAGCCCTGACACTTTCCCGGGCAAAATTCTGGGGGTGCCTCCTCTCCACATGCCGGATCATTGTTAAGTTCCCAAAAGAGTATTTTTTTGGGGGGTCACCCCGTGACAGGACTTGTTTGCATATCCTGCACTCCACTTTTGGAACATTCACTTTTTTCTGGTTAGGTGGTATTTTAAAAAATTTCCAAATAAAATGCTCCTTCACCTTTGGCTGAGGAGGCTCTTCATTGATGAATTCAGGCTCTTCATCACTGCTGGATTCTCTGGCAGCCATGGTAAACCAAGAAAGATCCAGGAGCAAAAAAACAGGTCTTTCAGTCACAAAAGTGAAAGAAGAAGTGAAGGAAATGGGTGGGGATTTCATTCTTTGTAAAAAAAACTGTTAGCAACCAATGAAAAGTGTTATTTTAAGGTCACATGACTTGACGCGCTGACGCTGCGCGCACCGGAGCGCTTCCGGGTGCGCATACGCGGCGCGAACGTAGGCGCTTCCGGGGGCGCACACGTGGCGCGAACGTAGGCGCATACGCGGCGCAAACGTAGGCGCTTCCGGGGCGCATACGCGGCGCGAACGTAGGCGCTTCTGGGGATGCTTACATGGCTCGCCGAAGTGACGTCTTGATAGTTTCACGGAAATGCAAAATCATTTTCATTTCCTTATAAAAAAAAACTGCTTTTATTTGTATGGTACGAAATGTTTTGCGTTAATATTTACTTTTCATTCATATTTTTTTCACAAACGAAAGTAGTGCTCTGGGTGCGCTTTCCGGAGAGCTTACCGGGGCGCGCACCCAGAGCGCCCCAGGAAAAAATGATAAAAAAGACTTACAAATTAATACTTACACAAAACAGCAAATTTAAAAAAAAGTAGGTTAGAAACTCGATATAGAAAGGAATTAGCATTTAAAAAACCTATGAAATTCACTGAAAAAACCATAGGTTTCACACCAGTTATAGTTAGGAATTAGCATTTAAAAAACCTATTAAATTCACTGAAAAAACCATAGGTTTCACACCAGTTATAGTTAGCTAGAAATTTTACTGACATAAAACCATTGAAATTCCCACGTTATAGTTAGTTGGACTCACTATAACTTGCGCGCCTGCAATGCACTGCTGATGACGTCACATATTACATCACTCATGACATGGTTAGTGACATCACTCATGACATCACTGATGACACCATCCTTATGACAGAGTGACAGACCTCCTTTCAGTGTAATGTAAGCCTTGAAACACATATTCAAAAATAGTATTTAACTTTTTCAAAAAAATGGAGATACCCATACCAGTTACAACAAACAATTCAGTAATTCCACCATCTATATACACATCTACTCATTCACCAACAGTTCTATATAGTCACTCATACATATACTCACTCATTATATGTAGTGATACACCTATACATCCTGTTACACACTGAAAGTCATCTAAAGTTACTCACACACATATTCACACATGCAAAAAAACTATTGAACATCCATTTATTTGCATATACAGCAATACACACACTACCACTTTACTTCTAAGGAAACTTACACATACTTACTCTCTTAAACAATCACGTATAGAAACATACTTATATAAACAGGAACTCTTACAATCTCTCACTCTTACTTACTCTCACTTATATAAATCAATACTCACATATACTAGATTAATACATATGTCGTTACTGAAAAAGACAATAGTGAAACAGTCATTTACTCACTAACATACACATATACACACTCATTCATCCATACAGTTTTGTACATATGCTGTCTTCAAAAACACATACAAACAGTGAGTCAGTCACCAACCCATACAGCCACTTACACACAAAGTGAAACACTGATACATACATACATACATTTCAATATTTAAAATACACTTGCTAATATATGTATTCACTAAGATACACTTAATAAGGCAGTTAACCAATCAATTCTTATAAACACAAACATCCATTTACACACTTATTTAACCATTTATTCTTCCATCGTCCTTTACAAATACATATATAAAACATATATATTTTTCAGAAAGACACACATTCACTGGATGGTGTCATCATTGATGTCATGAGTGATGTCACTGACCATGTCATGAGTGATGTAATATGTGACGTCATCAGCAGTGCATTGCAGGCGCGCAAGTTATAGTGAGTCCAACTAACTATAATGTGGGAATTTCAATGGTTTTAAGTCAGTAAAATTTCCAGCTAACTATAACTGGTGTGAAGCCTATGGTTTTTTCAGTGCATATATATATATATATATATATATATATATATATATATATATATATATATATATATATATATATATATTCACTGAAAAAACCATAGGTTTCACACCAGTTATAGTTAGGAATTAGCATTTAAAAAACCTATTAAATTCACTGAAAAAACCATAGGTTTCACACCAGTTATAGTTAGCTGGAAATTTTACTGATATAAAACCATTGAAATTCCCACGTTATAGTTAGTCGGACTCACTATAACTTGCGCGTGCAATGCACTGCTGATGACATCACATATTACATCACTCATGACATGGTCAGTGACATCACTCATGACATCACTGATGACACCATCCTTGTGACACAGTGACAGACCTCCTTTCACTGTAAAGTAACCTTTGAAACACATATTCAAAAATAGAAACTAACATTAACAAAAAAGTGGATATACCCATACCAGTTACAACAACCAATTCAGTAATTTCACCATCTATATACAAATTCAGACATTCACCAACAGTTTTATGTATTCACTCATACATATACTCACTCAATCATATGTAGTGATACCCCTATTCATCCTGTTACACACCGACAGTCATCAAAAAGTTGCTCACACATATACTCACACATGCAAATAAACTAATAAACATCCATGTATTTGCATATACAACTATACACACATTAGCACATTACTTCTAAGGAAACTTACACATACTTACTCTCTTAAACAATCACTTATAGAAACACATACATATTTAAACAGGAACTCTTTCAATCTCTCACTCTCACATATACTTACTTATATACATCAATTCTCATATATACAAGATTAAAACATATGTAGTTACTCATAAAGACACTAGTGAGAGAGGCATTCACTCTCTAACACACACATATACACACTCATCCACCCATACAATCCTACACAAATGCTGTCTTCAAAACACATACAAACAGTGAGTCAGTCATTGATGCATCTATGTGCTAAGTAACAGCCCCACCAAACCATACAGACACTCATACTGATACTAAAAAAACATCTAATAACCCATATACACACACATGTAGCTACTCACCAACCCATGCAGCCACTTATACACAAAGTAAAACACTGATACATATATTTAAATATTTAAACATTACTCGCTAATATATGTATTCACTAAGATACACTTAATAAGCCAGTTAACCAATCAATTTTTAAAAAAAAAACATCCATTTAGACACTTATTTAAACATTTATTCCTCCATCGACCTTAACATATACATATATAAAAAATATATTTATTTTTCAGAAAGACACAAATTCACTGGACGATGTCATCAGTGATGTCATGAGTGATGTCATCAGTGATGTCATGAGTGATGTCACTGACCATGTCATGAGTGATGTAATATGTAATGTCATCAGCAGTGCATTGCACGCGCAAGTTATAGTGAGTCCGACTAACTATAACGTGGGAATTTCAATGGTTTTATATCAGTAAAATTTCCAGCTAACTATAACTGGTGTGAAACCTATGGTTTTTTCAGTGAATTTAATAGGTTTTTTAAATGCTAATTCCTAACTATAACTGGTGTGAAACCTATGGTTTTTTCAGTGAATTTCATAGGTTTTTTAAATGCTAATTCCTTTCTATATCGAGTTTCTAACCTTTTTTTTTTTTACAATTTGCTGTTTTTTTGTAAGTATTCATTTTTTTTTATATAATTTTTTTTTTTTTGCGCTCTGGGTGCGCGCTCAGGGAAGCTTTCAGCTAAGCTCTCCGGTAAGCTTTCCGGTGAGCTCACCTGAAAGCGCACCCAGAGCGCTACTGTCGTTCGTGAAAAAAAATATGAATGAAAAGTTAATAATAATGCAAAACATTTCGTACCATACAAATAAAATCAGTTTTTTTTTATAAGGAAAATGATTATGCATTTCTGTAAAAGTTTGATGACGTCACTTCGGCGCGCAACGTAAGTGCCCTCGGAAGCGCCTACGTTCGCGCCGCGTAAAAGCACCCAGAAGCGCCTTCGATCGCGCCACGTTTGCGCCCCGGAAGCGCCTACGATCGCGCTGCGTAAACGCACCCGGAAGTGCTCCGGAGCGCGCAGCGTAAACGCGTCGGGTCATGTGACCCTAAAATAACACTTTTCATTGGTTGCTAACAGTTTTTTTTACAATGAATGAAATCCCCACCCATTTCCTTCACTTCTTCTTTCACTTTTGTGACTGAAAGACCTGTTTTTTGCACCTGGATCTTTCGTGATTTACCATGGCTGCCAGAGAATCCAGCAGTGAGGATGAACCAGAGTTCATCAATGAAGAGCCTCCTACCCCAAAGGTGAAGGAACATTTCATATGGAAATTTTTTAAGATTCCAGCTGACCAGAAGAAGGTGAATGCACCAAAAGTGGAGTGCAGGATCTGCAAACAGGTCCTGTCACGGGGTGACCCCCCAAAAAAGTACTCTTTTGGGAACTTTACGATGTTCCGACATGTGGAGAGGAGGCACCCCCAGAATTTTGCCCGGGAAAGTGTCAGGGCTCTGGCACAAGAGGTTCCCAGAGATGGGGCCTCTACATCAACCGGAGGAGCAACTTCTTCTGGGAGAGGGCAATCGCAGGAGCAGGTGCCAAACATACAACCTGCTTTTAACCATGGTGTCCTCAGATGCAGATACTGCAATCAACTGCTTACCTTTGGAGAACAAAGTGTCCAGCTCATGGTTCGAGCATTAGAAAACCATCGCTGCCCTTTCCACCCCTAGTTTTTTTTGTTCTTTTTGCTCCTGTTGAGCAGTTTCCATTCCCTGTTTTTGTTCCTGTTCAGTTAAAAGAAGAAAACCAAAAGTTCTTTTCAGAACTACCTCCAATTCTCATCAAAGAGCTATATTCTTAAAAAAATGAAGAGTAAGTGAAATATAGTGCATTGATAATTGAAAGGAGAATGAGTAAGAAAGAACAGAAAGGTATGAGAGGAAAAAAGAAGTGAAGTAGGAGGACTGAAAGAAGGTGAGTGTTAGAAAAGAAAGTTATGAGAAGAAGAATGAATATGGGGAATGTTGATATTCAAAGAAAATGTTGAAAAGGAGGGGTGTGGAAGGGTAAGAAAAGATGCATTGCTGAAGTTGAAAGTAGAAGGCCTCATTTATGAAGCCAAGCGTCACTTTAACGCCACCAAAGCATCACTTTTTGTGACACAACATTCCAATAAAAAATGCACCTTATTTATTCATATTTACAAAGTGGTGTTCCTTGGTAAATACATCACTTTGTAAACCCCTGTGCCACATTATTCCTACGTCAGGTGTAATGTATGCAAAAGGGACGTATTGACGCAAGAAAGGGTCGTAGAGGTGACACAGTGAATAAACTGGAGGCCTCATTTCTGAAAAGTGACGCATCGCTACGTGAAAACAGCGATGCGTCACTTTTCTGGACGCACTCCTTATGACATTCCAGATGTGTCATATTTAATATATGACTAATCAATTCACAAAGAGTTACAGATATGTCAGTATTTCTGACGTATCTGTAAACACAAAAGTAACGCATTGCTGGAGTGCGTCACAAAAGTGACGCAACTCCAGTAATGTGTCCTTTCACATGGAAAAAGCACCATGTGAAAGGTCTGCTGTGAAGCAGGCGCAAGATTTTGAAGCAACAGCATCCTAAAAGTGACGCACTGAAATCTCAAAGATTTCACTACGTCGCTATTACAAAGCTTTTTGCGGGGGAACACCCCCTCTGCATGCATTATACCTGACGCAGATATAATGTGGCGCAGGATTTTAAAAAGTGACCCATCTACCTAGATGCGTCACTTTTTAAATATGGCGCAACGAGGCGCATTTTTTACACCACTGGTACGATGCGTCACTTTTCTGTGCGCACTCCTTATGACATTCCAGATATGTCATATTTAATGTATGAGGAATCATGTCGCAAGGAGTTACAGATATGTCAGTATTTCTGACGTATCTGTAAACACAAAAGTAACGCATTGCTGGAGTGCGTCACAAAAGTGACGCAACTCCAGTAATGTGTCCTTTCACATGGAAAAAGCACCATGTGAAAGGTCTGCTGTGAAGCAGGCGCAAGATTTTGACGCAACAGCATCCTAAAAGTGACGCAGTGAAATCTCAAAGATTTCACTGCGTCGCTATTACAAAGCTTTTTGCGGGGGAACACCCCCTCTGCATGCATTATACCTGACGCAGATATAATGTGGCGCAGGATTTTAAAAAGTGACCCATCTACCTAGATGCGTCACTTTTTAAATATAGCGCAACGAGGCGCATTTTTTACACCACTGGTACGATGCGTCACTTTTCTGTGCGCACTCCTTATGACATGCCAGATATGTCATATTTAATGTATGAGGAATCATGTCGCAAGGAGTTACAGATATGTCAGTATTTCTGACGTATCTGTAAACACAAAAGTAACGCATTGCTGGAGTGCGTCACAAAAGTGACGCAACTCCAGTAATGTGTCCTTTCACATGGAAAAAGCACCATGTGAAAGGTCTGCTCTGAAGCAGGCGCAAGATTTTGACGCAACAGCATCCTAAAAGTGACGCAGTGAAATCTCAAAGATTTCACTGCGTCGCTATTACAAAGCTTTTTGCGGGGGAACACCCCCTCTGCATGCATTATACCTGACGCAGATATAATGTGGCGCAGGATTTTAAAAAGTGACCCATCTACCTAGATGCGTCACTTTTTAAATATAGCGCAACGAGGCGCATTTTTTTACACCACTGGTGCGATGCGTCACTTTTCTGTGCGCACTCCTTATGACATTCCAAGTAACGCATTGCTGGAGTGCGTCACAAAAGTGACGCAACTCCAGTAATGTGTCCTTTCACATGGAAAAAGCACCATGTGAAAGGTCTGCTGTGAAGCAGGCGCAAGATTTTGACGCAACAGCATCCTAAAAGTGACGCAGTGAAATCTCAAAGATTTCACTGCGTCGTTATTACCAAGCTTTTTGCGGGGGAACACCCCCTCTGCATGCATTATACTTGACGCTATTTTTAAAAAGTGACGCATCTAGGTACATGGGTCACTTTTTAAAACTCTGCGCCACATTATATCTGCGTCAGGTATAATGTATGCAGAGGGGGCATTCCCCCGCAAAAAGCTTGTTAATAACGACGTACTGAAATCTATGAGATTTCTCTGCATCACTTTTAGGATGCTGTTGCGTCAAAATCTTGCGCCTGCCTCGCGTCACTTTTATGTTTACAGATATGTCAGAAATACTGACGTATCTGTAACTCCTTGCAACATGATTCGTCATACATTAAATATGACACATCTGGAATGTCATAAGGAGTGCGCACAGAAAAGTGACGCATCGCACCAGCAGTGTAAAAAAATGTGCCTCGTTGCACTATATTTAAAAAGTGACGCATCTAGATAGATGCGTCACTTTTTAAATATAGCGTAACAATGCGCATTTTTTTACACCGCTGGTGCGTCACAAAAATTGACGCACAGGCGGCGCAAAACTGGCAGCGCAAGGCCTTCATAAATATGGTCCTGGATTCTCCCCGTGCTTCGCTCCCCGGTGCGCGTACCATGCGCTTCCCCCGCGCAAAACGAAAAAAAAATAAAAATGTAATGCCCCGCAGGACCCTATTTTAGCCCCCACATCAAACCTAGGGGGTCAGAGGGGGTCTACTCTTCCCCCTTATGGTCATTTGCCCCTTTTTTTTTCAAACCCCTTGTGTCTCGATTTTACCGAGACACAAGATGGCGGCCGCTCCAGACTGTTTAGAATGTTTACAGACACCCAAGAGCCAATCAGCTTTCTGCGCGCAAGTCGCGTGTTGCGCCAGGAGCGCACTCCGGTGCGCGCACCGGAGAGCGCCTATAGATATATATATTTTTTTGAACCTAAATTACTCAAAATCCACTGGAGCACATATCTTGAGACATAGCAAAGGCACATCGGGCTACCAGTCCCTACAATTTTGCCAAGTTTGATGGAAATCCATTCAGCCGTTCGAGCTAAAAGTGAAATCGACCGCCCTATGGAAATTTACATGGGGAAAACGCGTTTTGGGACCCCCCTTTTATCTCGGCCCCCGCTTGACGTATCCCCCCAAACTTTCAAGGAAGAACCGGAGCTCCACGAGGCCATTTTCAGGAAATTTTCAGGCAGATTCGTCAACCGGTGCCAAAGTTATTCCAAATAGAATTTTGAGATTTAACATTGAAAAAAATCCTAACTATAACTACCTACTGGCGACCGCCAGTAGGTAATATATATATATATATATATATTAACGCTCCAAAATCCTTCCCACTCCTGGAAAAAGAATACGACAGCACTCGAGGATGAAGGTTACAAACGCGCTAGATTTTATTTAGCGGAGGGGTGCACACATATATATATATCCAACATAGTTGCCTGTCAAAAAGAAGGGAGCCTCCCACGAAGATAAGGTGTAAACCACCTTTATTCAATGCAGACAGCAGCATGTGGGAACCTTGGCTCGCAGCAAAATAATGTCCTGCCTGGCGCGTTTCCTGCTTAAAAGCACTTCCTCAGAGGCAATGGACAATGTTCAGGATAGCACGGCCATTCTTCAGCGCCACAATTTGACTACGTGAAGTCACGCCCCAAAGGGGGCGCGGCCACCCCAGTGGCCTGATGGTACTTGTGGTACAGTTCTTTCGCTAGTGCGCTGTCGTGACTAAACTGAATTGTATTCAAATGATCCCAAGTAGGTGGTGCAGTCAGGTTGAACATCACGCTGTTGGCTTTACTCCGCATAGAACCGGCATCTACGCTCCTTTGCAAAGGCGTCATGTGGCGTCTCTGCAGGAGGGCTGTACACAGCCCCAGGGCCCCTCTCCGCGGCTCAGGCATGCCGCAACACATCCAACATAGTTGCCTGTCGAAAAGAAGGGAGCCTCCCCACGAAAATAGCTGTAAACCACCTTTATTCAATGCAGACAGCAGCGTGTGTGAACCTTGGCTCGCAGCAAAATAATGTCCTGCCTGACGCGTTTCCTGCTTAAAAGCACTTCCTCAGAGGCAATGGACAATGTTCAGGATAGCACGGCCATTCTTCAGCGCCACAATTTGACTACGTGAAGTCACGCCCCAAAGGGGGCGCGGCCACCCCAGTGGCCTGATGGTACTTGTGGTACAGTTCTTTCGCTAGTGCGCTGTCGTGATTAAACTGAATTGTATTCAAATGATTCCAAGTGGGTGGTGCAGTCAGGTTGAACATCACGCTGTTGGCTTTACTCTGCATAGAACCGGCATCTTCGCTCCTTTGCAAAGGCGTCATGTGGTGTCTCTGCAGGAGGGCTGTACACAGCCCCAGGGCCCCTCTCCGCGGCTCAGGCATGCCGCAATACATCCAACATAGTTGCCTGTCGAAAAGAAGGGAGCCTCCCCACGAAGATAAGCTGTAAACCACCTTTATTCAATGCAGACAGGAGCGTGTGTGAACCTTGGCTCGCAGCAAAATAATGTCCTGCCTGACGCGTTTCCTGCTTAAAAGCACTTCCTCAGAGGCAATGGACAATGTTCAGGATAGCACGGCCATTCTTCAGCGCCACAATTTGACTACGTGAAGTCACGTCCCAAAGGGGGCACGGCCACCCCAGTGGCCTGATGGTACTTGTGGTACAGTTCTTTCGCTAGTGCGCTGTCGTGATTAAACTGAATTGTATTCAAATGATCCCAAGTGGGTGGTGCAGTCAGGTTGAACATCATGCTGTTGGCTTTACTCCTCATAAAACCGGCATCTTCGCTCCTTTGCAAAGGCGTCATGTGGTGTCTCTGCAGGAGGGCTGTACACAGCCCCAGGGCCCCTCTCCGCGGCTCAGGCATGCCGCAATACATCCAACATAGTTGCCTGTCGAAAAGAAGGGAGCCTCCCACGAAGATAAGCTGTAAACCACCTTTATTCAATGCATACAGCAGCGTGTGGGAACCTTGGCTCGCAGCAAAATATTGTCCTGCCTGACGCGTTTCCTGCTTAAAAGCACTTCCTCAGAGGCAATGGACAATGTTCAGGATAGCACGGCCATTCTTCAGCACCACAATTTGACTACGTGAAGTCACGCCCCAAAGGGGGCGCGGCCACCCCAGTGGCCTGATGTACTTGTGGTACAGTTCTTTCGCTAGTGCGCCGTCGTGACTAAACTGAATTGTATTCAAATGATCCCAAGTGGGTGGTGCAGTCAGGTTGAACATCACGCTGTTGGCTTTACACCGCATAGAACCGGCATCTTCGCTCCTTGGCAAAGGCGTCATGTGGCGTCTCTGCAGGAGGGCTGTACACAGCCCCAGGGCCCCTCTCCGCTGCTCAGGCATGCCGCAATACATCCAACATAGTTGCCTGTCGAAAAGAACGGCGCCTCCCACGAAGATAAGCTGTAAACCACCTTTATTCAATGCAGACAGCAGCATGTGGGAACCTTGGCTCGCAGCAAAATAATGTCCTGCCTGACGCGTTTCCTGCTTAAAAGCACTTCCTCAGAGGTAATGGACAATGTTCAGGATAGCACGGCCATTCTTCAGCGCCACAATTTGACTACGTGAAGTCACGCCCCAAAGGGGGCGCGGCCACCCCAGTGGCCTGATGGTACTTGTGGTACAGTTCTTTCGCTAGTGCGCTGTCGTGACTAAACTGAATTGTATTCAAATGATCCCATGTGGGTGGTGCAGTCAGGTTGAGCATCACGCTGTTGGCTTTACTCCGCATAGAACCGGCATCTTCCCTCCTTTGCAAAGGCGTCATGTGGCGTCTCTGCAGGAGGGCTGTACACAGCCCCAGGGCACCTCTCCGCGGCTCAGGCATGCCGCAATACATTGTTATGGCAGGGTTTTTAGCTTTATTTAGCAGTGATAATAGATCATTATTCTTGCTCGCATCTAGTATAGGCCTTCTTAGCCTATGTTGGCCCTTTTAAGCCCTTTTTCCAGACCTAGAAGAGGATAGCTGCTTAATATGCCTTTATTCTTGACTTTAACCTGTCTATTGCCTATTGGCTTTGACATATTAGACATATTGGTATGGTTCATGTAGGTATTCTGACAGAGCTAAGGAGCATTTCACCCCTTTCAGGCCTAAAGCTAGAGAGACTCCATCTTGATGGAAGCAGAGAGGCTTTTCAGGGCAAAGGCGAAGTTTATAGTTAAGGCTGTTTTCCACTTGGAGAGAACCGGTCTGGGCCAGCCCTTATCGGTAGGCTGTATTATTCTCTGTGTAGAAGACACAACAAAAGGCCGGCCGGCTGGTGTGTGTCCTTGATGCGAGGTGATGCAGAGACCTGGTAAGCGGTGGGCTGATGGATGGAACTTTCCATGAGGAAACAGCATTCTATATTTGTGAAGTGCAGAGGCGGAGTCAGGCAGTCGAAGAGCAGTCGAGGAGAGAGTGAGTCGTGCAGAGGAGAGTCCAGCAGAGAGAGAGAGGGTTCAATCTGGAGAAGAGCTGAGTTGAATAGTGAGCTGGAACTGAAGGAAGCAGTCAGAAGCAGTTGTTTATCAGGAGGAAGTGTGAATAGCTGGAGTCTGAAGTAATGCCTTTTAGAAGAGATAGAGGAGAGCTCGTGGATTAACCTATGGGAGCAGATGGAATTGGACATTGGCGCAGAGATAGAGCGAATAAGAGAGACAGAATGAACGGTGATCAGAGCGGCAGGAACTATAAAGAGTGAAGACGCAAAGTGGAGAGACAGTTCGTGTGGGGAAGAGGAGTCCAGAGACAGAGCGATCAGCGCAGAGGTGTACCCAAGAGTGCAGGAGAGGAGAGAGAGCATGAGATGAGCCAAGGCACAGACGAGAGAGGAACCCAGATGACAGCTAGAACAAGACTTCACACTAATCAGGTGATATTGTTTTCATCACATTAGCTACACTTAATCTTTTCCCTTTTAGCGGAGTGTTCCTGTTATGTGTAATCCTTCTCTTTCAAGCGGTGTGTTCTACCTATAGCCTTTGTTAGATGTGCATTAATGTTTATATTACTGTAATAAATATTCCCCCAGTTTATAACTAACTGGTGTGTAATCCCTATTCTTGTTCACTAAAGGTAAATGGCACTTCTAGGTGTTTGCTAGATGCATGAATGGATGAGTAATCCCAATCAGGTGAGTGGTGATCACATAAATAGGGAGTGAGTGAACCTTTGATGCCAAGAGCAGAGAGTACATTATATAATCCGGAACCACATCCAAAGTCATCATTGTAGTTTCATCCCGAGTAGACAGCTGAGATAATATCCCAATATATATATATATGTATAGGTGTTCATAGGAATGTGGTCGTCGTTGATATGCGGCGTTAATGAGAGCACTGGGGAGGATTACCAGTGTGTAAAGCCACCGGATTGTGGCATAAGATTAAATGAGAGCGGTGAGAGGGAGATTACCGTGTAGGTTTCGCAGGATCGCGAACGCTTTGGAAAAGGAGAGCACTGGGGCTGCAGACCCACGTGTGTAGCAGATCTGCCCTAGGGTAGAACGGTCTGGGTCAGGGTGGCCGCGAGACCAACTGATGTGAATAAGTGTAGTGTAGGGTATGGATATCCCTAGTAATCAGTGAGTATTCTTAGTATCCCTATAGATTTAGTGGTGTTCTTAATAATATGAGCCTGTATATTGCGAGTTCCCTATCCTCAGGTAGGTACCAGGTGCCTGGATATAGAGGAGTCCTGAGGACGGAAGGTGAGTACGTTTTGGCTGGGTCACAGGGGCCCCTGGGGGCTGATCCCATCTAAACAGAAAATCCAGCCATTACATTTTGGCGTAGTCGGCATTTTACGAATCCTGTGTGACCCCATGTGTTGTGAGTGAACGCCAAACATTACATTTTGGCGTAGTCGGACAGTTTACGAACTCTGTGTGCCTGGCCATGTGCTTAGAGAGTTGCCCATGTGTTCTGAGGGAGTGCCCTGAACGCTAGTTCCATCTGGCTTAATGTTGCAGTTTATGTAGCCTGTTAGACCTATTGGCTTGAACAGTTGCAGCGTGAGGAGAGTGTATTACATCATGGCATTTGGTTTATTCAGGGTGGAAGGAATGGTTTTCATCTTGGTGTTTAAACTGTCAGAGTTGAAGGATGGCATTACATGAGAAAGCCAGTTACATCTTTGTGATGGTCCAATTGTATAAATGTGTGTAAATAATGCTTTTAAATTGCCCATTCAATTGCTTGCTGCATCTGCTTATGCTGTGCAATGTGAAATGTGTTCATTGTTCTATGATCTGTGGAGTTATGTGAATATAGCTCCTTGTGAATAGCGCCATATTTTTGTGACTTGTGAGGTGCATGTTCTTATGTTGATCTATTGTGTTCCTTGTGCATTGCGCCTTGGATACATGGTTTGTGAAAAGATTGTCTTGTACATATGATTTGTGAATAGCGCCATATTTTTGTGACTTGTGAGGTGCATGTTCTCATGTTGATCTATTGTGTTCCTTGTGCATTGCGCCTTGGAAATGTTGTTTGTGAAAGGCTTGTCTTGTAAATATGGCTTGTGAATAGCGCCATGTGGTCATGGCTTGGACAGGGCATGTTATCATTACGTTTGGCAGGAGAGAGCTGGATCTTTCTCGGGTGCTTGGGGATAACGTTTTTGAAAATATGTACGTGTCATTTGTAAACGTGAAGAAATGTGCTAATGATTTTCCCATGTAAAAATGGACGTTGGGAAATGTTTCCATTTGAGCTGCCAAAGGGTTAATATCTTGAGTTGAGGTGGCAGCCTTTATTTTTTACATGCTGTCAACATGCATGGTTATCTGACCTGACTATAAAAGTCAGTGAATTATTTTAAGGATTTTTGATGGTTTGATTTTGACTTTTTTTTTTTGGTTCCTTGGTCAGCCTACGTGCTTTGTCAGTTTCTTGACGGAAAGGTAACATCTTGTGTTTTGAGAAGAGTTCTGTTCATTTCACATTCCTTTTGAAATGCGTCTACGTATTTGTGTGGGTTCACCTTGGAATTGATGTGGTTATAAATCAATGTTATGGAGAAAGCTGTATTCTTTTAAAATGAGTGAAATGTTAAAAATATAGCCCGTTAGAGTGCACGCTACGAGCTGTTTTCATTAATTATTTCTGTGAGGGGTTTCCATCTAGACAGGAATGTGCTGCTTTAAAAATAATAAATCTTGCCCGACTGTGCATGGTAACATGTGCTTTTAATTAGTGACTGGCAACTATTTGCCTTTGAAATGAAAATGTTAAAATGTAAATGTATGTTTTTATAAATGTGACCTTAAATACAATGTTAAAATGTATTTGCATTTTTATGCTGTTTTACAAATTATTTCTCTTTGACAAATGGACCTTTTTTAATTGGCAATGCACTGTAACAGAATTGTTTTTGTTAAACTCGAGCTTCTGTTAGTTACAAAATGAGGCAGGAGAAATTTGTTTTTTGACCTTGGCAAGACCAGCTGGTCTGCGCAGACGAACTTTTTTTTCATTCTGCAAGTTTCGATCACGTCCCAGTGTGTTATGATTGGCTACAGTTCAATTTTCTTCCGCGCACGGCTTGTTTATTTAAGGGCGGGGTGGCCTGGCTCTTCAGACTCAGACCTGGGAAAATGGAAGGCTTGCAGTGCCCTGCTGATGCTGTCATAATTTGGCGGTACTCCAAATTTTTTTTTTTTCTCACACTGTAGCATGTCTCTTGCCCAGAAGGGTGAGACTGACTTAGTTAGGATTAGGGTATGTTAGGCCCCACTCAATGTTACTAAAAGTTAAATTTTGAATGTTTTAATTAATTAGGATATTTTCTTTTCGATAATGAAAGGCACCCGGGGTGCTTTTTAAATGGAAAATTTTATTTTACAAGAATAATGATACTTCTTCTCTTGTTTCTAGGATGGCTGCAGTTGGGGTGCGTGCGTGCGTCTGCCCACTCCCTTTATTTGTTTTAGCTTTTTATTTTCATGTTATTATTTTAGTTTATTGTTTTGGATGATGGAACCAGACCAGACCAGACCAGACCAGACCGGGTGATGGATGGCCACTTTGGAGGAGGTGTCGAGGATGCAGGGTGGTGGCCTACACTGAAGAATTTGGACATTAAATAATCCCTTGGACAATCAGGCCCCACTTTTAAAGCAAAAAAAACGTGTCACCTATTATGACTAAGTTATTTAATTCCCTGGCCTGCAATTTCACTACAAGCAGGCCCCACTTTTAAAAGAATATGTCACCTATTATAGTTTTTCCAAATGAAGGACTTTTTTCAATGATGGTGCGCACTTGTGTTTCACCGTGCGATTTAAAATGTTTTATGATATGTATTAATGTTTGCCCAGACCTTGCAATTGTATTTCTCAGATTTCACTTTAAATTGACAAATGTCAGCAGGTAGGCCTCATTTAGGCCTATTGTTATTTTCATCTCACATATTAGCACCTACACCAATAGTTTCATGAGTCATCATTAGCTTAAGTTGCCTATAGTACGTAAGGCTCATTTAGGCCCTTTCTTGTTCTCTCATTAGAAGTTGAAACACATTTAGTTTTTAAGTTCACAACTGTAGGTAGGCCTCATTTAGCCTTAAGTTGTCCGAAGTAGGCCCATTTAGGCCCCTTGCTGTTTTCATTCAACACATAAGTCCCTACATCATTAGATTTCACCAATTATCATTAGAAGTTGAGGAACATTTAGTTTGAGGATGCTTTGGTTAGTTTCTGTTGTTATCAGATCCAATCTCAGATATTTTCGGCATTCAAGTCAAGGGTGCTTTGATTTGTTTTTAGGTTTCTATTCCCTACAATTGAGTTTTAGGTGGAATTTTCTTGAGTTGTCATTGTTTTTAGGGAGCTTTTTAGGTTTTGATTTGTTGATAGATTGTGTTGATGTTTGTTTATCTAGATGTTATTGTTTGTCAGATGTTCGCAAGATAAGGATCTAAGGGTGGTTGGCAGAGTTTTTTTGGGCTTTATTTAGCAGTGATATAGATCTTAATCTTGCTCACATCTAGGATAGGTATTTTTAGCCTATGTTGGATAGATTATGTTGATGTTTGTTTAGATGGTTGTTGTTGTTTATAAGATGCTCGCAAGATAAGGATCTAGGGTGCAATGTTATGGCAGGGTTTTTAGCTTTATTTAGCAGTGATAATAGATCATTATTCTTGCTCGCATCTAGTATAGGCCTTCTTAGCCTATGTTGGCCCTTTTAAGCCCTTTTTCCAGACCTAGAAGAGGATAGCTGCTTAATATGCCTTTATTCTTGACTTTAACCTGTCTATTGCCTATTGGCTTTGACATATTAGACATATTGGTATGGTTCATGTAGGTATTCTGACAGAGCTAAGGAGCATTTCACCCCTTTCAGGCCTAAAGCTAGAGAGACTCCATCTTGATGGAAGCAGAGAGGCTTTTCAGGGCAAAGGCGAAGTTTATAGTTAAGGCTGTTTTCCACTTGGAGAGAACCGGTCTGGGCCAGCCCTTATCGGTAGGCTGTATTATTCTCTGTGTAGAAGACACAACAAAAGGCCGGCCGGCTGGTGTGTGTCCTTGATGCGAGGTGATGCAGAGACCTGGTAAGCGGTGGGCTGATGGATGGAACTTTCCATGAGGAAACAGCATTCTATATTTGTGAAGTGCAGAGGCGGAGTCAGGCAGTCGAAGAGCAGTCGAGGAGAGAGTGAGTCGTGCAGAGGAGAGTCCAGCAGAGAGAGAGAGGGTTCAATCTGGAGAAGAGCTGAGTTGAATAGTGAGCTGGAACTGAAGGAAGCAGTCAGAAGCAGTTGTTTATCAGGAGGAAGTGTGAATAGCTGGAGTCTGAAGTAATGCCTTTTAGAAGAGATAGAGGAGAGCTCGTGGATTAACCTATGGGAGCAGATGGAATTGGACATTGGCGCAGAGATAGAGCGAATAAGAGAGACAGAATGAACGGTGATCAGAGCGGCAGGAACTATAAAGAGTGAAGACGCAAAGTGGAGAGACAGTTCGTGTGGGGAAGAGGAGTCCAGAGACAGAGCGATCAGCGCAGAGGTGTACCCAAGAGTGCAGGAGAGGAGAGAGAGCATGAGATGAGCCAAGGCACAGACGAGAGAGGAACCCAGATGACAGCTAGAACAAGACTTCACACTAATCAGGTGATATTGTTTTCATCACATTAGCTACACTTAATCTTTTCCCTTTTAGCGGAGTGTTCCTGTTATGTGTAATCCTTCTCTTTCAAGCGGTGTGTTCTACCTATAGCCTTTGTTAGATGTGCATTAATGTTTATATTACTGTAATAAATATTCCCCCAGTTTATAACTAACTGGTGTGTAATCCCTATTCTTGTTCACTAAAGGTAAATGGCACTTCTAGGTGTTTGCTAGATGCATGAATGGATGAGTAATCCCAATCAGGTGAGTGGTGATCACATAAATAGGGAGTGAGTGAACCTTTGATGCCAAGAGCAGAGAGTACATTATATAATCCGGAACCACATCCAAAGTCATCATTGTAGTTTCATCCCGAGTAGACAGCTGAGATAATATCCCAATATATATATATATGTATAGGTGTTCATAGGAATGTGGTCGTCGTTGATATGCGGCGTTAATGAGAGCACTGGGGAGGATTACCAGTGTGTAAAGCCACCGGATTGTGGCATAAGATTAAATGAGAGCGGTGAGAGGGAGATTACCGTGTAGGTTTCGCAGGATCGCGAACGCTTTGGAAAAGGAGAGCACTGGGGCTGCAGACCCACGTGTGTAGCAGATCTGCCCTAGGGTAGAACGGTCTGGGTCAGGGTGGCCGCGAGACCAACTGATGTGAATAAGTGTAGTGTAGGGTATGGATATCCCTAGTAATCAGTGAGTATTCTTAGTATCCCTATAGATTTAGTGGTGTTCTTAATAATATGAGCCTGTATATTGCGAGTTCCCTATCCTCAGGTAGGTACCAGGTGCCTGGATATAGAGGAGTCCTGAGGACGGAAGGTGAGTACGTTTTGGCTGGGTCACAGGGGCCCCTGGGGGCTGATCCCATCTAAACAGAAAATCCAGCCATTACATACATCCAACATAGTTGCCTGTCGAAAAGAAGGGAGCCTCCCCACGAAAATAGCTGTAAACCACCTTTATTCAATGCAGACAGCAGCGTGTGTGAACCTTGGCTCGCAGCAAAATAATGTCCTGCCTGACGCGTTTCCTGCTTAAAAGCACTTCCTCAGAGGCAATGGACAATGTTCAGGATAGCACGGCCATTCTTCAGCGCCACAATTTGACTACGTGAAGTCACGCCCCAAAGGGGGCGCGGCCACCCCAGTGGCCTGATGGTACTTGTGGTACAGTTCTTTCGCTAGTGCGCTGTCGTGATTAAACTGAATTGTATTCAAATGATTCCAAGTGGGTGGTGCAGTCAGGTTGAACATCACGCTGTTGGCTTTACTCTGCATAGAACCGGCATCTTCGCTCCTTTGCAAAGGCGTCATGTGGTGTCTCTGCAGGAGGGCTGTACACAGCCCCAGGGCCCCTCTCCGCGGCTCAGGCATGCCGCAATACATCCAACATAGTTGCCTGTCGAAAAGAAGGGAGCCTCCCCACGAAGATAAGCTGTAAACCACCTTTATTCAATGCAGACAGCAGCGTGTGTGAACCTTGGCTCGCAGCAAAATAATGTCCTGCCTGACGCGTTTCCTGCTTAAAAGCACTTCCTCAGAGGCAATGGACAATGTTCAGGATAGCACAGCCATTCTTCAGCGCCACAATTTGACTAAGTGAAGTCACGCCCCAAAGGGGGCGCGGCCACCCTTGTGGCCTGATGGTACTTGTGGTACAGTTCTTTCGCTAGTGCGCTGTCGTGACTAAACTGAATTGTATTCAAATGATCCCAAGTGGGTGGTGCAGTCAGGTTGAACATCACGCTGTTGGCTTTACTCCGCATAGAACCGGCATCTTCGCTCCTTTGCAAAGGCGTCATGTGGCTTCTCTGCAGGAGGGCTGTACACAGCCCCAGGGCCCCTCTCTGCGGCTCAGGCATGCCGCAATACATCCAACATAGTTGCCTGTCGAAAAGAAGGGAGCCTCCCACAAAGATAAACTGTAAACCACCTTTATTCAATGCAGACAGCAGCGGGTGGGAACCTTGGCTCGCAGCAAAATAATGTCCTGCCTGACGCGTTTCCTGCTTAAAAGCACTTCCTCAGAGGCAATGGACAATGTTCAGGATAGCACGGCCATTCTTCAGCACCACAATTTGACTACGTGAAGTCACGCCCCAAAGGGGGCGCGGCCACCCCAGTGGCCTGATGTACTTGTGGTACAGTTCTTTCGCTAGTGCGCCGTCGTGACTAAACTGAATTGTATTCAAATGATCCCAAGTGGGTGGTGCAGTCAGGTTGAACATCACGCTGTTGGCTTTACACCGCATAGAACCGGCATCTTCGCTCCTTGGCAAAGGCGTCATGTGGCGTCTCTGCAGGAGGGCTGTACACAGCCCCAGGGCCCCTCTCCGCTGCTCAGGCATGCCGCAATACATCCAACATAGTTGCCTGTCGAAAAGAACGGCGCCTCCCACGAAGATAAGCTGTAAACCACCTTTATTCAATGCAGACAGCAGCATGTGGGAACCTTGGCTCGCAGCAAAATAATGTCCTGCCTGACGCGTTTCCTGCTTAAAAGCACTTCCTCAGAGGTAATGGACAATGTTCAGGATAGCACGGCCATTCTTCAGCGCCACAATTTGACTACGTGAAGTCACACCCCAAAGGGGGCGCGGCCACCCCAGTGGCCTGATGGTACTTGTCG
Organism: Lissotriton vulgaris; assembly: GCF_964263255.1. Taxonomy (NCBI): domain Eukaryota; kingdom Metazoa; phylum Chordata; class Amphibia; order Caudata; family Salamandridae; genus Lissotriton; species Lissotriton vulgaris. The sequence continues at coordinate 585,936,597 of NC_141689.1, read as the reverse complement.
TACAGTTCTTTCGCTAGTGCGCTGTCGTGACTAAACTGAATTGTATTCAAATGATCCCAAGTGGGTGGTGCAGTCAGGTTGAGCATCACGCTGTTGGCTTTACTCCGCATAGAACCGGCATCTTCCCTCCTTTGCAAAGGCGTCATGTGGCGTCTCTGCAGGAGGGCTGTACACAGCCCCAGGGCCCCTCTCCGCGGCTCAGGCATGCCGCAATACATCCAACATAGTTGCCTGTCGAAAAGAAGGGAGCCTCCCACGAAGATAAGCTGTAAACCACCTTTATTCAATGCAGACAGCAGCGGGTGGGAACCTTGGCTCGCAGCAAAATAATGTCCTGCCTGACGCGTTTCCTGCTTAAAAGCACTTCCTCAGAGGCAATGGACAAAGTTCAGGATAGCACGGCCATTCTTCAGCACCACAATTTGACTACGTGAAGTCACGCCCCAAAGGGGGCGCGGCCACCCCAGTGGCCTGATGGTACTTGTGGTACAGTTCTTTCGCTAGTGCGCTGTCGTGACTAAACTGAATTGTATTCAAATGATCCCAAGAGGGTGGTGCAGTCAGGTTGAACATCACGCTGTTGGCTTTACTCCGCATAGAACTGGCATCTTCGCTCCTTTGCAAAGGCGTCATGTGGCGTCTCTGCAGGAGGGCTGTACACAGCCCCAGGGCCCCTCTCCGCAGCTCAGGCATGCCGCAATACATCCAACATGCCCTCCTGCAGAGACGCCACATGACGCCACCTGTGAAACTGGTATGTGCTGTAAACATATGCAGGAATATATGGAAAAATTTCTTGGAAATGCTTAATAAAAATGTTTTTAAAAAAAAAGGAGTATTCTCTCCTTGCAGATAGTGAAGGGTAGGTAACGCAGGCCTTTGCCCCCGTTGTAATCCGTCGTGCCTGCTTCTCTCTCCATTTCATTGATTATTATCCAAACATTTACTGTTTTAGAATTGGTTCTCTTTGGTTCATTCTCTATTTACAAACAAGCACAGAGTCGCAATACTCTGTTTAGTCTTTGCAGATAGTGAAAAATCGTTTAAAAAAACAAAAGGAATCAAGCAAAATCAGTAGGCCACTAATGGGATCTCTTTTTGACCTCGCAAAAATAGAAACATTAGGAAAACCCCCTCATGAGAAATACGAAACTAGTGACATGAACTGAGCTCGACACCATGATGGCTGCAAGACAGCTCGGCTCCGCCACCGACCCCGCCCAAAATAACGACAAACCCTATGCAAATATTATAAATATATACAACACACCAGCAAAGTAACAGAGTAAAACGTTTTATTAAATAACTATTTACATGGCAGCCTGCTGCAACATCCATCAATATTCCTGTCGAGGTAGCATAGCTGGCGGCCTAGGGGTGGAGAACCGTTGTGCAAATAGCCCGGGGACGACACCATGCGCCAAGACTCGTCCCCAGTACATCCAGAGCTGACGTCCGACAAGTTGTGTGTGAGGATGCCTTGCTGATGCCGCCACCCCCACCACCACCTTTTTGTTGCCTGATCCGGCTAGCTCAATCGATCGAGCATGAGACTCATGCACTCTGATCTCCTTGGCCTCAGTCAAGCATCAATAGTAACATTTTCATACGTGAGTGTAGGTTCATGGTTTTCCATCCACAGACTAAAAGCCTGGAGTGGGAGTGAAAGAACCATAACTAGGTAACAAGGAAGGCAGACGCTGTGGGAAGGACTTTGGATATGGTATGTTCCTTGGTCCCTGAGTTACTTCGATGTCACTGCCTTGCACAAATGGCATAAGTCCTGGATGTTGGGTGCCATAGTTGAGGGTTCCGAGCAGCGCTTGTAACACTGTCTGAAGTGTTTTTGCACCTGCTGCAGCTTCACTATTCTCAAAGTAAGTGGGGGCTGTTTGTGGACCTGACTGCATTGGAAATCAATGTGATGCGGTGCCTCCCTGAACCGCTTGACGGAGGCCCCCGAGGGGCGGTGTGATGGCGCCGACCCCCTCCCCAAGTCTTGTTGCCCTGGTGTGGCCTGAGATCGCCCCCGATATAGGCGGCCTTTTGGTGACTCTTCCATTCTGAACATTGTCCCACAATCCGTTTGACCTGAAGACACGTCCTGCGGTGCCCTAGTCCGACCATCACATATTCCTGTGCCAGGAGATGGCAGGGGATGCACTAGAAGGGAGAGGCGGCGCGAACGAGCCTCCCCCACCTCCCCAGGTGGAGGTTTCTCAGGTACACCCCAGCGCTTCACGCAACCAGCTGAGTTGCGCCCGCTCTTGCAGCTACAGCGTCTCGCCCATCATCCACTTGAATTGCGCCCACTCTTGCGGTGCAGCGATAGGCGGCTGCAACAGGACTCTCAAAATGGCGGCCGGCTCTTCGGATTTAGGCCTAGTCCACTAAAATGGCCCTGGGACACCTTGGAACTCGGACGCTTGACTGCTAGGGCATGGGCCCCATTCCCAAAAGCGTCCCCTCAGCCTTGAAGATTTTACAAAAGTCACCGGGGCCCCCGACTCCCGCAGACTTCCGGTGGCGAGCGACTGCCATGATTGCTCGCGGAATGACCACGACGTAGCCACGGGGTGCTCTCATGCTGATGCCAGCTTCAATCTGAAACATCCAGAAACACTGTAGACTACCAATTCGATCAGTTCCGGTGGAGCCCCAACGTGACCCGGTAGAGAAGAACTTGCCCTCCCCTCTTTGACTGATTGTTCTTGTTGCCTGTCCCTTCTCTTGTCATTTAACAGAACTTTTTGGACTGCTGAAAGGGGTTGTATTCTGACCGCTGGTTGGTGGAGACATTTTGACTATATTCTGGACCTGCGTTGTTGCGTAATGCGTCATATGACGCGCCGCGTTAGCGCACCCGGAAGTGCTCCGGTGCGCAAGGCGCAGCTTCCCGGAAACGATCCAGAGCGCGGCCCGCAGCGCGTAACGTAAGCATAACAGGTCATGTGACTTGTTAATAAAACTTTTCATTGGTTCATTTTACTTTTGTTATCCTAATGATGAAAGGCTTGGTCATATGACCTAAAAATAACGCTTTTCATTGCTTTCGAACATTTTTTTTCCCCAAATGATGAAAGCCCCACCTTTTTTTTTCTCACTCTGACTTGTAAAGCAAAGGACCCAGATGCATTTACAGTTTATCACTAACAATGTTCCAGGCTAATGTATTTTCCCGGGAAATTTACAACTGTCCTGCAAGTAAAACATTCCTTTTTCGAGAAAAAGGGCGTTTCTTCGTCCCATGAGGGAGCCGTTGAGCAAAAGAGGCTCGGCCTGCTGTCTTAGTTGCTGATAGGCATGAATATCAGATTCTTATCGATCACTTTATGTTGCAGGAGTAGAAAACACAACAGCCCTTGACCATTTATCTTTACTGCGTTCCTGCGTATTATACCTTTTAACCGTCATGTAATTGGACTGCTTTATTTCACTTGCCTTTTACTGATTCGAAAACAGTGGCTATTATTCAAAACTTTACCAATGTAGGTACTACTACCATGTTTTTTTTAAAAAACCTTTATTGTGAAAATGTCAGTATACAAATACGGGCCTATAACCACGTGGGCCGGCCACGGAGCAAACTGGAATCGTATATGATGAGGTAACATTTACACTGTAGAAGAACGTAACGGGCGACCCATTAGATTGCAAGAACTAAGGTGTCTAACATTTGCGGAATCGGTGGACGTACATTTTATAATTAAAGTACGACAGGGCCAGTTACAATAAAATTATCTAGATATACATTTGCGGGCAAGTACCATGGGTGACGTTAATTCGAACTTTCAATAGTACAGTAATCAATAACACATCAGAACTTAATATCAATAGGGATGTCAAAATGTTCAATCAATTCTCGTCCCCGCCCGCCATGTGCTTCAAAACTACATACGTATCTCGTGATATCAAGGTTGGGCAACCAGTACACAACAAGGAGTTACGAGTCCCATTTATAACGGCGCCATTTTGGGCGAGGCCGGGCAGGTCCAGGATATAGTCAAAATGTCTCCACCAACCAGCGGTCGGACCAGAACCATTTTCGGCAGTCCAAAAATGTTCCGTTAAATGACAACAGAAGAAATAGGCAACAAGAACAATCAGTCAAAATAGGGGACGCTTTCGTGAATGGGGCCCATGCCCTAGCAGGCAAGCGTCCGAGTTCCAAGGTGTCCCAGAGCCATTTTAGTGGACCAGGCCCAAATCCAAAAAGCTGGCCGCCATTTTGAGAGTCTTGTTGCAGCTGGCTATCGCTGCACCACAAGAGTAGCCGCAATTCAGCTAGATGGCGGGTGAGTCACTGTACCGCAAAAGCGGGCGGAACTCAGCTGAAAGGCGAGTGAAATGCTAAGATGCACCCCACTGCAGATGAGGTGCCTCCACCTGGGGAGGAGGGAGAGGCCCGTTTGCGCTGCCTCCCCCCCCCGGGCACCCCACGTCGTCTTTCGGCGCAGCATTGTAGGATGGCCACACCAGTGAAACTTGCTGGACACCACCTCGGTGCCATCCGGATCTCGGCGCGTTCGAGTCACTTTACCGCAAGAGCGGGGGAAACTCAGCTGGATGGCGGGCGAGACGCTGTACCGCAAGAGCGGGCGGAACTCAGCTGGATGGCGGGTGAGACGCTGTACCACAAGAGCGGGCGGAACTCAGCTGGATGGAGGGTGAGACACTTTGCCGCAAGAGTGGGCAGAACTCTGCTGGAAGCCGAGTGAAACGCTAAGAGGCGCCCCACTGCAGATGAGGTGCCTTCACCTGGGGAGGCGGAAGAGGTCCGTTTACGCCGCCTCTCCCCCCCCCCCGGGCACCCCACGCCGTCTTTCGGCGCAGCATTGTAGGATGGCCACACCAGTGAAACTTGCTGGACACCACCTCGGTGCCATCCGGATCTCGGCGCATTCTGCTGCCTTCGGCGTACTGTAGCAGCAAGAGTGACCGCAACTCAGCTGGACACGCCGTCTTTCGACGCAGCATTGCAGGATGGCCACACCAGTAAGGCAACTTGCTGGAGACCACCTCGGTGCCATCCGGATCTCGGCGCGTTATGCTGCCTTCGGCCTATTCGCACATCGGTCCGCTACTGACCCCGCCTCACAGGCCAACTGATTTTGTAGGATTATTATAGCCCAAAGCCGCATAACAGGTCATGTGACTTGTTTATAAAACTTTTCATTGGTTCATTTTACTTTTGGTTTCCTAATGATGAAATGCTTGATCATATGACCTAAAAATAACACTTTTCAATTGATTAAAACATTTTTTTTTCCCAAACAATGAAAGCCCCACCTTTTTTTTTCTCACTCGGCAATCCAAAAAGGTTCCGTTAGATGACAACAGAGGGGACAGGCAACAAGAACCATCACTCAAAAAAGGGGAGGGCAAGTTCTTCCCTACCGGGTCACGTTGGGGCTCCACCGGAACTCATCGAATTGATAGTCTACAGTGTTTCTGGATGTTTCAGACTGAAGCTGGCGTCAGCATGAGAGCACCACCATCTCGAAGCTCCGTCATGGCCATTCCGCAAGCAATCATGGCAGCCGCTCCCCACCGGAAGCCTGTGGGAGTCGGGGGCACCCAAGACTTTTGTAGAATCTTCAAGGCTGAGGGGACGCTTTCGAGAATGGGGCCCAAGCCCTAGCAGACAAGCGTCCGAGTTCCAAGGTGTCCCAGGGCCATTTTAGTGGACCAGGCCCAAATCCGAAGAGCCGGCCGCCATTTTAAGAGTCCTGTGGCAGCCGCCTATCGCTGCACCGCAAGAGTGGGCGCAACTCAACTAGATGGTGAGCGAGACGCTGTAGCCGCAAGAGCGGGCGGTAAACAGCTGAATGGCGGATGAGGCACAGTGTAGCAAAAGCGGGCGGAATGGCAACTGAAACGGTAAAGGGGCGCCCCACTACAGCAGACGAGCCTCCACCTGGGGAGGCCCATTCACGCCGCCCCCCCCCCCCCCCCGGGGCGCCCCATGCCGTTATTCGGCGCAGCATTGTAGGATGCCAAGACCAGTGCGGCAAGTAAAGGACATCACCTGGGTGCCGTCCAGATCTCAGCGCGTTGTGCTGCCTTCGGACTATTCGCACAACAGACCGCTACTGACGAGGCACAGTGCAGCAAAAGCGGGCAGAAAACCACTGAATGGCAAGTGAAACGCTAAAGGGGCACCCCACTACAGCAGACGAGCCTCCACCTGGGGAGGCCCGTTCATGCCGCCTCCCCCTCCCCCACAGGGCGCCCCATGCCGTTTTTCGGAGCAGCATTGTAGGATGCCAAAACCAGTGCGGCAAGTAAAGGACATCACCTGGGTGCCATCCAGATCTCAGCGCGTTGTGCTGACTATTCGCACAACAGACCGCTACTGACCATTGTTGCTTCTGTTTTATATATTTTTTTTTACGTGTTTACTGTTTATGGTGCGTTGTATATATTTATAAGTTATTAAAGTGACACATAATTGTGAAGACTTTGATGTACAAAAAGGCATCCCTGGAATCTTCCGCTTCAGGCTCGGTCCCACACACCCTCACAGTGAGAATCCCTCCCCAATCACAATACAGGATCGTTATCAGATAGTAGGAACGCGTGTGGTGTGACGGATCTCATCGGGTGGGGGCCTTGATCTACTGTAACTCCTTTGAAGAGGGGTGATTCTTTACAGTTGAGGCCATACACTACATCCGCAGGGCTAGGTGATAGCCTGGGACCGGCCTGGACAATCAGACACAAAGGAAGAGGAATGTCAGAGGGTGCGGTAGTGAATAGGGTGAAAGGGTGGTGTCGGGCGGGCACAGGGTGTGATTCTCAGGGAAGAGCAGCGCAGATGGGGGGAGGTTTATGGCCCATGCATAAGACAGAGAGCGGGGGTGACCAGTGCGTGGGGGAGATGCTTGCGAGGGTGGGGAGCCATGCTGAGGATCGGCGGCGTGCCGAGAGTGGGTCTGGTCAAGGCATCTAAAATGGCTGCCGTGCATGACAAAAGTGCGGCATTGGAAAAAAAGCAAGATGGCGCAGACAATGTTTATCAATACGAATTAATTTATAACAATTATTTTTCACAATATATTTACTCGCAGTATCAAAATGGCGGTCAACACTTTCTGATTTCCTTCGAATCGAACGTTAACAGACGTCACGATCGGCGGCGTGCAGAGAGTGGGTCTGGTCAAGGCATCTAAAATGGCTGCCGTGCATGACAAAAGTGTGCCATTGGAAAAAAAGCAAGATGGCGCAGACAATGTTTATCAATACGGATTAATTTATAACAATTATTTTTAACAATATATTTACTCGCAGTGTCAAAATGGCGGTCAACACTTCCTGATTTCCTTCGAATCGAACGTTAACAGAAGTCACGCAGCAAAAAAAAAAAAAAACGCTCACCCGCAGCCGCTGGAAGACAAGTATCAACATATATGGGCATCTTCAGCCACCCTCAGAAAACATAGGGGGTCAGGATACGTCTCCCGTACCCCCTTATACCCATTTCTCACATTGTGTTTCCTCCATCTTGTAATTTAATTAAAACGAAACACAAAATGGCGAATTCCCGTTTCGCGTCCCGGTTCACTACCCGGTTCGCGAACCGGAAAGCGCTTCTACCGCAAAAAAACAATATTTTTTTATTTGCCCCACGGGACCCTTTAATAACCCCAACATCATTCCTAGGGGGTCAGAAAGGGTCTACCTTGCCCCCTTTCATTAAATTCCCCCTTCGTTTTTCTCCTCCTCTTGTCTCTCGATCCTACTGAGAGACAAGATGGCGGCCGCTCCGGAATGTTTAGAATGTTGACAGACACCGGAGAGCCAATCAGCTTCGCTTCGCAAAGTTCCGTTACGCGAAAAGTTTGCGAACCGGAACGCTACCCGGGACGCTGTCACAGATATATCTGTTTTTTAAAACGTTAATTTCTCAAAATCCACTGGAGCACATATATTGAGACCCAGCAAAGGCACATCGGGCTAACAGTCCCTACAATTTTGCCAAGTTTCATGCAAATCCATTCAGACGTTTGAGCTAAAAGTGAGGCCAAACGCCCTATGGAAAACTCAATGTTAAAAACGCGTTTTGGGACCCCCCTTTTTTCTCGGCTCCCCCTTGACGAAACCCCCCCACATTTTTAGGGGCTGCTCAGAAACAAAATGTGCCATTTTCCTGAAAATTTCAGCCAATTCCGTCCACAAACGCCAACGTTATTAGACATAGAATTTTCAAAAGTCCCATAGAGAAAAAATCCTAACTATATATACCTACTGGCGACCACCAGTAGGTAATATATATACATGTATATATCCAATATGTGCTACTTTTAATGCTATATTTATGATGATAACATTTATTTATCTCTATTCATATATCCATATTTTAGGAAATTGCAATGCTTCTTTAAGCGAGTGGATTACAAATTTCTTCTATGTCTATTATGCCTATGTTTTGCTTTGTAATTATCACATACATGCACTGCCACTTTAAATATTTGAGGGCACTCCACATGGGCATCATGTGATCAACGGCACTGTGTAGCCCAAAATGCGCCATGGCAGTGGTGCTGGGGATCCACTAGATAAAATCAAAAATTGCACCAACTCTGGGTCAACGTTTGTCATCCCTTTTGGTGTACACGTGTTACCTGGCGAAGAGAAATATATATATATATATATTACATGAATGATGTAATATGTGACATCATCACCAGTGGATTGCGGGCACAAGAGATACAGTTAGTACAACTAACTATAACAGAGGATTTTCAATGGTTTTGTATTAGTGAAATGTCCAGTTAACTATAACATCCCTAAAACCTATGTTTTTTTAGTGAATTTCAAAGGTTTTTAAAAGGACAATTTCTACTTATTATGTTGACCACTTCCCCATATTTTCCACCACAAACCAAATCTGCAATGCTTCATAAAAAATCTGGCAATAGTTCGACTTACCACTAACAAATTAACATCAATATTTAACTACTGTAAGAACGTCGAACGTGTAATATGTGAATTACATCGAACTCACACCCATGTTTAAAGAGCAATTAGTCTTAGAGATTGTAATTTTACACTTCTGACACCCAACAAAATCACAATACTCAGTGCCACTACCACTACAACCACCCCCAAGGACCCCTCCCCTCTAGTACCTCAGAGGCAACGGTAAAACAGGACAACATACCTTTCCAAAATAACATATCCCCTCAACAGCACACTAGCTCAATCTACAAAGATGTGGCAACCAAGTATGTATAAGTGAAAAAACTCGAACATCAACAATAATGTACACAACGCTAAGCCTACCGATGAAATACTATACACAATTCACTATAGAAATCAAAAACTTTTCAGTGTGTACATATACCATTGATACGTGTAGTGTACTGAATAGTGGACACAAGCATATTATCTCTGACACTAGGGAATATTTCGGTCATGTAGCTGTGTTCCCCCCCCTTCTTTGAAACAGAAGCGGAGTGGGCTAGTCCAACGTAAACAATGTCAACGTACGACTATAAATAATTAGGCTACACCATGGACATGGTTCACTTCTGCAAATAGAAGAGACCGCGGTGCATCCCAGGTCCTCACCCTGCCACGTGGCTTCCACCAGGACCACGTGCCTCCTCGATACAGGCTGATTGCAAACTCAGCACAACAGCATCGCAGACTTATGTCTGTATCGACTAGTGGTTTCCATCAACACTGCGGACAGCAGGGTTCACAACTTGAATTCAACTTTGGATCTAAATTTGTCTTCAGTATCTGTGCTGAGAAGTTCCTACAATCTATTCTGCAGTCGGTAGAGTTGACAACTTGATACCAGTTGAATTCAGCTTTGCATCAACACTACGGACAGCATTGAATCCAGCTTTGCTTTATTTTAGGTAGAGACAACTGTCCTGTGTCCTCAGATTTTGTTAACTGTGCAAAATAGCTTTCATCGATCTTTGTGTTGACTAATGCCTTAAATCCACACAGCGTACAACAGGGTTCACTACTTGCATTCAGCTTTCCATCTACACTACGCAAAGCATTCAAGATATCCTTGATTTATGAAAGGCAAAGATTATTTTCTTAAAGGATGCCGCAAAAAACATTCTGTAGTGAGTTCTGTTTTCAAATGTACTTTGCGATCAAAAGAGTTTACCGCTTGAAATCAAGACTACAGACAGCATTAAATGCAGATTCTTTTATTTTTAAAGCAGAGAAAACAACAGTGCTGTTGTACTTGAAGTATGTGCAAGCACCTTCAATAGCTGCATCATGTAAACTATGATAACAAACAGTGTACAAATTTGCGCCAAAAGGTACCTCCACCACCAGGAATATCAAGCACCTCTGGGGTATCATCCTCAACATTGCCACCAGACATACGTCCCCAATTTGTGAAAGTTACAATGCACTGGGTAAAAAAGAATCATGTAATTTGTTATGAGGAGCAATCAGTAAACCTAGTTTTCACAGCAATTGATAACCATCAATGCAAGTTTTTTTTCCCCCTCAAAGTTTATATACTTCAGTATGCAACAGTGAATGATTTCAGTGCAGCTCGTTCAGACCACGCATTATCGCAGGGTGAGCACACAATAAACACCAGACATACCACTAACTCAGTACACCATAAATAATCGGCTTGTGCCCTTGTTAAGGCAAAATTCAAAAGTCAAAACATATTTTTACCAGTGCAGTCTGCCTGCACCATGCATCATCACAGGCTCTACACAAATCGCCCCTACGTCAGTCCACCACAAATCATGAACTCTTTACGATTGAATCTTCTGTGAATTATTTCACATACAATGCTCCTACCTTTATACAACAGAAGTCATAAACCGTTTATGATTAAATATCTGTATATGATATCATGATTACTATTCTACTTCTTACCAACAACAACGTAAGAAAATGGAGTCGAGCACAGGTGCCCGTACCCACTTCAACTATATATCTGTGTCTGTGTATTTATTGGGTTTGTAAAATGCTACTCCTCTGCCCTACCTGCAACATTCTATTTGGAATAACTTTTCCGTCGATTATTGAATTTTCTTGAAATTTTCCAAACTTTTGGCCAGCTCAGTTTCGCTCCGGTGACTTTTGAAATGGTGGGCTACTGGATAGTGTTGCTCGTTGTTCGTTATAGCTCTCATGTGTTCTAGTACCTGTTTTTTCACCATCTGAGTGGTGCCTCCAATATACTTTAGTTTACATTGGCACTCCGGCATATATATATCAAAGTATGAACTGCACGTAAGGAACTGTGTTATAGGTTTCCTGATACCATTGTCCATGGTCAATTCCTTTTCATGTAGTTATTTTTACATACCTTGCAATGACCATATGGAAAGAACCCTTTCAATCCGTAATCTTTGAGGGTGTTGTGTCTGGTAATATCACTATGGACCAATGAGTACATCCCTTCCTGTATGTGATGTTGGATGTTTCCTGTATCATGTGTCCTATATTGGGCTTACTACTGAGTATGGTACAGTTTTTAGTGAGAATGCGCCTGATCTCTTTGGAGCTGTAATTGTATATAAGAAATATTCTGGTGCTGGTGTCCCTCTCTCCATCCTCTGCAGGTGTGGATGAGAGCAGAATTTCTTTTCTCTGGACCTTGCCCACCTTCTTGATGACTTTGTTGAGGACCCACTGTGCGTATCCTGCTTCTCTCACCTTGAGACCATAATGTTGACTTCCGCTTTGAATGATTTATCTATATTGCAGTTGCGATTTGCTCTCATAAGTTCCCTAAAGGGGATACTCCACTTGAGAGTGTCCGTGTGACTTTTTAGAGCATGAAGCAGACTGTTGCCCGCTGGGTATTTGTGGTACAGTTCGGTCTGAATTTAAGCACCAATGATTTCACTTCTGGTTTCCAAGAAGTCTACTTGAAGACTGGGTTTTTCTAAGACCCAGCGGTGCCAGGGGACAATACCTGAAACCTTCGTGGGTAACCTGTTCCGGCGTACCAATGACAGAGACACGGGACACTTCCTTCGGCGTCAAAGATTCGAGGTTTATTACTGCAGGGAACACAGAAGTCACGAGAACTACATCACATGTAGGTTCACGGAGCCTGATTCAAATTGCTACTGTGGGTCGCTCCTTTTATACAGTTTTCTCTCATAGGTTAACATGGTACACAAAAGATTACAACTCGGTTCCCATCGTAAAAGCCATAAGGGGTTACTTTCATGTATTCAAGGCCCGGAACATAAGTACGGAAACGTTTGGTGGTTCCTAACTGTAAAAACCCATCTTCCCACCATTAGTACATTCCAATCAGCAGTAAACAGATCGAAGAAGGAACAGAGACAGGTGCAGAGGAAGGCAGAAACAGTGGGGAGATCGGAAAGGGTGTAAAAGGGGTGGTATCGGGAAACACGAGCTGCAGGCATCAAAGGGACGTGCCTAATGAGATGCACGGCTAAGACAATAGACCGGCACGGCAAGATGAGCCTCGAGCGGGGCCATCTGCCTTACAGTATCATCCCCCTCATCATAAAGACACTTTCAAAGGAAACGTGTCTTCTGCAAGAGTTTGGGAATCCCAGGGTCGCGAAGCGGACAGCGTCCGTTCGCTGGCTACTTGAGGGCAAGAGACAAAATGGATGCCGCATCTAAGATGGAACCCGTGGGCTCGGATGTAGAAACCCACGAAACAAACGAACGGTTTAGGTTAGCACAGCGAAAATGCGTACACCCACTAAACTCATCATTTGCGGTTCATAGATACCAGACTCGACCATATTCGTACGAGTCGAAAACACCACTTACGATCGTCACGGAACCTCAGACGCTCCTTTTGCCCTCATGTAGGCAAGCACTAGTCGGAATCATATTCGATATTCATCAAACCATCCAGATGTTGCTGCAGCATAATTCTATCCATCCGAGTTCCTTTGGTAACAGGCGGCTGTCTTATACACGTTGTAGCACAGAGGCCACATAAGGCAGGACCACACTGCACACAAAGGCAAAACTTGAACAGAAACGCTACAACAACCCCGATGATCATCAGAATCTTCCAACCCGAAGTCGACATCAGGCCCCAAAACCACCCAAGTAGCGTCCAATCCCCTACGTCCACGTGTATGGACTCAGAGATCTTATGCAACTTTGAAATGGCTTGATAGACAGTCGGAGCATTATCTGGAATGAAAATACAGCAGCTCGAATGGATCACCTTACATACTCCACCTCGATCTGCTAAAACAACGTCTAAAACCATACGGTTTTCTAACGTCATGAGCCTATCCGCCTGAAGTTCTGCTGTGATATTACCAAGGGCACTGGCAGTGATATTAGCTGTCGATTCCACCACTCGGGTCAACTGTCTCAGGTTCCTACTATTGACCATAGGCCCCCAAAACGGAAAGAAACCCTTGAAAAAGTCTCCTGCCTCTTGACCGGCAGTGTCCTCTTCGCTAATCACGCCCCTCACAACTCTAGTCTTGTGGTACTCTGCATCAACGGTGAACGTCGGAGGCAACAAATTTGCAATATAACATGTGCCCGCAAAGTCAGAGGGCAACCACTTATACGCACGATCATGACAGACGAAGTACGTACCCTTGGCAGTCAGAAACACAGGGGAAGAGAGCATCGGTAAGACATACGTCTCAGAGCAAGCACTCTCTCCAAGATGAGCTCTCGGTCTTCGGCCACGACCTTTTAGACAGAAATTACCAAGGTGGGGTACGATCCATATCAGAGACGAGCTTCTAAGCTGTCTTTCACCCACGAGCGCACTATACTCAGCCTCACTCAGATCCCTACAGGCTCGCACCTCCTCCTCTGGGATGAGCGACGACTCATAGATATCCCTATCTAAATCAGCGATCGCTATAGCCAAAGGCTTGTGGTACGGACCAGGACCAAAGTGGGAAGGACATGGCTCTTGATTGGGGTAGGAATCTAGTGCACTTCGAAACATTGTTTGAAATGCTCGAGCTGAACCCTGGGAACTATAAGGAAGGACCAGATATGGAATTCCCTTATCCGCGGTATGTGGCATTAACCCACACACCCAACAATTGGTAGTGTTAACCACTAACTGATGCTGATGAAGGAGCTGAATGAAGGAATTATTTCTGAATTCCGCACGTCTAACCTGCTCGTGTTGGGGTAGGATATGGAAGGAGTGAGGGGACACAGTGGTGGTAAGTTTAGGTTCAGAAGTAGGAGTAGGTATGGCAGAAGGTAGGAAGTACTGTATCATATAATACACCCCACCCGCCAATAACGAGGAAACAGTTAGAAACAGAAGGAACACCTGAAACATAAAGCATTTTGTACGAGTAATTTGTTGCAGTTTGAATCTTTGCACCTGAGCTTTTTCCAAGTCCATCAGCTTTGAAAACGCCATCCTCTAAAACCGTCCGCAACGTTTCTTGACGCACTTAGTTCTGTGTAGCAGTAGTCAATCCCCAGGATTTCCCAGGAACCGACGGTCTCCGACCTAGTGTCAAGACCTACTAACCAGAAGGAAGTACACGCGCGGCCCTACGGTACACCCGGATGCAAGGTATCCTAATTCACAAATATGTACAAAGTCTCTCAGCTGTGGAAGCAAAAACACATATATGGAAAAAACTCAATATTTACAAAATCACAGTTGTACGAGTGTTGAGACAGATCGTGGCAATGGGGTAACGTAGATGTCGAGGGACAAAAGCAAACTTTTTATTTGTCCTTGGTATTAGATCGCAAAAAGTATCGGCTTCTCCCAGGACGTGTCTGTTCGTCAAACAATGGATCCGATGAGGGAACAGAGTTCTGTTGATCAGTCAATTGTTCAGATCTTGAGTTTTGTGGTGGCAAATGTTCAACAATGTCGTTCTGCTGCACTGAGGATTCTCCGACAGGCTGAGCATCGCTAAAAGGTATGAAGGTCTGCAATCTTTCAGTTTCAGATGAAGCAATGCCCTTCCTTACCCACGAGTCCGCTGATAAAGGCATAGGTACCTTCTTGGTATGGGTGGCATGCACCCAATTCTTCCGGCCTTCCAAACGGACAGCAGTTCTCGTGGCAAGGAGGACTTGGTAGGGTCCAGTAAAGCGAGGTTCGAGATTGCGTTTTCTTCCAAAATTCCTCGTCACCACCCAGTCTCCGGGCTGGAGCTGGTGGCCTGGACCCTCCGTCTGCGTCGGCAGTGCTTCAAAGACCTGTTGGTGAATTAACCTCAGTTTAGCAGTCAGATCATGAAGATAATCAATCAACATCGGGTACTCAAGATCAGAAAACACACTCGGTCTAGGGACCCCCCAAACATTCGCAGGACGGCCGAACACTATTTCATAGGGACTGAGCCCTACTTGGGAGTGTACAGGCGCCCTTGTTGACAACAAAGCTAGAGGCAAAGCGTCAGGCCACGAAAGACCAGTCGTAGCCTGAATCTTCGCTAATTTTAGTTTAAGGGTGCCATTATACCCTTCAACTAAACCTGCTGACTGGGGATGATTGGCGCTATGGAATTTTTGAGTAATTCCAAGGCCCTTACACACACTCTTCATCACACTCCCCACAAACTCACTTCCGTTATCAGACCATACAATTCGAGGCATTCCATACCGAGGAAAGTATTCCTTCAGTAGGATTTTCGCAGTGGACAGAGCCGTGTTGTCTTTGAGAGGGTAGGCTTCAATCCATCTGGAGAATGCGCAAACCACAACTAAAACGTATTTAAGGTTATTGCATCGCTCCATATGGATGAAGTCTAGTTGAATCACCTCAAAAGGACATGAAGGGGGAGCAAAATGGCCAGGAGGTGTAGGGGTTCCCTTACCAGGATTGTACATCATACATATTATGCAATTCTTCACCAATCTCTCAGCACACTTCGTGATACCATCATTCTTCCATACAGGGGACAACAACTTACAAATACCTTTCGCGCTAATATGTGCTAAGCCGTGTGCCATCGTCACAACAGCTAGCACATACGCATCTGGCAACATCCATCTCTTATGCTCCGACAAATCAATCCAACACCCATTCGCATCCAACTTTCCCGTACTCTCTTTCCACTTCGTCTTTTCAGTCTCAGTGGCCTCATTCTGTATCGCTTTCACACTCTCGATAGTATCCTCACACATACCAGTCTCTGTAGGCTACCTAACCGAACTCGTCACATACATTCTGGTGCTAAGGTTCCGGGCAGTCTCCTTAGCAGTCTCATCCACAAACGCATTACCACGACCAACATCATCCGTCACCTTACGATGCGCACTACATTTGACAATCGCCACCTGCTTAGGCAATGTAAGTGCATTCAAAAGATCGTTCACAAGCTGTCCATGCTGAATCTTAGTGCCATGCGACGTCATAAAACCTCTCTCTCTCCACAACCGTCCAAAACTATGCGCGACGCCAAAAGCGTATTGGCTGTCGGTAAACACATTCACCCGTTTCCCTTTCGACAACACACACGCTCTAGTCAAAGCGATCAGCTCTGCAGCTTGGGCAGAATTCTGATTCAATCTCGCAGCTTCCACAACAGTATTCAAAGTTACCACAGCATACGCAGTCGTCACATCACCATTCGGCAATTTAAAACATGAACCATCCACATACAAGGTCCCATCGGGATCTTCCAAAGGAGTGTTTTTAAGGTCCACGCGACCTTTCGTTTCCTCCTCAGTCCGTAAATAACAGTCGTGAGGTGTTACTTCATCTGACTCCATGCTAATTGGCAACAAAGTCGCCGGATTCAGGACATTACAACGTTTTATCTGAATATGACTTGCCAAAAGCGTCAACTCATAACCAGACAACCTTGCACTCGTCAAGTGCTGAGTTTTCGTACGATTCAAGAGAGTGTCAACTGCATGCGGAACCATCACCGTAAGCATATTATCCATGACCAATCCTGCAGATTGTCGGATGGACACCGCAGCTGCCGCTGTTGCTCTCAAACAACTCGGCAATGCTCTAGCCACCGGATCCAAGGTCGAGGAAAAATATGCACATGGACGCTGCTTACCACCAAAAGGTTGCGTCAAAACACTCAACGCACAACCTTCCCTCTCGTGAACGTATAATGTAAACGGCTTGCTGTAGTCAGGGGTACCTAACACAGGAGCCGAACACAACGCGTCACGCAATTCAGAAAAACTTTTCTGACATTCTTCCGTCCATGGTAAAGGAGTTGGGACGTCCTTGCACGTAAGAGCCACCAATGGTTTCGCTAGCAATGAAAAATTTGGAATCCACTGTCTGCAGTATGACGTGATACCTAAAAAGGCACGCACATCTCTCTGAGTCGTTGGCATAGTCATTCGGGCAATCGCTGCAATTCTCTCTGGGGTCAACCTCCTTCCCTCCTTTGACAATAAGTGACCTAAATAGGTTACTTCTTGACAACAATATTGAAGTTTGGAAGGCGACACCTTGTGATGTAAGTCACAGAGATGCGGCAACAACGATACCGTAGCAATTTTGCAAATGTCCTGAGTATCTGCAGCCACCAATAAGTCGTCGACGTATTGGATCAAGGCTGCACCAGCCGGCAATACAAACGCATCAAGTTGGCCCTTCAAGGCTTGACTGTATATCGATGGACTCTCACAGTAGCCCTGAGGAGCACGTTTAAACCGGAAGCTGCGGCCACCAAGAGAGAAACCGAAAAGGTCTCTACTTTCCTCAGCATTCGGGATACTGAAGAAAGCATTCTTCAGATTGATCACTGAGAACCAAGATGCAGAGGCTGGAATCAGAGTCAGTAGCGCCGTGATGTCAGGCACAACAGGGAACTGAGGAATCAAAATGTTATTTACCTCCCGTAAATCGATAACAAAACGATAAACAGGTGGTTTTGATGGATCCGTGCGCTTCAAAATGGGCAGCACAGGGCTATTGCACACGTTTCCCTGAGTCTCCTCGATAACATCTTTTTCAATCAAATCGTAAATAATAGCTAACAATGCTCGCTCACCATCAAGGGAGATACGATACTGGGGAATATGTGGCAGTCGCACGTTAGATTTCAAGTAAACAACATAGGGGGAGATGTCGAGCAGGCCCACGTCATTGGGACCTGTTGCCCACAAAGATGCAGGAAGAGAACTCAATTCCGGTGGAAGCTTATCGAGAGACAAGTACATAGGAGTGACAACTCTCTCACCTAACGTAAGCTTTACTCCCACAGGAGAACAATACAAAGTCGCATACAAAGTTTCAGTAAATCCAGGCCCAAAAGATTTTCACCACAACCAGTGGTCAAAATCAACGGAGCTTTCAGCTCACTAGGCCCAATCGTAAGAGGCAAAGGGCACGAAACCGGATTGCTAACAGGGGCGCCAGAGAATCCAATGGAAACATTTGTTAAGCCAGACAAAGGTGCGCCAGGGAGTTTCGAATGCATTATGGAACTTTTCGCTGCACCAGTGTCCAACAGAAAAGGCTCAACGACGCCCGAGGTGGCAACTGCGACGTAAGGCCCTCTCTGATCAACCGGAACTGATACTACTCCCTCTCCTTGTCTATGGCTGTCCTAGTAATTACCGTCGTCAGCATCCTGATCGACGTATTAATCATCCACATTGTACTGAGCAGATCGCCCTTGCGGCGATCCGCGCTGATCAAAACAATTATTAGAGTCAGAAGTATTAGTGGAACGATTGTTTTGAGCACTGCGACCTCTACCACGTGATGTCTGTTGAGAACCACCACGACCTCCTCTAGACGAATTACCACTATTACGCTCATTTAGAACTAGACAATCGAATTTTAAATGTCCCTCGTTCCTACAATAGGCACACTGATTGTACCCTAATGAAGATCTCTGCGAAGAGGAATCATTTCGTGATTGTGACCTATTTGACTGAGATTGTGATCTGTTCCGCTGTGGCGAGTCATTCTGATTCGAACGCAGAGGATACGCCTGTTGTAACAACACTTTAGTTTTGAGCTCTTTCCTTTTCTTGTCAGCACGATCATTCTCCTCTTTCTCCCTATTCTCATAATATTGGGCCGTAGCCAATATTTGAGCAGAAGTAGAAACAGCCCACGCACTTTCTGAATTACGCAATTTGTTGCTTAAGTCAGGCAGTAAATTTGAAACAAACTTATCCACAAACAATCGCTGACCTCCTTCAGTACCCATGTCTTGACCACTATGGTCAATGAAAGCCTCCTCAAATCTCGTAAAGAAATTAGAGACGCTCTCATCCTTCTTTTGTTTGCAAGCGAACAACTTGTCCCAGTTCACCTTCATAGCTGGCATAAGCGTTTTCATTAGGGCAATTATTCTCTGAGGGAGATCGGCAATTAACTGTTCAGGTTTAGCCCCACCAACTTGCAAGGCGTCTGCCGCTACAAGAGCAGCCCAATCACCACCTAATTCTGCCGCATGGTTTTCTTGATGGATCTTTGCCCAAACCCGTTGCGGAACTACGTTACCGAACAACATATCGATGTCGGCAAGATTCATTATCGTAGCATCCACTAACTGAGATAATTCTTTATAATACCCTGCAGGATTTTTGCGAGGGTCAGGCAAGGATTGCTTCACTTGCAGAACTTCCGATCGTTTCCACGGGAGATGAATCCACACCCTCCGAAAGTGCGGCAAGACTGCAGGATTTTGAGTAGCATCACCTGGCATCCACACCGGTGGAACTTCACGCATGGGATACTGACCAGGCGCTGCAAGCAGTCCCTCAATGTCCTCCACAAACAATGCTCGAGGCATCGTAGAAGAACGAAAAGACAATAATTGCTCAACAGCGCGTCGAACATTAGAGTCTACTATCATTCCGCTCGAAAACTGGAGCTGCAGATTAGTCAAAGCAGTCAATACATCGTCGGATGATATTTGGTCACGTAAAACCTTACACATTTCTTCAAAAACGTATCTTTGCGTCGTTATATTGAATTGACAAAACGTATCCAGCACTGAACGTGGAGGATTCCTAATGGGGTATTTCATCCAAGCCATCGCCATATTATACAGTGCGGCACGTTCCCGATTACCGGGAAGCTGACTACGTCTTTGAGGGCCGTCCGAACCAGCGGACTCAAGAATAGGTCCAAGAGAATTAAAGAAGTTAGCAGCTACAGAGGGGGTACGACGTCGAACAGACGGAGACAAAGAGTAACCCAACGGGGTAACAAGAGAAGTACCAGAAGCAGAAGAGACAGGAGAAGTAACCAGAACAGCAGGAGCAGCGGGAACAGCGGGAGTATGGGGAAGTACAAGTGGAGGAGCAGTAGGAACCGAAATAGGCAAGGGAGCAGGAACAGTCGGAAGAACGGGTACAGGTTGGGGAACAGGTTGGGGAACGGGTACAGGAGCAGGTACAGGGGGAACCACAGGAACTGCGGTACCCTGTGCGTACGGAGGTGGCGACTTCAAAAGATAGGACAGTACTGGGTCCTCAACCAATTCCTCCTTTTTATCCGTATCTGCCAGTAAAGCCGGGTAACATTTATCTACAGACATACGCTGTAGTCTATCGAAAACTTCCTTTTCCTTTTCCTCCTTATCTCGCTGAAACTGCTCTGCTTTTCTTACCGTGGTAACAACTCCATCTCTCTGATTACGTTTAATCTGTCTGATTTCTTTCTGTTTGGCTTCTTTACGCCACAACCGAAAGGAATCAAACATGGCCGGCCTTGCTTTCCTCTTAAACAATTTAGCTTCAAGATTGTCTAGAATCGGAGTTTCAAAACTACCATGAGGTGGCCAACTAAGGACACCATCCTTTTTAGTATAGCGAATCCAATATTCATTAAAGATAATCGGACCTAACCCATGCTTGCTATATAGCTCATAAGTTGGAGTTCCAACCGGAGGTATCGGACACGAGTCCTCCAGTCGGGAATCCTCACCACATTTTCTAAAATAACTGAACAAAGTACTACGGCCAGGCATCTCGCACACTAGCCGAGTTTCACAAACTTCAAGGGTTATGGGATTTACCAAGTCCCTGCAAAGAGCAAAAACCCTCGGTTTTTGGCGACTGCAGACTTCAAATATCACAACAAAGAACCAAGTACTAAGAACCACAAATGCAATGGAACCATGCAACAACTAAGCACCCACAACTAAGGACTCTGGGAGCGACCCACAAATACTTAACTCAAAGATCGATGGCGTCACCAGAAAGGCCCGTCAATCGTCTCGCTGTACCAAGGTCTACGCCAGGCGCCAAAACAGGTCTACAGTCAGGGCAGCAGTCCGTCGCAGCCGTCAGGAGGCGGGGATCTTCGCAGGAAAAGTCGTCGGGCCACTTGTTTCGCAAACAGGATCGATGAAGCGGGGTGCACCTTCCCTCGGAGATTTCACACGAAGTTCCTCACGATCGTCGGGCTTGGACTGGTACCACTGATGCAGCCCCACGTGGGGGGCCAACTGAAGGACTGGGTTTTTCTAAGACCCAGCGGTGCCAGGGGACAACACCTGAAACCTTCGTGGGTAACCTGTTCCGGCGTATCAATGACAGAGACACGGGACACTTCCTTCGGCGTCAAAGATTCGAGGTTTATTACTGCAGGGAACACAGAAGTCACGAGAAGTACATCACATGTAGGTTCACGGAGCCTGATTCAAATTGCTACTGTGGGTCGCTCCTTTTATACAGTTTTCTCTCATAGGTTAACATGGTACACAAAAGATTACAACTCGGTTCCCATCGTAAAAGCCATAAGGGGTTACTTTCATGTATTCAAGGCCCGGAACATAAGTACAGAAACGTTTGGTGGTTCCCAACTGTAAAAACCCATCTTCACACCATTAGTACATTCCAATCAGCAGTAAACAGATCGAAGAAGGAACAGACACAGGTGCAGAGGAAGGCAGAAACAGTGGGGAGATCGGAAAGGGTGTAAAAGGGGTGGTATCGGGAAACACGAGCTGCAGGCATCAAAGGGACGTGCCTAATGAGATGCACGGCTAAGACAATAGACTGGCACGGCAAGATGAGCCTCGAGCTGGGCCATCTGCCTTACAGTATCATCCCCCTCATCAAAAAGACACTTTCAAAGGAAACGTGTCTTCCGCAAGAGTTTGGGAATCCCAGGGTCGCGAAGCGGACAGCGTCCGTTCGCTGGCTACTTGAGGGCAAGAGACAAAATGGATGCCGCATCTAAGAGGGAACCCGTGGGCTCGGATGTAGAAACCCATGAAACAAACGAACGGTTTAGGTTAGCACAGCGAAAATGCGTACACCCACTAAACTCGTCATTTGCGGTTCATAGATACCAGACTCGACCATATTCGTACGAGTCGAAAACACCACTTACGATCGTCACGGAACCTCATACTATCTCCTTGCTTATGGTACAAGTGAGGGTATTATTGTTAAGGTTATCAACAAAAACATTGGCCTCTCTTTCAGAACCTTTCCAAACAATGAATAGGTTGACTATGTATCTAAGCCATTGAACAACCTGTTCCGTTTCCTGGAAGCCAACACAGTCTTTGAAAATCTCCTCCTCCCATTGTCCCAAGAAAAGGTTATCAAAGATCTGTTTATATAGGGTACCGTCAAAGAGAAAGATATTGTTGGAAAGGCAGTGCTCAATCTTCCCAAGATCATGTTGGTATGTGACTTAAACCTAATATGTCAGGGTTGTAGAAAATGTTGGCATGATTGAATGCCCAGCTTGTGGTCAATTATCATATAGATTGAGCTACCATCTAGGGTGATAAGTAGAAAGTCTCTTTCCCAGTGGATACCTTTTAATTTCCCCTGGAAATCTTTGGTGTCTTTCACTTATGATGGTAAGATACTCACTGAATTTCTAAGCAAATGGTATACATATTTAGAGATGTTTTCCATAGCACTGCCCCTGGAAGATACAATGGGCCTGCCTGGGGGATTACTAGAATTGTTGTGTATCTTTGGGAGAAGATAAAGGACTGGTAGTATAGGGTAGTCTTTTTTCAGGAAACAAATTCCTCCCACTCCAGCACCCCTTTATCCCTCTAGTCTTTTAGTTTATACCATATGTCCTCTTCACTTTTGGAATACGTTACCCTAGACACCATTGTGTAGAATTTTTCATTGCTTAGTTGGTGGATTGCTTCAGTGATGTACATTTCTCTACTAAGGAAGCCTATGTTACCTCCCTTGTCAGCTGGCGGATCACAATATCCTTAGCCAATGATTTGAGGGCCTGTCTCTGTTGTTGTGTAAGATTAAGGGGAGTAGTGGTTCTTGAACCATTTCTTGTGGCGGAATCTCATGAGACTCATAGTGACAGTAATGTGATATGTATCAATATTGTTGTGCGACAGTAGTGGACAGAATACCGAACGTTGTTCAAAAGGTATTTTGGCAGTGGTGTCATAAGTGATGATCAAGTTGGGAAAAATATGTTTGAATTCGGTGTTAGTAACTGCGGATTCAGTTTCCATGTCTAACTGATGTCATGCAACCAAGGTATCTATGTCGCCAATATTAAGATCTAGGTAATTGCCTAGGTCATTCCCTCTACCTGTGTTTGTAACCCCAGTAGCACTATTGTTCGCTTTGAGGAGGTGCCACTTTTTCAACTTCAGTTTCCTGACAAATTTAGAAAGATCTATACGGTTTTCTGGGTAATTAACGTTCAAGGCAAAAGGAGAGACCTAAACAAAAAGTCATTTTATCAGTGTCAAGACCCCGAAGCTTCAAGTAGGGTTAATTACCTCGAAAGGAGAGAGTCACAGTCCTGTAAAGACACAGAGGAATACGTGGGCAGAGCAAATTCGAAGATGGCACCTTAGGAGAGCCAGTGACTCCAAGCGGAGGTCAGTGGTCTAGCTCATTAGCAGTAATCACAGGGAGTTTAGGTGAAGCGTGCGAGCGATGGGAATTGCGCACTTCACCAGCGTTTCTGCACGAGAAGGAGTGTTCCGGAGGTTTCCTAGGAATATCATAGTTAGCGAGACAATTCAAACGACCTTCTGTAAAAATTAGTTAGAGAGGTCTGAAATTAATCTTGGCAGCCAATATTAAGAGCGTTTGAGGCTTAATGAGGAAAACTCACCGAGTTATCAGTTTAGGAGAAGTTCGAGTTATCAGCCCCAGTGACGTGAGAAGCGGAACGATATTTCACAGCAACCGAACGGAAGACAGAAAGGGCTTCAAACAACGGATTCATTCCTGACACGAACTCAGCAATTCATCACAGCTGCACCTAAGAGAAATAACGAAGACGACGACAAAAGCTAAGTGTTATTTTTTCACGAAATTAATCTAGAAAATTCACTGGAATAGACTGTAAATATTGTGAAGAGAGTACTTACCCATAGGCAGGGATCAGAACTGCATGTGTGCAAACACACAACCCTGTAAATAGAAATAAAAAAGATTAGAAGACGAACAGAGAAAAGAAAAGAAAAGGTATAAAACAAACAAGAGTAGACAAACAAGTAAGTCACTAACAAGGGAGGTATAAATTATAAGGAAGCTTGAAGTGTATAAAATGATAATAAAAGTAATTGTGTTAATAAGGAAGAAAAAAGAGACACACCAGGAAAGCGCTAGGAAGCGGCAAGGAAAGAAGACCCGGAAATACAGAAGTTGAGAATAAGAAAATAGCGAAGTAAGTAGATTACCATAGTGAGAAAATCCAAATTAGTGGTATATCAGTACTGAGAAGTGTCTTGTAAATTGTAGGTAGACACAGAGCTAGAAGCAATTATCCACCTAGTGAGAAATAGAAGAGAAGCAACGTTCTGGAAGACATAAGGTAGGAAGAGTGAGATTTAGTTTTAGGATCAGTAGATAAGGAGTAGGATAACCGGTTATTAAAGGTGGCTTTTTCCCTTCAGGTTGACATGAGGTAGAAGTCTGCGGGACGGACTACTAGAAGAATCAACCAGAGCTTGTCTCTGCTCTCTTTTGTTATTTTATCCAATTTCCCCCTTCCCCCACAGGTAGCTTATCTAGAGTCTTGTTTACTAAGCTCTGGGTTGCTGCCTAGGTGGATTCGGGATCAAGCATCTCTGTTCCTGTGTAGTATAATAACCAAGTATTATTTAGTCTGACAATAAGTTTCACTCAATTGTCTCTTGAATAACTTAATGGTAGTCTTATTCACCATGTCCTTGTCCATTACGATGCTGTTTTTGGAGCTTCTGGTACAGGTTCCCCTGTGCCCCTACCTCTGCCACATTCTCGACCTTTGTCTGATTCTTTTACTTCTTTCACATTACCTCCTCAACCACTTCCTCTGCCTCATCCTCTTTGTCCCTTGGGTTTCGCAGTCGGTGTTCCACGTGATTTCTCATGGTGCCGCCATAGGAGCCGATACTCGTATAAAAAAGGTTGCCAGTTTGTTGCTAGGATCACTCCCAGACAAGTGACTGCTTGAGCAGCACGAGTTAGCAGTTTCACCTCCACTCATTGTGGAATTGTCAGAAGTGGAAATCACAGATGCTCTCACTTGTGGCTCAGTCCCTGAGGTCTGTGACTTGTACATATAGTAATATTTCCTGCTGAAACGAGAATCCTGCGATTTTCATTGTCCTAACAGTCTCTATGTAATATCCACTGCTACGATTTCTTGCTATCTGCTTCATGATTCTTCAGGCTGCCTCTCATTATTTCCTTTTCTTTGTTCCACACCTCTTCTTCCTTGCATTTTTCCAGGTCTTCCTTGAGTAGCTTGATTTTCTGGAGTAGTGTGTCCCTATCTATCCATGCATACTTCACTAGGATCTCTAACATTCTTCTTGATCTAGTAGCAGAGTTTTCAGACAATTCCTCCAGCATTTTTGGGTTGGGTGACAGATGTGGGTATGGCATATATCTATGGTCCTCTTGGTACCATGATCTTTTCTATATAGTCTTGTAACTCTATTGCTTCCCACCACATGGAGATTTCAGACTTGTGCGATTTTACCAATTTTTTATATTTTGTCTTCATCGCTTCGATTTTTATCAGTATTTTCTGAGTACCTGTTAATGATGCCAGAGGCCCTTGCAAACAGCGACTGTGCTGTTGCTTGTCTTTCAGTGTCCTCCTCCATCCTCTGATGGTGTTGTCAGTATCCTCTGTAGTAAATTCTTGAGTCATGGCATTCCTAATCTGTCTCTGTGTGTGTCAACCCGAGAAAATGGCAGGTTCCTTCTGCCACTCCTTTGAAAGAAACAGTGAGTGAGTAAATAAACCCAGTGTTATTTGGAGGTCTCTCCCACCACCCAGAGACATAAGCACCCCCAACGCCCACTACCCGTCGGAAACGGGATCCAATACATGACCTCCATCGCCAACCAAACCCTCTCCCCTCTGGGTTGCAGCATCTTGAGCCTACCTCTGGGTCAGGTTTCCTTGGTATCGGCCGGAGGTATGGCAAATCCAGAGTCCTCCAAAGGGAGCGCCTGGTCCTGTAGAGCTCTGTCAGTTACATTCCTTTGTTATTGCTCCTTCTCAGACCACGGACCTGTGGAAGGTGTTAGGTGCACTGGAAAAGCAAACCAGTAAAAGTATCTAAAGAAGTCCAAACGCCTCAACGGGAATAACATACTCTCAGGACACACCAAGACATGATATGGTCAAGGATTAAGATTATTGGCTCCTCGTAAGACATTTCAGCAGACCTGTAGCCTTGCTCAAACGTAGAAAACCATACACTGTGACTGACATAAGTACAGAGTTTCAAAATGAAAAAAAAAAATAAACACATATCTATGTTCAGCACAAACTTGTTGGCCATCTTATAATGATCGGGCATGTCATTACTTGTAGCCTCAGGAGTAAACAGAAATGTATACCAGTATATTTTTCAAGAGAACAGGAAAATATAATGGTTACATGCATATATTCAACATGCCACACAATTTAAATTATTAATAATACCAAAACTCACTGATCTACATATGTTGCAAATCAGCGTAGTTCATACCCATTGAACCACTTACAATAGATGGCATCATAACATGTATAATACCCAGTGTAGAACAAAAATGTTAGATTAAAAAAGTCCTGTGGGCCAAGTGTGTTGTAGACATAGGAGAACTCGGAACATTCCTAAAATATATAAGCGTAAATGGCACGAAAGGAACCTCCTCATGAATGTGTTATGTTAACATCAATCACAAATGCTAGGGACCAGTGTGCTCAGCTATTGTTCACAAGTGTGCTAGCAGCAAACAGCTGTACATCACATGGGTTCTCACTGAAAGTAACAGAGTGAGAAAAAGTTGAAATGAGATCATCATGAGTGATGTCACTAACCATGTCATGAGTGATGTAATATGTGACGTCATAAGCAGTGCATTGTGGGAGCGAGAGTTAATTCTAGTTCTGCTGAATATAAAATATAAATATATAAATATATATAAATAAAAAGAAACATACAAATAAAAGAATACATGTGTTTCAGACTGCATGCTCTCTAAATTTGTGTAGAAGAAAGTGAATGTATCCCTTTCTGCTCATAATAAAGGGCACGTGGGTATTGAAGAGTTTATTTGAAGGGTTCCATAACATCTACATAGGTAAGACATGTCTGCCTGTGTGGCTAAATGAAAGAGCAGAACTGAGATTTGTCCACCTGTGGGAGAAGCAACCAGATTTTTAAGCTAGCATCTTCAGATGCATAACATATGGCAGAATACATGTACGAGTAGACACATACCTCAGTCAGGAGAGCACACAGACTTTTAAACTTGACAGACTGCATTTCCCATTTCATTTTATACAGCTACTTCAAATGTACCTTTCTAGATATTCATACAAACTAGCCTAATCACTAATCCCTCTGCCAATATGTCTTAAACCTCACCTTTCTCTGGTGGCTTCACTATTCACTGACTGCTCAGAGTCAGAATGTCGGTCCCAGCCAAATGTAAAACTGCAACCCTTCCCATGTCACTCTTTTAAGTATCACCATGTTTCCGAAGGCATGAATGCGTGTGGCTGGGCCTTATGCTATGGACACAATACATAAAAAGAAACTTACAAATAGTAGAATACCTGTGTTTAAGACCGCTTGCTCTCTAAATTGGTGTACAAGAAGGTGTATGTATCCTATATGCTCATAATACAGTGCATGTGGGTATTGAATAGTCTATTTGAGGGGCTCTATAACACCTACATACGTAAGACATGTCTGCTTGTGTGACTGAATGACAGAGCAGAGCTGAGAAGATTTGTCCACCTGTCAGAGAAGCTACCAGGTTTTTAAGTTTTCATCTTTAGATGCATAACACGTATCAGAATACATGTACAAGTAGAGACATAACTCAGTCAGGAGAGCACGCAGCCCTTTAAACCTCACGGACTGCATTCCCCATTTCAAGCAGATACCTACATTTATACAACCTACTTCAAATGTATCTTTCTAGAGACTCATACAAACTAGCCTAATCACTAATCCATCAGCCAACATGTCTCAAACCTCACCTTCCTCCGGTGAATTCACTATTCACCGACTGTTTAGAATGTTGGGCCTATCCAAATTTACAAACTGCAACACTTCAAATGTCACTGTTGTGTCACCAAGCTTTAAAGGCACAAATGGGTGTGTCTGTGCCTTTTGCTAGTGAAATGATACATAAAAAGAAACATACAAATAGCAGAACACCTGTGTTTCAGACAACATGCTCTCTAAAGTTGTATAGAAGAAGGTGTATGTATTCCTTTCTGATAATAAAACAGGGGACATGGGTAGTGAACAGTCTATTTGAGGGGTTCCATAACAGCTATATAGGTAAGACATGTCTGTCTATGAAGCCGAATGACAGAGCAGAACTGACAAGATTTGTCCACCTGTAGGAGAAGCTTCCAGGTTTTTAAGCTAGGATCTACGGGTGCATAAAAGATGTCAGAATATATGTAGAAGTAGACACATATCTCAGTCAGGAGAGCATGCAGACCTTTAAACTTGACAGACTGAAGTTCTCATTTCAAGCAGACACCTAAATGTATACGGCCTACTTTGAGAATACTTTTCCAGAGACTCCGATGATGTTGCCTAATAACTAATCCCTCTGCCAACATGTCCTAATCAACACTTTTCTCTGGTAGCTTCACTATTCATGACTGCTTAGAATGTTGGGCCTAGTCAAATTTAAGACTGCAACCCTTCCCATGTCACTGTTGAAAGTTTCACAATGTTTCAGAAGCCATGAATGTGTGTGTTTGTGCCTTTTGCTAGTGACATGAGACATAAAAATAATAGAATACCTGTGTTTCAGATTGCATGCACTCTAAATTTGTGTAGAAGAAGATGTATGTATTCCTTTATGCTCATAATACAGGGCACATGGGTCGTAAACAGACGATTTGAGGGCTCCATAATACCTACATAGGTAAGACATCTCTGACTGTGTGACCGAATGATTGAGCGGAACAGACAAGATTTGTCTAGGAGAAGCTACTAGGTTTTCAAGCTAGCATCTTGAGATGCATAACACACGTCAGAATACATGTACAAGTAGAGACACCCCTCAGTCATGAGAGTATGCATACCTTTAAACTTGACAGACTGCACTTCCCATTTCACGTAGCCACCTAAATTGATATGGCCTACTTCGAGTGTACCTTTCCAGAGACTGCTACGAAGTGGCCTAATCACTAATCCCTCTGCCAACATGTTTTAATCAACACTTTTCTCTGATAGCTTCACTATTCACTGACCGCTCATAATGTTGGGGATAGCAACATTTACCCACATGCCATGTCACTGTTGTAAGTCTCACCATGTTTCTGAAGGCATGACTGTGTGTCTGTGCCTTTTGCTAGTGACATGATACATATAATGTAACATACAAATAGTAGTATACCTGTGTTTCAGGCTGCATGCTCTCTAAAGTTTGTAGAAGAAGGTTATGTATTCCTTTCTGCTCATATTACAGGGCATGTGGGCAATGATCAGTCAATTTGAGGGACTCCATAAGATAAGACATGTCTGCCTGTGTGGCCAAATGACACCACAGAACTGACAAGATTTGTCCATGTGTAGGAGAAGCTACAAGGTTTTTAAGCTACCCCCATCAGATGCATAACACATGTCAGAATACATGGACAAGTAGATAAATACCTCAGTCAAGAGACCATGCAGACCTTTTAACTTGACAAACTATACTTCCCATTGCAAGCAGACACCTAAATTGATATGGCCTACTTCAAGTGTACTTTTCCAGAGACTCATCTGAAGTAGCCTAATCATTATTCCCTATGCCAACATGTATTAAATGTCACCTTTCTCTTGCAGCTTCAGTATTTACTTACTGCCCAGAATGTTGGGCTTAGCCAAATATAAAACAGAAACCCTTCTCATGTCACTGTTGTAAGTTTTACCATGTTTCTGAAGGCAGGAATGTATGTGTCTGTGGCTTTTGCATGATACATAAAAAGAAACATACAAATAGTAGAATACCTGTGTTTCGGACCACATGCTCTCTAAATGTATGTAGAAGAAGGGGTATATATTCCTTTCTGCTCATAATATAGGGCACGTCGATATTGAACAGGCAAATTCTCTGGCTCCATAACACCAGAGGTAAACCATATCTGTCTGAGTGGCAAAATTACAGAGCAGAACTGTGAAGATTTGTCCACCTGTAGGAGAAGCTACCAGATTTTTAAGATAGCACCATCAGATGAATAACACATGTCTGAATAAATGTACAAATAAACACATACCTCAGTCAAGAACTTGACAGTTGACACTTCCCATTTCAAGCAGCCACCTAAAATTATATGGTTTACTTCAAGTGTACCTTTCCAGAGACTCATTCATAGTAGCCTAATTAGTAATACCTTTGAACATGTCTTAAACCTCACTTTTCTCTTGAAGATTCACTATGCACGAACTGCTCAGAATGTTGGGTCTAGCCATATTTAAAACAGCAACCCTTCCCATGTCACTGTTGCAATTGTCACCATTTCTTAAGGTATCAATGCGTAAGTGTGCCTTTTCCTAGTTACATGATACATAAAAAGAAACATACAAATAGTAGAATACCTTTGTTCAGACCGCATGCTCTCTAAATTTGTTTTGAAGAAAGTGTATGTATTCCTTACATGGGTACAGAGTTATATAAACTGGGATACAGTTTAATACATCTGCCAACATGTTTTAAACATCAGTTTTCCCCACTACTCTCAATAGAGACTCAGGAAGCACACTTATTAGTATGCACAACCAATTTCAATCTTCATTACAGTACAATAAAACATACTGTAATACACATTCCTACATTTGGTAACATATTTCAAAGATCACATTTCTTTAATTCTTTGCAAGCTTTACAAATAATGCATTACAAACTTAAAAATATCAGTACAAAGGCTGGAGCACTCCTATACAATATCTCTCAATCGCTTAGCGCTTCTTGTGGGATTGATTTTATTATTTCACTGAAGCAATTGCTCCCTTTTAATTAAACTGTATTACTCACTGTTCTGCCCAAGCTTAACATCGCTACACTCTGTCGCCCCACAACCCCGGTCCACCTCAAGCGTTAGGCTTGTTTGTTGTAGAGGGTGCAGTGAGGTACCTTCTTCCGGGTTTCCCTCCCGGTGCTGGCACTGATTGGGCGAGTGTGTGGAGGCGGAGCTGAATGCTAGCCCGTCCTCCACATAAACCCATTGCTTATATACCTTCGTCCTGATGACACGCGCATGAAGGACTGCAGTGCGTTTGCTGGTATTATAATCCTGAATACTTTTAAACTAATCTCGTGTGATTGACTGAAAAATTGCACTGATGCATTTTCCTGTTGTAGCGTGACCTGCAATCTCTTAGCGCTTCTTGTGGGATTGATTTTATAATTTTACTGAAGCAATTGCTCCCTTTTAATTAAACTGTATTACTCACTGTTCTGCCCACGCTTAACATCGCTACACTCTGTCGCCCCTGCAACCCCGGTCCACCGCAAGCGTTAGGCTTGTTTGTTGTGGAGGGTGCAGGGCGGTACCTTCTTCCGGGTTTCCCTCCCGGTGCTAGCACTGATGGGGCGAATGTGTGGAGGCGGAGCTGAATGATAGCGCGTCCTCTACATAAACCTGATACCTCCGAATATGCGCAGCGGATGCGCGCAGCGTCCGCGCCGTCCACGCGTCGAAGACACGCCAAAGACCAGCCCGTCTGTGCCCGTCTGGGCCAGGATGGGGCACGAGGCTGAGGGCCATGCCCCGGAGACACAAAACAGGCGGGCAAGGTCCTCCAGTCAGTTAAAATCGCTATGCCCAATCACAAACGCCTCATGCTCCACACTTGATTTACACCAGTTAGGAAATACTTCTTGTCCCAACTGTAATCTCACATTCATTAATTTTCAAACCTACCCGGATCTTAGGAGCAGATATAGGAAGCCAAAACGGCTAGGGCGCAAGATCTCCGGCTTTACAATACTAACTGCCGCTCATTACCGAAACAAAAACTAGATATCTTTAACTTACTACTAGAAGATAAACCTAGCGTACTTTTCTTGACTGAAACTTGGCTCCACGATGGAGCAGGCCCCGACATAGCTACTGCTCTCCCCCCCCCCAACTATGCTATTGTTAGGAAAGATAGAGTGGACCAAACTGATGGTATTGCAATCATTTTTAATAGAGAACTGAAATGTAGCCTCGATTCAGCAGAAATCCCAGACTGTGAAGCTGCCTTTTTTAAAATATCCATGAACCCCAACTTTACACTATCAGGCCTGTTGATTTATCGCCCCCCCGGAAATTCCACCCAATGGGCTTCCAATTTAGCTAACTATATCTCACCATTTTTTGTAGCCCCAAAAAACTTCTCACTAATTGGAGACCTCAACTTGCATCTTGAGGATCCATCTAACCCCACTTGCTCAAATTTGCTTGAAGACCTGACAGCTTTAAACTTAAGATTACTAAATTCCGGCCCCACACATAAGGCGGGTCACCTGCTCGACCCTATTATTACCAATCTTACCGAAGTACAATGGCTCGATACTACTCCCATATGTTGGTCAGACCACTATATAATAAAACTAAGCATTTCACTACCAACCCTCACCTTTATGCAGCCCGTTTTGAAATCACTCGACATTACACAACTAAACGGGGTCCTTAGGAAAACCCCCCCACTAAAGGACGAAATATGGAAAGCTTAGCAAAAGCTACACAACTGTGGCTTAGTGACGCCGCAGACTCCTGCCTACCCACCCCTCATACAAAGGGCAATAACCACCGACCCCCAGCCCCATGGTACAACGACTCATTAAAAAGAGAAAAATCCAAATGTAAGGCATTGGAGCATCAGTGGCGCAAAGACTATGCACCTGATAAAAAAGAGAGGTACCATCACGCCAGAAACAAATACCACACAGCCTGCATGAAAGCGCGAGCCTT
Organism: Lissotriton vulgaris; assembly: GCF_964263255.1. NCBI lineage: Eukaryota > Metazoa > Chordata > Amphibia > Caudata > Salamandridae > Lissotriton > Lissotriton vulgaris. The sequence goes on along the minus strand of NC_141689.1, from coordinate 585,903,344 downwards.
GTATGTTTCCAATACTATTATGGAAGCAACAAACAGAGCTAAAACTCTGTTTAACACTGTCAAGGAACTTGCAGGTGCACAAACTACAGCAACTGCTTCTCCGCTTAACGAACGACAATGCCAGGATCTCGCCGTATTTTTCTCGGACAAAATCGAATCAGTGATATCAACAGCAACAACAAGGACCCCACCCCGCAGGGTGACATAGACACAAACTATGTCCCCACAGTTAAATATAGCCTGGAATACTTGCCTCTCATTACGATAGACACACTGAAGGCCATGTTTAAGACCATCATATCAGGCTTCCCCCGTGACCCCATCCCAATCAAAGTTCTAAAACAACTGGATGTCCCTTCCCTTGAAGTCATTGCTGACACGTTAAATTCCTCCTTGGAATTGTCCACAGTTCCCTCACTCTGGAAACATGCCATGATAAGCCCATTGCTGGAGAAGCCCACAGCAAGCCCGGAAGTATTGGCAAACTACCGACCTATATCCCTGCTCCCTGTCTTTTCAAAATTACTGGAAACACACATCCACTCGGTCTTAACTCACTTTTCTGAAGACAATTCCCTCCTTCATCCGTCCCAATCAGGATTCCATGCAGGTTTCTCCACAGAAACTACTCTACTGGAGGTTACTGAAATCATCAGGAAACTCCTCGATGATGGTCAAACGGTTGCTCTCATTCTTTTAGACTTGAGCGCGGCCTTTGACACCATATCACATGAAAAACTCATATTCATGTTAACAAAAAATGGAATCTGTGGCATGGCTCTTGATTGGATCAGGTCCTTTTGACACAACAGACATTCCAAATAACATCCTCCACAGCATGCTCCGAAACGTTTAATGCCCCACATGGAGTGCCCCAGGGATCCATTCTGAGCCCTCTGTTTTTTAATCTCTACCTCAGACCACTGGCCGACCTCGCGGACAAATCAGGACTCACTCTCATGACCTACGCCGATGACTCTCAGATCATCTTCTCCCTGTCTGAATCTAGTCCTTCATTCCCGTCCTCAAACAGGGTCTCCAAAACATCTTCAGCTGGATGACTAGAAACCAGCTGAAGCTCAATGGTGATAAAACAGAGATTCTCCTCTTGGGGAAACAACACGAATTGTGGAACTCTTCCCACTGGCCTTCCCAGATGGGAAATCTTCCAACTCCGGCCACCCAAGTACGCAATCTGGGGGTCATCGTGGACAGCTCCCTCTCCATGAAACAACAGGCCAGCAAAGTTGTCGGCCTGTGTTTTACCATCATTAAGTGGTTGAGAAAAATCCTCCGGATGTTGCCCATCTCCACCCAAAAAACCGTAGTCAATGCCCTCATCACATCCCGGCTTGACTACGGTAACATCTTCTACCTAGGCTCTAATAAAGCCGTAGTTCGGCTGCTGCAGCTTGTTCAGAACTCATCTGTCAGGCTGCTGTGTAGAATTCCTAAAAACACCAGGGTCTCGAACTACCGACGCGAACTACATTGGCTCAGGGTAGAAAACCGAATCAGATTTAAAGCCCTGAACTATATGTTCAGAAAAAAAGCGGGTACTGCACCCAGATATCTACTTGCATTAGCCCATCCCTACACTCCCAAACGCAGCCTAAGGTCACAATCAGCGGCCAATTTCTGCGTGCCCAGGTTCAAACTTGCAAGAATGGGAGGCAGATCCTTTGGCCATCTAGGTCCAACCCTTTGGAATGCACTTCCTCTTTATATTCGTAAGGAGGAAAACTACGCTAGGTTCAGAAAGAACATCAAAACCTGGTTGTTCGAGCAATAACTGGAACAACCCTACAAACCCACGCCACCATGTGTGCTGTGTCTCGGCGCCGGGAAACACTTTTTGGGTAGCTGTTGCGACCTACAAGTTTAAAAAATAAATAATAAAAATAAAAAAATAACACACCTAACGAATTTGTAACTCACCTCTAAAATACTATTGCACCACTCTCAACAAAGTAAAACCAGCAATGGCAAACTTTCCCTCTCTTTTTGCACACTAATGAATGTAAGTAACAAATCAAAATGCTCTATTCCTTTTCAAACATGTTAAAACCCATTTCTATTGGATACACATACTTACCCTTTATTACTCTCTTCTAAAAGTACCCAATCTGGTTCTGTCACTTACAGGAGTTGCAATCCCACTGCCTGGCCAGAGTGTAGTTACACGAGTTCAAAAAACTAAACACAAAGGGGTCTGTTTCCTAGGTGTGGTAGGAATGGCACCAATCAAGTGTGCATAAAAGTAAGGCTCATACAAGTAAGGCTGTGCAAACAGGAGAGGGAGAACCCTCTATCCCTCCAAAAATAGACCTTGAGGTCACCATATGATGTAACGCAAGTCTGTGCACACGCTGGGATTCAAATGCCTATTGCAACATAGTAAACAGTCTACATAGAAATCAAGAGTACATTTATTATGTAAAGAATTTCAACAACAGTCATAATTTTGTTGTTTTTCTTTAATCTGAGAGGTTGCCCAAGCAAACATGTTTCATCGTGGGTTACATGCATAATACATACATAATACAGGTACTCTTGAATTCTATGTAGGCTGTGTAGTATGTTGCAATAAGCATTTGAATCCCAGCGTGTGCACAGGCTTGTGTTATATCATATGAGTTCAAAAACCTATTTCCAACAATACTAGTATTGTTTTTTAAGAACATACCACTTCTAAACATAGTACTGATTTGGAAAAAACTTGGTTTAAAAGCCCATCACTTCTATATGAATTCCCATTTCATATTTTAAAACCACAGCTGATTTGCAGCACTCCCCACTTTCTGCTAAAATCTTAGTTTCTGTACTGGTAGGTCACAAGTTCACCATATTTTCAAATTCAGCACACTAGCTTAAAAATTAAAATAGCAAGTAAGGTTGGCTTTTGCAAAATATTAGCTTATCCTGTCTACTGTACCTTTCAAACCTTTGCTATAACTAATCAGAAAGATGCTGGTCCTGTAAAATAATATGCATCCTATTTTTGAGTATACAATGTTGATGAACAGCCAATCGTATACCTGCTTTTTCTAAAACAGAATCTTCGCCACCATTTTAGAAATCTCTCATTCTACCAACTGACTTACTCCGCTACAGATGTCTTTTAATTCCTTCTATAAATTCCTTCAAAATGATTACAGTATGGATTGTAGGGCACAGCTATGTTTTCTGGGGCAAAGGTATGCTGAACACAGAGGTATTGACAAAGACCTAGGTTTGCAAAATGTGGATATTAAATGGTTTCCACAGAGAGGATTAAAGTGGCAGCAATTGCTGAATTTAGTTAAAAACTTTTTGCATCTCCACCCCCCTGTCATCATGATTGTGCACTGTAGTGGCTATGACCAAGGCACTCGACTACCGGTTTGTGTCCCCGTCGCCCTTTCCCTCCTCTTTCCATGCGATGTCCTTCACCCTCCCCTCCTCTTTCCCGCCTTCACTACCTGTCTACTTCTCCCGCTCCTTCCTCCCTCCCCTGAATCTTTCCCCTTGCTTGCTTTTTCCCTTTCATATTTGTGCTTATTGTTTATCTTGACCTTACAAGTAACTATGTTGTCATGCTCTAATAACTGCGTAACCTTTGTAAGGATGTTACCTGTAGCTATGATCTGATGCTCATGTAAAGCGCTCTGATACCTCCAGGTCTAGCCAGCGCTATATAAAACCTTTCAAATAATAAATAAATAAATAAATAAAATGCGAAAGACAGAAATGGAAGTGGTCAAATCAATTCTGTCCTCAGATTGACACGGTTAGGAAGCATATCAATAAAGCTGTTTCTGCTTACCTCAGAGACGATAACATGGACTTTATTTATATAACAATCTATGGGGTCAATTAGGATGGCGGACGGACAAAGTGCGTCTGCCATCCTGTCGGGGGACGGGACCGTCCTCCACAGGGGTGGAGGTCCCGTGCCTCGAATTAGGATGCACCCGCCACAGTGGCGGGTGCATCTCACATTTTTGACATTGCGGCGGGCGGCGCTGAAAGCACCGCCCGCCGCAATGCTCAAAATGCATGTTGTGCATTTCAAAGCACAACATGACAGGCACCGAGCGGTGCCTGCCATGTTGTATTTTGAAACGCAGGGGGGTACCATAGGTACCCCCCATGTTCACCCCCATCCCCGCTTCACCCTGGGGCCCGCAATGGGCCCCCGAAGCAAAGACTTATGTCTTTTCGTGGCGGCCACGGAAAGGCATTGCCCACAGCACATCCTAATATGGCTGGTGGTGTCTGATAGACACCGCCACCATATTAGACCTTTTCTGCCGGGTCTGACCTTTCCGCCGCGGTCTCCTCCGCCATTGTAATATGGCGGGGGAAAATAAGTGGCGGGCGGGCACGGACGGCGGACGGATCACCCCCGCCTGCATGGCAGAGGCAATCTGTCCGCCATCCTAATCGGCCCCAAAGTTTTGACATGCATGACATCTACAGAAGTAATGGAGTTCACTTCACAGATGAAGGGAACAGTGTGTTTCACAACAACCTTAAGCTGTGCATCAGGAATTACATGTAGCTGCAACAAAGTCATAATGAACACAGTAGCTCTGATTAGAGCCACCCTATAATCCAAAATTGAAAGTTAAATATTTTTTAACATATATAATATTTCTAAATATTTCCCATATTTACGAATCCACACAACAAAAGCACAAATTCAATGTACTTCAACACATTTCACTTTTCAACTTTCACTTTTAATTTATATTTTAAATATTATTTCAAACTCTGTCAATGAATTTCAATCTCACTACCTGTATAAAAAAAGTTCACAACTGAAACAATACCTTCTGAATTGGATAGTATGGAAGTATTTCATTATTTATGTAAGATGGGTCTGTGAATCCACTGCAACCTTACACTGGGGGGCTGCGCTGAGCGGCACGGCTGGGTTGTGACTCCTACCACATGAGAGAAAAGATAAAATAATGAATGTCCCACTGCCATAAGCCCGGGGGCCATCCCCGGGGCTAGGCCTTTCCTTATATTAATTTTTTTAAAGGGGAGGGGGGCGGTGCAGTCCCCTCCACAGGCCAATTTCATCCCTGTGGACCCCATCCCCTCGGGCCCTGCGCAATTTTTATGAACATTTTTTTAATGGAGGCGGGCTGAGCAGCCTCCTCCCTGGCCCTTTCCGGCAACAGGGACCCCCATCTCCTGGGGCATGGCCATCTCTAAAGGGACTGCAGGAAGAGCATAAAGGACCCGCATTCCTGTCCTGCTACCGCCTCCTGCGGAAACCGGTATGGCTTTTAACCCCAGGGAGATGCTAGCATACAGCTCCCTGGGGGTAAAACGCAGAGTGCACTCGCTTTGAACAAGTGAGAGCAAAGTGCTCTTGCTTCTTCAAAGCGAGTATACTGTTTTCTATGGTATGGTGGGAGCAGTGCTTACACTATCCCATATCCAGGGGTGGGCAGCCCTGGATATTGATGGAGCCGGCCCGGGGGGTGGCTGTCCCGAGGGACATGGAGGGCTCCAAAAAGGGGGCCACTCATCCCCCAACATGTTTAAATCCCTGGGAGTTGGTAGTTTCCGGGGCCAGGGTTCTACAACAGACCTCCACATTTAATTTATGTATGCCCCGGGAAGGTGGGGATTCCAGGAGCTGGGGGGGTCTGCGTGCCTTCTACAATTATTGACTATTGCTCTAAGAAAGTAGTGGTCACCAGGGCACACACCCCCCCATCATGATTTGGCCCCTGGGACCTGGCCCACCTGGTGGCTTAAAAGAAACAAAGCGCAAATACAGCGGATTTTTCTTTACAAAAAATGCTTTTTGACCCTCGGTGTCTCTGTGGGACAGCCTGAGCAGGCCTAGGGATCAGGGTGTTCTCTATTTCCCTGAAAAATTCCATGCACAACTGGAATCACCACCACAGATTTTGGGGACACTTTTGTGAAGATTTGCCAACTGGCGCAAAAGATATAGGCAAGTCAAAAAATCAAAAAAAATCGCTTGCCATCCAATAACCCTTACCCACTCTAACCCCTAATAATTAGTTTGCTTATCAAAAAACCTTACCCACCCTAAACCCTTAAAATTGCCTTGACACCCAAAAATCTATACACACACTACCCTAAAAGTTCCTTTGCCACCCTAACGCCAAACAAATCCCATACCACCCAAAAACCCTTACTCACCCTAACTAGGAAAAATAACTTTCCACCCAAATACCCATTCCCACCATAAACCCATAAAGATCCCCTTGCAAACCAAAAACCCATACCCAACCTAAACCAAAAAAACAATAACTTACCACTCAAAAACACACACTCAACCGAAAGAATACAATTTCTCTTACCCCCCAAAAATTCCACATCCACCTTTAGCCCTAAAAAAATCCTTTACCACCTAAAGACCCATACCCACCCTAAACCCTAAAAGTTCCCTTGGCAGAAAAAATCCATACACAACGTAAATGTTAAAAAATCTCTTAACGCCCAAAAACCCATATCCACCCTAAACCCTCAAAATTCTCTTGCCAACCAAAAACCGATTCTCATCTCAACCCTAAATAATACCTTATCACCCAAAAACCTTTTTCCATCTTAATCCCAAGAACCCCATAAAAGTGCTAAACACTAAAGAAATTCAGTACCACTCTTAATACCATACACACCCTAAACACTTATGGTTCCCTTGCCACCCAAACCCATACCCACCATAAACACCTAATAAATCCCTTACCACCAAAATCCATGGCCACTCTAAGCCATACAAATTCCCATGCCACCAAAAAACCCGTCTTAGGTTGAGTGTTAAACATTGCCTCCCCACTGGGAGAATCATTAAACATTTCTGTGGCTGCTACCTTGCGACTCCTTAGCCCGTCGGCAGTCATGGTGCAAATGTGTGGGCAAATGTCACTATTAATTAAGCACTTGAATAAATGCTGATGCTCGATGTCAACGCTCACCTTCTCCAGACTCTCAGCGAGTCCTTACATTTTTCATGAAGGTCCCGGCGCAGCTTGCGTCTTCCGGCACGGGCTGTGTCTTCCACTTTGGTGGCAGGATGGTTCCGCTATCTGGGGGCTGCCGCGGCTTCTCTTTGCAGGAGGTACTGTGGAAATTCCTCCTCAGAACCAGGAAGTAGCTTCTTGCCATCCGGCCTGTAATTAAGGAGGGGTCTGCAAATACTGAGGAAGCTGGCTTGGTAATATGTACTGCTTGCTTTGCCGGGAAGACCACCCAGTCAGAAAACACGAATGCAGACCCATTGCTGGTGCATTTTTTGTTTATTTGATTTTGGGCAACACAGTCCCCTTGATCACATGACGTGCATGTGGAGTACTTTCACCAACTTAAAGTGATAGTGTTTACACGTAACTAAGTTTTGAAAAAATGTAGCATAGACATAAAAGAAATATTGGTTCAATATCTTAGAAACGCTGCAATAACTCAAAATATAAATAGAAAAATACATGTTTTAAAATATCATATTATATATAAAGAAGCACATAGTGATCAAATATTTATATCATAATAAATATTTAAAACACAACATACATATATTACCTACTGGCGGTCGCCAGTAGGTAGTTATAGTAAGGACCTACTTTCCATAGGAAACCCACAACATTCTATTTGGAATAACTTTGGCGCCGGTGGACGAATCTTCGCAAATTTCTCTAAGAAAATGGCCTGCTCGGTTCCGCTCCTTCCCTGATTGTTTGGTGGTGATTCGTCAAGTAAGAGCCGAGAAAAAAGGGACTTCCCAAAATGTTTTTTCCCCATGTGATTTTCCATAGGGAACTTTAGCCAGGGCTACAGTTCGAACGGATGAACGGAATTACACTAAACTTGGCAGGGAGGTAGAGTTCAGTTCGCAGATTGTGCTTTTTATTAAATGGTGTAAATCCATTCAGTGGTTTCTGAGAAAATTAAAAGTAAAATCATAGCAATATCTAAAGACGAAGTACCACATGCGTATGGAAATCCGTACAATTAAGAGCACGAGCTGCATGGTGATTGATTGTCAACACCCTGTTAACACTCCAAACCAGAAAGTGTTTGCAGCCGTCTTGTTCATCGCTAGAACCGAGTCACAAGAAAACAGTAAAACAAAGTTAAGAAATAAGGAAAGGGGGCAGGGTAGAAACATCTTGACCATCTAGGCTTGTTCAGGGGGTCGTACATGGATTTTTAGGATCTATTTTTGTTTTTTTTAAAGAAAAATCGTGGGGTACGCACACGGATATCTGTACAAAAACAAGCACGAGTTGCATGCTGATTGGCTGTCTACTGTCTGTCAACACTCCAAACCAGGAAGTGTTGGCAGCCATCTTGTTCGTTGCTTGAACCGAGTCACAAGAAAGTAGTAAAACATAGATGAGAAATAAGAAAAGGGGGCAGGGTAGAAACATCCTGACCCTCCAGGCTTGCTTAGGGGGTCGTACAATGGATGTATAGGCTCTATTTTTTTTTTTAATAGAAAAATCGCGTGGTACTCATACGGCAATCCGTACAATTACGAGTACGAGCTGGATGTTGATTGGTTGTCAACTGTTTGTCAACACTCCAAACAAGGAAGAGTTGGCAGCCATCTTTCATTTTGAAGTATGCGGGGGGCTCACGGCCCTCCTACATGCCCCGGGGACCGCCACCTTCCTGGGGCAGTAATATTTAAAATAGGGGAGTCTGTGACGGCACGGACCTCCCAGCCCCGGGACTGTCTCTTCTCAGGGCTTTTTATTGTTGGGAGGGGGTTGTGCGGCCTTCGTCCTGGAGCTCTTGCTGGCTCTGGGAACCAATATCTCTCAGGGCCGACTCCTGCAGTGTCCCGGGGTGCCTACCCCCGGGACACTGCAGTTTGCTATGGTAAGGCAGGAGCGCCGCGGCTCCCACTTTAGCACAGCAAACCGGTTTCGGAGGAAAGCAGATTTCTTTTTGTTAGAGAGATCAGCATGTAAGCTGCTCTCCCTGAGAAAGCAATGCCGGCTCTCGAAGGACGCGGGGAGTCAGCTGGGACCGTGGAGGCATTGGGGTTCCCCCCACGGTCCCCAATGTTATTTTTTGAGTCCCTGGGGATAGGGTCCCTTTGCAGCGCCTTAAACATTCGTACATATAATTCCTGCAAAATCTTTTTTGTGTTGGGGAACAGAGTATTACTCTTTTGACTTTGTCATCCATGTATCTTTTTTACTTTTTCTTTATTTTAATTCCGTTTTTTTTACAGTATGTTTCTACCTCTCTTCAGAATGAATTCCACAGCGTAGCGTCCGTTGCAGTGTTCTTAGCCTTTTTGTTCTTTTGCTGACTTACCAGTTTGTGTTCAAGATTCGGTGTCCTATTTGTGTAGCTTTCCTTTGTGTATTTTTTGTGCAGCCTTCTTTTGTGTATGTTCTCTTGTATCTGACTTTGTTTATTCAGTGCTTCATCCAGAGTTCTGAATATAGCAGTACATCTGTAGACATATAGTTTACTCCTTTCCCTTGTCTCCCTCAACCCTAATTGACAAAGTTATGGGGTGAGTCTAACTAAGGGACTGCTGTTGTCACTGTTTTAAGTTTGCAACACAGTAGGTAGGATAAATAAATAAATAAAGCACTTGAAACAATACAGAGTGGCACTGTATTAATTGTTTTTAATTTTCGAGCGTTTTCAAAATAATATACACTCATGTACAAAGTATTGTTGTTTTATTTGCAAGATAAATATTTAATATAATTCATATGAATCACCACATATGCTGATATTACAGTAAAGATAAAATGAAGTGTTTATGTTTTTGTACAAGGACCTACAACATAAGAAATTCAATATGGAAAATCAACAAAACAATTTGGAAGACGGTTTAGAAATTAGTAACAGTGTCATAAAAGAGCTGAACATACTTTTTACAAGTAGCGAGAATGACTCGAATATAAATGCTGCAGATATCAGCTGTGATTTCCTAGACTAAACCTTAGATGCTGATTTTGTGGAAGCATTACATGACATTGAGTATGATCGTATGACTTTTGAAATTGATAATCAGGAATATGAAATACATGATGAAATTATTTTAGAAGCTCTATTAAGTGATGAGATGTTATAAGAATACATTTATTAAAATGGTTTGAGACATTCTTCTTGCAGCTAGTACTGAAGTACTCATGTTGCAAAGTGGGCCTTAGGGCATGGGCTGCTTCAAACCCCTATAGACTATGAATGCACTCTTCCGTGCACCGGCAAATTTGTCTTTTATACTTTCAATCGCCCAGTCTGTTTCCTTACCCTTCCAGGAAACACTATCACACTTCTAGAAAGGCAGCAAGTGTGCAAAATTCCTACTGCCTTCGGCCGGGGTAGTTGTTACACAAAAAGGCTCTACAAAGGGCCTGTATTTTGAACACGGATATGAAATAGAAGAATGGTTCATACCTATAGCCAAGAAAGGCAGCAAGTAGGTGTGTGTACGTGTAGAGGATGTGTTGATTGAGTGGAAGATGAATAATGTAGAAAAAAAGGAAAGGTTGCAAGTGTGCTAAGTACCCACAGCCATTCACGGGCGTCGTAGTTACCAAGAAGGTTCAATAAAGGGCCTGAACATTGAATTAGAATAATAAACAGAAGAATTGATAACCATACCCCATACTGGCTCTTTTTTAATATTGGTAGACTTTTAAGCTTTTCATTGTACATGAACGGCAGAAAGTGCGCAAATTACCCACTGCCATTCACAGGTAATAGTTACGAAGAAGGCTCAAAAAGGGGCATGGACTTTGATTATGTATTACAATAAGGATAATTGATAACCCCAGCCAAAAAAGGCAGCAAGTTTGCAAATTTCCCACTCCCTTTGGCCGGGGTAGTAGCTACAACAAAAGGCTCGATAAAGGGCTTTCACTTTGAATCAAAATATGAAATTAAACAATAATTGATAACCCCAGCCAAGAAAGGCAGCAAGTGTGCAAATTTCCCAGTGCTTCGGCCGGGGTAGTTGTTACAACAAAAAAAGCTTGATGAATGTCTAATGACTAATGATGAGGATAGCGATGCTCCCCTTTTCTGTTTTTTATGAGGTTGATAGACTGTTTCACGTAACACAAAAGTTCATGAGTACCATTTTACAGGTTACTAACGGAGCATTAACCTTTTTTTTGCCCTTCTGGGAAAGTAAATAATTTCCAAATTAAAGCTTCTTTCTTCTTCTTTGGAGGCTCTTCAGGAAATGAAATCTCCTTTTGAAGAATAGCTGGAAGATGAGTCCATTGTTGTTATTATGGTGATCTTCCTTCAATTTGACAGGATTCTCAGAAAAGATGGTTCTTCTTAGTAAGTCAAAGTAGAATGAATAAAATGGGAGGGATGTTTCAACAGTTGGTATAGGATGTGTTATGAACCAATACACAACAATAAATATACTTTCTGGCTCTTTTTCAGCTAAATATTCAATTTCTTGTACAGATTTATGTACTTGATTTCATGTTGCAGCAAGACCTAGACTCACCCAAATGATTCTTCTAGATTTGAAGTAAAGATTTGCAGATGATAAGCCATCTGAACATTCTTACATTCCAATTTCTCGATGAGATAACATCTTCAAACTGTAACTATATAATTTCTTAGTTAGACTTTTCTTGTGGGATATCTCTTTTCACATCTCCTTCAATTCTGTCTTTTCTGATTTTGTTATGTAGGATGTTACATATCGAGCAACAGCAATGGAATTGTCTGTTACATATTGAATGTCCATGTTAACATTCCACGTTGATAAAATGACTGGGTTGTAGTGATTTATGTATTTTGATTCTTCATTTCTTTTTTAGTTGTAGGTATTTTTTGGAGACTTTCTTGTGAAAGTATGTCGCAAAGATGACATCAAACTGTTCACTATTCCTTTCAATATTTCAGGACGTGGAAATCCAAAACGACATTTGGTGTAGAACTTGTCCTTAGATTTGTATTTTCGACGACAGTATTTCCCACAACGATGGCTTTGGAATTGTAAGACTTGTTGTCTCAAGTTCTTATACAGTACAGTATCATCTGACTCAGTTACAAATGTGGGAGCATATTTGATGCACATTAGCATATGTATGTGTGGAGCACCTTTCGCTTGATACTCCTTTCTCCAAAAGAAATCCAAAACCTCTCTAAGAGGAGTATTTTTTTATTGGAGATAAAAGACATCATAGCTTCAAATCTATGATTGAAATACTTGCATACATTAACTGTATCGAAAGAGCACAATTCTCCAGGTATCTTGTATTCAATATTTAGTATATTTGGATTTACTTCTTGAAAAAATTGAAGTAAATCATCCCAAGAATATTCAACACAGTTTAGAGTAAGGAATCATGTAGGAGTTCCTAAGTTCCTTAGGATACATTCAAGTTCTCCATGACGACAGTACCAGTACTCATTAGTACCACGCTGACAAGCCATGAGATTTATTAGCTGAGATTCCAAAACATTATCTTTCTGCAGTACCTTATCCATAAATTCCTTTGCCGAAACATTTTGCAGATGTACACCTGTTTTCAATATATGGTTTACTGCATAAGAAAGTCCAGACAAATCACTCTCAAACAAAAGATGAAACAAATACGGAATACATTGTCAAAATCTTGGATCTTCTGCATACAAACTTGATATCTGGTATTCAGATTCAAGAATCTGCACAGGTTGGTCATCATATCGTTGTCCTTTCCCTTTTGGAAACAACTGAGGGAAACAACGAGCTTCCAAGTTTTTTTCCCATACACCAATGGGATTTCCCTTCGCTTCCTTCATTTGGAATAACTCTATAGTATTCCCCATCACTTCTCTGGAATGAACTGGATGAATACTATTATGTTCGTAGATCTCTTCAGTTCTGGACTCATCTAGTTTTTCAATTTTTCCAGATGTGGAATCTCTTCTTGTACAGTTATTTCTTCTTCTCCCAAATACAAATTTTCATAGTATTGATTATTTTTTACCAGATACAACGTTGCCTTTTTCACTTTCCTAACATGCACTAATTCTTGCCAGAGTTTCCTACTCTTATGACGAACGCCATTAACTAAATTAACTAGAGGCTCATCTTCAACATTTTGTACACTAATTGTTTCAATATTTTTCACAGTTGTATCAATACAGATATTGTGATACATATTATCCAAATAGAAGAATAATTGACAACCCCAGGCAAGAAAGGTTGCAAGCGTGCTTATTACCCAGTGCCTCAAGCTGGGGAAGTAGTTACGGCAGAAAAGGGTCTATAAAGGGCCATGACTTTGAATCAGAATATCAAATTGAAGAATCATTAATAAACCCAGCCAAGAAAGGCAGCAAGTGTGCAATTCTTTACTGCCTTCGGCTGGGGTAGTTGTTGCAACAAAAAGGCTTGATAAAGGGCCTGCACTTTGAATATGAATATGAAATAGAATAGTTCATAACTGTTGCCAAGAAAGGCAGCAAGTAGGTGTGTGTATGTGTAGATGATGTGTTCATTGAATGGAAGATGAATAAGGTAAAAGTTAGAAAGACTGCAGATGCGCAAAGAAACCACTGTCTTATCAGGGAAGTAGATATCTGGATACCCAGCTCATTAAACAGACTGTGCGTCACAAGAAAGGATGCAACTGTGGAAATTTTCGACTGCTTTCAGCCGGGATAGTTGTTACAACAAAAAGGCTCCATAAAGGGCCTGCTCTTTGAATACAGATATGAAATAGAAGAATAGTTGTTAGCTATAGCCAAGAAAGGCTGCAAGTCGGTGTGTGTATGTGTAGATGATGTGTTGATTGAGGGAAAGATGAATAATGTAAGTAATAAGAAAGGCTGTAAGTGTGGAATTAACCTACTGCCATTCACGAGTAATAGTTACAAAGAAGGCTCAATAAAGGGCCTGCACTTTGAATTTGCATTACAAGAAGAAGAATTGATAACCCCAGCCAAGAAAGGAAGCAACTGCTCAAATTTCCCACTGCCTTCGGCTGGAGTAGTTGATACAAAAAAAGGCTCGATAAATGTCTAAAGACTTATGTGGAGGAAAGCAATTCTCTTGTTTCCTGTTTTTAGTTACATTAGGATGTGCATAAATCAGAAACATTTTGTACTTAGTGGCATCTAATTCTATTTTATGAAGAACATTTGAATTCTACATCCGACTCTAGGACTAGTGGGAGGGTAGCATTTCCAATTGTTTGACAGGTTACACTACATGTTTCCATGCAGCTAAAGAAAACTTAGCTTGGTTATGCATGGGCATCCTCTCACACGAAACCCAGCACTCAGCATTCAGGATTGTAAAGGCTTACCATAGGAGTGACGAGGAGTTTATATATGCCAGTGACAAAAGAAAAGAAAAACAAGTACGCTTGTTTTACATTAGAGATATAGAGACCTGAAAGACTATGCATGAAAATCCATGAAATCTTTTTTGAAGGTATGGAAGAAAGCAGTGAAAGGGTGTTTAGAAGCAATAAGGTCCAGCATAAAAAGTGCATAATTGTTCTTTTTGTTGAGTCTGAACACACCTTTTGGATTATGACCATGGAATAGAGGTGTAACTATATCATAGTTTCTATTGTCAGATGTGATAGTGGAATTACCACTACTTTTTAGACTACCATTGAACAATAATGTGTAGAGGAGCGGTATTGCTTGTTGACCTTCAAAGAGGAGGAAGATTTACATGTATATTTCAACACCTAAACAAAATAATTGCTCAATTCCAAAAAGAAAATTAAGTAGGAATGTTAGAGGAAGTCTGGTCCAACTCTAAAAGGATTGTGCAAATTGTGACAGCTGAAAGAAGTGTGTCTCAACATTACTTTGTATAATAATCCGGACACAACACTAGATTGCAGGAGTGTGCAAATATCTAATTAGACATCTTGCATGCAATCATATGTTACTTAAAACATACATTTTGTACATATCTAACCAGTAAAAGGTTAGTAGGAGTCATCTGCTGCGATCGAAACATTAGGCCTGTTGGGAAGATAGTGAAAAGTAACTTGTTATTAGCATTGCATTGTTTAAAGGTCAATAGCTTTTTGAAATGAACACTTTATATGTATTTACATGGTAAACATAGTGATCTCTTAACACTTAGTGGAAACGTGGTAATGACTCCATAACTTGGAAGGGTGCATAGCCAGCTTTCCAACATGGTGGACGTAACTCTAAAAAGGCCCTTGCAAATGCCTCCGTTATCTGAGTCATACTAATATACACCCTGTATCAGACAAATGTGAACTGCAGACTTAATGCGTTCTAAAGACTCCAAGGACTTATATCACTTAATTTTGATATTCTGCATTTAAACTCATTAAGGGTACTTACCATTAACTTTTGCACCTATGTTGTTGTAGTACCTTGGTTGCAGACACCAAAATACTTTTCAACAGACTCTAAATGTAAAAAAAAGATGTACATTAGGACATCATAACAGCAATGCTAACAAATAAAAACTTAGTTTGCAATATAAAATGCATGAGTCTAGGTTTTTTCAGATTCAGGATTAGAGACAGTTACAACTGTTGCAAACATATTTAAATGGCTTCACTACAAACAATATTGAACAATATTGAAAATTCACAACTATAATGACAATATCTTACTATACTATGTTAAAATGTAATGATATGTCTTTATCTAGGAAAGATCGTGTATGAAAAAACAAAATAAAGTAGAATCCAATGTTCAGGACAACACTAGAGTGTGAGACCTTATTTTTCATTGAAATGTTAAAGTCAAACATGATGACTCCATTAGGTTCATTGCAATTTTCAGTCCATAATTCCCCAGAAATATTACATTAGTAAAAATCTCAGCAACTGTCTGCTGAGTTGGGTAGGATTCTTCAAACTGAAAACATTATAACAAATGTATATGTTGAGCAAAAGTCGAACCTGAATGTTGAAGCAATCATAGGTTTCAGAGTAGAGAATTTCAGTACACACATTGATGGGAAATTATTAATAAAAGATAAGTAACTGTAATAGGAATGAAACTATACATATATTAGGTATTGAGAGACATATTTTTGAGAGGAAGGCATCGATTCCATCTTGCTACAGTGTCTAAACGAGGCTGGGGTCGCAGGGGCCGCCCTGAACTGGCTGCAGTCGTTCCTGACGGGGCGCTGCTTTCAAGTTCAACAGGCTCCATGCCGCTCCACCGAGGTGCCGCTGGACCAGGGAGTGCCTCATGGCTCAGCTTTGAGCCCTACACTCTTCAATCTTTATATGGCCTCCCTGGCCAAGGTTGTCCAAGCGTTTGGGGTGGAGTTGGTGTCTTACGCCGACGACACCCAACTGCTTAACTCGCTGTCCCACAACCCCACAGGAGCATCCTCCAATTTTAAGGCCTGCATGCAGGCCTTGGCTGACTGGATGGATACCCATTGTTTAAAACTTAATGGGTCTAAAACTGAGGTTTTAGTGGTGGGCGGAAAGAGCGGTGGCTGGTCAGCCGATTGGTGGCCATCTTGCCTGGGCGCTACCCCTGTACCGTGTGCGGAAGCTAAAAACCTAGGAGTGTGGGTAAACCCCACGCTGTCCTATGAGGGTCACATTAGACGCCTTGTGGGGAAATGCTTCGGGGTTCTGAAGGTTCTGAATAAGACGCTGGATCTTCTCCCCTTGACTGCCAGAAGGACGATGACGCAGGCTTTGGTCACCTCTCGGTTGGACTATGGGAACGTTTTGTTCCTTGGTACCACTGAGAGGAGTATGGGCCGTCTGCAGGTCATCCAGAATGCGGCTGCTCGCCTGGTGCTGAGGAGGCCGAGGAGAGCCAACTCACAGAAGGCGCTGGACGCCCTCCACTGGCTCCCCATAAAGAAGCGTGTTTTGTTCAAATGCTTGGTTATGTGCTACCGGATTGTCTGGTTAAGGGCCCCTGCCTATCTTTGGGACCTAGTCTGCAGATACGAGCCACCCAGGGCCCTTCGCTCGGGTGGTACGGGGCTGCTGACGGTCCCGCGGATAAAGAGATCCAGGATGGGAGGGCGTTCCTTCACATTACTGGCCGCCCAAAATTGGAACAAACTCCCGCTAGCCCTTAGACTAGAGAGCAGAGAGGGACCATTTTGTTCTCTGTTGAAAACCTACTTGTACATACTGTAAGGCTCTGGGGAGGGGTCTCCTCTGAGGTCTGTTTGCTTCTTCTCCACTAGCGCGGGGACACGCCGTGATGGCGTTACTGAGCGCTCTACAAAATCCTTTGTTATTATTATTATTACTTGTAAAAATATATGAAAGCACATGAGCTTCTAAAGAGGAACCAACATGTACATCATAGGCTATTAGCCAAAGTATACACAATTTACATGTAGCGGAACGTGGTATACCTGGTACTGACCCTGAAGATGGAACAGGTCCTGAAGATGGAACAGGTCCTGAAGATGGTAAAGGTGCTGGTGAATTATCACTGGTTATGCTTCCGGCAAATTAATTTTGAAAAAGTAAAATTTCTTAAAGAATAAATTAGTTAAACAACCTACCACAAACGTTTCTCAAACACAAAAAGTTCATCAGAAATAACTTTCTTATATTAATGTAGTTTGTGTGCAGAAACTTTGAGCGAGCGATATAGAGTACAGTCTATACAAATACAGAGGTAAGACCTTTCAAATGGATGCAGTTTGAAAACATGACAGTTTAACAAAGGGCGCTCAGGCCCTGCAGTGATAGGCTTGATTTTTATATTAAGAGTTTCTTGTGTGGGTGGTACAATAACTGATGTAGGCCCAGAAGTAGCATTTACATGAGCAGCCTTGGTATACATAGTATACATAACAATCAAGACTAACATTTTAATCATTGTCAAACAATTACCATTACACTTTCAAAAGGAAGCAATGGCACTTAAAGACTGATCATGAAGTGGTGAAGTGCCCAAAACATGTATTTTGGCAAAAGCATATCATAAAAAGACGTACAATAGAGAGAAAAATGGTGAGGGAACCTAAACCAAATAAAGGGCCAATACAACACCGAAGTGTCAAGGTTATAAAACAACAATTATTATGAAATAAAACTATGCTAGTCTGAGGGGGCAAAACTTTCTTAGGCCAACTAGAGCACATAACAAAACAACTATAGGTCACGTGATGAAGCAAGAAATGTTAAAAGTCAGCAGAGGATTAAAAGGGAGCAAATATGATGAATAGGAGAGAGTACGTATGTTGAAAGACAAATCACTTGGCGTAGCACAAAAATGCAACATATATATTTATGAAAGCACAATATATAAGAAAATAGGCCTGGGAAGGCCATGTGAGGCAGTAATAAATAGTAAAATTCATGGGAGAAAAAAAAAAAATACAGAGCTGGGAGAGCCACATGACGCACAAAAAATACTATCAAGCACGTACAATTATGGAAAAGGCATTGTAGGGCCCGTGACGCAGAAGGTATAGGATCATGCAAGTACGATCAATAAGCATAGAGGCCTGGGAAGGCCAAGTGAGGCAGTAATAAATATTAAAAGTAATGGGACAATTAGGAGGGAGCAAATACAATGAAGCACAAAGCACGTACCCCACAAACATAAAGCAAAGCAGCGCTGGGATGGCCACGTGACGTACAAAAAATATCATCAAGCACGTAAAATGTATAAGAACAGAGACAAAAGCACGTGGCACACTTCAAAAATACAACACAGAAATTCATGCACGCATCATTTATTAAAGGAAGGCCTAGGAGTGCGCGTGAGGCAGTAATAAATATTAAAAGTCATGGGAGAATTAGGAGGGAGCTAATACGATGAACCACAAAGCACGTAACCCACAAAAATAAAGCAAAACAGAGCTGGGAGGGCCAAGTGATGCAGAAAAAAATACCATCAAGCACGTAAAATTTTTAAGAACAGACACGAAAGCACGAGAGACACTTCAAAAACACGACCCAGAAATTCATGCACGCACAATTTATTAAAGAAAGGCATAGGAGCGCCCCATGACGAAGAAGGAATTAAATATTAGGAATTTGCAAGTATGATAAATAAGAATAGAGGCCTGCGAAGGCCACGTGAGGCAGTAATAAATATTAAAAGTCATGGGAGAATTAGGAGGGAGGTAATACTATGAACCACAAAGCATGTACCCCACAAAAATAAAGCAAAACAGAGCTGGGAGGGCCACTTGACGCATTCCACAAAAATAAAGCAAAAGAGAGCTGGGAGGGCCAAATGACGCAGAAAAAAATATGATGAAGCACGTAAAATTTCTAAGAACAGACACGAAAGCACGTGACATTTAAAAAATACAACCGAGAAATTCATACAAGCACAATTTATTAAATTAAGGCTGAGGAGGGCCCCATGATGCAGAACAAATTAAATATTAGGAACATGCAAGTACGATCAATACAAATAGAGGCCTGGAAAGGCCATGTAAGGCAGTAATACATATTAGTCATGGGAGAATTAGGAGGGAGCAAATACGATGAACCACAAAGCATGTACCCCACAAAAATAAAGCAAGACAGAGCTGGGAGGGCCACGTGACGCAGAAAAAAAATACCATCAAGCACGTAAAATTTCTAAGAACAGACACGAAAGCACGTGACACACTTGAAAAATACGACATAGAAATTCATGCACGCATAAAGTATTAAAGAGAGGCCTAGCAGGGTGCCGTGACGCAAAATGAATTAAATAATAGAATCATCCAAGTACAATCAATAAGAATAGAAGCTCGGGAAGGCCACGTGAGGTAACAATAAATAGTAAAAGTCACGGGAGGATTAGAAGGGAGCAAATAGGATGAAGCACAAGTAAACCAAATCAGAGCTGTGAGCGCCACGTGACGCAGTAAAAAAAATACTATCATGCAGGTACAGTTTACAGCGGAGACTGATGTGGTGACGGCTTTTTCTACCTTTGCTTCTGTTGTCTCTTGTCTTGTCTTCAAAGGCTGGAGCTTTGGCTGGACCTGGGGCTACCTGCGCGCAGGGGCCGCCGCCTCCGTGCCTATGGTGTTCTGGCAGCGCGGCAGCAGCAGTGACACCACGTCGAGTGTGACAATTCCTCCTCTGCTTGACCAAACAGTTCGTCGTAAAATCAACCACGACATTGTGTCTGTAATCCCAGCACAGGGAGGCAAATGAGAGCGTGGTCACTTCAGTGCACACATATATGGGAACCACGGGGGCTGACTAAACAAAGCCCAGGGCTGTCATTGGGAGCGTTATTGCGCTCTACAAGAATGATGTCCCTGGGGGACCTCCCATTGGTTAGTGTATTGCTTTCCAGGCTTAGTGATAGCAAGCATCCTAGGTGGTGGCATCTGGGGAGTGTGGACGAGCGTGCACCGCGCATATGCAAGTGTGAGTGCGTGCAGCAACAATTAACAACAGAGAGAGATGGGGGTGAGGTTATCATGTGCGCAGAGGCAGGCCCAGAATCGGATCTCCAATGAGTGACCACTTCTAATCAATCTCATTAGCGCGCCCTGTGCTCTGATTTGTCACTGTGAGGGTGATCACACCATACTTTGTACTGCAAATCATATTTAGCGTACCCACGAATACGGTTTGAATATGCTTTGACATTCCGTGTTGCATAAAAGTTTTTGTGTGACGTCACATATGGCGTACTGTACGCGAAAGGCGCCAATGTTTCTAGTTCTTTAAAAACATATATTTATGTATTTAATGTACATACTAAGGGCAGACATTATCTAGGATAATTATGAAAATATTTTTTTTTAACTTTTAAAAATTGTATATTACTTTTAAAAACAATTACACAAATCACGGTAGAGCGTCATGCGTACTCGTATCGTAAGAGCACCGTAAGCACACCATAAGCGTACGCAAAGCCATGTGACTTTAAAAGAAGAGATTTGATTGGTTCATAACACTTCCTATTGCAACTGTTGAAAGTTCCTTCCCATTTTAATCATTCGACTTAGACTTTCTTAGAAAGAGCATCTCTTCTGAGAATCTTGTCAAATGGAAGGCAGATCATCATAATAACAGCAATGGACTCGTTTTATTCCTGAAGAACCTCCAAAAAAGAGGAAAGACGCTCTAATTTGGAAGTTTGTTACTTTTCCAGCAGGGCAAAAAAAGGTTAATGCTCCAAAAGTAACCTGTAAAATGTGCCAAACAACTCTTTCAAGGGGTGATCCATCTAAAAAATACTCCTTTGGCACAGCAAATATGGTGCGACTCGTGAAGAACTTGCACCCCAACAACTTTGCTCGAGCTGCAAGACGTAGGTTGCAGGACAGCCCACCTGCTACTGCACCAAGCACATCAACTACTGCAGCAGAATTTTCAGCAAGCAGTCCACACCCACACATTGATCCTGATTTTGCTGACGTTAAAATTGTATGCATTTATTGCAATAAACTTTTGTGTTATAGGGAACAGTCTTTTGATCTGATAAAACATTGCTGTCCTCGATATAATTTTTTTTTCATTCTTTTATTCCTGTTGGACACTTTTTGGGTTCCAGTTCCATTTTTTTGGTTTTAAAAAAAACTTGTTGACAAAACACAAAAAAAAATAGAAAACTAAAAACACAAACAAAAACAGTTCTTTTTAGAACTACCTTCACTGGTCAAAGAAAGAACTATATTTCTATGTTAGTGTATAAAAGTTTCTCAGAATGAATGTGTAGTTCATAAATGAATGAATGAAAACATTACTAGTGTATGGTGAATGTGAAAGAGCAGAACTATAAGGAAGTGCTACAGCATAAATCTAGAAGCATTTTACCTATAGTATACTGTAGTACCTCTGAAGCACTTAAATGTAACATATCCATATAAATATGTTACAAGTCTATGCTTCAATTTGCACTGCTGGTGAAACTGCCTGGGTGTTAGGGGTAGATTTACAACCCCCTTGTGCCTCTTTTAACACAGCCGTTACGTCACTTTTGTGATGCACTGGTAGTGCAAAAGATGTGCCATGGTGTGTGGAAGGTGCATCACATTATAAAGCCCTGCGCTAGAAGGACATGATATCACAGTACCCAATAACTGTCATATCTCCTGGAATATACCACTTATTGTACATCTGCTGATTATTGTTTTATTGTAGTGAATGTATTCTTTTAGAATAGTGTGATAGTGTTTACTGGAAGTGTAAGGATACAGATTGGGGAATTGAAGGTATAAAAGATAAGTTTGCTGGTGCATTGAAGACTACATGCATAGTCTATTGGGGTTTTATCATGAACTACTGAATGGATTTACTCCATTTAACAAAAAGCACAATCTGCAAACCGAACTCTACCTCTCTGCCAAATTTGATGCAATTACATTAGCGTATGCGTACGGGACGATTATAAAAAAAAATAATGATAAAGGAATTATATAGAATTCAATTTTAATATATTGGAGAAGTTTTTTATAAAAAAATATCTTTTCAATGTACTTTTGTTATTATTTTACATTAAGAATATGAAATATAATTTAAAAATAAAATAAATATAAATATTTATATTCGAAATGGATGAAATTAGTTTAAAAAGAAAGAAATATAATAATTAATACATTTAAAAATTATCATTGACAAAACCTTTGAAATTCACTGAAAAAACATAGGTTTTACACACGTTATAGTTAGGAATTAGCATTTAAAAAACCATGCAAATTTACTGAAAAAACCATAGGTTTCAAACATGTTATATTTAGCTGGACATTTCACTAATACAAAACGATTGAAATTCACCCGTTATATTTAGTTCAGGTAACTATAAGTTGCGCGCCCGCAATGCAATGCTGATGACGTCACATATTACATCACTCATGACATGGTCAGTGACATCACCCATAACATCACTGATGACATCTCAAATGACATCACTGATGGCATATGGGTTAATCATAATAATAACCATACTTACCAGTAACTTGTATTAAATTCCATAGGAATCAATTGTCTGGTTTTCACCAGAGAAGTTTCTAAGTGACAAAATAAAAATATTCTTAAAAAATTGCCTGCATGACTTAATCGCATTCTTTTAAATGTTTACAGGAGATGCACCAGTGCTAGATGAAGGATCCACCACTGAGTAAGAAAAAGTGACAATAAAACTACTTACCTGCTAAGTGAATTTGCGCCCATAGGATAACATTGGTAATTCTATGTGAAAAAACTTCTAAGTTTCAAATTTTAAAATACAATAGTATTCCTTGAAAATCACTACTGTAACCAAAACGCTTTCACTCAACTGTTTACAGGAGATGTCCAAGGATGGAATTTAGGATCCAGTCCTGTGGTTAGAAAAGTAATCCATAAAGTAACTAATTGCATTTAACTAGAAATTCACATTGAGGTCAATGTTGCATTGTGTTTGAAATTGTGTTGCCCATTGCAACAACCGTAACTACTGTACTTAAAAGTGTATTGCCTATTTGCAATGTATTTAAACTAAAGTAATTCATTCTGATAAAGTATATTTTGTAATGTAATGTATAATGTAATGCGAATGTAATTTAAAAAATAAAATATCTAAAAATAAATAGTTTAAACAATGTAGTAAATCAGTATCAAAAAAATAATATAACTAATAATATATTTAAAAATTGCCATTTACAAAACATTTGAAATTCACTGAAAAAAGCATAGGTTTCAGGCCTGATATAGTTAGGAATTAGCATTTACAAAACCTTTGGAATTAACTGAAAAAAACATAGGTTTCAGGCCTGATATAGTTAGAAATTAGCATTTAAAAAAACCTTAGAAATTCACAGAAACCGATAGGTTTTAGGGGCGTTATAGTTAGCTGACATTTCACTCGTACAAAACCATTGAAATTCTTCCGATATAGTTAGTTGTACTCACTATATCTCGAGCGCCCGCAATCCACTGCTGATGATGTCACATGCCTAACCTTCCTAAACATTTAATGGAGGTAGTGCTCCATAGTTTGTGCAAGGCCTTAAATATGTTCTTTATGACTTCAAACCTTCAGTTGTAATCTAGTGCTCCCAAGAACTCTTTTTCATTTTAGACCACTGTACTTTTTGAAATGATATTTCAGCATCTCCTACTCTCAACTGAAACAGCTTCTTTATGAGTTCCTTAACACAGCACCCATATTATTTCCGATTAGGGCATGAATATGTTGTTGCAACTGTGTGGTCTCCGGACCGACTAACCTCCATTCGGAAGTCCCAACACTGCTATGACAAAGCGACTGCACATGGTGTGGTTGCACACTCCCATTTCTCTAGGGAGCTTGTGCTGTGGCTGTAAATCAGCCTTAGCACAAGCTCCCAAAGAGAAATGAGGTATTCTGTTAATCCCTGCACTGAGTGGCAGGCAGGGATCTCATGGTGCCCCCTTGGCCCCGAATCAGAGACCGCTGGGAGAAGGGGCCCTTCTAGGGGCTCCCAAAGTACCTTCCGAAAGGCTTTCCTTGCTAGAAATCCTGGCATGGAAGGTCTGTCAGAAACTGACATCACAATCCTGATGGTGGAAATGCTGTTGCATATGGATTATGTGTCGGAGCTGAGCACTGAAACTTTTCAGACACTCACCCAGTTCATGGAGTGTCTGTAAAGTGACTGAAAAGTTACTGCGGTCTGTCCATCATCGCCTAGTGCTTGCTTTGTTCACCTTAAATTGGCCGGGAATACCCAGATGATGTTCCCTCACTCACTTTGCCACTGGATTCAAGCCAGCCTGGTTGATGAGGGGTGTTACCCCCAAACCGGGCCCAGAATGTTTGTTTCCAGTCCAGGGAAGACCTGGCTTGGCAGTTCGGGCTGGACTGTTCCCATGAAGCACAGGGTCAAGACTAATTTGCACATGGCTGGATCTGACCTGTGGTGGCAAAGTGAGCCAACCAACGATGATTGATTCAACTCAGATCTGTGACTGGTGGTGAGTGTCTAAAAAATGTCAGCACACTGCCCATCATCTCCTTGTGTTTGAGTGGAAATGTATACTCATAGGTTTATGAATATCATTTTGTAGTCCTTTAGTAGAACTCTGAGAGTACTAATAAACATACTTTGAAATACAGTTTTTGAATTTGCTCCTAAGAGTGCAAGTGTACAACCTGACAAATCCAAGATGCTATTTGTAGGGCAGATGTAAAGACTTGGTGGTCAGCTCCAGTAAAGTCTATGGCAGACCTGCATCCTCCTTCTTCATGTTGGTTGCCATGGAGACCAGGGAGTCAGGGGGGCAAGGCCTATGATGTGCATGAACATGGTGGAAAAAAGTGGAAAAATAAAACATTGCATATGTGCCGGAGATCTTAAAGCTTTCCACCATTTTTAAAGTATGAACAATTGATGAAAGGAGTCATTAGGAAGTATGAGCTCCTTTATTTTATTTTTTTAATTCAGCACATGGCCCCTGGTTTCCATTTTGTTTTAGGTTGCTTTTCATAAGATTGTAAAACATTCTATCCACTGGCCTTAGTACCCTTCAAGATAGCTGAGATTTCCCACACACCAATTGTAATATATTTTGCCACACATAAAGCAGCTCCATATTCAGACTAGAGGTAATGTATATGAGAATATATAGTTCATGCAAATGGGTCACCCCACATAAAACAATTCCTTGAAAATGATGTCTTTTAAATCCAAAAACATCTGCCGGGTAATTCCTTTGAACTTTTAGTTTCAAAGGTGCTTTCTTTGGAATTACTTCATTTTCCAACCTCAAGAAATATTTCATAGACAGTAGGCTTAATGTGAGTTCTGATGAAGTTGATACGTCCCTATAGTGAAACTGACTTTTAAAGGCTTCTTCAAGGGAAACTGTAAGGAGAAAGAGTGTACTTTTCTACCAGAAAAAAATCATGAAATTGTGGTTAACGTGCAACCTGTGCAATTGTAAGATTGCAAAGAGTAAACTGAAACTATTTCACCATGGGCTGGTATAGTTCATCAGGTGTAATATCTCTTATGGTTAAAAAAATAGTAGTGCCCATTTGAAAACAGATTTTTTTAAAAGGTCATTAAATATTAAAATGTTCAATGAACTAATTAAATGTTCTATAGATTTTGATTTAGCTTCATCATTCGTAGGTCAGTTACGGATTATCTTTGAAATGCCATTAAAAATGTTTCTTTTTTGCATATTGTTTTGTGAGATTCAAAGTGTAGAACAACACATAAAACTATCTTATAAAGCAATAGAAAGACTCCAAGTTCAATGAAGTAGTACATCTTTACATATGTATGAAACTTGCAGACAGTCAACTGCCTAGAGTCGCACAAAGTAACTTATCACTTAAAACTAAGCTGTAATCCATTTTCTACAACAATAGAAAATAAAAAAGTTAAAAGAAGTAGCACATCTTTACTTATGTAACAAAATTGCGACAACCAAGTGCCGAGAGTACCACAAAGTTAATTATCACTTAAAACTAAGCTGAAATCTTCCTGGACGCATTTGTCCTGATGCTGAGTAGGGCTTGAATGAGACAGTGGTCAATATTGATCTCACTCTTCCATTCAATGATACAGAGTGGATTAGTATGTGTCTTTTTTTAGCTATTCATTAACAAGTATAGTACTAGCTAGATGGAAAAAAAATTGGGAAGGTTTTTGGGATAGGTACCTATTCATATAACTCATTTTGGAATATGTTAATTGTACTACTTGACATACTCCAAAATACAATTCCCAAACTTCCGGCTGAAGATCTTCACCTGTGCCACTTCTATATTTTCGGTACTCGGATACTGACCGAGGTGCGGAGATCTCTGCATTGGCGAGTATACGATTTAGTAGAAAATGTTCAAGGGGAACTTTCACATACTTGCTATTCTGTTTATTATTGTGTCAGTTCTAAGTCCTTTTTACTGAAAGAGCAGTTCTAGTTTGTTCTTTATTAATAAGAAAGCCCCGTGAATAAAAAAAATTAAGAAAACACTGTGAATAAAAATTAAAAAAAAGAGGTTTCTTCATATTGTAATCACTCAGGGCATTTCAAGAGCTCATTAGATTCCAAGATATCAAGGCAGAGGCCAAAAGAATACTCTGACCTCCATCCTAAAATAACAATAAAGTCAGAGCAAGTATCTGGAGGTCAAAGTCTGCTACTAAATATAAAGACCAATAACAAGGCTTTTGCATTCTACAGAATTTGGGTGATTCATTCCACCTCCATATAAAATAAGGCCATCCGCCTTGGGTTCAGAGATCTCACTTAAGCTAGAGCTTCTCCTTAGATCTTTTACAACATGTTCATTTCCTTAT
This sequence comes from Lissotriton vulgaris, assembly GCF_964263255.1. Classification (NCBI taxonomy): domain Eukaryota; kingdom Metazoa; phylum Chordata; class Amphibia; order Caudata; family Salamandridae; genus Lissotriton; species Lissotriton vulgaris. Next base: position 585,876,208 of record NC_141689.1, on the reverse strand, counting down.
GTGACCTGTTTACTTTTCCTTGTTTTTCTTAGGCAATCCTTTTATTTTGTATTGGCTGAGGTATTTCCCTATATTTTCTAACATATTCTGTACCTCACACACTTTTAATCATAGTGCCCTATTCGAAAAGTGATTTTGGAGTAAGTAAGTATTTCAATTTTATGAATTCAATATGAACTTCACAAATATCTGGCGTGAGCATTCCGCCATTAGGCACAGATCTCTGAATACATAAGTAATAGTATATGTGAGAGATAAAAGGGTGAGTGGTAGGAAAACAGGTGGGTTAGGGATATTGAAGGAGGGGTTTAAGGCGGCACATACACTCATACACTTCTAAATATATTATAGATCGAATACTGGCAAATGTGGCCTAAATGTACTCCAGCTTGCCTAGGACTAAGTTGAGCACTGATATGCCAACCACTGGCACTGCAACACACAAAGAAATCAATTGAGGCAGGCTACAACATTTAACGCTTGACCCTAGCACCAAAAATGAAACATATAGAATTAAATAGTATTTATGACAATGTTACTTTTATATATGATATCATGTAAAATAATTTGCATTAACAAGTAATTATTAATAATGTATGCTTCAATGCATTTAACTGTATTTTATAAATAGCTCAATGCTACATTTAAATGTAAAATGCATTAAATAGCTGAATAATCTAATTTAAATATACAACAATTATAAATCATTAATTAAAAACATGAATGACAATAAAGCTTTTATTAAATTAACTTAAATCTAAAATAAATGTTTGGGATAGAGGGTTAATTTCAGTTGTGAATAAAAGTAATGCATTTAGATTTTAAAACTATAATTAATATAATTAAATTAGGTTAGAATACATTTTAGGAGGTAGTACTTTTTATTTTAGTAGTCCTATCTGTACAGGAGTTAGTGATGTTTCCTATTTATTATTTTAATATCCATTCAACTATTTTTAATTTGTTTTTTTTTAAATATGAAATTACATTAAAATTCATTATTATTTCCTATATAGAGTTTGCTGTTCCAGTGGTAGAGATTTCCACAAATAGCTGGAAAGCTACTTATGGTAGCTTTCCAGTTATAAAATACGTTGTAGTTGACAGCACCCCTTATTTGAGAACTATGGAGACTCATAACTCAAAACCTAGGTATAGATCTCCACTAGGAAATGGTGAACAGCACCAAAGTAGAGATTTATCCTTCCGTGTAAATGTAGACCTAAATAAGATAAATCTATTTACATGTGAAAAGGCACCATTGTGAATAGAGCCAACTGTGCCTTTCATTAAGAGGTATTCAACATGTATGTAATTTGCTTTCAAATATCTACCAAAAATTGTAGAAGATTTATAGGAAATTACTTAAAATGCAGACCCGTCTATTAGTTTCCTATTTTAGTGTGAAATTGATTTTTGTGTCAATCTTTGTTCGAAGAATACATTTCACCTAACACTAGTGCAAAAACACTAACACAAAACAAAGAACAGCCACTCACATTCTGTTATTGCTGTAAATATTTTACAGTGAATGTTAGAATCGTGGTAAAATGTTACCTCAAATGCTGTGCATTAGGCGATGGGGCATAATGTCGCAATACTAAGAAGTTTGCTTATCAAGCATATTGCAAGAGTCTCAAAACTATATGAATTACTCTGGCATAAATAAAATTTTGCCAAAGGCTACTCTCCTTTTATTGTTTATATGCGAACATTGTCTCATTAGTTATACCCTGTGTGGCTCCTTTTCATATGTTTGCTGCATCATGCTGGTGAAATGTTTTGTTTTCTTTTCTCTTTCTATAAAGAAGCACTCTAGATTAATGTTTACTGAGGTTTACAAATTCTGTGGTAAATCTATCTGTTCTCTCAAATTGATCCGGTCTTACACCATTTCTTTAGCAGTCAACACTTTTTTTTACATATATCATTCTCCATTATTTTACCCTGTTCAGTATTACTTTCAGACCAGGAGATGTCCTTTTGGTAAGATGGGTTAGATTTTAGTACATATATTATGGAGAAAGCTATTGAAATTCAATAGCATCTATCACTAAACATTCTTTCAATTTAGGCAACCTAAAGAAGTATTTCCTCCTGTCTAGATGTAAGGAATTAAATGTTTGCATGTGTTTGTTCCAATTAATTAGCCAAATATTTTAAATGTCCCTTAGCTTGAATGAGCTTTATCTTGAATTGGATACATTTTTTTGACACTGATATGTATATGGAAATGTGCTTTTCAGTATGATCTCTGTACATTTCTTTAGATTCACGTCACTGAATAGCCTGGCACATTCGGTTATAGGTGATGGATTGTTTGTTAAAATCCACCCAGTAAATGCCTGTGCTCCTTTAACGTAGTAATAAATGGCTAATTTCAACTAGCGTATCGGGGACCTACATAAAGCAGTATCATTAAGGCACATAAGGATAGTACTTGTCATTCAAGTCAGATGTCTCAAGAGGAAGGCAGTGTCCATTCGTATCCCCAATGAGTGATTGTCACGCAATGGCATAAACCCTGCCCATACAATTCTGAATTGCTATAAAAATACACTGCAAACACCACATGACATATTTAGAAGCATACTTTTAAGGTAAGCTTAGTCAACTATAAGTAGTGTTTTGTAGAACACAAAGCCTTAGTGCATACATTTTAGTGGTGTGTGAAACTTGCATAATTTACTGTAGCGTAATTACGTGAAAAGGCAGCAAATTTAAGTGTAATTATGCATAATTACAGAAAATACATTTTGCATACAAACATTTACCAGAACAGTCTTTTTGGGTAAAAGTTAAATGCGAAAATTGTATTTTGAGTTGACTTCCAATTAGTCATGCTCAAAACATTTCTGCTTGTGTTCGAATTTGTAGTTTTGCTCTTAAAAACTTCCCCAATGGTACTCTTGGCAAAATAAATATCCTTGAAATGTTTTTTGATAACTCATGTTAAACCCTTAACCGCTTAGGCTATTCCACCCGAGTGCAGAAACTTTTTTCAGCTATTTGAGGTACTTTGTGCTTAACCTTCCATAAAGTTATTTCCATGTCAGGTATCCAAACCAAATTTGCACTATTTGTGTCCAGCATCATGGGGATTATAAAAGAACCCAAGGTTTGGTAATTCCCATGAGGAGGGACCAGAAAATAGCAAATATTTACTTATAGTTTTATTTTTGGGGGGGAAAGTACTCTGCAGAAAACTGTCTTTTTTTTCTTCTAAAAATGGCATTTATTACAACTTTGCTGTGGTAAAGTCACCATCTTCCCATCTTTCAGGAGCATGCAGACCTATATAATATCTGTTACCATAATGTTGATATTTTCCAAAGACGTAGGCCATTGTTCCTAATTTTTGTTCTTACAACCTACACTTGTGGAGGGAAAAGAATTGAAACCCATGGGTGATGAGGGAAAGCTATACATTGAAAAACATTGAGATACAATGCAATAATTTGTGCGGATCTCTCAAGGTTTTTCCAAAGAAATTAACTGTTGAAATAAAACAAATATGAACAATGTGTCAGAAAATGCATCCATTTTAACAATGTTTTCATCTGCAACTTCTTGAAACAATGGCATATTTACAGAAGCAATACAATGGTGTGTCAGCGAGACGATTATGGTCACTGGGATGTGTAGGGTTTGTAGGTTCTCCAAGAATCCAAGGAACACAGAGGAAACAACTGAGCTGCCCCTTACCATACTTTTTTACTGTGTATCAGGTATAGAGCAATTCATATGGTAAAATATAAAAAGCGGAAAATGGGTATGAAGGAAACCTTTGAATTTCTGAAATGTACACCAGATGCTGACTTTAGGAGCAGTGGTTATTTGAACATCCATGAATTTGTGAGTACCTAAGAATACTATGTGATTCAAAAGGCAATTCAAAAAATGTCTTCTTTCTTACAAAGTGTCAGGATCGTCAGGAGTGCATGCCTATATGAAACAACAGTACAGACAAAGACAGACGTAAATCCCCCCAATTCCCTTTAACGCAACCTTCAGCAAGGATAGAAATCCTGCTGCATGAAATTGTGCCCAGGGGGAAAGGGAAGTGGATAAAATAAGAAACTAGCTGTAAGTTCTCGGGTATCTTCAAGGTCTGGTCAGGGAGACTGCATGGCACCCATACTGCAGAACAGGAAGACAAGACAACAAGAATGAGGTAATCGCTCTCCTGTTTAAAACATGTACATTCTTAGTAAATACCTCTTTTCATCCACTCACCTGTAATATTACAGCTAAGATACCAAGGTAAATGAAACTGCCACGAAATACTACAGTGAGAGATCCCCCACTGTATAACCTTCCCAGAGCAGGAAAAATGTGGACAAAACAAAATCAGGAGCAAAGAAAAAGTAAACAAAATGGGTTGAATACTGTCACAATACCTCAATAAGTTCGGAAAACCCAATTGTCTTTTGTAGTATAAAATGTCTAAGGGTGGGCGGGCAGCTACGCTCCGTGCACGGAGTGTGCGTAGTGCCGGCTTCTACGTATTTTGCATAGCAGGCATAGAATTTGGCCCTTCACACGCTCCGCAGACGGAGCGTAGCTGGCCGCCACCCGCCTCCCTCCCGCCCTCTCACGAGAAATGCGCATACGCGGCCGCCCGCGCATGCGCATTAGTACCCAAGACGGCAGCTATGAAGAGAGCAAGCCCCGGGGACGCGGCGGCCAGCGGCGGGCAAGGTAAGTGCCTTTTAATTCTTTTACACGTTTAATTTAAAGTATTTAGGGAGGGCGGAAGGGAGGCCTGCGGTGCGTAGTGGGGCTACGCGGAGTGCGGAGGTGGGCGTAGTTTCTTGCCCACTTCACGTGGAAAGGGGCGACCACTCGGTCCCCCCGAACGTATGGATGAGTGCCTCGATCCCCCCGGGAAGCCATTTTTGGGCGGGAGGCGCGTCTCGGCTGGTATGCCCGAAGCGGCGTAGCCGGGGCGCGCTTTTTTTTCCCGCCCTAGAGTGGGCTGGCCTAGACACCGACGCAGCCAGCCACGCCCTCGGGGCGGGCAGGGGCGGGTTTTCGCCCGCCCTGAAGACGGATAAAAGAAGGCGCAAGACCAGAAGACGTCCTCTTGTTCTTGTGCTCCGAAGCTGCACCTCCTCGCTACACGTGAGCTCGGGACGGAACGAAGAGCCAATTTTGAGCGTTTTGATCTTTTTCTTTGTCTTCTAGATACTTCGTCGGAGAGATGCCCAAGAAAGGCGCAAAGAGAATGACGACTGAGCAGATGGTTCGGGCCCTTTTTAAGGATATGTCCGACATAAAGAAACGGCTGGCGGAGCGAGACGGGGAGGAGGGAACGGGCCAACCACCGGCTGGAGGGAGACCTAAGAGGCCGAGAAGGGTTCCAGCCGGGGGAGATGTCCCGGCTCCCTCTGCCCCGCTCGAGGCGCCGACCCCGGTACCGATCGAGGGGAATCCAATCCCCGTTGTCGTCACCCCGACACCTAAGGAAGACATGCCCCCCGAGCTGGCAGCACAGCTAGCAGCATGGTTGGGGGATAGCAGTGATGGCGCCACGGCTGCCGAGGCACAGGCGCTGATAAAAGGGCTTCGTGAGAAGAAAGAGGCAGCTAGAGTGGCTGCACCGTTGGCAGGGATAGACAAGCCGCAAGCGGCAGAAGCTGCGTCCGGTTCAGGTAAGCGGCCATTGCCGATTGCACGGGACGAGTCAGCACCCTCTCGTAGAGAGAGATTGGGACAACATGTGCCTTTAGCCATAAAGGAAAAGATCTGGGCAGGGGAATACGTGAATATTTTTTCCTTGCTTGTTGATCATTATGATGTGGAGCATGTAAAAAGTCAGAAGGACCTAATGCATCCGAGTGTTTGGCGCGCAAAAATGGCCGCCTTTAAGGTAAATGAGAACATTGGCAACTGGGGCAATGCCTGGGGTATTTTTACATCGATTTTGGGGGAACGTAGGCCCGAGTTGCTTCCTGAGTTTTCCGTTTACCAATCACGAATTATGGGTTACTCGACGGCGTATCAAGGTAACCATTGGTTTTGTTATGATAATCTGTTCAGGAAAGAAAAGGAACATAACAAGAGTTTGACCTGGGATTGTTACGATTCTTTAACGTGGGATAAAATGAAGGAATCGGGAATGTTAAGAATGCCATTGGTCGGGAGCAATGTTGTTGATTACTCCCGCCAAAATGTGGGGTCGCCCTTTCGACCAAGTACGAGCACCGACGACCAGTCGAGGCCCGCAGGTAATACCGGGAGAAAGGGTTTCTGTTATAACTTCAACAGAGGGAAATGTACCAGGCCTCCGGGGTCCTGTAAATTTAGACACGAATGTAGTACGTGTGGGTCATCCCATCCTGAGTCATCGTGCAGAGCCAGAACGGGTGAGAATGGGGGTAAGGGAGGCGCCAAACAGGTCTAATCTAGTCCGAGGGGCGCCTTTACCAACCCCGATTGATACCTTGGCAATGATCCCCTGGCTCAGCGATTACCCGGATCGTGCTTCTGCCGTGGTGCTGCGGAACGGTTTTACACATGGTTTCCGCATCCCGGTGGGGGACTTTCAGGGTGTAGGGAGTTGCAAGAATCAGCTTTCCGTCTTACAACATTCATCTGTGGTGCAGGAAAAAATTCAGAAAGAGGTTAGCCGGGGACGGGTCGCCGGCCCGTTTAGTGTACCCCCGGTACCGGATTTTGTTTGTTCTCCGTTAGGGGTGGTCCCCAAGAAGGACCCAGGTGAGTTTCGTCTGATCCATAATCTGTCTGCTCCACACGGCCTTTCGGTAAACGACGCAATTGATCCTGGAGTTTGTTCGGTGCGATACGCATTGTTTGATGAGGCAGTAGCCATATTGAATCGCCTGGGGCCCGGGACGTTGATGGCGAAATCAGATATCGAGTCGGCGTTCCGGTTGCTCCCGGTACACCCAGACGATCAGCGTCTTTTGGGATTCGGGTTCCAGGGATCATTTTACATGGATAGGTGTATGCCAATGGGATGCTCTATATCATGTGCTTATTTTGAGCAATTCAGTACTTTCCTGCAATGGGTGTTCACTAAGAAGACGGGTTTTCGAAATGTAATGCACTACCTTGACGACTTTTTGTTCCTTGGCCCCGCCGGAAACCCCGAGTGTGCCCAGGCCTTAGATGAATTCTGTGTGTTGATGGGTCATTTTGGCGTGCCGTTGGCACCGGGTAAAACTATGGGTCCCACGACTTGCCTCGAGTTTTTGGGGATCGAGTTGGACTCAAGGGAGGGGTGTTTCCGTTTACCAGCCAGCAAAGTGTTGAAATTCAGGTCAGCCCTCCGAGTATGTTTAAATACACCCAAGGTTACACTGCATCAGTTGCAACAATTAGTGGGGAAGTTGAATTTTGCCTTGAGAGTAATCCCAATGGCTCGCCCTTTTTCCCGCTCCATTGCCCAAGCGATGATTGGCCTGAAGGAGGGTCATCATCGCACGAGGTTATCGGCTGAGGTCCGCCAGGACATGCGGATATGGTTAGCATTCCTGGCGGACTTCAATGGCCGAGTCGTCTGGAACAAGCCAGCCGTGTCCTCGGAAGAGCTTGGGCTATGGACGGATTCAGCAGGAAGCATAGGTTTTGGCGCCATCTTCGGCACGAACTGGTCTGCTCAAAGATGGCCCCTATGGTGGCACGAGAAGGGGCTAACGAGTAATATCGCTTTCCTTGAATTATTTCCCATTCTCGTGGCCCTGTGTACCTGGCCAGAAGGTTTCAGAGATCATTCTGTCGTTTTTTGGTCCGACAATATGACCGTGGTAGAATGCATCAACAGTCAGTCAGCCCATTGTAAATTGATTTTGAGGCTGCTCAAAGAAATTGTCCTACTATGTATGCAACTGAACGTGGTTTTCAGAGCAAAACATGTCCCAGGAGTGATGAATCAGGCCGCTGACGCACTGTCTCGTTTTCACATGCAGGCTTTCTCGGGTTTCCTTCCTTCAGCGGACCCGGAGCCGGCACCCTTCCCCGAAGCTCTCTGGTCTCTCGGTGCCCCGAACTTCGTCACCTCGTGGGAGAGAGTCTAGCACCCAGGACAAGGAAGGCATATGAAGGGGCGTTCCAGGCCTATTTAGCCTTTTTGGGGGCAGAGAGAGGGGGTCTTTGGGGTCAGGAAGAGTGGGTAGTACTCTTTCTTATGTCTTTACACAGGGCTGGGAAATCGGTGGCTACGGCCCAAAGGCATCGTGCCGCCATTTCCTTTGTTGCCAGGGCCCATGGCATCCTGGACCCAACAGCGTCTTTCACAGTACAGAAAGCGCTGCGTGGGTGGCAACGCCTAGAGGGTCGCAGAGTAGACGTGAGACGACCGATAGGTCTAGACAGGTTGTCCCTGTTACTGGCCACACTCCCGAACACATGCTCGTCCCCTTTTGAGACCTGTTTGTTCCGGTCTGCATTTACGCTGGCGTTTCACGGGGCTATGAGAGTTAGTGAGCTGGTTGCAAGGAACAAACAGGATGTGACGGGGGGCTTGTGCAGAGAACATGTTCAGATCAGGGGGGACGCGATGATTGTCTCCTTTCTCCGGTCTAAGACTGACCAAGATGGGAGAGGGGACTGTACGATCATTCGCAGGAACCCCGAGTCATCCATGTGTCCGGTACAGTGCTTAGAAGATTACCTAGCACAGAGAGTGGCATCATGGGGGGGGACATTGTTGAGGCATGCAGACGCCACCCCGCTGACGAGGTTTCAGTTTCAACGGGTGCTTGCAATGGCCATTGCCGCAGCGGGCTTGGACCCGGGCGAATTTGGGACCCACTCCTTTCGTATAGGGGCTGCCACTGAAGCTACAGCCAGGGGTCTTAATGTAGAACAAGTGAAACGTGTGGGGCGCTGGTCCTCCAATTGTTATAAGAGGTACGTGCGATTGCACATGTTGTGAAGCTGTATTCATGTACTCACGCCTCTTGTCTTTTGTTTGTTTTCAGTTGCGCAAGCCTACGCGGCAGGGCAGACTGAGCAGTCGACCCAACACCAGGCCAGCGGTCGCACGTCACCGGCTGTGAAGAAGGAGGTGTGGGTCGTGGGCCACTCATACGTGAGACGGGCCGCAGACGTATTCAAAGCAGGTGACATGATTCACGTACCTGGGGAATACGGGTACAGAGTGTCCTTCTACGGAAGGGGCGGTCTCTGTATTGACCAGTTTCAGGAATTTTTTGAGGGCCTGTTAGAGCGGATGAGGTCACCGCCGTCCATAGTCATAGTGCATTTGGGGGGCAATGATTTGGTCACCACCGGTAGACGACTGCTCCTGGAGGCTATGCTTTCCACGGTAAGTTGGTTAGCGAGGAGAGTTCCGGGGTGCCTAATTGCGTGGTCTCATGTGATCCCACGAAAAGTGTGGCGGGGGGCTATCTCGATCCCTGCTTTGAATCATTCTGTTAAAAAATTGAATAACAAAGTGAGTAGGTTGTTCCGTTCCAAGACATTGCATTCAATCTCGCATAATTGTATTAATGATGACAGTATGTATCTGGGGGATGGTGTGCATTTGTCGAGGGCAGGGAATGAGTTACTCATAGGAGACTTCCTAGCCTGGTTAAAATCTTTAAAGCATGACCTTTAGGTAGGAGTTTTGTGGGGGGTCCGGATAGCCGGTCAACTATCCGGACCTGTGGCGGTAAGGTCATGATCGGTGAGCACTAATTGGTAGATCCCTATGAGTGGGCGTCACCCAACACGGATGGGAGCGCTCGGGAGAGGTGGCCATTGGCCCCTCAGTGGGGAGGCGGTCCCGTCTAAGGGCGGGTCGCCGGAAGTAAAGGAAAGGCGGTCAAGGCCCCTTCCTTTGTAGGAGGGGTTACAGCCCCCTCCTGGGGAATTTCCCGGGGCCAGTGTCATCTGCGACGGCAGATGCGGTAAGTTGTGTGGGGTGGGGAGAGGTCAACGATACCTTCTAGTTACCACACACAAGTGTTCGAACGACCTTTAAATGGCGTCGAGTCTTAAGTGCCCCCGTCAAGTCAAGGGAAATTGTTAGTAGTTGCACTTGAGGTAAGCCCCTGTGCCATCGCCCCTCCTAAGTGGGAGGGGTAAGTCTGGTTAGGGATCTTGACACCGGTTATGACCTTGCCGTTGGCCCTTAAACGTTAGGATGTACAATTTCAGTGTTCTTAGAGAATGTTTTTTGTAGGATGCTAGTTCGGCTAGGAGAACCTCTGTATTAGAGATTATGTTAAGGTTAGCCAAACATCGTAATGTGATAATGAAATTGTACATAACATGAAAACGTTTAATGTTTTTAATTTTTTGTTTTAATAAATACGGCCGGGATGGTCACTCCATCCCACATCCAAAAACTTTAAGAACTGTTTCCGGTTTCCCTTCCTTTTGGGGATTGTGTTGAGAGGGGGTGGCGGGTATCTCAGCCATATGGAAAGGGGCGACCACTCGGTCCCCCCGAACGTATGGATGAGTGCCTCGATCCCCCCGGGAAGCCATTTTTGGGCGGGAGGCGCGTCTCGGCTGGTATGCCCGAAGCGGCGTAGCCGGGGCGCGCTTTTTTTTCCCGCCCTAGAGTGGGCTGGCCTAGACACCGACGCAGCCAGCCACGCCCTCGGGGCGGGCAGGGGCGGGTTTTCGCCCGCCCTGAAGACGGATAAAAGAAGGCGCAAGACCAGAAGACGTCCTCTTGTTCTTGTGCTCCGAAGCTGCACCTCCTCGCTACACGTGAGCTCGGGACGGAACGAAGAGCCAATTTTGACCCACCCACCAGCCCCTGAGGACAGCAAAGTTGTTGTGCAATAAAGTGAATTGATAAGTTTGTTTTTTCCGTTTTGTTTACAGGCTATAACAGTATCAGTTTGTGGTTAATCATAATAAAGGATGGTGAATATCGTTTAGGTTGTTACGATTAAAATGATTTGATATAGTGTTGCATTTCTAGCATGTTCTTTCGGTCGTAGCGACCAATGTTTTCATAGGTTTAAGAATTGTCGTATTTATTTTTTGGTAGGCGGTAAGGTCATGATCGGTGAGCACTAATTGGTAGATCCCTATGAGTGGGCGTCACCCAACACGGATGGGAGCGCTCGGGAGAGGTGGCCATTGGCCCCTCAGTGGGGAGGCGGTCCCGTCTAAGGGCGGGTCGCCGGAAGTAAAGGAAAGGCGGTCAAGGCCCCTTCCTTTGTAGGAGGGGTTACAGCCCCCTCCTGGGGAATTTCCCGGGGCCAGTGTCATCTGCGACGGCAGATGCGGTAAGTTGTGTGGGGTGGGGAGAGGTCAACGATACCTTCTAGTTACCACACACAAGTGTTCGAACGACCTTTAAATGGCGTCGAGTCTTAAGTGCCCCCGTCAAGTCAAGGGAAATTGTTAGTAGTTGCACTTGAGGTAAGCCCCTGTGCCATCGCCCCTCCTAAGTGGGAGGGGTAAGTCTGGTTAGGGATCTTGACACCGGTTATGACCTTGCCGTTGGCCCTTAAACGTTAGGATGTACAATTTCAGTGTTCTTAGAGAATGTTTTTTGTAGGATGCTAGTTCGGCTAGGAGAACCTCTGTATTAGAGATTATGTTAAGGTTAGCCAAACATCGTAATGTGATAATGAAATTGTACATAACATGAAAACGTTTAATGTTTTTAATTTTTTGTTTTAATAAATACGGCCGGGATGGTCACTCCATCCCACATCCAAAAACTTTAAGAACTGTTTCCGGTTTCCCTTCCTTTTGGGGATTGTGTTGAGAGGGGGTGGCGGGTATCTCAGCCATATAGCTCTGCGAAGCCCCACTATGCCCACTACGCCCAGGGTTAAAAATGTCACAACACTATGAGGGTGAACCTCTGGGGAAGCATCCTAATAACTGGAAGAATGACTGTCACTAAGAAATGCTAAGCAAAAGCAACCTTCCGCTGAACTCTTGATAACGGCCTTCAGAAATATGAATCAAAAGGAAAATTAACGAAAAGTAAAATGAGCAGCAGGACTTTACAGAAACTGATAGTCTGCTTTTTGGTTTTCACAAGGAAAGCGCTCCCACATATTTCTTGTTGTCGAAAGTACTTTGGAGACACGCTGCTGAACTAAATACCTAGTCACGTAAATGGTAAACGCTCGACCGCGCTTCTCGTGATAACTGCATTTCACACAAACAATGTTCAGAGGAAGGGGTGTATGGAGGAGGTGAGCCTGCGCTCCATCCATGAAATACCTGGAACCAAAATGGGGCACACTCCGGGGGTTGAATCACAGGCTATGTGCAAGACGCAAAGTACTGGAAATCAAGGCAACATTGTTCAACGCTGGACTCCGGCGGGGACACACCATCCACCACTTCAAAATCTTCAGGAAGATTGTCAAGCACCTTATTGTATTGTATTGTATTGTATTGTGATTTGTAAAGCGCGATTGCTGCCCAATGGGCGTCCAAGCGCTGAGGCATAAAAAACAGAACTGATGAGTGATGGGGACGAGCTTAGGTGGATCTAGTAAACAAGTAAGTTTTCAGCTGCTTTCGGAATGAGAGTAAGTTGGGATTGGACCTGATTTGTAGCGGGAGTGTGTTCCACATCTTCGCAGCGTTTAAGGAGAACATCCTTCCTCCGGTCCTGGCTCTCTGCACTCTTGGGACTACGGCTAGAAAGGCTTCCGTAGATCGGAGGTTTCTGTTGGGATGGTATTGAGTAACGAGTTTGTTGAGGATCCTTGGGCCAGACCCCCAGAAAGCTCGATGGGCGATGCATAGTGCCTTAAATGCCACTCTCTGCTTTACTGGGAGCCAGTGTAGGGCGACCAGGGCGGGTTTTGCGGACTGCGTCCTCGGAATTTGCAGCAACGTGCGGGCTGCACAGTTTTGGACGACCTGCAGTTTTCGCATGGACAGCTCTGGGGCCCCCACATACAGAGCGTTATTTGAGTCCAGCCGGGACTGGATCAGGCCCTGAACTGCCACTTGTTTTGCTTCCATTGGGAGGAGGGGGAGGACCTTCCTTAGTGTTCTAAGTAAGCCAAAACAGATGGCGGAAAGTTTAGTGGCCTGGGTGGAGAAGGAGAGGTTTTTATCCAGCCATACTCCCAGGCTTTTTACACTCTCTTTGGGGATGGGAGGTGTGCCCAAACATCCAGGCCACATGGAAGGAAGTAAAGTGGGTGAAACAGAGCCTAGGAGCATGAGCTCCGTTTTGTCTCCATTCAGCTTTAATGAAGAGCCTGTCATCCACTTTTTTATATCCTCTAGGCAGTTCATCAGGTTTCCTGAGGTGTAGCCGGTGCTTTCCTGCGTCAGTGAAACCACTAGCTGGGTATCGTCGGCATATGATACAATTTTTATGCCTGATGGTTCGACGAGCCCAGCCAATGGTTTCATATAGATATTGAAGAGCACAGGGCTCAGAGAGGAGCCCTGTGGTACTCCACAGTCTAGGGGTTTTCTGACTGATGTTATGTCCCCATCAAAGATCTGGAAGGATCTGTTATGCAGGAATGATTCCAGCCATTTTAGAGCGTCGCCTCCGACTCCGATGTTATGCAGACGGTTCAGCAGAATGGCATGGCTGACCGTGTCGAAGGCTGCACTTAGATCAAGGAGGATCACTGCCACTGATCCCCCTTGATCCAGTATCCTTCGAGACTCTTCGACAACTGCCAGCAACGCAGTTTCAGTACCATGTTTTGGCCTGAAACCTGTCTGGGATGGGTCCAGGAGTGCATGGCTTTCCAGAAATTGTGTCAACTGGGTATTAATGTGTTTCTCTAGCACTTTACTTACCCAGGGGAGTAATGAAATTGGTCGGTAGCTAGAGTGATCTTCTGGATTGAGGGTGGGTTTCTTTAGCAGAGCCCGTACCATGGCTCTCTTCCACCCAGTTGGTACTGTGCAGGAGGAAATGGATGAATTAAGAAGCTCTAGCACCACTGGAAAGATGGCTTGGCCTGCCTGGAGCAGTATTTCTGGTGGGGCAGGGTCAAGGGGGGACCCCGATTTGACTTGGGCTGCCAGTTGTTGCAGTGTCTCCAGGTTTAGTGGGGAAAAATGATCCAGCATAGGTTGTCCTTGCAGGGGGGAATTATTCAGGGGGCTTAGATTAATTGAATTGTTGGCTGTTACCGGGAAAGCAGAGTAAATCTGCGTGACTTTATTGTGGAAAAAGTCTGCAAGTTCATTGCATTGCTCTAGTGATTTCGGGACTGGGGGGGCAGTATTGACAGTAATGCATTTTTTGACCAGATGGAAGATCTCCTTGGGTTTTGATTTTGCTGCCATTATTTGGTCTGCAAAATAGGCGGACTGAGCTGTTCTCACTGCAGAGAAGGTGCTTATATTTGGCCCACCCTTTGCCTCACTTTGGCTCATCCCATTGCCTGCTGGGAGACGTAGTTCAAGAGGCTTTTACGCGTTCTCTACCTTTGAACTGACCTACGAGTGTTAGTATGCGGGTAGGTAATCGCTACACAAAGTGGCACATATGTAGAGTAATTCAATTGGTAATAACAATTGTTCTACTATCCTATCTCTCCACATGTCTCCCGATAAAATGGTGCCCCACTTCTGTGACTGGATGTAGCAGCTGCAAATGAATGCAACACAATACACCACAAAATACTACCAGGAGACATCAAATAATAGACTCCATGCTTTTTTACAATGTGGGTAGCTGCGGATTTTGGGCCCTATCTTAGCTGCCACCCAGGAAAACCTATCATACCCAAGAATTTCTAAAATCTATACACCCTTCTTTTACCCAGAAGCCTCAAAGTGTGCATACAAACACACCACTCTCTCATATTTCAGATGGAAAGTTCTGAAATCTGCTGGGATCCACAATCTTTCTACCACCCAGTGTTCCCCCACATCTCCCAATTAAAAGGGTGCCTAACTTGTGTAAATGGCCCTGGTACCTTTGACATGAAGGAGTCGATAACACATCCTGGACAAATCAAATGTTACCATCCAAGAACCATCCCTTTTCTACAATGTTTTTGGCTGAGGGCCCAAGCTCAACCAGCACGAGCACCTGCACATTTCTAAAACCTAGGCACCTGGAGAGTCAAGGGTGGTGTGACTTCTGTTGCAGGTTTTTTTTCCCAGAAGCCCTGGCAAACTTCAAACATTAGCTAAAAACATACATTTTCCTCATTTTTCTATGATGGAAAGTTCTGGAATTGGCGGGGAGCCACAAACCTCCTACAAACTAGATTTCCCCACATCTCCCGATAAAAATGGTACTTCACTTGTGTGGGTCAGCCTAATTCCCACCACAGGAAAGGGCCCAAAATGAGACATGGACACATTAACCTAATCCACTGAAAACAATCCTTTTTTGCAATTTGGAGAGCTGTGTCATGAGTGGTGTGTCTCATATGAATCCCACAATGTTTTCTTTCCCACAATGCCTTCAAACCACAAACTATTACTAAAAGTAATAGAGTAATGGAGTGGTGTGGCTCACTGGTTAGAGGCGGCAGACCCGAGAGCAGAGAACGGCCTGGGACCAGGGTTCGATTCCCGACGCGGCAGGGTCTTGGACCAGGATCAGCGGACTTGATAATTCTCGCCTCGGTGCCTACTCTAATCAGGGATCACACTCGGCAACTCTGGGCATTAAGCTTGCCTCATCTCCACAACGGCCCCTCACAAACGCCGGGGATGCCTGGTTTCACCTTGGAGACTCCCAGGAGGGACTATCTCATAGGGAAAGCCAGGACGGGTTCCCCAGCGGTCTATAGCACTACGAGGCCTGCGGTGCGGGTAGCAGTGCGCTTTACAAGACACACAATTAATTAATTAAAACACATATTTCTTCACATTTCTGTGAGGCAATGCACTGAAATCTGCAGCGAGCCACAGATTTCTTACCACTGTGTATTCCCACTCATCTCTTGATAAAAATGGTACCACCCTTGTGTAGGTGGACCTAGAGTCTGCAACAGGAAAGGGCACAAAACACATTGGATCAATATTTCCTAATTTAGCAATGGGGCTAGCCGCGATGTTTGGGTCTGGATTCAGAGCTCACCCAAGGACACATACCAACCCCAGACAGTTCTGAAAACTAGACAGCAGGGGGAGTGCATTCTTACTCACAATTCCCTGCAAACCATTAAACTTTGTGTGACTTTGCCTAAAATCACACATTTATCTTGCATTTCTCTGAAGTAATTTCAGAAATCTGAATGGATCACCAAAATTCCTACTGCCTAGCATTCCCTCACTTGTCCCAATATAAATGCTACCTCACTTGTATAGCTTGGCCTAGTGCCCACAACAATAACAGATCAGACCAGGGTTAATGGGAATCCCGCCATGAGGACTGCCAATGACACTGGTTAAATCCATCCGTGTTGCCAGTTTTTGTTGATATTAGTCTTTTCATTTTGTTATGATTCATATGATTTCATTCATTATTATTAAAGTAGGGACCATTGGTCTTTAAAAAAACAGTGAGCACCAATGATAGTAAAAAGTCTTGGCAGACCAGGACGTAGGTGTGATTAAGGCTGACAATGATGGAGCACGGATTAGATATACCAACCAAGTTTGCCCCAGAGATTTTGCCTTGGGACTTGGGGCCACATGGACAAAACTTGGTTGGAATTGCGATTTCCTCATTGTGATCGTTAAAGAATTACAATATTTAAATCACAACACGTATTGTAAGAAAATGTAAAGGTTTTCAATAGCGATTCCTAAATCGAGCTACCATATGAATATTAATGAGGTCGCAATTTGCAAACCATTAGGGATGACAGTGATCACAAGGATGGCGGTATGTTGGGGTCAGCAAGCCCCATGTCTGTGATTGCTTTTAAATAAAGCAATCTGTATGTTTTAAGTGCAGACTATTTTCCTTAAAGGAAAACGGATGTGTTGCAAAAAAAAACAAATAATGGTGTTATTTTAATTTTTTGCAACCACTGTCTGCTCTTAAATACATGTTTACCCAACCATTCGTGAAGGGGAAGGGGTCCCAAGGTCATCATCAGTGATTTTTTTTTTTTAAATATATTTTTATTGCAGGAATTTGCCAAAGTTACATGATAGATCAGCAATATAGCTTCAGTGGAAAATAAATACAACCGGTCCCCCGTGAGGAAGCATCTTGTATACACAGCCATTTAGCCCACATCCCGAGGGTCGGGCGGCGTCTATTGAAAAACCGCATATGGGGATCCTGTACATTGCTGAGGCTGATCCGGATAAACGAGCGACCTTCATCTGCTTTTCTAAATCATCCTAAAAGAACAAAAACCCCCCCCAACACCCACTCCACCCGACCCCTCCCCCGCCCAGCCCCGCCATCAGTGTGTTGTACGTGTAGAAAGAGCCCATGGGAAGAACCCTGAAGTAACTGCGAAGAGATCAGTGTTGTGGACATCTAACAGGACTCAGGTTGTGCTGCGTCATCACTCTCAGAATCTCTGGAAGCGCTGTAATCTCGCAGGGCCTGCACTAATGTCTCCCATTCCAATGCTGCTTCCAGAGCCCTCTCATTATGCTGTCGCCTCACCAGCTGGTAGCGCAAGGTGCTCTCCCCTGTGGCCCACTTCAGGAGTTCGTTGTGCCATTTAGCTCCCGTTGGACCAACCCTTGCCTTCCACTGCCTGGTTATCTCTCTTTTAGCCAGAATGAGCCCTAGGTCGACACATTTACTTGATATTTTATTCTTAGGGGTGTGAGGGAACCAATGTAGGATCGCCACCACCGCATCGAAAGTCCAGGCTTTCCCAGTGACTCCATTGAGGGTGTCCCTTATAACGACCCAGTAAGAGGACAGCGCTGGGCATGACCACAACATGTGAATAAGGTCCGCCGCGGGCGCTCGGCATCTGGGACAAGCCGCCGTGTCTGCGGTGAAGTATTGTTGGATTTTCGCCGGAGTCAGGTAGGCCCTGTGAAGTATATAAAAATGAACCAACTGAAACCGGGCGTGTCGCGTGCCCTTCCAGGCTCGACGCATCAGTTGTGTCCACGTCGTTTCCGGTATGTCTTTCCCTATGTCGGCTTCCCATCGGTTCCGCAGTACGGTAAGCGGGGGCAGACCCTCATTAACTAATCTGTTATATAAACACGTGACTGCCTTGACCGTCCCCGAGGACATCATGACATATTGGCACACCGATGATGTTGGTGGCTCCTCTGTACCCCTCTTCCAGTGCGTCTGGATTGCCCTTATTACAGCTGTATGAAGAAGGAAGTCGCGCCGGGGGACGTCAAATCAGTCCAGAATCTCCTGGAAGGGCAGCAACACCCCATCTTCATAAAGATCTCCCACCAACTGCAGTCCTGCATCTTCCCAATGCTTCAAGCGCAACCAGTCTCCACCATGCAGCAAGGCCGTCAACATCCCCAATGGAATCTCCGGGGCATACGCGAGTTTCAGCTCCCCCCGGGCGTGGGCCCGATTCCAGCACAGCCGTATAGTCTTTTCCTCGAGCGTAAGGTCTTGCAGCGCTAGGCGCTGGCGTAATGCAACGTAGGAAAGAACATGTCTGGGCATTCCCCTGCCTCTCCCGTCTTCCGGACCTCGGAACTCTCTCGCTATCTCCTGGGTGAATGTCTGCAACTGAGCTGCTAAATAGTATTTTGCAAAATCCGGCACCGCTAGGCCGCCCTCCAATTTTGGCCTCATCAGGGTCCTGAGTGCCACCCTTCGGCGGCCCGACCCCCAGAGGAACCCCACCACCATGGATCTCAAGAGCCGAAAGGTGGCCGGCGGAACCCAAATCGGAAGCGCTCTAAAATAATATATCAGCCGGGGTAGAGCCACCATTTTCAACAGAGCTATACGCCCAGCCACTGAGAGCGGTAGGGTGGCCCAGAAATCCATGCTGCCTCGCAGAGCGCGAATACAGCGGGCTATATTACCGTCTAGGAGATCGGCGGGGTCATGGTACACGTGTACCCCCAGATATTTGAGGCAGCTAGGTTCCCATCTAATCTCTCTGGTAGTGTCGGGTCTGGGCGCTCCCTTCCAAACCGGAAATAGGCAGGTCTTAGCCCAATTCACCCTAAGGCCCGAGATCTCCCCGAAGGTTGTGAGAGCCTCTTCAGCCCCATTTAGAGCAGTATCCGAGTCCTCAAGGAAGAGCCGCAGATCATCGGCATATAGGGAGATGTATTGCTGTCCAGATAAGGTCCGCAGTCTGCCGAAGTGAGCTCCGGTCCGGACCGATAACGCTAGTGGTTCCACCGCGAGCGCGAAGAGCAGAGGGGATAGCGAGCATCCCTGTCTCGTGCCTCGTTCCACTGGGTATTGCTGAGACACCAGCGGGCCCGCTCTCACCCTGGCCGACGCTGAGGCATAGAGTACCATGGTCCATCTAACAAATCCCTCTCCTAAGCCAAAACGCAGTAGTACCTTACGCAAATAGTCCCATTCCAGGCTGTCAAAGGCCTTTTCCATGTCAACCGAGAGGACCAAGGGGCACAGGGCCTCCGTGTGCGGTTCTTCTAGTAGGCGAAATAAGCGACGAATATTCATGGTTGTATTGCGTTTGGGGATAAATCCTGCCTGGTCTTCATGCACCAGGGAACGCATGTGCCCCAGCAGCCTTGATGCTAATTTGCTGCTTAGAATCTTATAGTCGACCGTTAACATTGATAACGGACGATAGGACGCGGGGTCAGCGGACTCCCTACCAGGTTTAAGGAGGGGGACTACCAAGGCCTCGCACATCGAGCCGGGGAGGCGTCCCAAGCATTTCGCTTCCTTGTAGATGACTACTAGCCGGGGTGCTAATAGGTCCACGTAGGTGGAGTAGAATTTGACCGGGAGCCCGTCGAGCCCCGGGGTCTTGTTTCTCGCCATCCCTTTTATGGCGCTACCAATCTCTCCAAGTTCTATATCGGTGCCCAGGGCCTTCGCTATGTCAGGTTCCAGTGAGGGAATCTCTAGGGATTGTAGATAATCGTCGATCAGGGTAGGATCACGGGTCAATCTATTACGGTATAGCCGTTCATAGTATCGCAAGTAGCAATCTAGTATCTCCGGTTGGGTATGCACCTCAAGTCCCTCCGCGGTGCGCATGGACACCGTCGGGGAGGTCCGGCGCGTGGGATTGGCCAACCAAGCCAAGAGCGCACCCGATTTGTCCCCTTCCATGAGCGATCTGGTGACGTAGGCCTTATAATCGAAACTTCGCAATCGTTCGACCTCCGCCGCCACTGCCTCCCTTGCTGCAGCGGTACGCTCCTGAAGTTCTGGGTGGCCGGGGCGGCGAAGCTCCAACTCGCAGAGCTTCCGGTCCGCTTTGGCCAGGTCATCAAGGATGACACAACGCATTCCCACTTTCTTGGATATACAGTAGCCCCTGATTACCACCTTGAAAGCATCCCATTCCTAGGCCCTCGACCCAGCAGTGCCCCCGTTGGTCGCAAAATAGGTAGTAATTTGTTCCTCTAGGTCCGCCTTGAAGAGTATATCCTCTAATATCTCGGGGCGCAGTTTCCAAGTCGGGACACTGGGGACCCCGGGAAACCAGCTGAATTCCACTAATAGGGGGTTGTGATCCGAGATGGTCCTAGCCAAATACTCGGATCGCACAGTCGCAAATACCAATTCCGTTGACCCGAGAAACCCATCCAGCCTCACATGCAACTCGTGCATACCCGAAAAGTATGAATAATCTCTGGTATGAGGGTGCTGCGCACGCCAAATATCCGTCAGCCCCCATTGAGCCTGCCATTCCTTCCTGCCTTTAGCTACTCGTCGGACCGGGGAGTCCGGAAGGGGGGGGTGTGAACGATCGACGTCAACATCCACCACCGAGTTAAAATCTCCTCCCAGCAGGAGGGTCCCCGACAGGAAGTGGGCTAAGGAGCCTGATAACCCGGATAGGAAGGCGAGCTGGTCCACATTAGGCGCATAAATGCAACAAATATTCAGTGCCCTACCCCCCAGTGTGCCAGAGATAGCCACGTAGCGACCCTCTGGATCCACCACAGTTTTGGAAACCAGCAAGGGCAATCCAGCTCTTATCCAGATCAGCACCCCTCTCGCGTAAGCTGAGTATGTAGTGTAGTAAACCTGCCCTCTCCATCTACGCTGTAGCGCCGCCCCTTCCGCCTTAGTAAGGTGTGTCTCTTGCAGCAGCGCTATTTGCACCCCTCTACGCACCAGATAAGCGTGAATTTTGTGCCGTCTGGACATAGTGTGAAGGCCCCGCACATTTCAAGTGACGCATTTTACATTAGTGATCTCAACCATTGTCCCAAATTGCCGCCTCCAGGTTCCCCCAACAGCGCTCAGACATGGAACACTCAAAATACGGTTCAACACCAATGGCGGTCAACCCCCCCAACAACAACAGAACTACCCCTCGGAACAGACCCCCTCTCACCCACCCCAGAATAGGACCCAAATAGCACCATCCAGTTCCCATCCAAACTGTACCCTCTATAAACTCTCTTCCCCCAACTAATCCTGCGGTAGCCACCGCAGGTGTGCCTTAAGGGCTGAGTGCGGGCTGCGCGCCAGCAACTGGCTACCGAGTCTCGGGCTACCGAGACTAGAACGAGCACCAAATCACTAGTAACAGGTAGGACAAGGCCCCCCGACCCCATCTATGGTTCATGGTCCAGCAGTAACTCCTGCAACCTCCCCACCCCCCATGACAGCCCCCCGCCCAAATGGAATCAGCTCACCCGAGGTCATCCCTGTCCATCCAGCATGCCCTCAGCCGAGTCCGGAGTGACCACTGGTAAATTAACACTATCAGTCTCCGAGTCCTCAGTGTCCGAGTGGGCCCCCTCTCCGCCGGTTCCGATTCTTCGACGAAAGGGCCGCTCTGGGAGCCAGATAAGTTGAAAACCATTTCCAATACGCCTCACCGTTCAGCCAAAGTCTCTACTGTCGAGGGCTTGCCGCGGCGGCTCCGAAGTCTTTTGGAACGTCGTTGTTGTCCGGGCTCCGACGTCGCCTGGAGGGAGGATCTGAAGCCATCTTTGCCAGCCCTGTACAGTTCAAGCCAGGTGCAGACGTCCTCCGGGGTTTCGAAAAATTGGGTCTTATCATCAAGGATGATACGGAGTCTCGCAGGAAAGAGGAGAGAGTATTGTATGCCCTCGCTCCGCAACTCTCACTTGACCGCTAGGAAGGAGGTCCGCTTACGTTGGGTCTCATAGGTATAGTCCGTAAAAATGTTCACCTAGCTGTTCTCCACCTGGTATGGGCCATTATGTCTGGCGGCATTGAGGAGCAGATCCCTGTCTCTAAAATGCAATAAGCGCGCCACCACCGGGCGCGGGGATCGGCCCTGTTGAGGAGGCCTGGCCGGTACTCTGTGTGCACGCTCCAGAGTATAGAAGGAGGACAGGCCCTCCGGCACCACCACAGTTCGGAGCCATGATTCAAGATAGGCCACCATATCACCATTTTCGATTTTTTCCGGTAGGCCCACTATGCGAATATTGTTCCTCCTGTTACGCCCTTCAGCGTCCTCCGCCCATCTTTCCAAGTCGTCGATCCGGGTCAGGGCATCCTTCATCGCAGTAGCCAGAGTCTTCTGCACCGGCTCCAGGACCTTCACCGAGCTCTCTACCTCTTTGACTCTGTCCGAGAGCTTACTGTGGTCCGCCCTGAGGAGACCCAGACTCGTCGCAACCTGGGCAATGTCTTGTTGCAGGGCCGATAGCGTATCTGCGATTGCCTCCAGAATCTTATCGAATTGTTGCTGTAGGTGAGGGCCTCCAGAACTCTCCGGGTCATTGCAATTGTCTTTATCCGGCGCCCCGGTGTCTGAGGCAGACGGGGTGGTCCCTTTAGGTCCTCTTGGTTTTCCCATGGCGGGCGTGCCCCGCAGTAGAAATCTCGGCAGGCGACCCACCAGTTATAGGCGTCAGTTGTTGTGGTCGCGGTGGAGTGGGCCTTCGATCATCCCCAACGCAGTGGCGCAGGGCTCTGCCACTAGTTCGATCTCTCGGGACTGAACTCCGCCGAATCCCCAAAGGCCACCAAGGGGGAGGTGGGGGCGATCACCGCCAATCGATATGGGCCTGTCGGTCCAAGTGAGGCCTCGGATCGTGGTCACCAATACAGCCGGGATCCCCGCAGGGCCACGTCGTAGTGTCGCCAATAAAGTTCCTGGGGGCCAGGTGATCACAGGATCTCAGTGAAGCACAGCCGACCGTCACAGGTGGCTCCGCTATTCTGGTCAAGGCCTCCGGCCGCCGGGGATCATCTGGCGCCGAAAAATCGACTATCAATTTCCCTGGGGTGTCTACGGTGTCCGGACACTCCCAGGTCGTCGGGTGGCTGGTCGTCTTTCGGAGAAATGAGGTGTGGAGAAGGCGCGTGCAAAGCTGGCAGGCTCTTCCGGGCAGAGGGTCTCGGCAAGTCTATCAAGAAGGTCCGGGCACCATCTTGAGCTCCGCTCCGCTCCCTCTGCAACTTCGCTTTTCGACCAGAATAGTCGGTTTTCGGGTGTGCTCAGGTGCCTCACCAAGTCGGCCACAGCTCGATCTTCGATTTGTGGGGGTCGGGGTACCCCAAAACCCTCGGAATTCAGGATAAAAGCGGGCTCAGTCTCGGAGCCGAGCTCTCAGGCGACCATCGCCATCGGCGTCCAAGCCACGCCCCCCAAGGTCATCATCAGTGATGTCACTGACCATGTCATGAGTGATGTAATATGTGAGGTCATAAGCAGTGCATTTCGGTGGAGTAAGTTATACTTAGCTCAGGTAAATATAACTGCTGAATTTCACTGGTTTTGTACCAGAGAAATCTAAACCTATCTATGATGTCCCTGTAACCTTTTGTTTTTTTCACAGAAAAGAAAAATATATATACATATATATATATCTCACAAAGACCACTTCATTTCAAGTAGTCAGAGGACACAGCGGGGAGCTTCAGGAGGTCCACTTTAATGACAGCTCTGGCATAATGCATTTCTGCGAAGTCTGCCTCCTACAGATGCGGCTGACATATGGAATACAGCTCCACCCTCCTTTGTAATTCGTGTGACCCTCCCATTGGTGGGAGTTCAGCTGCCCCCACATTGTTGGCTCGAGATATGTATATACATATATATATTCACTGAAAAAACCATAGGTTTCACACCAGTTATAGTTAGCTGGAAATTTTACTGATATAAAACCATTGAAATTCCCACGTTATAGTTAGATGCACTCACTATAACTTGCGCGTGCAATGCACCGCTGATGACATCACATATTACATCACTCATTACATGGTCAGTGACATCACTCATGACATCACTGATGACACCATCCAGTGAATGTGTGTCTTTCTGAAAAATAAATATATTTTATATATGTATATGTAAAAGTTGATGGAAGAATAAATGTTTAAATAAGTGTCTAAATGGATGGTTTTTAAAAATTGATTGGTTAACTGGCTTAATAAGACATCATCAGCAGTGCATTGCACGCGCAAGTTATAGTGAGTGCATCTAACTATAACGTGGGAATTTCAATGGTTTTATATCAGTAAAATTTCCAGCTAACTATAACTGGTGTGAAACCTATGGTTTTTTCAGTGAATTTAATAGGTTTTTTAAATGCTAATTCCTAACTATAACTGGTGTGAAACCTATGGTTTTTTCAGTGAATTTCATAGGTTTTTTAAATGCTAATTCCTTTGTATATCGAGTTTCTAACCTTTTTTTTTTTTTACAATTTGCTGTTTTTTTTAAAGTATTCATGTTTTTTTTATATAATTTTTTTCTTTTGCGCTCTGGGTGCGCGCTCCGGGAAGCTTTCAGCTAAGCTCTCCGGTAAGCTTTTCCGTGAGCTCATCTGAAAGCGCACCCAGAGCGCAACTGTCCTTCGTGAAAAAAAATATGAATGAAAAGTTAATAATAATGCAAAACATTTCGTACCATACAAATAAAATTAGTTTTTTTTAATAAGGAAAATGATTATGCATTTCTGTAAAAGTTTGATGACGTCACTTCGGCGCGCAACGTAAGTGCCCTCGGAAGCGCCTACGTTCGCGGCGCATAAACGCACGCAAAAGCGCCTACGATCGCGCCACGTTTGCGCCCCGGAAGCGCCTACGATCGCGCTGTGTAAACGCACCGGAAGTGCTCCGGAGCGCGCAGCGTAAACGCGTCGGGTCATGTGACCCTAAAATAACACTTTTCATTGGTTGCTAACAGTTTTTTTTTACAATGAATGAAATCCCCACCCATTTCCTTCACTTCTTCTTTCACTTTTGTGACTGAAAGACCTGCCTTTTTTGCTGAAGCATATTTCTTGATTAATCATGGCTGCCAGACCATCCAGCAGTGAAGATGACTCCAATGATTTCATTGATGAAGAGCCTCCTCAGCCGAAGGTCAAAGAACATTTCATCTGGAAATTTTTTAAGTTTCCAGCAGACCAGAAAAAGGTGAATGCACCAAAAGTAGAGTGCAGGATCTGCAAACAGGTCCTGTCACGGGGTAACCCCCCAAAAAAGTATTCTTTTGGCAACTTCACCATGATTCGCCATGTGGAGAGGAGGCACCCCCAGAATTTTGCCCGGGAAAGTGTCAGGGCTCTGGCATAAGAGGTTCCCAGAGATGGGGCCTCTACATCAACAGGAGGAGCAACTTCTTCTGGGAGAGAGCAATCGCAGGAGCAGGTGGCAAACATACAACCTGCATTTAACCATGGGGTCGTCAAATGCAGATACTGCAATCAACTCCTCACCTATGGGGAGCAAAGTGTCCTGCTCATGGTTCGAGCATTGGAGAACCATCGCTGCCCTTCCCACCCCTAATTTTTTTCTTTTCTTTTTGCTCCTGTTGAGCAGTTTCCATTCCCTGTTTTTGTTCCTGTTCAGTTAAAAGAAGAAAACCAAAAGTTCTTTTCAGAACTACCTCCAATTCTCATCAAAGAGCTATATTCTTAAAAAAATGAAGAGTAAGTGAAATATAGTGCATTGATAATTGAAAGGAGAATGAGTAAGAAAGAACAGAAAGGTATGAGAGGTGAAAGGAAGTGAAGTAGGAGGAATGAAAGAAGGTGAGTGTTAGAAAAGAAAGTTATGACACAGTGAATAAACTGGAGGCCTCATTTCTGAAAAGTGACGCATCGCTACGTGAAAACAGCGATGCGTCACTTTTCTGGACGCACTCCTTATGACATTCCAGATATGTCATATTTAATATATGACTAATCAATTCGCAAGGAGTTACAGATATGTCAGTATTTCTGACGTATCTGTAAACACAAAAGTAACGCATTGCTGGAGTGCGTCACAAAAGTGACGCAACTCCAGTAATGTGTCCTTTCACATGGAAAAAGCACCATGTGAAAGGTTTGCTGTGAAGCAGGCGCAAGATTTTGGCGCAACAGCATCCTAAAAGTGACGCACTGCGTCATTATTACCAAGCTTTTTGCAGGGGAACACCCCCTCTGCATGCATTATACCTGACACTATTTTTAAAAAGTGACGCATCTAGGTACATGGGTCACTTTTTAAAACTCTGCGCCACATTATATCTGCATCAGGTATAATGTATGCAGAGGGGGCAATCCCTCGCAAAAAGCTTGGTAATAACGACGTACTGAAATCTATGAGATTTCTCTGCGTCACTTTTAGGATGCTGTTGCGTCAAAATCTTGCACCTGCCTCGCGTCACTTTCATGTTTACAGATATGTGAGAAATACTGACGTATCTGTAACTCCTTGCAACATGATTCGTCATACATTAAATATGACACATCTGGAATGTCATAAGGAGTGCGCACAGAAAAGTGACGCATCACACCAGCAGTGTAATAAAATGTGCCTCGTTGCACTATATTTAAAGGATGCAACAGCATCCTAAAAGTGACGCAGTGAAATCTCAAACATTTCACTGCGTCGCTATTACAAAGCTTTTTGCGGGGGAACACCCCCTCTGCATGCATTATACCTCACGCAGATATAATGTGGCGCTTGATTTTAAAAAGTGACCCATCTACCTAGATACGTCACTTTTTAAATATAACGCAACAAGGCACATTTTTTTACACCACTAGTGCGATGCGTCACTTTTCTGTGCGCACTCCTTATGACATTCCAAGTAACGCATTGCTGGAGTGCGTCACAAAAGTGACGCAACTCCAGTAATGTGTCCTTTCACATGGAAAAAGCACCATGTGAAAGGGCTTGCGTCAGTCTAACACCTGCTGTAAAGCAGGCACAAGATTTTGACGCAACAGCATCCTAAAAGTGACGCAGTGAAATCTCAAAGATTTCACTGCGTCGCTATTACAAAGCTTTTTGCGGGAGAACACCCCCTCTGCATGCATTATACCTGACGCTATTTTTAAAAAGTGACGCATCTAGGTACATGGGTCACTTTTTAAAACTCTGCGCCACATTATATCTGCGTCAGGTATAATGTATGCAAAGGGGGCATTCCCCCGCAAAAAGCTTGGTAATAACGACGTACTGAAATCTATAAGATTTCTCTGCGTCACTTTTAGGATGCTGTTGCGTCAAAATCTTGCACCTGCCTCGCATCACTTTTATGTTTACAGATATGTCAGAAATACTGATGTATCTGTAACTCCTTGTAACATGATTCGTCATACATTAAATATGACACATCTGGAATGTCATAAGGAGTGCGCACAGAAAAGTGACGCATCACAACAGCAGTGTAATAAAATGTGCCTCGTTGCACTATATTTAAAAAGTGACGCATCTAGATAGATGCGTCACTTTTTAAATATTGCATAACAATGCGCATTTTTTTACACCGCTGGTGCGTCACAAAAATTGACGCACAGGAGGCGCAAAACTAGCAGCGCAAGGCCTTCATAAATATGGTCCTGGATTTTCCCCGTGCTTCGCCGGTGCGCGTACCATGCGCTTCCCCCGCGCAAAACGAAGAAAAAAAAAAAATGTAATGCCCTGCAGGACCCTATTTTAGCCCCTACATCAAACCTAGGGGGTCAGAGGGGGTCTATTCTTCCCCCTTATGGTCATTTGCCCCTTTTTTTTTCAAACCCCTTGTGTCTCGATTTTACCGAGACACAAGATGGCGGCCGCTCCAGACTGTTTAGAATGTTTACAGACACCCAAGAGCCAATCACCTTCCTGCGCGCAAGTCGCGTGTCGCGCCTGGAGCGCACTCCGGTGCGCGCACCGGAGAGCGCCTATAGATATATATATTTTTTTGAACCTAAATTACTCAAAATCCACTGCAGCACATATCTTGAGACATAGCAAAGGCATATCGGGCTACCAGTCCCTTCAATTTTGCCAAGTTTGCTGGAAATCCATTCAGCCGTTCGGGCTAAAAGTGAAATCGACCGCCCTATGGAAATTTACATGGGGAAAACGCGTTTTGGGACCCCCCTTTTATCTCGGCCCCCGCTTGACGTATCCCCCCCAAACTTTTAAGGAAGGACCCAAGCTCGACGAGGCCATTTTCAGGAAATTTTCAGGCAGATTCGTCAACCGGTGCCAAAGTTATTCCAAATAGAATTTTGAGATTTAACATTGAAAAAAATCCTAACTATAACTACCTACTGGCGACCGCCAATAGGTAATATATATATATATATATATATATATATATATATATATATATATATATATATATATATATATATATAAACCCACACACATATATATACATATGTATGTATATATATTTCATTACCTCCTGAAGGTCGCCAGTAGGTTGTTATAGTTAGGAACTATTATGCATAGGAAAACTGCAACATTCTATTGCCAATAACTTTGGCGTTGAGTGATGAATCTTCTTGAAATTTTCCAAACTTTTGGCCAGCTCAGTTCCTCTCCTTCCCTGAAAGTCTGGGGTGATTGGTGAAGCGGGGGCTGAGAAAAAAGGGGGGTCCGAAAAACTTGTTTTCCCCATGCAATTTCCCATAGGACCTTTAGCCACGGCTACAGCTCAAACAGCTGAATGTAATTACACCAAATTTGGCAGACAGGTAGTCTTCAGTTCCGACTTGTGCCTTTCGCATATCTGGTGACAATCTGTTCAGTAGTTTCTTTGAAATTACGGTTAAAGTAATTTATACATCTGTGGGTGCAGAGGATCTGCCGATGGTGCGAGGATTGGCCTCGTGGGATAAGCGCACCGTCCCAATCACGCGATCAATTCTGATTGGCTGTCAAGCGGTTGTAAACATTCAAAATCAGGAACTGTTGGCAGCTATTTTGTGCCTCGGTAGAAGCAAGGCTGAGGAAGTCAGTTAATTATGTGTGCAAAATGTGAAAAGGGCGCAGGGTAGACACACCCTGACCCCCCAGGCGTGCTCAGGGGGTCACATAAGGACCCGTAGGGTAAAAAAAGTAGGATAGTAATTTTAAAAAGTCGCGGGATGCGCGTAGGATCCGCGCATTTTGCAGCCGAAAAAAAAGAAACATGTATTTTTGAGATATACATCAAGCTTATGTGTTTAGATCTGGGTGGCTGTAAAAAGAGCCCTTCTGTTTATTGAGAGATTTTAGGACTAGTAGTTAGGACCTATCATGCATAGGAAAACTGCAATATTCCATTGCCAATAACTTTGGCGTTGATTGATGAATCTTCTTGATATTTTCTAAACTTTTGGCTAGCTCAGTTTCACTCCTTCCCTGAAAGTTTGGGGGTGATTGGTGAAGCGGGGGTGAGAGAAAAGGGGGGTCTCAACATCTATTTTCCCCATACAATTTCCCATAGGACCTTTAGCCACGGCTACAGCCCAAACGGCTAAACGGAATTACACAAAATTTGGCAGAGTGGTAGTCCTCAGTTCCAACTTGGGCCTTTCGCATATCTGGGGTCAATCTGTTCAGGAGTTTCTTTGAAAATTACGGTTAATAAATTTATATATATTTATGAGCGTGGTGGATCCGCGGATTGTGCGAGGATTGGCCTCGTAGGATAAGCGCACCGTCTCGATGACACATTGAACTCTAATTGGCTGTCAAGCGGTTGTAAACATTCGAAATCAGGAACTGTTGGCAGTCATTTTGTGCCTCGGTAGAAGCGAGGCTGAGGAAGTCAGTGAAATCTGTGTGCCTAATGTGAAAAAGGGGCAGGGTAGATACACCCTGACCCCCTAGGCCTGCTCAGGGGGTCACATAAAGACGCATGAACTACCAAAATACTTCTCTAAGACTAAATCCTAAATGCACAGACTCACTGTGTGATTCTAGACAAATAACAATACTCCTTATAAATACACTAGTAAGATACTATAGTAAATTTTGGGTAGTGTAAGGGATCCTGGTGTGATAGATTTAAGCTTTAGAGTAGTGAAATGGTGTTTAGGTAGTATAGGGAGTCATAATACAGTAGTGTTCTAGCATACAGCAGTGATATTTATGTACCATAAGAGATCATTCTAGGGATAGCGTTTTAGGCTTTAAGGTAGTCCAGTGATGTTTGTGTAGTGTAGGGGGTCGTGGTAGGGTAGTGTTCTAGGAAAAACACTGGTGTTTGGCTAGTGCTGGAGGTTCTGATGGTGTAGATTTAAAGTTTAGGGTAGTAAAGTGGGGAATAAGTAGTGTAGGTACTCATGCTAGAGGTAGATTAAGGGTTTGCAGTGGTGGTTGGGTAGTGTAGGAAATCATACTAGTGAAAGTGTCACTGCAAGACTGCATGTACTTATTTCTCTGCAAAAACAACAAGCATGCATTCCATATATTTCAAAACTGCATTTTAATAGTAATACTAAACTCATTTTGGAAACACATAACCAATGACTATTTTCTAATTCTACCAAAATGTGATAACACAATACATTTTTAAACAATTACATGTCAGGAAACACATGAACTATGAAAATGCTTCTCTCAGAGTAATTCCTGAATGCACAGACTTACTGTGTGATTGTACACAAATAACAATATTTATTATAAATACAGTAGTAGGATACTATAGTAGTGTTTGGGTAGTGTAAGGGATTATGTTGTGATAGATTTTAGCTTTAGAGTACTGAAATGGTTATTAGGTAGTATAAGGACTCATACTGGAGTAGTGTTCTAGCATAGTGCAGTGGTGTTTATGTACCATAAGAGATCATGCTAGGGATAGCGTTTCAGGCTTCAAGATAATGCTGTGGTGTTTATATAATATAGGAAGTCATGGTAGGGGAATGTTCTAGGAAATAAACTGGTGTTTGGCTAGTGTAGGAGGTTCTGCTGGTGTAGATTTAAAGTTTAGGGTAGTAAAGTGGTGAATAAGTAGTTTAGGTGGTCATGCTGGAGGTAGATTAAGGGTTTACAATAGTGTAGTGGTGTTTGGGCAGTGTAGGAAATCTTACTGGTAGAAGTGTCAGTGCAAGACTAGAAAATTGTATTTGATAAAAAACAATACATACTATAAGAATGTTTATGTATAGGAAAAGAAGAAATACTTTTAGAAGAAGATACTGAAACGTCAAGTGGACAAATTGAAAGAGTGGACATGTTAAGATGTGAAGAAATCTATGAACATTATAGTGTGCATACACTTCATTCAAAAGAAGTGATGGGAAACACTATTGATTTGTTCCAAATGAAAAAGGCAAAAGGAAGTCCCATGAGTGTATGGGAAGAGAGCTTGGAAGCTTGTTGTTTTCCACAGTTGTTCCCAATTGGAATAGGAGGACAATATGATGAACGTCCTATACAGATTCCTGCATCTGAATATCGGACAACTAGAATATATGCAGAGGATCTAAGATTTCGACAATGTATCCCTTATTTATTTCATCTTTTGTTTGAAAGTGACTTGTCTGGACTTTCATATGCAGTCAACCATATTCTAAAATCTGGAATACATCTGCAAAATGTATCTGCAGAAGATTTTATGGATAAAGTGCACCAGAGAGATGATCATCTAGAATCTCAGCTCATTCATTTAATGGAATGTCAGCGTGGGACTAATGAATATTGGCACCGTTTTCATGGAGAACTATAATGTATGCTACAGAATTTATGAACTCCAACATGGTTCCTTGCCCTGAGCTGTGCTGAGTACACTAGGGATGATTTACTAGAATTTCTTTGAGAGGCAAATTCAAATATAAAACAAACATTGAATACAAGGCACCTGGAGAATTGTGCTCTTTGGATCCTATTAATGTATGCAGGTATTTCAATCATAGATTTGAGGCTTTGATGTCTTTTATCTGCAAAAAAAAACCTACTCTTGGAGTAGTTGTGGATTTCTTTTGGAGAAAGGAGTATCAAGCAAGAGGTGCTCCATATATACATATGCTGTTATGGGTTAAGGACGCTCCCAAATTTGCAACAGATGCAGATTATACTGTTTTGAGTTTTATTGAACAATATGCAACATGTGCTGTACCCAAAAGCACAGAAGAAAACAACTTAAGAGCACAAGTCTTACGATTGCAAGCCACTGATGTGGAAAATACTGTAGATGAAAGTACAAATCTAAGTACAAGTTTCAGCTTTCCACGTCCTGTAATATTGAAAGAAAGAGTTAATAGTTTTATGTCATCTTTGCAACATACTATCACAAAAAATTCTCCAAAAACTGCCTACAATTTAAAGTCAAAATACAGAAATGACTACCACCCAGTTGTTTTGTCCATGTGGAATGCTA
Source organism: Lissotriton vulgaris (assembly GCF_964263255.1). NCBI lineage: Eukaryota > Metazoa > Chordata > Amphibia > Caudata > Salamandridae > Lissotriton > Lissotriton vulgaris. The sequence continues at coordinate 585,843,734 of NC_141689.1, read as the reverse complement.
ACATGGATATTCTATATGTTGTGGGCAATTCCATTGCTGTTGCTCGATATGTAACATCTTATATTACAAAATCAGAAAAGACGGAATTGAAAGAAATGTGGGAAGAGATTTCGCACGAGAAGACTCTAAGTAAGAAATTATACAGTTTCAGTTTGAAGATTTTCAGAGCTATGAAGATTCTTTTAATGCTTCTAAAGATAGCATACATTGTAGTTCTTTTGCAAATTATGTGAAAATGTTGAACGATGAAATTGATCAAGAAGCTTCAATTGCAGCTGAGATTGCTAGAGACAGTTCTCAAGACAGTCAAAGTTGTGCTGTGCTGAGTTAAGATCCACTAGGACAACCAATTCTTGAAAACGAAGCAGCAATCGCCATTAATGAGTCAGAAACACAATGTATCAAGCTCATGAAGATGTAACAAACTTAGGAAATTTGGAAGAACATCTAAATGTTGAGCAAAAACAAATATATGAGCAAGTGAGACAACAGATTGACCATGGATTACTTCCAAAAAAAAAGAGTGCTCATGTACATCATTTCAACCGATCCGAATGTACGTGAGTGTACAATCTGGAACAGGAAAACATTTTTTAATTAAAGTAATTACAAGTTATCTACAAAAAAATAACTGAGTCGCATTTGTCTTGTGTTGTCACTGCTCCAACTGGGTTGGCAGCACACAACATTAAAGGAATTACTTTACATTGTTTACTAATGCTATCAGTAGAGAATGAAAACAAAATGGAATACCACAAGCTATCTGGAGAAGCTTGCTGTGAAGTTTCAAGAGTCATGAAGAAAATGAAACTTCTCATTATTGATGAGATAAGCATGGTCTCAAACTTAATGCTTGCCTTTGTGCATTTAAGAATGCAGAAAGTTCTTAAAACCGAGTATGATGTATTAGTTGGAGGAAAACACGTCATAGTTTATGGAGATCTACTGCAACTGACTCCTGTAAAGTACAACCAGTTTTTAAAACACGCCTGAAGACACCAGAAAGTCTCTGGGTAGTGTTGGAAACGTGAACATTTGGTCATACTTTGAAAACAAAGAACTCATTACAAATATGCAACAGGCAAATGATGTTGATTATGGAACTATTCTCCAAGATATAAGAATTGGACTACTGACAGAACATGGCAAACAAGCTTTACAGACTTGATTACTTTCCAATGTGTTTCCAAATGAAAATATAGTTCCTGAGAAAATATAGATGGAAATTGCAGATAAGAAATCTGTAATCTGCTTAATGCCAACACTGACTGAGTGCTCTATATTCAACGAACAACTTTTAAAACTGGAAAATGAAGAAATAATACAAATGTGAGCCATTGATAAAATAGAACATGACGGAATCACTATTATTTTGACTGAAAAATTGAAGACAACATTGGATTCTTTAGAAAAATCGATATCTAAAATTGCTGGTTTAGAAAAGAATCTTTATACATGTAGGAACTGTCGGATAATTTTAAGGCGTAATTTGGATGTAGAAAAAGGTTTAGTTAATTCAGCAATGGGCAAAGTTGTGGATTTTGTTAATTATCAAATAAAGATGGTATTGAATTCTTAAAGATTATATTTGACCAGATTGAAGAAGTTAAACAAATTTGTCATTGTTCTATTCCTTTTTTGCTTGTTACAGATTTATATGTCCGGAGAAAACAGTTTCCATTGTCTCTGGCATATGCAGTGACTATTCATAAATCTAAAGGTTTAAGTGTTGACAGTGCTTTGGTGAACATTGGAAATTCTGTGTTTATAGAAGGTATGGCATATGTTGCTTTGTCCAAAGTCAGAACATTATCTGGTTTGTTTTGGATTGATTTTGATGATACCAAGATTACTGCAGATGCCAACTGTGTCAAAGAATACAATAGGTTAAGAGGAACATATGCTCCTAATTTAGGTCAATATCCTGTATTTGAAAAGTGTGTGGTTGTTCGAAAAAGAAGGTATGAGAATATCTGTACTGAAGGTGTACAGAAGGGAAAAAAACAAGAAAATGTTGTGACTACAAGCAAAAAGAAAAAGGACACTGTTGAAGAGAATGTTGGTTTTCAGTTTGAAAACAGTTCTGGTGTCAACTGCTATGCTAATGTAGTGGTCAATGTGGTTTTTTTCTTGAAAGTTTGGAACAGCAAATTATGAATAATAAGGAAAAAAGATTTTGTTCCTTGTCACATTCTCGTCATGAAAAATTGAGAAAAAATAAAAGTAAAATACAAAGCGTTTCTGATGTTCGTAATCTTTTGGATGCATGTTCTGGTTCTACACAATTTACACAAAATATCAAACAAGATGCTCAGGAGTTTTTAATGTATATGCTTACAGAATTGGAAAATGAAGGTGTAGACATAGAGAATATTTTTGGCCTTTGTTATAAATGGGACTATCAATGTGAAAATTGTATGTACATGTAGCACTAATGTAGACACTGAAAGATTTTTATATTTGACATTACCGGACTGTAAATCAGTGTGTTACAGTAAATTAGTTAAAGCTGCAACCCAAAACATGGATTGTAGGCAATGCAAATCAGAAATGTTATCAACATTATTTATCCAAAGATATGGAAAATATATCATTTTAATGATGCAAGGTTGTCCAACTGATGGAAGAAAATCGGACACTTTAATAAAACATTTTGTTGCTACACAACTATCAATATCTGGAAGTACTTTTGTAGCAGTAGCAATAATTTTCCACAATGGTCCTATAATAACATCAGGACATTACACTGCATATTTCAAAAGTGAGAAAGGCTGGAGTCTTTGTAATGATGCTGAGTTGGTTTTCAAAAAACATTTGCCTTTCGAATTGTCAAATTCCTATCTAATATTTTCAAAGTCAAACTTTTGAGAAGATTATTCAACCTCTGAGGAATTTATTGTTATTATTTTATAGGATTATCATTGGACAATTTACATAACAATTACTGCAAAAATACAATTTGGCCTCAAGGAAATGTATTTATTTGAATTATGGACTTTCTGTTGCACATTGTCTCGGTGTATAATTTTAAGTTGCATTATTAATAGTGTATATACATTTAAGTTATACCATTTTCTTAGCAGTAATCATTTTATATACGTGTGATTTGTATTATCTAGTATTTCACTATGGATGTATTATTGTTTTTTTAAAAAAAAATCTAATTGATTGTTTTTTTTTTGCCTGCTGTTATGTGATGAGTATGATTGAAATCACTGTTTCGAGTGAAATTCAATATATTCTGAGAACAACAAAAAAGGCAAAGAAATTACTTTGTAAAATGTTAAAATTATACTGTGCTGTTAAAAATGTATTATAATATGTTATAACAATTTTTTCTTTGTTTTTACAGATCTTAATGTTAAAATATCAAATTTACCACCATTTAGATTATAAAAAAACAAGTGAATAAAATGTGTACTGTTTTTTACGTGCATTACTGTTGAGGTAAGTTATAGTAAGTCTTAAAATGCAGAATGAACTGTGTTTCCACACAGTGGAAGAAAAGGAACATGGATGGACTAGATTTCTGTCAGAAAATTGCAATGCAAAAAGGTATAAAATAGGGGGCAGCTTCAGAACACCTCTCTACAAGATATATGGTATAGTACAGAATAGACTAAAATGGTTCTTTTGCAAGTCTTGCTAATTTCAGAACTAAAAGAAATGAAACTGTTCAATTTAAACCACATGAGTCAGTGTTTTTGCAAATGTCATATTAGGTCGCATCCCTTCCCTTCAGTAATATATAAACATGTCGTATCAGTTCCCTAAAATGTAAGTAGTTGTAAATGTATCTTGTTCTTTGTTCTCAGTACCATAATTTACTCCTATAATAACACTTGGCCTAACCATTAACTATCTTTCTTATTTATAAGGTGAAGGAAAAGGCATTCTGTATACCTTTTCTTTTCCATGTAAATATAGTCTCATTATACACAATACTTTGCGTTGAAAAGGTGTTCTATAGGTTTTGCTGTGCCTGTTTGCACAGAACACTCATAAAATAAGGCACATTTCCAGATTTATCAGAAATCATAAATCTGGACATGTTTGTGAATGCTGCACCATCCTTCTATTGGTATAGCAAAGCATAACGAGGAAAATTGTTTTCACTTCTCATTTTTTCACTTTCAATATATGCTGCAATGCACAGCATATATTGAAGGAGAAAAATGCCTTTACTGATTGCTTTTGTGCAGGAAGGTGTCCCTTCTTGCACAAAAACAATCTCCACATGACACGGACTTCCATGCACCATGCTGCAAGGGTGACTGTGTCACCACATGCCTGCAGTTTCTGCAGCTGTGCAGAGGGAAGCACAGAGTTGCAACATATGTATGTACATATGTTACATCCTTGTGCTTTGAAAATACCACAGCATGCTGTAGTTAAACAGTTTACATTGTCATGCTGCAGCACTTCCTTATAATTCTGCACTTATGCATTCACCACACATCAGACATGTATTTTTACAGTCAATTATGCACTACACATACATTCATCTCAACTTTCACACACTAGCATACTACTTTAGATCTTTCTTTAACCAGAGTAGTTAGTTCTGAAAATAACTTTTTTTCTTTTTGTTGTTTTTTTGGGGAGCGGGGATTTTTTGAACGATTTTGTATTTTGTATTTTTTTTAAAAACAGGGGAAAACATGAGAACTGGGAAAATAGAACTAAAAACTGGGAGGAGAGGAGAAAATAAATCTAACAATGGTGGTGGTCAACAGCTCGACACACCAGATCCACCGACTGCTCTCCATATGCTATCAGCCGTTCACATTTTACAGAGCTCATTCTAAGTTTCCCAAATTGAGGACGAATATCAGGGTGTGCGGTAGAGGTTGATGGTGTTGGTCCACTCATACTCGGCTTTCTGATGTTGCAGGAGGAGCCTCTCTCAATCTCCTTAACTCCTCCTTTGCAAAGTTGACCGGATGTTTAGATGGCAAGTGCTTCCGCATACTTGTAGTTCTGCATGAGTTCTTTTTGTTGGGGTCTACCCTTGAAAGCACTTCATTGCACATTAGGCAAGTAACTTTTCGTGCAGTCCCCTTTTTTAAGCCTGGTGGAAATCTGAAAAATGTCCAGACAATGCTGGTATATTTATGCTTTAGTGGAGGTTCAGGAACACATTCTTGCTCTAATGAGTTCTCTGAATCAGAGGATGATGGTGGATTAGCAGCCATACTATCTTTAAATGAATCTCTTCTCCAAAAAAGAAAGAGCAGCAGATCTTCTCAGGAGGTCTTTCCCTCAGAAAAGTTCTAATAAGAGTGCTTGAAATGGGTGGGGTCCTATAATAGCTTCAATAGAAAGTGTAATGAACCAATCAAATCTCTGTTTTTAAAGTCACAAGGGTTGCGCGTAGGATGCGCGTAATATGTGCACACTCAATACGCACCCTGCTTGCATCGTGCTTGCATCCAGCACGACTTCGCTAAATTGCATTAAAAAGTTATGCACTTTTTAAGAAAGTTAGAGAATATTATTTTTTACTATCCGCTATCTGGATTGCAGACCGAACACGATTGCACTCATCCGTGCACTTCTCTCAATATTTACGCTTACCCTCACAGGACGCCACCGCGGACCTACCCATCCTGAGACGTTTAGTTATTGACTCCTTTACCTATACAGATAAACCGTCCTTCAAATCCACCCTTGCAGCCAGATTTCACTTACTCTCGAACTGGCGCGCTGTTACATCTTCAATTTTGTTTTCAGCAGCCCTGAAGACTCACAGCCTTCACACGGTGTGATGAAACACGTGTCGGCTAGTTGTTTCTTGTATGTACTGATCTAGACTGAACCATAAACATACATTCCACAACGCTGGATTTCGACCTCATGTTTTTGAACTTTCATTTGATGCCTGAAGTTCTCACTTGAGAACTGCATAATCTATACATGTGTGCAAAGGATTTGTTTTACATTTATAAAAGAATATTATTTTCATAGTAACCTCAGAAAATCTCTTGTCTTAATATATATATGAAATATATGGAAATAAGTTTTCCAACATTAAAGAAATCGCGGAAGCAGCACATCCACCGCGTCCGATATGCATATGACGTGACGCCCTACTCCATGTCCGTCACATCACTTTATACGTACGTCTCTCGTATGCGCCAGGCGTCGAGCACAGGTCGCATAGCAACCGCGATGGAGAAGTCCTACCTGTCGCGCATCCTACTTGGATCCTACACGACTGTAAAATGGCGGACACGTTTTGCGCAGTTAACGAGCAGGGTGTTTGTACAGTGCGCAACTCCCCAAACATTTTTTACAAATTATAATAATTTAAGTATATTATGAAAAATATATATTTTTATTTAAACAAAATGTATTTAAAAAACATGTGTAATGTAATTTAAAAAATAACATCTAAAAATAAAATGACAAAAAAATATACTTAGGAAATAAAAAAAAACAATAAATATATTTAAAAATTATGATTTAAAAAAACTTTGAAATTCACTAAAAAAACATAGGTTTTCCATATGTTATATTTACGAATTAGCATTTACAAAACTTTTAAAATTCACTGAAAAAACCATAGGTTTCACAGACCTTATAGTTACGAATTGGCATTTAAAAAACCTTTAAAATTCACTGAAAAATCCATAGGTTTCAGACAAGTTATAGTTAGGAATTTGCATTTAAAAAACCTTAGAAATTCACTGAAAAAAACATAGGTTTCAGTGATGTTATAGTTAGCTGGACATTTCACTCGGATAAAACCATTGAAAATCCCTCCTTATAGTTAGTTCTACTAACTATAACTTGCACGCCCACAATCCACTACTGATGATGTCACATATTACATCATTCATGACACGGCGCACGCACGGAGCGCGACCGGGGCGCACACGAGTCGCATATGAATGACGTTTAACCCGATTTTCGTAAATGCTTTTAAAGCTAATGTACGGTTCTTAAAAGTCAAAAATACTATTTTTACAGTTATGTCACAGAATGTCTAGGGTTATTATGTACATTACATTTATAGAAATGACTTTTTTAAATGAAAAAAAATTCACCTTTAAAAACCACAAAAATAAAGGCCAGAATAATTAAAAAAATCGGAAATTTGTAAATAATAATACATAAATCAAAATTAAAATGTAAGTATTGTGAAAAATATAGAACAATTATATAATAACAAATAAATATAATAATTGATACATTTTAAAATTAGCATTTAAGAAACCTTTGAAATTTACTTAAAAAACCATAGGTTTCACACACGTTATAGTTAGGAATTAGTATTTAAAAAACCTTTGAAATTCACTGAAAAACCATACGTTTCACACCAGTTACAGTTAGCTGGACATTTTACTCATACAAAACCATTAAAGTTCCCCTGTTATAGTTAGTTGTACTCACTATAACTTGTGTGCCCGCAATCCACTGCTGATGATGTCACACATTACATCATTCATGACATGGTCAGTGGCATCACTGATGACATCACTGATGACATCTCAAATGACATCACTGATGACATCATCCATGTGACAATGAAATACACCTCATCACACACTAGTATAATATTTAATCACTCGCTGTAAAATAGAAAGTGCCATATTTGAAACCATTGACACACCAATAATAATTTCTAAACACCCACTCAGTGATTCATAGATCTATACACACATCTAATCACTCACATATAGATTCAGAGTTATATGCAGTGAATAATTAACAGAACACTATGAAATATACTTATACGCGTATTTCAACATTACACACCAGCACACATTGTATTTACTTATAAAGACATCCTTCTGACTTATGCAAACAATTGATTATACCTACATTTACTTATCTACACACTTATTCATCTATTTATATAGATAAACACTTACACTTATAGTGTCATAAAATCACTATTACATGTATACAGTTATCCATATAGTGACTCACACAATCACTAAGTCTTAGGCACACAAAATTAGCTATGACTGTCACATACAATGCCTTTTTTTCAAGTTTAATAGAGATGTGCCATTGAGAGAAATATTTAATCTCCACCACACCCATAAACATATACACTCACTGAAAAAACTGTTATAACATGTAGTCTTAACCTTATATCCCTACTGAATGAACTATTCACACATTTTTGGGCAATCACACACCACCCACCAAACCACATAGACATGCATTTACCCATACAAATACTCAGTTAAGAAACCAATAACAAATATAGTCTTTAACATAGCAATTAAGACAAAGCAATAAAGACTTTCACACAGTTTAGTAACTACACATTATATATAGTGAAACTCTAAAAATTAGTCAAGGAAACTAAATCCACCATTCACACATTTATATATTTAAATATATCCACTCATTCTTCAATGCAAAGTATTGTATTTATAATACATATTTAAACATCAAAGCAAACCGCATTCACTGGATGATGTAATCAGTGATGTCATAAATGAAGTCGTTTGAGATGTCATCAGTGACGTCATCAGTGATGTCACTGACCATGTCATGAATGATGTAATATGTGACATCATCAGCAGTGGATTGCAGGCCCGTGAGTTATATTGAGTACAACTAACTGTAATGGGGGAATTTCAATGGTTTTGTAGGAGTAAAATGTCCAGCTAACTTTAACTTGTGTGAAAGCTTTGTTTTTTTCAGTGAATCTATATATATATATATATATATATATATATATATATATATATATATATATATATATATATATATATATATATATATATATATATATATATATATATATATATATATATATATATATATATATATATATATATATATATATATATATATATATATTATCTACTGGCGGTCGCCAGTAGGCAGTTATAGTTAGGAATATTTTGTATAGGGAAATCACAACATTCTATTGTGAATAACTTTAGCTCCAGTTGAGGAATCTACCTGAAAATTTCCTGCAAATTTGCCTTGTGGCGCTCAGCTCCTTCCCTGAAAGTTAGGGGGGGATTCGTCAAGGGGGGGCCGAGATAAAAGGGGGGTCCCAAAATGTATTTTCCCCATGTTACTTTCCATAGGGCGGTTGGACTCACTTTTAGCCTGAACGGCTGAATGGATTTCCACCAAACTTGGCAAAATTGTAGGGACTGGTAGCCCGATGTTTTATTTTATTTTTATTTATTTAGGGGGTTTTGTTAAGCGTCGTGTCCCCGCGCTGAGGAGCTGATGCTTACTGGAAACTACCGGAGCGGAATAACTTACTGGGTGAATAGTACAGATTTGAGCTTAGCTCTGAAAAGTGATTCTGATGGTTCTAGGCGCAACGCCATGGGTAGTTTGTTCCATCTAGATGCTGCCAGGTACCTAAAGGATCTGCCGCCCATCCGTGCTTTGGACACCTTGGGAATGGACAGAAGCCCCGTGCCGGAAGATCTAGGGGAGCGGGACGGCTCATAAGGTGTCAGCAGTCCTTTCAGAGGGAGGGGAGACCTCCCATTGATAATCCGATGGCAAGTACATAGTGCTTTAAAATCTACCCTGCTTCTAACCGGAAGCCAGTGCAGGGACCGGAGAGCCGCAGTAGAGGGAGCTCTTCTAGGTAGTCTGAGCACTAGTCGGCCAGCAGCGTTCTGTAAGACCTGTAAGCGGCTCAGATTCTTCTCCAAAGTCCCTAAATAGAGAAGGTTGCCATAGTCCATCTTAGATGTGACTAATGCATGCACCAGGGTTTGACAGGCTTTAATCGGTAAGAACTTCAATACCTTCCTGAGGCTTTTGAGTGTCCCGAAGCATGATCCAACCAACCGATTAATCTGAGGGACAAAGGTCAAGTCGGCATCAAACCAGATACCCAGGTTCATTGCTTTTTGGCAAGGGGTAGGTGTTGGACCTAGGCATGGCGGCCACCATGCCGACGTCCACTCCGCCTGGTCTCCCCCCAAGACCAGCACCTCGGTCTTGCCTCCGTTGAGCTTGAGGCAATTGGCGGACATCCAGGCAGCTAGGTCTTGCTTGCATGCTCTGAAGATGTCCGCCGAGAGACCGGGCGCACGCGACAGGGAGATGACCAGCTGCGTGTCGTCGGCGTATGACACCATGCGGAGGCCGTGACTTTCTACTATGGTGGCAACCGGGGCAACATAAAGATTGAAGAGAGTTGGACTCAGGGACGAGCCCTGCGGCACCCCCTGGTCCATAGAAACTCGCTCCGAGTAGTAGTCACCTTGCCTCAATTGGAAGCCTCGGCCAGCTAGAAATGAGTGGATCCATTTCAATGCTGCCCCTCTCACCCCTCCTTTGCTCAGACACTGTAGCAAGATGGAATGTGCTACAGTGTCGAATGCAGCGCTGAGGTCTAAGAGAATTAAGGCCATGGTTTGGCCCTAATCAGCACCCTGCCTGAGGGTTTCAGTAGCCCTGAGAAGGGCAGACTCCGTGGAGTGACGAGGCCGAAACCCGAATTGGGTAGGATGAAGAAGGTTGTTCTCCTCCACAAATTTCATTAGCTGTTTGTTTACCACCTACCTTAGAAAAATAAGGCAGCAGGGAGATGGGACGCAAGTTGTCCAGCTTCTCAAAGCTTATGTTGGGCTTCTTGCGGAGGGGGAGCACCACAGCCTGTTTCCAGTCCTCTGGTATAGAGCTGGACCGGAAAGAGACATCCAGCAGGTGCCTAATGTAGGGTTCAAGTGTCTTCAGGCTGTCCCCCAACCTTTTTGGGGAGGCAGGATCACGAGGGGAGCCTGATTTCACCGATCTACATATTTTAACTAGATCCTCGGGTGTGGGGGTAGTGAAATTGAGTAGCAGGTTTTGGCCAACTTCCTCTCTTACTGAGTCTGCTGGCTCTTCCACTACTGGTGGTATAGCGGGAAAAGCAGAATAAATGTTAGACACTTTGTACCCAAAGTAGTTGGCAATGTCATTGCATGCTGCTACCGAGTGATCTTGGGCTAGAGAGGAGGTTTTCGGAATGGCCAGGGATTTATATATGCTAAATAATTCCCTAGCAGAGTTCTCTGCCCCCTGGATTCTGTCTGCGTAGTATGTGGCTTTCTCTATCCGGATCTTATTATGATAGACGCGTCTCTTAGCGAGATAGCCCTCTTTCAACTGGTCGTCATATGCCACTCTCCACTGTCTTTCTGCTCGTTTACAGACCTTTTTGGCACAGCGCAGCGCCTCTCTGAACCAAAGAGCAGATCTTTGTCTGTGCCTGATGTTGATGTGCCTTTGCTATGTCTCAAGATATGTGCTCCAGTGGATTTTGAGTAATTTAGGTTCAAAAAAATATATATATCTCTAGACACGCCCGGTACGTGCACCGGGCGTGCTACGCGAGTTCGCGAGCAGAGAGCTGATTGGCTCTCGGGTGTCTGTCAACATTCCAAAGAGTCCGGAGCGGCCGCGATCTTGTGTCTCGGTAGGATCGATACACAAGAGGTGGCAAAAACAAAGGGGGAAATGAGCAAAAGGGGGCAGGGTAGACCCCCCTGAACCCCTAGGTTTGATGTGGGGGCCATAAAAGGGCCCCGCAGGGTAAAACAATTTTTTTTCTTCGATTTTCGCGGGGGGAGCGCCCGGTACGTGCACCGGGGAGCGTACCTGGGAGCGTACCATGGGTAAAACCCAGTGAAACAGTAAAATATTAATTTAAAGTGCTTAGAGGTAGGGTAGCTCTGAATAGAGTTGTTGTGTTGTACACCGTCTCCTCTGTAGATACTCCTCTGTAGATATCTTGCATGTTGTTACATATGTTATTGTGGTATATGGAATCCACACCATAGTCTGTCTGGAAAGAAGAAATAGATCCTTTAAGCCCTCCATGAGAAGGCCTGGGGGATGATGGGTAGTCTACCCTGCTCCCTTATGATGTTTTCAAGTATAACATTTTATAGAAAGGAGGCAGGAGATGAAAAGAGATGTCAAATACACATTGGCGATAATATAGTGGGATAAAGGAATTAACTATGATCAAACTTATTATGTAACACAAAAAAGTTGCACAGTATACTATATGTCTCACTTTATATTATAATTATTTTGGTACTATTTCATGAATTACATATAATAATGAATAACGTCTCAAACAGTTTTTAATTATTAAATATAAATTTATTGTTCTGATTTTTCAAAATTTAAAAGAACTTCCAACATTAGATCATCTGCAATCTCCTCATTTTGATTCAATGATTCTATTGTTTCAACACTGTCAAGTAATTGTTGGTCCAGAGACTGATCCATAAAGTCCAAGTCATCCATATCTTCCTCAGGATTGTTCTCAACAACGATTGCGAAAGAAATATTAATTTTGTCTTGTTTTCCTTCAATTTTCTTGCTGTAAATTGCATAAAAAATAACTATATCAGTAGAGTTAGGGCACTGTTGGGTTTAAGTTCAGACAGGTACTTTTGAGTTTTTAACAGTGAAGTTATCTTTGGGCAGTGTATGGTTTCAGGCAGGAAGTAGAACTATTAAAAAGTGCATGTGATGAAGCCTAACTAAATTCATAATTATACCAGAGAAGCCTAACTCAATCCATACCTATAACAGAAAAGCCTATCTCAATCTATAACTATTACAGAGGAACAGTATATAACTATCAGAAAACGTTTTCCCAAATTAACTTAAAGTGCACAACATAGTTCCCCTTCCAAATTAACAACTTACCTTTGTGAAAGCAGTTGAAGTTTTCAGTGAAAATCCTTTTCAAATGTACCTCAGGTAGTACTAGTCAAACTGGCTGTGTTTCCCTCTCATTTTTCATATATAATCATGTGCTTACCCAATCAAATGTCAGCACATAAAAGTACAAAATGTAAGTAACATTTTAATTGGTTGTAAATTCCAACACTTTCATATGTGTTTTTGTTATGTAATTTACCTCAGGATATTTAGACAGGGCTACAGCCTAAATGGCTCAATGGAATACCACCATATTTGGGAAAATGGTAGGGACTGCTATGTAGTAGGGCCTATTCTATATTTGGTGAAAGTGTCTCCAGTGTTTTTTATGTAAATTAACTTCCCACATTTTTTGGGGAGCGCTTACCGGTGCGCGCACCGGGAGCGCTACGGGAGTCCGCCATCTTGTGTTTCGGTACAATTGAGACACAAGATGGAGGACAAACAACGTTAGGAATGGGTAGAAGGGGGAATGGTAGACAGCCCCTGACCCCCTAGGTTTTCTGAAGGGGGCTTAAGAGGCCTATATAGGCCCAAAAAACTAATTTCTTTTTAACATTTTTACGGGGGGCGCCCGGAACGCTCCCCGGTCCGCTCCCCGGTGCTCCTTTCCCTCTCACTCATTCTCCTTTTATTTACAACTCTTTCCTGATTTAGTTTTCCTAACTCAAATTCTTTTACAATCTTACTTACCTTCAGTTCATTTCTCTCTTCTTCTCTATCACTGAATGTATCTGCCTTACTCTTAGTCATTTGCTCTCCTTGTTTTTCTTTTTCTTCTTTTTGTCCTTCGACATTACTTTATTTTCCATTCTGTATCCTTCACTCTTGCTTTATTTCTTAGTACACTTTTATGATTTTTACCTCTAGACCTGTCTCTTCTATTTTAAAATATATATTTTACTAATTATAACTTATTTTTTCTTCTCTCTTTCACGGATACAAAGTTTAGTAAAAATATGTAATTAAGTTTACATTAATTATATGGTAAGTGTGACTAAAAAACATGTAGTTTGTCATCACCCTTTGCTTTTACCTCACTACTTTTCTCTCACCCTACCTCACCTCTGTTTCCTTACTCTGCTTCCCTCACTTATTCTTATCCTCCATGTTTACTTCTCTTTTCCTTACTTTCCTACCACATTCAACTTCTTTCAGTCCCCCTGCTCACCCACACTCCCTCACTTACCTTTCTTTCCAGGTTCACTTAGTCCCTTTCTGTCACTCCTTCCTTTACTCTCTCTGTTCTGTCTCTCTGTCACTCCCCATGTCTTACCCTTATTCACTTTTATCCACCCTCTTTCACCCCTGTTTACTTACACTCACTGCTCTTTTCTTTTCCTCCCTCACCGCTGTTCCTTTTCTCTGGTTCCGTCACTACCCCTCATTCCCCATCCTTTACTCTCGTGCCCTTTACTTTCATCACCCACACACATTCTTCCAGTACCTCTGCTTTAGTCTTCTTTCTCTTTCTTCTCCCTTATTCATTTTCCTTTCCTCAGTTACTTGCTCTTACACCTTTTCTCTGTCTTACTATCTATTACACAGTCCCTCTGTGTTCCTCCCTCTAGCTCTCTTTCTCTTAACACCACTCTCTCTGTCCCCTTTCCTCATGCTCACTCCTTCATTATTTTTTTTATTTTTTTTGGGTGCGCTAACGGGACGCGGCCCGGCACGCGCACCGGGGCGCGCCGAAATTCTGCGCTTACCGGTGCGCTCACCGGTACGTGCACCGGGCGCGCTCCAGAGTAAAAAAATTAAAAAAATAAAATATGAATATACTTAAAGAAAATAGTATTATATTAATATACAATATAGGATTCATTTTTTTTAAAATTACCTTTCTTAGCTATAGACATTTGCTATTAAAAAACCTTAGAAATTAACTAAAAAACACATAGGTTTGAGACCCTATATAAAGATAGAAATTAGCATTTAACAAACCTATGAAATTCACTGAAAAAACCATAGGTTTCACACCAGTTATAGTTAGCTGGAAATTTTATTGACATAAACCCATTGAAATTCCACGTTATAGTTAGTTGGACTCACTATAACTTGCGCGCCTGCAATGCACTGCTGATGACGTCACATATTACATCACTCATGACATGGTCAGTGACATCACTCATGACACCATCCTTGTGACAGACTGACAGACCTCCTTTCAGTCTAATGTAACCCTTGAAATACATATTTAAAAATAGAAACTAACATTTTCTTAAAAATAGAGATACCCATACCAGTTACAACAACCAATTCAGTAATTCCACCTTCTATATACACATCCTCTCATTCAGCAACAGTTCTAAATAGTCACTCATACATATACTCACTCATCATATGTAGTGATACAAATATACATCCTGTTACACACCGACAGTCATCCAAAAGTACTCACACATATACTCACACATGCAAATAAACTATTGAATATCCATTTATTTGTATATACAACTATACACACACTACCACCTTACTTCTAAGGAAACTTACACATACTTACTCTCTTAAACAATTACTTATAGAAACACATACTTATTTAAACAGGAACTCTTTTAATCTCTCACTCTCACAAATACTCACTTATAAACATCAATACTCACATATACTAAATTAAAACAGATGTAGTTACTGATAAAGACACTAGTGAGGCAGTCATTCACTCACTAACACACACATATACACACTCATCCACCCATACAGTCCTGCACATATGCTGTCTTCTAAACACCTACAAACAGTGAGTCAGTCATTGGTGCATCTATGTGCTAAGTAATACCCCACCAAACCATACGGACACTCATACTGAAACTAAAAACAACATCTAATAACCCATATACACACACATGTAGCTACTCACCAACCCATGCAGCCACTTATACACAAAGTGAAACACTAATACATATATTTAAATATTTCAACATTACTCACTAATATATGTATTCACTAAGATACACTTAATAAGCCAGTTAACAAATCCAGTTTTAAAAAAAAAGCATCCATTTAGACACTTATTTAAACATGTATTCTTCCATCGACTTTTACATGTACATATAGAAAACATATTTATTTTTCAGAAAGACACACATTCACTGGATGGTGTCATCAGTGATGTCATGAGTGATGTCACTGACCATGTCATGAGTGATGTAATATGTGACGTTATCAGCAGTGCATTGCAGGCGCGCAAGTTATAGTGAGTCCAACTAACTATAACGTGGAATTGCAATGGTTTTATGTCAGTAAAATTTCCAGCTAACTATAACTGGTGTGAAACCTATGGTTTTTTCAGTGAATTTACTAGGTTTTTTAAATGCTAATTCCTAACTATAACTGGTGTGAAACCTATGGTTTTTTCAGTGATATACATATATATGTGTGTAGTAGAATTAAAATACATCTTGTGATTAGCATTTATCTTACTCTTTATACTCCTCTTTAAAATCCCATTAGATATTGCCATGAAGATCATCTGTTCCCCCAGCTTGAAAAAAAATTACAAATATTCCTAGAGCCAAATCCTTGTTTTCGTTTTCATAAAACAAAACCATATATTCATTTATAGCATCCAGTCACCAATTAGCTTTGCATGAATACTTACCATTAGCCATGTTATTTATCTGAAAGTCTGATAAGTCAGTTCACCCATTTTGGATATCCTCTGACACATAAGCAGTCCCATCAAATCTATCCAGTTTAAATGTGATGGTGTAAAATTTACAAGGGCATGGAGGAAGGATGCTCCATTGAGCATACTCAATTAATGATTATTACGAAAATGCTTGCCACTTTATTTTATATATCATTGAAAATTCCTTACAAATAGAGAGATGTTGGGATAATGTGTGAGATGAATCATGCAGTACGTGTTCCATTGTGTTTTATGCTATCAATGTGCAGGTTTAATAAAAGCTTTTTTATGTATAGTTCTAACAGTTAAGAAGAATAGGGTTGAATGTGAAATCTAATTGTGTTAAATGTGCACCCATCTACTATTTGAAAATATTTGATCTTTTCCCTTTTTTCCCCACCTTATTAAGTGTAAAATCGTACTCTTTTTGAAAGTGTAAATGTTGTCTTTGCCTTTCAAACTGTGTTTTTCGTGGGAGGAGCGAGGGCAACAGATTAAACTAGTTAATCTGTGAAACACACCTAAGGGCTGTGCACGGCTTTCTTCCATCTAAAACATTTTTTTTTACCAAGCAGAAGGACTCTACCTTGACAACTGTGAAATACATTCTAGTTAGACATATATTTACAAACCCTGACACAAGTATGTTTTCCCTGCTGTTCATAACTGTTTTAATATTCCGAGTGACAGTTCAAGAAACGTGCATAGAGTAACAAAAACAATACGGACTACAGCTCCGAGTTTACGGAGGTGTATTTGACATTTACAAATGTAGTTTGCTTGGCTTAGAGGATATGAAATGTTTGGTCGCATTTGCTGATGCTTTAATATCAGAAGGCGAAACCCATTGAATAACATTTCTTATAGTTTAAGAGCCAGATGTAAGCATTTCATTTATATTTTTGTCATGTTTATTTATAATGAAATTATAATACATGTTTGAGATGCTATGCATTTTTATGTACCCATGGAGGTCACACAAAGGAGCGACGCAGTTTTTTGGCACTGATCTTGAGCTTCCAGTTGCTAGTGCTAGCGGGTAGAAGTACTCATGGAGGCATTATGATACGTTGTATGTTTTGCAATTTGTAAAATCGACCAATATGTTTGTATTAATAGCAGATGTCTCCAATGCAGAGAGGACTCCATGCTCCCGTCCACGTGTTCCACCTACAAACCAATTTAAGCCTTGACGTGTGTCCACTGGGTTAGATTGTAATGAAGCGTGACTGTATTTCCCACAATTTAGAGTTGTTCAGTGTGAGCAAGAATTAGAAAATGACGTCCTTGGTGATAATGAGCTATTTGAAAACATGAACGTGTTGGGATTTTTACCAAGTGTATGCAACTATGTCGGTGTACAGAACCTACCTCCTACTGCCAGTGTCTTCTTGATAAACACATTCACTTAGAAGAAAAAAAAATAGGTGGGAGGGTCATGTAGCGATGAGCACTTGCCGGTTGCCCGTGTGTATGTACACACATTTCTCATCAAAACAAAAGGTAATTAAACAGCAAAAACTCCCAGTCACACTGCACGGAGCTTAGTTCAACTGGTTTCAACTACTCATTTTGGGCACATTAATATCACCTTATAAAGGCAAGATGGCTCAGGCAACCGGTACAGCATTTTAAGCATACCCTGGGTATGTTTTGTGAATTGCTGAAATACACTAAACAACGACTCTGTAAGGATGGAAATATCAGAGCATAGGTTATGACATTTCTCAATGATTCTCGCATTCCTATGTGAATGCATTTGCATAGGAAAGGGCGCTTTTGCTAATAAGATAAAAAAGATACTGAAAGTTTTACATACTGCCTTTGTACACAGTTTCACCTCTTTCTATTTGAAGCATGCCACATGATGTTGGAATTGCAGCACGCTGATATTACGACTAAGAGGAAAAACAGCAGAAGCATTGCAGTTGCATTGGTCATGGAGCTCATGAGATGTATTCTAATAGTTACTTTACAAGAGACATAGGCATATGGATGACACCACATTACTTAAACATGTTCCGAGCGTACCTTAAACAGGGCTTCTTATAAGAAACGGCCAAACAATTAACATACTATCAAGAAGGTAAGGATTTTAGGGGCATATTTACAATGTTTTGGCATAGGTTAGCACCTCAAGCTTTCTTGCTGTGCTGCTCTACCTCAAAAGAAAAGGGCAGGAATGTGCTTGATCTACAAGATATGGTGCATTCCGGTCCTTTCTGCCAGCTCTCAAACCACAGCTGAACACCAACGCAGGCCCCATTGCAACGCGGTGCAAAGGTGGCTGTGTTGTTGCCATGATTGTTTTTGTGCAGGAAGATACACCTTCCGGCACCCAGGCTACAAATGGATACCCAGATATATGGTATGGCAAAAGAAGCGTACAACTACTTGATCATTTTTAGGGCCATAAAACCTTTTCTCCTGAAGGAAGATCGCAAGTGTGCCTTTCACAGCACAGCACCCACCAGTCTCTAGCAATCCTACTAGCTCTCCTATAGCCAGACATTCCTGATGCTGCAAGACATATATATCTGTATATACAATAATGGATCTCTTGGATCTATGCTATGTATTCAAATGTTGTGGATACTGTATGTCAGCCCAAGTTCTGAGGAATTCAGGAATTCGTACATGCAAGACCTATATCAAGCACCATGCACCATAAACATGTAACACAGTAAAGAAGAAGTACTTGCCTTTGGGCACTAAAAAAGTGTATGTATTCTTTGAAAAGGTTCCTGCTCATGAAGACTGCACTATGCAATACTTCCCAAGCAAGAATAAGAGAAAGTTCCTAGGTGTTCCCATATATCCATGAGATATGGAGATAGCAGCAGCCATCGTGAGTTATCTGGAATAACCCCCCTGTAATTCACATCCTTGCTAAGTAGTTGGGATCATATGTTGCTAAAGTGAGGGCCCTTGCTTGTGGACTGTGATTCGTTTAGGAGGAACAGCATCTTACTAGGAGTTTGCTACGGAAATATTTTTGCGGATGGGTTACTCCATTAAACAGTGGCCGAAATCCCGTCTGATGAAATATAGATATGAATTTGTAAAGATTAAATGCATAAATGTGATTTTTAATGCCTAATAGTGCCAACTGCGGTTATCTGGTAGTTGCACCGGGATCAAGTCAAAGTCAGTGAAAAAGGCATACTTAGTATAAGGCCTAAAAATGGAACAGCCCAAATTCCTGACTAATACTCTGATCATCTGTGCCCTACTAAGCAAAGAAAAACAGGGTAGCTTCAATTTCAATGATTCATGAATGGACCCTACTGTTGGAAGGTTGGTTAGTAGTAGGTGCATGTAGGTGCATTCCCCCTAGTAATAATTCCATAATCACAAATAAGGTCCAGTCAAGTCTCAATAAATTAATCCTTGCTCAACCCTTGGTAGCTTGGCTAACAAGTAGTCAGGCTTCATTTAGGAGACATCTGTGCAAAGCATTTAAATCACCAGAACAACGATTAAGTAAGACACAAAACACAATAAAAATCTAACACCAATTTATAACAATAGAGAATAGTTTTATCTTTAAAATGCACCAAAACAACAAACATCCAATGTAGGGAACAGAAGATTTTTCAAAGAATAAATGCAAAAATGTGCTTTATAGTGCCTAAAAGTGAAACGCGCCAAATGGGAAAATCTGGTAGCGCTGAACCGGGACAAAGTCAAAGTTTCAGGCTGACCACGATGTAGTCTGGTTCAGATAAGTTGAGTAGTTAGGGCTGATCAAGTTTTTACCTTCACACTTAGTCACTTTTTCTGGAGCTTGTTCCCTCAATGCCGGGTGACACCAGACAAGGGTCCAGAAGCTCAGATTTGCCTCTTGGGGTTTGGGACTCCAACACCCAAAATGCACCTGGTTATTAACAATAATAATGGTCTTATAAAGCGCAATGGTTACCACATGGTATGTCCCTGCACTGGGACAAGAACCTCTTCTAAAGCTGAAGGCACTATACTAAGCAGAGCCTAGGTCTGAACAACAAGACTCGACAACTGAACCTGTCCTAAAATGTATAAAACAGATACGTTTTAAGCCTCTTCTAAAAGATCAGGTCAGATGGCTCCACCCTCAGGTAGTTGGGAAGGGGGTTCCACATCTTTGCTTCTTGGAAACCAAAGGAGTGGGCTCCTAACTGGGCTCTATTTACCCGGGGTACTACCACTTAGTTAGCGCCCGACGATTTAAGACTGCACGATGGGTGATAGGGCTTCACTAGTGAGGACAGGTATTTCAGGCCCCTGCCATTGAAGATTTTGTGACAGAAGCACATGGCTTTGAATGAAATTCTCTTATTGAATGAAAGCCACCGTAGTTTAGCAGGCTGCACTAGCAGATGCACTTCTGGACACATTTAATACCACCCATGCTACTGTGTTTAGGACCCTTTGAGTTTCTTCAAGCTCTCCTTTGCCACACCAAGGTAAAGGACATTGCAGTAATCCAACTGAGTGGTCACAACGGCATTTGCTTTAATTGTCCTTGTAGCCAGAGGGAGAAGATCCATGATCTTTCTCAAGATTTTAAGGGTACCGAAGCATTTCCCAGAGACACTAATTATCCGGCTCTCAAAAGACAATTTAGGGTCAACCCATACTCCTAAGTTTTTAACTTTGGCTTTAGTGTCTGGAATCTGACCCAATACATCTGGCCACCAAACGGAGGTCTGTTGGGTGGCCGGATGGCATAGAATGCAAGTTTTTCATTGTGTCCCTAAAGTTAGGCTAAAAAATGAGCCTCTTGGCACACCCTGGGTCAGCGGCAACATATCACAGAGGAAGGGCCTTTAAGCTATGGTGATGGAGAAAGAAGGCTAGCCACTGCAATGCGCAACCACCAACACCGCAGTCCCCCAACCTCTGTAAAAGTAGGATGTGAGACACAGTGTTGAAAGCTGTGCTAAGGTCGAACAAAACTACAGGCCCAGGATGCAGTTCTCTCATATGTTTGCCACTGTACGTTCAGTACAGTCTGTGAGCTTGGTGGTGGGTGTGCACCAATAAGTGACCAGGGCAGGGCAGTCCCATAGCATATGTATCAGGTTTGCATTCACCAACTGACAACTGGGGCACCGGGCATCTGTGCGATGAAAGTATCTATTAATGTTCTCCGGTGTACAGTATGCCCTATGGATTATGTAAAGATGTATCAGATGGAACTGTGTACTTCCTGGGTATGCAAACTGGTCCCTGCAGCAAAGCCTCCCAGTCATTGTCAGTACTGGTATTTTGCAAAGGGGTATCACAGTGATATCCAAGTGAAAGTAGCCAGGGTGCTGTGTGTGTATGCAGTGAGTCAGCAAATCATTTAACTAGCTGCCTCCCTATGCCAATGGTGTGAATTTATTGTATGGTGTGGTGCAGCGCCGGTTCCTGCGACATGTCACCCCAACACTGCTTCAACTCCGCTATTAGAGAGGCATGGAACAGAAACTGCCCTTGAGGGAGTCCACCACCCAACACTAGTGTCAGGGAAGGAATCAGCTGTCCACCCCTGTAACGGTCTTGCAATGTTGGTAATCCCGCTGGTTCCCATGTGGGGAGGTCCGTTCTCATGACATAGCTTTGTCCTCTTGTTATGCCCATGAGGGGAAGGGCAGGAATGTATGTGATGCAGTCTCATGTGAGGAATAAGGCACGTTTGATGCATCTATGGGCCACTACCAGCATTAACTGCTTTGCGGTCTTGTCCCGGCTTCCTGGGTGGAATGGATGAATTCGGCCAGGCCTGGTGCTGCATGGCCACATCCTGTGTGTGCTGCCCGCTCATCCATCTGGTGACCCACTGGAGCTGTGCTGCCAAGTAGTAGTGTTCTATCTGGGGCACTGCAAGCCCCCCCTGGTCCACCTGTAGGTACAGTTTGGATAGTGCGACCCGGCAGCCAGAGCCATTCCATCTGCACATGCGCAACACGTTCTCGAAGTAGCGAAACATTGGGGGTGGATTTAAACTAGTAAATTCTCAATTTAATAAAACAACCTGGGTAGCACCACCATTTCCAGCAGGGCAATGCGACCCATTAGTGTTAGTGGTAGGGTGTGCCAAAATGACGTTTACATTCGTATAGAGGATGTCACGCACGTGACATTGCTGCCTAGTGGGTCATCAGATTGATGGTATGTCCTGATACCAAGATAGCGGAAACCGGCTGGCTGCCAGTGGATTTGCTGACCACTAATGGATAGCCTTGGGTCTGGTGTAGGTGGACCAAAGGGGTATAGGCATGATTTTGCCCAGTTGACTTTGAGGCCAGACAGTGATGCAAATTATGTAAGTGTGTTGTCAATGGAATCTGGGGAGCCCCAACGTCGTTGACATATAGTAATAGGTCAACCAGGTATAACCTGATTGCGTGCATTGCATCACCAATCTGTATTCACCACTCTGCTCCCCCAAGCTGGATAGTAGCAGCCAGTGGTTCCATGGCCGATAAAAAGAGGAGCAGTGACAGAGGACAGCCCTGGCTGGTACTGCGTCCGATTGGGACTGGTTTGGTCAGAGATGGTCCTGTTTTTACTCCTGCCCTGGGCAGGGTATATAGGAGTTTAGGCAGGCAAAGAGAGCGAGGGCCCAGGCCACACCTGGCCAACACAGCCAATAGGTAGTCCCATTTCAGAGTATTGAATGCTTTTTACAAATCTAACTGCAAGCACCGTAGCTTGGCCGTTGTTCTCGAGCATACCTGGCCATTCAAAAAAAAACAGCACAAGTTTAGCAGCGTGCTACGAGATGCGACAAACCCATTTTGGTCAGAGTGCCCAATGTGGGGACCAGAGGGGCCAGCCGTTCCACCAGTGTTTTCGCCAGTATTTCATAATCAGTGTTTAGAAGCACCAAGGGGCAGTAGGAGCCCAGTTGTTAAAGGTCACAGTCTGGCTTTGGTAAGGAGACCAGGAGAGATTTGTGTAATGCCTCATAGAGGGCCGGTAGGTGGCGGGCCAGATCCGTGGCATATGCCTTATAATATTCGTCCGGTAACCCATCTGGGTCAGGAGCTTTCCTGGTGGCCAGTGACCTAACTGCTATTTGCATCTCAAGGAGAATGATCGGTTCATCTAGTTTTGTCCTGTTTTTGCGGTGTGATGGCAGGTAAAGGAAGAGGAGTAAGAAACTCTTCCAGATTGTGCAAATCTGGCTCTTTGCGTGAACTATATAGTATTTGTTAGTGCACTATGAACTCAGCATGTATATCTGATTAGGTGTAGAGTAGGTGGCCTGCACACAATTGAAGCGTGAAGATAGGCTATTGCACTTGTTCATGCCCAATTAACCACGCCAGTAGGCGACCCACTCTCTCTGCAGAGGAATGAGAATGAGCGGAATGAGCAGCGTAATTTAGTTATCGCTATCATTCCAAGAGTTTAGCATGCTTGTGCCTTGCCTCCGCCAAGAGTTGACCTCCCGTAGGGTCAGCCGCTGGGGCAGTCTTCAGTTGGAGAAGCGAGCATGCCCATGCAATGGCCCGAATCACGGCCTTGTGTGCTTCCCACTCTGATCCCGCATCTGGTCCCTTGCCTGAGTTAACGTCAAAGTATGTGCATAAGGAATTCCCTAGAGTCGCACAATAAGCTGGGTCCTCCAGGGATGTCAGTTGAAGGCGTGTGGTTTGGTCAGGACCTGGCCATCTAAGCTGAATGAGATGGGGATGTTGTTCTGAGTGCTTGCGACCCAGGTAGTTGGGATAGGGACAACCGGGAAGCAGTACTGAGCACCCTACAACATGGTCAATGTGGACATGTAGGTTGTGTGTCTGGGAGAAAAATGAGTAAAGGTTAGTCATCAGGTATTGAGCGCACCAGATAGCTGTCAGTGGGAGAGCCAGTCTCCTATTTGACACCGAATTCAGGCGAGAGAGGGATGCAAGGATCTATCTAAAGATGTGTCGAGTACCAAGTTAAAGTCCCCAAGGTAAGGAGCTCCAGCATGCTTGGATAACTGATAGGTACTGCCAATATGAACCCTACTCATAGTTAGGGGTGTATATTGCCCCAACTACCATGTGTTGTCCATTCAGAGGGCCTCGTAAAAAGATATTGCTCCTGTCTTTGTCAGTCAGTATTCATCAGCTTGAAGTGGAGTGCCTGTCCTCACCCAGATTAGTACTCCTCTGGTATGTTCAGAATATTTGGCAGCAAATACCTGCCTGCACCACCTACAGCTGAGTCTATATGTTTCCAACAAAGTGAGGTGCGTGTCCTAAAATACCACTATGTGTACTGTTTGACATTTTAGATTGGCGCATGTATTAGAGCAACGAGAGGGAGTGTGCATCCCCTCACCTTCCAAGAGAGAATAGACAACATTTTCTAAGAAGAAGCATATTAGCGTCTACATGGTCTGCACCTGGGGAGGGCCATGGTATGAAACAGGAGGAGTAGGCAGGAGGTTGCACCTGCTGAAGTGTCTGTCGCCTGGGCATGTGCAAAAACAAGCTATAGTTGGAGATTATGAATGAAGAGAGAGAGGAGAGCGTATGAACAAATGGAATAGGATGGGGGAAGCAAAACATGTGGTAAATGGATTGGGGCATAGAGACAACATGTATCCGTCCAAACTGTGGGGAAGAAAATGACCCACTACAACAGTTCAACTGATTTGTTCCATGAGAGTGGTGATGTGGCGTGTCAGGGGCGCTGGATGTGTTGCATGAGTGGCCGCGCTACCGCCCACCTTATGACGCAAGAGTTTGCCCGTAAGATGGTGTGCCAGGTGCATAGGTTTAACAGGAGGGTATCGCCTGGATTTCCATGGAGCACTATTGTGGGTGGTCAGCAAAGGCCAGCCAAGTGTGCTATGCTAGGGGGTTAGAGGCATACACAATATTACATTGTTTTGTACAATACATGACAGGAACAAGGTGATAAGAACATTTCATCCACTGTTAGAGGTGTGACAGCTGAAGTTGGTCTAGATTCTTCCCTGAGAGGTGAAGCCACAGTGAAGCTGTCATCTCTGAAGGGGAGATCAGGAGTGGTGTCCAAGTTTCTATCCCACTGGTGGGTACCCGATATTGCCACAGCCTGTAGGGCTTTTCTACGTTTCTGGATTACCTGTTCCAGGTTTGGTACTGTGCGAGGTTGGGAGGGTCGAGCACGGTGGACACGGAGATGTCTTCTCCCATGAGTGTTCGAACAAGGATGTGCAGGGTTGTGCCATCCCCATGTCTCTGGGATGTTCCCTGTCGGGTGGTAGACTCCAGCCAGGACCAGGCCTTCTCTGCCACATGAAAAAAGTGCGCTGTGACTTTTAGGCAGGCTGGAAATTGAAGTGAGTACGGAATGTCTAGCTCGAGCAAGCATCTTTTTACTTCTAGGAAGGAGCCCCACTGCTTCTGGACTCTCATGGTGTAATTAGGGAGAAAGAGAACAGCAGTGTTGTCTGCCTGCACTCACCCGAGTCTGTGAATCTTGTGCACCGTAATGTGGCATTTTAGGCTCCGTTTGCATTTTCCTGATTCATGCCCTTATATAGGTACAATTCTTGTTGCCCTTATATAGGCATAGAAATCAAGCCATTATTTAGGCATAGCCCATGCTACCCAAAATACAGGCATGGCTACTTCCATCCGTTCACCAAACAGCACAACGATTTCTTGGAAAACCGGCTTAAGCAGTTGGCGAACTTCCCCTTGCTTGAATATTGATTTCTCCAGGAACTCATTTACTTTACAATGATAAACTATTCCCCAGGGGTTCATTTATGACGTTCATATGCCCGACTTTACCTCCATCTATGGCATTCCTAAACACCTTCAAGGTATGAATATACCTTCACTTGCTATAGCAAGAGACGGTGGTGCTGGGCAGTTCGAAGACCTACTTGCCCATTGCAGCTGGCTACTGCAAGTGCTGAAGGAAGCTGAATCTCCAGCTGACGCACTGATCAGGAAGCCACCTTTCTCCTGCTGAGAATCCAGCTTCAGTGTTTCCGGCTCCCCTTGCGGAGTGTTGGGAAATTGAGTTACGAGACAGAGATACTAGACCTCCTTCATTCTAAACAAGGTATGGAGCTGATTAGAACCTAGAGAAACCTTTGGTAGATTCATGGCAAAACTAAACATATGCTAAACAACACTTACTTCTTCCCTGGTACTATACTTAGGTTAGGTATATTGGGGCAGGCGTATTTTAGAAGCACCAGTTGAGTATTTTAGTCAATGTTATTTATGTATGTATTTTTATATGGCTTAGAAACCATACAATGCTCTTATATTATAAGTTCATATTACTGTTTACGCTGTATGCATTATACTTTGCTTTCTGCATAACAATTCTAGCAGTTCACCTCTCTTGCATGAGAAAGAAGACTGCTCAATAAACCCTTTTTATTGAAAATGCCCATCTCTCTATTTCTCGCAACTCTGTTGAAACTAAGCATGCATGATTGACTAAGTGAAATGCTTATCTATTGTTTCCTCGACTCTTAGAGATATATTCTTATTCTTGGGAAAGAAAGTTGTCATGTTTATGCGGTTGTCAGAAACTAATCCCTTCTTGTGTATTCGAGAAATTTTCTAGCGAGCTCTGAGTTAGCTTGCACAAACACAATTAAGTTTTGTATATTCGAAAGATACCTAGTTGACCTAAGTCCTACGTCTAATCTACAGGATATATTATTCCAATGCGCAGAGCCTATTGGGAATATAGGCCCAACGTTTGGTAAGGCACTAAATCAGCTCTAGATACTAAAGTAACTCAGTCTTGCTTTTCTCAGAGTCCCCTTTTTCCGTAATACTCCAATAGACGT
This sequence comes from Lissotriton vulgaris, assembly GCF_964263255.1. Taxonomy (NCBI): domain Eukaryota; kingdom Metazoa; phylum Chordata; class Amphibia; order Caudata; family Salamandridae; genus Lissotriton; species Lissotriton vulgaris. The sequence continues at coordinate 585,816,666 of NC_141689.1, read as the reverse complement.
CTGGAGTGGGTAAAGGGATAATATCCGCCACAGCTGAGTAGGACGAAAATCCTATGTATTTGTTTTTGGTTTTTCAATGTTGAAGGATACAGTGTTCCAAAATAATGTGCACCTTATCTTTTTTTCCTTGAAACTTGGTTTGCAAACTTTCAGTCAACAAAATGTCCCTCTGTAATAATACTGAGGCCGGAGGAACTACAGGCGACAACGCCGTACAAACTTTAAATTTTACAGGTCTCCAAGAGACTGATGAAGATGCCATAAGCATTCCTGAAAATTTAAGGAAAGCCATCACTATAAAACCTATACAAAATGGCCTATCAGCAAGAGGTGGTAGGGTAGCTTTTTTGTTAGAGGCACATGAATATCATCAGACAAAGGTATTCTATTCATGGATAGTCTTCCCTGAGGCTGATCCAAAAACAAGAGTGTTTCACTTCTATAAAGTAGATGAACCACCAGAGGAATACATTCCTTTCGAGGATATTGAAATTCCACTAACTTACCAGGAGCATGCACTCTGGTTCAAAGGCACCCTAAAACATATAAATCACATTAACAGGCTCGGTCTACTAGGTAGAAAAGGAGCAACATGGCCGGTATTAGCCAGCTATACACCACATCCTTCCATTGTAGAAATGTCAGGTGCCGAACTATTAGTTCAACTACAGGAGCTAATCAAAATCTATAGACAATTGGTTCAATAACTCATGCTGACTCTTACAGTCCAACCAGCAATAATGATTCCACAATATCCCCCTTACCAGGGGAACAAAAATACAATTACACCACTGACTTTACACTCAGTCGTTGGTAAATAACCACCAAAACGGGAACAAATTCCATTCTGGATTGCTGAAAAAATTACTCAAATCTAGGCAGTATTTCCTAATAAACACAGAATTCTAACAATCTGTTTACCAATGGGGATCACACCACACCTGGAGGACTGCGACAGTTGGGGTACATTCTTTGCTGCAATCTACACTAAAACACATGGTGTTCTGTCTTAGGTGGTAATACCATATGTCCTGAAACAGATTCAAAAAGAATAAGGGGCAGAGCCTGCTTTAAATCTGGGTATGAAATTACTAAAAGATTTCAAATAGGTCTCAACAATAATATTAGCTAATATTAAAGGTGAAGCAGCAACCGCGGCGATCCACCAAAAGATAAGAGAATTTGATGTAACTGAGCAACCACATGAACTGGCCAGAATAATTGAAAAATCCTATAAAGAATTAGGGAGAGACAGCTTGGGTGGGAAACCAGTTAAATCCCAACTGTCAGAAAGTCCTAAAAAGGTCTTTAATAAAAACACTCCTAATCCTCCTAAAAGAATTGAGTGAACACTAAACAAACTTCTAAAGAGAACCGTCTCAATCCCGAGGTAGGTCTCCTCATAAGGAGCCCTCTGAAAGGAGGTGTAACCTCAGGAATAGGGCTAATTTGAGAAAACCTGATAGATACCAAGATACTGTTACACGTTCCTCGCGTACCTTTCAGACTTCGTCAAAGAAATCCGAAAGAAGAGGACGGTCAGAACACAAGGAAGAATGTGTAAAGTCCAAAGACGATCTACCCGTTCAGAAAAATAGGAAAACTCAATTCACCAAAAAGAAGGTAGCAGGTCTAAAAATCAGACATGCCGAGGATCTTGAGGACACAATTCAAGAACGGGATTGGGCTCAAACGATGTTGGGCAGTGCAGCAGAAGTCACCATAGCTCGCAAGAACTTGAAGGATCATCTGGAGACAGTGGACTTGAATGAGTTCATCCAAGTTGAAACTGCAGATACCAGGGCCAGTGTCCCACATAAGTTATATGAAGCAACACTCCGGATGGAGGGGGACATAACAAGAAAAATAAGAGCACTCTTTTGGGAGCGCCTTTCTAAGGGTTATGCCATTCTTCTAGCCGAACAAGACTGGCCACCAGAATTTGTCAGGGAGTGCCCACATGGAGAAGAAATCATTATGCCAGCTTTCTCCAACCACATTACAATTAATTTAAAATATACTTATGCCAGGAAATGGGCAGTGGCCTAGGCTCCTGTATTATATAAAAATCATCTAGGATGTGATGAGGATACTCTTCATCATAAAATCCAGTTAAAAAATCATCCACCTGCACAAAGGCAGTACCCAGTTAAGCAAGAAGCTAAAAAACAGGTCAGGGTGATATTAGATCAACTTGAATCACAGGGGGTGATTGAAACATGCACCTCGTCCATGAACAATCCTTTGTTTCCTGTCTCCAAACCAGACAATGCATCGTCTAGTACTGGATTACAGACATTGAAACTCTTGTTGCAAAACTTTTGCAGTACAAAATGCACACAGCGCAGCATTAATGAATAACATTGTGCGTAAAAAAATATAAAACTACAACATTAGATATTTCTAACGGTTCCTTCTGGCAAAACATTGCACATGAAAGTAGGTATTCAATAGCTTTCTCAATTATGGGGACACAGCCTCATTTCTGTCGTCTCCCACAGGGATTCAAGAACAGTCCAGAGGTATTTTCAGCCAAGGTAACAGAGTTACTACAACCCTATGATGATGAGGCATTATCATATGTCGATGACATCTATCTAACAGACGATGACTTGGACAGGCACTTCAGCAGGGTGAACACCGTCATTCTTGGATTTGCCTCTGAAGGGTATAAATTAAATTTTAAGAAATCGAGAATTGCCCACATCAACGACCTTTTTCGAGGATATGACTTATCAAGTGAAGGCAAAAACCTGGCAGCAAACTTTCTAGAGAAATGGGCGCTGCTCCAACCTTCAAAAACGCTGAAAAAGTCCATCCTAGGTTTCCTGAACTTACATTCTAAATTTCGCAGAAAGGATTAAACCTCTCTACTAGTTAATGAAACCTGGTTTCAAAACAGTTAATTTGACTCAAAAACACAAAGAAATGTTGCGTTTATTGCAAACAGACATGTTAGCAACAAAACATTTACAGACACGTGTAAACGTGCACAACTTAGTGACCTGAATTATTCCAAGACAATGCGGATTCACATAATTACCCTTTATTGAAGGAGAAAAAGTTCCAACAGCTTACAAATCACATTTGTGCACACAAACAGAAATGAAATTTACTTCAACAGAAAAAATTCTGTCAGCGGTTCAAACTGCAGTAGCAAAAGATTGTTACTCCTGTACCTGCTTTAGAAGCAGTGATGAAAGCGAGCATTCCGAATGCTAAAGCTTTACATCTGAGATGTATACAATGGGTTAATTCTCTTGCTGCAACAGACGTTCAATACGTTTTTGACCCATATTTGAAAACACAAGCATTTCTACAATACGAACAAGAATGTCCTCTGCCTAAGGAAATTCTGCCTCTAGAGCAGTATGAATGTATAATTTATACTGACAGATCAGCACAGCCCGCTACGGGGGGTAAATAAGATTATAGTGCTGCATGTGCGATCGTTAAAGGTCGCTGGCGAGATGGCAAATTCCGACCAATGGTCACTAAAACACAATCTCTAGGAGATTGTACAGGTCAGCGAGCTGAACTACAAGCATTCAAGATGGTGCTTTAGAATAAGGACTGTGAATTCCCCACACTCATAGTGTGCGATTCGTATTACTATGTTCAATCTTACAATGAATACTTGCAAAACTGGATTCAAAACGGTTGCAAAGATGCAAAAGGTGGCACAATCAAGCATAAGTTGCTTTGGGAACAAGTAGTTCAGTTACGACAACAACTACAAAAGGCTCACATGATACATACACTGAGTCATCAATGTGATGGCGTTCACGTTGCAGGGAAATCATTGGCTGATGAAGCCATGAAGGCAGCTGTGCAAACGGCTTCCGTAGCTCTAATCACTTGTTCAAAAACGAAAATAGACGGCGAAATAATGCTAGCTGTCAATGCTACAAGCAAAGGCATCGTTGCAGCGTTACCTCAAAACTATCCACTCAAATACTCAATTATAATTGATGCAAACTTTGTTCATTTCGCTCGAATTTCTGGAGTGGGGGATAGAGTCATTCCAAACAGGAAACGTAGAGTAGCTTTGATACACGAAGCACATTTGAGAGAGGGTCTAATACATCAGGGGATCTCTAAATCTAAAATAGAATTAAAAGATATGTACTGATGGCCAGGGATGAATGGTCACATTCACACATTTGCAATTAACTGCCATTACTGCAACAGAGATCGCAGCAGAGAACGCCGCCAGATACCTGACTACAGTGTAGCCAGCCGACTACAGACACCATTGTTAGACAGCATTAGACTATCTACACGCAGACGTCCCCGTGGACAAATGTGGTCCCACAAATATTAGGACAAGATTCATTTGGATGTGGCCTCAGCGCTCAGTGGACACTCGAACTGTTATAAAAGATTTTCGAGTCCTTATCGGCACATACGCAGTAAGCACGCTACATTCTGACCAGGGTCCTGCTTTTAGCTCTCAAGCTTACAAATTGGGCTTTGTATTTTATTACTCTAGTCCATTCCATCCTGAGGGAAATTGGGTAGTGGAGAGAAAAAGTGGGACATAAAGCAATCTATAACAGCTAGGTTATTAGGTTCGGGTGACTAGTGGGTAAAAGATCTAATAAGTGTCAAACGTAGTCTTAACAATCTGCCAATAAGTTCTCTAGGGGGAATCATTCCATATGAAGTCCTTTTAGAACCAGAATGATAATTTCCGATCTCTATTGTCAGACCTCAGTGGTAGAACAAAAACCCTTTGATATCAAAGATCGTTTGGCTGTTTTGCAGGACTTAAATGAAATAAGAACAAAACAAATTAACGTGTTCCTGAAGCCAACAACCACTGAAGAGAAACCGACCGTCCCAGCAAGGCCTGTCTGGATTCCAAAGATTGGGGATCTAGTCAGAGAAAAGATTGCTGATAAGAAGGAATTTGGGCCTTCTTACAGACAACCAGTACCTGTCCTAGCCATCTATGGATCAAGAACAGTATTACTGCCGCCCCTTGCTGGAAAAAAGGAGAACAGGTTCCTGTCCATCGACCTGGTTAAACCACATCATGTGGCCAATCATAAGCAGTAGGCCAAGTGGACTCCAAAGATGTTGGCTACTATCCAAGAGGTTCAAACTGAGAGACTCATCACCTTTGAAGAATCTGCAGTGCGAAAAGAAAGACTATGCAATAAAGCTATGGAACTTGTACCTCTTGAAACCCAAATAACAGTTCGTCAAGAAACGCCTGTCTACAATGAAATAGCATCTGACTATACAAATGTAACAAGTGATCAAGTGGTTCCAGCGATTTTAACGAATCCTGATGCAATCCCTACAATTGACAGAACTGCCTCTGGCTATTTCATTAACTTTGATATGTTTTCCGAGGATCCCAGTGAGCATGAAACAACAATGGTAACAAGAACCTAAAAAGAATAAGAAACAGACCTTTTTCATCACCTGGAAAAGACTTAAATACTTAAATAAATACTATAATTTTATTCTGCGGTCTTTTATGCTCCGCTGTCATCGTTAGGTTTCGACTTTTGGAAAGACAACATTGAGACAAAAACTTTCTGGGGCACAAAAGACTGGCAAGTGCAGGGACTGGAAGCCTTATGTAGAGCCTGCATCATCCCAGAGCAAATAATGTTTTTGAATGACACTGTCCAACAGACATTTTTCTTGTGTTAGCCAAGATCAAAGAGTTAAACAAACCATCTACACCTACACCTACGCCTACACCTGATAGTAGTAACACTTCAACACTTCACAACAGAAGATATCCAGATTAGAAAAAATGGTTAATCTGGCCCACAGCCACACAAAACTGTCAAGATAGAGTCCTGAATACGACACAGGGGTTCACATTCGCTAGGCCAGATCCAAGATATTTTCAGAGACAGCATCCAGGAATTTTAACAACATACAGTGTAGGGAAACTGTGCTTTGAGTGGCCAAACAAATCTACACTAAATGTTCTAAACCAACACTAATCTTTACTTAAAGATGGCGGCGATCTGAGGGACTTCTTACAAGGACCTACTAAACCACGTCATAAACGTTTTATATATGCTGGTATCTGTGCATCCTATAATGAAGCAGGGAAGAGTACGCAAGCAGAGACTGCAGAACGAATACGAGAAATTGATCGTATTAACTTAGAGAAATCTCTCTCTGTAGTTGGCAATGGGTTAAAGTAAAGACTCTGTCATCCAGGATATATTTTTTGGACAGCACAGCATCCTCTGCCATAGACATAATGGAACAGGACTTGGTCATGCTGCAACATGGTCAGTCGCAATTAAATTCTATCATGCTAGTGGGCTGGCCGTTGCAAAACCTTTGTTTAGGCTATGCACCTTGGCATTTAATCAATACTATGCGCAGAAATATCTCTCTCCCACTATTCACTGTACAGATGACATTAATACTGCCCTCTCTACTTGGGATTCTGCAGTCACTGCCGTGGTGCAACAAATTGCCCCGATGAAGACTTTTAAAATTAGTCTAGCCAGGAAGCAAGAGGTCTGGTACTCAGAGGAACTGCGTAATCTCAAACGCTTAGCTAGAAAGGCGGAGAAAACGTGGAGAAAGACCTCCTTGGAGGAAGACAAAATCAAATACAAAACTAATCTTAGTACCTATCACAAAGCCATAAGATCTGCACGGAAAAACCATGTCACTGCCCAGTTAGAAGCAGCTGGCAATGACTCAAAAACTCTCTATCAGATTGTTACATCATTTCTGAAACCCAAAGCGTGTGAAAGTGCAGACATGGCCTCACAACAGCTTTGCGACAGCATCTCCTGCTTCTTTACAGACAAAATCGATGCCATCTACAATAAAATAGAGGCATATAGCTCTGGCATAAGTAGCCAGGATAACTCTACTCTGGTACAGACTGCATCTACTAACATCTATTCTTTCAATGATTTCCCTGAGATATCGTTAGCAGAGGTTGAGAGACTGTTTACGGACATCAAAAGTGGAAGTCCCGCGGACTTGCTTCCAGCCAGACTTATGGGCCCTCTAGGGAGTACGCTAGGCCCTGATGTTCAGAAACTGGTGAACCTCTCACTTACATCTGGAGTTGTCCCACAGTGCTGGAAAAAAGCCCTAGTTAGACCCATCAGGAAGAACTCATCTGTTCCTTGGACCAACATGTCTAACCTGAGGCCTATCTCCCTCCTACCATTCTTAGGGAAAATTATTGAAAAACATACCAATAAGCACCTATCCACCTACTTGGAACAGTCTGGTAGCCTCGACCGATCTCAGTCAGGCTTTAGGCCAAAATTCAGTACAGAAACGGCCTTGCTGTCGGTAACGGACGATCTGCGGCTGTACCAGGACAGGGGCTACTCTGTTGTCCTGGTGCTGCTAGATTTATCGGCAGCGTTCGATACGATCTCCCACACCATTCTGATCGAACGACTGTCCAGGAGTGGAATCGGCGGCAGGGCACTGGACTGGATCAGGAGCTTCCTCTCCAACCGCACCCAATCTGTCAGCATGGGTGAGTTTAGGTCGGAAGAGGTTAACATCACCAAGGGAGTACCACAGGGCTCTTGCTTGAGCCCGACTTTATTTAATACCTATGTGGCTCCCTTGGCAGATGTTACCAGAGCTTTTGGGTTCTATCCAGTGTCCTACGCTGACGACACGCAGCTGCTCTTCCCTTTTAAACACCTTTCCCCGGAGATAATTCAATCCTTTTCCGATGGGATGAAGGCAGTTGCTAGGTGGATGTCCTCCAACCTCCTTCAATGTAATGTTGGAAAGACGGAGGTGATGCTCTTCGGGGAAGCTAGGATTCAATGGTCCCCCGACTGGTGGCCTTCAGACTTGGGCCCAGTTCCTGAGCCCAAAACAGTAATCAAGAATTTGGGAGTCACATTGGAGCCGGAGCTGACCATGAAGCATAATGTTAACATCACTGTGGGATCCTGTTTCCATGCGATTGGTCTGCTCCGTAGGATTTTTCCTTTTCTACCGGACTCCCATAGGAAAACCTTAGTTCAAGCTCTGGTCATAAGCAGACTTGATTATTGTAACGGTCTTCTGGCAGGTGCAAATGAGGAGGTTCTAGACCGTCTACAGGTGGTACAAAATACCGCAGCTAGGCTGGTGTTAAATGTACCTCCTAGATCCCCCTCCAAACCACTACTTCAAAAACTACATTGGCTACCAATACGCCAACGTGTGAAGTTCAAGACCTGCTGCGTTATCCATAAGGGACTTAATCAATTGGGACCAGAGTATCTAGCCAGCAAGTTTGTTCCCTATGCCCCTATTCGTTCCCTCAGATCCAGTGACCAGCTGTTACTGAATGTTCCTAGGATAACCAAATCCAGACTAGGTGGTAGGGCCCTGTCTGTAGTAGGTCCTAATCTCTGGAACTCCCTCCCACTTTCACTAAGACAGTGTCATAACCACTTCCAATTCAGAAAATGTCTGAAAACCTTTCTGTTTGGCTCAGTTTAGTTGTTTATTTTCTGGACCCTGAACCTCACAATACTCTCTTTTTAATTGAAATGCTCCTCTGTCAGTTGTATTACTGGTTGCCAACAGCGCGGAGATACTCCTCCGGGAGTCTATTCACAGCGCTATAAAAACTCGCAAATAAATAAATAAATAAATAAACTATGTCACTGTTTTCAGAATTCAATCACACGGATAAACAGATCAAACTGGCACAGAGGAGAGCAGACTATACAGTGCTGAGCATTGAAAAACTGGAAAGATTGCCATTTACAGTCACTGAAAAGCCAGCCATTTAATGGATAATACATGGAACAATCTCTCTGCCTGGTACAATTTTTCATTTTCAGTATTGCTTACAACATATACCAGCCGGCACATATGAAAGGTTGGGTAAAGAATACATCAAGACATCCTGGGAATTACCATACACACACAGATGTTGGAGTGGCGAAAGATGTGTTTCTTAGTGGTAAAAATTGTGAAAATGCACTAAGTGGGTTCCCTCCTTTGTCAGGGTATTTATTTACATGGGCTTGCGATGGTTCCTCTAACAACTTATCCTGCCACCTGCAATGTCCACCAGCTGCAGTGACTGATCCAATTTTTAGGCAACTTTCTAATGGGAGTAACATTATGTTGAATGATCACGGCTGCTGGGCCATATTGCCAGGTTTAGCCTATCTCATAACTGTGTCAGCCAGGGTCAATTGCTGTATGCAAGTATTGTTTCCAAAAACCAAGACAGACCGGGAGCCGTCGTTATGGCCTTCACTGAACATCTCTTCTATGCAAATTGATACTTTAAGCAGAATGAAAGCCATTCTTTTACAGTAAACTGTGCCACTGACTGCAAGTCGCAAGGACTTCTGCAGAGATACACACCCTATTAACTACAAATTGCCCTGTACATTTCTTAGAAATGTTAGGTCGTATCTTAAACATGTCTGATACGAGTGGTATTGTACATGTATTTAAGACACTTTTCGGAACTGTTAGCACCTTTTGAGGCAGTCCTAGGAATATTTCCAAACTTCGTGCCCTCTGAGGCTAATATGATTTTATAACTATGAAGAACAGAACATCAATGTTCATACTAGGATTGTTTTAAACATATGTGATTTTATATTGTGCTTTATTTTAATTTATATTTTGAATCCTATTGCATTAGTTTTAATTAACTGTGCAAATAAAATTACTTACTTACTTACTATTCGTGCTCTCTGTGTTTGTCGGATTGCCTCTCATTTCGGGACTCGCTGCAGGGATACTATTTTTGCTCCGACTGCTTCGATTTAGAAAGCCAATCCACAGCCGACACCCAGATCGACGTAGAGACAACTCTGCTGTTAATGAAGTGTTGTGAGCGCATCGTCCAAATTATGGGATTAACTTGTTTAAGAGAATTAAATACCACATGGTTTCTATCATTCGGACCAATTTGGCAAGATTGCATATTACCTGTTCTACGATGACTGCTATATAGAGAAGAATGCGTGTTAGCATCTGTCTCAAACTCCCATCTGTCATGCCAACGGATGTTGATACTTTGCTTGAACCAGTAACTAACCATGCACTGTGTTGTCCCCAGAGGCTACCAATTCTGATGACGGCAATAATTGAGATCTCACAGACGCAAAATGCTGATGGTGAGGTAAGAGAGGAAACAGGCACACAGGGATCATCCACTACGAACATTGCTAATGCGAACAACGCTAACGGCGATGCTTCACATCTATGTTTGATTAAACTTCTAAATGAGGTAATCCAACTTTCACCTACAATGGTAGACACATTCTTTACAGACTTAAAAGATTTGATATTTTCACTAAACATTAACACTGACTTTTTGAATTTGGCACACAGTGTTCTGAGAAACTCTGAATTCGACCTTCGTTTTTTCAAAACAAATTTCTAACTTTGGGACTTTTTTTTCTCTTTGATTCAAATTTTGTTTTTCCAAATTTGTATTTTTTCAATTTTTTTGCGCACAAAGTAATCTGCTTAAAGTAGAATTATTCATAGAGAACTAGAATTCTTTGAAAACTTCCAGAGACAATATTTGACCTTGTCCACATTCAAACAGTTTATATAATCTGCCGTGAAATGGTCTCCACTTTTTCTTCTGTATTTAAGAGCAATTTTATAAATGTATTTTCATGATTCATTCGGATAGCATTTTCAAATGTCAAACTATATGCTTTGAATGGAACATTGCTTTAAATGCGTACAGCACAAATGCTCTTTTTGTGTACAACCACCGCCAATGCATTTTTATGTATTTTGGAAGGGTTTTTAACACATAATGTTTAGATATGTTTTAATGTGTTTAGAACTTAGTAATGTCACACATAAGAAAATGGAGTGGGTGTTCTGTGGTGTTTTAGGCTCCGATTGCATTTTACCGACTCATGCCCTCATATAGGTACAATTCTTGTTGCCCTTATATAGCTATAGAAATCAAGCCCTTATTTAGGCATAGCCCATGCTACCCAAATACAGGCATGGCTACTTCCATCCATTCACAGAAAGTCACAACGATTTCCTGGAAAACCTGCTCAAGCAGTTAGGGAACTTCCCCTTGCTTGAATATTGATTTCTCCGAGAACTTAATTACTTTACAATGAACAACTATTCCCCAGGGGTTCATTTATGACGTTCATATGCCCGACTTTACGTCAAAATATGGAATTCCTAAACACCTTCAAAGTATAAATATACCTTCACTTGCTATAGCAAGAGACGGTGGTTCGGAGCAATTCGAAGACCTACTTGCCCAATGCAGCTCACTACATCAAGTGCCGAAGGAAGCAGACTCTCCAGCTGACGCATTGATCAGGAAGCTGCCTTTCTCCTGCCGAGAATCCAGCTCCTGTGTTTCCGGCTTTGGGGTGACTCCCCCTCTCTCTATCCCTCTAGCAGGTCACTCAATGTGCCGCTGGAGGAGCTCAAAGCTTTGTACAGGTGGCAAGACAGTCCCAGCGGTGCTGGCCAGCAGAAGCGGGCAGACAGGCTCCTCCAGGCCTACCACTTTGTCTGTCGTAGATTGGGCCGCAAGGCAGAACGGCTCTGTGGCTCTCACTTGCTACCAGCCACAGTCAGGTCCAGTGGAGAGTGAACCACCTCAGCCACAGTGCTAGGATCCGTCCGTACTCCGGGCCTCTCCAAGATATCACTGGGGTGGTCCGGTCAGGGCCAGCAACCCCTGCTCTCAGTTGCCACGGGCCGAGCTTGCTGTGCAGTGGCTCCACAGGGTGCAACTACAGGAGGTCCCTGGCCATGAGGCAGTCACCCTGCAGAGGCTTCAGAGCATCAGAGGCCGACAGGCCGCCTGAGATGTCACGGATCACTGCAAAGCAGTCTGCGTCAGGGCTATGTAAGGCTCCAGGCAGTTCTCATCAATCGTGGCATTTCAGGGCATGGCTGAAGTGCTGGATGATAATGCAGGCATTAGATTCAGGGGGCCAGATCATGAAGCACTTTCATGGTGCCCCTGCCACGTTAGGCAGTTAACCACATAGAAGTCTCAATGGTATGGGTATAAAACTCTCTAGGAGTGCTTCTAATGAGCCTATGATATTGTTTAAGTGCCTCTTAATAGCTACCCCTACTGACAGCACTGTAGTCCTTGTGCCATGAGCGCTCCTGACATTTGCAAGACTTTTTTAAAGATTCTCGGTTTTCATTATAACAGGGGGTGGAGAATGAGGCCCACAGATTCTGCCTCTGAGGCAAATGAGCTTTTATATCCAATGCTCCTGTAATCCAATTTTCAATATCTGACACAGCTGTGTCAACATGATCCCCCAAAGTGTTTTTTTTAGCTAAAAGCACCTTGGTAATGGCCTCCAAGTATATTTTGGCCAATATCCTTGATTTTTTTGTCGCATTTCTATGACTAAGAGGAACTGAGTTGGCTAGCGGGACCTGGAGTACATCGCTGGAGGCGCGTGAGGGAGACTTGCCGCACAACAGGGACTTCGGATCCCAGGAGACACTTTTGCTGCCACACCTGAAGCCCATCAGCCCCTCCTGCCAGACGCTACTAAATGCCTCACAGCACCCGCTGCGCGGGTGCTGTATCACTGGAGGAGCGTGAGGGAGACTTGCAGCACAGCAGGGACTTCGGATCCCAGGAGACACTTTTGCTGCCACACCTGAAGCTCATCAGCCCCTCCCGCCAGCCGCTACTAAACGACTCGCAAAACCCGCTGTGCGCGACGCACACGGGCGCTCGCCGGATGAAACCCGGGCCAAGGGCGGGCCTGTTTGAGCCCCTTCGAGACAGGGAGAGGCTCCGCTGTGCCACCCCTCTAAGACGTAATGTCCTGGATCCCAACGGTGCAAACATCTTTTTAGTAAGTAGCCCCTAAGATTAATATTTGAGTCGACTGTAACAACCTCGTCCTTTAATAACATTTACTGAATTGACTTAACATGACTGCACGCAAGGGAAGAGGGAGGAAAGGTACGGGAACTGGGTATGTGGCGGAACCCTTGACCAGTTTATAACCAGGGCCACATCTGTGCTTGCGCACAAGATTGCCATTACGGAATGACGCCTTTCCATGGACCCGAAGCTTGCAAAACGCTCATCTCTGAGGGACATAGTCAATGTGCGCTCCCCGGAAAGACTGTGCCAGTCTGTCATTACATTGGAACCCGCAGCTGTAGCTTACAGCAAATCCTGACCCTACCCCCACCTAATAATGAAGGATATGCTTGGAATCCCCCCATACCGTAAGGTAGGACAATGCCGGATCAAACAAAGAGCACAATTGTGTGCATGGCAGAAGTCCATAAAGAGCTTTCCCAGTCTATGGACTCTACACAGGGAGGGTGTGGCAAGAGAAAAAGAGGAGGCACGCGAGGAGGCATTCAGCAAAAGGGAGAGAAATCTAAGACCTTTAAGCCAAGTAAACAGAGTGTGTTGCCACACATGAATACACCAATTACCGAAGTTCCACATGAAATTGTGTCTGCAGTAACTGCCACCAGCAAGGATGATAATACAATTGATCTAGTGGAGCCGGAAGAGGTGCATTGGCAGAAAATAGGTGCCCTCATCTCATCGTCCTTAGAGCCACTAATAGACAGACTCTCATTAATAGAAAGTAGACGTGAGAAACTGGAGGGTCTGTTAATGTCCACTTTGGGAGGCATTGAAAAGAAAGCAGTAAATGGTGGCTGTGTAATCAAGTCAATAAGGGAGGGAGGAGGGGACCATGCTGCCTGTCCCAGTCTCATAGTAGCATCAACCACGGGCCCGCCTGCCTACCCTACAGGCTCAGACAATTTACGGGGAGGTTTAGCAAGTGGAGGAACTGCAGTCCCGTCAAACGCACAGGGAATAACCCATAGTAACTATAAGGATAGGGACAAGAATGAGGCAATGAATCTGCATCCCCACTTAGACCTACCCCCGACTGTACACCTTACGTTGTTGTCTTGACCAGTGTTCCAGAATTGGAAGACAGTAAAACTGAATCTTATGACCAACTAAATAACAAGACAACACATTGGCTAAATTTAAATAGACCATTGCCCCAAGATGTAAGGTGCAAAATTATCTCAGTAAGGAGAGTTAATTGGGTAGGAGGTAGGAGGAAAAATACAGCAGACTGTGTTGTCATTAATTTTAACGACCCTAGGCTGGTGGATCATGTTTGCCGTGGCCCCTGGACACATTCAGGATCTTTTGTCCTGGCTCGGAACTTAAGATATTTTTATATTTACCAGATTATATATCCAATTTTGAGTATTCTGGTGGGCATAGGGCCAGTTTTTCTCAACTAAGTAGGTCAAGAGGGGGGTTTGCAGGGGCGAGGAATGAGCCCTGGGTTGGAGCATCAGGTGGGGGAAACAATTACGATCAACTGGTAGCGACAACAATGGGGGGGGGGTTGGGCCGGCACTCCCCTTGAACAACAGATATGCCTAACCAATGGAGAGGAACCAGGTCATGATGATGCCCCAATTTTGGCCTTGCCCACCTCAAAACCACAGGTGGAGGACCAGGCAAATAAAGCTACATCGAATATACATCAGCTCGCCCCCTGCCAGAATTGAGTCACCCCAAGGTACTGATAATTTCATTACAGGCCTTTGCCCTGATGTAGACATATTAGGGAGCACTATTGAACTAGTATCCTGGAACGTTGCAGGCCTGGCATCTAAATTGCAGAATCGTGAGTGGTTGGAATATATCAGTAAGTTCAAAATAATATGCTTACTGGAAACCTGAGAGGTAGACCACACTAATTTGTATCTAGTCGGGTACAAATCGTTTGGGATACCGGCAAGTAAGTCCATGGCTGGAAGAGCGAGGGGAGGCCTCTTAATATTTGTAGATGTGTGTCTGGGAGGGAGCTGGGTTGACTTAAAATGGGATTCAGAAGATTTGATAGGCCTCAGGGGTCTCAAAATAAACCTGGTGAATTTCTGTAATTCAGGAGGCTCCGGGGCAAGAGAGCTTGATGAAAGATTAAGTAGCCTGAAGGAGCAGAAGCAGGGTACAATGGTACCTATGCTTTTAGTCGCTGGGGACTTTAATTGCCATTTGTGCCCAAATTTGCTACCCATTAAAGAAGATTGGACCTCCTGTAACTTTGAGGTGGGACCGCATTTTGAGCACACACTGGAGGGCAGGGAACTGAGTAGGCTAATGAATAATCATATGCTCGAACACACAATGGATTTACTGGTTGCTGACTCTAATAAGTGGGTCATTCCCACTTTTAAAGGAAGAGGTTGCAGCCCCTTCATTAATTTTATCTTAGTGTCCCATTTGTTAAAGAAAATGGTACGGGGTTTTATAATAGAATTGAGTGGCTTTAGTGATCACAACCCCTTAGTTTTGTCTCTATTAGCATCAAATGCAAGTAGGATGACCATGAGGGGGATGGGACCAAACTTAGATAAGATCACTGATCAGGGCAGGTGCTTGAAATGGTGAAGAATTAATTGGGAAAACTTCTATAGATCCATATCAAAAGAGGGCGAATTGCTTTTAGATAAATGTCTAGACCTATCTGTAGAAGGGTCATGCCTAGTAGTTCTATTTGAAGAAATGGGTTGTCTAATAGACGGCCTTCTAAAAACAACTGGACAGGTTAAGCCTAAAAAGGATCCTCTGTGGTTTGATAGATAGCATGCACAGAGAAAGCTAAGAGCCGCATTAAGATTTAACCCAAGTGACAAACAAAGAGTGATGCAATGCAGGCTAGACTAAAAGCAGGAATTAATTCAATGGAAGAAGGGACTCCAAATTCAAACTTGAGAAGACCTGAGAGGAGCTGCTGAAAGGAAGGACATAACCACCTTTTGGAAGATAATTAATAATCCCTGTTTACAAGATGCAAACAGCCCACAGATAGGATCCAATGTTCTTCCGGAACAGTGGGTGGAGCACTTTAGAGGGCTCTACAACCGGAGGAATAGGGAGCCACTGGTCAATGGTGAGGAAATGGGGAGGTGGAATGTAACATTTGAATTCTCCCTAGAAGGATTTACCGCAGGTATCCATGGCCTCACTAAAAAAAAAGCACCAGGACTGGATGGGATTACACCGGACCTATACCTGGTGGATTTGTGGGCACCATTTTTAACAAGAATATTAAACACTGCTATAGCCATGGGGCTTCCCTGCTCCTGGTCCTCTTCCACAATAGTGCCTATTTTTAAAAAGGTGAATAGAAACAATCCCCAATGTTACCACCAAATCTCCCTTATAGACGTCATGGCCAAAGTCCTAGGACATGTTGTCCTAAATCGTTTGATGAATTGGGCTAAGGATCAACATATTATTACTGACGTCCAGCACAGATTTAGGGCTAAAAGATCAACCACAGATCAATGTTTAAAATTTTGTCTACTGGTGGCTAAATATACCATCGCCAGTACTGAAGCGATCTATTTAGCCTTTATGGATCTCACTGCAGCATTTGACGGTGTCAATAGGGAGAAACTGTGGGACCAATTGAGTAATTTAGGTGCAGATCAGGTCCTCATTAAGATCCTAAAAGCCCTACATTGGAATACAACAGCCAATGTGAGGTATAATCTGAAGGGCGGATGCACTGAGCCCTTCCTTTGCACCTGTGGTGTGTGACAAGGGTGTATTTTGGCACCATTCCTGTTTTCTTTATATATAAATGGTTTAGAACAAGCTTTATTAAGCCTAAATGTGGATTCACCAAGAGTAGGCAGAAGAGCTATCCCTGTCCTACTCTACGCTGACAACGCGCTATTGTTGGCATGTACTCCACGGGGACTGCAGACATTGATAGACGGCTTCGTGGACTTCATGAATAACGTAGATATATCTGCCAACTTAACCAAGTTGTATGTAATGGAAACAGGGATAAAACCAAGGAAATGTTTTAATTACAGTACAGGCGAACATAAATTAGAGAAGGTGCATTCCTTCTCGTACTTGGGCATTTTATTTGTTGGACATTTACATTTTAAAGCATTACTTGAGAAGTGGTGTAACAGGTTAGTGTCTAGCACGGGGGCAATTATGAACTTTAGTTGCAGACCGGGATGGTGGTCCCCAGAGAAAATGATGAACTTATATACCTCTATCTGCTACTCTAAGGTGGCGTACTGCGCAGAACTTTGGGGTATTAGCCAACTCTGACAAGTTGCAGGTAGATGAGAAAAAATACATGAGAAGGCTCCTTAAGGTCCCAAAGCATGTTCCTACTTACATTGTCCACAAAGAGCTGGGTGGGGCCTTTATAGAGGACAGGACCCAGGTCAGACCCCTGTTAGCATGGCTTAAGATCTGGGACAACCCGGAGGCAAAGTTGACCAGGCAAAAAATTACGGATTGCCTTGGCAGGGACAGGGGAATGGACATTCCATGGTTGAAGTCTCTCAAGACTGTTTTTGAAAAGATTGGCTGTAAAGATCTCTTCTCAAACCCGACCGGAGGGATAGGCTGGGATAAGGCTAGTATGAAGAAGAAGTTTACTATTCATAAAACCACCTCTAGAGAAGAGAGGGAATGGGGTAAACAGTCAGTCAGAGCTTATGGCTTATTGAGGACTTATGAAGGAATGGAACCGTACTTTGCCCTTATACATAATGCCCAGGACAGATTTTTAATAACACGTTTTAGGCTCAACCTTTTACATTATTTATTAGCTGATCCTGCAGGTTTTTGTAATTATGCTGAGCCAAAGGTTCCCTGCGGCTGCGATCAACAATGTCTGAAGGATACTGTTCATTTTGTATTATTATGCCCTTTTTATTCACTGCCCAGGCGCCTGTATCTAATTAATCTGCTGAAGAAACTTACATTTAGGCATGCTAAGGTTGCCTTCACATACCTACAAATGGTGCAAGACCCCCTGACCCTGCTCTCTGTTACAAGCTTTTTAAGGTTAGCACTCAAACTAGAGAGACAAGAGGATCTGTGGAAAGGAATGGAGGTTAGATGGGGATTAGTGAACTTTATTGAACTGAAATGACTGCCTGTGTACCCTTTTTTTCTCTTTTTTTACTCTTTTGTATAGATAATAAGTATAGGTGTATTGTTAGCATTTTTAATTGTACTTTTATGGTGTTTTGTAAAATGCCGAATAAGAAATATTGATTGATTGACAATAATATAATGATCAGAGCAAATGACCGCAACAGGACCCTCCACAGTAAGCGAAGAAAAGTTAGAAAAATAGGATTTAAAGTATACACCAACACATGAATGGGCCCAAAGACTTGCTGGACTAAATGCAAGGTCTCTATATCCCAATTTGACATCCTGCACCGTTACATGAACTATCTTCAATAGTAATCCAAGTAATGTCCAGGTGAAGCTGGGCTTGTCCTTGTAGATAATGCAGGTAATTTCACTCAGCACTTTTCTTCCTGTTGCTGATCAGGAAGTCAACTCCTTGATCTTTTAAGACAGGCAAAGTCCTTTTTAGTGAAGCCTTGAGAGTGCAGCAGATGCAGCCCTTATGAGTGCAGTCCGCTTTTTTAATAGTCTAAGGGTCCAGCAGGGCAGTCTTTTTTCTCCAGGTGTTTCCAAGCAGGGATCTGAGGTGCAGTGCAGCTCTCCCATATTTATTCCATATTCTGGGCTGGCAAGAGGTGGGCCCCCCAAACCAATGGGGTACAAGTTGCCACCCTCTGTTAAAACCACTTCCTGGGAAGGGTGGCATATTTCAGTCCAATAATGCACATCTCCACAAAAAATCCAAATAGAGAAAATCTCTCTTTGGAATTCAGGTCCGGATAACCTAACATACAGGTGTGGCTAACATTTTCCTATGCTCCTCTTCTAGCTCCTTTCCTAATCTATATAGAGGGGCTCTCATCTGGCTGGTGGTGCAGGAGATGGGATGGGCCTGGTTCCTGTGCTATCTGTGCCTCTCACTTTAAAGACCAGTTTAGCTCCCTAGCCCGCTTCCTGTCCTGAAATCTGCAGAACCACAGGTCTCCTCCCACAAGATGTCTCTATTATTTCAATCCCAGGGCTCTTTATTCCTATAAGGGAGCAGCTTGGCTTAGGCTATCAGAGGCTGGCCAGACATAAGAGGTTGCTGCAGGGCTGCTTTGAGTAAATTCAGGAAATTAAAATGCTAAAACGTCTTCCCTGAAATAGTTGTAATAAGTCAAAGCTTGGAAGGTTGTTGAATGTATTGTAACCATCATTTTGATACTTTGAATTAAGATGCTAGATCAATTCTGTCAAAAGTTAGACTTTAATAAAGGTTAATAAGGCCTTCCCATGTGAGCTATACAGCTAGCAGCCCTACAGTCGGGAAAAAGAACTTTGTTTCCCTCACGGTAGCATAAAAATAACATTTTTTATAATGTCCCTGCTTTAAATTACAAGGGGCACCTATGGCAGGCCTAGGGGTGACATATGTAATAAGAAGGCAGTTTTAGCCTTTGGGAGTACTTTTAGTTTCAAAGTCAAAATTGGACAACGTTTTATTTTAAAACCAGCCTGACTGCAGATAGTACAGTAGTGCACACTTCAGCGCATTAAATCCACTGGGGTCTCTAAACATGCATGCTTTACCCAATGCTGCAGACTTACAGGTTGGCTGTCTGAACCCATTGTAATTTCACCAAGTGCCATATGCCTTTTAAACAGATCCCTAGCCCTGGCCCTGATTAGCAGTCAAAAAATGGGGGTGATCAGGGCAAAAAGGATGATTTTCTGACACCTACAAAGACATTTGTTAAAGTGCCATGCACCAATGATATGGAATGACATCCCATGAGAGGATAAAAAGGTTCATAGACAGCCCTGCTGCTTAATCATCTGGAAAGCATATAAAAAAGACCTCACTTTTTGTCTGAATTAGCCCCAAGGCAATCCATCAATACTTGGAGAACATGCCAATCAGCCCTTATAACATGCTTGGTTTTTGTAAGCATCCACACCTACTTTAAGCTCTTCCTCGAGAATCCTGCTCCATGTTTTGTTTGTTGCCGCCCAGAGTGGCGGTTGCGCCTAGCTCCGAGCGAGCAGTGTTTTCCCGACTCCCGACTCCAGGCCTCCCAGTGCCTCCCGGTGTCTCCCGATGTCGTCCGTGGCAGGGCTGTGACTGAGACAGTACCACGAGTAGGAAAACCCCGCATCTCCATTGGTCGCGGCGGTGTCCTAGCGGTGAGCTCCGGTGACGGTTCGGAGCAGCTCAACTGAGGCCCCTCCACGCCGCGAGTTCAGACGCCCGGGCCAGGACGTTGAGGGAAGCGGCCGCGTCTACAACTGTTTTCTGCAAGCCTGGGCAAGGCTGAAGAGTGGAAGCGCCCGGGGAGACGACGGACGACGGTGCTGTGAAACCTGTGGGGAGCTCAACCACCCCCCCCCCAAAAAAGCCCGTTGTTATCCGCAGCAGTCATCGGCCAGCCAGCAGCTTCCAGCCTGCCAGAATCAGAGCGAGCACCGGAGCGCAAAAAACTCCAACCCCCCCAGCAGTTGAGAATCGGCTAATATCCTATATATGGGCTTCACTCATACAGAAGTAGTGAAATTCATCAGAACAGAGGTGGCCGAGGCCGGTGAAGCAGCGGTGAAGCGGAGCAGCCTAGTGGGAGGCCAGGAATACCACGACTTGCGACGACCTGCAAAACCCGCACCCGCAAACCCGCATACCACACCACTGTTGCTGTAGCGGGTTGCGGACCGCAGCAGCGTTCGTGAGCTGCAGGGGGCGGTCTCCCGCGAGCTGCAGGAGCAGCAAGAGCCTCCTAGCCCGGCAGGAATCACAGGGCACTGCCGAGTGCCTTACAGTATGGTGAGGAGCCGTGAGCCGCTTTCCTGTGAGCTGCTTTCCTGTGCGGCGGGAGCCGGGGGAGCTGGGGATTACTTGCCTGGCACGCACGCAGCGGCCGTGTGGGCTTTTCACCGGCTCTTCATTGCAGTAAGGACCACAAAAGTACTGTCAAGCACAAGTTGTCTTTCTTCGCGGCGGGAGCCGCAATTCATTTGCATAACGGCAGAAATCGTGAGAACTTCCTATCGCGGCAGGGGCCGCAAAACATAGTTGGACACAGCAGAAAGTCGTAAGCTGCTCCCCAACGCAGCCAGAACTCAGCTCTTTCCAGTGACCCGTGACTGGAGATCAGGAGCTACGGTGCTCGGTGCCTTCGAGCAGCTTGCTTTCACCTAGCCCAGCTGAGTCAAGCGCTGGGAGAACGCTGGGAAACAACACCTGAACCCAACACCTGAACCCGGACTAGGAACCATCGGCAGACGGGAGAAGCCATTGAGACCTTCCCACTACAGGTACCTCGCTAGCACTGCTATCATCTGGGTTGGGAAGAGGAGTTACTGGGCAGCAAAGCAGATAAGTGGGTTGAAGGAGAGGAACAGCCACAGGATTTGAACTGTACGCCGCACACACGGCGAGCGGTTAGACTTCACAATCCCAGCTACCCCAGCTAGCCCAGCCCAGCCAGCCCATAAACAACACAAAGCTACCTGCCACTAAGATCGACACAATCTACCTATTCCATATTAGCGGTTATTGCAGCCGGGTGTAGCGTGGTGCTGGGTGTGGGGGCCTACGGACAAAACGCTCCCATTTTCAGTATCCCTGTGAGGTTATAACAAAGGACAACTAAGGGACTGCAAATAGGCAGAGCAATGAGATCAGTAACAGTTAGACTAGAACCAAAGCCTAAACCACCAGCCCAATCCAAAACGAGGAAAAGGAAACAGGGCAGCCTAGAGCTGAGCGCCTCACCGAGTTTAGGACACGTCCAGGCTATCAACATCAAAGCGTGCAACAATACTGGAGAGGACCGTACACTAGCAGGCGTGGACATACCGTCACCCAACCAACCTCTAACCCCAATTTAATCATTGGACATGTTGTCACCCAACCAGCCTCTAACCCAAATTGACTTCGAAAAAAGAAACCACCAGGCATCTTTGGCCCCCTTGCCGCTTTGTCCAACTAATGTCCCCCACAACTTACAAAGGCCCGCACAAAAGCCATCACAAGCAGCCCTGGAAAACCTGGTAACCATTGACGGAATGCCGCCGAAGAAAAAGATATGTTCATATCAGCCTAAGATCTACACAAAGTTCTCCACCCAGGGACAGCCATATTTTCGAAGACAGGGGACATCAGTGGCCTCCAAACTCCACTACTAAAAGGTGCAGCAGTCAATACCCACACCGCAAAGAGCCTAGCAGGCTCATCTAACTGCTCAAATGACTTTTCTTCACTTAGCAGCGGGGTAGCCATACTCACGTCAACACCACCACAATTAACATCAATGGACCCAGGGGACATGGCTACACTTAATTCAACAACTACTCCTGCTTATACTACCATCTTTAACTTTCCGGGAAATGGGTCAGTCAGGAAAACCATATGGTTGAGCAGAGTACTGTAAAGAAAGCGGAAACAATTGAGTCAATATGTGTGCAGACCTTATCCACCTCCAACCTGACACAACCGAGTAAGCACGGTTTATCTTCCTTGAGTAGCCAAGAGAGGTCTCAGGAAACTAAGGCCATGGTTCACAAGGAAGTGGAAAGAGAAGACTTGCCTGGCCTACACCGAGTTAGCAGTTCCCCAACTCATGCAATCACTGGTATGGAAACACCAGGCGCTTGTACGGAGCCACCAACGGAGCCACCAATGGTTTTAATAAGAGAAGCTAGCAGGCATCTTTTGCCCCAATCGCCAGGACTTCCTTTGACTCCCGTAAAAAAATCCCCAGGCAACCTGAGCAGAATCATCGAACAACTAACTCCAACCATTGGACCAACGGTTTTAACAGCATCTCAACGACGTACATTGCTGCAGTTTAATGACTCACAATCTACAAATAATTCCATAAACAATGATATGTCTTCTATTTCTGTACAAGAGTGGGAGGAATTAGTTGCGGCCTACAATGCCAAACCCCCCGAAGAGAAACCAATGATCAATGCCTCCCCAAAACAGGAAGGGGGCATTAACTTAGGCAATTCAGTCCCGGATACCCTATGGTCTACAATCCTAAGCACCTTGCAACAGTCGGCCACCGCCCTGGACTTTCAGTCACAAAAAATTGACTTACAGCTTACCGTCTTGCAGTCAATGACCGAGTCAATTTCAGGGATTGACTGGAAAATCTCGGAACTAAATGGACTCATAAGGAGGGGACAAGACGCAGTCCTTGAGGATCACTCAGTTACCATCCAACCCCCCCTTTTGACCCCCTCTTAGATAAATTATCATCTTTACCATCTATGCTAGGGGACCTGATAAGCGACTTAAAAGCATCAGCCCTCCAACCTTTAAAGCAACATACCGCCGACCCTCCTGCAGTTCCTCCGGTAACTGCTTCAAGGCAAGAGATCAAGTTGCCAAGTGACCAGAGCCTAGCTATTACCTTGCCGCCCCAAGCTTCATCCACCGAAATACCGGAAATAGAGGAAGCAATCACTATCACGAGCACAGCTGAACCTTCGACTCAAACCAACGCAAAGTCCTGCAGAAAGAACAAAAGGAAAGGTAGAACCCGTTCCCTAATAGGGGCAAGGCTTAATATAGAAGAACTATCACCTTCCACTGCGGTTTCAGACACTGATGCCCGGAGCCCGTCACCCGTTGTCCACCGGTCCCCTTCGCCTGAAGCCCAAGACAGCGCGCCAATAGAGTCCCCATCACAGTGCCTAAAATCAACACATAATCCCATAAAAAAGATGACATCAAAAAAATGCACCAAACAGAAACTTCTACAATTCAAAATAATCCAGTCAGGCCAGACTCCGGACAACAGTAAAATTAAATCGGGTGAAGAAGCCGCAGAAAACAGGCGGAATGCCACCCCTCCGGTCACGACCTCGGAGACATGTTCGGAGTCCAAGCCGAAAACAACTAGTACCACGATTATGAACTTGGAAACTTGTCCTGAGCCCAAGCCAAAAACAAACAGTGCCATCTGGGCTACGAAGCTAGATAATGACCAAGGCGGGGGCTCACTCGCCTTAGGTGCATCATCCTCTAGCCACGCTCTTGATCAAACTCCTCAGGCCATCAAGAGCCCATCGATGGTTCAAACAAAAGTGCTATGTCAGAGCATTCCAACCTCAATTCTGTTTATCCCAGAATATACATCCAGAGGGAATGAAGACATATTGAATAGGGGGAACATTCTAAGACTCCTGCACTCTTCAACAAATCTAGCAAACGTCAGCTCGAACGACCTTTTACAAGTAGGGTTCCAATCTAACACTTCGACCCATCAGCCTGACACTACCAAAACTACCTGGATCTCGCCGGAGATAGCTAACAAAATCTTGGAAGAGGAGGCAATGTCCCAGCAATGGGGAATTGCCTTGAAGCTGGAAAGGCAACCCCGCTATCCAACTCCGCTTTTATCCTCTATCCAACCTCAGCTTCAAAAAAACCCCACTTCAATATTAAAGGGAGCTAGGAGCTGCTCACCGGGGCAACGTTAGCGACACACTAAAAGTCCCCAATGGGGTCAATATCGCAATCAAGATACGAACTTGTCGTTATCGACAGACCCTAATTGGAGATGTATTCAGCGTACTATCGCGACAACGACTGCTGGTGTTTGACAGTATGGGCAAGCGCCCTTTAACCCCTTGGTGGTACGTAGGGCCACAAGAATCTGTTCATGGAACATCAATGGCTTAGTTAATAAAAAGAACGATCCGGAGCTCATACAATACTTAACCTCATTCGATCTCCTGTTAATACAAGAAACTTGGGAAGATAAAGTATTTGATCTACAGGGGTTTACATCACACTGTATGCCAGCAACCAAAACTTCAACCTTCGGCCGCGGTTCAGGAGGACTGATGGTATTCGCCTCTATAACGTCAATAGGCGAAATTAGGGCTCTGGACTTTCATATAACCCCCCCAAGTGTCATACAGGTGGTAAAGCTCTCACTCCCTCTAACAAAGCAACACCAGGAAGTTATTATTATAAATACATACATTCACCCCAAATGGAAACAAAAATCGGTGGAAGAGCTGGGGCACGTTTTTCAAAAAATAAGGGACTCCGGGGAGTCAAACACCTTCATCCTGTCTGGTGACTTTAACATGCTTCTCATCGGCAATGAGCAAGGCACTGACCTCTCTTATGAATTAGACACAGCATGGGGCGTGCCGCCGCAAGGTCGAACAAAAAATAACAACTTAACGAAACATTCAAAAAACCTTCTTTGGCAATTGAATACCCATAACTTAAGGGCCCTAAATGGACGTTATGCTGAAGATGATCCACCGGCAGCCACTTTCCACTCTAGCACACAATCCTCGCATTTGGATTATATGTTCATGTCTTTAGACATGTTCAGCTAGATAACTTCATTCAAAATAGACGTGAATGATTTCAGCGACCATCTGCCCTTGGTGGCTGAGATAAAAACCAATCCGGCAGAGGAAAAAGAACTCTACATTGGCCCAGAAACAGAAGTCAGTGCAAACTTAAAACGGATATGGTGCAATCTTGACAACATCGACCTTATGGGTTCAATCGCGAAAACCCTCTTCCACCAAATTCATTGCTCATCTAAGTTGGCGAACGTCTGGCATGACTTCATCATCACCATCGGGGAACAACTGGGTAGTACCAGGCCTACCAATTCTCGCCTTGTGAGGGGACCCTTAAGCACGAGACAGATGCGGTTGGATATGAAAATACAAAAACGCTTGATTAATCAAACTCTGAGGAGGATACGAAAGGATCAGGGAAACCCTAGTCTACAAGTAGTGCTGAGGGAAGCAAAAAAGCAACTCAAACAGCTGAAATGGGCAAGTCAAAAACAAAGGAATTAAGAACTTTGGGGGAAACTTGTCCACAAAGGAAAGCAAAAAAACAGTTCTAGGTTCTGGCAAATGGTGAAAAGAATCCAGAACCCTGACCATCTGGGGCAAAATTCGCACATAGCAGAGGAAGTATGGACCAAATACTTATTGTCTCACTTTAATAATGACAATATAGGAGATACAACAACAAAGTCTCCCTGCATGGAAATCACAAAGCTTGGTCGTGATGGTAACCCCAGCAATCAAAGCGGGACAAGCATGTGTGGACTGGGGGAGTTTAAGGGTATGACCTTACCACAATCAGAACTTTTAGAAGGGGAAGGAAGACCCATAAAGGACATGGAGACAGGGCTGACGGGATATACTCCATCAGACATCGGGCGGCGAATTACCAAGGGACGACCGAATGGGGCCCCGGGACCGAATGGAATCCCCCCCATGTTGTACAAATCTGACGTCGCCTTTTGGAGTGCATCCTTGGGTCAGGTCTTTAACGAGGCCAGACTTACTTTATCCCTTCCGGACTCCTGGCATGGGTCTGTCATTAGTCCGATATATAAACATGGGAGCAAGAGTAATCCGAATAGCTACCGTCTCATTGCTTTGCTTGACATAGAAGCAAAATACTTCAGCGGTCTCATTCTGGAACAACTATCGGCGTGGGCGTCCGAAAAAGCCATTATCCCTTCCAACCAAACAGGTTTCCGTAAAGGCCAAGGGACAACAACCAACATCATGGCCCTGTCCCTACTGATGGGCGAAGCAAAAACAACCAAGCTACCGCTTTTCCTCTCATTTATTGATTATACGGCGGCCTTCGACCATGTGGACCGAAACAAACTTTAGAAAAAACTATCCATTTGGGGCATTCCGAAACATCTCCTAGATGTCCTAATACTGCTTCACTCTAACACCTGGGTTAAAATTAAACTTGGAACTGGCCAGCACCTCTCGAAGCAGATTAGGACAACTAAAGGACTAAAGCAGGGGTGCCTATTAGCGCCAATTCTATTCAATCTGTTTATTTCGGACCTACCGGAAGAACTTGACAAATGCCGTAATCATGCGCCCAAGCTAGGAAAAGTCACCCTCCCTAGTCTGTTATATGCGGATGATTTAGTGCTGATAAGCCAGTCGCCAATAGGCCTTCAGCATCTTTTGAATAGTACCCATGCCTTCTCGGTAAAGAATGCCTTAGAAATAAACCTTAATAAATCTAAGGTCATGGCTGTGAACTACAGGAAGAAAAGGATTCCTTGTTGGTACCTGAACGGAGTAAAGCTCGAACGGGTAGCCACATACAAGTACCTTGGCGTCGTGCTGGATTCTAAGAACACGTCTAGGCCTCAGCTCCAGTCCATCCGAGGGAAGGCAATAATGACCCACCTCGCACTGAAATCACTAAAGACTAAACTCCCTGACCTCACCCTTAAACCCTTCCTTGAAATCCTCCGAGCGAAACTTCAACCAACGTTCACCTATGGGAGTGAATCGCTGCATGGGAAGGACGCTGCATTGTTAGACACAGTCATAGCCAATTGTTACAGGGCCATCTTCAACCTTCCCAAATACGCGTCTCTGGCCCAAATTCGTTTAGAATTTGGGGTGGTCAAACAAACACTAGAAAGACGGAGTGCATATGTAACTAACTGGCGCAAGATCCGCGATGCAGACCCTGACTCCTTAAATGCCAGCGTCTGGGAAGAGCTACTCAGATGTCGCACTTCACTGCCTAGGGACTACCTATTTGGATCTCTTGATGTGCTAGGCTTATCCGATATTTGGGAAACTGCCATAGACCACCAGTCCTTCAAAAGGTTGGCAAAAAAATCTGCCCGAATAATCTCGGCAATAGAAGATAAGAAAGACCTAGCCAACAGGGTGCATAGATGAATAACGGTGGGAGATTACGGCAAAATATGGCCACAAGCATATCTTAATATCGGGATGAAAATAAAAATCAAAGAAAAGTTCCTGAAATTGCGCCTTGGAGCTATCCCGATATTACCGCACCTGCCGCCATGGGAGAGAACTCACGCCTCGACCCTATGCCACCTGTGTAAATCTGGCAAGGAGGACATCATCCATGTGATATGCATTTGCCCGAGACTAATGGACCTGAGGCACAAGCTGTTGCTACCTTTTTTTAGATCACATGCCGTTCGGACCTGTAGGCAGGCAGTTAAACTTTGTTTTTCCTCCAGCGATATTAAACTCAATTGTCAGGTTGTGAAGTTCTTTGATTTATTGAAGGAAAGATTCAAGCACACTTGAAAGACTCATTGGGACTTAATAACAACCTTGAATTGACAATAGTAACTGCTGTATTTTAAATAATTTGTACTGTTACATGGCGTTTTATATTTTTGTAAAGATTTTAATTAATCATATACAAATAAAATATATTACTTACTTATATTACTTACTTACTTTAAGCTACATAAAAATTAGTTCTCTGATTTATTTACCCTTATTCTTAGCCTCAGTGCACATGACCATGACGTGCTTCCAATAATAGCCAATTATTTAACAATTTGGAATCCAGAACCCGCCTCTGTGGTTCCATGGGACACACCAAGTGACCCCTCCATTTGATGGGCGTGACTACTATCTGCTAGTCCCATCTCTTTCCTAAAACCTATGTCCAGCTCTTGCAAGTGCACCTCTGTCACATTTGTCTCCTCCACATTGCTGTGATTCAGAATCCCGGAGTGTGAGCTTCAGGGGCATCTAGTCCCCCAAAGGACTCTCACCCCACCTGTGTTCGAAAACTATTAGGGTGGACTTTGATCCTCTTTGCACTTGTATCCACTGTTTGGAGAAGCATGACAGTGCTCTAGACAGGCTACAATGCTCTGCCAACCGCAGAGGCACTTAAGGAAAGCAGGCGGCAAGGAAGCTGAAAGTGGGCATCTGCAATCAGTAATTTCCCCCATGTGGCCTGAGCCATCACTGCAGTGATCATGGAGTAACAATCTCCTGGAACTGCTGTGACATACAACATACCTTGGGCATGGCCAGAAATTTGTCTCAAGAAATTATAAGGACAGACTCCTAGTCATAACTTTAGACAAAGTGAATCACTAGATGCATATTGAAGCATGGATTATCCAATTCACATAGTAGCTAATAATTCCCTTATTTATTAGTAATTCCCATATGAGTCCTAATTTGTTAGTTTAGTATTGTGTGCTGGTAGATGGAAGTATATTTGTTTATCAAGTTAAAACATGGGCTAGGCAGTTTAATTATTGAGAGTTATTGAGTTCTTAGTCTGGTGGATTCAAGCTAGCCTAGCTGAGGAAGGGTGACATACCCTGAAACCGGTCCCATGATACTTGTGTCCGGTCCAGGGAGGACCTGGCTTGGTAGTTTGGTCTGGACAGTTTCCATGAGGCAGAGGGTCAAGACTGATTTGCATATGGCTGGGTCTAAACTAGGGTGGCATATTGAGCTACAAGACGATGGGTGGGCAGGTCTGCTTTGCTCTTGAAGCAGGGCAGGGGAGGAGTGGTGTGCCCACTCCTGAGTGCGTAAAGATTGTTTGGTCGGCCCTCTTGGGCCACCCAAACCAGTCATGCGCACTCTGCCCTTTCGAACAATCACAACGCTGCGTGCAGTGCTGTAATTGGCTTATGGTAGGGAGTCTGGCTGCCTGCTTCCTGTTCCTGTAAGAGGCAGGAGAGCAGGAGCCGAAAGGACGCCGGTCCCGGCCTGTAGGTAATTTGAAATTATTATTATTTTTTTTAATTGAAACCCTGTGCCATCTACACCGTGACCCCCCCTCCCTCCCCCACGCAACCCCCGCACCCCAGCCACGAGCCATGCTGGCTGTGACTGACAACGTGCTTCTTTATTTTTCTTACAAGCCACACAAATTGTGTGTCTTTGAAAATACCATCGGGGCTGCATCAAAAAAAGTGAACTCAACCTCTATGCAAAATCTTTGTAAATCTGGGCCTAAATATATTCTAGTTCCTGTTTCAAAAAATGAACACATTAAGAACCTGGTAGTGTAATCAGGATGACACAAAACACTGACACAGACATACCAGAATCGACTCATGTCCCCCAGACCTTACTACCAAGCCAACTATATATTTATTTGGGGGATGCCACATCCCAACCACTGCCTAACGGAGGCGCTAATGTTCTTTTGCCATATTCTCCAAGACATCGATAGTTGCTCTCATCTGACTCACTTAGCCCAAATTCGACTCTCATCATGAAGCTATTGACTCTTGAGATGCCCAAGAGTCTCATAATAAAACAATCTCTAATAAGACACTTTTTGCCACCATAGCCACTGTGACTACAACTAGGAAGTCAAGTGCTCGACATCAGTAAAAAGAATAGATACTGATTGTCAAGAGTACGAATGGCCTGTCCGTCAGTCGAATGATAGCCCTCATGTGGCATTCAAAGGTCAGTGGAAATTATACACCCACAGGTGTTTGCTTGCCTATTTATTTTACAATGCCTAACTGGTGAATGCAAAACGACACATTTTGGATCTGCCTACATCCGAACTAGGGAAACCACACCCAATCAGCACATCATGGAATGCGAAAATGACACATTCTGGATCTGCCTGCTTCCGAACTAGGGAAACCACACACAATCAGCACATCATGCCACATTCTGAGGCCTGAAACTTGGAAGGGGCAGTCATTGAGCACCCACTGCCATTGCCTTTGACCCTGCACTTCAGACGAACAGAAGATCCTTTCCCTACTCCTCGAGAAGTTCGTTTAAACAGTAATCTCCCTGCAATCCCTCACCTCCCCTTATCAGTCAGTACACCACACATATAGGAAAGTCATAAGGCTAACAGAAGTCAAATACATTATTATATACACATATGTACATCCTGAGCACTTGGTCCAAGTTAAGCAAAAGTTGTATATCAGTTACTAAATAATAAGGTTCGAGTGAATGTGCTAATGAATAATGTGTGCTTGTGTATATTTGTGTGTGTTTTTCTTTGACTTTGTATGTTGTGAGAGTAGCAGTGGAACATCTGGTACAGAGAGAAAGAGAGAGAGGAGAAATAATACAGAGGGGTCGAGACAAAGAGACAGTGATGCTAGGAAACAGAAAAATACAGAGAGTGATTTGGAGCTAGAAAGAGGGAAAGAGAGACAGACTGAAGGACGACGACTGGTACAGACCACGCATTAAGTTCAAATGAAAACACTTTTCTAGCTGCCAAACTTTGATTGAGGAAATATTTTGTATCCAGCCTTGATGCCTAATTCTTCAACTGAAAAAATCACAGGTCTTCCAAGGCAAATGAAACGTGGGGTCAATGTTGCTTCCTTCTTGCAATATTCGAGGATCAAATCAGTTTGCCTTTCTTTTGTGTTTGGTTCTTTGTTGGGCCTTATCGCAAATTAAAATCTATTGTAGCGCACGGCTGTGTCTACAAACAATAAAAGAAACAGATTCCGAAAGTAGAAGAAAACAATATTGCGGATCACGTACATATACCAAGGCACAAAGAAAATTGGTTCTTTTCTAATATATTATTTGGAATTTTGCTCATATATTATGTGCTCTGATATGGGGCCGCTAATAAACGGAGACACACAATAACAGATAGCAGCCCTTTGTGTTCGCAGATGATTGGATCTTTCATTTCCGCTTTCTATTGTGCTCAGCTTGTTTCGGTCTCACATCCCAAGTAACAAATGAACCCTTGTTTTATCTCAGATGCGCGAAGTAGCAAATATAGAAAATACATCTTGATAATTTCCTCCACGAAGCGATGTAATCAGGGCCGTTATTAAAACATATGTGAAAAGCGTTTCTTCAGATTAGTACAAAAGATAGTATAAATCAACCGTTAATAAAAATGCACCTGCTGCTATAAGAAAGACTGCGCGTGGGTTACTGGAGGTGTGCACACATTCTTAGGCTCTAAATTAGAACAGTTATACAAGTGTGTTGTGATGAAGTGCAGGATCCAGTGCACATATACATATACACATGAATTCTGAAGGAATAGAAAGTTTGAAACACATTTACATCAACTGTGGGTGTATGTAAAATGAACTTGATAATGTAGCCTTTAAATAAAAATGGCACGGAGCAATGGCCTAATCTAAAAATAAATTGTAATGCGAAATGACTGTATTAGAATTAGAGGAGGAAATGCAAAAATCGTCGAGAGAAACGCAAGGCTAAACCCAGCAACTGATGCTTATGTGCATTGTGGAGAAGTGTGGCTCAATGGTTAGAGCGGCAGACTCTGATGCAGAGGTCTAGCCCGGGACCAGGGTTCTATTCGGCGGGTCTTGGGCTCAAAAATTCCACGGACCTGATATTTCTTGCCTCGGTGCCTATTCCAATCATGGAGTCCAACTCTGGGCAATAGCTTGCTTACAGCCTGATTCATGAAAGACCTGTTTTGCGAGTCTTTAATAGCGATTCTCTGGCCCTTTGCGAGTGCAATTCAGCATGATGAATCAGGCTGTTAATCTCCACAATGGCCCCCACAACGCTAAAGATGCCTGGCCTCCACCTTGGGGGTGCCCAGGAGTGGACACCTCACAGGGAAAGCCAGGATGGGTTCCACAGCGGTATTCGTACAAGCGCCTTGAGACCCTTGCGGGTGAGTAGTGCGCTGTACAAGTATCAATTTACATTGCGATGTCCGCGCTTAGGAGGATCGCATACACCTAGAAAAAGGAACCTCTGCTCACTTGCTCCAATACTTTCGTCACATTAGAACCCATAAAGGATACAGCTAAAATCATTGAAAATTGTACCCATGCTTACCACACCCTAGTGAGTCAGTGAGGAACTTGCCAGTATACTGAGTCAAAGCATAATAGACACAGAAGAGCTGACAGTAGGTGGGGCACTACAAATCACAATAACATGGAGGACAATAGGTTGTGTTTTCCAAAGCTGTGGGGCTGGAGAAGGAAAGGCACCACCTCCCACCCCCTGATCTGCATATGCTTAAAACATTGAGAATCGAAAGAGGTTTGGAACACAAATGGTATGAAGGACATAGGGCCATAATCATCAAAGAGTTTTGCCCATTCTTTGTCTATGGGAAAATGTGTTGATGCATATGGCCCATAGATAATTCACATCCAAACACAGGAAGGCTGCACAGGGTGCGAGGGTCTGAACGAGACTCCAGAGAACACGAGCCAGTGGAGGTATGGTTTTTAAGAGAGGGCCGACTGAGCGCGCACATTTATCACTGTGCTCAGTAGGCTCACATTCACACCGCCCCTCTCCTGACACAATGGACAATAGTTTTGTTTATGACATATGACCAAGCCTGCGAAATGTGTTCGACTGCAATATTCTGTACAATATACAGTTTCAGAATCGTTCCAATTGGAAAACGCTGCACCGGACATGTACATGGCCTAATTTTGACAAAATACCTTGGGAGCAGAGCTTGTCACCAAGCAGCATGGATGCTATCTAAGTGAGCTCTGCAGATCATGCCCCAAATTACATAAATGTCACCAGTTGCGGCTTGTGACATTTGAAAGTGGTGAGGCGTAAACGTTGGGCATGGCTTTTATTTAGTAAGTGATGTACACAAGTCTAATGGATGAACCTGGGGTCCAGGGTGAGTACCTCTCCTGAGGAAGAAATGAAAAATTGGCAAAAAGTGCATTTTAAAGCAAATTAATGTAGCGATAAAGGAAGGCATATAAAGCAGTGGTAACGCAAAGTCTTCAAATATTAAACACATCATAAACTGCTTCATATCTTCCTGTATTAATATGTTCAACAGTTACTGGTATGTGTGAATTGTACAGCATGACAACTTTAGCCCTTTAAAATGTATGCTTGCCCAGTATCTTCCCAGCATGCAGCATTAACTGTGGAAAAATATGCTCTAACCAGACTTTGAGGAGCACCCGCAGATGCTGGCTGCAACCATTCATATAGAAATATGTGCGTACAGGTCTTTAAGTGGCATACAAAAAAGTGGGGGCTCGCTATAGAGGAACATGCCAAATACATTTCTGTGATTCCATAGTGTGCCACTTGACTGTTATTTTGGTTTCTCTCTGAGAAATATTTGTATCCAGATAAATGACACAACAACTGACATACACCTAAAGCCTGCCGGTATGATTGGCTTTGTCATTGGTTGTTTGCCGTTTAAAATAAATGAGTAACAAAAATGATGTTATAAATAATTAACGTTAGAAATGTTTCAATTCTGAAATTGTGAGTCTGTGAATTAAATAGCATTCAGGCATGTAGAAGGAGTTTTGGCCCTCAGTTCTGTGTGCTTTATGTTAGATATGTATTGTCTTTTTTCTGCATATGTTGTCCATCTGCACATCTTCAACAACCTCTCTTTCCTCTACAGCTTCCTCTACCTATCTTCTCTGAATACATTTCCTTGCATCTCTGTCTCTTCACCGCTCGCAAACATGCACTACACTTCCTTAAATTTAAGCACTTTAATTCTCTTACTTTTGCCTTGCAATTTTTTTTTACATCTGTGTACCCCCTTAACACACAAACCCACAGAATTTCAGTTGCAAATGGAATACATAAACATTGTTCTGTGTGCTCTGCTGAGAGGCCAACTCACTGACACACACTTTTGTTTGGCTTCAGCCTTAGCACCTGTGTGCTCAATTAAAGCACCTCAAACACACCTGGCATGGATCAAGACTCAAGGTATGCACTGAACAAAATACAGATAAATCAACATAATTATAAAATAGCTTACTCTTGAGGAAAGCAAGATTAAGTAAAGCATTTGAAATAAAAAAGGAACTAAATCACTT
Organism: Lissotriton vulgaris; assembly: GCF_964263255.1. Classification (NCBI taxonomy): domain Eukaryota; kingdom Metazoa; phylum Chordata; class Amphibia; order Caudata; family Salamandridae; genus Lissotriton; species Lissotriton vulgaris. The sequence goes on along the minus strand of NC_141689.1, from coordinate 585,782,157 downwards.
AAAAACATTCCCTTAACGTTTTTAACATTCATTGTTTGCAAGGCAATCCATGTTTTTCATATCAGTGTTAACTTAATGTCATACATCAGAGAACTGCCCACTGTAAGCACCTATTTCTTCCCTTGCTTGACTCGGATATTTGAATCAACTTAGCAAGGGAACAAGAACCCTCCTCAATATTTGGATCTATTTTTCAGAGGAACAAATACTGCAGCTCCACTTCTGAAGGAGCCAGCAATCTGCAGCAAGGGCCTGGGGTGTCACAGTGGGGGAGGATAGTGTGGTGAGGGGTCCCAACACAATATACATAACACAACATTAACTTCCGAACACTTACTATTACAGAGAACAAGGCACCAGATAAAATGTCTATGATTGAATGTGCTTGCATCCACTTTCACATATGAAGAAAGGGTGGAATCCATGCCTCTGAATGAGGGGCATCTGAAATAATGCAGGGATGAAGGCTCCCAAACCCGAAACCATGACACTGATTGTGTCACTGGCCTACAGAGTGCATACAACCATAGACCACAATGACAATGAAGGCCTGGCTTCCGTCTTCTGCTTCAGCGAGAGGCGGGTAGGCAGCCTCAAACAGACAACCCAGATTTAAATAGATTTATTTAGAGATACAATTGCATTTCTAAATAAATAAATCTATTCAATATGTTTTTATATAAATGTGTAGGAATTTCAGAGGGGCCCAGCCTATCAGCCTTAATGGAGAAACCGCCCCTGTGCTGGAGCATTATCGCACTGGAATTCAGCACATGCTTTCTTGCGTGAGTGCTTAAATACCATCCACTCCATCATAAAGAGCGATCATTGCTCAGCAGATACGGAAACGTGACCAGGAAGGTTTGTGACATCACTCACCTGTTAGAGGCATTAAACTATGGGCCTCACACATAGCTTTTGCCTGCCCATCCTCAGAAAGGACGCCTAGCATGCAGTAGGGCGACACTATTTTATAACACAGGCAAGCAGCCTTATCACTTCAGATTCATTGAGGTGTAGACAGAAAGACAAAGGATCACCCTTTAGAGAGGAGAATCCAAGCGGCGCAGGTGGAGGCTGCTGCAGATTATATGTAAAGCAATTCCACAAAGCTAATGAAAAAGGGAGGGGCTTTGAATTTCTTGATAATCCCACACACAAATAGCACATTTTGTACTCTCATCCACATGGTACGAAAACAAGAATTGATTATTGTTTGATTTCCAACTCTGCGTCTTCCAATCTCTCCTCATGTGAAGCTCAACAACAAATTCTCAGATCTTTCACTATGACAGATAGAGATGGAATTGGGAATCATAATGCGGTAGCATTCATATGTGTCAAATGTCCAGTTTCTGCTTAGCCCTGTGCTCACCAACATTACTGGTAGCATCCGTTATCACTGTCATCATCTTGACTTTGCCCTGTTGAACTTGGACTATTGTGGGCTGCCAATGTGGCCTGTCCTCCCCAGCCACACCATGGTCATCCTCCTGCCCAATAATTCCCAAATCCTCAACATGTTCAATTACATGTTCCCCACAAGGACTCTGTCTGGACATCCATTGGCTCTATACATCATTCCTGGTTGTCAACCTGTAAACTGTCCCCGTGTGATTGAATGAGATTTGCACATATTTTCTGTCACAATGAATCAGGATAAGTGTGGTCAATGGATAATCTGTGTAGCTACTACATCAAGTACTGAGAAAAGTGATCTCATTGTGTCTGCAGTTCAAATAAGGTTGGAAGCACCAACTGTGTTATTAGCTTTGAGTGCATAATCAAGATGGCCACAATAATGTGCAACTGGTAGCATGCAGTCAACGTGAAGGGTGAAATTATTCAATCTGCAAGTGTTGGGCCCCTCCTTGGTAACTAGTTAAACATACCTCTTTGGGGGGTAAATACACGCAGCAGGTGCAAGAGGTAATGATACAGGGATCCGTGTATCTGTCAACATACCAACTATATGTGCATAAGTCATAGAACACAACATTCCTCCAAGACAAATATTATTAGAAACACACATTAAGCTCATATTGGACAACATTTTTAGCAGTTGTTTATCATGCAATGAGAAGAGCCACATATCCTAGTCAACATAGTATGCGTGTCAGATCAAGTGAATCTAAGGGCAGTGTGACAGAACTCGGATGATGTTGTACACCTACATAATTCACATATATACACAGGTAATGGTTTATCAGGCCCTCTTTATACAAACAGCATTAACAAATGAGCCTACATATATTTGTAATCATATGTACCAGTTCACAAATCAACTTGTGTAACCTACCTGTCAGTGCTGCTGAGGGTATGTTATCATACAACCTAATTTACACATATCCCTAAGGCTTGTACAACAGATAACTACTAGGAAGTAGCAAAACAGAGTAAGCCAGGGTAGACATCAAAATGCTAGCCAGGTTAGAGGTGGTATGCCAAGGATCATCAAAGGGACCTCACTATGTTGCCCCTTCACAAGGCATTCACTCAGCCACAGAAAACTTTGGCACGTTGTAAGATGGTAAATGACAGCTGTGCAAGCGCATTGCATGATACACCTTTTATATAAGGAATTGGTGCTGTAATGCACATTTCATACTGGAAATGACACATGCCTGAGCAGGACTACCTCCTTTGGAACATATGGGCACTGTCAGACATTTAATCACAACCAGGGACATTATTAAGAGAGAGTTGCTGAGCGTTGTGTAAAGCCTATATCGGTAAAGCTGTGTTCCTACAGTTTAAAAATGTAAGAATTTGCCTTATGTACAAGAATGTGGCCCACCCTTACATTACCTCTAGTGCAGGCCCAAATGAAGCAGCGTAGTGCCAGAGCGGGCACCATAGTGCTATTTCCCTGGGGTGACTGCACTGTAGGGGCAATTAGTCATGTGGAGGAAGGGACACCTTCCTGCACATAATCAATTTGTGCAGGGAATTTGCTATATATTTGTGTGCAGCAGTAAGCAGCACAAGTAGAAATTTCAAAATACAAGGATTAATATTACATTTCCCATGGTATCGCCTGCTTCAGAGCAGGTATTTCCTGGTGGATTGTTTGGCATAGCCCCATACCATGTGAAGATGGGGCAGCATCATACAGCAATGCATGTTGCAGTGGAAGACTCACTGCAACACACATTTTCTGGTTATTCCACGCAAAGTGCTGTGTGAGTAGGGCCCTTATTTACAAGTTGGCTTTAAGCAGCGTAACACCCCCTTGTAAATTAGTTGAATGACTAGATTCCACCAGAACGTCTAGAAATGATATGTACTGATGATACTGAATCCTTGTAAAATTGCCCGTAATGTTCACTACATGCATGTCAATGCATGTCAATTCCATGCTTACTAGGAACGCATCTCACTCACCTATGGCAATAGTGACATTAGTGATGGTCACACGGTAACACAAAAACTACCGGTTCCCAAATATTTTAATGTACTTTAGCCATGTGTTAATTATTTCTTTTCAACAAGACAAGGTAGCACAACACTTCATTGTGACCCTTACTTCATAGTCCCTAACAGTTATAAATGCAACATGAGACACATCACATTACATTAACTATTATCTACTTACGTGTAAGTCCACAAACTGCCATCCACACTATGTGGTACATGCATCAAGAAATGCTTCTGCGAGTCCTTAGTCGCAATTAAGGAATGGCTTCCCATTAATTCCTACGGGACTACAGGCCCATAAGAATGAATGGGAATGTGAATAGGAATATGAATGAATGGGAAATTGCATGCACAATTTGCGAGTACCAATATGTCCTCGCAAATGGACACCCTGTTGCATACCTGTAATTGTGATGTGCACCTATGATGCACACACACATGCCCCAAGGGAATGTGTGTGGGTAACCTTAAACTTTGAAAAATTAATTATTTTGCATTTTTCAAAGTTTTTGCAAATTACAGACCAGTTTAATTTCTCTGTAATTTGCGGTCCCAAATAGCAAAACTGCTATTTCAAAGTACTTCCTGATTTGCTCTTAAGGAATCACAAATTGTGATTCCTTAATTACAATCGCAATTTAGAAACTCGCAAAAAAGGGGGCGTGGCTTGCATGCCGATGGGGATGGCGGCGTGAGCCTGGAGCTCCGCGCCCGATCCCGCAATTTCTCCTGATAAACCTCCCCTAAGCGCCGCTCGCGGTGCAGTCACTCTGCTCGGAACACCGGGGGTAGCTAAGGAGCATACTTTCGAAGAAGTTAAAGGCCGAATGGTGTGAGGAGAGCCGATTTCGGAGTTGGAAGTTTTGCGGTCTGAATAAAAGATGGCGGCAGCCCCGAGATGAAGAGAATGAGAGGGGAGGTGCGGAATGCCACGACGGGATAATAGCAGAGGAAAGCAGCTTAAAGGGCGAGCGGAGTAGGGTCCACACCACGAAGAGGCCGACAGACGAGGCTAGGAAAGAGTGGACTCCCCGCCACCTCAAAGGACCAACTGCTGATACGACGTCTGCTACCTAAGATGGCGACGTGAAAGGAAGGCCTAGTTCTCAAAGTGCAGCCCGACACGGCTGCTGCTGAGGAGAGCCCGACTACGGAAGGCTGAAGAGGGGTTGCGAAGAAGAGCACCATCCTAGGGAGTACACGGAGGTGGGATCAACTGGAGCCGCCAATCCGGACTCATAGATGGTCGGTAGCACTGCGCCGAGGCCTCGATAAATCCTCCCACCCTTGTGCAGGGCAACGGATCACGGGAGTGACTATTAAGCTGTATGAAGATGAGTCGCTGACAGGCCCACCCCAGTGAACGCGGTGGCACGGGCCGACGCCTGATAACGAGATCAGCGATCTGAAGCTGCACTTTGGCGTGGCGTGACCGGACAGAGTGAAGTTGCATAAAGATCGGTCGGAGAGGAAGGGCTGCACCCCGGGACCACACGGAGCAGCTCTCTGGGTGACAACGAGCAATTAATTACTGGTACTGAAACACATAACCGGCATTCCCGCAATTGCATAGCTACTACGGTGCTACTATACTGGGACCTACTCGAATATTGCATCTGGGGGGCATAGAGGGCCCACAGAAGGGGCCAACCCAAATAAAAAAGGAGAAAGCTTGTGAGCCGCTGACTCCCTGCTGGAGTGAGGTGGAGAACTTTCTAGGAGTACTCGTTGCCCGTTCGGAAGAGGTCACAACTGATGGTGATTAGCCATTTTGGACGCGGATGTGGAGTCCCCGAATTGAATGCGCCTAGACCCACTACTGAACGGTAGATATAGCAGAGAGACCAAAGCTGAAGCGAAGAGCTGATTGCTAAGAAAGGGATAAGGCCTGCCTCACGGGCACCCCGAAAACCTGATAGGTGATCACCCTTCCGAAGGTGGAGCAGAGGGAGAGGAGGGGACTTGTGGACGATTTAACCCCCTGAAGTGGTATCCGCGATTTAAGGAAGTTGACAAGATCGACGCAGAAAAATACTTGGAGAAATACCGCTCTGGTAATTGAAATAAGGACCGGTGAACTATTTGGAAGTGTAACGGAAACTGTGATTTTGGTGATCAAGATGGCTGCGAATAGTCGAGAACTGAAAGAGAAACAGGGGCAGGACCAGGTGAAAGGGCTGGAGACAGACTGCAAGGCCCAAACCGACCTGGAAGGTTTGGCGCAGGAGCAAAGACTGAACAAAAGGTTGGATGGGATACTGGAAGCGAATGTCTGACATAATATCGACAGACAGAATATCGAAATGCAAAAATATCGGAGCAAAAATATCGACAGCAAAAATATCGGAATCCTATCTTCATTAAGGTAAGTACAAAAATATCGAAAAAATAATATCGTAGTACAAAAATATCTGAATCAAAAATATCGTTTTTTTAAATGTATTAATAATAATGTAAAAATAATTTTAAAATACATATAATTTTACAAATATTAAATAAAAATATTAAAACAAAATTAAAACTAATACATATACATTTAAAATAAATTAAACACTTAATAATTTAATGTAATTTTAATTTTTTTCATGTAATTTATTTGATTTAATGTAATATTTTTTTGTTTTTACCCTGTACGCCTGTACCCCAAAAACCCAAAACTGACCCTGAACCCTAAAAATATCCCTGTACCCCAAAAACCCAAAACTGACCCTGAAACCTAAAAATACCCCTTTACCCAAAAACTGAAAACTGACCCTTATCCCTAAAAATATCCCTTTACCCAAAAACTGAAAACTGACCCTGAACCCTAAAAATACCCCTTTACCCAAAAACTGAAAACTGACCCTAAACCCTAAAAATACCCCTTTACCCAAAAACTGAAAACTGACCCTGAACCCTAAAAATACCCCTTTACCCATGAACTGAAAACTGACCCAGAACCCTAAAAATACCCCTTTACCCAAAAACTGAAAACGGACTCAGAACCCTAAAAATACCCCTTTACCCAAAAACTGAAAACTGACCCTGAACCCTAAAAATACCCCTTTACCCAAAAACTGAAAACTGACCCTGAACCCTAAAAATACCCCTTTACCCATGAACTGAAAACTGACCCTGAACCCTAAAAATACCCCTTTACCCAAAAACTGAAAACTGACCCAGAACCCTAAAAATACCCCTTTACCCAAAAACTGAAAACTGACCCTGAACCCTAAAAATACTCCTTTACCCAAAATTAATTAATATTATTTAATTACCAATTAATTATTAAATAACAATAACAATAAAGTAAATATATTAGCACATTTGCTGTAATTAATTTAATTTAATGATTAATATTATTTTTCCCAATTAATTAATTAAGAATAACAATAAATTATATATAAAAAATATTACTATAATTAATGTAATTAAATAATTAATATTAATTAATAGCAACTAATTAATAATTATAAATATGTACAAAATTATATTAATTAATTAACTAATTAATAGAAATTAATTACCAATTAACTATTAATTAAAATATGTACAAACATATATCAATTAATTAATTATTATTAAATTACTTCCCACCCTATTCCCCTATAAACCCATAACCCGCTACAGAACATATGTATCAATTAATCAATTAATTAAAAATAATTAAAAATTATTTCTCAATTAATTAATTAATAATTCCTACTAATTAATAATTAATTTAACATAATTAAATTACTTCCCACCCTATTCCCCTATAAACCCACAACCCGCTACAGTAGTAAAAGACAATATTTAATTAAATTACATTAAAAAGAAATAATAAATACAATATAATATACGCTAAATTTATTTAAAAATTGATATTAGTAACATCGAAGTTATTAATTTCGATATTATTGACATCGATATTTACAACTTCGATATTACTGATATCATACTAATATCAATATTAAGACTGTCGATATTACTTACCTTCGATATTTTGTCCCATCGATATTTAAACTTCGATATTTTTGTATATCGATATTTAAAAATCGATATTTTGTCTGTGTACCACTAGAAGCCATAAGAGTGACTAAGGAATCTCTACATCAAGATATAGCGCGGGTCGCCACGGGACTGGGTCTCTTGAGGGGGGATTACGCTAAGCTAGCAGATAGAGTGAAAGAAAATGAGCTACTGCTTCATGAACTCAAGCCGGCAGTGGTGACAGCGGAGCATAAGCTAACTGATATACTTGATTGCTTGGCGACATTGGAAAAGAGGGCAGAAGATTCCGAAAGCCGCAATAGGAGGACCAACGTACGAGTAGTAGGCATACCGGAAAAAGCTGAAGGGGATGACGCAGTCGCTTATATGGAGAATTGGTGTAAAACGGTCGTGGCCCCGGAGGGCCTATCCCCTTTCTTTTCCTTGGAACGGGCGTATAGGGTTCCAGCCCGGCCGCCTCTACCGGGCCGCCCGCCCGACCAGTGGTGGTCAAGGTACTGCATTTCAAGGACAGAGATCTACTGATGCAGAGAGCGCGTTTGATGGGTCCTTTCCAGGTGAACAACAGTTCTGTCACTATCTTTCCGGACTATATGCAGGAGGTCCAAAAGGGTAGGGCCTCTTATCTGGCTGTGAAAAAAGAACTGAGAGATGAGGGTATACAGTATTTCTTACTCTTCCCAGCTAAGTTGCGAGTGATCATGGACGGATTGACCTATTTCTTTCAAACCCCCGACGAAACATGGACCTGATTTGAGTCGTACAGGGCGGGTATGGAATGCAGATGTAGAGGGGATAGAGAGAGACAGAAACCTATCCAGGTGCAAAAATCACAACACATTCACAAGCGAAACAAAATCTAGAGAGCGATGCAGGATGATCAAATGGCAGCGGACAAAAAAGGGGCTCTGGCGGCAACGGCAGTGATAACGGGCTCGCAACAAGAGGGGCAATCGGTTGGCTCAGAGTCTGAAGATGGAGGAGGAAAATCTGGGGGAGACCTCTCAGACGTGGACAGTGGTGGAGGGCCATCGGTCACCCCCCAAACGGCAGATGGGATCTTTAATGAGTGACAATTTCGAGCATGGGCCACGATAACTAGCTCTGATGGAATTGTTTACCCTGGTGGTCTGCAGACCAGCAGGTACTGTGGCGGGCCATCACATGGGATCTTTGGCTCCGGGTGTGGGCCTGGCCTGCCCCCTGTTGGCCCTGAGCCACCCTCCTATTGCCCCTAAGGCCATCTGTAGTGACGACTACAGAATAGAAGAATGTGTGTTATGTTACAAGTTTGGATGGGGGCTGATGATGCATTATTAGGTCCTGTTCTGGGGAGGGGAGTTGTGGGAGTTTTCAGGGGAGTTTTGAATGGGGGGCTTTGCTGCAATGATGTGGGCGATCGAGAGATACTGTTGGGATGGTTGAGGGACGGCTACAATGGGGACGTTACCTAATTTGAAATGTCTTACATGGAACGTCCGTGGACTTCGAACTATATCAAGGGGCTATAAGGTGCACGCATATCTGGTGAGGCGTGGTATTCAGAAGCGCTGTTGCAAGAAACTCATTTAACCAAGCAGGAATGTACTGCACTGCAGAGGAGGTGGCATGGCCAGGTGTTTGGCACGTCCTACTCGGCGTTGGCCAGGGGAGCGTTGATATGGGTGAGAGCGGGAGTTCCTTTTCAGGCCACGAACCATCTGGTAGACCCTGAAGGTCGATTTGTAGCAGTGGAGGGAAGGCTGTATGGCCGTAACGTGGTTTTATGCAGTGTGTACGCTCCCAATATGGATCAGGCCCGCTTTTTCGATAGACTAACTGGTTCATTGGCTCACTTTTTAGCGGGTCCTATAATATTGGGAGGCGACTTTAATTCCATTACAGATGTATCGCTGGATAGATCACACCCATCACTGGCCGACTCCCCAGTGCGTAGACTAGCTACGCATAGGAAGGATTGGCAAGAGAGGTGGGCCTTATTCATGTATGGCGAGAGCAACATCCTGATTTTAGGGACTATTCCTTCTTCTCAGCAATACATGCTTTACGATTCTGTATTATGTAGTGGACCTTTGGCCGCCATGATAACACACACAGAATACTTAGCTAGAACCATCTCAGATCATAATCCCTTGTTGATATCTGTTCAGTGGCAGCAAGTGAGATCATCTGTTCCGACATGGAGGTTGCGGCCTGATACTTCGGAGGACCAGGTGTTCAGCGACATGGTCCGTCTTGGTATTGAGCAATATTTTGGCGAGAATGAGGGCACAGCCACTACTAGGTCAGTGGAATGGGATGCTATGAAGGTGGTGGTGAGGGGCCTCTGCATTGGTAGGTTTTCGAATGAGAGAACGACAGTCCTGGCTGATTTGGGGAAAGCGGAAAGTGTATTGAGGGATCTAGAACAACAAAGACCTGAGCGACCGGAATTACAGTCCTGGCTGCAGGTAGCAAGGGAACTGGGTGCGACAGAAACTGAACGTATGCGGTGTTATGATTATAAGTTGTATATAACCAAGGTGCATGCAGAAAGGGACAAGGTGGGAACACTGCTGGCGAAACCTGCTAATCCAGAACCTAGAGGGAGCCCAGTCATGAGTATAAAGGTGGAGACAGGAGAGGTGGTCTATTCGCAAGCTGCAGTCTTATTGCGCTTCTTGAAATACTACTCGACTTTGTATGAAAGTCAGCTAGAAGCTGAAGCCCCTGACATTGAGAATTACCTGGCGAGCATTCAACTCCCGGTGCTAGATGAGGATACTGCGAAGGAATTGGGCGGTGACATCACGGTGTCGGAGATTAGAGTGGCAATCAAGCAGATGGCTAGGAACAAGACGCCGGGGGTGGATGGCCTGCCGATAGAATTCTATGCAAAATATATAGATGTTTTGGCACCCAGGCTGTTAGAGGTATATTCTGAAGCCTTGGAACTGGGGCGTCTACCTCAATCGATGAGGGAAGCGCTGGTGGTCATGTTGCTGAAACCTGGTAGGGAGCACACCGACGTTATATCATATAGGCCGCTGTCCATGCTGACGGTGGACTATAAAATTCTAAGTCGCATTTTGGCCGCTAGACTATTGCCGCACATGACCACGCTAATTCACACAGACCAAGCCGGGTTCATTCCCACTAGCAACATCTCAATAAACATCCGCCGTTTAATTAGAATATTGGAAAGTCACATGTAGTCAGATCAAAAGCCAGCAGTGTTTTCGGTTGATATCGAGAAAGCTTTCGATAGCCTAGAATGGGGGTACCTTGATAAAGTACTGGAGAAGTTTGGCTTAGGTGAAAGATTTGGGCGCTGGACGAGAGTTCTCTACTCTTCCGCGACAGCTAGGGTGAGGCTGGGTCCTGGTATATCCTCCGACTACCCGGTGCGTAGGGGGACGAGGCAGGGATGCTCGCTATCTCCTCTGTTATTTGCGTTAGTGATGGAGCCGCTAGCGGCCCAGGCGCATGTAGGGGCACTGTACAGTGGGATTGAAAATGGAAGGGAGTTTCATCACATATCATTGTACATGGACGATTTGTTGCGGTACCTGGAAGATACAGGAGGGGCGCTGGAAGGTGCAGTTGCAATGCTGTCGAGTTTTGGGAGACTGTCGGGCCTTAAGGTAAACTTGAACAAGACATGTGTTTTTCCGTTGCGGGCGGACACGCCTTGTCCTCCTCTAACAGTAGATGTTGTCTGAGAAGGAACCTGCTTTACCTATTTAGGGGTCCCAATATATATCACAATGCTATAGATATGCTGGAAGGAAATATAGGATGCTGCATTAGGGCTCTGAGGGGGTGCATGGCTTTTTAGGCATTCCTACCTCTATCAGTGCAGGGTCGGGTAGCACTGCTAAAGATGGTGGCTTTGCCCAGGTTGCTCTACTACTTCCACACATTGCCGGTGTGGGTTCCCCAGCAGATCTTTAAAGAATTGAGAACGATGATTATTGATTTTCTTTGGGGTCATGGGAGGCGTAGGGTGGCACTGAATACACTGATGAGACCCAAGCTTGAGGGAGGGATGGCGGTCCCCGATTTTGAGTTATATTACCTAGCGGCACAGTTATGTTATGTTATGTTATGTTAAAATGGGACTTTTATAGCGCAACGGCTACTCCAAAGGAGTGTCCCGGCGCTTTGAGCTCCAGACCAAGGAAAAGAGCAAGAAACATAACAATAACAGAACGGGGCCCAAAGGAGGGGATAAATTATCCAGCAAACAACCAGGTTTTCAAGTCTTTCCTGAAGACAAGCAGATTTGCGGTGTTTCGCAGGGACAACGGTAACGAGTTCCATAGCTGAGGAGCAAGGAAGCTAAAGGACCGGCCGCCTAGCCGAGCCTTTTTAATGCGTGGTACCCGAGCCAAAGCCAAGGCTTCTGACCTGAGGGATCGTGCAGGTCGATAGAAGTCCAGCCTCCTCTGGAGATACTTGGCGCCATTGCCATGCAAGGCCTTATGGGCAAGGGTCATGGCCTTAAACAGTATCCTCTTCCGCACCGGAAGCCAGTGGAGGGATACAAGGAGATCAGAGGCGCTAGTGCGACGATGAAGGCCAAAAATGGCACGCGCAGCGGCGTTCTGGGTGACCTGCAGACGTTGGAGGAGATATTCAGGCAAGCCCAGATAAAGGACATTGGCATAGTCCAATCTGGACCCTATAAGGGCCTGAACAGTGATCCTCCGATGTTGCTCCGAAAGAAGGGGAAAAAACTTGCGCAACATTCTGAGAATCCCGAAGCATGTTCCCGTGAGAGTGGAAACCTGGGATTTGAGCGAAAGCTCGTTGTCAATTTTAACTCCCAGGTTCTTAGCCCACTTAGAGGACTGTGTGGGAGGGAACATGTCGGCAGGCCACCATCCTTGCCAATCTGGTTCTGATGGGCATCCGAAGAATAGTATTTCAGATTTGTCCGAGTTGCGCTTAAGGCTGTTGTGTGAAAACCAGCTAAAAACAGCCCCAAGGCACTCACGGATCCTTTCTCCATCGAACTCTTCGCTCTTGCGACAGGTGAAAAGGAGCTGAGTGTCGTCAGCATAAGAGACGATCCGGGCCCCATAGGACTCCGCCAATGTCGCCAGAGGGGTCATAAGGATGTTAAATAGAGTGGGGCTCAAAATAGAGCCCTGAGGCACTCCGACTCCCAATGGCGGCATCTCGGCGGATCCGGGTGGGACCCAGACCGTCTGGCGGCGGTTGGCCAGAAAGGAAGAAAACCAGTTGAGCACCGTCCCCCCTAGCCCGATGTCACGGAGCCTGGTGAGGAGATCCTCATGGGGGACGGTGTCAAACGCCGCCGACAGGTCTAGCATAACTAACATCACCCTGCCTCCCATGTCCAGCACCTCTTTTACGATCTCCGAGACTTCCAAGAGCGCCGTCTCGGTGCTTAAGTTGGAGCGAAAGCCCGATTGGGATTCATGAAGTAAATCATTAGACTCCAGGAAGTTGGAAAGCACGCTGTGCACGTGTTTCTCCAAGATCTTGGTCAGTGCTGGAAGGAGCGAGATTGGCCTGTAGTTGGAGGGTGCCTCTGGGTCAAGATTGGGCTTCTTAATCAGAGGGATGACCATGGCTTGCTTCCAGGTCTGGGGCAGAAAGCCCTCGCTCAGGGATAAATTAAGGATGGGATTGGCTATGGGGTTGATGGCATCTGCCATTTTTGCCAGAAATTTTGCCGGGCACGGATCTAATGGTGAGCCCGACTTAAGGTTCCTCATCAAGGCTAAAGATGTGGCAGCCGAGAGGGGAGGAAAATCAAGCAAATCAAGCAAAGCTGGGCCTGAGGGAGACAGAGAAGCTGTCTCGATCGGCACCGCAGACACATCATCTGGGGCTCTCAGCGGAAATGAAACCTGGATTTGCCTAATTTTGGTGGTAAAGAAATTGGCAATAGTGTTGGCCCAGGTCTCCGCTGGGGCACCCTGAGTGGAGATGGACCGGGGGCTAGTGAATTCGCGCACGATTGAGAAGATCTCCTTGCAGGAATTGGCAGCATCGTCAATCCTTTTGGCAAGATACCGTTTCTTGCTCTGAAGGACTAGTTCATGGTATGACTTCATCATGGTTTTATACCGTTGTTTGGCCTCGGGCTCATACTGGACTCTCCAAGCCCGCTCCGCCACTTTACATTGCCTACGGGCATGGGCTAATTCCTCCGTGAACCAGGGGGCAGAAACCCGTCGAGCAGCGGACCTGGGTGACTGTAAGGGAGCGAGCTCATTTAATCTGGCAAGAAGCCAGGATTGCAGGCTCTCCAGATCTTTCTCCAGGTCCCCAGTACAAGCCACAGGGTGATCAACCAGAGCATGTGTGAGCATATCTGGGGTCACCCGATGAAGTGCCCTATAACTGCTGCCCTGCTGTCTCGTGGCGCTAGCCGGGGAAGCCAAGGTAGAAGGTATTTCAAAATGGGCAAGGAAATGGTCAGACCAGACGATTGGCAGAAGTGTTACATTCATGATAGGTATGGTGGAAAAAACCTGATCAAGTGTATGGCCTTTATCGTGGGTCGGACCAGAGAGATAGGGGGAAAGACCCAGGGTGGATGCGAGATCTAGCAGTTTGATGGCATTTTGGTCATTGTGGTCGTCCACATGGAAATAAAAATCTCCCGCAAGTAAACATTGCTCCAATCTCAGGACAAGGACCGACATGACCTGTTGGAGATCATCAAGGAAGGAACCCACTGGGCCCAGATTCCACTGTGGGGATTCCATACAGAAGTTAATAGATATATTGTGATGTTGAACAGAACAGTTGAACAAGTAGACTGCTTACAATCAATCAATCAATCAATGGCATTTATAGAGCGCGCTACTTACCCGTAGGGTCTCAAGGCGCTGGGGGGAGGGGGGTGCCGCTACTGCTCGAACAGCCAGGTCTTCAGCTTCTTCCTGAAGGAGAGGTGGTCTTGGGTCAGGCGCAGGTCGGTCGGGAGGGCGTTCCAGGTCTTGGCGGCCAGGTAGGAGAAGGATCTTCCTCCTGAAGTCGCTCTTCGGATGCGGGGGACGGCGGCGAGGGCGTGGTTGGCCGATCGGAGGTGGCGTTTGGGAGCGTAGAAGTTGATTCGGTTGTTGAGGTAGCTCGGGCCTTGGTCGTGTAGGGCTTTGTGTGCGTGGGTGAGGAGGCGGAAGGTGATTCTTTTGTTGACGGGGAGCCAGTGCAGGTCTCTCAGATGTCCGGAGATGTGGCTGGTTCGTGGGATGTCGAGGATGAGTCTGGCTGAGGCATTCTGGATCCGCTGGAGTCTCTTCTGAAGCTTGGCGGTGGTACCGGCGTAGAGGGCGTTGCCGTAGTCCAGTCGACTCGTGACGAGGGCCTAGGTGACGGTCTTCCTGGTCTCGGTGGGGATCTACCAGAAGATCTTCCGTAGCATGCGTAGGATGTTGAAGCACGCCGAGGAGACGTTGTTGACTTGCCTGGTCATGGAGAGGGAGGAGTCCAGGATGAAGCCCAGGTTGCGCGCGTGGTCTGTTGGTTTGGGTGCGGTGCCCAGGGCGGGGGGCCACCAGGAGTCGTCCCAGGCGGAGGGTGAAGAGCCCAGGATGAGGACCTCCGTCTTGTCTGAGTTCAGTTTCAGGCGGCTGGTCGTCATCCACTCGGCTACCTCTTTCATCCCTTCGTGCAGGTTGGCTCTGGCGGCGGCGGGGTCGTTGGTCAGGGAGAGGATCAGCTGGGTGTCGTCAGCGTGGGAGATTATGCTGAGGTTGTGTTGGCGTGCGATGGCCGCGAGGGGGCTCATGTAGACGTTGAAGAGGGTGGGGCTCAGCGAGGATCCTTGAGGGACGCCGCAGATGACTTCGGTGGCCTCTGACCTGTACGGTGGTAGGCGGACTCTCTGTGTTCTTCCGTCGAGGAAGGAGATGATCCATTCCAGAGCCTTCTCCTGGATACCGACGTTGCTGAGGCGCTGTACTAGGGTGCGGTGGCAGACGGTGTTGAATGCCGCGGAGAGGTCTAGGAGGATGAGGGCCGCTGTTTCTCCGTTGTCCATCAGGGCTCGGATGTCATCGGTGGCGGCGATGAGGGCGGTCTCTGTGCTGTGGTTGGCACGGAAGCCAGACTGTGAGGGGTCGAGGGATCCATTTGTCTCCAGGAAGGCGGCCAGCTGCTTGTTGACGGTCTTCTCGATGACTTTGGCTGGGAACGGGAGGAGCGAGATGGGGCGGTAATTCTTGAGTTCGGTGGGGTCCGCTGTGGGTTTCTTGAGTAGAGCGCTGAGTTCGGCGTGCTTCCAGCTCTCAGGGAAGGTGGCGGCGTCGAAGGATGTGTTGATGATGTCTCGCAGGTGGGGTGCGATGACAGCGTCGGCCTTGTTGAAGACGTGGTGAGGGCAGGGGTCGGTCGGAGATCCGGAGTGGATGGATTTCATTGTGCGGATGGTGTCTTCGGTGCTGATCGGAGTCCAGGCGTGGAGGGTGGTGGTGGGGGGTGGTTGTTCGGTCGTGGTGTGCGTTGGTTGGTTGATGAAGCTGTTGTGTATGTCCGCGATCTTGTTGTGGAAGTATGAGGCGAGGGAGTTGCAGAGGTCTTGCGATGGGGTGATGTTGTTGTTACCTGCGCTGGGGTTGGATAGCTCTTTCACGATGTTGAAGAGTTCCTTGCAGTTGTGTGCGTTGTTGTCCAGCCGGTCCTTGAAAGCAGTTTTCTTGGCAGCGCGGATCAGCTGGTGGTGCTTCCGGGTGGCAAGCTTGAAGGTGGTCCTGTTGTCTGGTGTTGGTTCCCTTCTCCAGACTTTCTCGAGGGCTCGGCAGTTCTTCTTGGAGCTCTTGAGTCCGTCGGTGAACCATGGGGCTTTCTTGCTGCCGGGTCTGCTGGGCGGGATCTTCAGTGGGGCGAGCTCGTCCGTGCAGTTGCTGATTCACTTCGTGAGGTTTTCGGCGGCTTGGCTGGGGTTCGCTGAGCTGGCTGGAGGGTGCTGGCTCAGGGAGGTGGTGAGTTGGTCGGCTGTGATCTTGTTCCAGCTTCTGCGGGCGGTCTGTTGTTGGTGGTGGTGGGTCGTCGTTCTTTTGAAGGTGAAGTGGACGCAGCTGTGGTCCGTCCATTGAAGCTCTGTGGCGTGGCTGAAGTCGATGTCTGTGCTGGATGAGAAGACTGCGTCGAGTGTGTGTCCGGCGAGGTGGGTGGGGGTGGACACCAGCTGCTTGAGTCCATGATTGGCGAGGTTGTCAAGCAGGGTGCTGGTGTTGCGGTCGTTGTTGTTCTCCAGGTGGAAGTTGAGGTCCCCCAGGAGGATGTAGTCGGCGGAGGGGAGGGCATGCGGGCTGACGAAGTCGGCGATGTCCTAGCTGAATTGAGTGCGTGGTCCCGGAGGTCGGTAGATCAGGGTGCCTCTGAGGGTGGTCTTCGGGTCGGTGTGGATCTGGAAATGCAGGTGTTCGGCGGTGGTGAGGGTGTTGTCGGTGCTGGTCGTGAGACGGATGGTGTTCCTGTGGATGATGGCGATGCCTCCTCCCATCTGGTTAGCAGTGCGATCCCTCCGGGTGATCTTGTAGCCCTCTGGGATGGCGATGGCGATGTCGGGAGCTGAAGAGGCGTTCATCCAGGTCTCCGTGAGGAAGGCAACGTCTGGAGCTGTGGTGTCGAGGAGGTTCCAGAGTTCTATGGCGTGTCTGTGGATGGAGCGAGTGTTGAGCAGGATGCACTTGAGGTGGGTGCTGCTGGTGTTCGGCTTGGCAGGTGCTGGTGTCGGGCAGGTCCGGATGCAGGTGAACTTGCAGGCGCGGCAGCTGAAGGGTCCGTGGGTGCGTCTCGGGGTGGCTCGGTAGCATCCCGGGATTCGGCCGGTGTTGAGTGCGATGAGGGTGGCGGCGGTGTACGTCAGGCGGGTCGGTCGGGGTCCTCGAGGGCCAGGGGTCCTGGCACTGGGCGCGGTCCAGGCGCGGACGGGCGCAGACAGGCTTACCTTTGGCGCGCCTTCGGCGCACAATCGGCGCGCCCGCTGCGCGTGACTGCTGCGCGTTCGCACGGTCGCCATATATGGCGAAGTGCGCGGGGGGGCGGAGCAGCTCGGAGGCGGGAGCGGGGAGGGTACAGAAGAAAAAGGGGCGGGGTAATCGGCGGTGGCGGGAAGCGGGGAGGGAGGACGGGGGTCACAACAAACGACTACACAGGAAGGAGATGACAAATACAAACCGGACAGAAAAAAAAAAAAACAGGCAATACAGATGGGCAAAAAAATACAACAATTGCTAACAGGACGGCAATAACAACATGCAGGACGAGCTAGCACGGACCACGCCGCTCTGAGGCAGGGGGCGTGGTCACGAGACGGCAGCGAGGCAGTGGGGGCACACGGGCAGGGAGGCGCACGCAGCAGCTGGTGGCCGTGCGGCGCGGGGGTGTCCTAGCAACTAGGTCACACTCACCTGCGTCGCACGGTCGCCATATATGGCCAAGTGCGCGGGGGGCGGAGCAGCTGGGAGGCGGGAGCGGGGAGGGTACAGAAGAAAAAGGGGCGGGGTAATCGGCGGTGGCGGGAAGCGGGGAGGGAGGACGGGGGTCATAACAAACGGCTACACAGGAAGGAGATGACAAATACAAACCGGACAGAAAAAAAAACAGGCAATACAGATGGGCAAAAAAATACAACAATTGCTAACAGGATGGCAAAAACAACATGCAGGACGAGCTAGCACGGACCACGCCGCTCTGAGGCAGGGGGCGTGGTCACGAGACGGCAGCGAGGCAGTGGGGGCACACGGGCAGGGAGGCGCATGCAGCAGTTGGTGGCCGTGCGGCGCGGGGGTGTCCTAGCAACTAGGTCACACTCACCTGCGTCGCACGGTCGCCATATATGGCCAAGTGCGCGGGGGGGCGGAGCAGCTGGGAGGCGGGAGCGGGGAGGGTACAGAAGAAAAAGAGGCGGGGTAATCGGCGGTGGCGGGAAGCGGGGAGGGAGGACGGGGGTCACAACAAACGGCTACACAGGAAGGAGATGACAAATACAAACCGGACAGAAAAAAAAAAAAACAGGCAATACAGATGGGCAAAAAAATACAACAATTGCTAACAGGACGGCAAAAACAACATGCAGGACGAGCTAGCACGGACCACGCCGCTCTGAGGCAGGGGGCATGGTCACGAGACGGCAGCGAGGCAGTGGGGGCACACGGGCAGGGAGGCGCACGCAGCAGCTGGTGGCCGTGCGGCGCGGGGGTGTCCTAGCAACTAGACAATGAACATGAACAAACTACAGGGGTAACCCATATAACCCATAGGCTTTGGGTATCTGACAAGGGAAATAACAAAGTAAAGCCTACGGTAAAGTAATACATCAACCTAATTATAAGACTGGATACTATCAATTATCCATTCTTGGATTAATCATTCTCAACACAATTTAATTGAGATATTTTTAGATATAGAGTTTCTCTAATTGATAACCATAAGAAGAGAGATATAAATATCAAATGTATGGCTCAACTATTTCTTTTAATTAAACCACATTTAACCTTAAATATTGGTCTCTCACATTGAACACAACTACACAAAATTCATATATACAAACAAAACACATATATTTCTGATATGCATATATATACACTTTTTTTGGAACCAAAATACCGGTTCTTTTGCCCCACTTTTTTGAGCAAGGATGTCAATGTATTATGAATTCACATAACATTCCTTCTCTTTAGATCACCAAAACAAAAACAAAGGGAGTGTACAAGGTTTAACCGCTTTTAACCTCTCTCCATCTAGCACTCTCTTTAAAACATTATTTCATCAACAAAACTCAAACAGGTTTATTGTTTTGGAGTCTTCAAATAACGTGTGTCGACGCGTTTTAGCCTCTACTTAATCCAGGCCTCATCAGGACTATAAGGGCAACTATATTAGAACCCAGGTCAGGATCCTCTGTAGCCAATAAGATACAAGATACAACTTCTTTCAGACAGAGATAACGGACAGTCCGTTATCGCTGTCTACTTGTAGGAAACACGAAAGCATTCTGAGCCAAGTGGCAAGGCTCACAAGGAATAGTTATCTGGATTTTATACCACTGTGGATAGTTTGTGGACCCTAAGGATGATTTATGAGGCTTTCTTTTCCGTTCTGGTGATTGCCCAATTTGAGGGAATTCAAGTCAAAATCCTTTCTTATTGAAATTGCCTGTGAAAGAAATTGTATCTCGTGATGTTCTTGGTACATAGGTAATCTGCTTCTTGTTTAGATATATGGTGTGCCTCGCTTGCTTCATCTACCAGGGTTTTGATGGTGGCCTGTAAAGGCACAGTGGGATCATTTCTGAGTTGTTTGTAATATCGTTGTTCCTCCTAGTAGTCTGCGATATTCCATATTGCAGTCCGTGTTATCTTGTAGTGAAACAATGCCTCCACCAGAACGCCCAATTGTTGCCTTGAACAAAGTCTTCAGCATCATTTGAAAACACTAATGCATGATAAACTCTGGCACAAGACAATGGGAGGAACCCCTTTTCACATAAAAATGCACAAGCAACTTAAAAGACCGACTAGTGTCCACGAGACCTAGAACACCCCAAAGACCTACCACCAACACTCCCCAAAGTAACTGGACACTACCCCTGCAATGATTGCAGTGTATGCCACTTAACCCATCAATCTAAAACACTTGACTTGGAACCTGGAAAAACATGGAAACAACTACAACATATGAACTTTAATTCCACCAATGTTATTTACCTCATCACATGACCATGTGGCCTCCGCTACATGGGCATGATGGCACGCAAGTTCAGAACCAGAATAGTTGAGCACCGCAGCACAATAAGATGCAAATAAACCATCAGTCGCCTCACAGACCACTACCTACCACTGGGCCACACACCTAATGACAAGCTGTGGACGGTTATAGAACAATTCAAACTCAACCAACGGAACAATGAAAAAACCTTATTAACCAAGGAACAGCGCTGGATCTACTGCCTGTCGACCCAACACCAGGGGTTGAATGACTCCATTCGTGGTTTACTTTGAGGGTCTGAACACCAATGAGGACACCCCAATTTGAAAGTTATCACAGTACAATCCAAGAGCCGCCTGTCTCTTTTCGCCACACTATTAACCTGTATGATAGTGGGTATTAATATACATTCCTGCCAAGTATACACTATCGGGGGTCTGGGCCTATCTAGGCTTATAAGCTATATGATTCCGATTACCCTCCTCCAAAAAACATGTGGGCTCATCAATACCACGACTCCAATCATAGTATGAAAGTCTCCTGGTTACCCCTAGAACAGTTGGGCTCATATTTACTATTAATGTGCATTTTACCGATAGAATAGCCTCAGCGCTGGTTTACAACCTGACTCTGTTTACCCTAACGAGTCAGTTGGCACCAATGAGCCTATCGAGTCTAGACGTGCTACCATGACGCTGGCAAACAACATGATTCTAATAGATCGGCTGGCAGCTTGGGTCTAAATGTGCACATAGTTACCAGCAAGCACCCTTAGACCATTGCCATGACAACAGGCTTAAACCCGCCCCGACGTCACCACTCGCGCTATGTTCTCTCCCCCATTGACGCTACTCACAGAACCGGAGCTATGAGGAAACCTGAATGTGCGAAAATGGATATATAACCCACATAGAAACCCAGGCTCATTTCGAATGGAGATCTGCCACAGAGCAACAGGTTTTAAGAGGGTCCTGACCAACGTAGTCGTGAGTACATTGAAAAGAGCCACTAACCCAGTCACCGGGTAAGATTTTCCTTTTCAGCTTTTAAAGGACTGACTGGCCACTGTTTCTCTCTCCACAGAAGCAAAACCTCTGCTGGAATCTCTAGGGGCATTCGCTGCAAATTGCAAGTGTGAGGATAATCTAGAGTTTCTCCTCTATCATTGTGTATGGTATTTTCCGTCATGGCTCACCACACTTAAAAGCGTATAGAACGGTACCACCATTACGATTACACTTTTGCAGCATTCGTTGCGCTAATTATGCACAAATCTACTGGCAAATATGTATTGACGTGATTATGATTATCGCACGTGAAGTCTGAGGCCAGTTGTAAGTGGTCCGATGGTAAGACCAAATTTCAAGAAAAAATACACTGTTTTTTCAGGAAACCCTCACTCACCCTAGTGGTGGCATGCTTCATCATCGGGTCCACCGGGAGAGATCGAGTACCTCCCCGGTGTGCTGCGACGCCAGGAGACTGCGGAGCAGGTTTTTGTGTGAAGATGAAGTGTGAAAAATTATTAAAGTTTAAAAATGTCAGAGGTTGTACCAAAAAAACTTTATTCACTGGTCAACCTGACATATTAAAAATAAGATATGTGAAGGGAAACTAGCCAATTACTTTATACTGGTGTTTACCCTGTAAAGAAGGTCAACATGTTTCTGCCCGTTTTTATGTGTTACTTTACTGGGCTTTCATCAGGACCGGTAAGCGAGTGTGCCAATGACAGGAGGGGCGCGCTAAGGCCCGCCCTGCCAATGGTCGTGAAAGTTAAAAATAGCACTATGTGTAAAAATGGTGCAAAAGGAAAGAAAAACAAACTCATAAGTAGTGGGGATTTACCTCTTTTGCGAGGAACCTAGGAGTTTGTAGGAAAAATGACAAACAGACAAATACAAACATGAACACAAAAAAATCGAATCATTGGTTTGTGCATATGTACAGTGGCCATAAAGAGTGACTCTGTGGCTTGACACGTGCTAGCATACCTATCAAGGGCCGTGGCCGGTATGCCTGGGTTGCGTAGTTGACCTCATGCCGAAATTCGAGGTGGAGGGGCCTCAACTAACGCTGATTAAATCTATTCAGCGCGAACTGTTGCATATGTGTGGTATAGCAACAGTGGCTAAACAGGCAGACTAATAATGTCTAAGTCTATTTGTGAGGAAGTACAAGAAATATCTTGCTACCTATGGTGGGGTGTCAGGGAATGAACCCCGAAGGAAAAAAACAACGTTAAAGCAGCGTCCCGGTGCAGAGCGCCATGACACTACTGACCGTGGTATAAACATTACCCAAGCACACAACACTAAGTACAAGGTATAGGATAAATGTCCTCACTTGTAAAGAAACAGATCCACGCCCCATAGAACACAGGAGGGGGGTGGGAGCGACAATGGCACACCCTGTAAATGAGGGAGAGAGGGAAACAAATACACACAGAGGAGGATTTTAGAACTGGCAGGGTTCCGTTCATACAACTTATCTGGTTAGAATAATGTCTTCAAAGTAAGGTCTCTTACGCCCGCAACGCTCAGCACCCGCTCGGCACCTAGCTTCACCCTCGCTGGATCTCGTGGATCCATAGCGACGGGCGAGCGAGGCGTATAAAGGGCGGTGGCTGCGTGCGGACCAATCAGGCGCCTTAGTTGAAAGCGAGGCTTGGAGCTCAAAGCCGTTGAGCCAATGGGGGAGAAAGTAGGGTGCTCGCGTAGTCTCGCGAGAGGACTCGAAAGCGAGGCTTGCATTGAAACGCAAGCCTCGATCTAAAGATGGGCGAGGTCCGCCCTAGTTACACCAGGATATTGTCTAAGCGATCACCAAATCGCGTCGGGATTGGCTGGGATGACAGAGAGGCTTGTAACTCAAGCTATGGTGGAACGCAAGCCTGGATTTTTGCGTAGCTGGGGTTGGTATTATGCGAAAGGCGCAATGTCCAGCATATGTTACCCAATGTTGATGAAGACTTGAATAAACAGCATAAGTCTGGTCAGTTTAGCTGAATTGGGTTGGTAACATGGTTGGTAACATGGGAATATATTCATAATGAATCTAAATAGCGCTGGTGTGAATAAACCTCTCAACATGTGTGGTCACGGTATTTGCATTCAAGAAGAGAGGGAATAAGAGAACTCAGGATAGTTTTAATGTTTTAGGACGCTGGTCCACGGAATTTGGTCATTAAGCCCATTTATATGGGTGCTGAGTTGATAGACCCAGCGCTGCTCTTTTTCGAATAAAATGTTTTCTCTGTTTTTTACACAGTTGACCTGTTCGATCACTGTCCAGGTCATGTCATTTGGAGTGTGGTTGGTTTGCAGGAAGTGCTCGCTGAGTTTTGTGGTGATTTTTTTGCATCGAATGTTGCTACGGTGTTCCCCGATGCGTGTCTTAACTTTCCTGGTGGTCATCCCTACGTAGCGTTTCGCGCAGGGACAAGTGATCAAGTAAATCACGTTTGTTGAATTGCAGTTTGTGTGGGATTTTTGTGTCCACACTTTTCCTGGTTCCAAGTTGAGTTGTTTCGAATGAGTGGCCAAATGACAGACACTGCAGTCTGTACATGGAAAATGACCCGTAACTGGGGGTAGGTGCCAAGCATCTGTGATAGACCTGGTTGCTGTGTTTGCACTGGGGGCTGTTAATGGTCTTGTATGCTCCAACACATCTTTAATGCTCCTGCCTTTTTTAAAAGAAAAAAGCGGTTTTTCCCAGTTGCTGAAAATGAAATGAACATAAAATGAAATGTGTATAAGCTCCACCATAGCATCATGATAGATGATCGTCCCTCATTCCATTATACTGGTTAATGTGGCCCACACTGTCTCAGTCAGTGTCAAAATGTGCGACTTGTTCAGTATGGGTGGTACTTTTGCCATTTTATATGTGAGAAGAATATGGGGCCACAGCAACAATGTATGCATAGTGGAATTCAACACTAGACCAATTTTAAATTGTTTTCCAACATGATTGAGTGCCTTGTGGTCTGTTGTGAGTTTCAGATGTACTTCCCTACAAGCATTCCCATAGGTCCCATTTTGGAAACGCTGATTGATGGCAGATTGCTGGAAGATGTACTACCAGGGTACTTTGAAAGTACATTTATGAATAAACCCAGTTGGTTCATGATTGCCTGCATATTCATTGAATAGATGTGCTTCTTGTTGCGATGTATGTGTGCTTGTTTCCGCAGGAGGCACACGTTGTTCATGTGTGCAGTCCATTGCCCCCAACACATGCAGGAATCCAGCTATGGCATAAAAGCCTTGCAGTCCAGTTGTTCTTGCACAGTGTTGGGGCAGTAGAGGTACTGTGGGGTGAGACTTATGATTAAGGGTGGGCGTAGTTCGCGAAGTAGCACTACGCGAAGCTACGCGAAATGCACTTCGCACTACGCGAACTTCACGTAGCACTACGCGAGCTGCGTAGTAGCATGTTCGCACTGTGCAAGAAGTGTTTTCAATGATTGCACAGTGCGGACAAGCATCCGGCACTGTGCAATCATTGAAAACGGCATTTTGCACAGTGCAAGCTGTAGTTTTCTGCTGCTGCAGTAGATTATTACTCGAGCTGCAGCTTTCTCAACGCGAACTGGTAGTTTCTCATTGAGAGCGATCGCGAGCATGCACAAACACTCACAATGAGAAACCTTACCTCCCCGCGTTGAGAATCTCGCCCGGATGTCATTTTGCTTGCTCGCGGTCGCGAACATGAAGTTCAGGACCACGAACAAGCAAAAGATGAGCTCTGCACTACGCTACGCTGCACTATGCGTGTTCGCACTGTGCTACGTGCAGCTCGCGTTGTGCGAAGTTGCGCAAACTTCGCAAACTCCGTGAGCGTAGCGTAGTGCTTCGCCCAGGCCTACTTATGATGGCATCCAGGATGGTGAGAAGGAACCTGCAAAAGGATGCCTGGGATACTCTTTCCACTCTGGCAGTGGTGGGTTGGAAATTTCTTGATGCTAGCAGGTCAGCACATTGAGTCGCTTGGCCACTGGAGGGATATTGGCTACAGCTTTGTGCAATCTAATACAGGAGGCAGGAGATAGACCCCCTCTTCAGCCTGTAATAAGCTATGGTCTCCTCTTGCCTAAGGTCAATGAGGATGATACTGTGATGGTATGTCCGCTCCCTTTTTCAGCATTGCCCAGTGGTGGTGGTGGTGGTAGTGGTTTCCTTGGTGCTCCTAGCTAGCAGAAGATCCATGGTGTAGTGGAGATTGCCTAGGTGACTTGGGTCTGTTCTAAGTTTATGCAAGTAAGCATCATTTTTAAGACCAGAGTTTTCAAAGTGGTAAAAACTGTCACTAATGGGACCTTGTGGCAGTTTTTAATTTTTGGCGGCATTCAAGAAAATCATTTTACATATGACGTTCTGTGTTTTGCGGTTGTTTTACAGTGGGAACACTTACCCTGCATATAATTTTGGTTATTCCTGCTAACTAAACTGGCATTGTTTAAAATAGGCAGTAGCTATGTAAAAGTGACTCTAGAGAGGTCGAGCAACACTTTGTAAATATGGCGAGAAAAAAAGTGGAGAGGGCAGTACCAGGAGGTGAAATGTTCAGACTTGTGGTGTGGGGATGCATGGTAACTATTGATGTTGTGGTGGCCTGAGATGAGGGTTCGAAGTTGATTTCATCAGTATCTGTGTTGGGGTGGAGGGGAACCAGGGGTCCAGGCGATGGACACAGTCTACGCATGGATGGGCGCAGATAGGCTTGCCTTTAGTGGGCCTTTGGAAAGCTCGTGGTCAGGACATACACAGCCTCCATCAAGTATGTTACCCAGGGGGGTGGGGTACTGGGTGTGGTACAAGGGATGCAGGAGAGGGAAGAACAGCTGTATAGGAGAGCTGTTATGTACAGGGGAGTGAGTGGTTTAAAAAACAAGGGATTAAGTGGAAAAAAAGAAGAAACAATGTTAGGGAATCTGAAATAAAAAGACAAGTTAGGGAATTTGAAAGAAAAGTCAAGTTAGGGAATCTGAAAAAACACTCAAAATTTAGGGAATCTGTGAGTAGAAAAATTGAGGCTTATGGAAGAGCAGAGGACAGAAAGAGTGCAAAGAATGAGGAGAAAGAAGTGAGAAAGAGGCAGAAAGAGATGAGTGGTTAGGCTGGGGAGAAGTGCGAGAATGAGGCAAGAGACAGATGGCAAACTGTGGAAAGCAAGCTGAGGGACTGAAAATTCAAAGGAGTGCAGTAGTGCTCCTAGAATGAGTGGCAGATGAGAGCTGGCCCTTCTAGCTCTTTCCATCAATGGAGAAACCTAGGCTTCTTACTCAAGCCAACATGGACTTAAACTGGGCTTGGGTGAAATGTTATTGATGCAGGAGTAACTGGAGAAATTGCAGTTAATATCCATTACTCCAGTAATAAGAAATTTACAAAATGACACTACTTCCCTAGCTTGAGCAATTAAGAGTAATTTAGTGAAAAAATCTGTAGTATCTTGCATTTGTTATGTAATGTATTTTACCACTCCTGCTCAGCCAGTGCCTGTGCTCTGTGCTCAATAGATTGTTGGAGTCATGCTGTACCTCGGAATGTTGGGACAGAGAGGTGAAGTGACATGTGCTGAGCAGCAGTCATGCTGCTCCTGATGGGGCTCTCCTTCGGAACTTAACTACCTGTTGTCTAGAACTATACGACTTGGTACCTGCTTGGATAAAGCATCATTAATTACAACCTTCCTACGTGAACCTCCTCACTACATTTATTTGGCGACGAGCTAGCGAAGAACTTACATGTTCCTTGCGGATCCCAGTAACCTGGCTACCAAAAGAGGAACCGGAGATGGCCCAATCTACTGAGTCTACAGCTGCAACAACCACAAGAAGTACACATTGAGGTATCCACAAAAATATGAAGAAGAAATGTGTATGTACCACACAGAACCACAAAGACAACAAAAAAAGAAGAAACAAGCTTTTCTCAGAAAAGAAAATAAGAAAACACCATAAGTAAGATGAGGTACTACGCTGTTCAGCCCCACCAGTGTCCCCACCATGGTAGCTTCACAGATGCTTACAGTGCACTTCTGTCATCCCAAGCAGAAGATCACTGTGTTTTTCTAGTGAACTCTAATTCACACCGAGGAAATCCCAGGGGTCACTCGAGACCTAGATTGTTGTGCTGAAGTAAGCATCAGTATCAGTGTGATTGGAGTCATGTTGTTGTTGTGATGTAACTCTACATATGCTTGAGTTTTAACTCTCTCTCTCTCTCTACATCTTTCCCGAAGTCTGAGGTAGCGGAGGACTCTGAGGACTGTGTGTATACATCAGTAACAGATAGAAATCATAAGGATATCGTTTTTATGAAAAAGGAATTTATTTATTTATTTATTTATACATTCTCTAGCCATGCTTTGACTTATTATGATTAATTATTTCTAAACTGTACTGTGACCAGTGATTGTCTGATTTGATATTCATTGATGTGGTGCATCAACAAGATTTTGTGAATGCATTTTTTGTATCATTATGTATTTAACATATTTTATATATAATTGAAAATAATTTTCTAATAAAAAAGATATCCTTATGATTTCTTTTTGTTACTGATGACATGTACTTTGGGTATTCGTGAGTTTATAATTTGTTTAGGTCCACTGTATTTATTCTGTTCTTGAATACTCTTATTTACACTACTACATAAATACTTTGTACATTGCATCTCAATTAAACATTTCTGCTCCATGCCATAACTACCAGGGAATTTAGCTCAGATTTATTTAGCAACTTTAGTCATTCACATGGCAAATGTTTTGACATATTATTTGCGATGAGTCCACACCCCCTCAACTAATACCCCAATTGTTTTACAGGTACTTTGCGATGCAATTTTCTCTTAAATTCTTAAATATTCATATCTCTGATTCTTATTATTGGCTTTTTAGTTATTTGAACCACGACATTTTGCTTTCTGTCATGCTACCAGGGATTGATCACAAGGATTGAGCACAGGTTATTTTAATTACATTTATGTGACATTTAGCACCCCAAAATATAACCCACTTTTCTACATAGTCCATAGAGCATTCAACATATAAGACAGTTATTCTTGATTATGAGCCAGAAAACAGTTTGTGCACTTGATTAAAACGCCCTCTTCCAATTTTGTAGCATCACTCAATATTTGAAGTGGTGTTCTGGGGCCGTATTTCAGAAGTGCTCTGTGGGTGCAACAGGCATTTGCACCCACTTTGTGCTTCCTCGTGGCAGTTTGGTATTACAGAAAAAGTCTAATACAGATAGCGTTACAGCACATATAGCACCATCACTATTATTAGAAGAAGCTCAGTCATTTTCATATGGGCGTGGCCCCATGCAAATGAAGGAATCTATTTGCCTCTGTGCCTGTGACATATTACCGACATGGGTGCAGAAACAAACATGCCTTTAGGAGGTGCACTGAAAGTGCACAACAAAAAGAAGGAACACTTCCAGTGCATCTTCTAAAGTCAGTCCTCTGTAGGGATAGAAGGGGGTTCTATAGATCCCCACAGACATCCCCTTGCGGGGGAGTGCTTTGACCCGCTGCATCCTCGAGGAAGGGGATTTCTAATCCTTCTTAAAAGTTCAGGTGGGTTGCCACATGCACAGAAGAACATTGAACACCTTTTAAACAGCTGCTCTGTATTTCCCTTAAATGAATTTCCCTGGGGGCAGTGCAATTTCGCAGCTACCCTGAGGGCAGCACATTCAGCCTAATAGGGCACACTTTCCCTGTTTGCACAGAGGATAACTGCTTTGTGGAGAAGTGTGGCTCAGGGGTTAGAGGCGGCAGACCCGGAAGCTGAGATCGGCCCTGGACCAGGGTTCAATTCCCCGCCTCGGCGGGTCTTGGGCTAAAAAAAAAAAATTCCACGGACTCGATAATTCTCGCTCCGGTGCCTTCTCAACTCACGGGTTCACACTCTGCGACTCTGGGCAATAGCTTGCTTAATCTCCACAACGGCCCCTCGCGGCGGGATGCCTGGCTTTAACCTTGTGGATACCCTGCCGGGGTTATCTCACAGGGGAATACCAGGACGGGTTCCCTAAGCAAGCGCCGGGTAACCCTTTATGGGTAGCTGTGCGCTATATAAGCTCAAATACATCTACATTTACATTTAAAGGTACCTTTAACAGCACCCCTGGTATCTTTCCATTGTATCTTTCTTTGCTTGAAAGAGAATTTTACATGTATTCTATTAAATTGCAACTATGCAACATTTTGTTTTATTTTGCTATTCTATTTCTTTGAACAGACAATGCTTCCAAGCCAAGTGCTGCAGGGTGTTTGGTGCCTTGCCTAAACAATATAGCATATTGAGCCTTACTTCATTTTCCAGAGCAAGCTATCCATATATCAAATCTAAGATAGAACTGTAGGCTCATGAGGGGCATGGTTTTGAAGCCAGCAAAGATGGCAACAGGCTAGTGTCTCTCCGCGCCGGGTTGTGAGGAGGGCTGCATTTTCCTCCGTTAGAGAGCGCTCCCTACATGAAGTTACACTGCCCTTTTAACTGCGTATTCACGTCCACCATTTTATATTTCAATCCTGTCTACCTTAGCATGTATCCTGCAGCCTATTAACAACACAGCAATTTAGTTCTGTAAGCTCCTCTACACATAGAGTGTATTGGCAGTCAAAAATGCTTCAATTTCTCTTCTAACATTTATGCATTCTGCCTCATAATAAATTTATGCTGGTTCAGAACATTGATGCGCTTTGCCACACAACTCCTCATTTAATAGTTGCTACAATTTTACAGTCATTTTTCTGATACTTTGCCATCATCTTTCAAATATCTATGGCTCTTAAGTTCTGCTGCTTAAACTTACTTCAGTGTAGCCATTGTGGACAACAATGCTAATTTTCCTAAAATCATTTTCTTTTATTGACTGGACGTACATCTCTATGGGGAGAACTAAATCTGTCAGAGGTGTTGTTCCCAAACCAGTGCTGCCTTCTAAATCTCCTTCTCTGGCAAGATCAAATCCATTCTCTGTGCTAAAAGATGTCATAGAATATATGCAGCATGTTGCTGCATAACTCTTCCTGTTGGAGGTGGTGTCATCTGCATCTACATTTCTCACTACATCTAATCCAAGCCCACCTCTTTTAAATATAAAAAATATTTCTAAGTTAGGGGGCCCCAGGATACTTGTTTCTGGTCCAGGGAAGACATGGCTTGGCAGCTTGGGCTGGACTGTTCCCACGAGCCACAGGTCAAGACTGATTTGCATATGGCTGTGTCTGAACTGGGGTGGCAAAGTGAGCTAAAGAACAATGATAGATTCAACCCAGATCTGTGACTGGGGTGAGTTTCCGAAAAGTTTCAGTACTCCCTCCACCACCTCCTTGTGCTTGCTTCTTCATCGTTGTCATCTACAAAAAGAATAAAAAAGGACCCTCCTTCATCAGCCAAATCTCCCCACTATTATCTCTAGAGTTACTCTTGGAGGAAATACGAGCTCTTAAACCTTATGTAGAGGAAACAAATAAACGCATGCAAAGATTAGATGACAAATGGTCCATTATTGATAACAAAATCATTTTATTGGAACGGAAAGCTGAATCTCTTTAAACATCCTCTCAACAAATTCATCCTATAAAGATAGAAATCTCTCAACTCCAAAAACAGGTCGAGAACCTTGAAAACCAAACCAGATGCAAAAACCTGCACATTTATGATTTGGTTGAGGGTTTGAAAGGATCCAATCCTATTTCATTTTTTCAGTCTTTCCTTCCACAGATTCTTGACTTACCTGACTCCCCACAACTGAATATATACAACAAGCACATATACTTCATCATATTCTATATGCTGCTTCTTCTTCTTCACTCAAACCGAGGGGTGTAATGTTATACTTTTCGAAATATACTGACTTAATGAAAGGTTTGCAAGCACTTAACTTCAAACTCCATATTTTTTGGCAGGGCTCCAAATATTTTTCTTTTAAGACTATGCTAAAATCACAGTAGATAGTAGGAATTGTTTCTTATCTATTATTCCAGCACAATGAAATCTAAATGCCAGATTTGCCTTAAATCATCCCTGACTCTTCAAAGTGACTTACAAAAATAGAACCACTACCTATGAGAACTCTGTTGTGTTGCAGTGATTCCTAGACAACTGTAAATAAGAAAAAATAGAAATTACGAGACTGTCTTCCACTTGATAATTTTTGTATGTTAACTTTTCCATTCTAAGTATTGTTTGTGGTGATTATATTTGTTTTGAATAATATTTTGTATGATGTAACTTTTCATCCTCCTTTTTCTTCTTCTCATTAGGTGCTGTTTTTCAGTTTCATCCATCGTGTTATAGTCCATTTGGATCATTACCCTCTTCCTTGCCTGTCCTGGAGTTCGACCGACTGTTCAGTCTTCCCTTTAGGGCTTCAATACCCTCCACACACGTTTGTGTCTGTGCTATGTTACACAGCTTACTATGTAAATTATTTTAGTCTACTCCTCTATCTATCGCCCTGCCTCTCTGTTCTTTTCTTCCCAATTTTCCTTTTTTCTTCTTTGATCATAAATTCTTGTATTTCGTTTCTAGCTCCACTTCTACGTGAGAGCCTGGTTTTCTGCTATTTTACATGTGTCATTATTTACAACAGTAATGTCTTAGTTTTTACTAGTTCTCTTTTATATCATGTTCAATGATGTTGTGTGTTATTTCTTGGAATGTTAAAGGTTTGAATTTGCCCATTAAGTGACAAAAAAGTACATGCTCATCAGATAGTGTGTTTTTGCAAGAAACTCACATAGTTGCATCAGTCGGTTTAAAGCTGAAATACCACTGGGTGCGAAATGATTTTTTTTCAGCAGGTAAGGGCAAAAGAAATGGGGTAATGATTATCTGTCATAAAAAAACTTCAAGTTTCCCTTCTTTCTCAGAATTCAGATGATGAGGGTTGTTGGTTGATTGTTCATCTAAAAGTTAACAATGTACCTCCTTCTTTGTTTAAAGTTTATGCACCTACTAAAACTGATAATAGTTTCTAGCCTACCATATATGCTCAATTGATGTTTATTTCCTCACAGTATGTTATTTTTGATGATGATTGTAATTTAGTTGTTGAACCCAACTTATACCATACCTCAAAGGTACCTTTTGTCCCTTCTGTAATGCACCAATGCTTCACTACACTACTTGCTCACAGATCTTTTGTGGATTCCTGGAGAATTCACAATTACGTGAATATACATTTTTCTCCCCTACTCACCTATCTCAATCTCAAATAGATTATTTATTTGCCTCTAAATCCTTACCACAACACATATTAAATGCAGCTAATGGATCCATATTGAGCTCTGACCATGCTCCAGTAATTTTAGACTTACAATTGCTCCCTATTGCAAAGACTAATAGAAGATGATGCTTTAACACTTCATGATTAATTGACCAGATTTTTAACTATACTTTTGAATCCTTTATTACTGAATTTATTAATCATAATATTTTTTTCAGACTTATCCTTCCCTGTTGTATGGGATGCATTTAAAGCTTCAGATAGAGACTTATATATCATTTTGCTCAAAAGAAAGAAGGTCATTCTCTAAAAGCCCTTGAAATTCTTAAACGTATCAAACTATTAGTAGCTCTATACTACCTCTAATTCTAAAGCAGTTCCTAATAATCTTATTATTGAAAAGTTCAAATATAATAAATTATCTATAGAAACTGCGTACTCCTATCTTCTTAGAGGCAGCACCCGATATTATGGAGGTCAAAACAAAGTAGGAAAACTTCTTGCCACATATCTTTAAATCAGTAAAGAGCACAGAAACATTGAATATATTTTGCATTCTGACTCGTCTCCAATTGTTATGGATCTACATCTCTTAGAGGAATTCAAAACCTACTATACTACTCACTATTTCCCAGAAAATAATCCAGGCTCAACTGATATACAACTTTATCTTTGCTCCTGGTGAAAACAATTTCCAAATGATCTAGATTGTTCATCATTGGAAAGAGACATTTCCCTAAAAGACATTTCGAATTCTTTAAAACTCATTAAGACTGGGAAAGCTCCTGGTCTGGATGGATTTCCTATAGAAATGTTCTCCCTTTTTTTAAAATCTCTTCTTCTGCATCTTCATTATTTATTTCTACACTTAATTACTTCTAAAGCTTTCACTGTTACCTTTCAAGAAGCACTTATTTGTCTGATCCCTAAAGAAGGGAAAGACCCACATTTTTGTAAAAATTCCAAGCCAATTTCCTTAGTTAATTCTGATCATAAAATATTTGCTTAAATCCTCACTCTTTGGCTGGATCCATTATTACCTTCTATTATTTGCAGAAAACAAACAGGTTTTTATTAAAGGCAAAAATATCTCTGATAATACTAAATTTTACTTTAAAATTTTGAATAAATCCAATAAATGCCCTCATTGACTCATTCCCTAGAAGCAATTTCTCTTGATGCAGAAAAGGCTTTTGATAACATGGATTGGTCTTTTTTTTTCCACATACTTTCTTCGTTTTGTTTTGGTTCTAAATACGTATCTTATATATCTTTATTATATACTGTTCCAAAAGCTTCTATTTTTGCTCATGGTTCTATTTCCACCTAATTCCCCTTGAAAAGAGGGGTTAGTCAAGGATATCCTCTTTTCTCTTTTCTTTTTATTCCTGCATTAGAACCTTTCTGGCTAAACTTAAGCAAAATTCAAGCATATGTGGCTTTCAACGTGGTAATACTCACATTAAGATGCGTGTCTATGCAGAGGATATTCTATTATACGTATCTTAACTGGAGTCTTCTCTCCCAGCCTTTACTGCGGAATTTGACAATGTTTCTTTAATCTTCGGCTATAAATTGAATCATGATAAATGTGAAATCCTCCCTTTTAAATGTTTTCTGTTTTAAAAAAGATTATTCTACTATTAAATTTTCATGGAACTCCAAAAAATGAAATACTTAGGGCTTTGATTTCCTTCTTATATAAAACAAACTCTAACTTTAAATGTAAATCAAGTTATTTCCACGGTATCTAGTTCTTTATCTAAATGGCACCCTCTTGATCTATCTTAGCGGGGTAGACTGGATACCATTAAAATGATGCTTGCTCCTTTATTATTTTATAACATTTCTTCAATACCTTTTACTAGCCCCTCACATCTTCTCAAAACAAATTATTATGTATTATCTTCTTTTTTATGGAATCATAAAAAAATCGCGTTTGTCTCCGGTTCATGCCTAAACGTGATAAATCTCATGGTGGGTTAAACTTTCCTGATTTCCGATCATATCATAATGCTTCTCTTCTCAAACTAATTTCTAAATGTTTAGATCAATCACCTTAGGATCGATGGTGAAAAGATATTGAGCTCTCTATTTCCTCTCCTTTTTCGTTCCTATCTTTTACCCACAAGACACTCTATTGCTATACTCAAAACTACTTACAAGGGTTTTCAATCCTGCTCCACACCTTTCAGATACTGAACATTTTCTCGAATCCTCAATTTGGCATAACCAACTTACAACAATTAACAATAAACCTATCTTTTGGAAGTCGTGGTGGGATAAAGGTGTGCTTTGTGTTCACAAGCTTCACTCAAATAAGACATTTATAACATTTCCAGATGCGCAATCACTATACAATTTACCAAAATCATATTTGGACCATTTTGGTCCAAACCATATTGACCTCCCTGTCCTTGCTATCCTCCCTTTCTCAATTACCACTCCCCCAGCACACTATCCACCCTATCTTAAGTGCTCAGTCAAATGTCTCTTCTATTTATAAACTTAAACTTCAAGATCAAAGAAATAAGACAAACATTGAATTACAATGGGAACAGGATTTTCATACCTTGTGGCCCACTTTGTTCTGGGATACACTGTGGATAAAACTCTGTAAGACCTCAAGATCAGCCAGTACAAATCAACAGACTCATTATTACTCCATCTACTTTGCATAACTTTAATTCTACTCTCAAATTGTAGGACATGCAATGCTATACATGCTGATTTATTCCATATGCTTTTTTCATGTCCAGTCACCTATCAATTTTAGTTGAAAATATGGTCTCAAATTAATACAATTGTTCACACACATGTTCCATTCTCTCCTATACTAATATTTCTAGAGACAATATCTGATCATTGGCAATCTCTTACATGTTACACTGCTATATTAGACCTACTGATTGCAGTTGCTTACCAACAAATAACCAAAAATTGGAAACAATCCAATCAACGTTCTTTTCAAGCTTAGTGGTACAGTGTTTGCTTCAATCACGAACTAGATCGCGCATATTTTACCGTTTATTTTTTCTCCCAAAGAGAGAACATATGTGGTCCTCTATAACTATTTTCTTAGATCTTCTGCTCAGAATTATACTCACTACCATCCACTTTTGGCAGAAGTTCTCAAACCACCATAAATTTGTGTTATTCTTCTTCTCCTTTATTGTATATTACAGCTTTCTGTTTTTTAAATTAATTATATTTGTATTATGTTTATGCTTTCCTGATCCCTTTTGTTGCTATGCTCATATTACCAAATCAGTAACCTCCCTTTTTTGATGCTCTTTCCCTCTTTAAATTTGTTGCATTCTCTTTTATATATGCAACAACTAGGATTGTATTGACCTTTATTGCATAACTAATTCCTTTATTGTTATTAATAGCACGTTTTACATTCAATTGATTGTATGTATTGTGTTGCATCAATAAACATTTTCTATTCAAACTAAAAAAAACTCTGGGCTCAATATTGGTGTGTTATGAACTTGTGTCAGTGTTTTCTTTGATGATGGTTGTGCTGTGGACCAGTTCAGTGACAAAGGTTCTTCTAGAGGCCTCTTAAGTGTGTTACTGCAATGTTTTATAGAGCACTTCTGAGGAAAGGTGTTTGCTGCTGCAGGTAATGTTGTGATTTCAATGTCCAAACAGATCCTGCTGTACTTTGTGCCTTCGCCTGGTCATGACTGGCCATTATTAGAAAGCAGCTCATTCAAAACAATGCTTTCATGTTGACCATGTATCCTTTCATGGGCATAACTTTTGCAGTGCTGCATGCAAGTGTCCTGTATGAGTTAATTTTCTAAAGTTTCATGTATAATGGGTGTGTGGGAGGAGGGGGGTGTTTCTGTGTGTAGGTGGGTGTGATATAGGTAATTTAATGTGTGACTCTCTGAACTATGTCACAAATGCCTTTTGTTTTTTATATGGAAGAGGTGTTCTCATTATTTCAGAAGGAGAATTTAGACTGATGAGGTGGAGGAGAGAGGGTGTGTGGGGGTGATGGACATATATCGCTAATTGTGCTGTTTCATATTATGATAGCAGCTGACCTGCACACTTATACAATATAGAAAAACACGAATGTGCATATTATTCAAAAGCAAAATAACTAATCCAACAATGAAATCGTTTTCTTTCTTTGGTCATCAAGCAAAACAAACAGCCAGCATACACGTGATTCATCAGAGAAACCGTGTTCTCCAACTCTTCGGGGCTGTAAAATGACACAAGAGTAGGGGAAAGTCAGACATCACCCAGCACGTGTGGAAACCATTACAAATAAATGCACAAACCCACAACATTTGGTGCAGTTCAAATGCAAATTTTGTATGAGTCAAATAAATAATTAACACATTTGGGCAAATACAGGAATTCAAAATATATACACAAAGGGCAAAGGATGCTCGACAATCTAGGAGGGAATTACTACCATTAAAATCCCATGAATGTATTAGTGACCAGAAATCTAAGTATCAATCGTATTACGCTTATAGAATTTGAAAGTTTCCATCTGCCATATGTCAATGATCCAGCTGTGGGGCTGGAAATATCTTACAGACAGGGTTCTGGGCCTTTATTAACGGTGCTCCATGGTTCCAGCAGCTTCCTTTAGGGTCGGAATTCCTTGATCAACGACCTGGGAGGTTATCCACTGAATGAGAATGCAGTATGCCACAGTGAGAATTCCAAACTCCTGGACTTGGTTTTCCAGGCATTTATGAGGTATTCCCGCTAGCCAGTGGCACGGATTTTAGTGGGCAGGAACCCAGGGTACCTGAGCAAAGGCTGTGGGAGTCCTGTAGCAAAGAAGGCGGGTGCCTCAGGAACCGGTGCAGTGCCTACTCATGCTCTGTGCATAGCGTCTTGAGCCAGCCCTCAAGAAATGGTTGGTGAAGGCAACAACTACAACAGTGATCATCAGATCACAAATAGAGATTTAATCACCATGACTTGTGGTGCACTGAGGAAGGGGCACTAGAGATGAGCGTGATCATGAGAAGAAATTGTAAATGTCCCTTCCGGATATTACTGCTGTCTGAGGTGACATTGTTGTGTCAGGTGTCTTCAGCATGAAAGTCAATCATGAAGGGTCCATGAGTTGTGATGCACAGAGTTACTGGCACCTGAAGAGCTCAGCGTGTGCGCAGTCAGTGATGATGCGTTGTCCGGGCTGGCCGCACTGAATGCAATGTCTGTTGCCTACTGGACTCTGCAATTAATAAATGAAGACTCAATTTTAATTGTGAGCCCTGCTGACCACAGTGTAGGGTATAGAACAAAAGATGAAATAAATATGGAATACACTGTTGAAATATTAAATCTTCTGAGTACAATCTGTTTGTATGATATTCTGATGCTGGAATGAGTACTGGTCGTTTGTCATATCGTCCACCTTTTCTACTGGGGTAGATCTGTGGAAAACAACAAGCTTCCAAACTTCTTTTCCAAACACTCATGGGAGTTCCCTTTGCTTTCTTCATTTGGAATAATTCAATAGAATTTCCAGTCACTTCCTTTGAATGTAAAGGATGTACACTTTAATGTTCATAAATTTCTTCACTTTTGGAGATGTCCACTTTTTCATTTTGGCCACCTGAAATTTCGCTATCATCAACTCAATCGATTTCTTCTTCCACCACATACACATTTCTGTAGTAAACATTGTTTTTTGTGAAATATAACGTAGCGTTTTGCACTTTCCTGACATCTGCTAATTTATGCCATATTTTTCAACTCTTCGTAAGAACACCATTAACTAGAATTACTACAGGTTAAGTTTCCTCTTTCTCTACAGCAATAGTTTCAAAATTATTTTTAAAATCTAAAGGTAAATACACAACTCTTCCTTTTAAGCCTCTTTGTAAATCTGATGGAGGCAGCTGACCTGTTATAGGCTCCAGACGAACAATAGTCTAAAACAGGTGTACTTTTGCCTTATGAATTCTGCCTCAATAAGACCACATGTCAGTGACTTGTGGTGCATTGAGTTAGTGGCACCTGAAGCACTCAGTGAGTGTGCAGCCAGCGATGATGCGTGGTCTGAGCTGGCCACACTGGGAGTAATGGCTTTTGCCTTCTGCACTGCGTCATCTGTAATCGAGACTCAATCTGAATTGTGAGCCCTGCTGACCACAGTGTAGGCCGGAGGCAGCATTCTGCAAGGGCCCACAGCCAAGTGGCGTTGACTTGAGCTGCACAGAGTTAGTGGCACCTGAAGCACTTAGCACATGCGTAGCCAGCGATGATGCGTCATGCGGGCAGGCCGCAGTGGATGCAATGTATGCATCCTACAGGACTCTGAAATTAATAAATCAAGACTGAATTTGAATTGTGAGCCCTGCTGACCGCAGTGTAGGCATATGGAACAAAAGATGAAATATGTATGGAATACTTTGTCGAAATATGTAGGTTTCAGGGACGTTATAGTTAGTTGCCTATTGGACTCTGAAATTAATGAATCAAGACTGAATTTGAATTGTGAGCCCTGCTGACCCCAGTGTAGGCCAGAGGCAGTGGTCAGCGAGGGCCCACAGGCATGTGGTGGTGAGTTGAGCTGCACAGAGTTAGTGGCACCTGAAGCACTCAGTGTGTGCACAGCCAGCGATGATGCATGGTACGGCAGGGCGGCACTGGGAGCAATGTCTGTTGCCTACTGGACTGTGTTATCTGGAATTGTGATTCCATCTAAACT
Source organism: Lissotriton vulgaris (assembly GCF_964263255.1). NCBI lineage: Eukaryota > Metazoa > Chordata > Amphibia > Caudata > Salamandridae > Lissotriton > Lissotriton vulgaris. Next base: position 585,743,134 of record NC_141689.1, on the reverse strand, counting down.
CTAAGACCTGCTGACCACAGTGTAGGCCCGAGGCAGTGGTCAGCAAGGGCCAACAGCGTATGTTCGGCATTCGAGATGATGTACTTGACGCTCCTGGAGTGCTGGTACCACTCCCTGGTCACCTTGTTGCATATTTTGTTGTTCACATCGCATCTGCCCCCATGCAAAATGTCTTGGGGATTGTCTGGAGGTGCTTGTACATGCTCAACGTTCCTCAAGAGTATTTTCTTTCAATACCTCTAGACAAAAGCCATGGACAGAGACCACAACTGACGTTGACTCTCTTTTCACCATCTGGGATGGTGAAAAATGACCACAAGGCGGATTTTGGTCTGTCTTTGGGAGGTGGTTCTTCCATCTCTTCTTCATAAAAAGTATGCTCTTGTTGAGGATCGGAAGATGCCATTTCCAAATCTTTCCAAATAACACCTAAAAAATGTACAGACTAGCTTCAAAAACACAACAGGTTTCTCTCCTGTGAAGCTGCAGAGAAAAGTACTAAATGGGTGGGGTCCTTCAACTATATGAATGGGAAGCCTTATGAACTAATCAAATGCTCTCTTTTAAAGTCAGATGGGAGTTAGCCCTGCTGACTGCAGTGTAGGCTGAAGGCAGCGGTCAGCAAGGGCCAACAGCCATATTGCGTTTACTTGAGCTGCACAGAGTTAGTGGCACTTGAAGCACTTAGCGTGTGCACAGCCTGCCATGATGTGTGGTCCGGGTGGGCCGCTCTGGGAGCAATGTCTTTTGCCTAATGAATTCTGCGTTAATAAGGCTACGTGTAATGAATTGTGGTGCGCTGAGTTAGTGGCGTATGAAGCATTCAGGGTGTGCGCAGCCAGCGATGATGCATGGTCTGGGTGGGCCGCACTGGTAGCAATGTCTGTTGTCTGCTGGACTGCGTCGTCTGCAATTGCGACTCGATCTGAATTGTGAGACCTGCTGTCCACAGTGTAGGCCGGAGGCAGCAGTCAGGAAGGGCCCACAGCCACATGGCATTAAGTTGAGCTGCCCAGTTAGTGGCACCAGAAGCATTCAGCATTTGCACAGCCTGCAATGATGCTTACTCTGTGCGGGCCGCACCGGTAGCAATGTCTGTTGCCTACTGGACTGCGTCATCTGCAATTGTGACTCGATCTGAATTGTGAGCCCTGCTGTCCGCAGTGTACTTCGAAGACAGTAGTCTCTACAGACATAACTCTGCGGTGCTGTGCTGCTGGATTCCCAGGGGGCCTGTGTTGAAGAGGCTGGCCGTCATGGCGTCGGCCTCTTGGCAGGGTGAGGGCCGCTGCTCTGGCAGGCGCGTTGGCCTTTCCAGAAGTAAACCACGCCTAGCTCCCAGGCCGATTTATTCACACTCCTACGCTGGAGTGGCATACGTTGGACCAGTCCACTCCGCTTACAGGGGGGACAACACAGCTACATGACAGAGATCTTCCCCATTGCCTAAGGTAAAATGGTTGCTTCTACTGTCCACAGCAATACAAGCACCAGCAGTATATGCACACATGGAGAGGTCTGTGCTCTGCATAGTGAGATCTGTCCAGCACATCACCGTTACATTTGGCATTGTGTGTATTCTTATTGATGGGTGACTTGCCTCCTTCACACATACTTGGTTCCCACCTCTCCTAACATTCAGCTATTGTGTGGCTGAGGGGCCATGCCGGTTTGAGAAGGTTCCCTGTCCTGTTCTGCGCTGCCTTGGTGGTAGTAGGGGAGGATGTTCCCGGGAGGGAGGTGCTGCGGTTGGTGGTGGTGGTTGTTGTGGCCTTCTTGGGTGTCAGAGCTGCATGATCAGTAGCTCATTGACATGTGTTGGTCTTCAGATGTGGCTCTGGGCTGGGTTCCCTTTCATACTGTAGGTAGTTATCCTGCTTTACACCAGTAAAATTCAGATGTTAAATTCTTACTGCTTGCACAGCTTATCACCTTTTTTTGGATTGCATTTCAGATTTGTCTGGTCATTAAAAATATCGGGAAGTGGTGTTTTTGTGTTTTTTTTGCACGGGATAGCGTATTCTGCATATCAATAGCGGTAGTTGTCGCTCTCATTCATGGCGCTGTTTTTTGTGGAAGCTATTGCTGGAAAACTGGTGTTATCAGCAGTTTTCCCCCCATTGAAAATGGGATGATAATTCTTTCGCCACTTTTGCTGTGTTAAAGTGCCTATAACTCAGGCATAAGTCCTTGAGAATACGCCCCATATTTTTTAAATTTCTTTCGTTTGATGAACATTATAATTCGAAATTAGCATTTAAAAAACATTTGAAATTCATTGAAAAAGGAGGCAAGATGGCTGCTAGTGGGGTGTAGTGGATAGTCGCACATACTCCCTCTCCCGACTTGCAGGACGTGGATGCTGCCCTGAAGCGACACTGTTACTGGCTATGCGGTTGTTCTTGTGGATAGCTGGGACGCAGACTGGTGGGTCAAATATTGCAGAAAGAAGCCTCAGAAAAAGAACTTTGTCAGTGTTCGAGACAGTGATTAAAACTGCGCGAAAACACTGGAAAGTGATCTGCAATAGCCTGAGCGAAATGTCACAGCGAGGAAAGAATGAAAAGATGGATAAAGATAAAGAGAAAACAGCGCCTACAGCGGTCAACACGACTAAGCCGCAGGGAACCGGCACGATTCCCAGAGTCCCCCTTCCAGGCAAACGCGGGACCCCAGCACCAACTATGGCTCAGAAAACTCAACAAAGAAAAATCGAGAAAGAGAGGAAAAGAGAAGCTAAATCCACCGCTACGCGGAACGAGGTACAGCTTGCTGCCTCTGGGCAAAATAAAGATGCACCCGCACGAAGCAACAGGACAGCGGCTACAAAAGACGTTAAGGAATCGGCCCTCAGACAGCCTACCGTGTCGGAGTCCTTTAGTGCGAGGCCCACAGCAAGCGCATTAGCGAAATTGCCAGCAGAACAATCCCCGGTAGAGAACGCCAACAAACACGCCAACGGAGACGCGAGAGCAATGGGAGCCGTCCTCGAGGACGTAAGCGTCTCAGTAACCAAGCAACAAGCAAAACGAGCTACGGACTGCGCGTCTTCAGTGGGAGCAGCAGAGACAGGAGAGCTGAAAGAGGTGAGCGGTAACTCGAACAAGCAGGGGAGTCAGGAGCCTGAATCTGATGCAACCACAAGGGCAGAAGGGGTAAGAAACGCTAATAATGCCCAGATGATGGATGCACTTTTGCAGGTTGAAGAGAAATGGCTAATAATTTGAGTCAGCTTAATTGTGCAAAGTGGGGGAGCCTGGCAAGCATTGAATCTCAGAGAGAACGAGAAGGCGATACATTTTTCTCTGTCAATGAAGGGTCAGACACTACCTCCAGCAAAGAGAAAGGCAACATTTCAACTGGAATTAGCTCAGACACAGAGGAGAGTGAAGACAGAAATACAAAGAAAAAGAGGAAACCGACAGCAAGGAGAGGGGGCTCCCCAGAAAAGACTAATAAAAAACTTTTATGGGACTACTCAGCAACTTCATGTGTCTATCAAGAGGCTTTGCAAGGGGAAGGTGGAGGAACAGGAGGAGGGGAACCTGGAGCCTCACAACACGCTACAATGGACATGCTGTTTAACACTTTAAAACAAATGCAGGCTGAAGCAAGAACAGAGAGCAGGAGAGCCAGACATGACACTAAGAAAATTCAAGCATCAGTAAGGAAAATGAACAAACAATACTAGGAGGTGGAAGAAAGAGTCGTACATGTAGAGGAACGGATGAGCAGAATTGAGGATGAGATCACAGACTGGCAGTCATTCAAAATGGAACAGTCTAAAATAGCAGAAGATTTGCAGTGGAAAATTGAAGATTTTGAGAACCGGCGGAGACGGAATAACGTGAGAGTCCTTGGACTTGAGGAAGGGGTGGAGGGGCAGGACCCAAGAGGTTTTGTTATTAAGTTGCTGAAAGAGGCCTTTCCTGAAGTACAATGGCAATGGGAGTTAGAAGTCCAACGGGCACATAGGTTCCCACTATCAAACAAAAAGAAGAAAGATGGTAGCCAGGATAATTTGCCTAGAGCCATGCTAGTTTTTTGTGGCAATTATTTGGCAAGACAGGAAATAATTGAAAAAGCCAGACGAGACGCTAAAAAAACAGTACAGGGAGTAACCTTCTCCACCCGTCCCGACTTCTGCCACGTTACGGTAGAGAGACAGTGGCGGCTCAGACAAATGATAACACCCTTTCAGCAACAAGGGGCAGAGGCTTATTTAATGTTTCCTGCAAAGCTGAAGACTATCATAGGCGGTCATACTAGGATGTTTTACTCTAAAGTTAAGGCCGGAGAATACTTAACAGAACTTACAGAGAAGAACAAGGGAAGAGGAAACAGATAATTGTTCAGATGGTTAGATGTACATTAACGGTAGGGCACAGGATGTCAGGGCAGCAGAAAAGGAGGGAGGGGAGAATTGATGGGATAGAAGGAGGAAGAGGGAGGCGACTTTACATCACACAGCAGTCACATATAGGTCATGTGTGACCTATTTGCCTGTGAAAGGGGGGTCAGAGACCTGGGGGAAGGAGGGGGCTGCGGGGAGGGAGGGTGTACAGAGGGGGGGGAAAGGGGGAGGCTGGAATTTGGAGAAGAATAGCACAAAAAGTGAAAAAGGAAAACAATAGAGAAAAGGATGTGTCACTAAGAGCTTTCATGGGTAGAATGGAAATAGTATGATACTCGAGATGGGAAAACCTAGCAAAATGTAAATGGCCTTAAGGATTATTTCTATAAATGTATGTATCCTTTATTGTATATTACAGCTTTCTGTTTTTTAAATTAATTATATTTGTATTATGTTTATGCTTTCCTGATCCCTTTTGTTGCTATGCTCATATTACCAAATCAGTAACCTCCCTTTTTTGATGCTCTTTCCCTCTTTAAATTTGTTGCATTCTCTTTTATATATGCAACAACTAGGATTGTATTGACCTTTATTGCATAACTAATTCCTTTATTGTTATTAATAGCACGTTTTACATTCAATTGATTGTATGTATTGTGTTGCATCAATAAACATTTTCTATTCAAACTAAAAAAAACTCTGGGCTCAATATTGGTGTGTTATGAACTTGTGTCAGTGTTTTCTTTGATGATGGTTGTGCTGTGGACCAGTTCAGTGACAAAGGTTCTTCTAGAGGCCTCTTAAGTGTGTTACTGCAATGTTTTATAGAGCACTTCTGAGGAAAGGTGTTTGCTGCTGCAGGTAATGTTGTGATTTCAATGTCCAAACAGATCCTGCTGTACTTTGTGCCTTCGCCTGGTCATGACTGGCCATTATTAGAAAGCAGCTCATTCAAAACAATGCTTTCATGTTGACCATGTATCCTTTCATGGGCATAACTTTTGCAGTGCTGCATGCAAGTGTCCTGCATGAGTTAATTTTCTAAAGTTTCATGTATAATGGGTGTGTGGGAGGAGGGGGGTGTTTCTGTGTGTAGGTGGGTGTGATATAGGTAATTTAATGTGTGACTCTCTGAACTATGTCACAAATGCCTTTTGTTTTTTATATGGAAGAGGTGTTCTCATTATTTCAGAAGGAGAATTTAGACTGATGAGGTGGAGGAGAGAGGGTGTGTGGGGGTGATGGACATATATCGCTAATTGTGCTGTTTCATATTATGATAGCAGCTGACCTGCACACTTATACAATATAGAAAAACACGAATGTGCATATTATTCAAAAGCAAAATAACTAATCCAACAATGAAATCGTTTTCTTTCTTTGGTCATCAAGCAAAACAAACAGCCAGCATACACGTGATTCATCAGAGAAACCGTGTTCTCCAACTCTTCGGGGCTGTAAAATGACACAAGAGTAGGGGAAAGTCAGACATCACCCAGCACGTGTGGAAACCATTACAAATAAATGCACAAACCCACAACATTTGGTGCAGTTCAAATGCAAATTTTGTATGAGTCAAATAAATAATTAACACATTTGGGCAAATACAGGAATTCAAAATATATACACAAAGGGCAAAGGATGCTCAACAATCTAGGAGGGAATTACTACCATTAAAATCCCATGAATGTATTAGTGACCAGAAATCTAAGTATCAATCGTATTACGCTTATAGAATTTGAAAGTTTCCATCTGCCATATGTCAATGATCCAGCTGTGGGGCTGGAAATATCTTACAGACAGGGTTCTGGGCCTTTATTAACGGTGCTCCATGGTTCCATCAGCTTCCTTTAGGGTCGGAATTCCTTGATCAACGACCTGGGAGGTTATCCACTGAATGAGAATGCAGTATGCCACAGTGAGAATTCCAAACTCCTGGACTTGGTTTTCCAGGCATTTATGAGGTATTCCCGCTAGCCAGTGGCACGGATTTTAGTGGGCAGGAACCCAGGGTACCTGAGCAAAGGCTGTGGGAGTCCTGTAGCAAAGAAGGCGGGTGCCTCAGGAACCGGTGCAGTGCCTACTCATGCTCTGTGCATAGCGTCTTGAGCCAGCCCTCAAGAAATGGTTGGTGAAGGCAACAACTACAACAGTGATCATCAGATCACAAATAGAGATTTAATCACCATGACTTGTGGTGCACTGAGGAAGGGGCACTAGAGATGAGCGTGATCATGAGAAGAAATTGTAAATGTCCCTTCCGGATATTACTGCTGTCTGAGGTGACATTGTTGTGTCAGGTGTCTTCAGCATGAAAGTCAATCATGAAGGGTCCATGAGTTGTGATGCACAGAGTTACTGGCACCTGAAGAGCTCAGCGTGTGCGCAGTCAGTGATGATGCGTTGTCCGGGCTGGCCGCACTGAATGCAATGTCTGTTGCCTACTGGACTCTGCAATTAATAAATGAAGACTCAATTTTAATTGTGAGCCCTGCTGACCACAGTGTAGGGTATAGAACAAAAGATGAAATAAATATGGAATACACTGTTGAAATATTAAATCTTCTGAGTACAATCTGTTTGTATGATATTCTGATGCTGGAATGAGTACTGGTCGTTTGTCATATCGTCCACCTTTTCTACTGGGGTAGATCTGTGGAAAACAACAAGCTTCCAAACTTCTTTTCCAAACACTCATGGGAGTTCCCTTTGCTTTCTTCATTTGGAATAATTCAATAGAATTTCCAGTCACTTCCTTTGAATGTAAAGGATGTACACTTTAATGTTCATAAATTTCTTCACTTTTGGAGATGTCCACTTTTTCATTTTGGCCACCTGAAATTTCGCTATCATCAACTCAATCGATTTCTTCTTCCACCACATACACATTTCTGTAGTAAACATTGTTTTTTGTGAAATATAACGTAGCGTTTTGCACTTTCCTGACATCTGCTAATTTATGCCATATTTTTCAACTCTTCGTAAGAACACCATTAACTAGAATTACTACAGGTTAAGTTTCCTCTTTCTCTACAGCAATAGTTTCAAAATTATTTTTAAAATCTAAAGGTAAATACACAACTCTTCCTTTTAAGCCTCTTTGTAAATCTGATGGAGGCAGCTGACCTGTTATAGGCTCCAGACGAACAATAGTCTAAAACAGGTGTACTTTTGCCTTATGAATTCTGCCTCAATAAGACCACATGTCAGTGACTTGTGGTGCATTGAGTTAGTGGCACCTGAAGCACTCAGTGAGTGTGCAGCCAGCGATGATGCGTGGTCTGAGCTGGCCACACTGGGAGTAATGGCTTTTGCCTTCTGCACTGCGTCATCTGTAATCGAGACTCAATCTGAATTGTGAGCCCTGCTGACCACAGTGTAGGCCGGAGGCAGCATTCTGCAAGGGCCCACAGCCAAGTGGCGTTGACTTGAGCTGCACAGAGTTAGTGGCACCTGAAGCACTTAGCACATGCGTAGCCAGCGATGATGCGTCATGCGGGCAGGCCGCAGTGGATGCAATGTATGCATCCTACAGGACTCTGAAATTAATAAATCAAGACTGAATTTGAATTGTGAGCCCTGCTGACCGCAGTGTAGGCATATGGAACAAAAGATGAAATATGTATGGAATACTTTGTCGAAATATGTAGGTTTCAGGGACGTTATAGTTAGTTGCCTATTGGACTCTGAAATTAATGAATCAAGACTGAATTTGAATTGTGAGCCCTGCTGACCCCAGTGTAGGCCAGAGGCAGTGGTCAGCGAGGGCCCACAGGCATGTGGTGGTGAGTTGAGCTGCACAGAGTTAGTGGCACCTGAAGCACTCAGTGTGTGCACAGCCAGCGATGATGCATGGTACGGCAGGGCGGCACTGGGAGCAATGTCTGTTGCCTACTGGACTGTGTTATCTGGAATTGTGATTCCATCTAAACTCTAAGACCTGCTGACCACAGTGTAGGCCCGAGGCAGTGGTCAGCAAGGGCCAACAGCGTATGTTCGGCATTCGAGATGATGTACTTGACGCTCCTGGAGTGCTGGTACCACTCCCTGGTCACCTTGTTGCATATTTTGTTGTTCACATCGCATCTGCCCCCATGCAAAATGTCTTGGGGATTGTCTGGAGGTGCTTGTACATGCTCAACGTTCCTCAAGAGTATTTTCTTTCAATACCTCTAGACAAAAGCCATGGACAGAGACCACAACTGACGTTGACTCTCTTTTCACCATCTGGGATGGTGAAAAATGACCACAAGGCGGATTTTGGTCTGTCTTTGGGAGGTGGTTCTTCCATCTCTTCTTCATAAAAAGTATGCTCTTGTTGAGGATCGGAAGATGCCATTTCCAAATCTTTCCAAATAACACCTAAAAAATGTACAGACTAGCTTCAAAAACACAACAGGTTTCTCTCCTGTGAAGCTGCAGAGAAAAGTACTAAATGGGTGGGGTCCTTCAACTATATGAATGGGAAGCCTTATGAACTAATCAAATGCTCTCTTTTAAAGTCAGATGGGAGTTAGCCCTGCTGACTGCAGTGTAGGCTGAAGGCAGCGGTCAGCAAGGGCCAACAGCCATATTGCGTTTACTTGAGCTGCACAGAGTTAGTGGCACTTGAAGCACTTAGCGTGTGCACAGCCTGCCATGATGTGTGGTCCGGGTGGGCCGCTCTGGGAGCAATGTCTTTTGCCTAATGAATTCTGCGTTAATAAGGCTACGTGTAATGAATTGTGGTGCGCTGAGTTAGTGGCGTATGAAGCATTCAGGGTGTGCGCAGCCAGCGATGATGCATGGTCTGGGTGGGCCGCACTGGTAGCAATGTCTGTTGTCTGCTGGACTGCGTCGTCTGCAATTGCGACTCGATCTGAATTGTGAGACCTGCTGTCCACAGTGTAGGCCGGAGGCAGCAGTCAGGAAGGGCCCACAGCCACATGGCATTAAGTTGAGCTGCCCAGTTAGTGGCACCAGAAGCATTCAGCATTTGCACAGCCTGCAATGATGCTTACTCTGTGCGGGCCGCACCGGTAGCAATGTCTGTTGCCTACTGGACTGCGTCATCTGCAATTGTGACTCGATCTGAATTGTGAGCCCTGCTGTCCGCAGTGTACTTCGAAGACAGTAGTCTCTACAGACATAACTCTGCGGTGCTGTGCTGCTGGATTCCCAGGGGGCCTGTGTTGAAGAGGCTGGCCGTCATGGCGTCGGCCTCTTGGCAGGGTGAGGGCCGCTGCTCTGGCAGGCGCGTTGGCCTTTCCAGAAGTAAACCACGCCTAGCTCCCAGGCCGATTTATTCACACTCCTACGCTGGAGTGGCATACGTTGGACCAGTCCACTCCGCTTACAGGGGGGACAACACAGCTACATGACAGAGATCTTCCCCATTGCCTAAGGTAAAATGGTTGCTTCTACTGTCCACAGCAATACAAGCACCAGCAGTATATGCACACATGGAGAGGTCTGTGCTCTGCATAGTGAGATCTGTCCAGCACATCACCGTTACATTTGGCATTGTGTGTATTCTTATTGATGGGTGACTTGCCTCCTTCACACATACTTGGTTCCCACCTCTCCTAACATTCAGCTATTGTGTGGCTGAGGGGCCATGCCGGTTTGAGAAGGTTCCCTGTCCTGTTCTGCGCTGCCTTGGTGGTAGTAGGGGAGGATGTTCCCGGGAGGGAGGTGCTGCGGTTGGTGGTGGTGGTTGTTGTGGCCTTCTTGGGTGTCAGAGCTGCATGATCAGTAGCTCATTGACATGTGTTGGTCTTCAGATGTGGCTCTGGGCTGGGTTCCCTTTCATACTGTAGGTAGTTATCCTGCTTTACACCAGTAAAATTCAGATGTTAAATTCTTACTGCTTGCACAGCTTATCACCTTTTTTTGGATTGCATTTCAGATTTGTCTGGTCATTAAAAATATCGGGAAGTGGTGTTTTTGTGTTTTTTTTGCACGGGATAGCGTATTCTGCATATCAATAGCGGTAGTTGTCGCTCTCATTCATGGCGCTGTTTTTTGTGGAAGCTATTGCTGGAAAACTGGTGTTATCAGCAGTTTTCCCCCCATTGAAAATGGGATGATAATTCTTTCGCCACTTTTGCTGTGTTAAAGTGCCTATAACTCAGGCATAAGTCCTTGAGAATACGCCCCATATTTTTTTAATTTCTTTCGTTTGATGAACATTATAATTCGAAATTAGCATTTAAAAAACATTTGAAATTCATTGAAAAAGGAGGCAAGATGGCTGCTAGTGGGGTGTAGTGGATAGTCGCACATACTCCCTCTCCCGACTTGCAGGACGTGGATGCTGCCCTGAAGCGACACTGTTACTGGCTATGCGGTTGTTCTTGTGGATAGCTGGGACGCAGACTGGTGGGTCAAATATTGCAGAAAGAAGCCTCAGAAAAAGAACTTTGTCAGTGTTCGAGACAGTGATTAAAACTGCGCGAAAACACTGGAAAGTGATCTGCAATAGCCTGAGCGAAATGTCACAGCGAGGAAAGAATGAAAAGATGGATAAAGATAAAGAGAAAACAGCGCCTACAGCGGTCAACACGACTAAGCCGCAGGGAACCGGCACGATTCCCAGAGTCCCCCTTCCAGGCAAACGCGGGACCCCAGCACCAACTATGGCTCAGAAAACTCAACAAAGAAAAATCGAGAAAGAGAGGAAAAGAGAAGCTAAATCCACCGCTACGCGGAACGAGGTACAGCTTGCTGCCTCTGGGCAAAATAAAGATGCACCCGCACGAAGCAACAGGACAGCGGCTACAAAAGACGTTAAGGAATCGGCCCTCAGACAGCCTACCGTGTCGGAGTCCTTTAGTGCGAGGCCCACAGCAAGCGCATTAGCGAAATTGCCAGCAGAACAATCCCCGGTAGAGAACGCCAACAAACACGCCAACGGAGACGCGAGAGCAATGGGAGCCGTCCTCGAGGACGTAAGCGTCTCAGTAACCAAGCAACAAGCAAAACGAGCTACGGACTGCGCGTCTTCAGTGGGAGCAGCAGAGACAGGAGAGCTGAAAGAGGTGAGCGGTAACTCGAACAAGCAGGGGAGTCAGGAGCCTGAATCTGATGCAACCACAAGGGCAGAAGGGGTAAGAAACGCTAATAATGCCCAGATGATGGATGCACTTTTGCAGGTTGAAGAGGAAATGGCTAATAATTTGAGTCAGCTTAATTGTGCAAAGTGGGGGAGCCTGGCAAGCATTGAATCTCAGAGAGAACGAGAAGGCGATACATTTTTCTCTGTCAATGAAGGGTCAGACACTACCTCCAGCAAAGAGAAAGGCAACATTTCAACTGGAATTAGCTCAGACACAGAGGAGAGTGAAGACAGAAATACAAAGAAAAAGAGGAAACCGACAGCAAGGAGAGGGGGCTCCCCAGAAAAGACTAATAAAAAACTTTTATGGGACTACTCAGCAACTTCATGTGTCTATCAAGAGGCTTTGCAAGGGGAAGGTGGAGGAACAGGAGGAGGGGAACCTGGAGCCTCACAACACGCTACAATGGACATGCTGTTTAACACTTTAAAACAAATGCAGGCTGAAGCAAGAACAGAGAGCAGGAGAGCCAGACATGACACTAAGAAAATTCAAGCATCAGTAAGGAAAATGAACAAACAATACTAGGAGGTGGAAGAAAGAGTCGTACATGTAGAGGAACGGATGAGCAGAATTGAGGATGAGATCACAGACTGGCAGTCATTCAAAATGGAACAGTCTAAAATAGCAGAAGATTTGCAGTGGAAAATTGAAGATTTTGAGAACCGGCGGAGACGGAATAACGTGAGAGTCCTTGGACTTGAGGAAGGGGTGGAGGGGCAGGACCCAAGAGGTTTTGTTATTAAGTTGCTGAAAGAGGCCTTTCCTGAAGTACAATGGCAATGGGAGTTAGAAGTCCAACGGGCACATAGGTTCCCACTATCAAACAAAAAGAAGAAAGATGGTAGCCAGGATAATTTGCCTAGAGCCATGCTAGTTTTTTGTGGCAATTATTTGGCAAGACAGGAAATAATTGAAAAAGCCAGACGAGACGCTAAAAAAACAGTACAGGGAGTAACCTTCTCCACCCGTCCCGACTTCTGCCACGTTACGGTAGAGAGACAGTGGCGGCTCAGACAAATGATAACACCCTTTCAGCAACAAGGGGCAGAGGCTTATTTAATGTTTCCTGCAAAGCTGAAGACTATCATAGGCGGTCATACTAGGATGTTTTACTCTAAAGTTAAGGCCGGAGAATACTTAACAGAACTTACAGAGAAGAACAAGGGAAGAGGAAACAGATAATTGTTCAGATGGTTAGATGTACATTAACGGTAGGGCACAGGATGTCAGGGCAGCAGAAAAGGAGGGAGGGGAGAATTGATGGGATAGAAGGAGGAAGAGGGAGGCGACTTTACATCACACAGCAGTCACATATAGGTCATGTGTGACCTATTTGCCTGTGAAAGGGGGGTCAGAGACCTGGGGGAAGGAGGGGGCTGCGGGGAGGGAGGGTGTACAGAGGGGGGGGAAAGGGGGAGGCTGGAATTTGGAGAAGAATAGCACAAAAAGTGAAAAAGGAAAACAATAGAGAAAAGGATGTGTCACTAAGAGCTTTCATGGGTAGAATGGAAATAGTATGATACTCGAGATGGGAAAACCTAGCAAAATGTAAATGGCCTTAAGGATTATTTCTATAAATGTATGTATCCTTTATTGTATATTACAGCTTTCTGTTTTTTAAATTAATTATATTTGTATTATGTTTATGCTTTCCTGATCCCTTTTGTTGCTATGCTCATATTACCAAATCAGTAACCTCCCTTTTTTGATGCTCTTTCCCTCTTTAAATTTGTTGCATTCTCTTTTATATATGCAACAACTAGGATTGTATTGACCTTTATTGCATAACTAATTCCTTTATTGTTATTAATAGCACGTTTTACATTCAATTGATTGTATGTATTGTGTTGCATCAATAAACATTTTCTATTCAAACTAAAAAAAACTCTGGGCTCAATATTGGTGTGTTATGAACTCGTGTCAGTGTTTTCTTTGATGATGGTTGTGCTGTGGACCAGTTCAGTGACAAAGGTTCTTCTAGAGGCCTCTTAAGTGTGTTACTGCAATGTTTTATAGAGCACTTCTGAGGAAAGGTGTTTGCTGCTGCAGGTAATGTTGTGATTTCAATGTCCAAACAGATCCTGCTGTACTTTGTGCCTTCGCCTGGTCATGACTGGCCATTATTAGAAAGCAGCTCATTCAAAACAATGCTTTCATGTTGACCATGTATCCTTTCATGGGCATAACTTTTGCAGTGCTGCATGCAAGTGTCCTGCATGAGTTAATTTTCTAAAGTTTCATGTATAATGGGTGTGTGGGAGGAGGGGGGTGTTTCTGTGTGTAGGTGGGTGTGATATAGGTAATTTAATGTGTGACTCTCTGAACTATGTCACAAATGCCTTTTGTTTTTTATATGGAAGAGGTGTTCTCATTATTTCAGAAGGAGAATTTAGACTGATGAGGTGGAGGAGAGAGGGTGTGTGGGGGTGATGGACATATATCGCTAATTGTGCTGTTTCATATTATGATAGCAGCTGACCTGCACACTTATACAATATAGAAAAACACGAATGTGCATATTATTCAAAAGCAAAATAACTAATCCAACAATGAAATCGTTTTCTTTCTTTGGTCATCAAGCAAAACAAACAGCCAGCATACACGTGATTCATCAGAGAAACCGTGTTCTCCAACTCTTCGGGGCTGTAAAATGACACAAGAGTAGGGGAAAGTCAGACATCACCCAGCACGTGTGGAAACCATTACAAATAAATGCACAAACCCACAACATTTGGTGCAGTTCAAATGCAAATTTTGTATGAGTCAAATAAATAATTAACACATTTGGGCAAATACAGGAATTCAAAATATATACACAAAGGGCAAAGGATGCTCAACAATCTAGGAGGGAATTACTACCATTAAAATCCCATGAATGTATTAGTGACCAGAAATCTAAGTATCAATCGTATTACGCTTATAGAATTTGAAAGTTTCCATCTGCCATATGTCAATGATCCAGCTGTGGGGCTGGAAATATCTTACAGACAGGGTTCTGGGCCTTTATTAACGGTGCTCCATGGTTCCAGCAGCTTCCTTTAGGGTCGGAATTCCTTGATCAACGACCTGGGAGGTTATCCACTGAATGAGAATGCAGTATGCCACAGTGAGAATTCCAAACTCCTGGACTTGGTTTTCCAGGCATTTATGAGGTATTCCCGCTAGCCAGTGGCACGGATTTTAGTGGGCAGGAACCCAGGGTACCTGAGCAAAGGCTGTGGGAGTCCTGTAGCAAAGAAGGCGGGTGCCTCAGGAACCGGTGCAGTGCCTACTCATGCTCTGTGCATAGCGTCTTGAGCCAGCCCTCAAGAAATGGTTGGTGAAGGCAACAACTACAACAGTGATCATCAGATCACAAATAGAGATTTAATCACCATGACTTGTGGTGCACTGAGGAAGGGGCACTAGAGATGAGCGTGATCATGAGAAGAAATTGTAAATGTCCCTTCCGGATATTACTGCTGTCTGAGGTGACATTGTTGTGTCAGGTGTCTTCAGCATGAAAGTCAATCATGAAGGGTCCATGAGTTGTGATGCACAGAGTTACTGGCACCTGAAGAGCTCAGCGTGTGCGCAGTCAGTGATGATGCGTTGTCCGGGCTGGCCGCACTGAATGCAATGTCTGTTGCCTACTGGACTCTGCAATTAATAAATGAAGACTCAATTTTAATTGTGAGCCCTGCTGACCACAGTGTAGGGTATAGAACAAAAGATGAAATAAATATGGAATACACTGTTGAAATATTAAATCTTCTGAGTACAATCTGTTTGTATGATATTCTGATGCTGGAATGAGTACTGGTCGTTTGTCATATCGTCCACCTTTTCTACTGGGGTAGATCTGTGGAAAACAACAAGCTTCCAAACTTCTTTTCCAAACACTCATGGGAGTTCCCTTTGCTTTCTTCATTTGGAATAATTCAATAGAATTTCCAGTCACTTCCTTTGAATGTAAAGGATGTACACTTTAATGTTCATAAATTTCTTCACTTTTGGAGATGTCCACTTTTTCATTTTGGCCACCTGAAATTTCGCTATCATCAACTCAATCGATTTCTTCTTCCACCACATACACATTTCTGTAGTAAACATTGTTTTTTGTGAAATATAACGTAGCGTTTTGCACTTTCCTGACATCTGCTAATTTATGCCATATTTTTCAACTCTTCGTAAGAACACCATTAACTAGAATTACTACAGGTTAAGTTTCCTCTTTCTCTACAGCAATAGTTTCAAAATTATTTTTAAAATCTAAAGGTAAATACACAACTCTTCCTTTTAAGCCTCTTTGTAAATCTGATGGAGGCAGCTGACCTGTTATAGGCTCCAGACGAACAATAGTCTAAAACAGGTGTACTTTTGCCTTATGAATTCTGCCTCAATAAGACCACATGTCAGTGACTTGTGGTGCATTGAGTTAGTGGCACCTGAAGCACTCAGTGAGTGTGCAGCCAGCGATGATGCGTGGTCTGAGCTGGCCACACTGGGAGTAATGGCTTTTGCCTTCTGCACTGCGTCATCTGTAATCGAGACTCAATCTGAATTGTGAGCCCTGCTGACCACAGTGTAGGCCGGAGGCAGCATTCTGCAAGGGCCCACAGCCAAGTGGCGTTGACTTGAGCTGCACAGAGTTAGTGGCACCTGAAGCACTTAGCACATGCGTAGCCAGCGATGATGCGTCATGCGGGCAGGCCGCAGTGGATGCAATGTATGCATCCTACAGGACTCTGAAATTAATAAATCAAGACTGAATTTGAATTGTGAGCCCTGCTGACCGCAGTGTAGGCATATGGAACAAAAGATGAAATATGTATGGAATACTTTGTCGAAATATGTAGGTTTCAGGGACGTTATAGTTAGTTGCCTATTGGACTCTGAAATTAATGAATCAAGACTGAATTTGAATTGTGAGCCCTGCTGACCCCAGTGTAGGCCAGAGGCAGTGGTCAGCGAGGGCCCACAGGCATGTGGTGGTGAGTTGAGCTGCACAGAGTTAGTGGCACCTGAAGCACTCAGTGTGTGCACAGCCAGCGATGATGCATGGTACGGCAGGGCGGCACTGGGAGCAATGTCTGTTGCCTACTGGACTGTGTTATCTGGAATTGTGATTCCATCTAAACTCTAAGACCTGCTGACCACAGTGTAGGCCCGAGGCAGTGGTCAGCAAGGGCCAACAGCGTATGTTCGGCATTCGAGATGATGTACTTGACGCTCCTGGAGTGCTGGTACCACTCCCTGGTCACCTTGTTGCATATTTTGTTGTTCACATCGCATCTGCCCCCATGCAAAATGTCTTGGGGATTGTCTGGAGGTGCTTGTACATGCTCAACGTTCCTCAAGAGTATTTTCTTTCAATACCTCTAGACAAAAGCCATGGACAGAGACCACAACTGACGTTGACTCTCTTTTCACCATCTGGGATGGTGAAAAATGACCACAAGGCGGATTTTGGTCTGTCTTTGGGAGGTGGTTCTTCCATCTCTTCTTCATAAAAAGTATGCTCTTGTTGAGGATCGGAAGATGCCATTTCCAAATCTTTCCAAATAACACCTAAAAAATGTACAGACTAGCTTCAAAAACACAACAGGTTTCTCTCCTGTGAAGCTGCAGAGAAAAGTACTAAATGGGTGGGGTCCTTCAACTATATGAATGGGAAGCCTTATGAACTAATCAAATGCTCTCTTTTAAAGTCAGATGGGAGTTAGCCCTGCTGACTGCAGTGTAGGCTGAAGGCAGCGGTCAGCAAGGGCCAACAGCCATATAGCGTTTACTTGAGCTGCACAGAGTTAGTGGCACTTGAAGCACTTAGCGTGTGCACAGCCTGCCATGATGTGTGGTCCGGGTGGGCCGCTCTGGGAGCAATGTCTTTTGCCTAATGAATTCTGCGTTAATAAGGCTACGTGTAATGAATTGTGGTGCGCTGAGTTAGTGGCGTATGAAGCATTCAGGGTGTGCGCAGCCAGCGATGATGCATGGTCTGGGTGGGCCGCACTGGTAGCAATGTCTGTTGTCTGCTGGACTGCGTCGTCTGCAATTGCGACTCGATCTGAATTGTGAGACCTGCTGTCCACAGTGTAGGCCGGAGGCAGCAGTCAGGAAGGGCCCACAGCCACATGGCATTAAGTTGAGCTGCCCAGTTAGTGGCACCAGAAGCATTCAGCATTTGCACAGCCTGCAATGATGCTTACTCTGTGCGGGCCGCACCGGTAGCAATGTCTGTTGCCTACTGGACTGCGTCATCTGCAATTGTGACTCGATCTGAATTGTGAGCCCTGCTGTCCGCAGTGTACTTCGAAGACAGTAGTCTCTACAGACATAACTCTGCGGTGCTGTGCTGCTGGATTCCCAGGGGGCCTGTGTTGAAGAGGCTGGCCGTCATGGCGTCGGCCTCTTGGCAGGGTGAGGGCCGCTGCTCTGGCAGGCGCGTTGGCCTTTCCAGAAGTAAACCACGCCTAGCTCCCAGGCCGATTTATTCACACTCCTACGCTGGAGTGGCATACGTTGGACCAGTCCACTCCGCTTACAGGGGGGACAACACAGCTACATGACAGAGATCTTCCCCATTGCCTAAGGTAAAATGGTTGCTTCTACTGTCCACAGCAATACAAGCACCAGCAGTATATGCACACATGGAGAGGTCTGTGCTCTGCATAGTGAGATCTGTCCAGCACATCACCGTTACATTTGGCATTGTGTGTATTCTTATTGATGGGTGACTTGCCTCCTTCACACATACTTGGTTCCCACCTCTCCTAACATTCAGCTATTGTGTGGCTGAGGGGCCATGCCGGTTTGAGAAGGTTCCCTGTCCTGTTCTGCGCTGCCTTGGTGGTAGTAGGGGAGGATGTTCCCGGGAGGGAGGTGCTGCGGTTGGTGGTGGTGGTTGTTGTGGCCTTCTTGGGTGTCAGAGCTGCATGATCAGTAGCTCATTGACATGTGTTGGTCTTCAGATGTGGCTCTGGGCTGGGTTCCCTTTCATACTGTAGGTAGTTATCCTGCTTTACACCAGTAAAATTCAGATGTTAAATTCTTACTGCTTGCACAGCTTATCACCTTTTTTTGGATTGCATTTCAGATTTGTCTGGTCATTAAAAATATCGGGAAGTGGTGTTTTTGTGTTTTTTTTGCACGGGATAGCGTATTCTGCATATCAATAGCGGTAGTTGTCGCTCTCATTCATGGCGCTGTTTTTTGTGGAAGCTATTGCTGGAAAACTGGTGTTATCAGCAGTTTTCCCCCCATTGAAAATGGGATGATAATTCTTTCGCCACTTTTGCTGTGTTAAAGTGCCTATAACTCAGGCATAAGTCCTTGAGAATACGCCCCATATTTTTTAAATTTCTTTCGTTTGATGAACATTATAATTCGAAATTAGCATTTAAAAAACATTTGAAATTCATTGAAAAAGGAGGCAAGATGGCTGCTAGTGGGGTGTAGTGGATAGTCGCACATACTCCCTCTCCCGACTTGCAGGACGTGGATGCTGCCCTGAAGCGACACTGTTACTGGCTATGCGGTTGTTCTTGTGGATAGCTGGGACGCAGACTGGTGGGTCAAATATTGCAGAAAGAAGCCTCAGAAAAAGAACTTTGTCAGTGTTCGAGACAGTGATTAAAACTGCGCGAAAACACTGGAAAGTGATCTGCAATAGCCTGAGCGAAATGTCACAGCGAGGAAAGAATGAAAAGATGGATAAAGATAAAGAGAAAACAGCGCCTACAGCGGTCAACACGACTAAGCCGCAGGGAACCGGCACGATTCCCAGAGTCCCCCTTCCAGGCAAACGCGGGACCCCAGCACCAACTATGGCTCAGAAAACTCAACAAAGAAAAATCGAGAAAGAGAGGAAAAGAGAAGCTAAATCCACCGCTACGCGGAACGAGGTACAGCTTGCTGCCTCTGGGCAAAATAAAGATGCACCCGCACGAAGCAACAGGACAGCGGCTACAAAAGACGTTAAGGAATCGGCCCTCAGACAGCCTACCGTGTCGGAGTCCTTTAGTGCGAGGCCCACAGCAAGCGCATTAGCGAAATTGCCAGCAGAACAATCCCCGGTAGAGAACGCCAACAAACACGCCAACGGAGACGCGAGAGCAATGGGAGCCGTCCTCGAGGACGTAAGCGTCTCAGTAACCAAGCAACAAGCAAAACGAGCTACGGACTGCGCGTCTTCAGTGGGAGCAGCAGAGACAGGAGAGCTGAAAGAGGTGAGCGGTAACTCGAACAAGCAGGGGAGTCAGGAGCCTGAATCTGATGCAACCACAAGGGCAGAAGGGGTAAGAAACGCTAATAATGCCCAGATGATGGATGCACTTTTGCAGGTTGAAGAGGAAATGGCTAATAATTTGAGTCAGCTTAATTGTGCAAAGTGGGGGAGCCTGGCAAGCATTGAATCTCAGAGAGAACGAGAAGGCGATACATTTTTCTCTGTCAATGAAGGGTCAGACACTACCTCCAGCAAAGAGAAAGGCAACATTTCAACTGGAATTAGCTCAGACACAGAGGAGAGCGAAGACAGAAATACAAAGAAAAAGAGGAAACCGACAGCAAGGAGAGGGGGCTCCCCAGAAAAGACTAATAAAAAACTTTTATGGGACTACTCAGCAACTTCATGTGTCTATCAAGAGGCTTTGCAAGGGGAAGGTGGAGGAACAGGAGGAGGGGAACCTGGAGCCTCACAACACGCTACAATGGACATGCTGTTTAACACTTTAAAACAAATGCAGGCTGAAGCAAGAACAGAGAGCAGGAGAGCCAGACATGACACTAAGAAAATTCAAGCATCAGTAAGGAAAATGAACAAACAATACTAGGAGGTGGAAGAAAGAGTCGTACATGTAGAGGAACGGATGAGCAGAATTGAGGATGAGATCACAGACTGGCAGTCATTCAAAATGGAACAGTCTAAAATAGCAGAAGATTTGCAGTGGAAAATTGAAGATTTTGAGAACCGGCGGAGACGGAATAACGTGAGAGTCCTTGGACTTGAGGAAGGGGTGGAGGGGCAGGACCCAAGAGGTTTTGTTATTAAGTTGCTGAAAGAGGCCTTTCCTGAAGTACAATGGCAATGGGAGTTAGAAGTCCAACGGGCACATAGGTTCCCACTATCAAACAAAAAGAAGAAAGATGGTAGCCAGGATAATTTGCCTAGAGCCATGCTAGTTTTTTGTGGCAATTATTTGGCAAGACAGGAAATAATTGAAAAAGCCAGACGAGACGCTAAAAAAACAGTACAGGGAGTAACCTTCTCCACCCGTCCCGACTTCTGCCACGTTACGGTAGAGAGACAGTGGCGGCTCAGACAAATGATAACACCCTTTCAGCAACAAGGGGCAGAGGCTTATTTAATGTTTCCTGCAAAGCTGAAGACTATCATAGGCGGTCATACTAGGATGTTTTACTCTAAAGTTAAGGCCGGAGAATACTTAACAGAACTTACAGAGAAGAACAAGGGAAGAGGAAACAGATAATTGTTCAGATGGTTAGATGTACATTAACGGTAGGGCACAGGATGTCAGGGCAGCAGAAAAGGAGGGAGGGGAGAATTGATGGGATAGAAGGAGGAAGAGGGAGGCGACTTTACATCACACAGCAGTCACATATAGGTCATGTGTGACCTATTTGCCTGTGAAAGGGGGGTCAGAGACCTGGGGGAAGGAGGGGGCTGCGGGGAGGGAGGGTGTACAGAGGGGGGGGGAAAGGGGGAGGCTGGAATTTGGAGAAGAATAGCACAAAAAGTGAAAAAGGAAAACAATAGAGAAAAGGATGTGTCACTAAGAGCTTTCATGGGTAGAATGGAAATAGTATGATACTCGAGATGGGAAAACCTAGCAAAATGTAAATGGCCTTAAGGATTATTTCTATAAATGTATGTATCCTTTATTGTATATTACAGCTTTCTGTTTTTTAAATTAATTATATTTGTATTATGTTTATGCTTTCCTGATCCCTTTTGTTGCTATGCTCATATTCCCAAATCAGTAACCTCCCTTTTTTGATGCTCTTTCCCTCTTTAAATTTGTTGCATTCTCTTTTATATATGCAACAACTAGGATTGTATTGACCTTTATTGCATAACTAATTCCTTTATTGTTATTAATAGCACGTTTTACATTCAATTGATTGTATGTATTGTGTTGCATCAATAAACATTTTCTATTCAAACTAAAAAAAACTCTGGGCTCAATATTGGTGTGTTATGAACTTGTGTCAGTGTTTTCTTTGATGATGGTTGTGCTGTGGACCAGTTCAGTGACAAAGGTTCTTCTAGAGGCCTCTTAAGTGTGTTACTGCAATGTTTTATAGAGCACTTCTGAGGAAAGGTGTTTGCTGCTGCAGGTAATGTTGTGATTTCAATGTCCAAACAGATCCTGCTGTACTTTGTGCCTTCGCCTGGTCATGACTGGCCATTATTAGAAAGCAGCTCATTCAAAACAATGCTTTCATGTTGACCATGTATCCTTTCATGGGCATAACTTTTGCAGTGCTGCATGCAAGTGTCCTGTATGAGTTAATTTTCTAAAGTTTCATGTATAATGGGTGTGTGGGAGGAGGGGGGTGTTTCTGTGCGTAGGTGGGTGTGATATAGGTAATTTAATGTGTGACTCTCTGAACTATGTCACAAATGCCTTTTGTTTTTTATATGGAAGAGGTGTTCTCATTATTTCAGAAGGAGAATTTAGACTGATGAGGTGGAGGAGAGAGGGTGTGTGGGGGTGATGGACATATATCGCTAATTGTGCTGTTTCATATTATGATAGCAGCTGACCTGCACACTTATACAATATAGAAAAACACGAATGTGCATATTATTCAAAAGCAAAATAACTAATCCAACAATGAAATCGTTTTCTTTCTTTGGTCATCAAGCAAAACAAACAGCCAGCATACACGTGATTCATCAGAGAAACCGTGTTCTCCAACTCTTCGGGGCTGTAAAATGACACAAGAGTAGGGGAAAGTCAGACATCACCCAGCACGTGTGGAAACCATTACAAATAAATGCACAAACCCACAACATTTGGTGCAGTTCAAATGCAAATTTTGTATGAGTCAAATAAATAATTAACACATTTGGGCAAATACAGGAATTCAAAATATATACACAAAGGGCAAAGGATGCTCAACAATCTAGGAGGGAATTACTACCATTAAAATCCCATGAATGTATTAGTGACCAGAAATCTAAGTATCAATCGTATTACGCTTATAGAATTTGAAAGTTTCCATCTGCCATATGTCAATGATCCAGCTGTGGGGCTGGAAATATCTTACAGACAGGGTTCTGGGCCTTTATTAACGGTGCTCCATGGTTCCAGCAGCTTCCTTTAGGGTCGGAATTCCTTGATCAACGACCTGGGAGGTTATCCACTGAATGAGAATGCAGTATGCCACAGTGAGAATTCCAAACTCCTGGACTTGGTTTTCCAGGCATTTATGAGGTATTCCCGCTAGCCAGTGGCACGGATTTTAGTGGGCAGGAACCCAGGGTACCTGAGCAAAGGCTGTGGGAGTCCTGTAGCAAAGAAGGCGGGTGCCTCAGGAACCGGTGCAGTGCCTACTCATGCTCTGTGCATAGCGTCTTGAGCCAGCCCTCAAGAAATGGTTGGTGAAGGCAACAACTACAACAGTGATCATCAGATCACAAATAGAGATTTAATCACCATGACTTGTGGTGCACTGAGGAAGGGGCACTAGAGATGAGCGTGATCATGAGAAGAAATTGTAAATGTCCCTTCCGGATATTACTGCTGTCTGAGGTGACATTGTTGTGTCAGGTGTCTTCAGCATGAAAGTCAATCATGAAGGGTCCATGAGTTGTGATGCACAGAGTTACTGGCACCTGAAGAGCTCAGCGTGTGCGCAGTCAGTGATGATGCGTTGTCCGGGCTGGCCGCACTGAATGCAATGTCTGTTGCCTACTGGACTCTGCAATTAATAAATGAAGACTCAATTTTAATTGTGAGCCCTGCTGACCACAGTGTAGGGTATAGAACAAAAGATGAAATAAATATGGAATACACTGTTGAAATATTAAATCTTCTGAGTACAATCTGTTTGTATGATATTCTGATGCTGGAATGAGTACTGGTCGTTTGTCATATCGTCCACCTTTTCTACTGGGGTAGATCTGTGGAAAACAACAAGCTTCCAAACTTCTTTTCCAAACACTCATGGGAGTTCCCTTTGCTTTCTTCATTTGGAATAATTCAATAGAATTTCCAGTCACTTCCTTTGAATGTAAAGGATGTACACTTTAATGTTCATAAATTTCTTCACTTTTGGAGATGTCCACTTTTTCATTTTGGCCACCTGAAATTTCGCTATCATCAACTCAATCGATTTCTTCTTCCACCACATACACATTTCTGTAGTAAACATTGTTTTTTGTGAAATATAACGTAGCGTTTTGCACTTTCCTGACATCTGCTAATTTATGCCATATTTTTCAACTCTTCGTAAGAACACCATTAACTAGAATTACTACAGGTTAAGTTTCCTCTTTCTCTACAGCAATAGTTTCAAAATTATTTTTAAAATCCAAAGGTAAATACACAACTCTTCCTTTTAAGCCTCTTTGTAAATCTGATGGAGGCAGCTGACCTGTTATAGGCTCCAGACGAACAATAGTCTAAAACAGGTGTACTTTTGCCTTATGAATTCTGCCTCAATAAGACCACATGTCAGTGACTTGTGGTGCATTGAGTTAGTGGCACCTGAAGCACTCAGTGAGTGTGCAGCCAGCGATGATGCGTGGTCTGAGCTGGCCACACTGGGAGTAATGGCTTTTGCCTTCTGCACTGCGTCA
Source organism: Lissotriton vulgaris (assembly GCF_964263255.1). Taxonomy (NCBI): domain Eukaryota; kingdom Metazoa; phylum Chordata; class Amphibia; order Caudata; family Salamandridae; genus Lissotriton; species Lissotriton vulgaris. Next base: position 585,718,872 of record NC_141689.1, on the reverse strand, counting down.
TCTGTAATCGAGACTCAATCTGAATTGTGAGCCCTGCTGACCACAGTGTAGGCCGGAGGCAGCATTCTGCAAGGGCCCACAGCCAAGTGGCGTTGACTTGAGCTGCACAGAGTTAGTGGCACCTGAAGCACTTAGCACATGCGTAGCCAGCGATGATGCATCATGCGGGCAGGCCGCAGTGGATGCAATGTATGCATCCTACAGGACTCTGAAATTAATAAATCAAGACTGAATTTGAATTGTGAGCCCTGCTGACCGCAGTGTAGGCATATGGAACAAAAGATGAAATATGTATGGAATACTTTGTCGAAATATGTAGGTTTCAGGGACGTTATAGTTAGTTGCCTATTGGACTCTGAAATTAATGAATCAAGACTGAATTTGAATTGTGAGCCCTGCTGACCCCAGTGTAGGCCAGAGGCAGTGGTCAGCGAGGGCCCACAGGCATGTGGTGGTGAGTTGAGCTGCACAGAGTTAGTGGCACCTGAAGCACTCAGTGTGTGCACAGCCAGCGATGATGCATGGTACGGCAGGGCGGCACTGGGAGCAATGTCTGTTGCCTACTGGACTGTGTTATCTGGAATTGTGATTCCATCTAAACTCTAAGACCTGCTGACCACAGTGTAGGCCCGAGGCAGTGGTCAGCAAGGGCCAACAGCGTATGTTCGGCATTCGAGATGATGTACTTGACGCTCCTGGAGTGCTGGTTCCACTCCCTGGTCACCTTGTTGCATATTTTGTTGTTCACATCGCATCTGCCCCCATGCAAAATGTCTTGGGGATTGTCTGGAGGTGCTTGTACATGCTCAACGTTCCTCAAGAGTATTTTCTTTCAATACCTCTAGACAAAAGCCATGGACAGAGACCACAACTGACGTTGACTCTCTTTTCACCATCTGGGATGGTGAAAAATGACCACAAGGCGGATTTTGGTCTGTCTTTGGGAGGTGGTTCTTCCATCTCTTCTTCATAAAAAGTATGCTCTTGTTGAGGATCGGAAGATGCCATTTCCAAATCTTTCCAAATAACACCTAAAAAATGTACAGACTAGCTTCAAAAACACAACAGGTTTCTCTCCTGTGAAGCTGCAGAGAAAAGTACTAAATGGGTGGGGTCCTTCAACTATATGAATGGGAAGCCTTATGAACTAATCAAATGCTCTCTTTTAAAGTCAGATGGGAGTTAGCCCTGCTGACTGCAGTGTAGGCTGAAGGCAGCGGTCAGCAAGGGCCAACAGCCATATAGCGTTTACTTGAGCTGCACAGAGTTAGTGGCACTTGAAGCACTTAGCGTGTGCACAGCCTGCCATGATGTGTGGTCCGGGTGGGCCGCTCTGGGAGCAATGTCTTTTGCCTAATGAATTCTGCGTTAATAAGGCTACGTGTAATGAATTGTGGTGCGCTGAGTTAGTGGCGTATGAAGCATTCAGGGTGTGCGCAGCCAGCGATGATGCATGGTCTGGGTGGGCCACACTGGTAGCAATGTCTGTTGTCTGCTGGACTGCGTCGTCTGCAATTGCGACTCGATCTGAATTGTGAGACCTGCTGTCCACAGTGTAGGCCGGAGGCAGCAGTCAGGAAGGGCCCACAGCCACATGGCATTAAGTTGAGCTGCCCAGTTAGTGGCACCAGAAGCATTCAGCATTTGCACAGCCTGCAATGATGCTTACTCTGTGCGGGCCGCACCGGTAGCAATGTCTGTTGCCTACTGGACTGCGTCATCTGCAATTGTGACTTGATCTGAATTGTGAGCCCTGCTGTCCGCAGTGTACTTCGAAGACAGTAGTCTCTACAGACATAACTCTGCGGTGCTGTGCTGCTGGATTCCCAGGGGGCCTGTGTTGAAGAGGCTGGCCGTCATGGCGTCGGCCTCTTGGCAGGGTGAGGGCCGCTGCTCTGGCAGGCGCGTTGGCCTTTCCAGAAGTAAACCACGCCTAGCTCCCAGGCCGATTTATTCACACTCCTACGCTGGAGTGGCATACGTTGGACCAGTCCACTCCGCTTACAGGGGGGACAACACAGCTACATGACAGAGATCTTCCCCATTGCCTAAGGTAAAATGGTTGCTTCTACTGTCCACAGCAATACAAGCACCAGCAGTATATGCACACATGGAGAGGTCTGTGCTCTGCATAGTGATATCTGTCCAGCACATCACCGTTACATTTGGCATTGTGTGTATTCTTATTGATGGGTGACTTGCCTCCTTCACACATACTTGGTTCCCACCTCTCCTAACATTCAGCTATTGTGTGGCTGAGGGGCCATGCCGGTTTGAGAAGGTTCCCTGTCCTGTTCTGCGCTGCCTTGGTGGTAGTAGGGGAGGATGTTCCCGGGAGGGAGGTGCTGCGGTTGGTGGTGGTGGTTGTTGTGGCCTTCTTGGGTGTCAGAGCTGCATGATCAGTAGCTCATTGACATGTGTTGGTCTTCAGATGTGGCTCTGGGCTGGGTTCCCTTTCATACTGTAGGTAGTTATCCTGCTTTACACCAGTAAAATTCAGATGTTAAATTCTTACTGCTTGCACAGCTTATCACCTTTTTTTGGATTGCATTTCAGATTTGTCTGGTCATTAAAAATATCGGGAAGTGGTGTTTTTGTGTTTTTTTTGCACGGGATAGCGTATTCTGCATATCAATAGCGGTAGTTGTCGCTCTCATTCATGGCGCTGTTTTTTGTGGAAGCTATTGCTGGAAAACTGGTGTTATCAGCAATTTTCCCCCCATTGAAAATGGGATGATAATTCTTTCGCCACTTTTGCTGTGTTAAAGTGCCTATAACTCAGGCATAAGTCCTTGAGAATACGCCCCATATTTTTTAAATTTCTTTCGTTTGATGAACATTATAATTCGAAATTAGCATTTAAAAAACATTTGAAATTCATTGAAAAAGGAGGCAAGATGGCTGCTAGTGGGGTGTAGTGGATAGTCGCACATACTCCCTCTCCCGACTTGCAGGACGTGGATGCTGCCCTGAAGCGACACTGTTACTGGCTATGCGGTTGTTCTTGTGGATAGCTGGGACGCAGACTGGTGGGTCAAATATTGCAGAAAGAAGCCTCAGAAAAAGAACTTTGTCAGTGTTCGAGACAGTGATTAAAACTGCGCGAAAACACTGGAAAGTGATCTGCAATAGCCTGAGCGAAATGTCACAGCGAGGAAAGAATGAAAAGATGGATAAAGATAAAGAGAAAACAGCGCCTACAGCGGTCAACACGACTAAGCCGCAGGGAACCGGCACGATTCCCAGAGTCCCCCTTCCAGGCAAACGCGGGACCCCAGCACCAACTATGGCTCAGAAAACTCAACAAAGAAAAATCGAGAAAGAGAGGAAAAGAGAAGCTAAATCCACCGCTACGCGGAACGAGGTACAGCTTGCTGCCTCTGGGCAAAATAAAGATGCACCCGCACGAAGCAACAGGACAGCGGCTACAAAAGACGTTAAGGAATCGGCCCTCAGACAGCCTACCGTGTCGGAGTCCTTTAGTGCGAGGCCCACAGCAAGCGCATTAGCGAAATTGCCAGCAGAACAATCCCCGGTAGAGAACGCCAACAAACACGCCAACGGAGACGCGAGAGCAATGGGAGCCGTCCTCGAGGACGTAAGCGTCTCAGTAACCAAGCAACAAGCAAAACGAGCTACGGACTGCGCGTCTTCAGTGGGAGCAGCAGAGACAGGAGAGCTGGAAGAGGTGAGCGGTAACTCGAACAAGCAGGGGAGTCAGGAGCCTGAATCTGATGCAACCACAAGGGCAGAAGGGGTAAGAAACGCTAATAATGCCCAGATGATGGATGCACTTTTGCAGGTTGAAGAGGAAATGGCTAATAATTTGAGTCAGCTTAATTGTGCAAAGTGGGGGAGCCTGGCAAGCATTGAATCTCAGAGAGAACGAGAAGGCGATACATTTTTCTCTGTCAATGAAGGGTCAGACACTACCTCCAGCAAAGAGAAAGGCAACATTTCAACTGGAATTAGCTCAGACACAGAGGAGAGCGAAGACAGAAATACAAAGAAAAAGAGGAAACCGACAGCAAGGAGAGGGGGCTCCCCAGAAAAGACTAATAAAAAACTTTTATGGGACTACTCAGCAACTTCATGTGTCTATCAAGAGGCTTTGCAAGGGGAAGGTGGAGGAACAGGAGGAGGGGAACCTGGAGCCTCACAACACGCTACAATGGACATGCTGTTTAACACTTTAAAACAAATGCAGGCTGAAGCAAGAACAGAGAGCAGGAGAGCCAGACATGACACTAAGAAAATTCAAGCATCAGTAAGGAAAATGAACAAACAATACTAGGAGGTGGAAGAAAGAGTCGTACATGTATAGGAACGGATGAGCAGAATTGAGGATGAGATCACAGACTGGCAGTCATTCAAAATGGAACAGTCTAAAATAGCAGAAGATTTGCAGTGGAAAATTGAAGATTTTGAGAACCGGCGGAGACGGAATAACGTGAGAGTCCTTGGACTTGAGGAAGGGGTGGAGGGGCAGGACCCAAGAGGTTTTGTTATTAAGTTGCTGAAAGAGGCCTTTCCTGAAGTACAATGGCAATGGGAGTTAGAAGTCCAACGGGCACATAGGTTCCCACTATCAAACAAAAAGAAGAAAGATGGTAGCCAGGATAATTTGCCTAGAGCCATGCTAGTTTTTTGTGGCAATTATTTGGCAAGACAGGAAATAATTGAAAAAGCCAGACGAGACGCTAAAAAAACAGTACAGGGAGTAACCTTCTCCACCCGTCCCGACTTCTGCCACGTTACGGTAGAGAGACAGTGGCGGCTCAGACAAATGATAACACCCTTTCAGCAACAAGGGGCAGAGGCTTATTTAATGTTTCCTGCAAAGCTGAAGACTATCATAGGCGGTCATACTAGGATGTTTTACTCTAAAGTTAAGGCCGGAGAATACTTAACAGAACTTACAGAGAAGAACAAGGGAAGAGGAAACAGATAATTGTTCAGATGGTTAGATGTACATTAACGGTAGGGCACAGGATGTCAGGGCAGCAGAAAAGGAGGGAGGGGAGAATTGATGGGATAGAAGGAGGAAGAGGGAGGCGACTTTACATCACACAGCAGTCACATATAGGTCATGTGTGACCTATTTGCCTGTGAAAGGGGGGTCAGAGACCTGGGGGAAGGAGGGGGCTGCGGGGAGGGAGGGTGTACAGAGGGGGGGGAAAGGGGGAGGCTGGAATTTGGAGAAGAATAGCACAAAAAGTGAAAAAGGAAAACAATAGAGAAAAGGATGTGTCACTAAGAGCTTTCATGGGTAGAATGGAAATAGTATGATACTCGAGATGGGAAAACCTAGCAAAATGTAAATGGCCTTAAGGATTATTTCTATAAATGTATGTGGTTTGAATAATGGAGATAAAAGACAGAAAGTCGCTGCCATGCTAAGAATGCTCAGATTAGAGATAATGTGCCTGCAGGAGGCACACATTTCAGGAAAGGAAAAATTCCTGTAGGAACAAATGGGGTTTGATATTTTTGCCTATACAAGACAAGAAACTAGAACAAGAGGGGTGGCAATATTAGCTAAAAAGGGGGCTGTTAAACTCAAAAGGAAAAAAGAGGATCAAGAGGGAAGATGGGTAATAGTGGAGGTGGAAACACATGCTGGATGTTACACAATGGTATCAGTTTATCCCTCTAATGATGATGAACCTGAAATTTTTGAATTGCTAGATGTAGAACTCGCATTATAGCCTGAAGCTATAATATGTTGTGGAGATTTTAACATTAATGGTTTGGACGGGGCAAGCATGTTGAACAGAGGAGGATATGTTGGACGAAAGAAAAAAACATGTAAGGCCATACACAACATGGCACTACACAATGCCCTAGTAGACGTATGGGCAGAAAAGAACCCAATAGGGACAGGGAGTATGTTTTATTCAGCTCCCCACAAGATGGTAGCTAGGCTTGACTATTTTTTTTATATCAAGATCAATAATAAGTGAATCTAAATTAGAAAGGCTGCCCAGGATAGTTTCGGGCCATAATCCGCTAGTGTTAAATCTGCCACTGGTCAATAGGAGTGCGGGAAAAAATAGCACATGGACATTCGAGAGAGGTTTACTGAGGGAGCCTGGATATATAAGACACATGCAGGAATGGATTCCCCAATTCTGGGAGGTTAACAAGAATACAGCCTCGATTAATATGACCTGGGACGCATTCAAGGCCGGCGTTAGGGGGGAAACATTAAGTTATACACTACAAAGAACTAAGAAAGAGAAGATCAAGATGGAGGACAGGCTGAGGGAATTGGGGGCTCTAGAAGAGAGATTAATTATGGCTATATGTAAGCGAGAATCATTAGAGGGAATACTACTGGAAATAGAAGTGAATAAAGCAGAGGCAGGGATAAGTCTGGCACAGAAAGCGGCAGGGAATTATCTGGCAAAAAAAGAAAAGTGTTACAAATTTAACCAAAGAGTTGGACACCTCCTAGCAATACGCACCCAACAAAACCTATCAGCAGGGGATATAAAGGAAATTAGAGATAGCCTAGGAAATGTGGTTAATACACCAGAAGAGATACAGGAGGTTTTTAGAAGCTTTTATGGCAACCTATATGAATCAAACTTAAGCAATATGGATGAGAAGATTACAGAGTACCTGGCAGGGATACAGCACGACATAATAGATATGGAGGCTAAAGAGGAATTAGACCTTCCATTAACACTACAAGAAGTAAGGGAGGCTGCGAATAAACTACCAGCTGGAAAAGCCACAGGACCAGATCAAATACCGGCTGAATTTTATAAGACTTTTTGGGACTTATTGGGGGGAGACATGTTAGATCTTTAGACAGGCACAGTTAGGCAGATCAATACCACATTCATGGGCAGGTGCAGACATTATAGTGATTCTAAAGAAAGAGAAGCCAGCATTAGAGCCCGGGACCTACAGACCAATTACTCTTTTAAACGCAGACACAAAAATCTTTTCAAAATCATTAGCTCAAACACTAAGCAAGGTTATTGAGGGGTTACTTATCACTTCACAACATGGCTTCATCCCTGGGAAAGGCACGACTCAGCACACTAGGCAAATGATTACTATCCTGGATGCCGCGGAAGTGTCACGAGACCCTGTCGCAGCCATATTTCTCGATGCTGAGAAGGCTTTCGACAGGGTCTCATGGGACTACCTGTGGAGGGTTATGAAGTGGTTTGGGATAGGCGAGGGCTACATCAAGGCAATCCAGGCTCTTTAAGAACAGCCAACAGCAAGGGTAAGAATAAACAGAAATTACACAAAGGCAGTCCAGATCAGACGAGGGACCAGACAGGGCTGCCCAGCCCCGCCCTTGTTGTTTGCTTTATATCTGGATCCATTGTTAAGAAAACTAGTAAGCAATATTAACATCTACCCGGTTACTCTGCATGGGAGAGAGTATAAGCTATTCGCATATGCAGATGATGTGGCTATCATAACACCAAAGCCAGGGAGAGCGATAGCTGAAATAGAGCAGGAGGCCTTGAACTTTGGGATTATTGCAGGTAACTCGATTAATAAAGGCAAAACCCAGATTGTGCGGATTAAGTATACAATACACCAAGATACTAGAATTGTCCCCGAAGCCACATATCTAGGGGTAAAAGTGACCACCAACTTAGATAATCTAGTAGGGCTTAATATGAATCCACTACTAGATAAAGTAAAAAGAAATACCGAAAGGATTCACAACTTTCATTTACATTAATGGGGAGGATAAACGTCATTAAGATGATCACTTTTCCAAAATTTCTGTACCTTTTTAGAGTGATCCCACTGTTCTTCGATCAGTCATGGTTCAGGAAACTGGAATTAATACTTAATAGACTAATCTGGGCCCAAGGGAAGACTAGAAGAGCGTATCGACACTTGGTACTTCCGAGGGCGAAGGGGGATAGGGGCCCCCGATTTTAGACTCTATTACTGGGCAGCGGTTTTGCAGTATACACAGGGGTTATTAGGTGGCGGGGTAAATGAGAATCAAGATGGCAGATTTGGCTACACAAATGTATATAGAGCACTATTCGGGGAGGAAGCCGAGAATGGCCTGCTGAAAACAGTTGATTACAATTACTTTAAACATACTAAGTTTAAGACTCTATGAGCAGCATACAATGTTTGAAAGCTGGTGGCGAAAAAGCTGGGCATTGGCCGATCTAACGGCTATACGCGCCTATATAATAATCATTCACTGCCAGGTGATATATTCAGGGACGCAATTATGAAGGATTGGGATATTAAGGGGATCAAGAAGATAGGGGATTTACTGGACACGGAGGGGGTAATTAGACAATTTCAGGACTTACAAACGAAATATGGGATAATGGGAAACAAATTTTTTAAATACTTACAGATAAGAAGTTATCTCGCAAATAAAAGAGGTGGATTAATAGGCTTTGAGCATAGCAGAATTATGGATTATTTTGAGAGGACGAACCGCTGTACAATTCGACAGTTGTATGCAGAATTGTATGTATTAAAAACTGATGATAGAGATAAATTCGCTACCAAATGGGTTGAAAAGGTGGGGACGTCCTTGGAGGATCTACAGACATCTTTGGATTTAGGGCATACAGTCCTATGCTCTGCGGCATTACAATCGCAACATTATAAAACATTATACTCCCTATATCACACTCCAGCCAGAATTGCACAGTGGGGTGATGACACAGGAATCAACTGCCCACGTTGTGATTCAAGAGAGGCGGACATTGTTCACATGTTCGCCCAATGCCCGCAATTACATACACTAAAAGTGGCAATTGAGAATATTTTGGAGAAATCCCTGGGAATTAAGAGTAAATTGACGCATGATACAATAATCTTAGGAGTCTCGGGAGGAACAGAGGACCACCATATAGAATTTTTGATTATGGTAGCGGCGGTGTACCGAATTGGAATTGCAAAAGCATGGCTCGACAGGGCTCCCCCTACATTTCAAATGTGGATAGCAAGGTTGATCTCTACTTATAATTTAGAGAAAGCTATCTATGAAAGGAAGGGTAGGAGGGCGAGAGCATTGGGTGAAAGAATTTGGCAACCACTAGATCTGTGGAAAAATAGCCAGAACTAAGGAAGGATACCTATGGTCGGAGTAGGAGAAGAAAGGAGTAGATAGAAAGAAAGCAATGTTAATGTTATGATTTACATCACATTTGTTGATAGTATGTGGAAAATATTAGAGTGAATATGATTTTTTTAATTGAATTCTTTTTGTGCTGTACTGGAAAATACTGTAAAATGGGGTGAAAACTTTAAATAAAAAAAAAATAAAAAAATAAAGAAAAAAGAAATTCATTGAAAAAACCATAGGTTTCAGGCACTTTATTGTTAGAAATTAGCATTTGAAGAACCTTAGAAATTCACTGAAAAAATCATAGGGTTCAGGGAGGTTATAGTTAGTTGGATATTTCTCTTGTACAAAACCATAGAAAGTCCCCCTTTATAGTTAGTTCAGCTAACTATGACTTGCGCCCACAATGCACTGATAATGACATCATATATTACATCATTCATGACATGGTCAGTGACATCACTGATGACATCACTGATGACATCTCAAATTACATCACTGATGACATCATCCACATGAAAATCTGATCCACCTCCTCACTAAGCATGGGCAAACTTTGCGAATCTGGCGTTCGTGAATTTGCGTATTTGCGAACTCGCAATCCTCAAAATCCACGAACTCTCACGAATTTGCGGATTTTTTTTGTGTTCGCAAGGGTTTCTGCCACTTCGTGAGGGTTTTGTACCAGTTCGCAATAGCGAACTTACTTGTCGGCTCGCAACGGTCTCGACTTTGTTGTTTCTACGTCAGGTTCATCATCACAGGTTCACAGCACCCTCTGTTTCACCACTGCCACCCTCTGATTCACCCATGCCACCCTCTGGTACATCACTGCCACCCTCTGATTCATCACTGTAGATTATGGGGGGGAAAAGCAAGCATACCTGCCCTGCTTCAACTGACATGAATTAATTTGGGGTTGATTAATGTGTCACTGAATTTAAACTTCCTGTCTGGCACCTGCTTCCTTATCTGTAATTTGCTTTCTGTTGCAGTGCAATTTTTTTTATCTAGCTATTCTATGAGCCTGCTGTGAGGGTCAGAGCAGGGTCATAGAATAGTTGCAAGTAGGCAACTGAACTCTGGAGGGGCCCCTCCGGAAGCACTACAGAGAATGGTTACTAATGATGAGTTTGAACTTTTGCACCTGCTGAGTGCTTTCAGTTTTGCAAAACTCGTTTTTCTGCAGAACAGCAACTGTAATGCCCCAAACAAACGTAGGCAACTGAACTCTGGAGGGGCCCCTCAGGAAGCACTACAGGGAATGGTTACTAATGATGAGTGAACTTTTGCACCTGCTGAGTGCTTTCAGTTTTGCAAAACTCGTTTTTCTGCAGAACAGCATCTGTAATGCCCCAAACAAACTTACTTGTGAAAGTTGATTTCTAATCCAAAAGTGATCCAAAGAAAGTCAAAAAGGCCTCAAATCCAAAAAAGTGCGGGCAAATGTCAACCTGAGGAGTTATTCTGATAAAAATCATCATTTTCAGAAGGTTTATGCTGCTTGCTGGTGGATTTCTTGTGCAGAATTGCAAATTTTGTAATTTTGCGAGGGCGAGATTGTTGCTGCCCGCCGCATCTACATGTTCGCAATTGCGAACTCTCGCGATGCGTCGCCAAACTCCCGCAGGATCCCGCAGCAAGATTCAAAATGGCGCAGCACTCGCAAAATATCGAGAAAAACAACTTGGCAAATGCTGAATCACGGTAAGTGAACGCCACACGCCGCAATATTGTATCACCAAGCAAAAAAATCCGCTGCGTGCCAATTTGCGGATTTTCAGTAAATTTGCGAGAGTTCGCGGATTGCGAATTTACCGAAAATCCGCAAAATCCTCGAGCAGAACGGATTTTCTGCCCATGCTTACTCCTCACACTCTAATATAACCTTTGATACACTCCCTGTAAAATACAAACTACCATTTTCGAAATCATCGACACACCAATACCAGTTACTACATACATACTCACTGATTCCTATGTCTACACACACATCCACTCATTTATCCATACAATCACGCATGCATGTAGTCATTCAATAATACAAGACTATCATAAGCACTCATATACCTATACAGACACACATACACCACCACTCATCCAGAGTTACTGACACACCTAGTGAGTCATGCAAAGAATCAATCACACTTACATTTACTGACCTATATAGTTATACACACACAACATCGCTTATTCAAACAGAAACAAATGCATACTTAATCTCTTCCACAATCACTGACACAAGTACATACTCATCCATACAGCCACTCTCACAATCACCGGCTCTTACGTATAGGCATTTATATACTTTCACACACACTGCCTTTAACATATGTAGTTACTTGAACATGTACCATTGAGACATCCGTTCACTCACCATTCCATACACACACACACCTACCCATACAGCTGTTTTCAATGCACTCTTGAACCCATACACACACTGAATACACCACTCAAACATATATGCTCATACTCACACACCGTCCACCCACCCACACACAAACCCATTGATAACCCAAATAGACACTCATGTAGCTACTGACCAACCCATGCAGCAGCTTATACAAAAACAGACTGATACAGAGATTCACACAGTTTAGTCACTAACCCAAGCATTCAGTAAGACACATGTAATCAATCACTTAAACAGTCAGTCACACACCTACTAAATCCTCCATCCAGACACTTATACACCCACTCATTCTTCAATACACCTTGGCATATACATAATACATGTTTAAACTTTATAGGAACACACAGTCACTGGTTGATGTCATCAGTGATGTCATTTGAGATGTCATCAGTGATGTTATCAGTGATGTCACTGACCATGTCATGAATGATGCAATATGTGACGTCGACAGCAATTGCGGGGGCACAAGTTATCTTTAGCTGAACTAACTATAATATCTATGGTTTTGTACGAAAGAAATGTCCAACTAACTATAACGTGCCTGAAACCTATGTTTATTCAGTGAATATATAATATATATATCATTATATAATTTATATATTGTATACTGTGCATCTTTAAATACTTTTTCAAGAATCTCTATATGCCTAATTCTTCGGTATCAAAGTATTTCCATAATGAGGGTTTAAGCATTTTGATAGAAACAACACACTTTCGTACATTAACTACATAGGGTTCCTGGTGTATAGGTCTTGCTACAATACAAGTCTCCATTATGTCTTATGAGACAAACAGTGCAAACATGTTTAGAGTGGCTCAATTCTGAGCCACACTACCCTGTCTGGAATGTTGTTTTTGAATTACCAAACTATTCCAAGGAGAGGGCTTTGCACAGCTATTACATACTTTTGAAGAGGTTTACATAAAAAAATGAACTTTATGATTGGGATTTCGGTGCCAGAAATAATGTGTGACTCTCCTTGCACACTCATGTTAATGCCCAAAACTAGTATGCTTTCTATTCAGTACCATTTATTGAAAGGAATACATGAATATATGGACCAGAAGCACGCTATCAAACAAAACAATACATGTTCAGTGTTGCATAATAAGGAAAAGAAACTAATTAGCTATTGCAAATTAATAATAATATAAATGGGCTAAGAAAGTGCACAATACGGGGCCCTAAAAAGGACCAAAGGATAAATATTTCACATCAGCATCAAAACCACAGCTCAGTTTCTTGAAAATCTAGAATTGTCTTCAAGCCTCCTGAGCTGGAAATTATTGCTGCTGTGATGCAAGATTAGAATGGGTAGTCTAAAAGAGCAGCTGCTATTTGCAAAGACAAAAGTAGTTAGAAAATCTTTCCTCTGTATTTCTCTAAAAAAAATCAATGGATTACAGCAGAAAGAAACAGGAGAATAATAAGATACAGTGACAACTACTCAGGGTTGTCATTGAGTGAGTTGCTTTTGCCAGAAAAGCTGGGGCCATTTGAAATGTCCCCCTCCCAATAGAGGCCTAACCATAAAGAACCAGTTGAAAATAAAGAAAGAGCTATGCTCTTGAAATAAACGAATTACAAAATAAAAAATTGAGGCATATGTGCATTTTTTATGCTACAGATCAAGAGTGCAGTGCATTGACGGAGGTGCGAGATATTATTATATCGAACTCTACCTCCCAGGCTTGGAAGGAGTAAGATGACAGATTGATGCGGTCACGGAGGGCAGGCATCCATAGTAGCTCCCACGACTACTCTGCCGCATTTTTAAAGATGTAAAGATACAGTAGAAAAGCAAAGGGAGAAGGCAGTGAGAGCAGCGAGAATACAGATCTTCGAGCGGATCCGCTTATCCAATGGACCTGTTGCTTGTTTTCTCTAGCTACAGGGGTCCTCAGGCATCTCAGGCTATTGACCCGTCACGCCCAATGGCCTATCGAGGGTGGGCTTGCCGGCGAGCATCCTTTCACTATACACTGGTTTGGCCTGGTTTCAGATCTGATTTTACCTTGAACCAGAGGCAGAGGTATGGCTCGACCGAAAGCTACCACAGTGAGAGGAGGGCGCGACACCAGCGTCTCTACAACCATTGAACCGGGAGGCGCCACAATGCATGCAGGAGCGGATGATTCTCTACTTGGAACCCTGAAGGACAGCACATTATTAGGGGCCCCTTCCCGAGTGGGGAAGCCAACACTGAGGCTATTACAGTCAGGTAAAGCTGGGGATCTTTTTCAACCTGGGGAAATGTCAGGACTCGCTGAAGCCCAAATTATGAATACTTTCGCAGAGGCCGCCCCCAACATGGACTAGAGGGCCGGCGCCATACTCGATGCCGAGCCCCTTAAAAAATAATTTGGGGGCGCGCTGAGGCGCCCAGAAGCAGGAGAAACGCCAGTGCCCCCTGCGTCAGCCACCAGGAAGGCGCCGACCCCCCTCCTGGCCAATGGGGAGGCGAGCAGGGTACAAACCCTCCGGGAAGGACACAGGAGGTAAAAGGGCCGCTCCCCCAGGTAGCTATTAGCTTCATGGAGCAGGGGAGCAGCAGCGGCACAACAAGAATTGTTTCCCACCAACCACTCCTAAGGAACAGCGTTGTCGCAGTGCTTGGAAGCAGGCAAGGCTATGGCGGAAAACTACGGGGATAATGGTTGGTACAGAGGCACACCGGAGAGTGGATGCCGGAATAGGACCACTCACCTTCTGATGCCTCACGGCTGGGTGAGTTGACCTCAGGGCGGTGTGTAGGACCGCTCACTTTGGGATGCCTCATGGCTGGGCGGGTTGACCTACAAAAAAGGGGTAGCAAACAGAGACGGTGCTCGCAGCCAGCCCCTGCTGGATGGCAGGGCACAAAAGAGTCCAACAAGGTAGCTAGTCATGGCCTAACTCCAAGGACAGAAACTACCCCCGCTCAAAGTGAGCGCAAATCCAACCGTACAAAGAGATGACCCAGAAGGGACAAGAAACAAGACAAGCAACCAAATGAGCTAACCAACGTTATGTCAGTCCAATTTGCTAATTGGTGATGTGCATATGATTTCTGACAGATATTACGTATGGCAAATGCATATGATTTATGACGCAAATATGACAGTTCTACGATGATGATTTATGTCCAGGGCATGCAAATATTACCAAAGTATATGCATGTATTCCTAATAAAACTGCGGCCAACAAATGATAACTACTAACACAAATGCATGTTGGCTTGTTCATTCTAAGGAATACAGTGGGGAAATGTAACATGTACTCTGGAGTGGGCACAGTGCTGGGTTTATGCTGGGGGCGATTCCCTCAGGCTAGGAAAGCATGGCAGGTAGACCCTCGACATGATCCGAGATGCTAGGCGTGGCAGGTAGCCTGCTGGAGACTCAATGTTTCAGCTGAATCTGAGTGCTTCGCTACCTGAAGCCAGTATCAATGTCCTATTTGAAGATGGTAGCAGTGGTAACAGTGTTATATCTAATTGCGATCTCTCTGAGATGCAGGCTACAGCTGCGCCTCTGCTCGACCAAGCAATAGCAAGCTTGTTTACGGGAGGTAATACCAAACCTGATTGTCCTAGCACAGAAGATCACATGGGGGCAAGTCTAGCTCTGGATTATGAGGAGGATAATACTGATGAGAGCACATCTGCCGTCAGGGCCCAGACAGTGGAAGGGAGATTGAACCAGGTTACTGGAGGGGCATATGCGTTGCATGAAAATAAACAACAGCGCAACATTAATTACGATGCCACAGACCGATTTGAGCACTTTCTTGGGCCCTGCAACACCTACAGACGATGTATATACTGTGCCAAGGCCATCCCCGGGAAATAGAAGGGTAACTCTAAAATTCTAAAATAGTCAAATATTTGAAGCACCCTACTCAATTGTATGGCAGTCAGCAGCATAACAGTGCTGCCACTCGAGCAAAGGCTGCTCCGGATGGCAGCCCTCTGTGGAAATGGGTAAAATCCAAAGGGGTAGTGAAAGCTGTGATATCACAGCTATCAAACTCAGGAATTAGGTAAAGCTCAGACCCTAAACCTGTCACTTGTACTAGTCAAGGCCCACATGAGCAATCTGCTTACCAGATGCAAATCCCTTACAACGTGGGTAAGATATCAACACCTGGTCCTTCTGAAGCAGGGGCGAATGCTACCGAAACACCACTTCTGAACTGTACACAGAGATCAGACCTATGGAAGCCATTATGGACAGACGCTGGAAGTTGCAACAGCTTATCGACACTTTAAAAGCAGAAGGCACTCAGGTCTTTCTACAGTAGCCGGCTCATTTAAAAGCCATAAAAGATGGACACTCTCAGTTTTTCTTTACTGATCAGGAGGCTAAGAGAGCCTTAAATCAATGGCAATTGGCGCCCGCCAAGAAGACTGGCGGCTCAAATCAATTATGGGCTGATATAGGGGTCCGTGATGTAGACTAAGCTCTCTCATGCATGTTTTTAGCATATATTCACTGATTCCTTCTTTTTTCTCTTCTCTGTCACTGGAGGTGTGTGGGAGTGGGAGGCATTCTGGGCGTTCTGCCTCCTTATAGCTGTCACTTCATTGACAGAACATAAGGGGGGTGATTACTTCTTCAGGTTGTGGGGTAGGAATGGTTGGGGGGAGGGGAATAAAAGGTGGGGAAGGAATGTGTTGTAAGATAAAATGTCCAAAGGGGTGATAACTAGGGGACAAACAAAGTGGCAGGGAGCCATACTATAGAACACAAGAGCATATACAAGGCTTCTATGTACCTCTTAATAGATGTCTCAGTGGGGAAGTAAAGGCTGGCACTTAATGATTTTGAATGCTAGAAGACTTAAATGTCAATGGGGCTAATTAGATGTATGGGCAGTTTTCGCTAGTCATCTCCGTAGTCTCCTGTCCTCAGATAAACAAGATTTTTGTCATCTCTTTGTTTTGGGCTTTGATATCAGAATGTTTTTACACAGAGTTAGCAATCCTAATTATTTTAGACGAGTTCGCTCTAAGACAATCAGGGATGCTGTATGAATATGGCCTGAAATTTTAACTAAATGCTCTTTGTTTCTCATGCATGACGATAATCCTCTATGGGGTAACCCGCTGCTCCCTGAAGTGTTCCAGGATCCGACATGTAGAGTATGGGTCAGCTATGGGATTGATCACTTGGGGCAATTATACGATCACAACGGGTTTCGGTCATTTAAAAGCTTACAACTTGCATTTGAACTCCCGCACCAGATGTTTTTTAAATACCTACAGATTAGGGATTACTTTCTGAGATGTCAGGCGCTGAAAACAGTAGCAAGGTCCGAAGTATGGACATTTTTGCACGGGGACACTCAGAAATCAGTAATTAGCACCATGTATCAATGTCTTTACCAATTCAGGACGGACAGCTGCGAAAAACTGGCTGCAAAATGGAGCAAGACCCTGCGGCCAGACATTACCCTTTCAGTAGTTAAACAAGCACTAGAAACTTTAGACAGATCAATACACTCTGCCCACTTAAAGCTGCAACGGTTCTGTACGATATGCATGTTATACTACACTCCAGAGAGGATCACTAGCTGGGCCAAAAAAGAGGGAAACTGGGGTGGAGACCGGGACAAATGTCCAAAAATGTGGGTTGAATGTTGCCAATATAGTGCATATGTTTGCTACTTGCCCTGAGTTACAGACTTTCTGGTATAAGATAAGGTACATTATGAACTTCGTCTGGGTTTAGATTATTCTCCAACCGTGAATGAAATGATGTCAGGTTATAAGGAAGCCAGCCCTAGCTTGAGATCCCTACTTTCAATTTTCCTTGTGTCTGCTCGACGTGCTACAGCGAGGGTTGGATTTCTTCAAAACCTCCCAGCAGGGCAGTGCGCTGGGAAATAGTGAGGGACACATATCAAAGGGACAAGGTTCTGGCTAGAGCTAAAGGAGGGCGGTAACTGAAGAAATGTGACTATATATGGGGTATATTCACATACATATAAGGACACTAGGTTAGACCAGGGGACTGAATAGATAAAAGGTAGGAAAAAGGAGGATAAGGATGCTAAGATGGGACCAGTATTATTATTTTATTTCATGCAATTTGAACGATGTATATGTATTTTTATCGTATTTTTGTAATACCACACGATAATGCTTGAAGTGCAATGCTTGTCCCCATTTTCACAATAAAAGGCGACATTGTGTTGGCAGAGCTGGGACAGAAGTACTGGTACAAAGGATGAGCACGCCAGGCTGTGTGTTGAGAAGTGTTTGTAAATAGTAGCTGTTGGGCCCATGCACAATGCGTGCAACAATTTGTGAACCAGATACATTTGCATTATTCCGGAGAAACATTGGAGCAAAAGCTGCTAAAGGTCATGACTAAGAAAGATGTCTCACAAAACTGCAGAATGATAGGGGCAGAAGTAGCAGTTTTGTGGGTCGGGCAAAGAAAATCTTTGGTCCTTGGCATTTTTTTCTTTTCTTTTTTTTCACATTAAGCACTCTTTGGGTATACATTGTTAACTTGATGTTAAAGTCATCTAAATGATCTTGAATTACAATTTGATGTAATCAGATCAATCAGAAGGCAGAAGGTGCTAATGACATTTAGACACTTATCTGAAGGGTCGACAGGCACATCTTGCAGCTTGTGTGTCTTTTTCCAGAATGCGAAATCTGTCTAAGATTGAAACTTCCATTTTATGACCAGTAGTTATTAACCACAAAACGCAGTTACTGGAAAAAAACGAAAAGTATGAAATTGCAATTTTCGGGAAAACTACTGATTTCAGCTGGGAATCGTGAGTTAAAAATAAATAAAGTGAACTCTCTCACCAGGAACTCATATCTAATATATTGCAATTCTCATCAATCAATCAATCAATCACAGCATTTGTAAAGCGCGCTACTCACCCGGGAGGGTCTCAAGGCACAGGGGGAGGGGGGTATATTACTGCTCGAACAGCCAGGTCTTGAGCTGCTTCCTGAAGGAGAGATGGTCTTGGGTTCGCCGAAGGTGGGTGGGGAGGGAGTTCCAAGTCTTGGCTGCCAGGTAAGAGAAGGATCTTCCTCCGGCGGTGGCTCTGCGGATGCATGGTACGGTGGCAAGGGCGTGGCTGGTCGATCGTAACTGGCGGGTGGGCGTGTTGGTCATGCGGTCGTTGAGGTACTTGGGGCCCAGGTCGTGGAGAGCCTTGTGTGCGTGGGTGAGGAGTCTGAACGTGATTCTCTTGCTGACGGGGAGCCAGTGCAGTTCTCTCAGTTGTCCGGTGATGTGGCTGTGTCGGGGGATGTCCAGGATGAGTCGTGCGGAGGCGTTCTGGATGCGTTGGAGTCTTTTTTGAAGTTTGGCTGTGGATCCGGCGTAGAGGGTGTTCCCGTACTCCAGTCGGCTGGTGACGAGTGCCTGGGTAACGGTCTTCCTGGTTTCAGTGGGGATCAATCTGAAGATCTTGCGGAGCATGCGCAGGGTGTTGAAGCACGAAGATGAGACAGCGTTGACTTGTCTGGTCATCGACAGGGAGGAGTCCAGGATGAAGCCCAGGTTGCGTGCGTGGTCCGTTGGCTTGGGAGTGGTGCCCAGGTCCGGGGGCCACCAGGAGTCGTCCCAGGCGGAGGGTGATGATCTCAGGATGAGGACTTCCATCTTGTCTGAGTTCAACTTAAGGCGGCTGTTCTTCATCCAGTCGGCGATGTCTTTCATCCCTTCGTGTAGGCTGGCTCTGGCGGTGGTGGGGTCGTTGGTGAGGGAGTGGATCAGCTGGGTGTCATCGGAGTAGTAGATGATGTTGAGGTTGTGTTGGCGTGCGATGGCTGTGAGGGGGCTCATGTAGACGTTGAAGAGGGTTGGGCTGAGTGAATATCCTTGTGGTACGCCGCAGATGACTTTGGTGGCCTCGGATCTGAACAGGGGAGGCGGACTCTCTGGCTTCTTCCGGCGAGGAACGAGATGATCCACTTCAGTGCTTTCTCTCGGATTCCGATGTTGCTGAGGCGCTTCACTAGGGTGCGGTGGCAGACAGTGTCGAACGCCGCAGAGAGGTCCATGAGGATGAGGGCCGCTGTTTCCCCGTTGTCGATCAGGGTTCTGATGTCGTCGGTGGCTGCGATTAGGGCGGTCTCGGTGCTGTGGTTGGCCCGAAACCCGGACTGCGAGGGGTTGAGGGACCCCTCGCAGTCCGGATATTCAAATTTCAACTCATTGAAATGTCATAACTTCCTCATTTGAGCAATGTCTTTTTTTATTTCTAAAAAATGGTGGATGCATTTTCACAAGAACAAATAAGGATCTTGAGCTTGACCAGGCAGTTTCCCGTCATCCAAGTTTGGTGATAATCCGACAATGGGTTTTGCTGAATATCGGACAGAACTTTTCCCACCAGAATTAACAGGAGGAAATTCACTTTTGGTGCCATCCTTAAGATTTTGCCCACAGTCTACATTCACATACCAATCCAGTATTGAGTGGATGCCAATTTGATAGAACCTTCAACAGCATTAATATATATTCAGCAAATTATTTACATTAGAGGTCAGCAAATAACCGTAAATGAGGTGACTTTTGCCAACAGACATGCACACACACATTTACACACAGGTTTTCTTAGAAGAATGTAATGCCTGCAAAAATCCTACAAGATTTCACAAAGAAATGAACAATCCCACATTGAGTTATATTGAATACCATATTAAAAACGTACTTATGACAGTCCTTTTAATGAGATCAATCTGTACATTGCCATTTCACAAAATAAATTCAAAGCAACATTATATTCCTAATTTTTTCTTTGAATCTAATTATTGAGAAAAGTTACTGTTTTCAGCCGATCATTTCATCAAACATTTAAGTGCCGATATACATGGTATACAGTGAGATATACAAAGCAGGTAACTCCGGCAGTGCAGTGAAGTAGTCACATTGTGTATTCTACACATGTCTAGCATATCCATGACTCTGTGTTGTTGTTGTTGAGTGCCTGGTTGCTATATGTGTGCAGTGGGCAAGGTCCTTTGAAATGTAATCAGGGCAGGGTGCAGCTCCTCCCCAGTCATCCTGTCACAACGGCTCATCCATTTCACATCTAAGCCCCCTTTGTCTCACTAACTGGAAGCAATACATTAACCCCAACAGCAGAGCCGTTCACAATCGTATGACCCAGGGCACGGGCAGAAAGGCTCAGCAGTTTGCAAAAGAAAAATGCCAACTTTCTAAAAGTCCAAAGCAAACACTAAACTAACTTGCAATCTGACTTCATCCTTGAAAATGGTATTTAATTACCACTTCATTTGAATTTAAAAGGCATATCTATATCTTCTCCCAGTCTGAAGTCAGCACTTCTTAAAGATAATAAGGTAATGCAGTGTTAGTCAAAGGGAGAGAAAGGCCTTAGAACAGTGAAAATCGACTTTATGATTTTTTTCACTATCAGGACATGTAAAACATATATACACGTGTCCTACTTTTTAAATACAATGCACCCAGCCATATGAGCCTAAAGGGACTACTTTGGATGTGCCTTATAAGTATAACAAAGGAATATTTAGGCCTGGCAAAAATATTACGTAGGAAACCCCCTCTCTGTACAGGGTACTAAAATGAAACTATGTAGAGAGTGCGAGAAATCACCAAAAGGCAGGTAGAGGTAAAAGTAGATAATACTAACTCTCTCTTTTTGTGGTAGCGTGGGGGAGCAGTTAGGCTTATCAGAGGGTAGTTTTCAGCATTGGTTGTACTCATGGAGGCAATAAATGAGGCACATACTCACAAATGAATCAGAGACCAATTTGTGTTAATAATATTCATTTTTATATCATTTTTAAGACCTCAAGCACAGTTTTAAGGTAACGACTTTTGGAGATATGATTTTGCAAAGTTCGATAAATATATCAGTTCTATGCACAATTATGCACCGTAGGAAATAATGGGGAACACCATGAAAAAAGCATGGAAACTCAAGCAATGCTTTCACGAAGTTCACCTACTTGTTTCAGATTGATGTTTGGGTCAGGTCTAAATTTCCAGCCGGAGAAGTTCGGTAGCGTCCCAGATCGGCTAGGAGGAAAGGTGCTGAGGTCCTGGAAGCTGGTGCACAAAGATGAAGGGGGCCACTTGAAAAAGCATTGCACAGATGGACTTACTGGTTGGTATCCTCAGAGGTAGGAGGTGGAAAGGGCCTGCGGACCTGGGGAGCAGGGCTGGTTGGTCGGTGGTTGGGCTGCGTGTAAAATGCACAGGTCAGCCAGACTTTGTGTGTCTTGAGTTCCTCACTGTAAGGAACAGGCAACTTGGAGAGGCAATCCTAGGACTGCTGGGTCACTCAGGAAGTGGGTCTTGGGTGTCTCGAGATCCCTTAATGGTTGCTTGTTACTGGTGCTTCGAGAGTCTGGAGTCGACTGTTCTTCTCAGTGTCATCTGATGGGGGTCTGGTATGTCACGATTTCGATAGGTCCTAGTGTCTCCAAACCTGGTGGGGAGACAGATCTGACCCTCCAGAGCTCTTGTACCTTTTTTCACTTCAGTGCTGCTTCAAGGTCATTAGGGAGCAGCATGTTGACAAACTGGACTTCACAGGTTCAGTGCCTGTAGTGCGAATGGGAGTGATACCTTCAGTCCAAGGGGAGCTTCACAGCAACTTCTTGAAGGTTGGAGGTGCCTCAAGGTTCTTGGAGTCCTTTCGGGTTTTAGGAGGATGCAGTAGCAGTGATTGTCTAGTTCTGGGAGCAGCAGGCAGGGTTTGGTGCATTTTTCATCTTCAGCAGTGCTTCAGTTCTGGAGCAGAGGGTCTTCTTTGTCCTAGTCTTCTCTTGTCCTTGAATCGGATGGTCAGGTCGTTGGTGTCACCTAAATACTGAATTTAGGGTCATTACATTGGGAGGCAGGTAGTATCTAATGGGCTACTTCCTTTATGGTGTCTACACCCTATGGTGGCCACTTCCTGTGGGAAGAGTCAGCACATTAGCCCTGATAGGAGGGTTTCTTACCATTACAAGTTGGTGGAATTTCAGGAAGGGGGTTCACCTGCCTGCCCTACCCTAGGGGTGGTATAGGCAAAGTGGGGACCCTCCTCCTAATCAAATACATGTTCCCCCTTTCCTCCTGTCAAGGAGAGGGGGCTGGACTCCCCCACTATCTAGCAGTTCCTGGGTTGGATTTTAAAGGTGGCATTGCCTTTGAAGCTTCCTGCCAAGGAAGGCTATCCTGTCCTGGAGGAGGCGTGAAGCACCTTTATCCAGAGCAGGCTTTGTCTTTGTCCTCTGAGAGCACAGGCTCTCACCCTATTAGGTCAGAAGCATTACTGGTAGTGGCAGGCTGGCAAAAAACAAGTCATTAACCACACCAGTGCTTGGTGGGTTTTCAGTGGACCCACTTAAAGGGTCAACTGGGTGAATTGTTTAATATATACAACACTGGCCTTAGTGAGAATTTATTAGGACAAGATGTTGGGTATCAAACACTTTAGAATTCAGTGAAGCCATCATGGAGCTAGGAAACGTGTGTTGAAAAGTATTCAGCCCATGTACTCTTTTTGGCTTCGCTGTGCACTTATAACATCTCAGAATGTACTGGACATTGTAGGGGTATATCTGCTCATGCTGATATGCTCACACATAGGATATAGTGCACCCTGCCTTAGGGCTACAGTCCTGCAGTAGGAGTGACTTACCTATATTCCATGCAGTGTATGTGAGGCATGGCACAAGGGACTGTGTGCCATGTTGACTCTTTGAATTTATCTGCACCAAGACACACAGCCTGCAATGGCAGAGGGCATAGTTTTGGTGAGGGGTCCCTGGTGTGGCACAACCAGTGCTGCAGCCCCAGAGGACCCTCTTTAGTAACCATGCCCTAGGTACCAGGGGTACCATTTATTACGGACGTGCATGAGCAACTGAAGTGGTGCCATTCATGGTACAGTTTCAAAGAGATATGGCTAGGAAAAACCTGGTTAGCAGGGACCTGTGGAACTTACAGTTTGAAATTACATTAGACATCAGGCAAAAAATGAGGGCTAACCATGTCAAAAGATGCACTTTCCAACAGTTTATTTTGCCAGGTCAAAATTAATACAGTTTAAACTGTTACTACAAGCTGCAGAGACAAGCCAGAGACATGTTTAAAAAAAGCTGCTTTAGTGGGTGGCACACTGGGTGCTGCTGACCACTAGTAGTTGCTACTTTACAGGCTCTTGGTACATGTAGTGCCATTTACTAGGGACTTACAAGTAAATAAAATTTGAAAATTAAGTGTAATCCAATATTACCAGTGTTAAAATGCACAGACCCCTACTACTAATCAGGGCTAAAGTGCTTGTGCTCCATCCTTAAAACATGGTACAATTGCCTAACACCTTTAATTTACTTCTAAGTCCCTACTTTAACGTACTACATGTACTCAGGGTCTGTGAATTAAATGCTACTGATGGGTTTGCAGCACTCATTGTGCCACCCACTTAAGTAGCACTTTTTTAATATGTTTCAGGCCGTCCATGGCAGTCTGTAGTGCAGATTCGACCTGACAAGATGAACAGTTCACAAGGCTTATACCTTTCTTTTCATAACATATACATTATATTATGTTATGTTACATTGATTGTAGAGCACACTGATCACCCCAAAGGGTATCCAGTATCTAGGTGTGTAAGTTTGCGGTCACCAAGGTGCTTATACAATGAGCCAGGTCTTCAGCTTCTTGGGGAACTCATAAGAGAGGACCTCTGATGTCTTGAGGGCGGTCTTTCAAGGTCTTGGGTGCAATGTAGGAGAATGAGCGGCCTCCCGTTTTGATTTTGTGTATGCAGGGAGTGTGTGTGAGTTATAGTGAGGCTGAGCATAAGTGTCTGATGGTTTAGTGAAAAAGCTTTGTAGTTGTGCGTTAGGTGTTTGAATTAACTGCACTTATGTCTGGGGAACCAGTGAAGCTTCCGGAGGTGAGGTGTGATGTGAATGCACCATGGGAGGTCAAGTATGAGACTTGTAGTGGTGTTTTGGATTGGCTGGAGTCTGTGTAGGAGTTGTGTGGGGACCTGGGCATTGAGAGGTTTGCCATAGTCCAGCCTTCTGGTGATGAGTGCTTGCATGATGTCTGTCTAGTGTTCTGAGGCAACCATTTGACGATTTTTCATAGCTTGCATTGGATGTGGAGGCAGAAGGTACACACTGCATTGACTTGAGCCGTCATGTTGAACTTGTCATCTAGGATGATTCCAAGATTTCCTGTGTGGTCTGTGGCTGTGGGTCCTTGCTCTGACAGTCATTAGGCGGAGTCTCAATGGGCCTTGTTGCCGAAGACCAGTGCTACCATCTTGTCAGAGTTGAGCTGCAGGCAGTTGAATCATATCCAGTCTGCTACCATGGTCATGCAATTGGTGGAGTTGGTTCTGGTGGTGGTTATTTTGTCCATCAGGTAAGGGATATATTGGGTGTCATAGGCATAGGGGATGATGTTCAGCCCTAAGGTAGGTCCTAAACATCTCATATGGTAGGGTGCACTGTATTTCAAAAGTAGGACATGTGTTTTTGGTACATGTCCTGGTAGTGAAAAACTCCTAAATGTGTTTTTACTGCAAGGCCTTTCCTTACCATTGGATAACACTGGGGGAACATATAAGAATTCTTAGTTTGGACTCAACTGAATTGTATTTTACAATGCTCTTTAATGGTGGAGTCAGATTTTAAGTTACAGTAAGTTGACATTTTCTTGTCCTAACCATTTGGTTCCCGCAGCCAATGTCCTGGAACATATGACTATGAATAGCTTGACAGTTGGCCTTTGTGTATTCCTCCCAGACAGTGAGACAAAAGGGGACTTGCTGTGGAAGGATGGGAAAGGATGGATGGGGTGGAGCTGCTCCTCATCTGTTTTAAAAGGCTTCCTCCAGCACTCACACAAAGATACCTGACATCATTCTTTTTTTGCTCCAGACTACTTGGAGCTTTAGCAAGGGAATGAAAGAACTTTCCAGAACATAAGCCAGATGTTGGGGAGCCAGGATATCACCCCCACTTCAAAGGCTGCCACAATAGATATATTTTGGATCTTTTGAACTACCTCTTGTGTATACTCCTGTACTTGTTGACACTACAGAAGAATGACTGACTTGTTCCCCAGAGGACTGTGCGATCCTGGAGACCTGCCTTATTCTCCAGAGCAATGCCCGTTTGCAAGAAGAGGCCTACCCTTATGCTTAAGGCTAGCCCTGCACTCTGAGGAGGAAGATTGTACCAGCTTCCTACATCCATGGCTGACATGAGTGAATCCAAGGGTCAGCTGTTTTGACTGCCTTTTTTGATCTACAGTGACCAAACAAGCTCTAGAGGTCTCCCTGCACCTGCCCACCTAACCTACTCTACTGGACATGCCTGGACCTGCAACTGAGGCTGCCTGAGGCATGATGGCCTCTGATAGAGTGTGGTCCTGATACCCAAAAAGCACCACCCAGGTTCTGGACCTTTGAGTGGCTTTGGAATGCACTCCTCTAAAAAAAAAGACAGAAATACTGACGTTTTAGGCTCTTTTCAACTGTGAACAGACTTGTTCACCGAAAACTCAGGCATCCACAACAACTGAAAAATGCATAGCTCCAGTGAACATGACTATTCACGCTACACAACATCCAGTGACAACTGGCAATGTGAGATCTGCACTTCGGGTACAGAAATGACAATCCGCAGTGACCGCAAAGCGAAGTTTCATCAACGACAGTCCATAATGCCTGACTGGATCTTTTGCAACAGTGACGACCATCCGTGATGCCAAGCCTGCTCTTCAGACTGAAGTGATGACCATCCACAATGCTCTACCTGTTCCTCAGTGGGGCATTTTTTTGGGGTTGTGCTCTTACTTTATTACTGTTTGTGTGATGCATAAATAATGTACCCATTGCCTCTAAGTTAATCCTGGCTGTTTTTTGGCCAAGGTAATCGAGGTTTAATCGCAGGTTAACTTAGTGACTTTTGTGGTTCACCTTGACAAGGATTGTAGTAGTTGCTTGAGAAGAGATTTCACCTCGCTCAACCATTAACCCAATTTCTTGCACACATGCAGGTCCAAATTGGTCAAAAGCAAAAACAACAATTGATGGACGAAATGTTGCACAATGGCAAAACATTCACCTCCAGTCACAGATCATCGTTATTTTGCTGACCACACCACCCCAGTTCAGACATGTCCATATGCAAATCAGCCTTGACCCTGTGCCTCATGCGAACACATTGGAACACTGCCAAACTAATACACGAGGATGCCATCTCTATGTGAGAGCCCGTAATTTAAAAAGGCGTCTCCTAACAGAAGAGTGAGCGTGACAGCCACTATTAACGGACAGTTTTTAAGATTGAAATATCGCCAAGGGAGTGTGGGTAACAGCTTGGAAATCAAGGGGCTGTATCAAAGTTGGATTTAATTTTTCCTACAAAGACGTTTGCCAGTTATATACAATGATTTCATTTTTCCTACAAAGACATTTGCCAGTTCAAAACAACGATGTTCCATCAATCATGGGCACATGTCGCTATTAAACAAATAATTTTTAAAGAAGAAGTACATCATTAGAATTACGATCCAGGGGGCATTACAGGTACATCAGAGGCAAGATAAAGGAATAATATATAAGGACAAGAGTAATTACCACAGTCTTGAAATAGAAGGTGTTATAGAATTTTACCTTCGAAACGCATTGACGCAATCAGTAAAGCCACAAATCCAACTGCTTTTCTAACACCTTAGATGGTCAAAAAAAATATGGTAACCAATATGGTGTTTAGGATACAAAAAGTCTTTAAGAGCAAGCAATTGTGGCAATCAAAGACAAAGGCTACTGTCTGCATGAACTCTTGTAGGAGATCTCTTGTTTAGTTTCATTTGATTTTAAATAGTTTTTATTTTGTGTATTTAGTATAAAGTGATCATGATGTTTTGAGTTCATACAATGTTTTTTATGAACTTCTGTAACAATACATTTTAAATGATTTCTATAAGGTACTAGGTATATTTGTGCCAATGCTTGGAGAATTTTGAGTGTAACATTTGAATTGAGTGCGAGGAGTTTACAGAGGAGGATGCTATACATAGATGGGAGTAAAAGTGAGAGAAGTTAAATATATCAAACAAATCTTGTACATACCCAGAGGACACTTTTTACACAGTTCTTGTTTGAACCCTAGTCCTTTGGGAAACAAACGGTTCCTCTCTTTTTTGATAAAGCTCTTGGGAAAAGTCCAGACCGAACTGCCAAGCCACGTCTTCCCTGGAACGGAATCAAGAATCCTAGGGCTGGTTTATGTTATCAGCCTTCATCAGCCAGGATAGGTTGATTCCAGTGGCATGGAGAGCACGGGACTCATGTCTGAGCATACCCGTCCAACCCGGAGTGACAAATACAAAAACAACAATTGATGGACGGAATATTGCACAATGACAAAACATTCACCCAAAGTCACAGATCTGGGTTTAATCCATCGTTATTTTGCTCACAACACCACCCCAGTTCAGACATGGCCATATGCAAATCAGCCTTGATCCTGTGCCTCATGGGAACAGTCCAACCCGAACTGCCAAGCCTTGTCTTCCCTGGACCGGAATCAAGCATCCTAGGACCAGTTTCTGGCTATCAGCCTTCATCAGCCAGGATATCTTGATTCCAGTGGCATGGAGAGCACAGGACTCACGTCTGAGCATACTCGTTCCACTCGGGGGACAAATGCAAAAACAACAATTTATGGACAGAATGTTGCACAATGGCAAAATATTCACCCCCAGTCACAGATCTGGGTTTAATCCATCGTTATTTTGCCCACCACACTATTCCAGATCAGACATGGCCATATGCAAATCAACCTTGACCCTGTACCTCATGGGAATAGTCCAGCCCAAACTGCCAAGCCATGTGGATTAAACCCAGATCTGTGACTGGGGGTAATTTTTTGCCATTATGCAGCATTCCGTCCATCATCTTGTGTGTTTTGCGGTCTAAATTGGTCAGCAGAGCCATATTTGTAATTAACTATCAGCAATAGGGCCAACTGATCACTGTCATTGTATTTGGAGTTTGGGACATAAAATGGTCACAATGTGTGAAGCTGTCCTGAGTGCCAACTGCACTGTTCTCTGGATCCCTATTCCTCTGTTTTTGTCATAGGCAAACACAGATCATGCACATGTGCCATGACAATGACCTATCTCATGGATTGTGGTCTTGGTTGAGCGGGAAGTTCGCCCATAGAGACACCCTCATACTGGTGAAATGCTACCACCTTCACCAGGAGCTAAGTAGCACAAGCATGTTGGTGTTATGTTATATGTGTTATGATATATCCATTTAATAAAGTGCAATGAATCCCACCTAAAGATCAGTGTCCACAGAACTCGCATCTATTAACTAAAATACACTGGTTTTCTCTAGTATTCTAAATTTAGCAAAATTAGAGCAGCAGCAGAGAGACATAGTGGAAGCTTACTTCACTGTATTGGGGCAGTGTAGTACAACGCTTTGCCCCATATCTCCAGTCACAAATACGAGGAATGGTGAGAAGCACCTTGTGGCTGGATCTTGAAGGACAATGAAAACGTAATTTATCGTTCAAATACAAATAAGATTTGTCAAAAAAGCTTTGTTGGTAACACAGCATTTTTTAAAACAATGTGTATTTTGACCAGAAGCCAGGGAAGGGCTATGAGGATGGGGCAGAAAAAGAGTCTGCCAAGTGGTTACAAACTAGATGGGCAGCCTTATTTTGCACCACCTGTACTTTTGTCAGGAGGGTGTTGTTCGCTGCCATAAGCCAGTTGGCTAATTAGCAAAGTCTAAACAAGCATTTTCCTAGCCGAGGATGGAAGCCATGAGAAAACGTTCCTGAACAGAGGCTCGGTAGCAAAGCATGTTCTTCTTGTTTTGGCTATGTGGCTTCAGATAGACAATTCCTGGTCAATGTTGATACCTAGGCTTTGGGCAGATTGGCTTAGACAGGGGGCTGTCCCCAATTCAGGAGGCCACTAGTCAGGAGATCAAGATGTTTGGCTGTTCAACTAAAGACAGTTCTTAGACATCCAAGCTGCAATATTCCTCACACAGTCTCAAAATCGATCAACTGGGTATCGTCAGCATAAGGATTTACTTCAAAACCTGATGCTTTAACGATATGAGCCAAAAGAAGAATATAGATAATAAACAGCGTCAGGCTCAGTGATGAGCCCTATGGTACTCCTTTGGTGATGAAAACCATGTGAGATTTGAATGGACCAAGGCTGATCATTTATTTCCCGCCATCTAAAAGTTCAGCCAACCATTGAAGGGCAAAGGATAATATCTCTGACACCGATCTCATGCAATCTACTAATCAATATTGCATGAGAAACATTGTCATAAAGCTGTTGATTGATCCAACAGCACAAGCATAGCAGGGGAGCCCACATCTAAAGAAAGGAGGATGGAATCTGTGACTGCAACCAGTTCCGTTTGTGTTCTGTGGGCCACTCGAAATCTGAATTGGGAGGACTCTGGAATCGCATAATTCTCCAAAAATGTAAAAAGCTGTTTGTTCACACAGTTTTCGTGCATATTCCCCAAAAAAGTGAGGAGGGATATGGGACGATAGTTGGCCAGGGTTTTAGGATCTGCGTTAGGTTTTTCAAGTATGGGACAGACTAAAGCAGTCTTCCAAGCTATTGGTAATTTTGTTTTCTCCCGAGAAAGATTGAATAACAATAGGATGGAGGGAGCTAGCACTGCTGATAGAGTGACCAAGGGCCAGATGTAGGAGCCCAAATACCGGTCGGTAACGGCCGAATTCGGCCGTTACCGACCGGTATTTGGTGATTGGGATGAAGGGGGCCAGTTATTTACCGAATCTGTAAATTTACCGATTCGGTAAATTTACAGATTCGGTAAAATACCGACTCGGTATATTTACCGAATTGGTATTTCCAGATGTAGGTGGGACTCTTCTGAGTCTTAAAGGCCTTTAAGATTCGGTATTTTACCACCCAATCCAATTGGGTGGTAAAATACCGAATCCTGATGTGCATGCACATGTGTGCATGCACACCTATGCCATGCCCTAAGGGCATGTCTGTGTGTCACATGGCACTCATGCCTGTATTTGGGGTGCTAGAGGGTGTCAAAGTGACACCCCCTGCACCCTTGCAGGATTCGTTATTTACCGATTCGGTAAATACCGAATCGGTATTGCCCATTGATTCCTATGGGCTTCAAGGCCCATAGGAATCTATGGGCAATACCGATTCGGTATTTACTGAATCGGTAAATACCGATTCTTACCGATTTGGTAAATTGGAAAAGAAATTTACCTACATCTCACTACTTCTATTTTACCGATTCATGAATACCGAATCGGTAAAATTCGGTATTTATGAATCGGTAAATTAGAATTACCTACATCTGGCCCCAAGATCCTAGGGGAGCAAACATCCACAGGAGAACCTAATTTACCTTTAGTTTGAAATGCTAGGATGTGATCTAAGGTGAGGTGTAAGAACCTATCCCAGGGCAGAGAAAAGTCATTACATGATGTCATCTATGGACTGGAATTAATCTGCCACTGATTAATGGGAAATTTCTTATCTATAGCAACTATTTTGTCCTCAAAAAATCTGCTAGGGAGTTACATAGTTCTTAAGAGGCAGAAATGTCTGAAACATAAGCACAGGGGTAGAAAAATTAATTGACCACTTTATAAAGCTCTTTAGAAAAGTTTCCGCATTTGAAATCTTACTGCAGATAAAACTCGTCGTAGTCTTACTGATGTGGGTATGGTATTCAGATAGGGCAGATTTAAAGGCTGCTTTGTCATTTAAAGTTTTTGAATAGTACCAGAATCTTTCACGCTTTTTGCACCCAGCTTTCAACTTACTAAATTCAGTAGAAAATCAAAGCACATGAGGCCTGGAACAAATCTACTTTTAGTGTTTACTGGGTGTCTTTTCGTCAAATGGGGTAGACAGAGCATTGTGATATTTGTTTAATGCTACATTATTATCAAACACTGGGTCACAGCTCCTTGGAAACATCCTAAGAGAAATGTTCCAGCGAGAAGTTGTTCAAAGCTCTATAGGTCTTTTTCCCCACTGTAGCAGATGGATTTATAGAGTCAGTCAAAGCAATCTGGAACTTAACCCTTTCGATGCTGATGACGAGCTCAGCTCGTCATGTTAATCAAATTATGGTCTGTCCAGGAGAGGATAAGGAATTCTTTACTAATCAAGAGTGAAGAGTTTGTGAAAAACAAGTCCAGTGTGTGGCCTGTCATATGTGGGACCAGTCAAATGTGTGTGGCCTGCAGTACATTGGCAGAGTGTGGCAGCAAACTGTTTAGTGATCAAAAGTAGTGAACAGGAACTTTCTACTCTGTGCCACTAGAGTGAGGCCTACAGGCTCACTCACCTGTTTAAAAGTGCTGCTGCTGTGTGCTTAACTCACCCTTGGACTACATCAGGCAGATGTGGAGTGCTGCATACAGCAGGAGTGGT
The DNA here is from genome assembly GCF_964263255.1 of Lissotriton vulgaris. Taxonomy (NCBI): domain Eukaryota; kingdom Metazoa; phylum Chordata; class Amphibia; order Caudata; family Salamandridae; genus Lissotriton; species Lissotriton vulgaris. The sequence goes on along the minus strand of NC_141689.1, from coordinate 585,686,920 downwards.
GACTCTGCGCTGGCTCTATGTGTGCCTGGGATGGGTACAGTACGTGGATAGAGCAGTACTGTACAGGGCATGTGTGGTTGCTTTATGTACTTGGTGCATGTATATCTGTATGGAATACATGACAAGGAGATGGAAAAAGCACTGGGAGGAGCGTACTTGCCAGGAGCAGGAAGTTGGAGTCTCTGGCGCACTACCTTCCTGTTGGGAAAAAAAGTTTAAAAAAAGGATTCTTGCACAAAAAACAACTCCAACGGTCAGTTGGAGAAATAAATACACTCGAAAAAACACTTTAGATGCTTTTTGAGCACAAAAGCTACTGTGTGGTGCAATTGCGACCAGCACCACATTGGTACCCTTGCAGCTGTAAGCCAGGTGAGTGGGTGCTAGTGCTCAAGACTATTGTGGTGCTCCCTTGCGAGCATCAAAACAAATCTTGAGCATGCAAACTAAACAAAATCTCTGCTTTGTGTCCGGAAGTCAAAATTCAGGAACTCCCGCTACTCCATTGAGTGCAGAGTGTCCAAATTCCCCAAACTCTGCAAGCAGAGTGAAGTTTAGTACCCGGGACTACATTTCATTTGAATGAGGATTCTGGGCTCTCTAGGTCTTGCTAGAGTAATTGATTGTTCTACCTTCCTTTTTTACACATGGTTGTACTTGAAAATGTGGAATTGCGGTGCCCATGGCCTTCCAGTACAGCGTGGATGGACAGCAGGGCAGACATCAAGGCAAGCACGCTGTTACTGCTGTTACTGCTGATACTGAGACCGGACTGGGATGGATTGGAGCAGGCATTGGAATTGGCGTGAAGAGCGGAATAACCCTAAAATGTCTTTGAGGCAGCAGGAGGACCATTGAATAGGCTAGAGGAGCTCAAAAGCTCAGGGAGCTTGTCACCCCTGCACCCGCTTCCTGCCGGCTGCCACCCGCTTCCTGGTTGCTGCCTCCTGCATCCCCCACCCGCCTCTCACCACCTGAATGTAGCCACCTACTTTCCATGACACTCAAACAGGCACTCAACTCTGCCCCTGCATAAGGAGAGCGGCCAGTCTGACCTGCTGATACTGCCATTACACAAGGGAGAGTGGCGGTTGCTCTTGAAAGGAATAAGGAGAAAGGAGAGGAAAGAGCAAAGCAGGGTTAAAGGAGCCGAAGAGGCCAATTGTCATGTAGAAGGAAGTTGAGTGTACAGCATTCTGGGCAAGTACATGCATAATCAATTTCATAGTGAGACCCTTGATAGGAGGGCTTCGTCAGAGGGCACACTTGCAGCAGATTCAGGCTGAGCTGGAACTTGGTGCATCTTGCAGCCTGCGCCCCTAGACCGGTCTCTACCCATCTCCTGCTCCCTTCCTTAGCAGTCCCAGCAAGTCTTGCACTGCCTGTACCCTGAACTTGTATGCTGGACCTGAAAACAGTTCAGATTTTTAATTGTGAAGGACTCACATCCTCCTGCTAATAACCAATTACCTTACAGAAAGAAAGTATGAATCTATTGCCTTTAAACATTGACCTTTATAATAATTCTATCACCTTTTTCCATAAATGTATCAAGTGTAACAGTTCTAATGTCCTCTGCATAGCAATTCCTTATTTCTGACAGTGTGAAACTGATCCTATGCAAGACGCTCACTCACTCTTAGGGCTTGCCTGCACTATAGAAAACCATAAAATAAAGAAATGCACCCTGTTTCTGAAAGTATATTTCCTAAATTAGCAAGAAGGTGGTGTCAGAATGGCCTGCAGAATGGATATTTATTCAGCTTCCCTCTCATTTCATCATCCTTAAAATGTTTGTAAAATGTAATAGTCCTCAATTCTTGAAAATGATTATTTATAGCCACATTGTTCACTTTAAGGCACAATAGAAATATTGCATAAAAACAATACGATCTGCTCAGCAGATGTAGAATGCAATATAAATTCATGTTAAAAAATATATTTAAGTTAGAGTACAGCAGTTGGCAAGTCAGCCGCGGCCTCTGCTCCACCTGAAGAGATCTGCCCACCATATTTAGAGATCACCAAATAAATAGAGGAGATCTCTGTATTCAGTAGACATCTGCTGGTGTGGTTAAATGCATTTTTATGACTGTTGAATGCTACATGCCCCATTACAGTGACATTGCCTGCTCTGCTTTTATTTAGTTTCAGCAAATAAACCTTAAAGTAAAGTTGGCTGCTGCAAAATGAAAGAAAATTGCCCCTGATGCACAGGGAATTTTCTCCTTGTACCGCAGGAACTTTTGATCATTTTCCTTCCTAATCAGAAAAAAGCAGTGACCTTCTTACATTGAATAGGACAGAGATGACAACTATCACAGTTGACAAGGTACCAGATCAAGGGTTTCCGCCAGGAGAGTAGGCCAATGTTCTACCCATAGAAAGTCCCATTTCTGCCACCCCTAAAGGGGACGGGGGAACTATAGGTTTGGCAAGTGGGAAGTTTGCTACCTCTAAATGACCCCAGTTTTTATCTACAGATGGCTTTGATGACAATGTTCATAGGTGTTTTTTATTGCCTTCTATGCAAAACAAACTAAATTACTAATTTCATGTTCATAGACTCCTCTCCCATTGCCACTAGTAATTTCAAATCTACGATGATCACCATCAGTGACTGGATGTGTTCCAGTCAACTAAAGCTCAACCCGGATAAAACTGAGCTCGTCCTCACAGGAGGGCCTTTCAACCCCTGGAATCCTAGCTTCTGGCCTTCTTCTTTGGGAACCTCCCCTCGTCCAGTTAACTATGTAAAGAGCCTGGGTGTTTGTTTGTTTTTGTCCTCATTTGCCATAACCTCCTTCACAGAGAGAAGCCAACCACCATGCTTGTCTGCCTTGAGAGACATGGAGATCTTTTATCCCTCATGTCCTTTCCCAAACACGATTTGTTAATTGGCGGGAGACCAAATCACAAAGATGGAACAGAGAGAGATGGGCAAAGCCCTTTTTGCTCCAGCCAACGGTGTTCAACCTGAAGGACCCGGGATTTTGTTTCGAAGGGGGCCACGTCCCGAGGTACCTAGAGCATAGTAGGCTTAATCATAGGACCTGGGGGAAAAAAAACGGAAATCTTATCACCAGTAGATTAGTAAATCCCAGAAAGAGAAATTTCTTTTACTACAGGATCTGGCCAAGTCTGCCTTTGTAGTTTCATATAGCGACATTAGCCAGGCTGCGTGCGATGGAGCATTAGAATCCACCTAGAGTTTACAGGTTTGTGGTCTTGCCAAAATAATAGAATAAGAAAGGAGAGTCTTTGCTTGGCCGGTTACGCTTTCCTCCAATCCAAAGATTATTAATGGAAGAGTGATGTTCAATGGTATATTTAAGATAGACTCCAGGGTAACCTTTACTTCTTCCGAAAAAAGCATAATGGCAGGACATTCCTTGAACATATGTATTTCTGATGCTGCCACAAGGTTACACTTATTACACTTCTTTCCTGGGAGAAATTTTGAGAGCCTTAGGGGGGAGAGATAGGTGCGATGCAGAGTAAACAAATGATTGCGCCTCAGCCATGCTAGTTTAACTACTCTGTAAAGGAAAGTGAAGGATTTCATCCATAAATCCTCACACTGAAGGGCCAATTCATTTCCCCATAGCTCATATGGCAAAGTTAATTCCCCGTCCGCCTCCTCCACTGTATTCCAACATCAGGTTGCCACCTCTTTACCTCCCTCTTGCTTTTCTACCAGTTGTTGTTCAAAGTGACTGTGTTTCCCCAGTTGGAGACCCCTCCTACCTACTGCTCGGGCCCAACTGTAAAAATTTAAATCTGGATAGAGCCGGGCCTACCCTGTCCCGCAACACCTCCCAGTCTTGTACCCTCCCATCGACCAATAGCTCTCCCCATCTGGTTATCCCAGCCTCCTTTAAGGGGATTGCCAGACTGTCCTGCATGCATGGTGGCTGCCCTGGAGAATCCCACACAGGAGCAAAATTTGAGTAGTAATGTAACCCAACTTTCTTTCTGATCTGCACACAGTTTATTATGGCAGACTGTAAGGTCTTCAATCTCACTTTTTTGAAGAATTTCATGTCTCCAAACTTAAATAGAAATCCGTCCGGTGGAATATCCACTCTGGCTAACATGGACCTGAACATAACCCCCAAAGATGAACTTAATGGAGGTTTAAGGAGCATCCTGGAATAGGTCAGCTGAAATGCCCAAGCATAGTACAACAAATCTGGTAATGCCAGCCATCCCTTCTCCGTCCTCCTTCTTAACTTCTTCCAGGCCAGCCTGGCTGTTTTATAGTTCCATAAAAAAGAACTAATCTCACACTGGCTTTTTTTCAGTTTTTTACAATCGAACACCAAGGGGATGGTATTAAAGATAAAAGTAAACTTTGGGAGGATGGACATTTTGAATAAATTTGTTCTCCCAAGAATAGAAAGTGGGAGAAACGCCCAGTATTTCAGAAGTTTCCTACAATCGGTGGCAACCCGATCTAAGTTGGTCTGTGCCATGTTACCTATTTCTTGGGTAATTCGTATTGCCAAATATCTCATAGATGTTGCCACTTTTAGTTGTGAGTTGGGAACGTTCCAGCTCATGATCTCCGTTTTACTGGCATTGATGTCATAGCCAGAGATCCGCCCAAACTCCTCTGCCTTTTTAATTACAGTTGGGAAAGCTCTATCCGGGTCAGACGTATAGATCAAGATGTTGTCTGCATAGAGAGCTACCCACTTCTCCCACTCTACAAAAATACAAATGGGGGAATGTCGTCTTCCTCTCTCCATACTTGGGTGAACACCTCAATGTATAAATTAAATAAGAGGGGGGAGAGTGGGAAGCCTTGCCTCGTACCTCTGGTGATTTTTAGAGGGTCTGTTAAGGCACCGTTAACCAACAATCTGTCCCTTGGGGCCCTATACAGGAGCTCGATAACCCAACAGAAATCCTCCCCCAACCCAAACCTTCTCATCACCTCCACCAGATAGGGCCAGTTGACCCTATCAAAAGCTTTGGTGGCGTCCAGAGTCAGAGTGGCCAGTGGGAGAGAGAAGGTGGTAGCGATATCAATCGCGCCCACCAAGTCTCGGGTGTGATCCGCCAACTGGCGCCCCTTTATGAACCCCCTTTGGTCCGGATGGATTATTGAACCAATTACATCCCCCAATCTGGCTGCCTGAATAGATGTGAACATTTTATAATCGTTATTTAGGAGGGAAATTGGTCTATAAGAACCGCACTCCCACGGGCTTTTACCTGGCTTAGGGATGAGTACGATGTAGCTTCATTTCAGGAATCCAGGGGGACCTCCCTCCTCCGGAGAATACTATTAAAGAGGGCCGTCAATACTGGAACTATGGTGGAGCTTAACCCCAATATAGTTCTCCTGGTAACCCATCCGGGCCAGCCGCTTTTCCCTTCTTCAGATGGCCAATCGCTTTCCCCACCTCCTCCTCTGAAATCTCCCTCTCCAGATGGATACTCTGTGATGCAAGCAGGGTAGGTATGGCAATCTTATCTATCCACCTTTCCCTAGCCTCCGGATCATTCCTGACCTCCTCCGTATATATTTCCTGAAATAATTCTTGAAACGCAATCCCTATCTCCCGGTCCAAAGTCCTAGGAGAAGTCTCTCCTTCTCGTTTGATCTCCCTAATGTGATTTTTTGTTTGGTCCGCTTTGACTTTCCAGGCAAGGACCTTCCCGGCAGCTTCCTCGAATTCAAAGTGGGAGATTTTACTCGCCTCCCACCTTTTAGTTAACCGTTCTTGTAATAATATTTTGAGCTGACTTCTCAGATTGGCCCGTTTTCTGCCTCTTCCACTGATGCCATTGCGGAGCCAAGCTTTTGATCTATTTGGGCCAGCTCCTGCTCAAGGTTTTTAATTGTATCCCGATACACTTTCTGTCTATACGAGGCTCTGTTGGTTATGCAGCCCCTCATATAAGCCTTCATGGCGTCCCAAACTATATTAGTTTCCGTGGAATCCAAATTAGATTCCAGGAAAAACTTTGTCTGATAACAGAAAGCTAATTTCCTCCTCCTCTAAAAGAATCGTACGATCAAAAGACCAGGAGGTGTCGATTTTATGTTTACCAATCTGAAGGTCAAATGCGATTGCCGAATGGTCCGACAGATGTGAGGGAAGGTAAACCAACTCTTTTAGCGAGTCTTTTAAGCAGTAACTAAATAGAGCGTAATCAATTTGTGACTTATGTTTGTATTTAAAGTAAAGTGCCTGGGTGTTATCATTAGCAATGACCTGTCCCGTAAACCACAAATCAACGCTGTAGTCTCTTCCTGCTTTTTCCACCTGCGAAGCATCTGGAAGATCTGCAGGTTTCTGACCAGGGAAGCCCTCATCCTCATTACCCTGGCCATGATTACCTCTCGCATTGATTATGCAAATGCTCTATATGCTGGTATCCCAGCATATCAACTCCACCGCCTGCAGCTATTTCAAAATCAGGCAGCCAGGCTCATTTTCCGCCAACCAAAGTCTCAACATGTCAAACCTCTGATGAAGAGCCTCCCAGTAGCCAAACGAGTTGAATTCAAGATGGGCTGTGCCATCTTCAAGACTCTTGTGGGCCAAGGCCCTGCCTTTGTATCCAACTGAATCAAGCCTTATGTCCCCTCCCGGGAACTCCGGTCCTCCCATCATCATCTGCTTACCATCCCCACTTATAAACGGAAAAAGCATGGTGGACTGAGGTTCTCATTTCTTGCCCCTCGTTTCTGGAACTCCCTTCCTAACGAGTTGAGAGCTACAGCGCTCTACTCTCATTTTAGAACTCTTCTGAAAACACTCCTGTAGGAGAGTAGGGTCTGCTATCCTATGGTCACCCCAAATTTTTGCTTTGTGCTTCACTGGTTTCTGACTTAATGTGGCTGTGGGCCTGCTAATCAGACCCACAGCCTGCTGTTCTCTCTCTAAATTGATGCCAATGCACTCTAGGTGCATTACGAATTGGAACTGGTTCACCTTATGAGCCCCTGTAATAGTGCACCCTAGGTGCCCAGGGCATAGGTGTATCCAAGGCCTACCAGGGGCTGCAGCACGTATTGTGCCACCCCTGGCCTGGCCTCCATCTTTGACACAACTGGCTGAACACTCAGCTGGGGTAAGTCGGTGTAACCACCTCTTACTTAGGTACAGTATGCCTGTGCCTAACCCTAAACTGGACACATATGTTCCTATCAGCCACTCCTATGGAAGGCCTCATCAATCCTGGAGGCAGAGTGCTTGGAAATATGTGAGATGGTGCTCTAGCAGGAGCTGAGCCTGTCTGCAGCTGTCGGGAACCACTCCCTAAGCTGTTCCGGGATATTGCCATACCATATACTCTTAAGTGCATTATAATCCTCGCGGTTAAATGCTATCTTTGGTTTGGCTTTATCAAAACATGTCGAGTAAGGTGTCATACGAATTGGAATACTATCCCCTCGCCAATTCTGGCGACGGGGATAGCATTCCACCCTTCTAGAGGGACACGACATGTGCGTAGCCTTAACCCCGGTTAAAGTTAAACAGAGCCTCAGCTTCACAAAATGGACGCTGCCACCACAGACACAAGTCTGGCCTCCTGCTGCTGACCGAAACTCGGCAGATGGTGGCCTGGACAAAGGGTTTCCTGCCTTGGGAGGTGCGAGCACCACCCCAGACAGGATTTTGTGTATTAGGTAGGACAGGGCTGAAAAGAATCAGACATGCCCGGGGCACACAAGGTGTCCCCGTGCATAGGCCAGTCCAAACCGGTTCTGGGGCCTTCCAGCCCCAGTCCTGGCGCGGAGCTGGACAAAGGAAAGGGGGTGTAACCGCCCCCCTTCCTGGTTCCACCCAGAGGAGGGACCTAGTAGGTGATCCACCCCCAGTTTGGGAATAAGAGGGGGAGCAGTGCCATTGCACAGCAGATCATCCCGAAATCAACTTAAACTAAGAAGAAGACTGGACTTCGACATTCTGCTGCACAGAAGACTGAAGAAGAATCTCCCTTGTGGCCAAGGAGTGACCACCCTGTGAACACAGGTACCAACCAGCAACTCGACGTCTGCTTTGCCGCCGCCTCCCGCCGGAGCCCGAGCCCAGAGCCCGACAAGAACCAGATTCCCAGACCTCTCAGAGCCCGATCCACAGTCCCTGCAAAGAAGGGACCCGTGGAGGCACCGAGTGACGTGGGACCGGACCTCTTGGAAGACACTCGTAAAGCTGACTGCGCAGCTTCTGAGGCATCCTCGACGTTGTGCTTTGGGGACTGAGAACCCCCACCACCGAGCAGCCCTTGCACCGAAGATCAGCCCCCCAGCATCTCCACGATCTGCGTGGGGCCCTTTTGCACTGTGCCACTCGACGCGCCATCCCGGCCACTAGCCACGCGGCCAGCGGCCATCTTGGCGACGAACCCGAAGATTTAAACAGCAGGTCTGGTTGCTCCAGACCTACCCAAGCTCCTGTGAAAAGGAGCACCCGCTCTGACCTTGCTGGTCCGAGTGAACAGCATCTTTCAACTTCTGCGTGGCTTGCATTTGCCAAGGCCTGTTTGCTCCGATCAGGTCGCCGACACCGCCAACAGCGAGAAACCTACGTGGGACAGCTCGTGATCGACTCCTGGACGTCCTCGACCCCGGGTATCCACGTGGCTGCAGAAAGAAGCTACCCGACAACGCCTGTTTGCACCCGACATCACCTGGTTCCACTCTGGTTCCACGGCAGTCACTGGCTAGTGACTTTGAACACTGTCCCCTCTGCTTTCAGGTCTTCACATCTACAGATCCACCCTTGGATCCACCGGAACTCTTCTCATCGAGCCGCCTGCAGCATCTCCTGCTCCAAGCACCATCGACCAGCGTGACGAAACCCGACACATCTTCGACCCTGTGCACCCGCTTCCTGTGGGTGAGGTAACTCAGCTCCGCCGGTGCTCCTGCACTGGTACACATCCCAAGGGCCTGTGTTTTAAGTTTCGGCTCCGTAGGTCACTCGGAAGGTTCCTAACTTTCTAACTTTGTGCTTTTTACGCACCATAGACTTTGTATTGAGAAGTGCGTGCACTTTGAACACTGCACCCGAGTCCCGTGGGCCTTTCCCGACTTAGTTAACTCCAGTCTCGAATAGCTCCAGCGATTCCCAAGGCCCTAGGCCTCTTCACTTTCCTCCTGGTATCTCTTATACCACTTATTTAGTATATGGTTTAGGTGGCCCCTAGGGCTCATCCATATTGTGCAACTTTTGTGTATTTTAAACTGTCTTGTGATTTTACGCTTGTGCTTCTGTGCTCATAAAGAGTCCAGGGGATTTTATAGTTAATAAATCAATATATATTTTCAATATATATCTGTGTGGTGTCCCTTTCATTTGGTATTCAAGGGGGTTGTGTATGGTATAACAGCTGGCTTCACATGCCTTTCAGAGTTTAGCCTAAGACTGCTTTGTCCACGTTACCATTAGGATAACTGGTCTACAAGGTTGAATTACAACCATCATCATAAGGGTTGCTTGGCATGGTACAAAGTGATCACTAGAACTAGTGAGCATTATATACCAGGCCAACTTCTCACATTGGTGAGCAGCGGATTGGGATCTGAGCTTGCTGTTGTTTTACCATTACAATCTTTGAGATTATCATCTGAAAGATCATACAGGTACCTGCTAGGTACATATAAAACAAGACTAGTATACTTAAGTTCTACTGAACTTAGTTGTTGTAGAGCAAAGGGAGTAGCACACCCTAGCTACAACTACTAGATAGGTTTAGTAGGTAAACACCAGTGTAGGTAGATTGCAACACATCCACCCACACTAGAGCAATGTCTGGAACAGAGGGGTCCAGTGGACTTACTCCTGTTGAGAGTGACCCTCCAAGGGCACCATCCCAGTTTGCTATTTTTCCCTTTAAGGAATTAAGACAGCTTTGTGTCTTAAGGGGTCTGAAGACAGGGCCTACCCCTACTACAGACCACCTAAGAGAGCTCTTGGATCAGTCTGAGGCTCTAAAGACCTCTAAAGCAAACCCCACAGGGAATGCTGAAGGAGGCCATCCTTCAGAGGATGACACTGTAGACACCCCTACCCCTATCATCCTAGTAGATGAGGAAGCCTCCACCACTGGAGCTCCTCAGGTAGATGAAGAGGAAGAAGAAGAAGAGGAGGAGGAGGTGGAAAGCAGTGAGTCAGATGATGACAGAGATAGTCAGGTGCTGGTCAGTAGACTGAACCAGGCTAACTTAAGTCAACTTGGGAATGAATCGGGTAACAACCCATTCAGACCCCCAGGTGGACTTAACCAGGGCCATAGGAGGAGAAGGCATCACTCAGGTGAATCCAACACCTCCCATGTCTCTAGAGGCTCTCATGGTCACTCCAGAAAGGAGATGACTAGCCCTCAGAGAAGGGAACATGAGGCCAAGATGAGAGAGGCTGAGCTTAGGATCCAGAGGCAAGAGTTAGAGGTTGCCCTGGCTAAGGAGAAACTTGCTAGAGCAAGACAGCCTAGAGAGAGTGGGGTAATAGAACCCACTGGTGGCAGCAATATCCACAAGGATAAAGACAGGTCTTTTGATAATAGAAACCTGAGTAAGATTGTGCCCCCCTACAAAGCTGGGGATGACATCCATAAATGGATTACTGCAATGGAGAGAGCCTGCAGAGTACAGCAGATCCCTCAGGAGCAGTGGGCAGCAATCTTGTGGCTCTCCTTTGAAGGTAGAGGCCGAGACAGACTCCTCACAGTTAGTGATGGGGATTCTAGAAACTACCTGGTCCTGAAGAGTGCTCTGATTGATGGGTTAGGCTTAACCACTGAACAGTACAGGTTAATGTTCAGAGATACCCAGAAGACACAGACTCAGGACTGGTCTGAATTTGTTGAGTGTGCCACTAAGGCTCTGGAGGGATGGTTGCTGGGAAGCAAGGTTACAGACTATGAAGGATTGTACAATTTGCTGATGAGAGAACAAATTTTAAATAATTGTCAGAACCAGCAGTTGCATCAACATTTGGTTGACTCAGATTTGACCTCTCCCCAAGAATTGGGAAAGAGGGCAGATAAATGGGTAAGAACCAGAGTTAAGCAAAAGAACCAGAACCAGAACCAGGGTGGTGACCAGAAGAAAACAGACCAGAAGGGTGGGGAGCAGAAAGCTAAAGACCAGAAGTCTTCAACAGGGCCCCAAACTGAGACAGAGGGTGGGTCCCAAACTTCCAAGAAGAAGAAGAAAGAAGGTCAGAAGAAACCCTGGTGTAAAACTTGTAAGAACACCTCTCACTGGACAAGTGAGTGTAAAAAGGGTGGAGCCCCCAACACTGCAGCCCCTAAGGCACCTGCACCCACTAGTACAGTTAGCAGTGTTGGTCCTCAAGCCAAGGGTTTAGTGGGAATCACTTTGGGAACTGAAGGAGATTCTGACCTAGTCAGAACCCTTACACAGGCTGTTCTGGTTTGTGAAGGGGACATAGATTTGACCCCTGACATAAGTCCCAGTAACCTGGGCAAATACAGACAGACACCTTTGATTAACAACAAAGTGGCTCAAGCTTACAGGGACACATGTGCCAGTGTCACTATGGTGACACCTAACTTTGTGGACCCTGGACAATACATGCCAGGCGATGATTACCTGGTGACCAATGCCAGCAATGTCACTACTACACATAGTGTGGCACTTGTTAACTTTTCCTGGGGAGGGGTAACTGGCCTAAAGAAAGTTGTGGTTAGTGCTGATCTCCCAGTAGAATGTTTGTTGGGCAATGACCTGGAGAACTCTCTATGGTCAGAAGTTGAGTACAGGACTCATGCAGAGATGTTAGGGATATCATCACATGTCCTTGCTGTGACCAGGTCACAGGCCAAAAAGTGCCTCTCTGAACCTCAGGTCTTGGATCCTGGAACAATGGACCAAGTACCTCCCAAGAAGAAGAACAGGAGGGTTAAGGCTGTGCCTTCCCAACTGCCTACAAGTGAGGATCAGGCTTCACAGGAAACTGATCTAGAGACCCCTGAAGGAACTGTCCCTGAAGAACTTGAACCTGATCAGGTTGAGTTTCTGGGGACAGGGGGACCTTCTAGGGCAGACTTGGGGCAGGCTCAGTTAACCTGTCCTTCTCTTGAACCCCTCAGACAGCAGGCTGCTGCTGAGGCTGCTGGGAATGCTCAAGGTGCCCATAAAGTATATTGGGACGATGGACTCCTTTATTCAGAGGCTAGAGACCCCAAGCCTGGTGCTACCAGGAGGTTGGTTATACCTCTGCAATTTAGGGGCTTCCTACTCACCTTGGCCCATGATATTCCTTTAGCAGGACACCTAGGCCAGAACAAGACTTGGGACAGGCTTGTCCCTCACTTTCACTGGCCTCACATGTCTGAAGACACCAAGGAGTTTTGTCGCTCCTGTGAAACCTGCCAAGCCAGTGGTAAAGCAGGTGGAACAACAAAGGCCCCCCTGATACCACTACCTGTGGTGGGGGTTCCCTTTGAGAGAGTGGGGATTGATATTGTTGGTCCAATGGATCCCCCTACAGCATCTGGGCACAGATTCATACTGGTGGTAGTGGATCATGCCACCAGGTACCCAGAGGCAATTCCCCTTAGGACCACAACAGCTCCTGTTGTGGCCAGGGCCCTACTTGGAGTTTTCTCCAGAGTGGGGTTTCCTAAGGAGGTAATATCAGATAGAGGTACCAACTTCATGTCTGGATATTTGACAGCTATGTGGAAGGAATGTGGTGTAAACTACAAGTTCACCACTCCTTATCACCCACAATGCAATGGGCTTGTTGAGAGATTTAACAAGACCCTAAAGGGCATGATTAAAGGATTACCTGAAAAGCTCAGGCGAAGATGGGACATCCTTCTGCCCTGCCTTTTGTTCGCTTACAGAGAGGTCCCTCAAAAGGGGGTTGGCTTCAGCCCCTTTGAATTGTTGTTTGGGCACCCTGTAAGAGGACCCCTGTGTCTTGTGAAGGAAGGATGGGAGTTACCTCTCAAAAAGCCTAAACAGGACATAGTGGACTATGTACTTGGTCTCCGCTCCAGGATGGCAGAGTACATGGAAAAGGCATCCAAAAACCTTGAGGCTAGCCAAGAATTACAAAAAGCTTGGCATGACCAAAAGGCTGTCCTTGTTGAATTTCAGCCTGGACAGAAGGTATGGGTGTTGGAGCCAGTGGCCCCAGCAGCACTCCAAGACAAATGGTCTGGACCCCATACAATTCTGGAAAAGAAGGGAGAGGTTACCTACTTGGTGGACCTAGGAACTCCCAGGAGCCCCCACAGGGTGCTCCATGTGAACAGATTGAAGGCATATGTCAGCAGGGCAGACATGGGCTTGCTCATGGCTACAGATGAGGGACAGGAGGAAGAGAGTGACCCTCTCCCAGACCTGCTCACTCAGAACCCTGAGGATGGCTCAGTTGATGGTGTGGCCTTAGGTGGCAGCCTCACTGAACATCAGCAACATGACTGCAGACAAGTTCTACAGGCATACAGGCATATGTTCTCCTTGACCCCCAGTCAGACTAACTGGTGTACCCATGTGGTGGACACTGGTGACAGTCTTCCTGTAAAGAGCAAGATTTACAGGCAACCTGACCACGTCAGGGACTGTATAAAGACTGAGGTGCAAAAGATGCTGGAATTAGGTGTCATTGAGCCTTCAGAGAGCCCCTGGGCTAGCCCAGTGGTTCTGGTCCCCAAACCTCACACCAAAGATGGCAAGAGAGAGATGAGGTTCTGTGTGGATTACAGAGGACTCAATGCTGTCACCAGGACAGATGCACACCCTATTCCAAGGGCAGATGAGCTCATTGACAAGTTGGCTTCTGCCAAATATTTGAGCACATTTGACTTAACAGCTGGCTACTGGCAAATCAGGTTAGCTGAGGAGTCTAAAGCCAAGACAGCATTTTCTACCCCTAGTGGGCATTATCAGTTTGTGGTGATGCCCTTTGGTTTGAAAAATGCACCTGCCACCTTCCAAAGGTTGGTGAACCAAGTCCTCACTGGGTTGGATGACTTTTGTGCAGCTTATCTGGACGATATTGCTGTCTTTAGCTCCACCTGGGAGGATCACCTGATCCACCTGAAGGAAGTGCTTGAGGCTCTGCAGAAGGCAGGCCTCACTATCAAGGCAACAAAGTGCCAGATAGGGCAGAGCAAGGTTGTATACCTGGGCCACCTTGTAGGTGGAGGCCAAGTTCAACCACTGGAGAGTAAGATCCAGACCATCAAGGACTGGTCCCCTCCAACTACCCAGACTCAGGTCAGAGCTTTCTTGGGCCTGACTGGGTACTACAGGAAGTTTGTTAAGAACTATGGGTCCATTGTGACTCCTCTTAATGATCTGACATCCAAGAAGATGCCCAAAAAGGTTCAGTGGACAGAAATCTGTCAAAAGGCAGTTGATGACCTGAAGAAGGCCATGTGCTCTGCACCTATCCTGAAGAGTCCTGACTACTCAAGAGAGTTCATTGTCCAAACAGATGCTTCTGAGTTGGGAGTGGGAGCAGTGCTTTCACAGCTTAATGTAGATGGCCAGGACCAGCCCATTGCTTTCATTAGCAGAAGGCTGACCCCCAGAGAGAAACGTTGGTCAGCTATAGAGAGGGAGGCCTTTGCTGTGGTGTGGGCCCTGAAGAAGTTGAGACCATACTTATTTGGCACTCACTTCAAGATTCAGACCGACCATAAGCCCCTCCTATGGCTTAATCAGATGAAGGGTGAAAACCCCAAACTACTCAGGTGGTCCATTTCCCTACAGGGGATGGACTTTACAGTGGAGCACCGCCCAGGGACTGACCATGGCAACGCAGATGGTCTCTCCAGGTACTTCCACTTAGAACATGAAGACACAACTGGTCAAGGTTAGTCTAATGTCCCTGCGTTTGGGGGGGGGTTATGTAGGAGAGTAGGGTCTGCTATCCTATGGTCACCCCAAATTTTTGCTTTGTGCTTCACTGGTTTCTGACTTAATGTGGCTGTGGGCCTGCTAATCAGACCCACAGCCTGCTGTTCTCTCTCTAAATTGATGCCAATGCACTCTAGGTGCATTACGAATTGGAACTGGTTCACCTTATGAGCCCCTGTAATAGTGCACCCTAGGTGCCCAGGGCATAGGTGTATCCAAGGCCTACCAGGGGCTGCAGCACGTATTGTGCCACCCCTGGCCTGGCCTCCATCTTTGACACAACTGGCTGAACACTCAGCTGGGGTAAGTCGGTGTAACCACCTCTTACTTAGGTACAGTATGCCTGTGCCTAACCCTAAACTGGACACATATGTTCCTATCAGCCACTCCTATGGAAGGCCTCATCAATCCTGGAGGCAGAGTGCTTGGAAATATGTGAGATGGTGCTCTAGCAGGAGCTGAGCCTGTCTGCAGCTGTCGGGAACCACTCCCTAAGCTGTTCCGGGATATTGCCATACCATATACTCTTAAGTGCATTATAATCCTCGCGGTTAAATGCTATCTTTGGTTTGGCTTTATCAAAACATGTCGAGTAAGGTGTCATACGAATTGGAATACTATCCCCTCGCCAATTCTGGCGACGGGGATAGCATTCCACCCTTCTAGAGGGACACGACATGTGCGTAGCCTTAACCCCGGTTAAAGTTAAACAGAGCCTCAGCTTCACAAAATGGACGCTGCCACCACAGACACAAGTCTGGCCTCCTGCTGCTGACCGAAACTCGGCAGATGGTGGCCTGGACAAAGGGTTTCCTGCCTTGGGAGGTGCGAGCACCACCCCAGACAGGATTTTGTGTATTAGGTAGGACAGGGCTGAAAAGAATCAGACATGCCCGGGGCACACAAGGTGTCCCCGTGCATAGGCCAGTCCAAACCGGTTCTGGGGCCTTCCAGCCCCAGTCCTGGCGCGGAGCTGGACAAAGGAAAGGGGGTGTAACCGCCCCCCTTCCTGGTTCCACCCAGAGGAGGGACCTAGTAGGTGATCCACCCCCAGTTTGGGAATAAGAGGGGGAGCAGTGCCATTGCACAGCAGATCATCCCGAAATCAACTTAAACTAAGAAGAAGACTGGACTTCGACATTCTGCTGCACAGAAGACTGAAGAAGAATCTCCCTTGTGGCCAAGGAGTGACCACCCTGTGAACACAGGTACCAACCAGCAACTCGACGTCTGCTTTGCCGCCGCCTCCCGCCGGAGCCCGAGCCCAGAGCCCGACAAGAACCAGATTCCCAGACCTCTCAGAGCCCGATCCACAGTCCCTGCAAAGAAGGGACCCGTGGAGGCACCGAGTGACGTGGGACCGGACCTCTTGGAAGACACTCGTAAAGCTGACTGCGCAGCTTCTGAGGCATCCTCGACGTTGTGCTTTGGGGACTGAGAACCCCCACCACCGAGCAGCCCTTGCACCGAAGATCAGCCCCCCAGCATCTCCACGATCTGCGTGGGGCCCTTTTGCACTGTGCCACTCGACGCGCCATCCCGGCCACTAGCCACGCGGCCAGCGGCCATCTTGGCGACGAACCCGAAGATTTAAACAGCAGGTCTGGTTGCTCCAGACCTACCCAAGCTCCTGTGAAAAGGAGCACCCGCTCTGACCTTGCTGGTCCGAGTGAACAGCATCTTTCAACTTCTGCGTGGCTTGCATTTGCCAAGGCCTGTTTGCTCCGATCAGGTCGCCGACACCGCCAACAGCGAGAAACCTACGTGGGACAGCTCGTGATCGACTCCTGGACGTCCTCGACCCCGGGTATCCACGTGGCTGCAGAAAGAAGCTACCCGACAACGCCTGTTTGCACCCGACATCACCTGGTTCCACTCTGGTTCCACGGCAGTCACTGGCTAGTGACTTTGAACACTGTCCCCTCTGCTTTCAGGTCTTCACATCTACAGATCCACCCTTGGATCCACCGGAACTCTTCTCATCGAGCCGCCTGCAGCATCTCCTGCTCCAAGCACCATCGACCAGCGTGACGAAACCCGACACATCTTCGACCCTGTGCACCCGCTTCCTGTGGGTGAGGTAACTCAGCTCCGCCGGTGCTCCTGCACTGGTACACATCCCAAGGGCCTGTGTTTTAAGTTTCAGCTCCGTAGGTCACTCGGAAGGTTCCTAACTTTCTAACTTTGTGCTTTTTACGCACCATAGACTTTGTATTGAGAAGTGCGTGCACTTTGAACACTGCACCCGAGTCCCGTGGGCCTTTCCCGACTTAGTTAACTCCAGTCTCGAATAGCTCCAGCGATTCCCAAGGCCCTAGGCCTCTTCACTTTCCTCCTGGTATCTCTTATACCACTTATTTAGTATATGGTTTAGGTGGCCCCTAGGGCTCATCCATATTGTGCAACTTTTGTGTATTTTAAACTGTCTTGTGATTTTACGCTTGTGCTTCTGTGCTCATAAAGAGTCCAGGGGATTTTATAGTTAATAAATCAATATATATTTTCAATATATATCTGTGTGGTGTCCCTTTCATTTGGTATTCAAGGGGGTTGTGTATGGTATAACAGCTGGCTTCACATGCCTTTCAGAGTTTAGCCTAAGACTGCTTTGTCCACGTTACCATTAGGATAACTGGTCTACAAGGTTGAATTACAACCATCATCATAAGGGTTGCTTGGCATGGTACAAAGTGATCACTAGAACTAGTGAGCATTATATACCAGGCCAACTTCTCACAACTCCTGTTTACTCAAGCATACGAATAAACAACTATCACCCTTTCCCTCAGTTCTTCTGTACCAGCGTCATGAAACCGCTCGGTGTAAGTGCGCTTTAGAAATTCTTTTAACATAACATAACATAACATAACATGTTAATACAATTCGGCATAAAATGCAATATGGTTGTTAATACACTGTAGCAATTTTGTATTACTACTACAGATATGCTGATGCCATAGATATTTTAGTGTTTCCTTCATGAACAGTTTGAATAAATAGCTCCTAAAATGGGTAATTATCATTGAAAATCCAGTATTTGATTGATACTGGAATTTTTGAAGAATTAAAAAATTGTCTGTTGCTAACACCTTGCTCCTTGTAGCAGAATCTTGTACTGAAAGAACTGGTAAACGCTCTTAAAAATGTTTGGGTGCTGCTTGTTGGTTCTCATATATTTTTTTTAATATACATACATGTGTAGTCATTACACACAAATGGCAGTACATTTCCATCACCTAGAATGTAGCATAACAATCACTAATCATGACTGTTCTGCTACCTTCTAGGTGATTTGATATGTACTGTTGAAGGTCAATAGTCCAGGCTGACCACTTTGATGAGATACCTTTCTACCTGCTTAGGGGTAGCATTATGTAGTACGTGCCACTATCACTTTTAAAAGCCTTTGATATGGTGCAGAAATTCATTGAGCTTTTAGAAAGGATGTGCGATTATCTTTTTCATTCTTGCTGGATGCAGGATTTCCTAGACGTGTCTAAATTAATCAGAGCCTTTTCTCAAAGGAGTTCATGCAATGTGACCACATTATGTACAAACGTTTTGCTTCACAGCAATTAAAAATGCACAGGTTTCCTTTTCGATGATTGATTATCCAAGTCTGCTGTTAGCAGCTATATGAAAAGAACATGGCTTAATGGCAGAAATATATGTGATAAGCTGAAATGAAAAGCTATTAATGTAACATAGGATGCTTCTGTGCGCCTTTTATATTTTTCAGCATAGTTTAAAAAAAAAGATGTTGAGCTATTGTGGTTACGATTCCCAGTTCACGTTTTCATCTCTCATTTGAATTAAGTAGGCAGATGCAAATTCTCTACAATTATGTGCATTCTGAATGCACCACTTATTTTAATCAATACAGAATAGATCTTGTGAATCATCTCAAAATATGCTGAGGTTTATTGTCCCATTGTCTTTCCTGCTCTTTTCATTCACTCTACTATTATCAACCCTGATCATTTCTAGCATAGAAGAATGTATATTCTACTGTGTTTTTATGATTGTGAAATTAACAAAAACGGCTTCACCTTCACTTTCAGTAAACAAGAAAGATACAACAGTGATTCCTTAATTTAGACTGAGATTCCTGTCTCAAATGCAGTTTCTATATTCAAAATAAATGGCAGTCAGTCAGTCGAAGGAACTTTATTTCAACAATGAGCCATAAAAGCACAGATAAAAAGCTTACATAAAACACCAAACTACTATTGCACATTAATTTAAACATTATAAGGGCAACACCAAATGTGTTTAAGGAGAGTACAATGACAAAATAGGTGCAAGAAAAAATACTTTCAGGCCCATAAACCTGACATATCTCAGTAAGTAGAACCATAAGTACCAATCCAAAGCAGGGTGGATACAGTAAGAACAATTTAGGAAGCTCAAAATAAAGAAAACAATCTTCTGTACACTTTCACTCATGGGAGATTGTGCAGATTTAAAATGGCAACAAACTCATTCAATAGGCACGCTTAGCTTATTCCAGAGCTCTGATTCGCTATAATAGCACTATGCATATGCCAGATCGCAAGCAAGAATATAGAATCAGCAATAACAAATAATGGGTGCATCTCGTATTTTAGTAGATTATAGGCCTCAGTGCAATCTCTAATTCCCATGTTTCTCCACAACTGAAGGACCCATTTGGACCTTGGCCTTCTAAAACCAGGACAGAAGAGAAGAACATGAAGATTATTCTCTTCGGTCAACATACACCCTGGGCAGTCCAGTTTGGGGCTACCCTTCCATTTATTTGTAAATGCTCTAAGGGGAAGCACCCCGTGTCTAAATTGCAGAAATAGTTTCTTGGCAAAAAATGGATGAATGTTGTCAAGAACCAATTCACGCTTATATTGCTGTTTGACTTCCAGAAACCTGGAGGTCAAAGTACAAGTAATAGTGCTCAGCGAGAGTAGTGCTAATTTGTATTCTTTGATGCCGAGCTGAAGGTTTTTTTAGGTAGAGGAGCAGGTCTCCTCAGGCGATAACCACAACTTTGCCCGTCCTAGTGTAAAACATGTATTGCGAATATAGGACAGCCATGGGATATTCTCTGCTTCAAAAATAGATATTACATCCTCCAGTTCATCCCTATAATGAGGTAGCTCAGGCGTGCTCTATAAGCGGCGCCAAAATAAAGGAGAAGGGAGGTAATTATATCACTTATCGGACCTATCCCCAAATCCATTCTCAGTGGTGTTAAGGGAGTACTTTTCAGTAAGCTCAATAGTTGCCTAAGAAAAGTATTCTCTGTTTTTGAGAGAGCATTATAGGGGCAGAAGCCCCAAAGTTCAGCTCCATAGAGTAACGCTCCCCTGGCCTGTATTTTGTAGATTTCTGAAGGTTGTCCTACCAATTTTTGGGTACAATTTTTATGTACTTTTAAAATGCCCCCAATGGATTGTGTGAGTTTTAAATTTGCTTTCTTTACTTGGGTGCCCCAATCCATCTTATCAATAAGGGTAAGACCCAAAAATTCACAAGTAGATACCCTTTCTAGGGACTTGCCATCCATTTGTGGTTGTGGGCAATTGCTGGTATTTGCACGGAATTCTATATATTTCATTTTTTGGAGATTTATCTCCAAATCCCTCTTCTTGCAGAATTTGCAGAACTCCTCCAATACCCCCTGCATACCCATTGGGGTCTTGAAGAGTAGCAGCATATCATCCGCGAACATTAACGTGGGTATTTTACGATTCGCTAACCATGGTGAGTCTATATCTTTTATCGCCAGCAGGGTTTCAATTAGACCGTTTAAAAAGAGGGAGGACAGGGTAGGCGCGAGCACACAACCCTGTCTCACCCCTTTCTCTACAGGGAAGGGGGCTGTAAATTCTCCATTCTTACCATATCTAATTCTTGCATACGTTTCCTGGTGGAGAATATTCAGTTGGTGGCATAGATAATCTGGCGCTCCCATATCCTGGAGTATGCCCCATAGCTGATCACGCTGCACCATATTGAATGTGGATTTAAGATCCACAAAGGTTAGGTAAAGAGTGCCTCCCCCCCAAGATCACTGTTTTCTAATGGATCAGTTGCAGTCTGAAAAACTGGTCAATAGTTAAAATGTTACTTCTAAAGCCAGCTTGCAAAGGTGTTAAAACATTTTTATCACCAATCTAAGACTGCAAACGACCCAGGATAACATGGGCAAATAGCTTTTGAGTCACGTCAATTAAACTTATCGGACGATAGTTAGCTGGGTTAAGCGGGGAGCCCTTCCTGCAAATCAGCATAATTTTTGCAGCTGCCCAATTCGAAGGTAACTCCATCCCTTGGTGGATAGCGTTAAATAACACCCAGAGATAGGGTACCCACACAGATCCTTCATTCTTAAATAAGTCGCTGGGGATTTTATACAACCCAGGCGCTTTTGCTGGGAGCATTTTACCCAATGCTGCAGAAACCTCCTTTATAGTACAAGGAGAAGCATCAATGTTCAAGGGAGTGTTATAAGATATTGAATCCCTAATGCGTACAACTGCATTTGCAGGTCTGGAGAATAAAGTTTGGAGATACAACCTCCAGACTTCCTCCCCCAGGTTTGGTTCGATTGCTGAGTTACCATCGGACTTCCCAGTTCTCACTAGGTTCCCCCCATATCTCTATTATCCAAAGCCATTTTAATTGCTTCCCATTTTTCTAGCTCCCAGGATGACTTAGCTTCAACAACAGATTTTTTTATTTATAGCCCTGGTTCCTTTGGTACGTTGGTTGTCCTTATCTTTAACCGCCAGCAACAAGGCACGGTTAGCATCCATACATGCTTTATTGAACCAAGTATGTCTATTTTTAGGGTCTGAGTGATTGTTTGGCTCTCCATTTCAGAAAAACATTGCAAGTTTGGAGAGCATTTCCTGGTGGTTCTTGCCTATTTCCGGCAGGCAATCTAAGCCTTGGTCACTTGCAGCCATTTGGAAGGCTAGTTTTAAGTGGGGAGTGATTTTATCATAAAGAGTGGCCACTTTTTCTATTGACTTTACAAATGTTCCCCAACAAACTCTTCTGTCTCCTTCAATTGCTACCAGATTTGGGGCAGGATGTTCGGGCAGATTCTGAGATTGCTTGAGTTTTGACAGTGTTATTTCTAACACCAACAGGTTATGGTCACTTTCACAGTGGGGGGTAACTCCAAAGTCTACAGTTCTGTGCCATAACTCCATATCAACCAGTATATAATCAATATTAGATGTATGGCCCATCTTATTATAAGTAGGAATGCCCGGATTGTCAGAGGGGAATGGGCCATTACATTCCCATAGCAGATTAGGAAGAATAAAGGAGTTCATCTGCAGGACTAGGGGGGTCCAACACCTTACCTGATATGTATTACATTCGGGGATTGACCAGGCCGAGTCCTCCTCACTGGTAATAGTAGTACACAAACCATTTAATGATTCAAAGTGACAGTTGAAATCCCCCACAATAATTATGTGCGAGGGCTCGGGCAATGTATGTAAAAAAGATGCAAGGCAGTCTAAAACCTGTGATGTCAGCCCCTGTTTCACTGGCCGCAGTAGATGTTAATGACGGTAATTTTCAGGTTGTTGAAAAAAGTAAGGAGAATACACAAAATGTCAGGGAACAGGGTGTCTATCACTTTCAAGGTACAGCCCAGGTGGATACCAACCCAAATGCAGAAGCCACCAGAGGGTCTCCGCCTGAGCCCGGAACGGCTGGAGTAAAATATGCTACATACTCCACTCTATATTTAACCTTTCTTGACCAAGTTTCCTGGAAGAGGCATAACTCATGAGTGTCTATGTAGGCTCCCTAATCTGAGAAATCAATTTTTGAGTTAAGACTTGCTATATTCCAGGATAAAATCTTTGTATTCTGTGCAGAGGGCCCTCTCCGCTGTACTGCCTGATGACTAGTTTGGTCCTGCTCGTGTCACCCTACCTCATCCTAAGTGGTGCAATCTAAGTGACCTAAAACGATTTCAGGTGCTCGAGAGTGACCAACCAGAGGTATAATCTCAGAATGGTTTTCAGAGGGTTGAACACTAATTTTAGATTGTCCTGGCCAAGGGAAATTAGATGATCGATTTTGTACCAGATTCAAATTTTTATACCTGGGTGCTAGTCAATCGACCATATCCAGAGAACTAAATCGATTACTTACAGAGATATTGAATTGCTCTCGATTACCCCAATCCTGACCTATATGTGGCAAACCTTTACCTGAGCATGCAGTTCTCATTTTTTGTAGACTCTACCCACTCTATCTAAGAGAGGGCTTGGAGGGTAGAAGTATCCCATGGGAACTGTCTGGATGCCTCCGGTCATTATTGTTGGTCCCCATTTAAGAATGTGCTGGACAGCCATCTCTAAAATGAATCAGGGCACAATCCCCTGCAATATCTTTTTGTCTCTGTCCAGGCCAACTAACCCTCCGGGTAAATAGAATTTCAGTATGTACTGGATGGGAAAGTGGTCTATTGTTGCTCAGCCAATGAAAGATTGTATTTTTTAACTCAGGGTGTGTTTCCTCATGACCGGATTCCAGCGGAGGTACTGCGGCTAGAGTTACCACATAAGGTGTTGATGCTGGAGGTAGGTCAATACAAGGGAGAATAGAATCTGTCAATCTTGGCTTAGGTGATTTTGGGTTCCTATTGATTTTGGTGCTGTTGTTTGTAACTGCTGATCATCTAATGTACTTGTGGTAGGCGCCACAGCCCTAGGGTTTAGCGCCTAAAGAGGCGAGTGTGGCGTCCTGCAATGGAAAGTACTGGTAATTGGGCCGTTTGGGAGGGCCAGTTGATCATGACATGAGGATTCACTTGTGGGGCATTCCGTGGGGCTTCAAGTGGAGGATACTGGGCACAGAAAGGGAGAGTAACCTGTATTTGTTGAGGGGTAGTGGCCTTTTCTATGGGAACAGTTGTACCAATAGTATTCAGGGCAGCATCAATTTTAGATCCCCATGCGTCTATAAGTGTTTTTAGTTTAGTGATGCTTTGTATTACATCTCTAAATTCAGATTTTATGAGCTGGTCTAGGTATGATTTAAGCTCCGTTGTCAACGATGATACCCAACCCGGAGGCTCGGCGATTTTATTACCTTTGTCATCCGAGTTTCCACCCACTAGAGTATTATTTGACACAGTCCCTGAGGAGTGCTCCACATGTTTTCCAACCCTATGAGCACTATTTTTCTGAGGGGCTCCTTTCTTTTCCACCCTCCCATCCATGCCCACCCTACCAGTTCTCGTTGCAGCTAAATTGACTTGTGCAGGGGGTAATTCTAGAGAAGTGGAGAGGACTATTGATTGGGACGCAGCAGGTGTGTCGGTCTCCATAGGTTGTGAGGTTCTAGGGATTATTGGTGTTATTGAGAGTCACCTCTCTGTGCGTTATATTTCACTGGAGACCTGTTGCAGCATTCTATCAATCGCAGTTGGCTGGATTATGGGGGTTTGATTGGGGGGTTTCTGTCTAGTGTTGGGCCTCGTGCGAGGAGGAGTTGTTTGCCCCATGGTTGCTTCCTATCTAGACCGAACAAAACCTGCAGCTGTGGCAACTGTTGTGTATGATCAGTGTGCTACAGCAATACAGAATCCTCAGTTACTTATTAGAAAACCTATGGGCAATGAAATTGTTGCTCTCCAAAACCCCCAATTCATTAGTGCTCAATAATGTCCATACACTAGTACTCACAACGTACAGATGAAAGGGGGGTGGCACAGTCCGGTCTCAATCAGTCTCGGACAGGCCCGCCCTTGGCCCGGGCTTTGCCTGGCACGTCCCGCGCTACGGGGGTAGAGGCTGCGCTTTATGAGCTGAGGTGGACCGGAGCCTTGCCCTCATCAGCGGGTCCCGGAACATCTGTGCGAGGCCACGTTGCACCCTGGGAAATGGAGTCCTTAGGGTGGTTGAGCAGCAAGCAGTGGCAAGGCAGCACCTCCAGGTCAAGCGCTGGCGGGTGACAATACCCCCAGCCGGACCAGGCGTGAGCACCGGTCAGAGGGCAAAGAGTCAGTATCTAGCACCCGCGCTGCGGGGAGGGAGGCTGTACTTTATGCGCTGAGGTGGACCGGTGCCTCCCCATCGTCAGCGGGTCCCAGAACAGCTGTGCGATGCCACGTTGCACCCTGGGAAATGGAGTCCTTAGGGTCTAACTTAATCAGAGCCTTTTCTCAAAGGAGTTCATGCAATGTGACCACATTATGTACAAACGTTTTGCCTCATAGCATTTAAAAATGCACAGGTCTCATTTTCGATGATTGATTATCCAAGTCTGCTTTCAGCAGCTATATGAATAGAACATGGCTTAGTAGCAGAAATATATGTGATAAGCTGCAATGAAAAGCTATTAATGTAACATAGGATGCTTGTGTGCGCATTTTTTATTTTTCAGCATAGTTTAAAAAAAAGATGTTGAGCTATTGTGGTTACGCTTCCCAGTTCACGTTTTCATCTCTCAAAGGCAGATGAAAATGCTCTACATTTATGTGCATTCTGAATGCCACACTTATTTTAATTAATACAGAATAGATCTTGTGAATCATCTCAAAATATGCTGAAGTTTATTGTCCCATTGTCTTTGCTGCTGTTTTGATTTACTCTACATAACCCTGATCATTTCCAGCATAGAAGAATGTATATTCTTCTGTGTTTTAATGATTGTGAGGATAGTGTTGTACATTCTGAAATTAACAGAAACGGCTTCACCTTCACTTTTAGTAAACATGAAAGATTCAACAGTGATTCCTTAACTTAGACTGAGATTCCTGTCTGAAATGCAGTTTCTATATTAAACATAAATGTCTCTCTATGAGTTGCTGTTCTCATCACAGATGGGGTACTTTTACAAACATATACGAAGTGGGGGGGGGGTTAAATTCTGATCCCACTGCTAAGCCCTGTTTCTGTACTGAATGGAATTCAGCATTACAGCAGGTGCCCTAAGCCTTAAGTTACATTTAAGAGGTGGAAGAAAAGATATTTTCTATTTGTAGAACTTCAGTGGACTCTACTTTTTGAAATGCTTGATCTAGTACCATGTCAATTTCGATAGTATTCATCTATGTCCTATTGAATGTAGGTGAAGGCCACTGCTTTTTTCTTCTTAGGAAGGAAAATTATCAAACATTCCTGAAGTACAAACTCCCTGCACATCAGGGTCAATTGTCTTATGTTTTGTAGCAGCAAACTTCACTTAAAGGTTTTATTGCTGCAAAAAAGAAATGCAGAGCAGGCAGTGTCATAGGGATGCATTCAACCACACCAAATGATGTATACTGAATACAGAGATCGCCTCTATTTATTGGGGCTCTCTAAGTATGGTGAACAGTCCTCTGCCAAAGGAGCAGAGTCCACAGTCTCCTTTAACGTGGTGTGATGACAAGCAGTATTCTCATTGACACCTTAAATATATTTTTAAGATTAATTTATATTGCATTCGATATCTGCTGAGTAGATCGTATTGTTTTTTATGTGATATTTCTTTGTGCCTCAAAGTGGACGATGTGGCTAGAAATAATAATTTTCAAGAATTCAGGACTGTGTTACATTTTATAAACATTTTAAAGAGTACTGAAGACGAGGGAAGCTGAATAAATAACCATTCTTCAAATGTCCAGTCTAACATCACGTTCTTGCCAATTAAAGAATGATTCTTGAGAAACAGGGTGCATTTATTTATGTCATGGTTTTTTATAGTGCCAACAACACCTAAGAGTGCAAGAGCATCTTGCATAGGAATCAATTTCACACTGTCAGGAATATAGAATTACTATGTTAAAGACCTTAGGAAGAACTGTTACACTGAATAAAATTATGGAAAAGGTTATAGTTAGAATTATAAAGGGCAAGTTTTAAAGACACTAGAATAATATGTGCTTTCTATAAGAAAATTGGTCATTAGCTGGAGGATGTAAGTAATAAGTCTGAAATGTTTTCAGATCCGGCATACAAGTTCACTGTAGAGGTGGTGCAAGACTTGCTTGGACTGCTAAGGACGGGATCATGATATGGGTCTAGACAGGTCTAGCTTGGACGCCCTTGTCTGAAAGCGTGTTCTACCTCTAATGAGGCCCTTCTATTGAGGGTGTCACACTGCAACAGACTTTGCCTGTACTTGCCAAGAATGCTGTGCGCTCACCCTCCTTGTAGGTGGCTATTGATGGCTCTGGCTCCATTCACCTGGCTGTGCCTTTTCCTCTCCTTTCAAGAGCCACTTCCACTCTCCCTCATGTAGTGGTGGCATCAGCAATGTCAGCAGGACCAGACAGTGGGCCCGACTGACCGCTCTCCTTAGACAGGGGCCGGGTTGAGTGCCTGGCTGAGAGTCATGGGAATCAGGGGTTGGATGCAGGTGGGAAGAGGCAGGTGTAGAATGGTGGGAGGTGGACAGTAGAAAGCAGGAAATGGGTGGTGGCAGGCAGTAAGCGGGTGGAGGTTTGACAAACTCCCCCCAGCTTTCAAGCTCCCCTAAACTTTTGTGTGGGCCTCATGTGACCTCTGGTGACCTCCCGGTCTTTTCCAGGTTATTCCTCACTGCCTGCCAATTCCAGTGATGGCGCAGATTTAATCTGGAGTCAGGCATTGTTTATTTTTGTGCTTCAGACAGACTGCATTTAAAAGTGACACACACATTTTGGTGCAAGTTAAAAACATGGCTCATGAAAAATATGAAAGTGAAGCCTAGTCAGTCTGAAATGCTTGTGCTTAATCAACATGTGTTTTTGCAATGTAGAGAAAAGTGGCCTTTTTAGCTTTTAAGATTAATATAATGTGTTTCTCTCTTCCCAGCTCATCCTTGTAATCTAAATTCACTATTTCTGTCTTAAGAGTCTTTGGCTTGTTGCATATTTTGATAAACATGTTTAGTTTAAAACACCTCTTTTTCACAATGTGTGTGAATTTACAAATGCACCAAAAACTACACATGGGGCTAAATGCTTTTTTGCATGAAAAGCTATTTAAAACATTAAATCATGTTGCTGTGTGCCCTGCATTAACTGTGTGCATTTCCAGAAAATGGTACCTTCAATGAAGGAGTTTTGTACAATTTAAGAGCACGCATGAATGAATTAGATCCTAGACCTAGATTAACCCAATACGAAGCATTAGAGGAATAGGACACAGAGGCTTTTGAGTGAGATAGATCTAGAAGTGACAAAAATTGGAGTAAATTCTATCCCATTTCCTAAAGAGACAAGAGATAAACAGATTAAACAATGGAGGCAGCCCATGGTAGTGGAAGGGTTATATCCTGTCCGAGCTTTAGAAGAACAAACAGGAAGTAAAATTACCCAGAAAACTAAAAATCTAATGACAAGTGTTGATCCAGAAGATGATTACCTAGAGGATTTACTAATGAAAAATCTGCCACCTTATAATGAGGAGCCAAATCAAGTCAATCCTAGTGCTCCGTTCTTAAAGCCACCTTAAGTTTCGCAAGTAATACATGAGACATCATTAGAAAAAGTGTTACAGGAAAAGGAACGAGAAGCAATAAATAAACAAAGAAATGAGTTAATTCATAAAATTACACAGTTAAATACAAGTCCTGAAGCCTTAATGATTCCAGTGACTATAGGTCCTGTTGTTCCTTTATATGGAGATAAGCAAACCAGTCCTAGACCTCCCATTCTACCTACACCTGTAGTGCAATCAAGAAAAGAAACATTAATAGTGGGTGATCAAGCCAGAAATTTCTCTGATGGATTTACCTATAAGAGAATCAGTAAGTAGCTCAGTGAGGAAAACTACTCCTGTAAATTCTAGAGAGGTACAAATAGAAACCTCTTCAGGTACGAAAAGTGCTACTATAGTTACCCCAGAGGAAACTGAAAGATGGTCTCGAGAAATAGAAAACCTAAAATCACAGCCAAAGACATTGGATATTTTTAAATTAAGAGTTGAACTGGAAGAACTGCTTGCTGGAAACCATATCGAGCTGAATTTTCTGATAAACATTTGGAAAACATGAATGTGTCAGGACGTAAATTACAGATTAAAGAATTATTATCACTATTGAAAAAGTGGGGTGATTTAGACAGATGGAAAGCTAGATGGATAAAGAAAAAAGAAGAAGTTCAAGCGAAAAGCACTATATCCGAATATGTATTGAAAGAACCCGAAAAAGTAGAACAACAACAACCTTTGTATTATCATTTGGTCTCCCTTGCCTTTTTCCCTGTGCTTTGTGATTTTTTCTCCCTTGTTGAATCGCCCTCTAATGTGATATTCCTGTTGAGATATTGTTTTTGTTACAGACAATCAACTCCAGCACATGATCTGATTCCAGGTGACTGGGTAGTGGTAAAGGAACATACCCGAAAATGTTGCCTAGCTCCGAGGTGGGGAAGGCCTAAACAAATGATATTGGTGCAAGGGAAATCCGAATTGGATCCATGCGAGTCACACCAAAAGAGTGACTGAACCTGATGTAACTGAAGCTGAAGGTTGTACAGCTTAGGAGTCCCAGGAAAGTGATTATGAAGTAGTTAATGATGAACAACCTGAGCACAAGTCAGGATAAATGGATTATAGTGATTGACATTCCTGCAGATGTTGTGAGAACCAGAGGTCAGACCTATTTAGATAGACAAAGTGATAGGATGAGTCAGGAATAGAGGAAGGTACTCAGATTACAGAAATCAAAGCCAATAGTAATTCAGAGGAGGAACAAAAAGGGGAGATCAATATACTCAGACATTCCAAATACCTGTCACAGTTCCGGAGTCTGAGGAGGGACAGATAGGTAATAGGGTGAAGGCTCAGGAAGAAGAAAAACAAAAGATTGAGATACCTGAGCAGGATCAGATAGATGTAGAATATCGTGTTCAGAAAGAAGAAAGCAAACAAAATCAAAGTCAATTACAGCACACTCCTGAACAAGGCCAGATTAGCATCCAGGCAGAAGAAACAGAAACAAGACCTGGATCAAGTCAGATACAGAGATACAGACAACGAAGATGTACAAATTGTGCCACAACTGAACGAGAATAAAAGAGCAGTTGAAGAAAATCAAAGCACAGTACCAGCTAAAAGACTCAGAAAGGGAGATAAGTGGCCTGTTTTTTTAAAAAAAGATTGAAAATGTGTCTTAAAACAATAAATGAAGAACCAGAGCAAGTAAATGAAATATCAAGTCATACTGGGTTTTCCACAGAACAATCAAGAAGGAGGAGTCCACAACTGAAAAGACTGAAGAATAATTTCAAAGGCCTGAATGGACCTATGTCATCCTTGAAGATTTTGAAAATGTAGAACTGAGTGATGAAAGTGATGACAAACTAATTTAAGATCCAACAGACAAAGAAGTGAGACCAACTTGGAATTTTCACAGATTAAAATTCTGTGAAAAGTCTCAAAAGAGGGGCTAAGTCTCCTTAGTCAGAAAAATAGCTGATCATACTGTTAATGGTAAACCGAAAAGAAACTGCTTAAAAACATGCTGTAGAAAATGCACATGTAATATAGTAATAATACTCATAGTATGGTTAGGACTGACGGTAGCTATTCCTTATCTAATGAGTAAAAGTGAGAAGAATAACACTAACAATTATAAGAAAGTAGAAGCACCTGAAAAGTTTAATATACATAGAAGAATAGATAGTTTTAGACAGCAAAGGGTAGAAATAGAAGCAACAGATGAGGAAGGAAAGCATTATAAGAGAGTTAGAAATAGAACACACATGAACATATTTGCAAATCAGTTAGTGCATTATGTAGAAGCAATGGGAATAAGTAATTGCTATGTCTGTTACCTACATCTGTAGCCGAGGGTGTTACTTACCACCATTTGCCCCTGACTTGGTATTATATGTAGTATTTTAGCTAGTTTATGTTATAAAAAAGAACCCTTACAATATTAATATTCCAACTCAAACATGATTTTCACTGAACTTCCTATACATAGTAACCTGAATCCTGTACACACTAAAAGTGACAGAACTCGTTATATGGATGAATACTTTCTAATAATAGGTACAATAGATATAGCTGAAGCACACACAAACAATTTAACATGCATTTTACATGAAAAAGAAAAAATATTTTTGAACTTAGTTGAGAAAAGGAGAGACGATTTCCAGAGAAAGTCTACTGAACAGAAAAGAAAAATTCCTAAATGGGCAGAAAAAATAGAGTACACCTTGAATAGCAAGACTCATGCTGCTATGTTGCTGGATTTTGAAAAGAAAGGGAAACTCTGTCTCCACAGGGAGAGAACAAGTTATTATAACAATATATGTATTGGTTCCAGTGAATGTGAACACAATTATAAAGTAATTGGGGGTTGGGGTTTTTAAGATGGAACTGAGCCAGTATTTCCTGGAATTTATTACATATGTGGGAACAAAGCATATTACAAATTGCCTGATCATTGGTATGGGAGTTGCTATTTTGGAATAGTATTCCAAAAGGTATATCATGTAAAACAAAATCACTGGAAGCAATGAAGAAACTAATGGACTAATGCGTAGTAAAATAGCTAGTTTTGCAGAAATTGTAAGTGATATATTTAATGCATTGATACCTTCAGTGGTAGTGGTTCTGAATACTCAAAGAATTTGTAAATTGTCAACAGCAGTGGATCGTTTATCGACTGACACTGCAGGAGGATTCTTAATGATCAATACCAAATTGGTTGCGATAAGGTCAATGGTTTTACCAAATCACCTTGCTCTTGATACATTGTTGGAAAAAGAGGGCGGAGTCTGCTGAATGTTGAAAGCGCAACATTGTTACATTTACATACCTGGCAAAAGTGTAGAAATTAAGGGGTATGGAAGGAATATTACATATTTAGAAAAATAACTCAAACCACTGGAGGTTGTTAGTGCATGGAGGAGACTTACTGATGGTCTCTCCTCTATAGGTAGTTGGTTTTCTAACGTAGGAAGATGTTTTGTAGGTAGAATACTGATGCCAATGGTGGGAATAGCCCTACTGGATATTGGGGATAATAATTTGTTGCAAATATCGCAAGCATAAAAAGACATATACAGTGTATAAGAAAGGAAAGAAAAGAAATATTAATGAAATTGAATTAGAAGAGTTGAATGGACATTTGTACAAGAAAGTGAAAAACTTTCACATGAATAATGAAAAGAAACTTAACAGAAAATTTGAAGAAATCAAATTGGGTGAAATGAGAAAGTTGGCATCTGTTTCATTAATTGGTGATGATATAAAATATCATCAAGGTTAATAATGGGAATAGAGTAGAGATCAGTGGTATACAGTGCATTCATTTATTCTGTGTTTCTAAAACTGCTTCTCTTCTATTTTTTCATGTATCGTATTTGGGCCTGAAATGTACTTCTGAACTCTATCTTAGGAGGAACTGCGCCTGCGCAAAGAAACTCAAGCTATTGAAGCCATGGCATTGAACCATTGTCAGCATCAGACATGAACTGTGAAACTATGAGAACATGAACTCCTAACCCTGCCAGAGGAAGCTGAGTTGTATAATTTGTTAAAACATTGTATGTTATTGATACATTCCCTGCCGGGTGGAATAAAAGTGCATGGGAAGATAAAGCTATGGGAGGGAACGTAATTTGAATACTGAATGACAAGTTACCTCATATTAATATGGTGTGATGACCTCTCCTCGTTTTATGACCAATAAAATTGTGGGATTCACACATTTGCAAAATTGGAGGGTGGTAAACTGACTTGGAAAATAGTATAACTAAGGTAGGCTTAGCTTGTTAGATTGTCCGACTTGTCCGAATAGCTGACATGCCACTGACCCAACACACTCAATAGGTGATTGAGAGCACAGGTGCTGGCGCAGCACTCTTTCAGAAGGTTCAATAACCCAATCGGGGTTCTGGAAAGGAGTTTGATGACCCCATCAGGGTTATGACTGTTAGCTGCAGAGAGGGTTTGCAACGCTGGGGTTCTGAACGTTATCTGTGGTGTTGATCTTAGCATGTGGTGGTCCTGTCCTGATCCAATTTGGTCCGTAACCTGTCCTGATTCTGGTCTGCACCTGTTCTTTCTCATAGGCACCTGCACTTTTGGTTTCCTAACCATTATCCCAGCCCGTGGCCAGGGTTGGTCTTCACACCATTCTAGGTAACTACAAAATGTGGGTTTGTCATTGTACTGTTTTCTCTTTTCTACCCACCCTGTGTTTAATGTTTACCAATATTTCTTTCCAAATTATCGCACATTTCGTTTCAATCTTCATCATTCAAATAGAACAAGAAATTATTGATTTTGTTGTGGTTTCAAACAATTAAGAATTTACCTTAGATAAAAGAGCTTAAACCTTTCCCAAGTTTGTGATTAGTTATGAAACGTTAATGTTATTCTACTACCTATTTTCTTGCTAACTCCCTTGATCCTCCAGGACTTTAAGAATCTTGGATTGGTAAGTCAAAATGGTATAGATCCTGAACAGTTAAATTAGAACTAAAATTGATTGAGTATAGGTTTACCTGTTCAACGTGTATATCGTTTTATGGGCCCAGATGAGTATGGTAAACTTGAGCAGGTGAGTGCCCGCTTCAATACATCACAGCCTGGTCTTAGTGTCATCAGTAATGGCAGTAACAGCATGCTCACCCTGCTGTCTGTCCCGCTGTTCATCTACGCTGTACTAGAGGCCATGCCCACCACAATTCCAAGTACAACCATGTGTGCGAAGAGAAGGAAGAACAATCAATTCCTCTGGTGAGACCTAGAGACCTCAGGGTTCTCGTACTGTTGCTGTCTCCAAGTGAAATGATATGTAGGCCTGAGCGGAAAACTCTGCTCGCAGAGTTTGTAGAATTCGGGCACTCCACGCTCCGTGGAGGGAGTGCAGAGTCCCTGAATTTTACCTTCCAGGCACAAAGTGGAGTTTTATTTAGTTTGAGCGCTCTGAATTTGTTTTGACACTCGCAAGCAAGCGCTGCGATTCTCTCCGACCACTAAGGGACATGTGCAAGACTTTGCACCCACTCGCATGGATACTGGCTGATCGTGCTCACAACACTTGAATAGCTTGTGGACTCCAATTACCTGCTCTTGTCCAGCAGACTCCCAGTACTTTTTTCATCTCCTGGTCACTTGTCATTTGGATTTGGTGCTGTAAGGATGAGTTTCCATGTTTGCTGAACACACACCCTTAGATGTAAAGACCTTGTATTTGAGATTTCAAAAGTAGGTTCCGAAACTCATGTATAATGGTGTTGTTTGTTTGATAGAGGGGATGCACCAGTATTTATTTATACTCTTATTCGATTTTCAAAGTTATTGTGGTAGGTGGCTGGCATGTTCAGTATGGGCCTAGTAATATTTTTGCATTGAACTTTTCTTCATTTCTAAAAGAATAATGATGCACAATTCAATAAATGTTCTCCGTGTTTGTTAAATGTACAATATTTATTTAATTTACTATGTGGCCTAGTCTGCCAAGGGTAGATCCAGTACAGTAGTTTCTGTGCTATATGTTGTTTTAAAACATCCTTTAGGGCTGGGATGGCATTGGGTTAAATACAATTGTAGTTTTTTTGTATTTCATTTTTTTGAGGTACAAAAAGAAATGGGAAACATCCTTAACAACGAAGATCGTACAACAACTTACCTGAACAACGAAGCCGGAACCACGATTTACAAAAACCACGAATTTCATTAAGCACGACTTCCCTAAACCACGAGTCTCTCCACTACACTCTGCACCTGTAAAAAATCACTCCAAAGAATTAAGGGATAAAAGGGGGTGTGGGGGTCTCCCCCCATAAAAAAATTATAAATAAAAAAAAAGAGATAACGGTATGGGTTGTAAAAGAATAATAAGATGATACATTTAGATCCGTTTTTTAAAAAAGAAAGGTTCACGCAAGAAGTATTAAAATTACAATAGTGCCATCAAATGGGCAAAAACGAGATATAACATTTCGTGGTTAAGGAAGTCGTGCTAAAAAAGGTAGTGGTTAAGATAAATCGTGGTTAGGCAATCGTGGTTAAGGAAGTCGTGGTTCCGGTAGTAGTTGTTTAAACATACAACCAAAAGAAATGTGTATATGTGGGGTATTATTCAATGCTTTGGGAAGATGTATATTTGATAGCTCAGTTAATGTTAATTTTTGGCATTGATTGGGTGTGTCTTTGGGTGGTTGCCTTAGACCCCCATTTATCTGTCTTTGTTCTCCATGCCATGTGTCAGGGGGCCATTTTGTGGAGTCTGTGTCTAAAGGCCTGGATGTGTTCTCTTTGTTCCCCATGCTGCCTTCCCTGCTATTGTTGTTTGGCCTTGTGGCTGTCATTCATTCACAATCCAGCCATTGCGCCTTTATCATAGGTTTGCCTTTGTTATTTGTTGCCCATGCACTTTGCTTGCTGTTGTTGTTTAACCATGTGTCTGGTAGCCATTTTTTGCTTCCAGCCAGTGCTCCTTTGCCAACGGCTTGCATCTATTCTTTGTTCCGCATGCCTCCTTGCTTGCTGTTGATGTCTGAGCATGTGATTGGCAGCCATCTTGTGCATCCACCCAGTGTGTCTTTTCCACAGGCTTGCATGAATGGATGTGACATCAGTTTAATAATATGCTTGAGGATCATTGCAGTATGTATATTAATAATATGAGTTTGACAAACAGTGCCTATAAATTGTATTATATTATTCATTGTTTGCATTATTTCTATTTAACACTGTCTTGCTTCACAATAGGTTTCTTCTTATCCTGTCGTACAAACATCAACAATTGTTGATTTTTTTTAAATGTAATTGTTGTTTTATCTTGTTGATTTGTTTTCTTTTAATTGTTTTCTTTTTAATTTGAATTGTTTTAAAATTATTATTCTTTTTTTAATTTTAATGGTATTTTTTAATCCATTTGTAAAACTTTTTTTAGATTTTTTTTCACTTTGCCTCGGTCGATCAATCCATTTATTCATCCATTCACCATAGGAACAGAGCCGTTGAACCGTTTTCAGTATTTTTACATATAATTCTATTTGCTCCTGGGCACCCTGACTGCGGTGGACTGCAGACACCACAGCATCATTCATTTTTTTAATCATTATTCCAATTTCCGCTGGACCACATTGCCTGCCATTGGTGCACAACCAACCTCCATTTTTATAAAGAGTAATATTCCATTTACCCATGCAGGTCCCTGAGTGCAACCAGTGTCTCATTTAGAATATATGGACATTAAGGAAATAACTCTATCTACATAGTGTATTTTATCCTGATGAGGAATTCAATTTTATGGTATGATGGTATGGTTTGACTTTAAAATGATTATATATCACCTAAGTAACCAACCACACTAATATTACCTTTGTCTGTACATAAACTGCAACAATGCCATGTTTCTCTAAATGTTTTTCTCACTTGTTTGCCTTTAGTTGTACAAAATAAGAAGAGACATCACCTTCAGTACTGCTAAACAAAAGGACTATACCGTGATATCACACGTCAGTCCTCCGTTCTCTTCACTTGTTCAGCTTAGTGCCACTGCTATCTGAAAGCTTTAAGATGCACTAGAGAAAGTTGCTACCAAGTGGTCAGTGGGAAAAAGCAGCTTTCCACCAGTGGTGTGTTGTCCCAAACCTTATTCAGACAACGACAGTCCAATCCTTTCAGGAATGCAGAGCAAATTGGACCACAGTCTTAGCCAAGAATAGTACATCAGAACTGGATGCCACCTGCTGACCAAGAACCTCTTCTTTTACAATCATTGCCTCCCAGACATCCAGCATGAAAAATAAATGGTACTACTCCAATATCTTCTACAAGCACCA
Organism: Lissotriton vulgaris; assembly: GCF_964263255.1. NCBI lineage: Eukaryota > Metazoa > Chordata > Amphibia > Caudata > Salamandridae > Lissotriton > Lissotriton vulgaris. The sequence continues at coordinate 585,650,321 of NC_141689.1, read as the reverse complement.
CTTCTAATGATGATGACAGGCACGTAACGTGGACCCTCTCAGAGTCCTGGAGATGCCATGAGAGGCAAGGAAAATAAAAGTTCCCGAAAGCCCTAGAAGTATGAAAGGGGATGATGAGGAAGACAATGACAATGAGCTAATCATTGTGGAAGGTGGCACACAGGAGTCTGACAATGCTATTCAACCTGATCCGATGGATGTGGCACAGGTAGCACTGCCAGCTCCCATATTTGCAGATCCCCAGCTGAGACCTGCACTAACCACTGTCTCGGTAGAATTATGCACTGCAGAGAGGCAATTGATGACACACCCACCTACCTCCAGTTCTCCTTCAAGCTTTGACAGTGGCCCAGTAAAAAAGCACGTCTCCCCAATATGGCACATTTTTACGATTAGCAGATATGAGGAGAACATTGCGATATGCACTATTTGCCAAACAAGTTTTTGTCAAGGTCAGTCTGTTTCACATTATGGTACTGGAGGCCAAACAATCAATATTAAAAAAATCACACAATACGGTGGGAAGAGTAGCCTAAAAAAATTGCTAAATGTTGTGGTGGTGGTGAAAGTGAGGCGAGCCGGGTAACATCAGCTACAAGTCCAATCACAGTGGGAGGTGATGATCAGGAAGAAGACGGTGACATCCTTGTGTAAAACAACCCTGTTCCAAGCACTGCAACAGCAGAATCACCAGCCTCAGTGACTTCACAATGGCCCAAGACTCGAAGCCCGATGGAGACACCACAGCATACATTGACTGCCCCACCACAACATGCACTAAGTATACCACCACCTACTTCTCAAAAGTCACCTGAGTCAATGGCCCCAGAAAAGAAGCTACTATTATGGGCATGTTTAGGCTGAAAGGGGCTCTACGACCGCAACCACCCAATGGATTGCTTGTACAATGGGAAGCGGGCAAAAATGTTAGTGCTGGACCACCTATATTTTTTTGTGTGGGAGGAGTCAGATTCTTAGAATTAGTGGCAGACATCTGCATAAAATGAAGGTTCAAAATCAGACCAATTTTGCAAGAGTTGCTGTTCCATTGCTGCATCACAATTTGCTGCAATTGGTTGGACAAACTTTGCAGTCAAGTTTTGCTCACACTATCTACCTGATAACAGGCACGTGGATCAGTTTTCAGGCAACTTATAACATGCATCACTGCACACAGAATCTCTTTTACATGTCTTGGCCCAGAAGAAAGTTTTAAGAGTGTTCAACAACATGCAACAGTGGCCATGTTTGCCATGGAGAAATCAAATCCAGCTGCAAAAATCTTGGATGAAGACAAATCAACAACATCCTGACCACCTGCAGAAGTACCTGCACTTATTTATGTCATTCTTGTAAAGTCCAGAAGCATTTGAGGATTATTCAATCAGCATGCTAATGGAATACCAGTTAATACCCTGGCACAGGAGGTGCCAATACATTGGTGCCAACCTTTTTCGTGTTGCAACATCTATTTGAGCAGTACAAACAGATCAAGAACTATGTCATTAAAAGAGGATGGAGGGGGCGTGGCCAACCATCATGGCCGCTCAGACGTGAATCCAAACAGTTCCGTCCAAGGCCCAATGCTTCCAGATATAAAGGTGACCTAAAGTGCACCCCGTCTGCCCTTAGCCCCAGGAAAAAAGGGAGAACTGCTCAGTAAGATCTACCGGCTTGTGGGGGACCTTGACTTGCATCTATAAGGTGCTTACGGAGCCGCAACTGCCCAAAGACAGGACTGACAAAATGGCGGCAAAATAGCGGCTCTCCCCATTGGGAGGACCAAGAGGCATTAGAACTGGGCAGGGCTCTTCAAGGACCGTCACTGGCTGGCGAATTGTGCAGAATAGCAGGAATTTCCCAGGAGGTGAGCATCGTCATGCCCGGGAGCTCAACAAAGGGCTATTTTGCAAGAGAGAGGCCGGCAGGAGCCACAAGACTCACGACGGGAATCAGCCGACCGATTCAACGCATCGGCGGGGGACCCAACGGGGGGCCCAATGGAAGGTGAAAGAGGTCGGGGGATTGCTTGTTGTGGACTACTGCTTATAGAGGAAGTCACAAGCGGCAAAAACAGAAGTGAAAGGGCCCACTGGGTTCTGCAAATTGCCCGGTGCCTGACTTCAAAATGGCCACCCTTGGGAGAGGTTGAAAGTGCAGCGCAACCGGGGTGAATAAACTAAAGGTGAGCTCTCGCTCCTTACCCAGGAAGAAAGAAGGACACCAGGCTAATGAGCAGGCCCTGGGCCTATAGAACCGTCTGGGTCAGAGGAAGCATGGTGATAGACAGAGGGCGAGATTCCCTGGGAGCACGCCGGAGAGATCAATAGGCAGCCCCTAAAGCAGCTACTGGGGACCTCTTGAATCACCCCACAGGGGAGGGGAAAAAGAAGAGGTGGGCCCCACGTTCCTTTTAAGGGATACTGGTCTCATTCTGCGCAGGCGGAGGGGGAGCTCAGAGCTGACCAAAGAGCGGGCCCCTTATGTCACCAAAAAAAGGGCCTACCAACAAAGTATCTAGTTATTTTTCTACCACAGGAGCAGGGATGCTTTGGGAGAATGCAGCCTCCTCCAAAGGCACCTTGTCACTCACAAGGGTTGATCTACTGATTTCCCTGAGGGAGTTTTAAAAGGAGCTCCACACAGACATCAAAGCCGATATGGACAGTTGGTGTCCCTCCAGGCTGACGTGGACTCGATGGGCACACGCACGATTGACCTATAGGTGAAATGTCAACAACAAGCGGATCATCTGAAACCCCTGGAAGAAAACACAGTGGATTTAAGCAGCCAGTTGTGGGGACGCTCTGCTCAAGTGTGAGGATTTGGAAAATAGGTCCCGCCACGATAACATCCGAGTCAGTGGCCTGGTTGAAGACTGCGATGAGCCAGACCTTGAGGCCTTCATGGTGGGCCTCTCCTCCTCTGTGATGGGAGAGGAAGGTCCTTAGTCCACAGAGTGGGGCCGCAACTTCAGGGAGATAATCGAAAACCTTGTGACATCCTGGCGAAATTCAGCTCATTTAAGACGAAGGAAACAGTTTTGCAGAAAGCGAGGGGGTCCGACACAGTCATCTACCACAACACCATATGCATGCTCTTCCAGGATGTGGCCAAGGTCAAGCTAAAGTGACTGCAACAATTCCGGCCGATCACTGACACTCTGAGGGAGGGGAAGATAAAATATAGATGGGCATAACCATTTGGGTTAGCTTTTCAATGGGACAACAAGCACCTCAATTGCACGGAATTGGAGGAGGCAGCAGACCTCACAGTAATCCAGCTTCCCTCAAATGAACACACAACATCTCAGAGGGACCAGGAAGTGGAGCAGCAGAAAGAGTGATAAGGAGGAGGACCGTGGCAATGTATCGGATGTGGGAGCAAAAAGGCACTAGACTAAACATAACAGTCATAGGGACTCATGATTGAACTGTCACTCTTGTCAGTGATCTGGACCACTTCCCACCAGGGGTGTGATAAGGGGGTAAATAGACAGTGGTACCCTTAGCCTGAGCACTCTCACTTGCTTTGTAGAGAACTGTGACCTCTATCAGGTCAGACTTGAATAGCCATTGAAGGGTGGGTTCGGGGCAATAAGAACTCTATAGTACCACAGTATTGTTAATCACACGTCTTAAATTCCAAGAGTATAGGGGTCAGGGGGGGAAGTGGGCTTGCTTTTCTTGTGGCAGGGTTCTCTTCTGAGATGGGGAATCTCCAAACTCACAGTTATTGTTCATATTGTTTGTTATGTGAATTTGTTATCATGGTGGTTTCGATCAGCTTTATATATCTTTGGTCAGGGGAGGGACTCAGGCGGGGGGAGGTGGAGCAATGTGCCAGGGAAGACGGGGTTGGCACCCATATGACTGGGAATGGTAGTTAGTTGTATTACTTGGAAAGTTAGGGACCTTAATTCCCCTAGCAAGACCAGGGACTTTGGAAATACTTACTAGATCATAATATAAAGGTGGCCATACTCTAGGAAACGCACCACCTATAAGCTGAGGAACACCATCTAAAACATAAAGCTTTCCCTACCATATTTAGATCCTTGCATGCCTTAAAACAGATCGGGTGGCGCTTCCCTCTCACACGCGGGTGCTGTTTCAACCTAATGACACAAAATATGATATGGCCGTCAGATACCTAACGGTAAGGGGGTAACTTAGCAGAATGTGTATGTTCGCAGTAGTAAATGCACCTAATGTTGGTCAACAGGACTTTCTACTCTCCTTCCTTGTGACCCTGGAGGACTTCGCTCGAGGGGACATTATCCTACTGGGGGACTTTAACCTGATTTGGGATCAGGGTCTAGACATCAGACGCCCACATAGGGTAGCGGATGGAGTCTTTTGAAAAGCACTTAAGGCAAACCTTGAACACCTTGGCTTGGTCAATGTGTGGCGAGAAACTTATCCCACAACACAGGACTATTCTTTCTTCTCCCATTCACACAGGACTTATTCCCACATTTTTCATATCTTCGTGAGCCAATCTCTACTCCACTCTTTTCTGAAGTAATAATAATGAATTACGCACTTATATAGTGCACGACTACCCGTAGGCATCTCGGGGCTTGTAGAAATACCGACGAGGAACCCTCCCTAGCCTTTCCCTGTGAGGCGCCCACTCCTGGGTACCCCCAAGGTGAAGTCAGGCATCCTCAGCGTTGTTGAGGCTGTTGTAGAGAATAAGCAAGCTATTGCCCAGAGGTGCATAGTGGGGCTCATGATCAGAATAGGCACCGAGGCAAGAATTATCAGGTCTGAGGAAATTGAGCCCGAGACCCTGGTCCCAGCCAGACTCCTGCATCAGGGTCTGCCGCTCTAACCATTTAGCCACACTTCTCTACCGACTCTAAGTTCGACTACTCTTCGATATGTCTTTCTGACTATGCTCCACTTGAAGTGGCCCTCAGTTGGCTGGCTCCAAGACCAAAGCATGCTTATTTTTTTATTTGTCCTCAAACGCCATTAAATCTTTACAGAGCCAACTTAATTACGTCTGCTGTCCCCCCTGTCTGCTGGGACCAACGCGAGAGCTCTCTTTTCAATGGTTTGCACTTAACACAGAAGCTCTCATGATTTGTCTGTTCTCTTCTTCTATCTGTGGACCCCAGAACTGACCCGAGGGGTAAAGTAATTCCATGTAGAGGCATAATCATTGGACAAACATACCCCTAATTCAAAGATTCTCCATCCATTCTAAGCATGGTCTTTGCTTGTAGCTATATCCAGTTTCATTACATATTTTAATGAGTTAAGCCAATCTAGGTAGATCGGAGGGGTACTTTTAATCCAACATTTGCAAATTTCAACTACCCGCTAATACAATGAGATAAAAACACAACTTGTTGATATCTAATGATAACAAATTATAATTCGGGAAAATACTAAAAAATATTAAGTGCTCACCTGAATGTCAAACCCAAATATATCTTCCATACCTTTTATTACCAAACCCCAAAATTGCTGTAAGCTAGGGCAGATTGTGAACATATGCTCATCGTCAGCTTTCTCCTTCTGCATTTTGGACAACATGGAATGGTACCTTTTGCAAACTTTGATAATTTGAGAGGAGACCAATATACTCTGTGAAGAGAAAAAAGATGATTCCTCCTAAAATTGACAGCTTGGACTGTAGAATATCGTAATTCAAAAGATACTTGCCATATATCTTCTGTACTTGCACCAGGCAAGCACTCGCCCCACAGTTGTACTGGAAGGGTGAAGTCCCCGTCTGCCAGATCCATCAGGAGCCAGTAAAAGTTTGCGACTTCTTTCTTGTTTCGTTTTGTGGATCTCAAAGCAGTCTCAAATTATTAGTAAAACGAGCCGAAATACCAACCGCTTGGGACCAGCTTTCTATCTGTAAGTATTTGAATTTTGCTAATTGATCATCCGTTATAGACTTTAGATCTTCCCAGGGTAACAGAATTCCCTCTGGAATAAGTTGTTCTAAGCGGTTCCCACCAGCCAATTTTATTGGTGCTGCTACTGAATCTTTAGTCCACTTAGGTGACCCAGGTGTGTTCCATATAGGTGCATTTGCCCTGTGATAGCTGATTTTTTAAACTTTCTGATTTTGCTCCAAGTGATCGCTAAGTCCCTTAAAGTTTTCAATTGGACCTTCTTGAAGAAGCGAGGATCTCCAAATTTAGAAATATAAGCATATTCCGCTCCATTTGGGTCTTGCAGCATTTCCCTGAACATTATTCCTAGGTCTGAAAGATTGGGCTCATTCATCAGCATCTTACCAGCCTTCATTAAGAAGACCCATGCATAAATAATTAAATCCGGTACACTTAGCCCTCCCTTATTTTTCCAGGAAATTCTAGTCCCTTTAGAAGCCCATATAAATTAGTTAATTTTCGATTGAATTTTCCTCAAGTTTTCTTCTTTGAAGGCTAGCGGTATATTTTGAAAAATGAAAATCAATTTGGGTAAGAGCATCATTTTTATTAGATTGACTCTACCTATTAACATTAGAGGTAAATATACCCACCTTTTAGAGAGTCAGAAATGTATTTCTCTATTTTTCGTAGATTTGTATCGGGTATATCATTAATGTCCTGAGTGATTTTTATACCTAAATATCTAATTTCTTTTTTTGGTTGAATGGAACAGACTATTTAATTCGAGGCCATACACTCAGTTTTTGATTGGTTTATCTCATATCCTGAAATATTACTAAACTGCTCAGCTATACTGTACATAATAGGAATGGTTTTCTAAAATCTGAAGTATATACCATGATATTATCGGCATATAGCGAGACCATTTTTTCCCAATTCCCAAACCTAAATGGCAGAATATCCTCCTGTCTCCTTATGCTTTCTGCAAAGGACTCTATGTATAAATTAAATAACATTGGCGAAAGGGGACAGCCATGCCTTGTACCTCTTTGCACTTGTATTGAAGAGGAAAGATTACCGTTGATCAAACTACTGGGGTGTGATAGATGGCTGAGATAACCGTACATAAGTTTTCCCCCAAGTTTGATTTCTCTAATACTTTAATCAAATAGGTCCAATTGACCCGATCAAATGCCTTGGTGGCATCCAGTGTGATAACGGACAATGGTATCTTATAAGCCGTTGCAAGATTGATAGCGCCAATCAAATTATAGATCAGATCTTCAATAACCCTTCCTCTGACAAAACCCTTTTGGTCCTGATGCAACATACCACTCATAATGCCATTCAACCTCTCTGCTAAAACCTTGACGAATATCTTATAGTCAAGGTTAAGAAGAGAGATTGGTCTATAAGATTCACACTGGTTCGCTGGTTTAGTTGGCTTTAAAATCAAGACTACCGTGGCCTCTTCCCATGAGGGAGACATCTTCCCACTTGTATCAAAAATATAAGAAAACAACTTTTCCAATATTCGGATCAGAACTTCAGCCAAAGATTTATAAAGCTCAGCCGGAAGACCATCTGGCCCTGGCGCCTTGCCTTTCTTACACGACTCTATTGCCTTCCTAATCTCAACCTGGGATATCGGTTTATTAGTATTGCTGGAGGCCTCATCACTGATTCAGAAAAGGGGGTGGTGATGAACAGAGTGTCTGAATTAAGCAGACCACTCTTACCCAGTCAAGAGATCAGGGCTTAATCCATCACCGTTATTTAGATCACTGCATCACCCCGGTTCAGAACCTGGCTATATGCAAATTAGTCTGACCCCGTACCTCATGGGAACAGGGCAGACCAAACTACCAAGCCAATTCTTCACTGGAAAGGAGACAAGCTTCCGGGGACCGGTTTCTGGCATTTCAGCCGTCGTCGGCCCGGCTTGCTTGAATCCTGGTGGTGCAGTGAGCAAGGGACTCATGTCTGAGTATACCCTGCCACACCTATAGTGGCCAAAAACGATTCAGAAAAGGAAGTGGTGATGAACAGAGTGTCTGAATTAAGCAGACCACTCTAACCCAGTCAAGAGATCAGGGCTTAATCCATCACCGTTATTTAGCTCACTGCATCACCCCAGTTCAGAACCTGTCTATATGCAAATTAGTCTGACCCCATGCCTCATGGGAACAGGGCAGACCAAACTACCAAGCCAATTCTTCACTGGAAAGGAGACAAGCTTCCGGGGACCGGTTTCTGGCATTTCAGCCGTTGTCGGCCCGGCCTGCTTGAATCCTTGTGGTGCCGAGAGCAAGGGACTCATGCCTGAGTATACCCTGCCACACCTATAGTGGCTAAAAACGATTCAGAAAAGGGGGTGGTGATGAACAGAGTGTCTGAATTAAGCAGACCACTCTTACCCAGTCAAGAGATCAGGGCTTAATCCATCACCGTTATTTAGCTCACTGCATCACCAAGTTCAGAACCTGGCTATATACAAATTAGTCTGACCCCGTGCCTCATGGGAACAGGGCAGACCAAACTACCAAGCCAATTCTTCACTGGAAAGGAGACAAGCTTCCGGGGACCGGTTTCTGGCATTTCAGCCGTCGTCGTCCCGACTTGCTTGAATCCTGGTGGTGCAGTGAGCAAGGAACTCATGTCTGAGTATAATCTGCCACACCTATAGTGGCCAAAAACGATTCAGAAAAGGGGGTGGTGATGAACAGAGTGTCTGAATTAAGCAGACCACTCTTACCCAGTCAAGAGATCAGGGCTTAATCCATCACCGTTATTTAGCTCACTGCATCACCCCAGTTCAGAACCTGGCTATATGCAAATTAGTCTGACCCCGTGCCTCATGGGAACAGGGCAGACCAAACTACCAAGACAATTCTTCACTGGAAAGAAGACAAGCTTCCGGGGACCGGTTTCTGGCTTTTCAGCCGTCGTCGGCCCGGCTTGCTTGAATCCTGGTGGTGCAGTGAGCAAGGGACTCATGTCTGAGTATACCCCGCCACACCTATAGTGTCCAAAAACGATTCAGAAAAGGGGGTGGTGATGAACAGAGTGTCTGAATTAAGCAGACCACTCTTACCCAGTCAAGAGATCAGGGCTTAATCCATCACCGTTATTTAGCTCACTGCATCACCCAGTTCAGAACCTGGCTATATACAAATTAGTCTGACCCCGTGCCTCATGGGAACAGGGCAGACCAAACTACCAAGCCAATTCTTCACTGGAAAGGAGACAAGCTTCCGGGGACCGTTTTCTGGCATTTCAGCCGTCGTCGGCCAGGCTTGCTTGAATCCTGGTGGTGCAGTGAGCAAGGGACTCATGTCTGAGTATACCCTGCCACACCTATAGTGGCCAAAAACAATTCAGAAAAGGGGGTGGTGATGAACAGAGTGTCTGAATTAAGCACACCACTCTTACCCAGTCAAGAGATCAGGGCTTAATCCATCACCGTTATTTGGCTCACTGCATCACCCCAGTTCAGAACCTGGCTATATGCAAATTAGTCTGACCCCGTGCCTCATGGGAACAGGGCAGACCAAACTACCAAGCCAATTCTTCACTGGAAAGGAGACAAGCTTCCGGGGACCGGTTTATGGCTTTTCAGCCGTCGTCGGCCCGGCTTGCTTGAATCCTGGTGGTGCAGTGAGCAAGGGACTCATGTCTGAGTATACCCTGCCACACTTATAGTGGCCAAAAACGATTCAGAAAAGGGGGTGGTGATGAACAGAGTTTCTGAATTAAGCAGACCTCTCTTATCCAGTCAGGAGATCAGTGCTTAATCCATCACCGTTATTTAGCTCACTGCATCACCCCAGTTCAGAACCTGGCTATATGCAAATCAGTCCGACCCCGTGCCTCATGGGAACAGGGCAGACCAAACTACCAAGCCAATTCTTCACTGGAAAGGAGACAAGCTTCCGGGGACCGGTTTCTGGCATTTCAGCCGTCGTCGGCCCGCTTGCTTGAATCCTGGTGGTGCAGTGAGTTAGGGACTCATGTCTGAGTATACCCTGCCACACCTATAGTGGCCAAAAACAATTCAGAAAAGGGGGTGGTGATGAACAGAGTGTCTGAATTAAGCAGACCACTCTTACCCAATCAAGAGATCAGGGCTTAATCCATCACCGTTATTTAGCTCACTGCATCACCCCAGTTCAGAACCTGGCTATATGCAAATTAGTCTGACCCTGTGCCTCATGGGAACAGGGCAGACCAAACTACCAAGCCAATTCTTACTGGAAAGGAGACAAGCTTCCGGGGACCGGTTTCTGGCATTTCAGCCGTCGTCGTCCCGGCTTGCTTGAATCCTGGTGGTGCAGTGAGCAAGGGACTCATGTCTGAGTATAATCTGCCACACCTATAGTGGCCAAAAACGATTCAGAAAAGGGGGTGGTGATGAACAGAGTGTCTGAATTAAGCAGACCACTCTTACCCAGTCAAGAGATCAGGGCTTAATCCATCACCGTTATTTAGCTCACTGCTTCACCCCAGTTCAGAACCTGGCTATATGCAAATTAGTCTGACCCAGTGTCTCATGGGAACAGGGCAGACCAAACTACCAAGCCAATTCTTCACTGGAAAGGAGACAAGCTTCCGGGGACCAGTTTCTGGCATTTCAGCCGTCGTCGGCCCGGCTTGCTTGAATCCTGGTGGTGCAGTGAGCAAGGGACTCATGTCTGAGTATACCCTGGCACACCTATAGTGGCCAAAAACGATTCAGAAAAGGGGGTGGCGAAGAACAGAGTGTCTGAATTAAGCAGACCACTCCTACCCAGTCAAGAGATCAGGGCTTAATCCATCACCGTTATTTAGCTCACTGCATCACCCCAGTTCAGAACCTGGCTATATGCAAATTAGTCTGACCCCGTGCCTCATGGGAACAGGGCAGACCAAACTACCAAGCCAATTCTTCACTGGAAAGGAGACAAGCTTCCGGGGACCGGTTTCTGGCATTTCAGCCGTCGTCGGCCCCGTTTGCTTGAATCCTGGTGGTGCAGTGAGCAAGGGACTCATGTCTGAGTATACCCTGCCACACCTATAGTGGCCAAAAATGATTCAGAAAAGGGGGTGGTGATGAACAGAGTGTCTGAATTAAGCAGACCACTCTTACCCAGTCAAAAGATCAGGGCTTAATCCATCACCGTTATTTAGCTCACTGCATCACCCCAGTTCAGAACCTGGCTATATGCAAATTAGTCTGACCCCGTGCCTCATGGGAACAGGGCAGACCAAACTACCAAGCCAATTCTTCACTGGAAAGGAGACAAGCTTCCAGGGACCGGTTTCTGGCATTTCAGCCGTCGTTGGCCCGGCTTGCTGGAATCCTGGTGGTGCAGTGAGCAAGGGACTCATGTCTGAGTATACCCTGCCATACCTATAGTGGCCAAAAACAATTCAGAAAAGAGGGTGGTGATGAACAGAGTGTCTGAATTAAGCAGACCACTCTTACCCAGTCAAGAGATCAGGGCTTAATCCATCACCGTTATTTAGCTCACTGCATCACCCCATTCAGAACCTGGCTATATGCAAATTAGTCTGCCCCCGTGCCTCATGAGAACAGGGCAGACCAAACTACCAAGCCAATTCTTCATTGGAAAGGAGACAAGCTTCCGGGGACCGGTTTCTGGCTTTTCAGCCGTCGTCGGCCCGGCTTGCTTGAATCCTGGTGGTGCATTGAGCAAGGGACTCATGTCTGAGTATACCCTGCCACACCTATAGTGGCCAAAAACGATTCAGAAAAGGGGGTGGTGATGAACAGAGTGTCTTAATTAAGCAGACCCCTCTTACCCAGTCAAGAGATCAGGGCTTAATCCATCACCGTTATTTAGCTCACTGCACCACCCCAGTTCAGAACCTGGCTATATGCAAATTAGTCTGACCCCGGCCTCATGGGAACAGGGCAGACCAAACTACCAAGTCAATTCTTCACTGGAAAGGAGACAAGCTTCCGTGGACCGGTTTTCAGGCATTTCAGCCGTCGTCGGCCCGGCTTGCTTGAATCCTGGTGGTGCAGTGAGCAAGGGACTCATGTCTGAGTATACCCTGCCACACCTATAGTGGCCAAAAACGATTCAGAAAAGGGGGTGGTGATGAAAAGAGTATCTGAATTTAGCAGACCACTCATCACTAGCTGTTTCTGAAGGATAGCTCTGAAGCCAGGATTCTATTATGATACCATGAGGAGCAAGTTCCTCTCTATAAACTTTCTCAAAATGCTTCGAAAGGCTTCTTTGATATCTGCCGAACCCTTGCTCACCTTTCCTGTAACGTTACATGCTACTTCTCTTATGTTACATCTTGCTAATTCTTGCTTAGTTTTCCACGCAAGAAGTATACCTGAGACTTCCCTGTATTCAAAGTGCGCCATTTTGCTGGCCTCCCACCTCTTCTTCAATCTCACATCCAATAACCCTGCCAAGTTTAATCTGTAAGATAGTACTCTGTCAATGATGTCCCTGTCTATACTTTCTTCTTGCCCCATGAGGTTTTGTTCTAACTCTTGAATTTTATCCTCTATTTCTTTGATCTCTGCTTTATATTTCCTCTGCCTCGCAACCTGAATAGAAGTAATACAGCCCTTAAAAAAAGCCTTATAGGCGTCCAACACAATTCCAATAGGAGCTCTATCAATATTTTGTGAGAAAAAGGCATTTGACTCTACCAATAATCTTTCTACTATTTCCTCTTCGCACATGTAGCTCGATCTAACGTCCATATTTTACTTATTGGTTTGCTGGAAGTCTCAACGTAAATGTTACAGCAGCATGGTCAGATAAATGACTTCCTAAATGTTTCACTTCTGTTACCCAAGTTCTAAGTGTATCGCTGATTAAGAAAAAGTCTAGCCTAGGTCTATGGCCATGCTTTTTATTGTGAAATGTATAACCTCTCCTGCGTCCCTCCCTTTCACTCCATATGTCCGTCCACCCTAATTGCTTTATCGTACTTTTCAGTAAAGACCTCATTCTACAATATTGTGTTGCCTTACTGTTTAGATATCTATCCATTACAGGATCCAAGACTAAATTAAAGTCTCCTGCAAGCATTACCGGATCTTGGAAAGGTAACATCTGAACACAAAGATCCTTCAAAGGGACTATATCCTCCAAATTAAGACCACAGTATCCTGCTATCATACATTTTTGAGAGTAGAACTTTATATTGGCTCTGGCCGATCTTCCCAGCTTATCCCCTTTGGACCCTTCGACTGTTAAAGCAGGATGTTTCTTTAAAATTGTTGCAACACCCTTCGTTGTTATATGCTGCGAGGTACAGATAACCTCCTTAATCAAACTTTTGGTTTTACACAAAGCCCTCATCTCTTCCTCAACTAGGTGTGTTTCTTGAAGAATTAAAATTTGTTCTGGGGCATCTTTTAAGTACTGGAATATCCTTTACATTCTATGTTTTACCCTTAACCTGTTTAGATTTCACGTCAACTTCTTCAGATAAACTGCTTGATCAACTAATACCCGTTTAATTAATCATTAAAGTGTGTAATGGTTTAGAAAAGATTTTCCATGGTGACTTTGACAATTTTTTTTTTGTTTTTTTACCCTGTGCTCCCCACCCAGTGACCTACCCTGACCCCTCCCTCCTCCCACCCCTGTGCTTCCCTGGAGAACCCCCACTATTTCTCTAATGGCCCTACCCTAGCCTTTGAGGCTACCCATCAGTCCGGACAAATGTTAAATTCCTTAAAGCTCCATGAATAGCTTCTGAATTTAGTTTTTTTTGTACATGTTGTATATTATTTAAAGATAGACTTCCAATATCTCCTAATGATGTTGTCCTAGAGACTCGAAATGAAGAAATCCTTTTTTTTATTTTTTTATCGAACCATTAGTTCCGTGCTCTTCTCTGTGATATGCTGCAAAAGTGTTTCTGCATCCTCCACCTGTCTAAATGTATGGATTTTATTTTAAAACATCACTTTCAAAGTGGCTGGAAATTTGAGTTGCGTGGTTGCTCCCAGACCAAAGCATGGTTCTGGTACTTTCCTCATTTCCTGTGTAGGGATAGACTCCTGAGGGACGAACTTAGACAGGCAACCAAGAACTTCTTTGAGATTAACAATCCCATGCAACCACCTGGGACGTATTTAAAGCAGTAATACGGGTTAAATACAAAGAACTGGCAATCACCTTAAAAAATAAGCAAAGGGAGGAGAGACTCATGCTTGAAGGGGAACTCAAGGATGGAGATGCAGTTCATAAGGGGAGCCCATCGGCACAAAGATAAGAAAAGTAACCTCACTCAAAGGGAAGCTGCAGGCCATATATACTAACAGGGCAGCAAAAACAATCTTGCGCTTACAGGCCAAGGGGTATGAGGTGGGGAACAAAGTGGGCTCTTTATTAGTGGCTGCCAGGTCAGAGCCAAACAAGACAAAGAGTACATCAAACTAATAGCGGATGACGTGGACATCATTGCTTGATGGAGGAGGGGGAAGGTAAATGCCTCTGGGGAGTTTTATCGTACTCCCTTCACCTCAGAGGAGCCAAGGTTGCAGTTCCAAGTGGGTTATCTAGACACTCTAGACCTCCCGCTGGTCACATCAAGCTCCAATGCAGAATTAGATAAGCCTATCTTGATCAAAGATGTTCAGAGAGTGATAGATGCACTTAAATTACAGAAGGCACCGGGACCTGGCGGGTTCACAGCACACTTCTAAGCGTTCGCACCGGAACTGACCCCTTACTTAACGACTCTATTTAATGATATATCCTCTAAATATCAGGGCACTCCCACAATGGAGGAGGCCCTCATCACAGTGATTCACAAACCAGGAAAAGATCCCAAAGCTTGCTCCTCTTATCGCCCGATAGCCCTCTTCAATTTAGACTCAAAGACTTATTCCAAAGTCTTGGCTAGTCCCCTAGAATCTGTACTTCCCGGTCTTAGTGATTCAGACCAATCAGGGTTCATTAAGGAGTACCATGCCTATAATAAACTAAGACGCATTAATCATATCATGGAAAAGGTTCCGAAGAAAAACATTGCAGCAACTCTGCTCTCTCTGGACGCGTAGAAGGCTTTTGACAGAGTTGAATTGACTTTTTTATTCTGCGTGCTGAGGCACCTCGGGTTCAGCAAGACCTTTATAGGGATGGTTCAGGTCAATTATCACTCTCCCAGCTCCTGAGTTTAGGTGAATGGAGCCGCATCGGTCTCCTTCAATTTGGCAAGAGGGACAAGACAGAGGTGTCCGCTCTCCCCTCTTCTTTTGGCCCTCTGTATCAAAACTCTGGTGCACAAAATTGGAGAGCATTCTGATGTGGTGGTGAGCCTCAGCAAGGCCTACCAGTGCTAGGGGTTCTCCCTTCCCTGCAAAGAGTCCTGAGACCAATAGGAAGAAGTTGGCACAGAAACTGGAATAGAAAAGACAGAGTTTATTAAACCTCATGAGGTGGAACTACATTCACGCAACACCTTTAGGTAACACATGAAGTAGCACACTGAATGGAAAGAGCTTGGTCCTTTTATACCCACACAGGGGCTCAAATGAAGGCAGAACAAGTACAGAATGCTGGTTGTAAGTACATATAAGGTCATATAGAAAGTGTACAAGCAACAAGTGGGAGGAGCTAACAGTTAGCTAATTCTAGTGGACACATCCTGACAGTTACAAGTTGAGGACAGCTGTAAGCTCAACTGAGCATGTGCGAAGCAGAAGAGGCTAAATATAACTAGTCTCTAGTCAGATTTCAAGAACAGTTAACAGGGAGGTAGGACAGAGCACATGGCGAGCACATGGCAAACAAAATGACTGCCAGAAATACAAAATGGATTCCGCAAAATGGACAAGATAGTCTCTAAATACAAGATGTCTTCTGCTAATGCTTAACCTAATCGCTGCTAAATTACAACACTGACATACAGGGAGTGAGGTTTGGCACAGATAACCACAAGATCTCACTTTTCACTGACAATGTGCTTCTCTCAGTCACGGATCCTTTGACCTCTCTCCCAGCAATTCAGACTGAGCTCTCATTGTTTAAAAGTGTAGCGGGATAGCAAGGACAACCTAGCCAAGTCCTTCTTACTTAATATGACTCTAACACCAGAGGAGTGGAGGAAGGTGGAGGGAGCGTCACCTTTTCATTGCACAAGGAAGGAAATTACTTACCTGGGCATTAAGCTCATTCCCAATATCACGGACCAATACAGGGCCAATTCCCCCCCTCTCACTGGACTGCTAAAGACAGACTTTGGAAAATGGAGCACCGTGTATATATCCTCGATCGGCAGGATTAATGCCATAAAGGTGAACGCCCTCCCCAGGCTTTCTTATCTTTCCAGGGATTGCCTAGAGCAGTGGACCAAGGTATTTTCAGCGAATTAAAATAGATGATCAATAAAAGTATCTGGTAGGGACAGAGTGCACGCATGTCACACCGTATTCTCACTAGACCGTGCAAAGATGGGGGCCTGGCTCTTCCGGACTTTCTGAGTTATTACAGAGTGACCCAGCTGCGAGTAATGACAGAGTGGTCGCTACGAGCCTCGGAAAAACATTGGCTCCACATGGATAGAAAGGTGACCGGTAGGACTGTCTGGGACCTACTTTGGAAGCCAAAACAAGACAGACTGGCCAAAACCTACCTTGGCAAACCCACAGCTACCACTCTATGGGTCTGTGACGACCTCACCAAGCGGCTGACAATGTTTCCATCTCCCTTCACTCCTATTCATTTTAATGCTGCCTTTCCCCAGGCACTGCATGAGGGACCTTTTGATGCGTGGCGGACAGGGAGTTGCCTTATGACTTCAGACCTATCCAGCAAAGAGGAATGAATCACCTGTAGAGAATGCATGCGACAATTCCAATGATCTGCTTAGGAGGAATTCCACTACCTACAGATTAAACATTGGGTTCAGCAACCTCTGGAGCTGCAGGCAGCTACTGTGGACCTGCTCCCAATACAGAAATGTGCCTAGTCTGGGTCCACTTCCAAGAGGTGTATTTCATTCCGGTATGCCTTCATTGAGGCGCTGAGCCTGAGATCAACCCGAGACACAGAAACCTTTGGGACACACTTCTGGACACCCCAGTAGCGGAAAAACAATGGAAACACTTATATAGGGACATTACCAAATACAATAGATCAATGTTTCTTAGGGAAGCTCACTATAAAATCATGTATGACTGACATCTCAACCCTCAGAAAATAAACAAGATCTTCCCAAACTCGTCAGATAGATTCTGAAGGGGATGCGGCCTGATATCCTCCACATTTGGAGGGACTGTCCCTCCATGCATCCGTTTTGGAATGAGATCTTGTCTCAAATCAAAGACATTCTATAGAACCCAGTTCCGAAGTCCATGGAACACACACTGCTGGGTTAAGGGACCCGACCTTGAAGCGTCAGATGCAAGGGGGCTGATCGATCATGTGCCTAAGCCTAGGTGGGGTAAAAATGGCTGTAGTAGCAGCGTGGAAGAAACAAGAGGCACCATCTTTAACCCAATGGCATGCATGACTGTGGAGGGCACTGACCTCTCTCTCCGGCTAAGTGCCCTTCTCTCCCGACCTACGCAACAACGAATACACCATAACACCATTTAAATGTTCCTCTTTTATTTCTTCTCAGATTCCAATTTAGATTTTTTGTTGCAAGGAACGTGTAATGTTAATTGAAACCACTGTAACATGTCATATATTTGCATTATGCTGATCTTCCTTGTCCTGTATAAGGTGGGAGCTTCTTCAGCTCAGTTGTTCTTCCTTGAAGGATTTTGTGTACTCAGGGAAGAGGCAAGTATTAAGCATGGGCGGAAAATCCGTTCCGCTCGCGGATTTTGCGGATTTTCAGGAAATTCGCAATCCGGCGGGATTCGCGAATTTCCCGCAAAATCCGCAAATCCGCGAGCAGCGGATTTTATGGCTTGCTCGCAATGTTCGCGTGAGTTCGCGGCTTCCCAGTTCAACTTTGCGCCCCGCGAATAAGCGCTAAATTGCAGAAATACGATCTTAGCAAAACTGAAACTACTTACCAGGTTCAAAAGTTCAAGCTCATCATTAGTAGCCATTTCCTGTAGTGCTTCCTGAGGGGCCCCTCCAGAGTTCAGTTGCCTACTTGCAACTATTATGTGACCCTGCTCTGACCCTCAGAATAGTTACACATATGCCACAAAGGTCCTGAATTACAGCTAAGAGAGACAAGCAGGAGCCAGGCTGGAAGTTCAAATCCAGTGACACATTAATCAGCCCCTAATTCATTATTGTTAGTTGGGGCAGGGCAGGTGTTGTAACTAATTTTGCAACAATGAAAGCACTTAGCAAGTGCAAAAGATCACTAATCAGGAAGCACTAAGGAAACAGGTGCCAGCTAAAAAAATATTCTGTGACACATTAATCAGCCCCAAATTAATTCAGGTCACTTGAGGCATTGAAGGTGTGCTTTGCTTTGCCACAATAATGTACACTGGACAACCAGAGGGTGCTGTGATGAAACAGAGGGTGGCATGGGTGGGCCAGAGGGTGGCATGAGTAGTCAGAGAGTGGCAGTGGTGACAGAGAGTGGCAGTGATGAAGAAGAGTGTCCCAAACAGGCTGGACACGTAGAAACAACAAGTTCGCAAAACTTGCGACCCGACAGGTAAGTTCGCGTTTGCGAAATTGTACAAAACCCTCGCGAACTGGCAGAAACCCGCGCGAACACGGAAAAAAAAATCCGCAAATTCGCAAGAATTCACGGATTTTGCGGATTGCGAGTTCGCAAATCCGCAAAATTCGCGAACGCGAGATTCGCAAAATTCGCCCATGCTTAGCAAGTATGAAGCGGATCTGGCTCGTCGAGATCTTGTGAAGAAGCTATGTGATTTCTGTAACTCTTGACTTGCAACAAGCAAGTTACAACTGCGCTATCTCTTTGTGTTCTCTTTAAAACCAAATAAATATATTTTGACATAAAAGGAATGCAGTTTGGAAAGCTGTGACCATCGATGCAGAGAAACAGGGCCTATTCAATGCCTGACACAGATGCAACTCCTTTTTGAGGTTTTCACACGGAAAGTTATCAAGGAGGACAATACGATGGGCCATGCTTTACCGTTACTGCATCTGCTACAGGACCAGCTAAAGACGGTGTCTGAAGGATCGCCATTGCAGGTGTGAATGAAAACACAGTAGCGCATACCTTGGTTGAGAGTTTATTCTTTCAATTGGCTTCCAATACAAGGCTGTAAGACAACTTCATCTCATCCAAACAGTACATCCGTGCCACGCTACTTGATCCGTAGTAAAAAGATACTGTGCCTACTATTATTCCTTTTTTCTGAAGGGGATGTTTAAAAAACATAGAACCTAGAAGAACTATGCTGAAACTAAGAGTCCCATCCCACAGTTCTGGGGTGCCTCCTTCAACTTCCAGAGAGGGCAGTCTTGTGCTAGCAGCAGCCAACTGCACCATCAACGTGAACACCGACAACAACTGTAACAGAAGGACCAGACCTAACCTCTGCATTGTATTGGTATCAATCGGCGGGGCTGAAGTCCATTACAGAGGCTATAGAAAAAGAGGTCAAGCAAGTATCCGCACCAATGACCATCCAGATGATGTTCCAGGAGTACCTGGATAATCCAAAAGAGGTCTATGTGGATCAAAACCCATTGGTATGGGAAGATGTGCCAATGGCATGAGATCAACTGGTCGGCAAGGAAGTGTCTGGCTAGTCATGTAGCAAGCGTGTCTGCTGAGGGCTTGTTCTGTGCAGCTGGTGCCATTATTACAGTAGGATATGAGAATGAGAGGTACCCCTTAGGAACTCGAGGGAAATGAGATTATCTAACCAGTCAAAGAAAAGGATTCCCTTGAAAGTGTAACATAATTGAGCTAGAACATAGCCTAAAAAATCACAATTAAATAAAATCAATTCTAATACGAACACAATTATATAAAGTACAAAACATTTATTATACATCAATAGTTAAAAACAGTTAATAGCACTACTAGACATTTTCTAGTTCCTAGGTAATTGATTAAAATACAAAACAAATTACACAATCAATTATGACCTGCACAATTGAAAAGACAGACAAAAACTGTAAAACATGAAAATTGTAAAATACAATTTGTACATTCGTGGCTCCCCAATTCTAGCACCTAAGTTTTATCACTACAATTTTTGGATATAAACAATGGTAGTGGAGACTTGAATTGTACTGGAAATTGGGCGTCAACGCGTTTCAGTGGTATAGAACTGAATATTTCCACCCTTTTCAAGACCTTTCTTGTAGTCTGGCGTGACAGGGGTCTGATACATCACCCCTTGGGTTGGCATGGGTGTGAGAAGTTGGCCTGGTATATAATGCTCACTAATTCTAGTGATCACTTTGTACCATGCCAAGCAACCCTTATGATGATTGGTTGTAAGTCAACCTTATAGACCAGTTATCCTAGTGGTAACGTGGACAAACCAGTCTTAGGCTAAACTCTGAAAGGCATGTGAAGCCAGCTGTATTACCATACACAACCCCCTTGAATGCCAAATGAAAGGACACCACACAGATATATATTGAAAATATATATTGATTTATTACCTAAAAGTATCCCCTGGACTCTTTATGAGCACAGAAGCACAAGCGTTAAACACAAGACAGTTTAAAATACACAAAAGTTGCACAATATGGATGAGCCCTACGGGCCACCTAAACCATATACTAAGAAAGTGGTATAAGAGATACAATCGGAAAGAAAACAGGCCTAGGGCCTTGGGAATTGCTGGAGCTATTCGAGACTAGCAGTGACTAAGTCG
This sequence comes from Lissotriton vulgaris, assembly GCF_964263255.1. Lineage (NCBI taxonomy): Eukaryota > Metazoa > Chordata > Amphibia > Caudata > Salamandridae > Lissotriton > Lissotriton vulgaris. Next base: position 585,629,685 of record NC_141689.1, on the reverse strand, counting down.
GGAAAGGCCCGCGGGACTTGGGTGCAGTGTTTAAAGTGCACGCACTCACCAATGCAAAGTCCATGGTGCGTAAAAAGTACAAAGTTAGTTAGTTCGAAACCTTCCGAGTGACCTAGAAAGCTGAAACTTGAGACACAGGCCCTAGAGGTGTGTACCAGTGTAGGAACACCGGCGCAGCTGAGTTACCTCACCCACAGGAAGCGGGTGCACAGGGTCAAAGTAGTGTCGGGTTTTGTCACGCTGGTCGATGGTGCTTGGAGCTGAAGATGCTGCAGGCGGCTCGATGTGAAGAGTTCCGGTGGATCCAAGGGTGGATCTGAAGTTGTGAAGATCTGAAAGCAGAGGGGACAATGTTCAAAGTCACTAGCCAGTGACTACCGTGGAACCAGATTGGAACCAGGCGATATCGGGTGCAAACAGGCATTGAGGAGTAGCTTCTCTCGGCAGCCACGTGGACACCGGGGGTCGAGGACGTCCAGGAGTTGGTCACAAGCTGTCCCATGCAGGCTTCTCGCTGTTGGCGGTGTCGGCAACTTGATCGGAGCAAACAGACCTTGGCTAATGCAAGCCACGCAGTAGTTGAAAAAGGCTTATCACTCGGACCAGCAAGGTCAGAGCGGGTGCTCCTTTTTACAGGAACTAGGGCAAAACTGAAACAACCAGACCCGTAGTGTAGTTCTTCGGTTTTGTCGGGAAGATGGTCGCTGACCACGTGGCTAGTGGCCAGGATGGCGCGTCGAGTGGCACAATGCAAAAGGCCCCACGCAGATCGTGGAGTTGCTGGGGGGCTGATCCTCGGTGCAAGGGCTGCTCGGTGGTGAAGGTTCTCAGTCCCCAAAGCACAACATCGAGGATGCTTCTGATGCTGCCTAGTCAGCTTTTCTGGTGTCTTCCAAAAAGTCCGGTCCCACGTCTCTCGGTGGCTCCATAGGTCCCTTCTTTGCAGGGACTGTCGATCGGGCAGTAAGAAGTCTGGGAGTCTGGGTCTTGTCAGGCTCTGGGCTCGGGCTCCGGCGGGAGGAAGCGGCAAAGCAGACATCGATTCGCTGGTTGGTACCTGTGTTCACAGTGTGGCCACTCCTAGACCACAAGGGAGATTCTCTTCAGTCTTCTGTGCAGCAGAATGCTGAAGTCTAGTCGTCTTCTTCGTGTAAAGTTGATTCAGGATGATCTGCTGTGCAATGGCACTCTTCCTACTCTTATTCCCAATCTGAGGGGTGGATCACCTACTAGGTCCCTCCTCTGGGAGGAACCAGGAAGGGGGGCTGTTACACCCCCTTTCCTTTGTCCAGCTCCTCACCAGGCCTGGGTCTGGAAAGTCCCAGGACCGGTTTGGACTGGCTTATGCACCGGGACACCTTGTGTGCCCCGGGCATGTTTGAATCTATTCAGCCCTGTCCTACCCAATACACAAAACCCTGTCTGGGGTGGTGCTCGCACCTCCCAAGGAAGGAAACCCTTTGTCCAAGCCTCCCTCGCTGGAAGGACTCCCAGCAGCAGGAGGTCAGACTTGTGTCTGTGGTGCCAGCATCCATTTTGTGATGCTGAGGCTCTGGTTAACTTTAACCGGGGTTAAGGCTACACACATGTCGTGTCCCTCTAGAAGGGTGGAATGCTATCCCTGTCAACAGAACTGTCGAGGGGATAGTTTTCCAATTCGTATGACACCTTACTCAACATGTTTTGATAAAGCCAAACCAAAGATAGCATATAACCGCGAGGATTATAATGCACTTAAGAGTATATGGTATGGCAATATCCCGGAACAGCTTAGGGAGTGGTTCCCGACAGCTGCAGACAGGCTCAGCTCATGCTAGAGCACAATCTCGCATATTTCCAAGCACTCTGCCTCCAGGATTGAAGAGGCCTTCCATAGGAGTGGCTGATAGGAACATATGTGTCCAGTTTAAGGTTAGATATAGGGATACTATATCTAAGTAAGAGGTGATTACACCAACTTACCCCAGCTGAGTGATCAGCCAGTTGTGTCAAATATGGAGGCCATGCCAGGGGTGGCACAATACATGCTGCAGCCCCTGGTAGGCCTTGGCTACACCTATGCCCTGGGTACCTATGGTACACTGTTACAGGGGCCTATAAGGTGAACCAGTTCCAAGTATGTTATGCACCTAAGGTACATGGAGTCCATTTTAAGGAGAGAGAAATCAGCCTGGGGCCCTGAATAGCAGGATCCCAGGCCAACTAAGTCAAAAACCAGCTAAACACCAGGCAAAAAGTTTGGGGGTAACCATAGTCAGATATCCACCTTCCTACATAACCCCCCCCCCCCAAACGAAAGGAGATAAGGCTATCCTTGACCAGGTAAGCCTATATTGCCTATGTGGCCATATAAGGAAGTACCAGCTCTGGCTTGGTAACCCCCTTCCTCATGGTCCACTAAGCAATCCCTCACCCTAAGGGTATCTGAGGGTCTCCACCATAGGGAATCTCTACCTGTGGTGTGTCTTGCAAAGTCAAAGGCTGGTGTTGAGATGGAGTACTGAAGTGAGTTTCCTCTGTAGGGCTCAGCTTCCTCTAATCACTCTCCACCATGTGTGCCTTTCTTTCTCTGACTTAGTTGCACTGTGCTCTCAGGGTCACCCTCTGGCTACCTAAAGCTGGAGGCTGAGTCCCTCTGTTTGGCTTACTGGAGGGACAGTTCAGGTTTGGGCCCTTAGGGTCCCAGGTTTGGCTGTGCCCAACAATATCCATCTGGGGGAGGTCCCTAACTACTTTTAAGGGGGATCCCTCAGGAGTTTTTAAAGTTTGCACCTCACTAGGGCTACTAGTTTCGGTGCCCCTAATCTGTTGAAGGGGGTGCTTTATTTGACAGGGGCCCCTTTGGGTCTCACTGTCCTTCTTGTCCTCTGCAGCCCTGGGCTGAGTAAGGCAAGGTAGAGAGGGGCAGGTTACCTGCTCCAGACTGGGTCCCACCTGAGAAGGGTCCACTGCCATCAGAGGCTCTGTCAGGCCAGGCCTAACAACCTCTGGGACAGTTCCTTCATCAGGGGGAAGATCAGTTCCCTGAGTAGGCTGATCCTTTCCTAAAGTCTGGTGGGAGGGAGATTTCTCTTCCTCCTCAATGCTCTCAGTTTGGGTGGAGTGATCCATCATTTCAGGCTTCACTACCCATGTATCAGTTTGAGTTTGGGCTGTGGCCATCACAGCCCCTCCAACCTTTTCAGGAGGAGACTCAGATTGGGTATGGGCTGTCACCATCACAGACCTGCTACTCTTTTCAGGAGGGAAGTTAGCTAAACATGGGGCTGAGGTTTGCTCAGCCCTCCCAACCTTTTCAGGAAGGACATCTTGGATTGGGGTTGTAGCCATCACAGCCCCACTAACCTTTCCATGGAGATTTACCTTTCTAGAATGGGTTTGCTGTTCAACCTCAGCCCATGCTGAGATTTCCAAATCATTACCCAGTAGGCAATCTACAGACAAGTTTGCTGGCACTGCCACTCTCTTTGGGCCAGTGACACCTCCCCAGCTAAGATTGACTACTGCCATGGGATGATTGGTTTCTATGCCATCAATATTTGTCACCTGATATTTGGCATCAGGTAAAAGTTGCCTTGAGGGGATTAGACATTCAGCCACCATGGTGATGCTAGCCCCTGTGTCTCTGAAGGCCTAAACTTTCAAACCATTGATGAGGGGTTCCTGTCTATACTTGCTCAAAGTGTTTGGGCCAGCAGTGAAATTGGCAAACTCCATGCCAGTCTCATAGACAAGAGTATCTGAGTTAGGGACCTGGATAGGCCAGAGTCCACCTGTCCTCCAAAAGTAAACCCACCCAAATTCTTGGGGGTGCTCCCACCACCTGGGGGACCACTGCTAACAGTGACAGGAGGTGTTGGAGCCTTACCTGGAGGTATATTCTCCTTATTGCCATTCTTGGGACAACAGCTGTCAGTTTTGTAATGCCCAACCTGTTTACAGGTATGACAATATGGCTTTTTCTGGGTTGAAGAAGTGTCTTGGGACCCACCCCCATTCTTGGAGTTTTGGGGCCCTGGGGAAGTCTTTTCCTTACTTTTATCCCCACCCTTCTCTTGAGGCTTGGTAGTCTCTTTCTTTTGGTCACCACCCTGGTTCTTAGGCCTGATCCTGGTTCTGACCCATTTGTCTGCCCTCCTACCCAATTCTTGTGGGGAGGTCAGATCAGAGTCAACCGGGTGCTGATGTAGAAGCTGATTTTGACAATTACTTAGGATTTGCTCTCTCATAATTAAATTATACAATCCTGTATAGTCAGTAACCTTACTTCCCAGCAACCAGCCCTCCAGAGCCTTAGTGGCACATTCAACAAATTCAGACCAGTCCTGAGTCTGTGTTTTCTGGGTATCTCTGAACATTAACCTGTACTGTTCAGTGGTTAAGCCTAACCCATCAATCAGAGCACTCTTCAGGACCATGTAGTTTCTAGAATCCCCATCACTAACTGTGAGGAGTCTGTCTCTGCCTCTACCTTCAAAGGAGAGCCACAAGATTGCTGCCCAATGCTCCTGAGGGATCTGCTGTACCTTGCAGGCTCTCTCAAGTGCAGTCATCCATTTGTGGATATCATCCCCAGCTTTGTAGGGGGGCACAATCTTACTCAGGTGTCTTGTATCAAAAGACCTGTCTTTATCCTTAGGGATAGTGCTGCCACCAGTGGATCCTAATCCACTCTCTCTAGGCTGTCTTGCTCTAGCAAGTTTCTCTTGGGCCAGGGCAACCTCTAACTCTTGTCTCTGGATCCTCAATTCAGCCTCCCTCATTTTGGCCTCATGTTCCCTTCTCTGAGGGCTAGTCACCTCCCTTCTGGAGTGACCATGAGAACCTCTAGAAGCAAGGGAGTTGTTAGAGTCACCTGAGTGAGTCCTTCTCCTCCTAGGCTTCTGGTTAAGTCCACCCTGGGGGTATGAATGGGTTGTTCCCAGATTCAGTCCCAAATAGGCTTAAGTTAGCCTGGTTCAGTCTACTGACCAGTACCTGACTATTTCTGTCATCATCTGACTCACTGCTCCCCCTTCTGTCTCTTCTTCCTCTTCCTCCTCCTCATCTACCTGAGGAGCTCCAGTGATGGGGGCTTCCTCATCTACCAGGATTATAGGGACAGGGGCTTCTGCAGTGTCATCCTCAGAAGGATGGCCTCCTTCAGCATTCCCTGTGGGGTCTGCCTTAGAGGTCTTTAGAGTCTCAGACTGATCCAAGATCTCTCTAAGGTGGTCTGTGGTAGGGGAAGGCCCTGTCCTCAGACCCCTTAAGACACAAAGCTGTCTTAATTCCTTAAAGGAAAAAATAGCAAATTTGGATGGTGCCCTTGGAGGGTCACTCTCAACAGGGACGTTCCCAGTGGAACCCTCTGCTCCAGACATTGCTCTAGTGTGGGTGGATGTGTTGCAATCTACCTACACTGGTGTTTACCTACTAAACCTATCTAGTAGTTGTAGTCAGGGTGTGCTACTCCCTTTCCTCTACAACAACTAAGTTCAGTAGAACTTAAGTATGCTAGTCTTGTTCTATATGTACCTAGCAGGTACCTGTATGATCTTTCAAATGATAATCTCAAAGATTGTAATGGTAAAACAACAGCAAGCTCAGATCCCAATCCGCTGCTAACCAATGTGAGAAGTTGGCCTGGTATATAATGCTCACTAATTCTAGTGATCACTTTGTACCATGCCAAGCAACCCTTATGATGATTGGTTGTAAGTCAACCTTATAGACCAGTTATTCTAGTGGTAACGTGGACAAAGTAGTCTTAGGCTAAACTCTGAAAGGCATGTGAAGCCAGCTGTATTACCATACACAACCCCCTTGAATACCAAATGAAAGGACACCACACAGATATATATTGAAAATATATATTGATTTATTAACTAAAAGTATCTCCTGGACTCTTTATAAGCACAGAAGCACAAGCGTTAAACACAAGACAGTTTAAAATACACAAAAGTTGCACAATATGGATGAGCCCTAGGGGCCACCTAAACCATATACTAAGAAAGTGGTATAAGAGATACCAATCGGAAAGGAAACAGGCCTAGGGCCTTGGGAATCGCTGGAGCTATTCAAGACTAGCAGTGACTAAGTCGGGAAAGGCCCGCGGGACTCGGGTGCAGTGTTTAAAGTGCACGCACTCACCAATGCAAAGTCTATGGTGCGTAAAAAGTGCAAAGTTAGTTAGTTCGGAACCTTCCGAGTGACCTAGAAAGCTGAAACTTGAGGCAAAGGCCCTAGAGGTGTGTACCAGTGTAGGAACACCAGCGTAGCTGAGTTACCTCACCCACAGGAAGCGGGTGCACAGGGTCGAAATAGTGTCGGGTTTCGTCACGCTGGTCGATGGTGCTTGGAGCTGAAGATGCTGCAGGCGGCTCGATGTGAAGAGTTCCGGTGGATCCAAGGGTGGATCTGAAGTTGTGAAGACCTGAAAGCAGAGGGGACAATGTTCAAAGTCACTAGCGTGGAACCAGATTGGAACCAGGCGATGTCGGGTGCAAACAGGCGATAAGGTGTAGCTTCTTTCGGCAGCCACGTAGACACAAGGGGTTGAGGACATCTAGGAGTCGGTCACGAGCTGTCCCACGCAGGCTTCTCGCTGTTGGTGGTGCCGGCAACTTGATCAGAGAAAACAGGCCTTGGCTAATGCAAGCCACGCAGGAGTTGAAAAAGGCTTATCACTCGGACCAGCAAGGTCAGATCGGGTGCTCCTTTTTACAGGAGCTAGGGCAAGTCTGGAGCAACCTGACCCGCAGTGTAGTTCTTCGGTTTCGTCGCCAAGATGGCCGCTGACCACGTGGCTAGTGGCCAGGATGGCGCGTCGAGTGGCACAATGCAAAAGGGCCCCACGCAGATCGTGGAGATGCTGGGGGGCTGATCTTCAAAACAAAGGCTGCTCGGTGGTGGGGGTTCTCAGTCCCCAAAGCACAACGTCGAGGATGCCTCTGATGCTGCGCAGTCAGCTTTTCGGATTTCTTCCAAGAAGTCCGGTCCCACGTCTCTCGGTGCCTCCACAGGTCCCTTCTTTGCAGTGACTGTGGATCGGGCTGTAAGAAGTCTGGGAATCTGAGTTTTGTCAGGCTCTGGGCTCGGGCTCTGGCGGGAGGCGGCAACAAAGCAGACGTCGATTCGCTGGTTGGTACCTGTGTTCACAGGGTGGCCACTCCTAGGCCACAAGGGAGATTCTCTTCAGTCTTCTGTGCAGCAGAATGTCGAAGTCCAGTCGTCTTCTTCGTGTAAAGTTGATTCAGGATGATCTGCTGTGCAATGGCACTGCTCCCATGCTTATTCCCAATCTGAGGGGTGGATCACCTACTAGGTCCCTCCTCTGGGAGGAACCAGAAAGGGGGGCGGTTACACCCCCTTTCCTTTGTCCAGCTCCTCACCAGGCCTGGGTCTGGAAAGTCCCAGGACCGGTTTGGACTGGCTTATGCACGGGGACACCTTGTGTGCCCCGGGCATGTCTGAATCTATTCAGCCCTGTCCTACCCAATACACAAAACCCTGTCTGGGGTGGTGCTCGCACCTCCCAAGGCAGGAAACCCTTTGTCCAAGCCTCCCTCGCTGGAAGGACTCCCAGCAGCAGGAGGTCAGACTTGTGTCTGTGGTGGCAGCATCCATTTTGTGATGCTGAGGCTCTGGTTAACTTTAACCGGGTGTGAGAAGTTGGCCTGGTATATAATGCTCACTAATTCTAGTGATCACTTTGTACCATGCCAAACAACCCTTATGATGATGGTTGTAATTCAACCTTGTAGACCAGTTATCCTAGTGGTAACGTGGACAAAGCAGTCTTAGGCTAAACTCTGAAAGGCATGTGAAGCCAGCTGTTATACCATACACAACCCCCTTGAATACCAAATGAAAGGGACACCACACAGATGTATATTGAAAATATATATTGATTTATTAACTATTAAAATCCCCTGGACTCTTTATGAGCACAGAAGCACAAGCGTAAAATCACAAGACAGTTTAAAATACACAAAAGTTGCACAATATGGATGAGCCCTAGGGGCCACCTAAACCATATACTAAGAAAGTGGTATAAGAGATACCTAGAGGAAAGTGAAGAGGCCTAGGGCCTTGGGAATCGCTGGAGCTATTCGAGACTGGAGTTAACTAAGTCGGGAAAGGCCCACGGGACTCGGGTGCAGTGTTCAAAGTGCACGCACTTCTCAATACAAAGTCTATGGTGCGTAAAAAGCACAAAGTTAGAAAGTTAGGAACCTTCCGAGTGACCTACGGAGCTGAAACTTAAAACACAGGCCCTTGGGATGTGTACCAGTGCAGGAGCACCGGCGGAGCTGAGTTACCTCACCCACAGGAAGCGGGTGCACAGGGTCGAAGTTGTGTCGGGTTTCGTCACGCTGGTCGATGGTGCTTGGAGCTGAAGATGCTGCAGGCGGCTCGATGAGAAGAGTTCCGGTGGATCCAAGGGTGGATCGGAAGATGTGAAGACCTGAAAGCAGAGGGGACAGTGTTCAAAGTCACTAGCCAGTGACTACCGTGGAACCAGATTGGAACCAGGCGTTGTCGGGTGCAAACAGGCGTTGTCAGGTAGCTTCTTTCTGCAGCCACGTGGATACCCGGGGTCAAGGACGTCCAGGAGTCGGTCATGAGCTGTCCCACGTAGGCTTCTCGCTGTTGGCGGTGTCGGCGACCTGATCGGAGCAAACAGGCCTTGGCAAATGCAAGCCACGCAGAAGTTGAAAGATGCTGTTCACTCGGACCAGCAAGGTCAGAGCGGGTGCTCCTTTTCACAGGAGCTTGGGTAGGTCTGGAGCAACCAGACCTGCTGTTTAAATCTTCGGGTTCGTCGCCAAGATGGCCGCTGACCACGTGGCTAGTGGCCGGGATGGCGCGTTGAGTGGCACAGTGCAAAAGGGCCCCACGCAGATCGTGGAGATGCTGGGGGGCTGATCTTCGGTGCAAGGGCTGCTCGGTGGTGGGGGTTCTCAATCCCCAAAGCACAACGTCGAGGGTACCTCAGAAGCTGCGCAGTCAGCTTTTCGAGTGTCTTCCAAGAGGTCCGGTCCCACGTCACTCGGTGCCTCCACGGGTCCCTTCTTCGCAGGGACTGTGGATCGGGCTCTGAGAGGTCTGGGAGTCTGGTTCTTGTCGGGCTCTGGGCTCGGTCTCCGGCGGGAGGCGGCGGCAAAGCAGACGTCGAGTTGCTGGTTGGTACCTGTGTTCACAGGGTGGTCACTCCTTGGCCACAAGGGAGATTCTTCTTCAGTCTTCTGTGCAGCAGAATGTCGAAGTCCAGTCTTCTTCTTAGTTTTAAGTTGATTTCGGGATGATCTGCTGTGCAATGGCACTGCTCCCCCTCTTATTCCCAAACTGGGGGTGGATCACCTACTAGGTCCCTCCTCTGGGAGGAACCAGGAAGGGGGGCGGTTACACCCCCTTTCCTTTGTCCAGCTCCGCGCCAGGACTGGGGCTGGAAGGCCCCAGGACCGGTTTGGACTGGCCTATGCACGGGGACACCTTGTGTGCCCCGGGCATGTCTGATTCTATTCAGCCCTGTCCTACCCAATACACAAAATCCTGTCTGGGGTGGTGCTCGCACCTCCCAAGGCAGGAAACCCTTTGTCCAGGCCACCATCTGCCGAGTTTCGGTCAGCAGCAGGAGGCCAGACTTGTGTCTGTGGTGGCAGCGTCCATTTTGTGAAGCTGAGGCTCTGTTTAACTTTAACCGGGGTTAAGGCTACGCACATGTCGTGTCCCTCTAGAAGGGTGGAATGCTATCCCCGTCGCCAGAATTGGCGAGGGGATAGTATTCCAATTCGTATGACACCTTACTCGACATGTTTTGATAAAGCCAAACCAAAGATAGCATTTAACCGCGAGGATTATAATGCACTTAAGAGTATATGGTATGGCAATATCCCGGAACAGCTTAGGGAGTTGTTCCCGACAGCTGCAGACAGGCTCAGCTCATGCCAGAGCACCATCTCACATATTTCCAAGCACTCTGCCTCCAGGATTGATGAGGCCTTCCATAGGAGTGGCTGATAGGAACATATGTGTCCAGTTTAGGGTTAGGCACAGACATACTGTACCTAAGTAAGAGGTGGTTACACCGACTTACCCCAGCTGAGTGATCAGCCAGTTGTGTCAAATATGGAGGCCAGGGGTGGCACAATACGTGCTGCAGCCCCTGGTAGGCCTTGGATACACCTATGCCCTGGGCACCTAGGGTGCACTATTACAGGGGCTCATAAGGTGAACCAGTTCCAATTCGTAATGCACCTAAAGTGCATTGGCATCAATTTAGAGAGAGAACAGCAGGCTGTGGGTCTGATTAGCAGGCCCACAGCCACATTAAGTCAGAAACCAGTGAAGCAAAAAGCAAAAATTTGGGGTGACCATAGGATAGCAGACCCTACTCTCCTACATAACCCCCCCCCCAAACGCAGGGACATTAGACTAACCTTGACCAGTTGTGTCTTCATGTTCTAAGTGGAAGTACCTGGAGAGACCATCTGCGTTGCCATGGTCAGTCCCTGGGCGGTGCTCCACTGTAAAGTCCATCCCCTGTAGGGAAATGGACCACCTGAGTAGTTTGGGGTTTTCACCCTTCATCTGATTAAGCCATAGGAGGGGCTTATGGTCGGTCTGAATCTTGAAGTGAGTGCCAAATAAGTATGGTCTCAACTTCTTCAGGGCCCACACCACAGCAAAGGCCTCCCTCTCTATAGCTGACCAACGTTTCTCTCTGGGGGTCAGCCTTCTGCTAATGAAAGCAATGGGCTGGTCCTGGCCATCTACATTAAGCTGTGAAAGCACTGCTCCCACTCCCAACTCAGAAGCATCTGTTTGGACAATGAACTCTCTTGAGTAGTCAGGACTCTTCAGGATAGGTGCAGAGCACATGGCCTTCTTCAGGTCATCAAATGCCTTTTGACAGATTTCTGTCCACTGAACCTTTTTGGGCATCTTCTTGGATGTCAGATCATTAAGAGGAGTCACAATAGACCCATAGTTCTTAACAAACTTCCTGTAGTACCCAGTCAGGCCCAAGAAAGCTCTGACCTGAGTCTGGGTAGTTGGAGGGGACCAGTCCTTGATGGTCTGGATCTTACTCTCCAGTGGTTGAACTTGGCCTCCACCTACAAGGTGGCCCAGGTATACAACCTTGCTCTGCCCTATCTGGCACTTTGTTGCCTTGATAGTGAGGCCTGCCTTCTGCAGAGCCTCAAGCACTTCCTTCAGGTGGATCAGGTGATCCTCCCAGGTGGAGCTAAAGACAGCAATATCGTCCAGATAAGCTGCACAAAAGTCATCCAACCCAGTGAGGACTTGGTTCACCAACCTTTGGAAGGTGGCAGGTGCATTTTTCAAACCAAAGGGCATCACCACAAACTGATAATGCCCACTAGGGGTAGACAATGCTGTCTTGGCTTTAGACTCCTCAGCTAACCTGATTTGCCAGTAGCCAGCTGTTAAGTCAAATGTGCTCAAATATTTGGCAGAAGCCAACTTGTCAATGAGCTCATCTGCCCTTGGAATAGGGTGTGCATCTGTCCTGGTGACAGCATTGAGTCCTCTGTAATCCACACAGAACCTCATCTCTCTCTTGCCATCTTTGGTGTGAGGTTTGGGGACCAGAACCACTGGGCTAGCCCAGGGGCTCTCTGAAGGCTCAATGACACCTAATTCCAGCATCTTTTGCACCTCAGTCTTTATACAGTCCCTGACTTGGTCAGGTTGCCTGTAAATTTTGCTCTTTACAGGAAGACTGTCACCAGTGTCCACCACATGTGTACACCAGTTAGTCTGACTGGGTGTCAATGAGAACATATGCCTGTATGCCTGTAGAACTTGTCTGCAGTCATGTTGCTGATGTTCAGTGAGGCTGCCACCTAAGGCCACACCATCAACTGAGCCATCCTCAGGGTTCTGAGTGAGCAGGTCTGGGAGAGGGTCACTCTCTTCCTCCTGTCCCTCATCTGTAGCCATGAGCAAGCCCATGTCTGCCCTGCTGACATATGCCTTCAATCTGTTCACATGGAGCACCCTGTGGGGGCTCCTGGGAGTTCCTAGGTCCACCAAGTAGGTAACCTCTCCTTTCTTTTCCAGAATTGTATGGGGTCCAGACCATTTGTCTTGGAGTGCTGCTGGGGCCACTGGCTCCAACACCCATACCTTCTGTCCAGGCTGAAATTCAACAAGGACAGCCTTTTGGTCATGCCAAGCTTTTTGTAATTCTTGGCTAGCCTCAAGGTTTTTGGATCCCTTTTCCATGTACTCTGCCATCCTGGAGCGGAGACCAAGTACATAGTCCACTATGTCCTGTTTAGGCTTTTTGAGAGGTAACTCCCATCCTTCCTTCACAAGACACAGGGGTCCTCTTACAGGGTGCCCAAACAACAATTCAAAGGGGCTGAAGCCAACCCCCTTTTGAGGGACCTCTCTGTAAGCGAACAAAAGGCAGGGCAGAAGGATGTCCCATCTTCGCCTGAGCTTTTCAGGTAATCCTTTAACCATGCCCTTTAGGGTCTTGTTAAATCTCTCAACAAGCCCATTGCATTGTGGGTGATAAGGAGTGGTGAACTTGTAGTTTACACCACATTCCTTCCACATAGCTGTCAAATATCCAGACATGAAGTTGGTACCTCTATCGGATATTACCTCCTTAGGAAACCCCACTCTGGAGAAAACTCCAAGTAAGGCCCTGGCCACAACAGGAGCTGTTGTGGTCCTAGGGGGAATTGCCTCTGGGTACCTGGTGGCATGATCCACTACCACCAGTATGAATCTGTGCCCAGATGCTGTAGGGGGATCCATTGGACCAACAATATCAATCCCCACTCTCTCAAAGGGAACCCCCACCACAGGTAGTGGTATCAGGGGGGCCTTTGTTGTTCCACCTGCTTTACCACTGGCTTGGCAGGTTTCACAGGAGCGACAAAACTCCTTGGTGTCTTCAGACATGTGAGGCCAGTGAAAGTGAGGGACAAGCCTGTCCCAAGTCTTGTTCTGGCCTAGGTGTCCTGCTAAAGGAATATCATGGGCCAAGGTGAGTAGGAAGCCCCTAAATTGCAGAGGTATAACCAACCTCCTGGTAGCACCAGGCTTGGGGTCTCTAGCCTCTGAATAAAGGAGTCCATCGTCCCAATATACTTTATGGGCACCTTGAGCATTCCCAGCAGCCTCAGCAGCAGCCTGCTGTCTGAGGGGTTCAAGAGAAGGACAGGTTAACTGAGCCTGCCCCAAGTCTGCCCTAGAAGGTCCCCCTGTCCCCAGAAACTCAACCTGATCAGGTTCAAGTTCTTCAGGGACAGTTCCTTCAGGGGTCTCAAGATCAGTTTCCTGTGAAGCCTGATCCTCACTTGTAGGCAGTTGGGAAGGCGCAGCCTTAACCCTCCTGTTCTTCTTCTTGGGAGGTACTTGGTCCATTGTTCCAGGATCCAAGACCTGAGGTTCAGAGAGGCACTTTTTGGCCTGTGACCTGGTCACAGCAAGGACATGTGATGATATCCCTAACATCTCTGCATGAGTCCTGTACTCACCTTCTGACCATAGAGAGTTCTCCAGGTCATTGCCCAACAAACATTCTACTGGGAGATCAGCACTAACCACAACTTTCTTTAGGCCAGTTACCCCTCCCCAGGAAAAGTTAACAAGTGCCACACTATGTGTAGTAGTGACATTGCTGGCATTGGTCACCAGGTAATCATCGCCTGGCATGTATTGTCCAGGGTCCACAAAGTTAGGTGTCACCATAGTGACACTGGCACATGTGTCCCTGTAAGCTTGAGCCACTTTGTTGTTAATCAAAGGTGTCTGTCTGTATTTGCCCAGGTTACTGGGACTTATGTCAAGGGTCAAATCTATGTCCCCTTCACAAACCAGAACAGCCTGTGTAAGGGTTCTGACTAGGTCAGAATCTCCTTCAGTTCCCAAAGTGATTCCCACTAAACCCTTGGCTTGAGGACCAACACTGCTAACTGTACTAGTGGGTGCAGGTGCCTTAGGGGCTGCAGTGCTGGGGGCTCCACCCTTTTTACACTCACTTGTCCAGTGAGAGGTGTTCTTACAAGTTTTACACCAGGGTTTCTTCTGACCTTCTTTCTTCTTTTTCTTGGAAGTTTGGGACCCACCCTCTGTCTCAGTTTGGGGCCCTGTTGAAGACTTCTGGTCTTTAGCTTTCTGCTCCCCACCCTTCTGGTCTGTTTTCTTCTGGTCACCACCCTGGTTCTGGTTCTGGTTCTTTTGCTTAACTCTGGTTCTTACCCATTTATCTGCCCTCTTTCCCAATTCTTGGGGAGAGGTCAAATCTGAGTCAACCAAATGTTGATGCAACTGCTGGTTCTGACAATTATTTAAAATTTGTTCTCTCATCAGCAAATTATACAATCCTTCATAGTCTGTAACCTTGCTTCCCAGCAACCATCCCTCCAGAGCCTTAGTGGCACACTCAACAAATTCAGACCAGTCCTGAGTCTGTGTCTTCTGGGTATCTCTGAACATTAACCTGTACTGTTCAGTGGTTAAGCCTAACCCATCAATCAGAGCACTCTTCAGGACCAGGTAGTTTCTAGAATCCCCATCACTAACTGTGAGGAGTCTGTCTCGGCCTCTACCTTCAAAGGAGAGCCACAAGATTGCTGCCCACTGCTCCTGAGGGATCTGCTGTACTCTGCAGGCTCTCTCCATTGCAGTAATCCATTTATGGATGTCATCCCCAGCTTTGTAGGGGGGCACAATCTTACTCAGGTTTCTATTATCAAAAGACCTGTCTTTATCCTTGTGGATATTGCTGCCACCAGTGGGTTCTATTACCCCACTCTCTCTAGGCTGTCTTGCTCTAGCAAGTTTCTCCTTAGCCAGGGCAACCTCTAACTCTTGCCTCTGGATCCTAAGCTCAGCCTCTCTCATCTTGGCCTCATGTTCCCTTCTCTGAGGGCTAGTCATCTCCTTTCTGGAGTGACCATGAGAGCCTCTAGAGACATGGGAGGTATTGGATTCACCTGAGTGATGCCTTCTCCTCCTATGGCCCTGGTTAAGTCCACCTGGGGGTCTGAATGGGTTGTTACCTGATTCATTCCCAAGTTGACTTAAGTTAGCCTGGTTCAGTCTACTGACCAGCACCTGACTATCTCTGTCATCATCTGACTCACTGCTTTCCACCTCCTCCTCCTCTTCTTCTTCCTCTTCCTCTACATCTACTTGAGGAGCTCCACTGGTGGAGGCTTCCTCATCTACTAGGATGATAGGGGTAGGGGTGTCTACAGTGTCATCCTCTGAAGGATGGCCTCCTTCAGCATTCCCTGTGGGGTTTGCTTTAGAGGTCTTTAGAGCCTCAGACTGATCCAAGAGCTCTCTTAGGTGGTCTGTAGTAGGGGAAGGCCCTGTCTTCAGACCCCTTAAGACACAAAGCTGTCTTAATTCCTTAAAGGGAAAAATAGCAAATTGGGATGGTGCCCTTGGAGGGTCACTCTCAACAGGAGTAAGTCCACTGGACCCCTCTGTTCCCGACATTGCTCTAGTGTGGGTGGATGTGTTGCAATCTACCTACACTGGTGTTTACCTACTAAACCTATCTAGTAGTTGTAGCTAGGGTGTGCTACTCCCTTTGCTCTACAACAACTAAGTTCAGTAGAACTTAAGTATACTAGTCTTGTTTTATATGTACCTAGCAGGTACCTGTATGATCTTTCAAATGATAATCTCAAAGATTGTAATGGTAAAACAACAGCAAGCTCAGATCCCAATCCGCTGCTCACCAATGTGAGAAGTTGGCCTGGTATATAATGCTCACTAATTCTAGTGATCACTTTGTACCATGCCAAACAACCCTTATGATGATGGTTGTAATTCAACCTTGTAGACCAGTTATCCTAGTGGTAACGTGGACAAAGCAGTCTTAGGCTAAACTCTGAAAGGCATGTGAAGCCAGCTGTTATACCATACACAACCCCCTTGAATACCAAATGAAAGGGACACCACACAGATGTATATTGAAAATATATATTGATTTATTAACTATTAAAATCCCCTGGACTCTTTATAAGCACAGAAGCACAAGCGTAAAATCACAAGACAGTTTAAAATACACAAAAGTTGCACAATATGGATGAGCCCTAGGGGCCACCTAAACCATATACTAAGAAAGTGGTATAAGAGATACCTAGAGGAAAGTGAAGAGGCCTAGGGCCTTGGGAATCGCTGGAGCTATTCGAGACTGGAGTTAACTAAGTCGGGAAAGGCCCACGGGACTCGGGTGCAGTGTTCAAAGTGCACGCACTTCTCAATACAAAGTCTATGGTGCGTAAAAAGCACAAAGTTAGAAAGTTAGGAACCTTCCGAGTGACCTACGGAGCTGAAACTTAAAACACAGGCCCTTGGGATGTGTACCAGTGCAGGAGCACCGGCGGAGCTGAGTTACCTCACCCACAGGAAGCGGGTGCACAGGGTCGAAGTTGTGTCGGGTTTCGTCACGCTGGTCGATGGTGCTTGGAGCTGAAGATGCTGCAGGCGGCTCGATGAGAAGAGTTCCGGTGGATCCAAGGGTGGATCGGAAGATGTGAAGACCTGAAAGCAGAGGGGACAGTGTTCAAAGTCACTAGCCAGTGACTACCGTGGAACCAGATTGGAACCAGGCGTTGTCGGGTGCAAACAGGCGTTGTCGGGTAGCTTCTTTCTGCAGCCACGTGGATACCCGGGGTCGAGGACGTCCAGGAGTCGGTCACAAACTGTCCCACGTAGGCTTCTCGCTGTTGGCGGTGTCGGCGACCTGATCGGAGCAAACAGGCCTTGGCAAATGCAAGCCACGCAGAAGTTGAAAGATGCTGTTCACTCGGACCAGCAAGGTCAGAGCGGGTGCTCCTTTTCACAGGAGCTTGGGTAGGTCTGGAGCAACCAGACCTGCTGTTTAAATCTTCGGGTTCGTCGCCAAGATGGCCGCTGACCATGTGGCTAGTGGCCGGGATGGCGCGTCGAGTGGCACAGTGCAAAAGGGCCCCACGCAGATCGTGGAGATGCTGGGGGGCTGATCTTCGGTGCAAGGGCTGCTCGGTGGTGGGGGTTCTCAATCCCCAAAGCACAACGTCGAGGGTACCTCAGAAGCTGCGCAGTCAGCTTTTCGAGTGTCTTCCAAGAGGTCCGGTCCCACGTCACTCGGTGCCTCCACGGGTCCCTTCTTCGCAGGGACTGTGGATCGGGCTCTGAGAGGTCTGGGAGTCTGGTTCTTGTCGGGCTCTGGGCTCGGTCTCCGGCGGGAGGCGGCGGCAAAGCAGATGTCGAGTTGCTGGTTGGTACCTGTGTTCACAGGGTGGTCACTCCTTGGCCACAAGGGAGATTCTTCTTCAGTCTTCTGTGCAGCAGAATGTCGAAGTCCAGTCTTCTTCTTAGTTTTAAGTTGATTTCGGGATGATCTGCTGTGCAATGGCACTGCTCCCCCTCTTATTCCCAAACTGGGGGTGGATCACCTACTAGGTCCCTCCTCTGGGAGGAACCAGGAAGGGGGGCGGTTACACCCCCTTTCCTTTGTCCAGCTCCGCGCCAGGACTGGGGCTGGAAGGCCCCAGGACCGGTTTGGACTGGCCTATGCACGGGGACACCTTGTGTGCCCCGGGCATGTCTGATTCTATTCAGCCCTGTCCTACCCAATACACAAAATCCTGTCTGGGGTGGTGCTCGCACCTCCCAAGGCAGGAAACCCTTTGTCCAGGCCACCATCTGCCGAGTTTCGGTCAGCAGCAGGAGGCCAGACTTGTGTCTGTGGTGGCAGCGTCCATTTTGTGAAGCTGAGGCTCTGTTTAACTTTAACCGGGGTTAAGGCTACGCACATGTCGTGTCCCTCTAGAAGGGTGGAATGCTATCTCCGTCGCCAGAATTGGCGAGGGGATAGTATTCCAATTCGTATGACACCTTACTCGACATGTTTTGATAAAGCCAAACCAAAGATAGCATTTAACCGCGAGGATTATAATGCACTTAAGAGTATATGGTATGGCAATATCCCGGAACAGCTTAGGGAGTTGTTCCCGACAGCTGCAGACAGGCTCAGCTCATGCCAGAGCACCATCTCACATATTTCCAAGCACTCTGCCTCCAGGATTGATGAGGCCTTCCATAGGAGTGGCTGATAGGAACATATGTGTCCAGTTTAGGGTTAGGCACAGACATACTGTACCTAAGTAAGAGGTGGTTACACCGACTTACCCCAGCTGAGTGATCAGCCAGTTGTGTCAAATATGGAGGCCAGGCCAGGGGTGGCACAATACGTGCTGCAGCCCCTGGTAGGCCTTGGATACACCTATGCCCTGGGCACCTAGGGTGCACTATTACAGGGGCTCATAAGGTGAACCAGTTCCAATTCGTAATGCACCTAAAGTGCATTGGCATCAATTTAGAGAGAGAACAGCAGGCTGTGGGTCTGATTAGCAGGCCCACAGCCACATTAAGTCAGAAACCAGTGAAGCAAAAAGCAAAAATTTGGGGTGACCATAGGATAGCAGACCCTACTCTCCTACACCGGGGTTAAGGCTACACGCATGTCGTGTCCCTCTAGAAGGGTGGAATGCTATCCCCGTCGACAGAACTGTCGAGGGGATAGTATTCCAATTCGTATGACACCTTACTCGACATGTTTTGATAAAGCCAAACCAAAGATAGCATATAACCGCGAGGATTATAATGCACTTAAGAGTATATGGTATGGCAATATCCCGGAACAGCTTAGGGAGTGGTTCCCGACAGCTGCAGACAGGCTCAGCTCATGCTAGAGCACCATCTCACATATTTCCAAGCACTCTGCCTCCAGGATTGAAGAGCCCTTCCATAGGAGTGGCTGATAGGAACATATGTGTCCAGTTTAAGGTTAGATATAGGGATACTATATCAAAGTAAGAGGTGATTACACCAACTTACCCCAGCTGAGTGATCAGCCAGTTGTGTCAAATATGGAGGCCATGCCAGGGGTGGCACAATACATGCTGCAGCCCCTGGTAGGCCTTGGCTACACCTATGCCCTGGGTACCTATGGTATACTGTTTCAGGGGCCTATAAGGTGAACCAGTTCCAATTATGTTATGCACCTAAGGTACATGGAGTCCATTTTAAGGAGAGAGCAATCAGCCTGGGGCCCTGAATAGCAGGATCCCAGGCCAACTAAGTAAAAAACCAGCTAAACACCAGGCAAAAAGTTTGGGGGTAACCATAGTCAGATATCCACCTACCTACAATGGGGGTTTCTCGATATCTGCGGTTAATGTTCCTATTGTAAGTTAGTCCCGAGTATAGGTACTGTCAATTAGAAACCCTGTATATATTTGACGAGGTAACAGGGGATGGGGTGCTGAAGTGCACGTCTAATTTTTATAGATGTCGTTTTATAGGTTTCAGCATAAAATAAATTGTCGCCCTGCATTAGCAGAGGCTTGCCTAGTATGTCCCCACTACACAGTCCATGGACCGGAATAAATAGATAATTATGGGCTGAGACCTGTGATAGAGTAAGCTTGGGGGATTTCTCCCAAATAGCGCTGTATGTGAAGGTAGAGTGCCGTAATTGCTTCCAGGTTCTCGAGCCTCCTGTGTGATTATAGTCCCGCGTAGGCTGGGGTTCCGTTACGAATGCATTCGTAACAGAACCCTGCAGGGCGACAATTTCTTTTATGCTGAAACCTATAAAACGACATCTATAAAAATTGGACGTGCACTTTAGCACCCCATCCCCTTTTACCTTTTCAAATAATTACAGGGTTTCCTATTGACAGTACCTATACTCGGGACTAACTTACAATAGGAACATTAACCGCAGATTTTGAGAATCCCCCATGCCAACCCAAGGAGTGATGTATCAGACCCCCTGTCACAACAGACTACAAGAAAGGTCTTGAAAAAGGTGGAAATAATCAGTTCTAAACCACCGAAATGCGTTAACGCCCAATTTCCAGTACAATGCAAGTCTCCACTACCATTGTTTATATCCAAAAATTGTAGTGATAAAACATAGGTGCTAGAATTGGGGAGCCGCGAATGTACAAATTGTATTTTACAATTTTCATGTTTTACAGTTGTGTCTGTCTTTTCAATTGTGCAGGTCATAATTGATTGTGTAATTTGTTTTGTATTTTAATCAATTACCTAGGAACTAGAAAATGTCTAGTGATGCTATTAACTGTTTCTAACTATTGATGTATAATAAATGATTTGTACTTTATATAATTGTATTCGTATTAGAATTGATTTTATTTAATTGTGATTTTTTAGGCTATGTTCTAGCTGAATTCTGTTATACTTTCAAGGGAATCCTTTTCTTTGACTGACCATTATTACAGTGAGAAGGACCAGTCTGAGGAGAGATTGACTATGATCAACTAACATTTCATACCATACAATTACACCTTTCCTGAAACACCACTAGAGGAGGAGGATTGGTAAGAATCAACTTTGTTCGCTGACTAACGTTTGGGTGAACCCCCTGAGTTTGAGTACAAGTTCTACTTCTCTGACTGAGTATGTTAGTGCCACCATTGAACTTTTTAATTCTTTCTCTCGGAACTTCTCACTTTCCCCAAAAAACAAGTAAAAATAGAAGTAGTTAGTAGAACATAATATGGTTGTGTAAGATTTAAGCTCTCCACCATTTTATTGTCACACATATTGCTGATTTGCAGTTGGACCAGTATTCAGTGAAGAAGTCACCACAATTCCTTCATGACATTTGAGACAATGCCTGACTCCCTCACATGCCTATCCTTTTTCCGCTTCACTTAGCAGGGCTGCCCAAGAACACCAATCATTTACATGAGTACAATGACCAAATTCCAAATGTTTTGCCAGTGTCAACAACACAATTGTGTACCTACTTTCTAACTTAACCATGCTTAGATTGGAAGGGGTAACTACAACTATTGGAATAGTGAGTGAGTGAGTAAGTGAGTGAGTGATTATGAGTGATGTTTGATGATTTATGTGGTACCAGACAGTGAGGGAGGGTGTTTAACTGTAATTTGTTAATTTAATTGAGATGATGTTTCAATATTTGAGGCCTGAATGATGAGTGGTAATGTTTTCTAGAACTAAATGGTCTTTACAAACTTACTTTGCAAAAATTAATCTGTATGGTCCACTCCTCTGATCTTTCTATTCTGATCTCTCAGAAGGGTTACCCCAGAAGATCATTTGATTTACAAGTCTACCAAATTTCAATCTGTTGCTTCCATCAAAGAGGAGATATAATTGTATACCTACTGCAGTGCTTGGTTTGGAACAGGTAACTATTTCACCAATGAGCGATATAATATTGAGTTACTAATAGTGGCGATTGATGATTGACGTGGTGACAGGCAATGAGGGAGGGCATTCAACTGTAATTTGGAGATGATTTGCAATGTTTGGGGTCTGAATGATGGGGAAACATTTTTCCTGGAGATGATTGCCCCTTTCACATTTACTTGCAGGGTCCACTCCATCTTCTGGTTCTTCATAGACCAGACTAGTCAAATGAGTTAACAAACATAAACCTATACAAAGCACTGCAATTCTGTTTCTCTATTTGATCTTCAACAGCAGGTCAGGACAGGGACGGAGTTAGGAGGAGGATGGAAGAACTCATTGTGGGACTACCTCATCTACAGCTAAAAGGAAGAAGTTTTCAACTTCAAAGGGAAACCGTGACTCGGAGGCCTAGTACCCAGCTACGTGGAATGGAGAGAGTTGAGATGATTCAGGAGACAGTGCTGAGTGTGTGTGTTACACTGGTGGTAAAAGTGAAACTCCTCTTATTTTTTGCTCTTCCTCTGAGACTTCTTGGTACACTCCACATGAAGCTTACCTTCCTTCTGTCCTTCTCCTTGACTCTAAAATACAGTTTCTGTTTTACAATCCACAGGCCTTCTTGTCTCCTTCATGGATGAAAGACAGAAACTGAGCTCAACAATCCTGCTTACCAACTGGACTGTCACTCTTGAGGGATGGGCATTCCAGAGGAAAATGAAGACACGCCACCCAAATTGGCAATACAGTATCATTTTTCTTTTAACAATCATATCTTTAGAACTGCATAGGTTTAATCCTCCATAATTAGATTTTTGAAACCCAGAAGACAGAACATTTACATATTTGATAACTTGGGTCTTTGGGGCTGAAGGACGGTTTTCTAAGCATTTATCTGTACTGTGCCTACTCATTCATTCGCTTCCTTCCAAAATAGATTGATGACAATTATGTGCTGCTCACGGCCCAGATGAATCTTGTCCTTGTATAGTGTTTGTATTTGTCACAACTTTCCCCAGATCCCCTTACCCAACTATTTATAAAACCCTTAACTCTTGTCCCCCGGGCTGTGTGATTTTTTTGAGGTATGTGACTTAATTAACACCAAAAATGGATCACAAACTTGGTGGGGGGATGTGGTGAAAGCAACAATTACTTACTGCTGGATCTTCTAATACCTAAGCAATAGCCCACACTAGCCACACTTACCTACCCACACATAAAAGTGATCAATAATTTAGATATAGAAGAACATCAGTTGTCAGCATCATCATTCAGGCCTTGTGTTGCATAAACCCTTAACCATATTCACTCCAGACTTTGAGTCCAATGTCATGACTAGAAGATTTCATAACTTTCGTTTTAAATAAATACTAGCTCCACATTGCTCAGAAGAAGTTACTATTGCTATTTTTTGGTATTTTAGCACTATCAGGTATTCTTTGTTGTGTCATGTAGTAGTCTGGAATCAATTCTTTGTAAAGTTATGATATAATTTTTCACCTACTAACTCAGTGTTTTTATTTCCATTTAATTACCTGCAATTGATAATACTTCCGAGTAATCCTACAGTTAAAGCTCACCTGAGTGGGAGTCAGACCTTGCTTGTGAAGTTATGCCTTCCTTTTTATTCCTTCATCTATATTCAGGTAAGGGAACTATGGAGAGAAGTGAACTAGTTAAGTTAGTTGTAACATTGCATTATAAAAGTGGTAAAATATACACATATACTACCTGATGTACAAAAAAGATAGTTAGCAATTCTTAAATTGTGACAAATACTGAATTGGAAATCACTAAATATCATTTACGTACTTTTCCTTTAGATAGTGATTTGCAACAACATGGTTCTTGTTAGACACTACATTTTAATTTGTGAATCAGTTTGATTCGCAAATTGTGACTGTCACACTGGCAGTGAGTGATGACCTCACCCAATTCAGGAAGCACATTTAATATTAGCTGCACAGCAGTAAAATAACTTTTCTACCAGCATAGGACTATTTTAAGCACCATGTTTAGCCAGGACCCACATGAGGAGGGGGCAAGAAGAGAAACCCACCTTTAGGGACAAAGAGCTGAAAATACTTGTGAGTCTCTAAACATGAGCAGTTGTTAATCATCCATGTCTGTTGTTGAGGCAACCAAAGAAAGAAACTTGGACCATGAAACAGAAAAAGCATTAATGCTATGGGTGTCACGAAGAGGGAAGTGGAAGAAATTGGGAAGAACTGGTATGACATGGGTTCCTGCACCAGGGTGAAGGTAGCAACAAGACAGGAAGCTGCAGCCACAGGTGGGGGACCAGACACAGAATCTTCACACACCTCTATTGAAAAATTAATTGAGACCATCAACAAGCTTGAAGCCATTGCTGGAGTATCAAACATTGACACATCACTCCCTGTATCTGATATTCCAAGTCAGTTCATTACAACATATTTACATAAATATATATCATACAAAAGTTAGTCAAACACTTTCATGAATAAAAAGGATGACTAGATGTGGTAATAATATGTTCTTCATTTTGGAAGCACTACAAATAGTATTTTGTAAAGATACAAAAGAAGTTGTAAAGTTGTTAATCAATTTTAGGTTTTCATAGAGTCCAAAACAATGCATTATGGGTAATGTATGCCATGTGCACAACACCAAAACGTACAATAATTTAGTTTTGACATGTTTATTTGGGAATTTATATATTGATGGCCTATATAAAATATCTTGTTAAGTAAATATATATGTTTGAATTATAACTGTTACTCAATAACGTTAAAAGATTATATGATCATACTACAGCAAAAAAAATAAAAAAGCTTATCACACATTAACAATAAAAAATATTCACACTGTGCTTTGACCCTACCGCTTGAACAACTCAAGCTACTCACACAACACTATCAGAAAGAGAAGATGTTGATGGTTGTTCCTGTCACACAGTAGTAGAACCTACAGGTACAGCTAATACCATACCAACAAAGGGGATAACTGACATAATATCAATAAATACAATATTGAAACAAAGAAATATCAGAAAATAAATATCGTTAATAAAAATATCGCCTTCCTATACTTAACTAATAAAACTTTAAATATTGAAATACAAATATTGTTGTTAAACAGTTTAATTTATACTCATATCAAAAACACAAATGTTGGAAACCGAAATATTATTACCTTCTTCTTTAAGGGTTTGGTCAGAGAACCTGGCAGAGTTTCCTCATTTTGAAGCGTTTGTCATTTTGAAGTATAAACTTGAAACAATTAGTTTGCCTTTTATATTTTTTGATTTCATTATTTGTAGGATGTTATTGTCTTGGTCAGCGTTGTTTATAGTTTGATATTATTGGTTTGTTAAGTTGTATTTAAAATTATTTAATCAGTTATGTTCTTCCATGGTAAATGATAATGTAGGTTTTATTTATGATGTTTGATAAATAGTTTGATAGATTTGAACATAATTATGTGAAATGTGCTTTTAACATTTGTTTTTTTATCCACATGGAAAACATATTTCAATGGGGAGAGAGACCTTCTAGTGCAGCCCATAAAAATATTGAGTTATTTAGGGATCATTGTCATTCTAATTTCACACCCACATTTTTTTAAACAAAAATTGCAGGTTAAAAGTGTAGACTGCATCCATGAGTATACTTGTTCAGACCCTCAAAGTCACTACTCTGGCACTAGTTACAAATTAACAATATTAATTTATTACCCTAAGAACAACCATATTCCTCCCACCTTATCATAAACGTATGAATATCTACATTTCCTAGTACAGACATTTTTTCTGTTGTCATTGTCCCATTCTAACACTGCTTGGATGTTGCTAATACATAGTTCACAACTCACACTGAAACTCCTTGGGTATTTAAAATATTACCTTTTGTGAACAATTTAAGCTAGATTATTCACTGGTGTTGTGTCATAACACACAATGTCAATTAATATAACATCATGAGGTCTGGAAGGTTGTCTATATTCCACTCTGCATGTACACGTATTCTCTTAAGTCTTACACTGTCTCTCCACATCTACTGAGAATGACATAGCCCAAGGCACCAGTTTTGCATATAGTGACTTGCACTTGCTCTCCTAGAGGTAACGTTCCTGGGGACAAAGTATTTTTCTTGTAACCGCTGTACTCAACATCATGGCCTGCTGATCTGTCAGGTGTGCTTTTAGGCTCCGACATAATGCTTTGTCTATTTTCGTTACTGTATGCATAAGTTACAACACCCATCTGCACTCATGCAGAAAAAGCAAGCATGCACTCCGCTTGGATACACATTGTTGTCCCCTTGAGACTAGCTGAGACTTTAGCTGCGTGTTTACAGGTCAGCAAGCTTGCCTTTCTGTGACCTGATCCATCAATAACCATAGCATAACGCTCATAAGAAGCAATAAAAATACATGGAGACAACCTTATATTCAAATAAATAATATGCAACTTCTATTTCCTTTGAAAATCTGTGACAAATAACAATGATCCTAATTGAAGTGCCTGTGTAAAATATGGAATAAGTGTGGTGTGTGCAAATGCACTTCAATGTGACATTGTTTCAGTTTGTGTGTATGTTCTGTCAGTGTGAATGTTGGTCTGAGTTTTCATGGCCACCAGCTGTGGTCCCATACAGAGGTGTTCTTCCCAAAGATCGGTATTTCTGTTTTGTTGGAGTTGAGTTTGAGGCAGTTGTCTGTAATAAATTTGGTTGTATTTGGTTATGTCATTGCAGAAGTGGGTATTGGTAGGTTTCTCTGTGAGAGAGAGGATTAGTTGAGTGTTGTCTGCGTAGGAGATTATGTTGAGTCGATGTGATCTTATGATGTGTGTGAGGGGGGTAATGTAGATGTTGAACAGGGTAGATCTGAGGTACGATCCTTGAGGTATGTCACAAATGATGTCCTTGGGTCCAGAGGTGAAGGTAGGCAGTCAGATGTTCTGTAAGTGTCCTGTTAGTAAAGAGGTGATCCAAAGAGACCATTTTTCTGGATGCCAATGTTGTGGAGTCCGTCGGTGGGTGTTTGGTGGAAGATAGTGTAGAACGCAGCAGAGTTATCAAGCATGATCATGGCCCTAGTTTCTCCATGGTCAAGAAGAGCTCTGACATCGTCTGTTGCAACAATCAGCATGGTCTCAGTGCTGTGGCTGTCTCAAACACTTGTGTGTGAGGCGTTGAGTATGTGGTCTTATTCCAGGTATTCAGTGAGCTGTTGGTTGATTGATTTCTGTAGTACTTTGGCTGGGTAGAGTAGCAGGAAGATTGGTTGTTAATTTTTGAGTTTGCTGAGGTCGGCAGAAAGTTTCTCTAGGAGCAGGTCTGACCTCTGCGTGGTTTCATCTGTCCGGGAACATTGCTGTGGAAATGGAGGTGTTGAGGATGCTGGAGAGTTCCGTTCTGACAGGGTTGGTTTCGAGGTTGAAGAGATGGTGGGGGCAGGGATTGATGGGTATCCCAAAAAGGATGGTGTCCTGGAGAAGATGGACAACATGATGGCTGTGATGGTCTGAGTGGTGAATGCAGATCACGTGGAGATCGTTAGGCTGGTGCTCCATTGGTTAAAAGAGGTTTTCAAGGCTGTGGTGGGTTAGGGGTCAGAGTTGTTTTAGATGGTGACAATCTTGCTGCGGAAGTGCTCCGAGATCCGAGGGGGGAATAGTGTTCTCTGTGGCTGTCGGGTTGGAGAATTCCTTGACTCTCTTAAGGAGTTCCTTATTGTGGTTGGCTGTGGTGTTGATGCGGGCAATGATGGCTGCTCTCTTGAATTCCTTTATGTGCAGGTTGTAGTTGTTGAGGGCTGCTTTGTGAGCAGCTCTGTTGGAGGGGTCCTAAGTTATACCCCATTGTTTCTCAAGTCGATAACAGTTGAGCTTGGTTGTTTTGAGATCAGGAGTGACCCCGCTGGCTTGTTTTGAAATTTTGTTGGCTTTTGAAGGTTTCAAGGATGGTCTGTTCATGGTCTGCTGAAAAATCAGGTGGTATGGTGCTCAGAGCCTGTGTCCATTGAGTATTGGTTAACTTGCCCCAGCTGCAGTGAGTGGCAATGTGGTGCTTGGTGATTGTGTGCTGGGGGTCTGAGATGGTAAGGTGAACTATAGCGTGGCCGGTCAAGGTGAGTTCAGTGGCGTGGGTGAATTTGATTCTGGTGGTGGAGGTGAAAATTACATCAAGTGTGTGTCCAGATTTGTGAGTAGGTTCAGTGAAGTTGATAATGTTCAGGCTCTCCAGGACGGTTCAGGTTGTCGACTTGGAAACTGAGATACCCGAGTAGGACATAGTGGTGGGAGTCAATGAGGTTGGATATGGCATATCAGAAGGCTGGTTGAGGCCCCGGTGTCTGTAAGCGAAGGTGGCTGTAATTATGGTCCTAGTATTGGTATATAGGCAGAAGTTGAGGCGTTCTATGAGAGTTGCTGTGTCACCCTTGGTGATGGTGCATTGCGAGAAATGAAGAGGAGGAGTGCAGTCTGGGGTCACTGCAGCTAAAGTAAATGGTTTTAATTTACTTTAAAGTCTTTTTATTTAGTTTGTAATCAATTGTTAATAGGGGGTTGGGAGGCAGGGGCTGGCCAACTCTGCTCCGCCCCGGAGTGTGCCTAGATTTGCCTACTCCGCATTCTCCATGGAGCGCGGAGTGGGCAAATCTCTGCACACCACTTGGGCATGAAATTTAATCTACAGTCCTGGGGTACTTGTATTAACTTGGCATTGGGGACTTACAAGTAAATTGAATGTGCAAATTGGGTGTAAGCCAATTTTACCATGTTTGAAGGAGCGTGTACAAGCACCTTAGCACTGGTAGGCAGTAGTAAAGTGCTGTGGGACATATTCTCAAAAACGTGTCATAACCATCTCAAAAGTAACTTAACGCAAGTCTATCGTGGGAAAATAACGTGGTGGCACCATGCGATATTCCCCAGATAATGAGTCAACTCATCACGTTAAAATCAAAGCCGCACTGCAAAAATGCAAAACGCGAACGCAAAAAAAGCTGCAATTCGGCCAATTGTGATACAAAAATCAGCAAAAATGAGCAATAGGCCTGCAATTCACGCGCGCCAGGAGGGAAAACTCACATTAAAACTAGGAAAAAAAACTTGTCAAACAAATGCCAAACAACAGCGAAGCACAATGGATGTTGACAAAGCAAGTACAGAAGAGAACCAGAACCCCAAAAGCCCCTCAGAGGACCTGCCTGGGACCTTGGTTCGGGAAGGCCAAGGAGAAGAAGAGTAGGGCAAAGTCCACAGGAAAACAGGATCCTGATGATGGAGGTGGTTGAACACCACTAACAACTGTCACCTCCACTGTGTCATTAGCACCAAATGGACTATGGCAGTCCATCGTGGACAAGGTGAATGCATTTGTAGTGCTGAAGAGGACAATGGAATAGGTCAAGAGGCACTGGAATGATGTTGAGCACAAAACCAAGCTGAAACTTGCCAACAAACGGAAGGCAAGAATGCATACTGGAGGTGGGAATCCTGCACCTCAGGAGGAGTTGGACGACATGGAGGAAATGGTGTCCACAGTCATCAGTGGGGAGATGGTGTCTGGAGTCGGGGGACAGGACACTGCTCAACATGACCGGACACAAAAGCACCAGGGTGAGTAAAGGCCAGGGACTGGCGGGACAGGGGAAGATGGCCACAATGGCACACATGCACAATTGGGCTGAGCACATCTGGGGGCAAACCATGACCCAGACCACAACTCCCACCAAGAGACCAATGTACTCAAGTATGCAACATCTCAGCACTGTATAAGCACAGAAGTCCAAGGCACATCTCAGAAAAGGGATAAGGGGCAGGAAAACAGAGCAGCAGGGGCCACACCCTCAAAATTCAGCACACACACATATCATGCAGAGCACATCAACACTGACAACGATGTAGCACAAACTGCATCACGTCCACAACAGAACACAGGAC
Organism: Lissotriton vulgaris; assembly: GCF_964263255.1. Taxonomy (NCBI): domain Eukaryota; kingdom Metazoa; phylum Chordata; class Amphibia; order Caudata; family Salamandridae; genus Lissotriton; species Lissotriton vulgaris. The sequence goes on along the minus strand of NC_141689.1, from coordinate 585,600,524 downwards.
ACAACTTGTGCTGGGTGTAGACACTGGCCAATCGCATTGCAGGGAAATGTGATATGATATGTACAAGTACACACACATACACGTCTGTTGTCCAAATCACCACCTTCTTTTCTGAATCTGTCGCGTTCTAATCTAGGACCCTGATCGATACTGTGACCTTATGCCCCTATACGGCTATGAATCCATTTATTCCCTATATTGGCATAACCGATCAAATGCAATATTCAGAAACTCGTCTCTGGCCTCACACGAACAGAGCCACATTTTAGAATCGCTTCCTCTGCAACTTCCTTTGCAGCTAATTAGTACAATGACATAGCAGAAGTTACTATCTAAGATTCCTGGATTAACACTCCAAGTTCTTCAACAAGATAAAAACTCAGCAACCTGGGAAAGCCCCGCTTGCTATGTTTTGATTAGTAATAGAACTCTAATGAGCACTGATAGACGATCACTTCCTAGTGACATCTTTATTGACGTTTTATGTCCAAAAACTTACGTCAAACAAGGCACCTTTCAGGTATAAATATTACCAACGTTGCCTTAAGCAAATGCTGCTGCTGTTATGCCGATGATACCATCGCTGCTATCGCTACTGCTATTGCTGCTAACGAGCGAACGATGGTGTGGTGAACTTAGGAGCTGAACAGCCGTCCCCTGCAAGAGCCCAGCAGATGCAAGCTGCCCGCGGACGCTGCCCCTCCTCCTCCTCGACGCGCTGAGAGAGACGCTGTCTTTTCTCCTGCAGAGAAATCCAGCTCCAGCGTTTCCAGCCCACTCTTGCGAGTGACTGGGATATCGAATTCCTTGAAGGAGATACCAGACCTCCAGCATTCTATTCCAGAGGTATGGTGTTGACTAAACCCTTAGAGAGAATTCTTGAAGCAAACCTTGGCAAAACCAACTTAACTTAAAGCTACTTACTTACTCCCCTCCCAAGTATTAGGCTTAGGTCAGGTACACTGGGGTAGGCGTAGTTAAAAGCACCAGTTGAGTATTTTAGCCTAATGTATATATGAATGTATATATGTTTTATTCATTTTTAAACCACTGTTGGCTAAGAAACCATATCAATGCTTTTACAGTATTTTTTCGTAATACTCATTTTACTGTACGTACTTTTTATAATAACAAGTCTTGCAATTGTGGCAATTCATTTCTCTTGTATGAGAAGAAAGACTGTTCAATAAATGTTACCCTTTATTGAAAACGCCTGTCTCTCTATTCTCTACATATTGTGAAAGTAATCTGCACAACAACTGACTGAGTAAAATAACTGTCTATTGTTCACACGACTCTAGAGATTGACTCTTATCTGAGGAGCAAAGTTGCCATGTTGCACGGTTGTTGGAAAACTGAATGCTTTCTTGTCTGTACCTGGGAAGCTGATCACTTCCTACTCAGTCAAGAACGTTTCCAGTGACCTCTGAGCTAGTTGGTAACAAACCC